>NC_086253.1:15793342-17117450 GCF_021018805.1 Prinia subflava | reverse complement strand
TTCCAACTCATCCTGCAATTAATACAGATGGAGTTAATGATGTCTCTAGTAAGTTATGGCCTGTTCTAGGCCACATTGCTTCACACCAGCAATAGTGTCTGAGGAAATCCTCCACAAAGAACACTTCACTGAAACCAATACATTCATGTGAAAATTGAATTAGACTTTTCTTACAAAAAATGTTAATCAGAAGATTCACAGAAAAGGGGATAAAGGCACTTTTCAAATTTGCTTCTCCCATTCTTTTTTCTCATCTTGGGACATAGCCACCATGTGAGCTGTAGTTGAGGTTGAGAGCTGTGTCTGGGGGAAGCAGATCTTCTGTCTGCTGAGAGAAGCTGAGATCTGTGGATGAGGACCCTGCTCCTGGGATCATTTCTGTATTTTGTGGAGAAACAGGTTTCAAACTGACATGAAAGACTCCACCTGCCCCTGCAGCCTGGGGCCCTCAATCATCCTCTCTCTGTTCTCTCATAACATAACCCCAAATCTCAGAGTTTCTGCGTGTGGTAGAGGAGGAAGCCTTGTGAGTTCTCCTATCCTGGATATCTTATTGTCTGCATCTAAGAAGGTGTCCTCTGAGAAGAATGAGATTAATTCAATACCTATCATGTAGCAGGGGCCTTTGAGCTTTCAGATTTCCTTGGTAAATGTTGAAAACAATCAATCTACATAAAAAAGCACCAAAATCTTGTTCAATTAGTGAATAACAAACAAACAAACCAACCCCACACTGAATCCTGATGAACTTGAACACCCTTGATAAAAAGAATTTGCGCAAACATAAGCATACGATGACATTTCAGGTGGTTTCTAACTGTCAGTCTAGAAAAGTCTGCTGTGAGTCCAGGGTCACATCTGCCACCTCCACAAAGGTATTGTCAGTAATCCAGGATAATGCTAGATACCTCTGTTAAGGCAGCTGAATCACTTCCAAATGCTATATGCTTGGAACACAGCATCAAGGAACAAATAGGTACTCTGCATTATATTTGTGTATAGGAGAATTGTAACAGATCTTATATCAAATGAACATATGCTCTGTAAGGTTCCAAAAGTTTGAAGGACTGTGAAAGGAACAGGAGAGACAATCTTCCCCCCTTTTCTTATTAACAAGATAGGACAACCTGCCCAGCTTTGGCACTGAAGAAACCAATCACACACCTAAGGAACAATGAGTGCTTCCACACAGGGTTTGTTGCCAATTCACATTCTACTTTAATGCAGATTAATTTTTCCATTTATATGACACTTCTACTTCATATGTATGATAATTTAAGTACTACTACCAAATGCGTAAGCCTTACTCAGTGCTCTTGCTTGGCTTTTTATTTGTTTCACTACTCACCACTGTTTCTTTCAAAGAGACTTTCTTTGGGGACTTAGAACTCAAGTATGCCTCCCTGTTTAATTTCAGTCCCCAGATTACCTATACTCCACGACTACATGGTAGCCTGCCTTTTCAGTGGGAGCAATCTAAATTGGCAATAAGTACTCATGCATGTGAGGTTATAGACTTATTTACACTAAAATAAGGCATCTCAAAGCAGTTTGAATTTTCTACATGAAGAATTTTTGTGGCTCTCAGATGAGTAGTGTAACACATTGCTTCTCATGTTTAAGTGTGGCCAAAGCAAGAGTTTTGTTAAAGCAGTTGTCTGTAGATCTTGTGATTTTCTTTTCTTTATTACTGACTTCCTTGATCCTGTTGCATGTGATTTTTTCACTGATTTTGAAATCAAGGTGAACAGGACAAAGCTTTTAAAATGCAGCTCACCACCGTCTTTAAATTCTTACTAAATTTCTCTCCCAGACTGCTCTGTATGGATTATACAGAGCAAATAGGCTGTATGGTTTACACTATATTTTACAGATGAAAAAATGGAAGAAAACTCAATAGGAACATAAAGTAATACTAATTTAATTATATAACAAGTATAAATTTAATCCTTAAAATGTCTTTGATACTTAGGAAATGAGCTTCATAACTCATTAGAAACTCTTCTGCTTCTGAGTTTCTTTCCTTCCTTATTATTTAGCAGCAGATTATTCTGTATTCACTATACTTGCTTTGTGTGGGAGAATGTGTATAAATGTAAAAGGACACACATTTGTATGCATGTTTCTGTATTTTCTCATGACTATAACAAACACATACCACCACTTCTTCCTCCTTCTTGAATAAGTGTCTTATCGCTTCACCACACTAGCAAATTAAAAATAATTTCCAATTTCTTTCACAACTACCTAGTCGCTAAAGATTATTAATGCATTTGTTGGACTGGCATAAATTCAAAAATTGCTCAGTTAGGGAAGAATATAAAGCATTGATTGTTTACAATCAGATTTTGTAGTCTATATTTTCCTCATGGAGGTGAAAGTTTATCTCGTTGTAAAACTGCGGTTATAATTTCACCACAACTATTCATCAAAACTGATATTTTGGAGCTGCAAAACATCATTGTCTGAGGCTACAAAGTAAGCAAGCTATTGCCCCTTCCCTTAATACCCTCCTTTAAAAATAACAGCTGCCAGCAAGTTATAGTTTTATCTCACATATGTGAGAACACTCCAATAAATCATTTCTGCTAGCAGCAATCATAGATTGTAAGGCTTTTATGATCATGAAATAAGCCCAATAGCCTATTGCTGTTCTCAGAAGACTGAGAATCACTGTGCATTATTCTCTTTGTGTGGATGTATGAGAATCTTCTTTCTCGGGGCTAGTGTTACATTTAGCCATGCTGCTGGTATGTACCCTGTATACCAGAAATGCTTCCTACAAGTTGGGAAACATTAGGGTGTTTTGTCAGTTTCTGGCATATTTTCCTATGAAAGAATCAAGTGCACTTCAGGTGTTTTAACTCTCTAAAATAATTCTTTTTGTTCTCTCTTTTTCCCCAGGTACAAGATAATCTTCTACAGAGTGTGTTGAAATGCTTTGGCACTGCAAATAGCACATAAAAGCCATTGGAATGAAGTCTATGAAGGAGGTTTATCATAATTCTTTCTTGGAACAATTATGGCAATTAGATACACTGATACTTTTGTATCTTTAGAACCACAATATTTGGAGAGAAATGATTAGAAGGAGTTTCTTACTGGAAATAGATCTAAAACTATGGTTTTGATGACATTCTTAGCTTATTTGTGCTATAAGCCAGATAATGATGACAGATACCAAGGTCAGGGTAATTACTTTCTATATTTGGATTAGTATTACCCTGGGTGTTATATACAAACTATCTACAAACATCAATCTATTGCTGTCCTTCCTCAGGAACAGACTTTTCACTTTTACGTTATGAGCTTTAATGCCTGTGCCAAAATAAGAATTAAAAAAGTATTTTTTTTTAACCCAGAAGGTTCAGTATAAAAAAATAAAGAAAAAGAAAAAAGCAGAGCAAAGTTGACTTTAAAGTTCCAAATATGCAAGCTCAGAAATGCAGATTGCAAAAGAGTATTTTATCCAACACAGTGTTGGATGGCAGAAAACAGCTAGCATTCAAAAAGGAATTGGTGTGTCAGGTTCTTATTTACATTTCTGATACTCCTGAAATTAATAGATAGCTATTTGCTTTAATCTTTTCATATCAGCCACAAACTGCTTGTATATGTTTTATCATAATAATTTTGAAAGGAATTGAATTTTATTCCAGTGGCATTCAGTTTCTAATTTTCAAGCTGAAGTTGTTGGATGGTAGCTGTGCTTTAGGGTGATATAAGAGCCTTACATAAACAGTTCTTCAGAACTATACATACATCTTGACTGGACTAAATCAACAGAGATAGTAGTGTGCTGATTCAAAGGCACACATAAATGAAAAATGTTTCCAAGCCAAACTAATGTGATCTTCCGAGCTGTGAGTTAAATTTAATGTTATAACAAAAGACAAGGTCAGTAAAATAAGCCTTATTCCTTCAGATTCATTGTTTAAATGTTATTAAGTGTCTGGACACAGTAAACTCAGTGCCCCCACCCCCAACAGATCTCCTTCTGAATTATTTGTCTTTGAAATTACTCATTTTTTCCTCCAGCTGTGTTGCAATGTTCAGCTGAGGCTATAAATAAACAGCTCTTTCAAATGTCATTGGCTAACATCATCCTATGCATTGATCATGAAATAATGCTTCCAAGTTTCTATTGCATTGTGAACTGGATGTTCCTGGCCTAAAGTATGTGTAGCTTGTGGTAATTTGGTATGAACCCTCTTGATTTCATCGAGTTTTACAACTTTATCATCAGTCAAAAATTTAAATTTTCTGCCATTTTCATACAGTAAAGTAATGATAAAATGCTCCTTAAGCTACAAAGTGAAGGGAAAAAATACTCTTTATCTCAGTGTTGACAACTTGTGTCTCTCTATTTTTCATCCAAATAAGTAGAATGCTGTAAATCCTTTCCAGAAGACATAGACTGGAAGAATCAATCAAAGGTTTGTTTATGAGCTATTTGGAGCAGATAAAATGTTGCGTTGACAACACAATTTACAAATTATCTGTCAACATCAACTGAAGCGGAGCACCTGATCCTGATGTCAAGGAAAGCAGATATGAGACCCAACTGAAGAGCTTTAGCCAGTGTGGTAACCTCCTAAAGAGATCCTCTGAGGACAGACTTAGAAAACTAGTACTGGCACCCAAGCATGTGCACTGTGACCCAGACACTTCACCAAGGATGAGGAAAGTTCACAGTGCACCTACTGACCATGAATGTTCAAGTGGGTTTGAACCTGAATTCAGTTTGCTCAATAGGACAGTTTACCACTATCTAAAGATAAACATGTGCCCTGAGATCCCCCAGCTTCTTTTGTGTAGAAGTTAGCCCTAGTGAATAGTTTTTATAGATAAACTTTTTAGTACACCATTTAGGTTCTGGATTTTGCAAGTATTCTCATGGATATATTAAAGAAAAGCAAACAAAGAAACAAACAAAAACCAGTAAAACCACTCAACAAAAAAATGCTCCATAAACTTGAGCCAGCAATACGTCCTTGTGGCAAAAGTGGCCAATAGCCACCAAATATATTTTTAAAAAATTACTGCGATAGTTATCAGACACTGGAACAGATTGTCCAGACTCTTCATCCTTGGGGACACTTAAAATCTCAACTTTCTTGGTAAGAAGTGAAACCATAGGCTTTGAAAAGTTTTAAATGCACATCCATCTTACCATATTTGCTTACATATTGTATATATATATATATACATATACATTTCTATAGAAATCCTTAATATATTTATATATTTTGAGGTATGGAATTCTTTTTCTGGCAATATATCTTATACATGACTTATGTATAAGATTTTACTCCACCAGATAAGATTAAGACAGGACTTGATTTTTTCCAGAATCAAGGCCTCTACTTGAAGTGGCTGGTGATGACTTGCTAGTTGATGAAGACAAATACAACCTAGCTTTGCACTGAGCAACAGTGAGATCCAGTGAAGAGAAGCAATAACATTTTTAAGGGTCTTGGTCTATAAAAGAAGCAGAAAAACTATGACTTTGTGATTTTCAGTCAGACATCATTAACTGCTGAATAATGGGATCCAGGAACTGCCTTTTTGGATTAAACCCAGGGAAATGCAGCTTGTATGAAAGATGGAGTCAGACTCTTTAATAAGCACCTGTAGTGATAGGACAAGGGATAGTAGTTTTAAACTAAGAGAAGGTAAATTCAGATTAGATATGAGGAAGAAATGTTTTAAAATGGGGCTGGAAGTTTGATTTATGGGAACAGTTTATGCAAAGAAGACAGGACTACAGACAGCAAGTCAGCATCAGATTCAAGAGATTTCTGTGAGTGTCTGGGTTTGCCAAACCCAGCACATTTCTCAGATGTCTTTAAAGATGACAGACTGGATTTTCGTCATCTGTGAGTTCAGTTGACAACAAGTATTGGGTATCTATTAAAAGGTGAGAAAAAAGGTAAACAATGCTCTGAGGATTCGTTTGCTTCATCTTGCAGAAATTCCTATACAAACAGTGTGAGATTCATTAAAAATACAAGTGCTTGAGAATTTTGCAGTACTCTGCAAATTGATTCATTCAAGAATCAATGTATTTCTTATTGTTTGAACCAATTCATTTGCAGAAGGTGCAGTATTTTCCATTGTTTAAAGTAATTCATTTGCATGGGCTGAATACTCCCATGTTACAAGATGCTTAAATTGTGAAAAACAAGCCCTTTTTTCATGTTACTGGCAAAGTACTGCAAGCAACAGAATACAAAAATAAACCACGATGCAAAAGATTTCATTAGATTATTAGATTCTTAGAGATTAATATTAAAAATGACAGCATCCTTTGTAACAATAGGAGCTTTTCTTTGCAACAGCTAGTTTTAAAATGGAGTGTTGTTGTCCTTCTTATCATTTAGTACCAGATGAGAGTTATAAGAAAAGCACATCCTCTATCCAACAGCTGGGAACCCCAGCTTCATAGATAAGAGAGGTTGTGTGAGTTCTGACAAAAACTGAAATGTCCTGAAAAATTTTCTAGGAATAATGGGATCTACATAGAAATGCAAAGGACAATATAAGAGATTTGTATAGCCATTAATCTTATGTTTTAAGCTCATCTTCGAAAATGTGTACCTAATTCAGGCTTGCTGTAATTTACGATTTCTTTTAGATTTCTGAATAACCATACATAGATATTCTCTGGCATTAGGAAAAAATTAAATTCAGTGATCAAAAAACCAAAAATAATTGGTTTGAGCTGAAGCTTTCAGGCTGGTATGTTGGCATTTTGGATGTTAAATTGAATGTGTAAAACTTAAATGCAAACCTTTTTAGTAGAACTGAGTGGAAAAGGGCATCTAGTGTACATTTTAAGACCTCTTTTCAGTTTATTTTTGGAAGAGAGCAACTAACTCTTCCTTTACTGTAATTTGTAAAGTTTTAGAGAATTATTGCTAAGCACTGCAACCTAAAGTCCTTGAAAATATAACTACCTAGACTGGGAATGAATATATCCTTAGCTGCCACCACCACTTTCCTCTCCTGAACAGGAAAGGCTGAAGAACTTTGAACAATGTCATAAAACATCTTAGCCCCCTGGCCTCTTTGGTCCAACTTCAGCAATGTGTTTTGGCTCTCCCAAAAGGTCATAAAGAGACACTGATTACAGCTTGGAAACAAGAAGTCTCTGTAAGTTTAGATATTAAATCCTTCACAAGTTTTTTCTGAAATTGATCTAGTACGGCCCAAGAAAATAAAACATTCTACTTACATACATTTCCTTAATCCTTCTCAGTATTTATTAGTACAAAAATAAATGCAGATAGATGCAGTTTATAGTGTCATTCCTAGAAGAGATGATTGCTGAAAATGCGTCTACTCTGAATTTATGAAACAACAGTTGCTCTGCATACTACCTTACTGCAAGGTATCCCTGAATTACTCTGAGTGCAATGGTGGAGCAGCCTTTTGTGACCAATAATCAGTGTGAATTCACCTTTTTTTAAGCCATTTACTTGAAAATCTTGAATAACTCCCGTCTGAGGTCTGTAGCAATCAATATTTTCCAGCGGAACAAAGTCCAGAGCACTTTTCAAAAGAAATATTTAACATCTTATTTTAACCTAAAACAGAAATGGAAACTGAAACTTGGCTGTGGTCTTCTCCCAACAGCAGTGTGATATGAGGACTGCTTGGTGCAGCTGTGAGTAAAGGAGAGAATGATGTGCAATAAAAAGTAGGAAACCAAAATTTGCATTGGCAAATTAGAACATTCTCAGCCATACAGGTTCCCATTAGGGGGATCTGTAGAGGAAGGTTGTGTAACTTTACATTTTGGAATAAAATAAGGCTTAGAGAAACGCAGCTAGAGAAACCCCTGAATTTTGCAGCTGCAAATAAACCCAACTGGTTTTCTATTATTCTATAAATCAGTAAATTTCAAGCATTCATGTGTTAGTAGACAGATGCTGTGAAGATGTTGTAAAACAAAAATCTAAAGGTTGAATATTTTCAGATAGCTAAGAAACATGTGAATTGCCTAGATTTTAAAAAATCTTTATGTGACTGTTTATTAAGGTTACCACAAAACCTCTACATTGAGAAAGATGTTCTTTGGGTTTAAAGGTCCAGTACATTTCAAAGGCAGTGGTAACTCATATTTATATTTCTCAACATTTTTATTATAAAATATTTTTTCTAACAAAAAGAAGCTTTCCTAAAAAAGCCATTCCCTGAGCTTTTTGTAGCAAGTATTTGGAACAGAGCAATAAAAAAGTTGTCAAGGTGTGGAATCACCTTTTCCTTGTCTCTTAAAATTCCATTTGTGTTTAACCCAAGTATCAACATGCACTTTTTCATCACTACTTCTTTAAGGTAAAATTTAGCTTTTCACAAGGGTGCTTTTTGACTGTCAATATTTTAAAGGCTTAAAGCCAGCCTACTGCCAACACAGTGGTAGGTAAAATAATGGGTGTGCTACTTAAAATGCTTAAGAATGAGGAGAATGCACTGGAAATTTTGCTAAGTGACACCATGTGCTACAAGTCTCTTTCCATGACAGCTGACTGACTTAATAGCCGTATAACGTCCCCCATAATTTATATCTCTGCTGCAATGGCTAGGGAGCTGTGGGAAAAACACTGAAATTGTACCTAATGAGAATTTTAAAAAGTTTTTTAAAGTTAAAAATCTGTCATTTGTTTATAGAACTCAAGTCCTAGAAGGGTTTAAGAATGCCAAATTTATGGTTACAAAGAGTCCTTGATGCAGACCTTATCCATGTGCTATGATATGCAAAGCTATATGCAGAGAACTGCCTCTCTCAGCCCTGTGAGTGCACAGAGGTGGAGCAGACTCAAGATTGGGTGACTGATTACGTCTGGCTGCTTCACTTTGCACCACAGATAACTTATTTTTAAATACAGACTTTATCTGGTAATTATAATAATTGGAATTAGGTAGTTGCATTTTTATGCATTTATCAAATGTTTGAAGATATTTATCATCTGTCTCACATTTCATAATTTAGGACTGAACTGTTGAGGATAACTGAATTACAAGATCTTTCCTATTTATGTTCCCTGTTTACTCAGCCTTCTTCATTAAAAAAGAAAAAGAATTTTTTTTAAAAAAAAGGTCTTGCAGAGATAGTTCCTTTTTCCTGGGATTTTTTCCAAAGAGTTCCAGTCAGGGACAAAGGTCCTCTGTGAAGAGCAACTTGCAGGATAGATGCTTTTGATTGTGCATTTTATAGAGAGGTTATTTCCTCCACAGCACTTCCATAATGGCCTGGCACACTTCAAATGCAGTGGCAATATAAATGAGGAAAATAAATCAAAGGCATTTTTGGAAACGAAATTCTTTGGGTATAAATTTTGCCTTTGGATATTACAAACACACAAATCTAAAATGGATGCCAAACAAAGTGTGGAGTGAGTATCCACAGGAAGTATTCAGTCTTTAAATTACTCATTGCACACAGCAATTATTTAGGCAACAAACATTTGTAGCCATTACTCACAGTGTAAAATCATCTTTAATAAACTCAAGGGAAATACAGACTATCTAGTGTGATACATAACTTTTTTTTGGCATGTTCTCCAGAAACAGTCACTGAGTGCACTACAACTCATTACAACTCACTGAAGAGAGAAGCAAGTACTTTGTACACTTAGGAATTTGTTCAGTCTGTGTGTAACATAACTTTGCAGATATATTGTGAGGAAAATAAAGATGACTAATCAATTACTTCAAAATTCAACTCCAATTCAAAAATCCCCTCTCCATTTTGGTAATACACATCACTAAGGTTTTTCTCTTCTGCCACTAAACCTATTGAACTTCATGCACAGCAGTTAGGAAAGAGAAAACTTCTGGTCTTCATGTCAGGATACAAAATATGCACTTGGAGACAGGGTATTTTTATTTCTTGCAGCATATTTAATGCTCTTCAGAATCAGGCTTCGTTGGTGTATTACATGCAACATACTAAACCCCTGACCACTTGGGGAAGCCTCAGCTGGGAAGAATAGCTTGCTTATGGCCCACTAGTGACTCACAGCAGAGTAGGTGCCCAAAGATGTGGGGAAGATTGTCGCGGTGCCACCAGAGACCGCAGTGTCTCTGCTCACCAGGCTAGCTCAGGCACCGGCGGCAGTTGTTGAGGATCAGCCAGCGAGGCGCACAGGCTGGGCTGATTCCTGTGGGTCTTGGCTCCTGAGAGCGTAGTGGCTGGTGTAGAGTCGCAGACAGGGACGGAGGAAGGAAGAGAGGAGTCAGCCGAGTAAGCCAAACAGGGGTTTATTGAGGGGCAACTGAAAACTACCTCACCACCCACAGGGTGCTCAGCCTGAGCCCCAGATGACTCCAGAGGCTTCTGTTACAACAGGTTTTATACCCTGGTGGTGAGGGGAGGGGTGAGGTGACCACAACCAATAGGATGAATCTCTGGGGGTGTTACATCAGTGGGGTAAACCAATCAAGGATAGGCAGGAGTGGTTTACATAGGCGGGAAAGGAAGATTGGCATATAACTGCCACTGGCAGTTACATAACCAGTTAACCAGGGGCAGTTAGGAACAAACCAACTACAAAGATGGGGTACAAGGAAAAAATCATTACAATAAACTTAATAAACTTAACAATCATAATTTTGAACCACCACAGAAGATTATCTGCCTGTCTGAAGGGCTGCCCCAGGGCTGGCTCTGCCTGCTGCCCTTTCACACAGCCTAAAGCAGCCAGCCATCCAGGGAAATGCTTCAGCTTCAGAAGCTCTGCGTCATTGTTACATCATTTGTCAAGTGACTGTTTAAGATTAGATCACCATTTCTAATAAAAAGTAACTTTACTCAAGCCATTAACAAGAAGCAGCATATAAGTTACACATTTAGATGAAGTGAAGCAAATCACCTACAGCACCTGCAAAATATTATTTCCTAATTATTTTTACACAAGAGAAGAATGGGAATCATTAGGAAGAGAGGCTGTTTTGCAAAGGAATCCAAACTAAATTCATTGTATAATTCAGAATTGTATTCATATTTCTCTCATCTATCTTCTTTGACATGTTGATGTCTTTGATAAAGATGCAAGTGTTCCAAATATGCCAATACAAATCAAACTTGCTGTTTAGTTCCCTAAAGCACTAAATAGTAGAGTACTAAAAGAGCCTATTTTACTCTTTTTCCCAGCCCTGGGTCTTTCTATTCCTGCTTGCTTTTTCTGTTTCTTCCTCTACTGCTTAAAGCCTTAGCTTTGTGTAACCACTACTGAAGATACAGACCAGGTCCTGAAGGGTTTATTTTCTAATTTAAGATAAATTTCAACAAGATTATCATAGAGCATGAGGGAAGCAAAGGCTAAGGAAAGACTCTGTCTAAACATAAGTGTATTACTATCTCCGTCCACAGTTTGATGGGCACTTTCCTCTCCCCTTTTAAATAATAAAGGTACACAAAACCAAAATTGGGATATCTTTATTCAGTTTGGGGAAAGCAAAACTAAATCAGCCAGTAGCACAAGAAAAATAATAGAACCATTCACTTTTCACTCTCTTTTTCTCATTCTTGTGTTTGAAAATAAAGTTGCAGAAAAAAATTATTTTTATTTTTTCTGCTGTTCCAATTCAGGGTGAATCAGGGTTCAAGAACTCACAATTCATACACACGAGAGTAAATGTCTCTGCAGACTGTGAGCTCTTACCAACTGAGCGAGTACAGTGCTCTTTCTGTTGCATTTGCTCTAATAATTACAGAAGTATCTCTGGGAAAACAGGGACATATCCTCAACACCATTTTCTACAGACAGTTTGTGAATCACAAACCTATAATCCGTGGTGTTCAAGTCCCCTACTTAAAAAGGCTCAGGTTTCCCATTTTTTTCTGTAAGATAAACTTTAAAAGGTACCTCAGTTTTCAGTTATTGAACTGTTAAATTCTGTTTCTTTCTACAGTGTGTTGTATTATCTCTGTTCCTTGAACAACATGCTGGTATTTACAGCACATAGTTTGGCTTTGCTTATGAAGGTCAATCATTCTGAGATATTAAATTATTTTACTCACTATGAAGGGGATCTTATTGATTGTATCTTGGGATAATATTTGCATTTCTTGCTTTTTATCTATTTTTTCACTGGATTACAGATGCTTTAATATAAATTAGAATTAATACCAAAAATGTGAGCAATCTCACTGCTTACTTTCTGTATATAGGTTTTCTTTCACTTTTACCAATAATGATTTATGCAAAGTCACCAAGCCAGCTATTGCATCCATTGTGGAGTTTATTATCTCCAAGATGTGCAGACAAGTCATTAAGCTCCCACAGAAGGATTAGCATACAGAAAGATCACTGCATTGTGATTTTCTGGTTACATGGTTCAATACAATGATGGTTTAAGGAAGGAAAAGCCAATTCTAGCAGTGTCATTATAGAACACTGTATGTTGTCAATAGGCAGTTATAAATACTCTCTATATAAAGACTCTCTCCTGTGAGAGCTTCTTGTCCATGAGGAGGTCTTTCTATCGTGTACCAATGTGATCAGTACTACATGAAAATGACTTGCAAAGAAAGGATTTATCTTTCATATTACTTGGGGTGCTGGTGGATGAGAGGCTGGACATGAGCCAGCAATGTGCACTTCACAGTCCAAAAAAGCCAAGCGTGTTTGGGCTGCACCAACAGCAGGGTGGGCAGCAGGGCGAGGGAAGGGATTCTGCCTCTCTGCTCTGCTCTGCTGAGACCCACCTGCAGTGCTGCATGCAATTTTGGGGTCCTCCACAGAAGAGGGGTGTGGACTTCAGTGTGGCTTGTGAGACACTCCAAGTTGCCCAGAGAAGCCTGGATGTTCCATCCTTGGGAGTGTTAAAGACCAGGTTGGATGGGGCCCTGAGCAAACTGGTCTAGCAACAGGTGTTCCTGCCCATGGCATGGGATTTGGAAATAGATGATCTTCAAGGTCCCTTCTAGCCCAAAACATTTTGCAGTTCTTTGAGTATCTAAAAACATTTTTCAAATCGTGTCTTTTAGTCTAGAAGTCCTGTAATGATGCAAACCTTCTCTCGAACACTCTCTTTACACCTGTGTACATTTTCTCCTAACAAACTAATTTCAAATAACCAGCCAAATTAATCTCTCAAATTCTGGGTACATTGCTCCAACATTAATTCAAAATACATCCTACTCCTTGCATTGAATATGCCCTCTCTGGTGTATCTTGTGACAAATTTTTGTATCTATTGCAAACCATAAATATAATGTTTAGAATTTTCCCACTTGATAAGGAGGGTAAAAAGGAGAAAATAAAACATCTTTAATCAGGTTTTATGCCTCACTTATATAAAAGAAAAACTGCTTTTGTTCTGCAAGACACTTAGGGTAGGGAGCTCATTTGATTATAGGTTTTGCAATTGGAAAAATCTTTAATATTCAGTGAAGAGTGATTTTTTTTACCCAAGTTTTCACAAAGTCCAGAAGTGTCCAATGTACTCTGGCAGCCAGGACATATCGAAGACATCCCAATGAGGCATAAAAAACGTGTATGGAGAAATACAGCCTTTTGCATGGGATGGGATCAGGGTATCACCATTCTTAACTACATCATTATATCACACTGTCACATTCATAAAGTCGAAAGTGTTTCCACAAAAATGAGATGAATACTGCTTTTCGTTATAGTTCATATTTAAAACCATATTTAAAGCTTCTGTTATAGGCCACATAGCTCATGTGATGTTGTCCTTACAGATCAACATGTTATTTGATACTTTGATTACTCTGAAACATGGGATTCACACAGATTCAAGGGAAGAGATAAAATAAATACAGTGAACTTATTCCTGAGGTCAAGATAAAATAGGAAGACAGTGTCAGGGACTGGGAAGGGGAGTCTGTTTCAAGACATCTTGGGGGCTTGGAATGTGTGGTAGGTGTGAGTCTGGAGGGGGAGTTCTCTACTGCCAAGTCCAGGTTGGAAAGGGCCTTCAAGATAATCTAGTTCCAACTCCAATGGCTACAGCAATACACCCTTACTCATCATTTAGGTTCTTGGATAACAGCATTTGTGCTAGATCTGTATGATAAGATTAGACATGCTGCTGGTTTGTGAAAGAAGTCTTTGATGAGATATTTTTTACCCGTAGTAAATTTACTGACTTCCAGAAGAGTGTGCCACAGCTCATTTAGTCTGCAGGAAGTAATTTATCAGTCACCAGCTCACCAGTATCCAGTGGCCTAGAATGATGAAGCTCTAATTAAATATTAAAAATTTACAAACAAAAGTTTTATTTAATAAAAATTTCCTCTGCAGTAGGTCAAGATGCATAAATTAATAGTTTCTCAGCCCAGAAGGGGCTGTTATGGTGCCTTTGTAATTAACATAAGGTAGAGCATCAAAATTCTTCTGTGTATACAGCAACTGTTTTGACTATAGGAGTCCTTTAAAAAAGACAGTTTATACTGATTTACAGCCTACAGACTGAAGAATCTGCTCTATCTTTTAATAACTTTCTGCAGCAGCTAAACATTTTTGCTCTTAAAATGTGTGCCAGATTTATTTTTGTCAAAATTCAGCTTGCTACTGTTAGACTGTTTTAGGGCCTTTGTCTCTTAGAGCAGTGTTGTCTGTTGTCAAGCTCTGCCTTCTTAGGTATCTCCTTAAGTTATGGCTTAAACAACTGAAGAGATAAGTTTGAAACAGCCATTTTGAAGTGTATGAGTGATAAACTGAAAGTTTTATGCAAATTTTTGCTCTTGATATTTTAAAGTTATTCAAACTGAAAAAGTTAAACGTCATCAAATACAGCTGTACTTGAAATCACCTACATTAATTCAAAAGTAAACCAAATTTTGCTATAACTTTCTCTGTTTAATATGTTCTTTTCTTTCCTTCTTCTATACCAAGCTTGCATTTGTTTTCTAAAAAAATCAAATTTTATATAGCAATGAATAAGTACTTAATGTCTTAAGTTTTTTTTTGTAAGACCATTTAAAACTTTTGACTTTTTATATTTTCAATAAATTTATGTTTCTATGAGTCATAACTTTAAGACCATTACAAAGAATAAATTTTATAGGAATATAGGCTGCATTAGAGCTTTCAAGTGTTCAACATTGTGTTTTCCATGAAAAGATACTGATTTTAGAAACGGAGTTCATTATGGTGTTGGAAATACTTGGAAGGCTTGAGAAAAGGGTATTTTTGTAGAATCTTGTCTGTGGAAAGATGACTAGTATGTGCTAAAAATTAACAGGGGTTATTTAAGGCCTAATTAATTCTTCTGGGCTTTTAAGATACACTGAGCTTTGTAAGTGTTCACCACTAAATATTCTGCAGCAGTGCTTATAGTGTATAATGAATAACACTCAGCAGTGATAGCACAGCATCATCCTTATTCCTTCACAGCAAGTTTTTCTCAATTCATTCATCATGTCTTTCAGCTTCTTACAGTTACTCCATAAAATCAGCCACACTCTACATTCAACAAAAAGGTTATCAGAAATAGAAATGCCTTGAATGTTAAGTTTATTTGGTAAGTATTACAGGTCTATGAATATGGAGTACATGAGTTTATCACATAAAAAAATATCCAAAAGGGAACCAAGATCTGTCAAGTCAAAGGGAAACCCAAAATACCTGTCCCCAAGTTAACATATTCCTTCAGAAATACAGGTTCTCATTTGAGTTTTTCACTTCTGGCATTGAAATAGCCTGTGTTCTCTAACAGTGCTTTAGTTTTGGGAAGGTAGTAGGTTATTAATACAGCTGTTTAACAAGAACTCTGAAGTTAGTTATCAGCAACACCATGGACCAGTTTCAGTATTTTATTATGGACAGCTTGGCTGTCTGGATGTTGTCTAAATAAGAACTGGAGACTACCAGAATCATGCATTATATCCCTTAGATATTTATACTTGTGAATGGCTTTTAAACTTTCCTCAAATCAAGGGGAATTTTAAGGTAAATACAGCAAATTTTCTTTCTTAGGCATAGCTGATTAACACAAAAAAAATAGAGGAGAAAATTTCTTACTCAAAGCATACAGCAGTGGTGTTGGGAAACAATAAAATATATGAAATTAGTTGTACACTAGAAGAGCAAGAGTGGATTAAGATAAAGTGAAAGCATTTAACTGTTCAAAGACCAAGAAACAAAAGTCAAAGTTAATATAGTTTGTTGTGCAGCTTTAGAGTAGCCCAGTAGTCACTGAAAAAGCTCATTAATTTCCATGCAATTAACTATAATTAATAAGATACCCCAGGAGCATGTGTCCCTGAGAGATAATGTCAGGCCTTGGGTGTGACCTACCATGTGATTTTATCTCAGCATGGCTCAAATTCCACACTCCTTCTGAGCTAATAAAATTAAGGTTCCTTCAAAAGGCCACTTTGGTTACTTTGGTTATTGAATTTCATTCCCATGGTCCAGAACATTAGTAACACAACGAGTACAAATATGAAAAAACCCCATATATAACAAACTGATCACAAATTGATTTAGCAGCAAAGGGAGAAGACAGAGCAGTCAAACCATGAACAGCATATGTCATGGCCTAGCAGAGCCCTGAAGAAACATTTGGAAACAAAACAAACAAGAGGCTTTGAAGCCAGTTGGCAAAACTATGTGATCTATCACACTTGATCAAAGACTGAAGCTATCACCTGAAATCACTGTTGTCTTGATCATTTATAATTGTACAGTAACAAAATGTAAATGCTTGCTGAGAACTTAAGACTTGTAGATACCATGCTGTTGAAAACGTCCTTCAGTGCCTTCTGTAGTAAAAGTTCATTTATGTTGTAACTTACAGATGTAAAGCAAATACAGAAATGGCTGGAGATTACAAGGGATGAGCTGGATGTTGGTTTGAGTACCACAAATAGTGTGAAGGAAAGGGGAGATTGGTGCTAGGAACTGCCAAGATGACAAAGGGAGATCCTCTGGGTGTATTTGCTGCAGTACGACAGGGAATGTGGAAGTTGGCAAAGGAGGCATAGTATCAAGGAAACCATTGCTGTTTCACTGGCAAGCTGCAAATTGGTGTTGGTGTCCCTGGAGTAACAGACCTGTCAAGAGACAGTAAGGGGAGGCCATTCAAGTTCAGTAACATTTATAGCTGACTGAATCTGACGTGAGCATGCTAAGACAGAACCTTGGAAAGAATAAATTTTGGGCCTCAGACCAAACACTGTGGAGCACATTAACCAGTTGTGTTATGCAGTGATGAAGCTGTGAAACAATGTTTGTGAGCCATCCCCTGGCAGTAAAATGTTTGGTGATGCAAGGATCAGAGATTACATTACTTCTGATGTCAGAGTGAATGTGCTTTAAAATTACCTAAACATGGAAGCTTTCCAACTAGTTACAAAACTTGCTCAAAACAACATGGTTTTAATGACAAATTGCTTTCTCTAAATACTCAAATACTAATTTCAAAATCTTCCAGTTTTGAGAATGTATAAGAATCTCCTTTTTCTGTACATCATAATTTAGAAAGAATTCAGATTTCAGCTTTATCTCTCAAGCTTTTGTAGTACTCGTGAACCTTCTTCACTGATATATTTGATTGTAATGACATTCTCCTTCAGAGTTTACATGGTTATGTTTCATGTTCTCATCATTAATGTATCCCTGCCTTATTATGTATGGCCCATGCTAAAGATTTTCTCTTTGCCTATAAAACACTCTATTCCCATGAACTACAAAATAAACCTGTTATAGAGGTTTTTAATAGGTTTGAAGAAGGTATATAGCTGGAAAGCACATCATGTTAATGTTGGAGGGGCTCAGTGTATCTGGATTTATTATGATGTTAATTACATGAATGGGCTTTCAGTTTTAGACATAGGAATCTCTTTTTAGTGTAAATTTAATAAGTAAAATAACCATTTCTTGTTTAAAAATTCAAAATTCCTACCTTCAAAAGGAATTTAGATCAACTTTTAACCAAAAGAGTCTCTGTTTTCCTCTCACTGCTAAGAAATCATCAAATCCCTGTACTTAGAGATATCATCCTCTGAAGATATTCTTTTTGGTACCAAATGAGGTGACCAGATGTCCCAGTTTTTCTAGCAAAAATGTAGTGTCCCTATTTTCTTTCTTTCTATATGGGTCACTCTATCCCAGGTTTCAAGTCCCTGTCAAACATCAAAGAAATGGCAACTCTGCAAGGAAAATCTGAAAGAAATTTTCATGAAAGCACAAGGTTTGGGTTTCCAATATTTATAACAGCTTTTGAGCTTTGTGTAAATTAAATCTTTTGGGATAAAAACAACGGAAACACAAAAAAACAAAGGAAAGTTTAAAAAAGCAAATTAGATCTCAGCTACAGTCTCCAATGCAGTTCCGCTCACACAGTCTGCCAAGAGGATTTTAATGTAATAGTCATTAATCCATGGACCTTTAGCTGGTATATGGAATTACATAATGCTTCTAAAGACTGTTTGTTACTTACCTAACCCCTGTAGATTGTTATGGTGAAAAGGTATTCACAATTGACACCTGGAGTTGAACATGGAGAGGACTGGTCCAGAGCTGCTTTGGAATTCTAGATAAGCAAAGGTGAGGAAGATTTCTGACAGTACCAAAATCAAACAGGGGATCATATGAAAGTGGATAATGATGAAAGGCCTAATTGCCCAGATCTTGTTTGCATTCCTAATATTTGAAAAATCTGCCTTCCCGTTAAAAGTTAAGCTCATAGTTGAACAACTGTTGTCTCTTTTATGGTGTCTACTGGTTCTGGGTGGGGTAGAGTTAATTTTGTTCACAGTGGCTGGTATGGGCCTATGTTTTGGATCTATGCTGAACACAGGGTTGATAGCATAGAGATATTTTTGTTGATGCTGAGCAGTGTTTACAGAGCTAAGGACTTTTCTGCTTTTTATGCTGCCCTGTTGACAAAGGAAGCTGGGAGGAGACACAGGCAGGACAGGCACCCCAACTAGTAAAAGGGATATTCCAGACTGTGGACAGGCACCCCAACTAGTAAAAGGGATATTCCAGACTGTAAGGCCCTAGTGTTTAAGCATAAGGTGTTTACCAAGATCCTTGCACTCATGTTTAAATGGACTAAAGAAATACCGACCAGATACTCTCAAAAGGCCAAAATTACTTTACTGGCAAAATACAGAAAATTAAGGAACTTGGGCAAAAGATTTAATACAATATCCAGTCGACATAAAACATTTCTCACAGTATTAATTTGGCCCATTCAGCTTAGCAAACTTTAAACCTGTTTGATATTAAGTTACCCAAAATGTTTCAAGAAAAGGGAATTAGAAGAAGAAAGAGAGAAAAGATAAGAAGCATGCACATACAGCTACCAGCTCCTGGGTTCCAGCATGGATCAGATACAGTCTCCAGTAGAGGGCAGGATCAAGACATGTGCTTGTCTCATGCTAAGCCTCAAACAGACAAGGGCCTCTGTGGGGCCACCCCCTAGGTGGGACTTCTGGTGACTCAGGAGTGGGGTTAGCACTGTCTCTGGTGTGCCACTGATTGGCAGCTCTGCCAGGCTGGGATACCAGCTCCAGGAGTGTTGGGCTGGGGGGCAGTTCACAACCTTGGCAGGGCAAGGCGTGGCCTGCCCCCCTGCCACACCCCACAGGCATCCCAAATTGTCTTGAGACATTAACCTTTCCTTTGGCATGGACCATGTGACAACATGCTCAGTATGCAAAGGGAGAGGAGGAGGGAGGGGACGTTTGGAGTGATGGCATTTGTCTTCCCAAGTCACCATTACACATGGAGGAGCCCTGCTCTCCCAGGGATGGCTGAACACATGCGTGTCTATAGAAGTGGTGACTGAATTCCTTATTTTGCTTTATTTGAATGTGTGGCTTTTGCTTTCCCTATTAAGCTGTCTTTATCTCAACCCATGAGATTTTTAGCTTTTACCCTTCCAGTTCTCTTCCTGATCATGCCGGCTGGGAATTATTATGATCTGCCTCTAAAGGTGGGTTAACTAAGGTTCTTGCTATTAGTAGATCCTTTGGGGTAGATTAGAGTGAAACAACACTAAATGACCGGTGTTTATAAATATATTTACGGCAAGTTTATTTCAGAACAATTTGGTTACAATTGAAAGGAAGTATGTAGTCAGTTTGGTTATTATCTGTAGAAATACAGCAATACAAAAAGATAAAAATAACACTTAGGAAAATGTACAAGGAAAAGAAAGAAAGAAAGAAAGAAAGAAAGAAAGAAAGAAAGAAAGAAAGAAAGAAAGAAAGAAAGAAAGAAAGAAAGAAAGAAAGAAAGAAAGAAAGAAAGAAAGAAAGAAAGAAAGAAAGAAAGAAAGAAAGAAAGAAAGAAAGAAAGAAAGAAAGAAAGAAAGAAAGAAAGAAAGAAAGAAAGAAAGAAAGAAAGAAAGAAAGAAAAGAAAGAAAGAAAGAAAGAAAGAAAAGAAAGAAAGAAAGAAAGAAAGAAAGAAAGAAAGAAAGAAAGAAAGAAAGAAAGAAAGAAAGAAAGAAAGAAAGAAAAGAAAGAAAGAAAGAAAGAAAGAAAGAAAGAAAGAAAGAAAGAAAGAAAGAAAGAAAGAAAGAAAGAAAGAAAGAAAGAAAGAAAGAAAGGAAGGAAGGAAGGAAGGAAGGAAGGATGTCTTGGTTTGGAAAGACAGGTATCTGTCAGGGAAAAACTGGAGTATCCCTTGGAATGGAGAATGTAAAAACCCCTCCCTCCAGATTATAATTTTGCAATTAGGAGGTTTCAGGCAAAAAATACGGGAATAGGAATAACAGTTCTTTTCTAGGAATATTAAATATGCAAATGCAGTAATTAAAAAAAAGCCAAACAACAACAACAAAAAAACCCAACAAAAAACAAAACAAACAAACAAGCAAACAACAAAAAAACATCCCAACCAAACCAAACAAAAATAACCAAGCAAACAAACAAACAAAAGTCCTAGAAAACCCTGACAGAGTCAGGAATACGACCTGACACCCTGTCGGCCAGGGTGCTGGAAGCAGTCCAGATAAGTCC
The DNA here is from genome assembly GCF_021018805.1 of Prinia subflava. Lineage (NCBI taxonomy): Eukaryota > Metazoa > Chordata > Aves > Passeriformes > Cisticolidae > Prinia > Prinia subflava. The sequence goes on along the minus strand of NC_086253.1, from coordinate 17,096,499 downwards.
TCCTGGAGTGACAGATGTGGTTCTGTTGGAGTAGAGATGATCCTGTAATGGCGATGAGATGAGTCCAGTCTCTCTCTGAGAATCCAGTGGAAAAGAGGATGCCTGGTGTTCCTACATCTCAGTTTTTATCTTGGTAGGAATGGCTGGCTCCCCCTCTGGGTGGAGCATCTCACAATGGGGTGATGCAATGTGTCATGTCATTGGTGAGCCTTAATGGCCCATTAACAGAAGATATCCCCTGGAAGGTGGACAGTGGTGAAAGAGATAAGAAAAATGCCCCATCTGGTTTTAAGGTTTCAACAGATGATCTATTATCAGAAGGCATCCATCCCCCTCCCCTCTGGAGTTACAAGAGATAAAGGAAAAAAACACAAACGTCTCCCCAGCTGCTTTCTACAGATGAAATAGAATACAATTTTTTTGGTTACATAAGCCAAGACAGGATAATAGTAGAAAGATATCACCACCCATTGATCAATCCAGATGAGACTTGATTGTTGCAATTTTGGTGTCTGTTGATTGGAATGTTGCCAGCCTTGATCCATTGGGGGTGGGGTCAAGCCTGCAAAACACAAATTTCATATACACTCAGGGTCAGGTGGGAAGGCCCAGGCACCTCCCCTGCTTGGGAAGTAGTTTCATATTGTCTGATGTAAGACCGTGGATCACATCCTCTGGTGGGAGGCTCCAGAAATAAGTCTGGGGATGCTTCAGGGGTCTTTGATGGTTTATGACACCTAACACATGACAGCTGTCTCTCTTGTCAGCATAGTTGAGCTAGTTATGCCCCATCAGAAAGGATGAATAACCTTAGGCCTATGTGTGAATGTCCCAATACCTTCCCCGAGGGGAGTTTTACACCTGAACCAGTTGTGTTAAGGAAGTCACAGGCATAATAAAAAGCACTATCCCACCCAGCAAGATCTTCTTATTGGCCTCTTCCTTTATCTGGCTCAAAATGCAGCTCGTTGCTAATAAAGGTCCATTTGTTGTGGCCAACCTCTGGTGGTGGGTATGCATCCCCTCTGCACCTGGGCTGTTCTCACACAGATCAGGGGTTTCACCATGTCCAGAAACCCTCCTTCTCCCCTTCAGCTGAGGGGGTGTGTGTGCAAACCTGGCCTCAGCAAAGCACCTGCTGCTTTTGCAAATGGGCAATTGTTTGAGTCATTAATCTTTAACATTTCAGTCTCTCACAGCGAGTGAGCCAGCGGCTGTGTGGGACTTCTGGCTGGGGTTAAGCTACAACACCGATAAAAAGCAACTGCAGCTGACATGTTTACAGGAAAAGTGCTTGATTGGAAGCCAGTAAATGTCACTGGAAGGTGAGTGGGAAGCGGCCTATATAGTAAAAGTTTGTGGGAAATCTACTTCCAAAACACACCAGGATTGGGAAACTAATATATGTCCATGAGGCAATTACTCATTGCTTATTTCTTTCCTCAGTACAACCTATATCATGTCCTTTGATATTCATTCTGATTTTTCAAATTTATTTGGGGTAAGAGTGGATAATAACCTTTTGGAGGGCAAGTGGGTGGGGAGAGTATACTCCTTGTGATTGCAAGGAGTATTACTTACATGGATACATACAGTTTTATTTCAGTTCTATGGGGATTAAAAGAAGAGCTCAAGACTGTAAAAAAATTATCTCTAGTATTTTAAACTCTGTTCTCTTAAGGGTTAAATTTATATATTCCAGTCCTTATCCTCAGACCAGTGTACTGCTCAAGGAACACTTCTTGGAGCAGAAGTCGAACGTCCTATCTCAATTAACACAGTTTTACGAATTTTAGGACCTCCTTTTGTTTTTTCTAGTGCTAAATAAAATTTGAATGTAGAGACATTAATTTGACATTAGCACATTTTTACATCATGACCATAGGAAGCCTTTTTTTCTGAGGCAATGGTCAAAGCAAAAAATCAATATCTGATTTGTTTGTTTGCCTGCCTATTCAACACAGTTCATTCATCTTCTATAGAACAGGATAACTATTTCATGAAGAGGTAGTACGCTGATAAAAAAAAATCTTCAAAAGGTAAGACTGATGTATGCTGTATCTGAGAGATAAACAGACAAAGAGGATTCAAACACAAGGCTGTCTGACTGCATCTTGACTGCCCACCAGCTGTCACAGATGAAGAATATTCAGATTCTACCACTGGAGAGGAGGTGGGACTTCACATCCTCTCCGCACTTCCCAAGTAACCAGGTATCTCCTTATGGCTGAATGGCTCCGTAATGCTCTGTGGCTGGGAGGACTGTGAAGAAAGGGTTACATGCACCCCTTTGATTTTTGTCATTGTTTTCCCTCAGGGATATGTACAAAAATAATGAGAGAGATCCTTTGTTCCTTCCTATAGGGATTTCTCTGCTCCAAAGTAAATGCTAGTGGCTGGTGCTTTTGCCTCTCTCTGTCAGATAGTTGTTTATTTTTAAGGTTTTCAGAGTTACAGATGGCAGCCCAATCCAAGGAAACGTTTTTCCCTAAAATCAAAAGATGTTTCAGAAAGTAATAATTTTGACTGAATTTGTCTCTCACAACAATAACACACTAGAGTGACTCCTCTAGTATAAATGGGTCACTTTAAGCTTTGTCCAGGACCAAGCACCCATTTTTGCTTACACTTATTTATAATACTAAATGGATCTCTTCTTTAAGCTGTTTCTAGGACAACACAATATTTTCAGGAAGAAAAGAGTGCCAGATTCTTGTTCTACCTCCTGAAAACTAATCAAAGTCTTTTTCTCTGTTGCCACAGCCCCTGGCACTCACAATATGCTTCCACAGTTGGGCAGTTGTTGAGACGAAACCACTGTCTGGTGAGCGAACCGTGGCTGTCTCACAATTTACCTGCCCTTCTCCATCTGTCTCCACTCACCAGCTGTGCTTGAGCCCTTCAGGCAGGGACAGAAGAATTGGATGCACATAAAGTATCTCTTCAGTGTGACCAGTGTAAATAATTGTGTTGGGGTTCTCTAGGAGACAGAGAAGAGAGATGCACTATTAAACTAATCCCCATCAAGAGGGAAAGAGCAGAAACGATTTTTGTATCCAGAAGTTAGAGACTCCAAACTCTGTGTCCTTCCTTGGCTTCCACAAAACTGTATCAGGAGCCAAAGGGGTCTGACTACTACAATTCCCTCTTAGAGGTTTTTGTCAAACTCTGTAGAGCTGTATTTCAGAGTCTTTGGAGCTGACAGACTGACAAACACTAGGACTGTTATTTATTACATGAGCTACCAAATGGGTTTGAATGCACATTTCCTTCACCTTGTCTTCCTCCTAATCTCAAATATGGAGCTGCTGCAAAGTTTAGTACATTTAAGGTGACTACAGATAGTGAGGAAGGGTAGGATTTGTCACAGATGATCACATTGGTTTTGCAAAAATAAGTTTACTGTACTTGGCATAGCAATAAGAAAGCTAGGCTAGCTGGCCAGTCAGCCCTAAGAAACAGTGAACAGCATCTGTTTAAGTCTCTGAAGTAACACAATTCATGCATGGCATTAGGTTATGTTGCATCATTTAACACAACATAAACCTCACTTACCTTTTCCTCCCTTTGCCACTTTTCTTCCAGTTTATTCTCACTCCAACTGGCTGCAAAAATAAGTAACTGTCTCTGCTGCTTTAAAATTCCTGGGTTTTCCCCTCTAACTTTTTCAGCTAATGTAATTTTTTTTGTATACTGCCTTTCTGGGAACCACTGAACCCACATCCAAGAAGTGTTATCTCTCCCTTATGCATCTCATCATGAGACTTCTTTGTGGGTTTTTTTTGACTGAAGTCCTATACAAAACTAGATGGTATTGTTATGTCTGAGACATTGTCATACAGGATGTGGCACAAATCATACTTAACCAAATTTAATGAAAGATTGCCATCAGGTGTCTAAATGTCTCACTTGCCTGTTTAGCTGAGTTATGGCAAACAATAGTACTCAGAAACTTAACATATGTAACAATTCAACAGTTTTATTATCTGGACCTGTTTTGTGCAAGCTCTATTGAACTAATTTATAATAATGGGATTGAAAACACCCTAATTCAAATATAGAATAGAAACATTTCTTATTTTTCTTGTTTCAGAATGATTGCTTCATTTAGAAATATTAATAATCTGATAACTGAGTCTCTTCATTATAATATAATGCTCAGTTGCATAGGGAGCTATTCTTTATTCAGTGGGTTACACTGCAGGGTATCATGGGGAAAGAAGATGTATTAGCCTGTATTCAGAGTTTATATAAAAAAATGAAACTGCAGAATAATAGAGTTGCATCTTTTATATAGTGCTGCTATTTGAAAACAGAAGGACATGCTTTAAATGGGAAATTCTAATCAGTATCTGCTAGAAAAGTCACATGTCCTTTTACCCATGTGCCTGTTTGCCTTGCCAGGTTGGGGTATGTCAGCTAAGCAGTTCCTAAAAACATTCATTCAAAACAGAGGGGCCATGAGAAAGTGTTCTTGTCTGTGCCATTTTATGGCTTCTGTCACATATTTCTCATATCCCAAATATTCTTCATTTATTTCAGAGGGAGAACCTGTTCTGCTAAACAGGCTTCAGTATTATAGTTTGTATGACAAACATAGGCAGAGATAAAATGATGAAAGGAATGAACCAAAAAAAAGACCAAACACAGATTTACTGGTTAAGCACATCCACATAGTGCATTTTCAGAGCATAGGGATGGTCTGCACTGAGGAATGCTGCATCCAGAGATTTACACAGTAGACTCAGAACTACATAGGTACTGCAGATGTGAATGGCAGAAATAGTAGCTGCGTGTAAAAAGCTCTCTGCTCCTCCAGAGTTAATTAGCTCTTCTCTTCAAATGAGCTAATTAGCCTGGGCACAGCCCTGCACTGACATAACCATACTAGTCCTGGAGCTGACTCATTATCTGGCTTGATATCCTCTTCATTTGTGTGAATACTTGCACAGCTCTAAAGAAAAGCATGCCTCGGTAGTTAGGTACCAGCTTCTGCACTAATTAGTGTCTGAACATTTTATGAAATGTGGAACAATTTCAAGAGGAAAAAAAAATCAATGTCTCAAAGCTTAGTGGTTGGAAGACTCACCTATAAGGAGGGAGGAAAGCAGATTGAATTCTTGTTTTCAGAAACAGATATAGGTAACACCTTTCTAAGTTCATTTTTTCATGGTTATCAAAATGCTCTCAAAATATACAGAACCATAGAACCTAAAACAAAGGGAGTTATGGGGGGGTTGGTTTGGTTTTTTTGGGTTTTGTTGTTGTTGTTGTTGTTGTTGTTCTTTGAAATGCTTGGTTCTTCCACTAAACCAAAATTCAATTACTAGCAGAGCCCTAATAGCAAATACAGATTATTGACTGCACTTGAGGCCAACCACAATGAACTACTGCCTGAGGGTTAAAGCCATTCCTGGGATTAGGTAATATTGCCTGAAGCTAATTGTAAAGAGTGCTTTAATACTTTTGAGCAATAGTTTGCTGCAATTTCCTTTAGACCCATTCAGTGATTAATTAACCTTTTAGAATCTTCTGGGTTAATGGAAAGTTTGCTCTGGAAAGCTGCACAGTTTAAAACATGAACCAAGATCATCATCCACAGTACCAGAATATACATGATCTTGGAAGACAAACTACAGATTTCAGTGCTTGTTAGGCTCTTGGTGCAGCCTGAGGGCAGTAATATCCCCTATTTGTAGTCAAATGAGCTTATATGACATTATCTCAAATACTAAGAAAGGTTTTTGCATGTATAAAATTACCACTGTTTATCTTATAACAGATAATTATCTAAAACATGTCAGCTCAAATTCTACACGTTTTTAATCAACACGGGTATAAGAGGGTCAGGAAACAGCTTCATGAGAGATATATAGAGTGGGGACAAGAAGCCCAAATTGAGGAATGATTGTCCATATTTCTACCCACCTCAAATTTTGTGGATGTCTGGATGTGGATTTATGCCGCGTCCAAGACAAGGAAAGATGTTTGTGAATTGTATTTGATCAATTGCATGCCTTCCAAATCCTAGGCTTATCTGGGTAAATAAGTTTTTGAGGTAAAACCAAACTCCAAGCAGGTATTGGGAAAATAATTGCACTCCTTAATAAAAGCATCTTTAAAAGATTTTCAGCTCAACAAGTGTCAAGAGTAAGTAAAACAACACAATCCTACCAGATGGCTACTGACTGTCAGTAGCATGCTTCTTGAAGACTTCAGCATTCCTAAATTCTGAAATGGCTGCAAGTTAAGAGACTGTATTAAATGCAGATCATTTCTGAATCCCTAACTCCAGCACTGCAGCAAGACATTTCAATGATGACACAATGAGTTACAGTCTGCCAGCTTGGCACAGATTCAAAGTGGCAGCAGCTGAGGTGTGCTTTAAAAATAGGGATTTTTTAAATTGGATTCAAAATCAATTAAAATCCTATTACAAACATAATTTTAGCGGTACAAATTATGAAATAATATCTTTTACAATAAACTATAAAACTGAGGAAGCTTACATAATTAATACTATCTGTTGCACAGATAGACCCATACCTTTCAATCACGTACATGTCAAGAGAATGCCTTTGGAAAGTAGAGAGTGAGTTTTCAAAATGTATTTCATAGCATTCTGAGTAGGTATCTCTAGGTAGATTTGATTTCCCTCCCCTCCTCAAAGTCCCATATTATCCATTGCTTTTGGAGATTAAATGCCAGCATATCTATATTGTAAAACAATGAGACATGCAAAATGTTGGTCAGAAACTCAGTAAAGCTACTGGCCATACATCACATTTTTGATCTCTGTATGAGAAAATAATCAGCCAATTTTCTACTGGTGCAAAGTCATTGCATGTCTTAGACAATGAAATCACATCCCTTTATATTGAGAAAGAATGTGCTTTAATTGCTTTCCAAGGGGAAAATAAGGGAGCAGGTAAAGAAAAGAAAAAAAACAACATCTCTTATCCCAAATAGCAAGATTAAATTTTTTAGTTTATTTCAGCATTAATTCCAGTTTTTTTGAGCTGTCAGTCTTGCTTGGCCTCTTCTAGTAAAACCACCCCCACAGTTTTAAGTGCTGGCATTCAGTTCCTGCACAGCATGCTCTAGGCAAAGTTTGATTATTATCTGGGGGTTTTTTGTGGTCTTGTAGATCTTTATGCTGGTGTTAGTACTATGGTGAGGAAATTAATGACTCAACCAGTTTCCAAAGAGATAAAATGAGAAAGACACCTTTGAATACAACTCTTCAAATTTATAGTTAACTTAGCTTTTCTGTTTCTTCCTCACTAATCTTGTTTTATAAAGCATTTTTTAAAACAATATTGCATTAGTAAGAGCTGCCAGTCACAATAAATTATCAAATTTTCTTTTTTTAATATTTTGTGATGATGCTTTAAATACATATTCCTGTAAAGATTAGGCATATAATTTAATTGTCCTTGTATCAGATGAAAAAAACCATGATTCCCCACAGCAGCCTATTGACTCCTTCAACCTTGCCTCTTGAAACCTTACTGAACACAGAAGCTGATACTGCAGGTTTTATATTTATAATGATTAATTAATTCTGCACTAAGCAATGTTCCTGACTGCAAGAACAAAATCCACTTTAGAAAACATAAATGACAGCTTGCCTAAAATAATTAACACCAGTGCTGATAGAATTGGGATGTTCTCTCTCTGCTTTACACTAGCGTATTTGAGAGAATTTAATTACTAATATTTCTGACTAGCAGAAGAATTGCATTAAAAAAGTACTTGATGTGGCAGGATTGAAAGCTCATTCAAATATGTTACAGAAATATAATGGGGATGGGATAAACCCTGGTTGAAAATGGAGATATAATTAACCCACAGTTAAACATACTAGACTATTTCTATTTTTTTAAGGAAAGCTGATTACATTAAAAATAACCTGCCTGGAAGTATCATCTCATTTCTCTGCCAGTCAAACAGCCAGGTAGGGTTTGGCTGTGCAGCACTGCAACCTTGAACTCTTCTGCCTCTGTGCAGAATAAGTCAGATGAGGTCTGTCCTGGTAACAGGACAGTTCCACCAGCGAGCAAAGCATTCCTGGCTTCACAGCCTGGGCAGGACCATCCTTCCTCCACAACTGCAGCAGGAGCTCTGCTCTCACTTTTCGTTAGGGATGGAGTTTTGCCTTTAGCATGGTGAATAATGTTAACCTACATGTTATTTTACACAAGGTCTTGAAACAGGACAACTCTTCCCTGGAAGGGGACAGTGGGTGCTTTCTGTGGGTGAAGTGGCCTTATCCACCAATTTTAGCATTGTGAAACTGCTTACAGAATTTATTAACTTCAAGCTGTAAGCTCAAGTGATTGGTTCCTGTGGTATAAATAAATGTGGCAAGAACACATGAGATTGCTGTATTTCCCTCAAATTTCTGGAAACATTACATAAAATTAAGGTAAAAATGCAGAGTCTCAGCCAGAGAAACTAACATGGAGTTAATGTCACATGGTCTCACTCAGTGGGACTACTGTGGGTAAAAGGATGAGATTGTACCATCATGGCTTCCTTAATTTTTACCACACCACAGCCTTCCTATTTCACATGTTTATTGTTTAAAAAACGGAGGATGGGAAATGAAATTCCTGTGAGTCCATCATTATCCTTTTGTGCAAACCCATATGGGTGATTGTTAATCAGGACTGACATACATTTTCACATTGCCACAGTTGTACCAAGGGGTACTCGTTGTTCCCTGGATGGAACTCAGCAACTGCAACATCAGAGGTACAAGTTTATGAATATGTAAATACCTACAGCACACTCTGTCCTTTTTTCTTAGATATTTTTCTTCCACAGTAGATGAAGGACCTGAGAGCTGAGGAAATAAGGTATTGTAGTGTCTCCTTCCTGCCACTGGTAGATTTCTACCACAAATGTCATCCTTTCCTCTTTTATTGGTCAGGGCTATCTCAGAAAATCTCAGCATCACCAAGGGCCCAATTGTGGAATGGAGAAAGTCCATAAAGAGTAAATGGGCAGCCAGCTGGCCTATTTTCTAACATGTTCCATCTCCTCTAGTGGCTTGCAGGAATATGTTTTGCCTACACAGAGCCTTGCTTAAAGGCTTTTAAAGGCTTTGCTTAAAGGCAATTTTGCACTGCCAGTACACTAATCCCTCTCACTTGTGAGTAGAAAAAGAGAAAACCAGAAGGCTTGATTTACTGAAACAAATGCAGGCAGATGTAAATTGTCTTCCTAAGGCAGGACATTTTCTACACCCTGGGTAGGATTCCTCCTAATAAGCAGTAGGGATTGGAAAGGGCATAAGAAAGCAATCTGTAACCTCTCTTTAGCTACTCCTGTTTAATACTAATTATTACTTAATAAAGCAAAGCATTTGTATTTCCTTACAAATGTTCAAAGTGCTGTAAAAGCATTAACTGTTTAATTCTCAGGACACTGTTAAGAGGTGGGCATATGAGTATTATCTCCATTCCATACTTCTTTCCATAATAAGGGAACAATTAAAATTAAATTGATCAGCTAACTTTATAGAGACTCTAATTCCTACAAATAGGAAATAATAGGCTTAAATGAGTATACTTCTGCGTGTTTAAAAGCAGTATTCATCAGATGGATTACAGCTGATTTTTCAATGTAATTAACTTTGTATCCAAAAATCAACTTTATTGGTTCACTTCCAGTATATTAAGCACAATAGGAGGGATGCCCCATTTTCTCTGGCAATAATCAGGTTCCCTTCAGCCTTGTAATTGATTCAAGCAGGAACCATATTATTGTCTAGTAAAACAGAGCATCCCTCCTATTATCCCTTAAGTAGCAGTCAGTCTGGGAAGAAAACAGTTGCAATGATATATGAAGTTAAGACAGATGCCAACTAAATAGATATCTGAGTAAGCTAAAAAGAAAGAATTAAATAGTTGAAAAATCAATAAAAGGTACTACTTCAGCTAACCACTGTGCATCTCATCAACTAAACTCTCATTATTGTTCATATCCTGACTGCCCCAATAACATTATACCCTGCACAAACATAGCAAGCCCAACGGCCTCACAATCTAATTTGTCAGCTTTCACGTCTTTCCCACAGTTTTTGTATTCTCCCTCCTGTATTCTCACTCCATTTCCCTCTATTTTGAAGTCTCCACATCATTATTCTAGTGCATTCTACTGCCAAAGGATCAGAGGAGAAAAGAACTGATTCCACAGCTCCCTCTGTTACAGAGGCTCAGGTACAGAGTTCTGGCAAAACCAGCTTGGTCAGTATAATTTATATCTTTTGGGGTTTCATTAAACTATAAGTGCATGGTGGTGGTGAAAAAAATACTGTTGTTCTGCTGGGAAATAAGTGCAAGGGAAACAGTACATTTCTGCCAGGTGAACGAATCTCTGAAGGAAGATGGGTGTTATGAGTAGCTAATGGAGCTTGGACACAGCAAGAGGAATAAGGGAAATATGTCTCTTCTGGACATGAATCTGATAAGTGGCTCATTTTCAATATCTGCAGTGGAGTCTGTGAGAATTGAATCTGTAGCATTGAGTGACTCCTTCAAGAACTGCCAGGACTACTCTAGGCTAGTAGTGACAGAAGAAAGCAGGAATCTGACAAGCAGTGTTTTAGCCAAAACATAAGGATGCCTGTTTCTTAAAAATGGAATGAACTTTTCTGAAATCAGAAGAGGTAGTGCATGTTTACAGTTTTGGGTTCCTTCCTGATCAGGTTCGGACAACAGACTCAAAAGAAAAGAAAGACAAGCGACCTGTCAGAGTTGCTCTGGTCAGCAGAGAAATCTGTGCTACATATCCTGGGCTGAGCTTGTGCTTGAAATTGCCACTCCTTCACAAAAGGGAAGTCATGAGCCTAAGTTATGTTTCCACATATGCACTGTCTAATTAGACTCCTGTGACTTACAGGTTAAAAAAATTCCATCTTTCTGGAGAACCTAGAAGCTCAGGTCTTTATTGGTGAGCAGCTCTCTATGGGATGCAGCTAAAGCACATCCAGGTGAGATGGTGCTGTCTGTGCATGTGGTTCTCTCATGCTGTGTTCTGGTGAGAAATAAAGCACATGTACCCTCCCCTCCCAAGCCTTCAGCCAACTCACACCACTGAACATGAAAAGAGGGCATCCCCCTGAGAGCACCCTCTGCTTGCATGACTGGACAGGGGCTGGGGAAACTAACCTTGTAACACCAGCCACTGCCCGACATGAGATTCTCCACTTGTGGGAAAGCAAATTAGGATATGTCATCCGCAGCAGTTGTCCCATTGCATTGTTTTGGAAAAGCAGGGGGAAACCCAGGGGTAGACACTGCTCTTGGCTGGGAAACACCAGCTTTCTCCCCTCTCTGAGCTGGGGATGTGAAGGTCTCTGTGCTAATTTGGATACAGCAGGAGGCTCTCAGTGCCAAAGCCCATGGCTCAGACCTTGTCATGCACAAGGTGTACATATTCTTAATAGTGGAGTAGGACTAACTAACAGTACTATACTTTCCAGTGGAGAGGAGGGAGAAAAAGAGTCCCTTTTATGCAGATCTGGCAATGTTGCAGTTATTTAGATCTCTCCCTGAGTAGCTTTTATGCCTTTCTTTCTTCTTTGCCCCTTACAATCCCCTAATTGAAAGAAAAATCTATCATCTGTTCATTCTCAAAACAGACTTAAGAGCCATTATTTGTGGGAACCAGATACTAATGATTCCCGGGCAGTTATTTTACTTTGCTAAATCTTAAGTAAGAGCATGACATGTAAAGTGGGGAGGAGGGAGGCCTGTTATTTTCTTACAGGTAAATGTTATGCACTTGACTTCTGTAGCTGCCATCACTATTTGGCAGAGTTACACATCTAGGAGGACATTTGAAATATTTACAAACTTTCCTTTCACTCTCTCCAAGCCATCATTACTTTAGCAGCAAGTAATCAAAGGGGTGAGTTAAAAGGCAATTGAATAATGACAGTCCAGTTCAGTACTGATCTGCAGCTTGCATAATTCAAATATAAGTACTAAATTTGCTTAACTCAGTCCCTCCTGTCTTCTCCTTCAGACGTGGTATGATTGCTGCAGTCATGCAGCCTTCTGATTTCCCTCACTTATCCATGAGAGCAGGAATATCAAGTCCATTCCATATGTCAAAAAGCTTTATTTAGTATAATTTGGCCCAAAAATTTCAGATCAAGCAGATGCAGACAGCAGGGGGATTGCAAACTTAAAGCCAAAAGACTATTCTTGAAGAAACATAAGGCATTATTATGGTTAATACAGCTAAAATTTCCTTTTTGCTTTACAATATTAAACATAAAAAATGCTCCCCGGGAGGGTTATTGACCAGGGCAGAACATCAAGAACATTATCTCAGTCTTGTACCACAATTTAAGAATAAAGAATGGTATTTTATTTTACCTTTCATCTTCTCTCTGAAACAGAAGGCCAACTTCTTTCCCATTTAATTTCAGAAGAAGGAAGTCCTTTTCACCCTTTATCTGAGATGCTTCTTAAAACCTTGATTATTATTCTAAGCAATTCCCTTTTATACAAGTTTTAAGGCATTATCTTACTTATTCTACCAAATTCTTTCATGGATTCTGCTCTTGAAAGGTTTGAGGTGGTGTTGATACTCCTAATAAAGCTGGATGTAAATATAAAGAAAAAATATAAATAAGCCCTCAAAGTTTTGATTTTATAATTAAAAAGTTACATTTGATACATTTCTTTCATTGTTCTGCACTGCCCAAATTTCTCCAGATCAGTGATGAATGTTAATTTAAGCATGGAAAAGTTATTATTTCCATATAGAATGAATAGGTACTTGGATAACAAAGTGACAGTCAAAGCCTTTTCATTAGAGTGCATCATTTTCCAAGATAGGTCTGTGAAGAGTCTAACTCCATGTAAGTGTTACAAGGAGCATAACAACTGTGCTGTTTCTTCATTTCATCTGCACAGAAGGTTCAGTCAAGATATCAGACCAGAAAGGCAGTCAGTATCAATGAGAGATCTTCTTTCCAAAAAACTGATAGTTTTCTTTGTCAATGTGATTTAGGCAGGCATTTATTGAATATCATTATCTGCAGCTCCCAAAGCATTTTGGTGTAGAAATGCAGAAAGCTTTCTTAGTTTTTTTACTTAGTTTCCCACATTTTCTGAATCCTGTTTAATTTTCAGTGTCTAAATGATTTGGGAGTTGTTTCTTTAGTGTTCAAAAATGAATGTTGCCTGTTACCATTTTTATAGCTTACCACAGCAGCATTGAAGGACAAGCTAATCACTTCAAGTATTCAGACAGTGTTTATGTCTGAAGAACCTGGGGAGGCCTGATCAGGTGGCATCATCTACTGAATATGACTGAAAGTTTGCATGTGATTTCTTTTTTTCTTTTCCTGTCAGAATTAGGATTTTCTTCCAAAACCAAGTTACTGGGATTCTTTATAAGTTTTTTTTTAAGGTGATTTTTTGAGCTTCAATGAATACCAAAAAGGATGCTATTTTGTCACTAAGTGACAATAAATTGAAACATCTTTTCCCCAGATAGTTAATCTTTGCTATTTTTAATTTTGACTTCATCAATGACCGTCCTCTAACCCACAGTGGAAGCAATTAACCTGCTTTATGAATAAAGTCATTGGACTAGCAACTGAGAGAAGTAGGCATCCAAGTAGTTCAAACAAAGCTACAAGGTTCTGTCCTGGAAGTAAAGGAAGTGACCCGAATCTAAGCTTAGCCTACTGCAAGTAAAATCCTAAGGAAAAAAGGTTTTGAGTTGGAAGGAAGGAGACTGAGCTTATTTGGTACAAAGTGATGTGAAACTTCAAGGATCAAGGGAACTGCTTGTGGTTTCTGTCCATTCTGAGATGGAGAAAGAGGAAAAACAGATGAGATTTTCATGGGGCTAAATAAAACAGGTTATGCAAAGAATATACTTGAGTTTTAGCACTGATTTCTCAGCTCAGCAAAACTAAACCAGAAAACCACAAATCCATAAGACCTTGGAAATGGGTAAAAGGGAGCAAAATTATTGTGACCTATAATACTGTCTGCCCTCTTTTCACTGATGCAACCAGAACCTAGCAAGCTTCTGACTCCATTTTACTAAAAGCCTCAACAGAGATTTACATTTTCTATTTTGTAATATAATTACAAAAATATAGGGAATGAAGGCTAAAATACAGTAAAGTGAGAGCATTGTAGTTTACTTGCCTTACGTACATAATGATCTTAATATAAAAGACCGAAGTTTTATGAGATTTGACAGAATAAATAGATTTGTATCAGAGCATACCTCTCCTCTCGTTTCCTCTGAACCTCAGAATTAATGGCGAAGGCAGTTAAATGCAGAGGAGCTCATTAATCTGTCTGTGTCTGGAGTGTCTTACACAGATACCATGCTAATCAATGCCTGCGAGGTAGTTAGCATTGTGCTTGTGTAAGCAGCACTACACAGGCACAAAATCTACTGTTCTTCACTTGCACAGTGTTTGAACTAATATTTATTTAATTTTGTTTAATAGTGTCAGTAGACAGTCAGAAACTGTCAGCCTTTTTTTGTAGGAGGTGAGTAAATTGAAATCATAAACCAACACAATTATTTGAAGATCATTTTTCTCTGAAAATTCCTCACTCTGAACAGAGTTTAAATGGTGATGAACATTTATGCAGAAAAAAAATATTGCACTCTATCCCTGTTTCTGGGATACAGGGATAGAGTATGAGAAACCTATGTACAGGAGACAAACTCTTACTGTTGCATTTAATGTGGTTAAATGTTTTCTACCCTTTCAGTTTATAAGGCAGGAAATTGTAAGTGCATTTTTCATGGCATCAAATGAATGCTGTACATCTTTAATTAGCAGTGTCTATCAGTGTTGAGTCTAATGCAGATATAAATAAAAGAGGCTAATGCAGACATAAATAAAAGCTAAAAATGCTGATACACATTCAGCATAAAGGAGAGCATAGATGTAAAGATTAATAAACTAAAGGAAATCAAAAAGTTTCTGTTGAGAGCCACAAACAGCTGCACTGAGAACAGCTACTCTTTCACTGAGGCATTAAGCTCAAAGCATTATAAACATGACAAAAAATGAAAGATTTTTATACAGAACTAAGTATTGTTCAGTGATAAAAATAGCTTTCTTCATTCTTGGTTAAACAGAAGGGAAGCACCCTAACAGTAGTAAAGGTCCTTATCAGCAGAAAACAATAAAAAACTGATGGAGAGAAGTAATCTTTCTCATCTCAGAAGACTACTACAGTTGTTATATTACACTTGTTGCAGATTATCTATATGCAAGGCTCTACAGTATCTTTCAGATTAATTTAGCATCTTAGGAATCCATTATACCTTTTGGGGAAGTGACTCAATTTGGAGATTCCTAGTGAGTGTAAATGAAGGCAGTGGCTTTCATCTCAATACAGTCTGAATGCTGTGAATATTTGAATGATGCGATGCAGTTGGGAGTTTTTTACACATATTCGACAGCAGCAGTTAATGATTTTGATTCAAAAAATCAATAACATAAAAGGGTTGAATTTCATATTTGTGAAGTGAAGGACTGAGAATCTCTCTCTCTGTTGCAGGCTGTTTATGTGGCTCCTATTGCCACAGACCCAGGCACAGGGACCCTACTTTGCCCCTCAGATGGGGTTCTGTCCCATTGCCTTTGAAGTCCAGTGGCACAAGCTGTACTGATTGTATCACACCAGGGTGAGGCAGCAGCTCCTGAGACTGAAAAACAAGGCTTTCCTGCTCCAAACAGAATTGGGCCCCTCTGTGTCAGAGCCCAAATGTGGCAAATTTCTGAACCCAACCATATGAGTTCATCTTACACTTACGGCTGCTATTCCTTCCCCTATCCAACCAAGAATAAAAGCTTTTAAGGCATCATGTGCTGCTTTGAGTTGCTTGCAAAACTTCACAGTTCAACTGAGGCATAGATGTCCAGCTGTTATTACCTCTGTCTAGGAAGTCTTTTATATTTACTTCACCATATTTGCTCTTAACCCAAGACTTGATGTCCCTAAAAGTTTAAATAAAGTCCATTGATAAGGTGGGAGATCAGAAATGGTGAGAATAATGGATTTATTGTGCTGCATGCAGAGTTTTGGAAACAGCTTTGCCATATATATTCCAAAAGGAAAGGTACATGACATTTATAAATGTGATCTTTCCCAACAGACAGATCTAGACTAAATGTACTATGATGATTATTGAGATAAATAATCAGAATTATTATAAAATGGAGAGTTGTTTTGAGGATGTGGAGGATGAATTTTCTGTCAAATTAATGCAGAAGTAACTATCTAAGGAGACAAAGCAAATACTTTAATTGCATAGTGCATGGTGTTTTGTCTGTTTTTCAGCTCTACAGTCATAGATCAGACTGATTAGTGAATTTTAAACGCAGGAACCAGATACTACTATAGCTTGTGAGAAATTATCCCCTAACTAAAGGAAGAGAGGCTTTCAGAGAGCCAAAGCGATCAGTCATAAACTGGCAGTGAAACTCTGACACTTCCCCAGTACTAATAAAAGCACTTCTGTTTCAACTACATGGAGTTCCCTTTGCTCTGGACCTATACATACTTCTCAGGAGAAGATAAATTCATGTGCAATGTATCACTGGTTTTCAATTTCATTGTGATGAACCCACAGGGTGAATTACATAGTCCATCCTGTGTTTTACAGAAAAGCTAAATTACAGTGTGACCTCTGTGTGGTCCAGAGGATACTGATTAAACTGTTTCAGAGTTTGAAGAAGAAGAAAAAAATAATGTACTGATTTTCCTCATCTACATATTTTCTTCTCATCTTCCCATTTGTGGCAATAATTAATTTGCAGAAGTCAACAAGCCTTATTTCCTTGCTTGAAATACTACACTTGTGATTTTATAAGAGATTTCAGGAGATCTGGGAGTGTATTCCTCACATAGAAACTTCACAGAATGTCTTTGGGAACTCTTGTTCCTCATTCTTTTCTTAGCTTAATACCAGACATTGTTTTAATGCCTGTTTGCTTGCAACTTGTAAGCACACAGATATGTGAAAAAAGAAAGCCCACAGAGACACTCTAATATTGCAGGGTAAGCTGAAGTGAGAAATACTTAATGCCATTCAAGAGATTCACTGGCAAAAAGCTGCAAATGAAAATTATTACAATGAGTATAAAATTATTATAAAACTGTCACATTTCTAATATTTCATATCCACTTCTGACCATAAGCTCCACAGCTATAAAAGCAATATCTTTTGCTCTTCCGTGTGCACAGATGATGGTTTTTGCATTCTTCAGGGCTTATCATGTTAAAATGCCTTTAATTATGTCCCAGACAGCTGTTCAGAATGTACTCTTAAACCTCTTCAAGGTCAAAACCTTACTTCTTTCCGATCCTCAGATCATCATTCTGTGATTTCTGTTTCACTCACATAATATCTCTACTGTTCCTGGGAATCACTGGACAGCCCCACAGGCCATACTGCCACATGACTTCATCAACTGCCCCTAAAGGTTCAGATGCTGATGTGCTGAGGACCCTTTGCTAATCCTTAAAGGCTGGATAGATTGAAAACTTATGTATGTTCTTATTTCACATTTGAAAAAGGTAGCAATTCTGCTAAGGTACCCCTTCTCTTGCCCCCTGCCTTCCCCTGTGCCTGGGGACATGAATACCAAACATATGGTAAACAGAAGAAGCATCTTCCAAACTTGTGTTTCAATGACATTTTAATAAAATGTGGAAGAAAGCGTTGGTTCTGATCACACCCCACAGCTAGGCACCCTGCAAACCCCAGCCTGTGCATGGTTTGTGTTGAGTTTAGAGAATTGCTAGCTATGTGGCACACACTCATAGACTCTACTCCCAAACCACTAATTTAAACTCAGACACAAAAACTCTAGAATCTTCTTCATGGATCACTGCACTTGTTAACAAGTATCAAATAGAATAAATGGTATGTTATAGCACTGTCCACTAGTTCTGCTATAGTTAAATCTTTCAGTGTTTCTATTATTATAACACCCCTTTCTGAGGGAATGATAGCATCCACCAGTTAAAAAAAAGTGATATAAATTGATATTTTCCCTTTAAGTACATATGCTTCGTATGAAATATTCTGACCAGTGTAATGCTAGCAATTTCAAGGAAGAAAATTTCTACAATCTGAAGCAATTCAAAACTTCCCCAATCTTTATAACCTCTCTTGAAGTGTCCTCAGATAGACACAGAGGCCCATTGTGAATAAATTACTGCAAATATGCTTCAGTTCATTAATTGAATCCATAATAAAATGAACATCTTAAAAAGTGCAAGCTACTATACACAGTAAGATAAACAAATATATTGACTCTGTTAAAAATTTAAGGGCTATCTTTAAAACCAAACTGAATATATGTCTATATTTCATTCACATAACTATGAGTCAGAAAGGGAACAGTCCCTTTGAAATGAATAAACATTAGCATAACAATGGAAAAAAAATGCAGTCATTGGAAAAAAAATAATTTTCATTTAAGACAATAGCTAAGTATAACAACCTTCTCAGTCCCAACAAACTTTCCAGTATGGATATTATATTCAAACAAATAACACGTCATGTCTTATCAAATCTATCTTATACAGGCTTTGTAACTTTATTCGAAAAGAAAATTACTATTTTATTCTTCTGGTCACTTAAAGGACAGTTTTCCTTACCAGCAATTTAAAAAGGGCTGTAATTTTTACTTAGATACTGGAGGGATATAATACCGTATATTTTTGTACTCTTTAGAAAATGGAAT
This sequence comes from Prinia subflava, assembly GCF_021018805.1. Taxonomy (NCBI): domain Eukaryota; kingdom Metazoa; phylum Chordata; class Aves; order Passeriformes; family Cisticolidae; genus Prinia; species Prinia subflava. Next base: position 17,077,736 of record NC_086253.1, on the reverse strand, counting down.
TTTATAATTTCCTTTCTTGGTAACAAAGTTACATGCTTACTTCTCTTTCCATTCTACTAAAAATGGAATGCAATGTCAGTTTAAGTGTTACCTTCAGAAGATAGATCTAATACAAAAAGAAAAATATAAACAGCGTCCAAGGTGCAATGTCAATAAGAAAACATAATGGGTCAGAATGGAAAGGATAATAAATCATTGTTTAACTTTTTATCAATGGCTTGGATGAAGGTCTAGATGCCTCCTCAGCAAGTTCATGGATGACAGAAAGCTGGGAGAAGCTTTGGGCTGATGCTCAGTGCAGCTTTGGGCACAGCTGAGTGCTGTGCAGCCCTTCAGAAGGACCTGGACAGGTTGGAGAGATGGGCAGAAAGAAACCATCTGAAATTCCACAAAGGCAAATGCAGGATCCTGCACCTAGGGAAGAATAACCCCAGGGACCAGCACAGGCTTGGGGCCAAACTGCTGGAAAGCCCAGCTCTGTAAAGGACTTGGTGGACACCAAATGTCCAAGAGCCAGCAGTGCCCTTGTGGCCAATGGGACCCTGGGGTGCATCAGGGAGAACACTGACAACAGGTCAAGGGAGGTGATCCCGCCCCTCTGCTCAGCCCTAGTGAGGCTCATCTGGAGTGCTGTGTCCAGTCCTGGGCTCCTCAGGACAAGAGAGACCTGGAGCTCCTGGAGCAGGTCCAGGGAAGGGTGACAGAGATGATGAAGGGCCTGGAGCATCTCTGTTACGAGGACAGGCTGAGGGAGCTGGGCCTGTTCAGCTTTGGGAAGAGACAACTGAGAGGGGATCTCATCAATGTCTGTCAGTGTCTGAAGGGAGGGTGGCAGGAGGAGGGAGCCAGGCTCTGCTCAGTGCTGCCAAGCAACAGGACAAGAGGCAATGGGCAGAAACTGATGCACAGGAAGTTCTACCTGAGCATGAGGAAGAGCTTCTTTTATTGAGTATGACCACACATGGAACAGGTTGCCCGGAGAGGTTGCAGAGTCTCCCTCACTGGAGATACTCAAGAACAACCCAGACACAATCCCGTGCTCACAGGCTCTGGGATGACCCTGCTTGAGCAGACAGGTAGGACCAGATAGCAAACTCATTGTAATCCCTTCCAACCTGACCCATTCTGTGTTTCTGTGATTACTGAATCCATACATCCATATACATACACACCAGCTAGATATACTTGTGAACTATTCCTGAGTTGACAATTACTTACTTTGGTATTTTTGTATATATTTTCTTTTAAAAGCTTCGTGGTCAGGAGTGACTGGTCCCTGTCTATTGAATGATCCTAGAGATAAACCTACAAAATTAATAAGATCTTTTAAAACTCTGATTATATAGGTTTTGTTAATTTTCATTTTTGTGGTGTCAAGTTGAAAGGGATGGATTTTTATGGAGGAATTATACAGCTGATTACTCAAAAGTCAGTAGTCTATTTTTACAATAACTCCCCCTTCTCTTCCTGACCTGCAGTAATATTAAATAATTAGATTTTAAATGTCCTTTGTGATATATTTTTCTAGATGATATGGTGCCCTTTAAAACCAAACATTATTTATAGCACAAAAAGCACAAAGATTCCTGACCCAGAACTATATCATTAGAGGAGACTGAAAGAAGCTCGTCCATCAAAGGATATTAAACAGCTTTTTTGTCTAGAAAATGCATAATCAGCCCCTCAAACTTTTGTTGTGTTACCTGTAATTAATACTAATTAAGGCTGGGGCTCTCAAATATGAAATGGCTGAGAAAATCTGCAGGGTTTGGTTTCCTATTTGTCAACTTTTATTTGAAAACAGCAGGTTAAATTCCGATCTGAGGAATGTTTAGCCTCAAACTATCATGCAGATTGTTTTGTATCCATGTAATTGCCAGATTGCTTTGGTCAAAACTCCTTAACACTTTTTATTGCTAATTTTGGCAATAAACCTGTTAATTAGTTAATTGTAAAACATTAGTGAATCAAGTAAAAAGGATCCATCTGTTTAAAAATGAAGATTTCTTCTGGGCATAACATTTACAAACCACAGTAGTAGACACCATACATCTATTTATTGATAAAGGCTCTCACTCCTTTTAGAGCTAAAGTGTGACTTTGAAGGAGATTTATAATATATCACGCACAGTTAATACCATCACAATCTTAATATCATCAGAGGGACTTGAGAGAGCAGTGAAGAGCTATAGTCCCCCTCCTCTTTATGTCACTGACATGAACCTGGTGTAGACTGATAGCAGCCACAGAGGGGGCTGAATGGAAGGTGCTCAGCTCTCACAGAAAACTCACAGTATCTCCAGTTGGAAAAGAGTTTTAAGAATATAGCACATCTACCATTGTCGTAAGGATTATTTTCATGGCCAGACTCAGAAGCCAAATGAAGTACCAGGTTTGAGGGAATTTTACTATTGACTTGAATGGGAGCAGGATCATAGATTTTTTTCAGGTGAATGCGTAAGTAGTCTAGGAATCTTACACTGCTGCTACTTATCTCTTGCATGGCCAATTAAAAAGGCTTCTTTTCTCAGAACTGTCAATATGGCAGCTTTCATGAGCACTAAATTAATCCTTTAAAAGAAAAAAATATTTTAAAAAATGTAATATCTTTTCTGATTTAAAGATACTGTAAAAAAAGACCTCTTTTCAATATAGAAAACAAATCTCTTGTATATTCATGTGGATTACAGAATAGTTTTCATACCAAAATATTACATTTCTTTTATCAGAGCAAAGTAAAGGTGATACAATATTCTCAACTAAGATTAAAATATATAAGAATGAAATATTGATAGCAACATGTAAAGTAAAGAAGAATTGGATGATGTACTGTGGGAGCTGATAAGAATTATATGGCTTCTAGCAGAGAAGTAAAATGACATAAGATACAGTGATGGCAATAGGAAATGCATCTATAAGGGGATCACAGGAGTAAACAGAATAGTTTGTATAACAGCAGACAAGCATTTAAGGGATAATGCTAATTGAATCATGCACTGTAGCCAGGTAGAGTAGACTGATGCTTCTAAATGCTAAAAAGAGAGCTGAGGCATCTCAGCCTGGAGTGGTAGCCTCCATTGCCCCAGGTCTTTCCCCAAGAGTTTTAAAATCTGTATAAAACAGATTGCTAACAGCTGTTTTATTGGTGGCCATTGGGGCCTGCTTATTCCACTTTAGATGCAAGGAAGGTACAAATGGATCCTTAAAAAGATGGGTAAGTAGACCAAGTTAAGAGTAGAAAAATCATATGAGAGCCATTCCAGAAGCTGTGGAGAAAACTATTCCACAGTTCTCATGGAGAGAGAAAATGTTGCCTTAGCGTGTGACTCCTCTAAACCTCATCATCTAAAATCAGACACCTAACGAAAGCTATTCAGCTAGACACCCTCTAAGGTTAAAGAAGACACCTGAGGACAGTTTTAAAGTAGGGTTTAGACTTTCCATCTTTCATTTCTGTCTTGAGGTGGAGACAATATTCAGGCTGCTGTTAACGTTGAGGTAGAAACCAAGCAGCACATCAGTGGAGGAACCCAGGACCATGTTTGAGAAATGGCTGACATGACCTGAAATTAAGAGGCAGGTGCAATTCAGACCCCTCCCCAGCAGCCCACCCGTGCTGGCTGTGGCTCTGTCCTGGAGAGAGGCTGGAGTGGGTTAGATGATACAGCCTGGGTGCCATCTCTTTCTGCCTTGCCTCCAGGATGAAGCTGACCATACTACTGACTGGAGAGCTTAATAAACAGATGTGCTTTTGAAACAGTCTGCAGAAGGCTGCAGTCATTTAGTGAGGCTGCAGCTGGCACAGGTGATCTGGGGAGTGGGGGCACAGACAGATCTACAGAAGTATGGGTGGCAGGATGGAGGTTCATTTATAAATTCAAGCTCGGGGAATGCATGGTCAGAATATGGTTCACTGACATTTGAAGTTAATTTTGGCTTCTTGTGTCTTCTTGAGCAATATTTCCCAGCCCAGGCTTTATAAAAAGGGGCACAGCATAGTGTTTTTTTGCAGCTGTCTGGAATGGAAATTATTGTGTAAAAACGAAAGAAACACCTCATCCAAAACACACACAAAAAGTCACACTACATGATAGACTTCTTTCAGAGTGGAACCGAAACCATTCTACATCTATCAGTCAAGGAATTTCAGAAGGCACCTTAATTTGGAGGAACAGCAAGTAATACTTCTCCAAATATCATTGTTGTTTGTAGACATCAAATGTAAATGTTTTACTAGCTACTTTCCTCAAATCCTGTTACATGATTTCATTACTATATAGCTTCTTACAAAATTTGGTGACTGAGAATATTAATTGTCAATATAAGCATCATTTAGTACATTAATTTCAAAATATATTGGCTATTCTTTTTTAAACAAGTTAGTGATATTTTAGGACAGGTTGGGAAATTACCATCCTTGACAAGACTAATTTAATAACTATCATACAATTGGTAACAGAGTAAAAAGAATAGAATTACAGGAGGAAAGCCACCATTGAGAGCTTTAGCCTATTCAGAACTGTACTAAAATAATAGACTGAAGAAATCAGGTCTATAAATTTCTGTCAGTGTAGATTACCCATACAAGGTCTCATGCATCAGCCAAACTTAAACAGGGTCCTTGTACAGACCCTGTGAACAGGAGTGAATTTCACCCTCAACAGTTGAAAAACTACCTTTCATTCTGATTGCATCAGAAAATTAATTTGCTCCATTCTCCAAGAAAACAGAAATGGGCTCTGTCATCTATATGGTTGTTTGAATAACACAGTTTATACTATTCACAAATAATCTGCTTTCAGGCTAAATAGAGGATTTTTACCATTTCTATTGTAAAATCTGGTTAATAAAAATATTGACATGCACAGTGCATTAACTGATGTAAGTGGGAGTTATATAATGAAATAAGAGTTTAACAATAACTTTTTTGAGACATATGAAGACATGCTAGTACAGAAGACAATGAAGAAAAATGTCATGACAATTACTGAAACCAAGAATACAGAGCTTTAGTAAAAGGAACAGTAAAGGAAAAATAAATGAACATAGAAAATGCAGCATTCAGGGGTTGTTTTTTTGGGGTAGCAACTGAAACAAAATGCCTAATACAAAGACATTTAGGCTACAGAGAAATGGCACCAGATCACCAAAGAGAAAAAAATAAAAGAAAGAAAAGCAAAGGAGAGAGACAGTAGAGCATTGAGTTGGAAAAGTACTATTGAAGAGTATTGAGTACTATATCCTTAGAAATCCTTCCAGTGATGGGGCTCAGAGTCCCACTCCTTGGCTAAAATAACTTCTCACATGGGGCGCGTATTCTTCAGCCTCCTGCAGGAGTGTTGATTTCACTCAATATGCATATCGCATCCTCCTAATTATCCATCTCTTTGTATTAATGATGAAATAATACAATCTTCTATTTTCTCTAATTAAGTTTATTATGGAGACATTTTTATGTGCCTATTTTTGAAAAATGAAATTTCATTAAAAGTCAGTGTATCAGATCTTATTAATTCTATTACATTACAACATGAAACATTTCATCAGGAAAAAAAAGGACTGAATCAAAACCAACCCCAGGCTTTGATAATACAGATAAAAAAAATCCAATGCATTCACTCTTCAATCTCATTTTAAATGCTGCAAAACTTTCCTCATACGAAGTTTTAAAATCAATAGAGAATGACTTATCACATTCTCCTACAGAAATACATTTTGTCTACTTTACTGGGGATTTTTTTTCCCTGAAAACACTATGAAATGCCAATGCATCTCACTAGGCCATTTTTTCTTCTTCTTGTAATTAGGAAGAACTAGATAAATAAATTGATATCAATTACCTTTGGGAAAACCAGGTTGGACTAAGAGACCTTCTAATAATTGGAATGGCAGTGCACTTTGCATGCTGTCAGTACTCAGTGACAATTGCTACAAGACAATTGATACACGGTGACGTTTTCTTTGTCATTGCTGGACAGTGGGGACTTTAGTGCCAATGATTTTCTGCCATCATCTGAATGTGATAGGGGCCTATGAATGACTGCAGCAAGATAAAGGATCCCTTGATATCCTGTAGAGGAATTGCAATGTTTTGCTGCTTTCCTGACATGTTCCATGGCTGTGACTCCAGGGCACACACGGCTGAATGGTTTTGCTGAGGTTTGCAGCCCTCTTGCTCCCCTGAAGCTGCTGCTCAGCCTCACTGGTGCACTCCTCACACTAAGGACAGACCACGGGGGGTGGCAGCAGCAGAAACACAGGGCTGCTGACACACAGTGAGGGATCCCTATTTCACTGCTCTAGAAAAGAGAGTCCTAACCCATTTGAACAGTTGTAGCAGAATATATTGACTGTGTCAGGAAACTGAAAATTTCACTTTTAAAGCACTCAGTAGAAGGACTTGTAGCACATACCTAACTGACTAATTGCTTATTTTGGTTCTCTTTAATCCACAAATATATGTCATGTAATTTAATCTGTTTTTCTTGTACAGTAGTGTGTCACTCTAGAAGGAGTAATAGGCACTGAAATTATATATACGAATAACATCTTTCAGCCTTATTTCTTGTGTTGGAGTGACTGAGATACTGTTCTAAAGGTTTAGGGAGAATAAAGGACTGTTTCTGGTGAAACTTGATCCTGCTTATCCATTAACTTGGTATTGTTAATTACTGCAGCTAGGTTTCATAGACCATAATTTTTGTCCCAAGGTAATGTAGTTTTTCCAAAGTCCATCCCCAGTGCTCCTCTATCTAGGTAGGAAACTCCATGTTAAGGGCAGACAGATTGTCTGGCATTAACAGAAGTTTGTTAAGGAGCATTTCATCCACCATTGCTCCTGAATTTGGAGAGGTGAGAACAGGAGACACTGCTCTTTTCTCAGTGTAGTAGCAAAATGAGCATGCTGGCTCAAACATAAGAAATTCCATTTAAACATAAGATTTTTTTTTTTTTGTCTGTGTGGGTAACTAAGCACTGGCACAGTTTGCCCAGGGAATTCATGGACTCTCCATGTCTGGCAATATTCAAAATCCATCTGGGCATAGTCCTAGGGTACTGACCCTAGGCATCCCTTCTTGATGGAGGGTTGGACCGGGTAACCTCCAGAGATCCTTTCCAACCATTTTCCTTGAGCTGCCCTCTGGAGGAAATCAATCCATTCTGGCACCTCTACGCCCACCTTTCCAATGTGCATGGCAATAAAGAACAATACAAGTAAAAGTCTAGGAGCATACCCAAAAGAAATGCAAATCTGGATGATAAATGATTTTTAGAAGAATTGTCCAAATAAAAGAAAAGGTAGCAATGTTCATGAGAAAGAAATCCCAACAGACAAGCATGAAATATTTCCCTTGCCCTGTCAGCTCCAAGAAGATGATGTCTCAATGGTGGCAGTCACATGCACAAAACCTGACCAAACAACAGGTTCTTGTGCACAGCTCTTCTAGGAAAATATGCATATGGATATTTCTGTCTGCTTGCTTGAAAAAAACAGCTCAGCAAATAATTCAGTAAGTTAAAATAAACAAATATATGGCCCAAATAATGCAGATCCAGGTTAGACCAGGAGAATAATTAAGCCTATTACATACCTGAGTGTGCTGGTTCTTCTGAGCTTTCAAGTATTCTTGCAAAAACTATCCTCACAGGCTATCTATAATCTGTAAGTATTTGTTTCTGTGGAAGGCAACATCAAAGCACTTTTAAAGCTCTTTGCCTCTAGGCCCTTGTATATAACCAACGTTAGACAAACATTATCATCACAGGGAGGTAGAAATATAAGTGGAGTGCCAAGCTTGGCGCAACAGGCCGTGAGCCTGCAGTTACACAGCCTAAACTGTGGCACACCTTAAGGCAACTTTATCGCTTTCTTGAAGTTTTCTTTAATCCCTTGTTTTGCTCCAGTTGTGATCCAGAGTGCCCTCCAGAAGGGATATGGTGACTGTGAAACTGCTCTTAAAATACAGCCTAGAGGTGTGCAAGGATGTGCCTCTTCCTCTGCTTCTGAGAACCCAAGAAGTGTAGACTCCTTCATCTCTGTCTCCTCTTCCAAACTTAACTTTTTCTTATGAAACTGGATGCTGAAGCAAGAACTGTACTGGATTTTGTATGCCCTAAGCATGAGGATTCAAGGACCTGCCTCACTGGGACATTCAGACGTTCCTTCAGTAACAGGGCACAGTATAAGAGAAGTGCCAAGTCCCCGACCCTCTGGCTCAAGGCCTGACTACATCTTTTTGCTTTCTTCATTACTTCTTTCTCCTTACTGTTTAAAACCACAATAAATCCTTGAAACACTCTCAGGGAAATTCACTAGCCTTAATACAGTGAACGCCACTGCAATAATCTAGAGTTTTCTAGACATCTATATGGGGCTGACAAAAAAATGAAAGAGGATCTTTGACAGACTTTTGACTTCCTAAAGTGACATTTGGGGGCCTCACTGATACCCTCTAGCATTTAAAATGCCATTGAGCATCTATATTCATACACCTGAACAACTCCCTCTTCTGCCCCTTCTAGTGAGAGGGATACAATGTAAAGACACAGAAAAATTCTACTTATGTTCCTTAAGTAACAGTATTCACACCATCCAAATAATCCTATGAAAAGAGATATTGCTCATTGTTCCATATTTAGGGACCTCCCAGATGCTTTAAGAATTCTAGTTAAATTGTTAGTTTTTTGGACTCAAGCTATAATGAATATCTCACGTATGATCCAAGTTTGAGTTTATTTTTTTGCTAGGAAAAAATGTTATTTAAAAACCTTTCAGCATTTACACCCAAAAAATCTGGGGTAAAAGGCCTCCTGTCTTAAAGGCTGATAAAAGTACAGAGATTACAAACTGCAGTTGCAATACAATTGTCTCTGTCTGCTTCACAAGCCACTCTTTTACACTATACAGAAGCTAAACATTTCACCTGTTTCCTAATATCAGTAATGGAAGAATTGTTCTTCCATTTTAACCCCATTTTATGTTTAAAGCACAAAGCAGAACCTCTGTTTCATTATTGCTTAATGCCAGAACAAATGTTATCCTTTTCCTTTTGGAGAATTATAAACTGTGTCTTTATTTACTTTCATGGCACAATTTTCACACATTTGACAGATCATTGCTCATGTTCTTCATTGTCTTGATACTAGTGAAATGTAGCATAAGCTCTGAATTTGCAACTGCTGTCCAATCAATAAAAAGATCACACCATCTGAATAATGCTATGATATGTGACATTATCTATTCAACTGTTCTATTTCTTGGGACTTGCGAATACTGTCACATTGAAAATGAACACCATTTATGCTGACAGATTTTTCACCATTCAACACTTTTAATGAATGTATTTCAAAATGAGGTACCAGATTAAATAAATTTCATGTCATATCAAAACAGGGATATCATTATTTGTAGCAGCAAAGTTCCAAGTAAATTACAGTGAACTTACAAATGCAATGCATTCAGCAGAATAGGGTTTTCAACCAGAATAAATCTTGCTGGATGTCAACTTGCCACAGCAGTGATATGTAGACCTTATTCTCCATATTTTCATGACAAGAACAAAAGTGTGCTTTGGCATAGTTTTCTAATGCAACAAATTAATATCCAACCCAGAATTTCCTGCTAACACAAAAATTTACTATGGAAGCTCTGTAAACTTCAGGAACAGACTCCTGTATCCTTCATTGCCTAAAGAGGGCTATTTTCATACATTCTTGCCATAAAAATCTTCTATCTGGAAATCTTTCCTGTGGCCATGTTATTTTAATGTGTGCATTGGATCTAACAGTCTCTTCCTCTCCATGAGCTATCCTTTCTAACAGAATCACACCATTTCTGGAAGGATGGCTCAGGGATAGGTTCTCATTTGAATTACCAAGTTCTTGACCTACACGGTACATAACATTCTTATAGGATCACTTATACAGAACAAACCACTACTGCTAACCAGGGCCTGCAGAACATGAAACTGTAGCAAACTTTTTGTGTGAAAAATTTAAAAATGCATTAGTGATGTTCTGAGTGTGATATCTTGGTGTATGAAGGCTTTCAGTGTCTTCAGACAAGAGCACCTTTGGCTTTTAGTAAAGACAGACCCGAGAGGGTTAAATAAAATTTATGGACAGTAAGGTAAAGATTGACAGTAGGAAAGACTATATGAGAATGGTTTATCAGAATTTGTGTGATTTAGAAATGTTTCAGTAACCTATTTTATTGTAAAAAATGAAATTGCAATAAACCTCATTCTCAGGCCTCATTATCTATCTATGTCCATAGTGAGAATTCATGTTCCATTAAAATAATAAGAACTGTATAAAAATACACTTACAAAAAGACCTGGGAATATAATATAGAGTTCCCACCACAGACCTCTTTGTTTTTGGTGTAATAGTAAAACCCCCCATGTTTTCAGTTCTGTCTGACACTAGCTAACAAAGTTATGTAAATCCTGCTGCATGAAAAGATCTGAGACAGGATTCCTAGAGTGAGCTCCTAGCTCCTTTTATCCTAGCAGTAATATTCTGCAGAGATCTTCCTCGTGTCTGACTCTCTAAATGCTCTATATGTATGGTAGAACTTGTGAGACATGCATTCTTCAGAACAGCATTCTTCCATTTGTCAAGGCAAAATCTGGGAGGAAACAGCTTCTCAGCAGAGGAAACCATGCTGTTCAAACACTGTTGCACAGAAAGCATCAGAACACTGTTGCACAGAAATTATCCTGCAGGACAGGTCTGACTATTTTTTCATTTGTAGAAGAGGTAAGAAAGAGTGTACTCATTGTCTGTCACCTTCCCTCTCTCGTTTTGCAGACAGTCAGTTAAGCTTCCTCTCCTTCTTTGGATTGGTGTCATTCTTCCTGAAGTGAAAAAACCCACGTAGCCATGGGGTGACCACTGCATGTAGTGGAGCAACTAATGCAGAGAATATCACCTCTTACTTACTAACCAAAAAGAAGTGAATGTCTGCAAAGATTAGGGCTGTATACATATCAAAATTTCAGTGATCAACAAGCCAATCACATCCCTAGCTGCTAGACCATCTCTTCTAACAGAGCGACGAGTTTAGAAAGCTCTTCAGAAATTAATCTTTAAGTCTAGCCTGAGGAAGTGTTTTTATATCCTTAGTTTTAATGAAGAGCAAGCAGAAAGAAATGTTTAGCATTATAACTAATGTCCTCTCTCTCTGATTTTTCACACTTGTAAACCAGTCAGTTGGTACTTAGCTATTAAGTGAAATCCATAGAGAAATTGATTTTGATTACACATATAAGTAGGTAGACATTTCTGCACTATACAAATGGATAAAATAAGACACAGTTGTTAACTGAATCTCCTCACTGACATAATAAATTAGGAATTAACTTATCAATCCCTCAAGAGGCACTGTTTGAGTAAAAATTATTTAAAAATAAGTAATGTACATTTTGTAAAGTCTTCAGGAATCCAGTGTTTCTATGTTTTAAGACTTCAAATATGATGTACCAATTATCCAGCATTTGGCAATATCTATTTGTAAGTTTGTAGCATTCCTCAACATCAGATTTTCAAAGCTGATTTATATGACAGGTGAAGAAGAAACAGATTGTGTATACCTAGAGCAATTTTAAATGAATGGAAAGATTTTTTGATTTCTTCCTTTTCAGCCAAAAATCATGTTACAACACAAATAAGTCAAGTTAAAGATGCCACAGTGTGAAGCATTTTTCTAAAAAATAAACTGATTTTCCAGGCAGATTTAGTACCACATTCTCATAAAGTCATAACCCTGAAGGAAAAAAGAAATTAAAACATTTTAAGGCTACTTTTGCTTTTCATAGCTCAGCAGAATGTGTTTATACCAGTTACACAGTTAATTGTCTGAATATTCCTAAAAATACCATGCAAAGTGGTTACCTTGAACCTTGAGTTTTTTATTCAAATATTAAAAATAAGGTACTGTTTTTATTCTCTATCTTTTTAATGGTTTTCTCCAAGGTTTATTGTACTTCAGACTCTGTATTATAAGCCAGGAAGAGCAATTATATCCTAAAGTATGGTGATCACTGCTGAATATGATACTCCAGGTGAAGTATATAACTAGTAATCAGGCATTATTAATTCCATTTAGTTTGATTTATCATCTGTTTCTCCAGGAATTAAATATAGTGTTGTCTCTGACATGTGCACTGCAGTTAGAAATTCAACAGCATGTTGGAAGAGATTGGTATGATACTGCCTCGTTGGTCACTACACTGCAGCTTTCTTTAAAGTGTTAACTGTGACTAAACTATTTGCCTCCTTATATATATGTAAATATTAATAACTGAAACTTTTGACCTTGACGAACTGTGATCACTAGTACTTGAGCTATCTTGAATCACTTCATTTGCGATATTCTCATTAGATAGTCAAATTAGCTCTAAAATATACCTTCTAATTGCCTCTAAAAAAAATCCTGGCCCTCTGATGAGTTGACACACTGTTTTGACACATGTAGCAGATTTTTTTTTTTGTATGAAAGCTTTTTCAGCTGAAAAATCCTTTTCCATAATGAAAATTTTCAATTAAAATGTGGTTTTAAATTTTGCTTTCCCAGCAGTGAAAAATATAAAATTCCATTTTTATTTATCTAATCTCATTTTTAAATTTCCTTTTCTTTACCTTAATCTCACTTTGTTTCTCATTCTCCACTTTCTACTATTATCTAGTCAAAAGATGTAAAGCTGTAAGAAGCTAGGCAGCAGTTCCCTCATATTACACTTATTCTAGAATAGCTAGTATATAGTTACAACCTGCAATAATTTTTTCCTGGAAGTGTATGAGTTGAATAATGGGAGAAGTGAATCAAATGGTAAGAGAAAGAGGAAGCACATGGAAGTCAAGACAATGTTGCCAGTTAGAACTGTGGTCTTTGTGACCATACTCCTTGTTACTCTAGTGGTAGGAGCCAGGTCCTCCTTGTGTTATGTTCAAGATATATGAAAATGGAGACTTAGAAAGATCTGAAGTTCCTGTCGGACTTCAGGTATGCCCCTTGGCTGCTGTCTGAGCTACAGACATGAATTTCATAAGTACCACAAATTTTGATAGCCATTGAAGTTCTTCATTAATTGATAGCTGTTCTTTTTTGCACATCTCGTTGCGCACTAGATCTCTCTGGCACCTGTCCTATGCTTAAGGCCAACAAGAATCTATGCTTAGATGATCTCTCAGCAGACTTATTTCAGAGCCCCAACGCAGCAAAGGGATCAACATACCAAGAGTAGCAAATTCCACTGGCTTTCAAAGCAGGAGCTGACACAGTATGCCTGCCATACCCATAGGTTGATGATTACAATCCTCCAACCATGATAATCAGGCTAAAAAATAATTAGCCTCATGGAAAAAGGAGGATTCTCAGCCACATCAGTGGTTAAGATAATGCTATTCAACAAAGTATGTGGCTAAGCCAAGTGAGCTGTGGGGACAAGGCACTGAGGAGAGAGCACTTTCTTAGACCAGCCTGCTGACAAAACACATGTGGAACTACGTGCTCCTCTCCATTTGTGATCTGGTTCCAGTTCAGCAAAACCCTTAAATTCACATCCAAGTGCCACTAAGGAAGCAGACGTCTGTGTGCACTTCATGAGGAGCTAACACTGTACATCAACTCTGATTCTGGCCATTAACTATGCAACACTTAATAAAGTGCTTAAGGCCTACAGCCAAAATTATATAGTTGGAAAATATACCTCTCTTCTTCCCAAATACAGTCAGGACTCAGGAACTACAGAACTACATAAGGCTAACTAATTAGGTTTACTCAATCACTCACATTTTCATAGAATAGAATCATAGAATCATTCGTGTTGGAAAAATCACAGAATGACTGGGTTGGAAGAGACCTTCAAGATCATCGAGTCCAACCCATGCCCTAACACCTCATCTAAACCATGGCACTGAGTGCCACATCCTGTCTTTTTTAAACACATCCAGGGATGGTGACTCCACCACCCCCCCAGGCAGGCCATTCCAGTACTTTATCACTCCTTCTGTGAAAAACTTTTTCCTAATATCCAGCCTAATATTTCCCTTGGCTCAGCTTAAGACCTCTACGATCATCAAGCCCAAGCATTAACCAAAATAGCACAGTTCCAGTGGCCTGGTTACAAGCAAAAAAATTTGTTGTTCCATCCACCCCACTCCTTAGTGGTCTGGTGGTTAATATATAACCCTGGGAGATGGGTGATGAATTCAAATTCTTTCAAGCTGAAGAAGGACATGAATCCAGCTGCGCTTCTTCCCAGATTGCTAATCTAACAGGATCTATTAAACAAGAAGAATTATTTAACTTTTCTTTATTTAATCTTTTAAACAACTACATATATATTCTGGAAAGATTAGCAAGCTGTGACTATCTTGTTGGGTACAAGCATCTCAATAAATTTTTACACAGCACAGCTCACCTCCAGACCTTTTTTAGCTTGCTACTGGAAGATGTCTGCTGTGCTTGCTGGCTTTTCTATGTCCTGTTCTGAGGTCTCTAAATCTGCTGTAGGCAGGACCTTGAAGCTGGGAATGAAGCAGCACAAGTCCTGTCTCAGAGCTAGCCTTTGAGACATAGCAAACAGATGCTATTTCCTGAATCAGGGTCTACAGAGGAAAACTCTCAACAGCCTTAGGAGAAATCTCGGGTCTTCCCACTTTAATAATCACAAATTGAAAATTAACTAATCACTTTAAAGTTAAACAACTTCAAAAATTACTTTCTATAAACAGATGCACTATTAAATCTGTTTTGTTTTTAGAGTGATTTTAGAGATGTTAATTTGCATGATCAGTTAGCAGAGAGCATGGCAAATACATGTGGCTATATGTTAATGTTTTAAATTTTTATTTAAACAGAACAGAAACATATCCTCTTTGATACTCAGATGACCTTCCAGATTTCCATGTACAGTATCTATGGATTTTTAAGCATAATTAACAACTTCCATTTCAGTATTTAAGAGCTTCAAGTTCTGTTTCTTTGACAGTCAAAAGCTAATCAATCTTGTTCTCAAATGCTAATACAAGCAATTAAAAATAACATTAATTGAAATACTGCAGGGGCTGTTAGTTTTTTTTCTTAACCTCATGGCAACACTAATTTACAGTACTAATTAGTGAATTGCCCTTTGTATTATAAATCTTTAGAAGGGAGAACTGGCCTTTAAAGCCCAACAGAGAGATGCAGATGGTCACTGCACCTTCAGTAAGCTTTCATACTAACTATCTGGATATTCATTTCACCACATAAGCTAAACATGATGGATTACATTGTTTACAGTGAAGAATATTAATTTCTGCAAAGAAAAATGTGTTGCCCATTTGTCCTGTTGTAAAGCATGCAAATATTCTTTATAGAATAGAGTATATTCTGTCCAGTTGTCTTAATTAGAAGAAAGACTATAACTACCTCATATGAAACACAGGAGAGAAAGGTAAATGGGCAATATTTTATAAAATGGAACATGACAATCTATGAAATATGGATAAAAATATGTAACATATTGATTGTAAACAAACATAATTTAAAACTTCTTGCTGAGCAATTAAAAATTCAAAAGAACAAAAAGTAAAATTAAAACTTATGAAGTAACAGTTACAAAATTATTCCTATTTACCTTAATGAACCTTTTCCAGAAGAACCAGTTTAATTTATCGTCATGGCCAGTTTTATTCTCTAAACCAAGGCAGATAGAATAGTGCCTTTTCCAGAAAATTACCAGAGACTCAGGTGGTTCCTTGATATAGGAACAAGGTTGGGAATTTTTTAGCAATAACACTATTATCTACACAAATAAGAATACTGGTTCTCCTTGGAAGTACCATTATAGCATCATTCTAACACATAAACATGAAAGTACACTTTGATCCCTCCATAGACTTGCAGGCTGATTTTTCACGTTATTTTCATGTATTGCTATTGTGGATTTTGGAAATATGATAAGACTTTTTTGCTTTTGTCATAGTTTAACATAGTTTGGGTTTTAGTTAAGAAAAGAATCCATGAGATATGGAAGTGATTCCCTGTAAGGACCTTGGCAGCTTCCTTTGGACCTGACAGAACAATCAGCTAGCTACTTTTGAAGAGTGACACCCTGTTAAACCACTTAAGAGAGCTTAATATGCCTCTGTGTGGCTTAATATGCCACATTTGAAGACTAACCAGTCCTGGGAAAATCTCTTGCTTCCAGCCTTTGAACAGTTCAGCGGGCGCTGGCCGGGCCGGGCCCTGCTTATCTGCGCGGTCTGGCCGGCTCAGCCCGCGGCACGGCTCGGCCGAGATTCTGCCACCACCGAGTTCCCACCACGGCCGGCAGGCCGGGCCCGCTCTGCCCGGCTTCCTGCAGAGCCCAGCCGGGCCCCGCTCTGGCCCTGAGCTGCCGAGCCGTCCTGCTGGGGACGCGGAAAATCGTGCGGCTGAGAACAGAGGCGGCCCTGCAGCCCCGCGCAGAAAGCAGCCCTGCAGCTGGAACTGAACACTGCAGGGATAGAAAACAGCCGTGCAGCCAGAGCGGCCCACACCCGGCGAGAGCACAGGGCCATCCACAGGCCTGGGCGAGACACTAACTCCTTCAGTGCACAGATGAGACTTGCAGACAGCAGTCTTCCCTGAGTGAGGGAAAAGGAAAGGTAAAGAGAACAACATGGAGACCAAGGTCAGTGAAGAAGGAGTCAAATCCCAGATGAGAGGAGAATGAGGAAATGCCTTGGGCCGAAATTCTCTTGTGAGGCTATGGTGAAGATATAATTGATAATTAGACACTTTTGGGTTCTTTTCCCTTTAACTCATGGAATGCATTGGCAGGATGTAGCGTTCTAACCACAGTCATGAACAGAGGCACCCATGTTGAAGTGAGCAGATGTTGAAGTGGCTGTGATCCGATGAGAAGCTTGAACAGAGAGAGATGAGAAAGATGAAAAACCTTGCCCCAGGGATGGAAGAAGAAAACCTCTGTTCCCAGAGATAAAAAAGGGTTTTTTCTCTACTAGAACAACTCATTCTTAAAACTGCACCCCAATAAACTCAGATGACCCATGCTGGTAGTTGCAGACCCATGGTGGTATCAGACAGTGGGAAAGACTTAATGATTGCAGATTTCAGGGAGGCTGGTATTTGTGAAAATTAAAACCAGGAGAGAACTGTTTCTTGGGGAAAAGGGACTCCTCTCCCTAAGTCAACTGAAGATTATTTAGAAGTGGTAAACTTACTGAAAATACCAAATTTTGTCTCTTTACATTGTCAGTGAGAAAAGAAAGAGGAGCTGGGGGAGGAGAAGTGTTCTGGAGGTTCATTCTGATTTATTATTATTTTCCTTTTAGTTCTGTTAATAAACTTTTCTTTATACCTTTTAAAGTTTTGAGCCTGCTTCGCTCTTTTCCTAATCCTTATTTTGCAGCAGAAAATGAGTAAATAATTCTAGTGGGTGCACTGTTCTTTGGCCAGTGCTAGATCCACTACATTAATTGGTGCATTGCCTGGGAAACTCAGATTGGTGAACCAAAAACACTACAGCTTTTTAGTAACAGCTGAATGGAAATACATCATATTGAATTTTCCACAGAAGACATCATCTGTGCCACGCAGAATACCTGCTATTATACTCCATATATTCACTGGGCTACAGCAATGGGTGGATAAGAGAAGGTATTGTTTGAAAGAGTAACTGAGAGGTGAGGTGAACACAGATAACTACAGAAAAGTGTCATAAACCAAGTTAATCCCTGAGAGTTTTTGTCTGATATATAGGGGTTGCTATTGAAATTCCAACCATCCAGAAATGCAAATATTCCTCTTGGACAATGGCAGGGTCTAACTGCAGCCAGGAAAATAATTGGTGTGTTTAACTTCTTGTCGATGTCATCCCTCACAAGCAGAAGGCATACATATAGGGAGATGCCCACTTAAAACATAACACACTTAGGGGTCTGCATTTGAAACTACCAATAAAGCAGGCAGCCTTAGAAAAAGAGTATGAAAGTAGATCTTAGACTTTTACTGGGATGTCACTGTTTAAGCTGTAAGAAAACAGGATTGTAAAGACAGATAAGGTAATGATTAGTTACTAATAAATGTTGCCTTAAGTAACCTTTATTTTAATTGATTCTATCCTGTTCCTGAAGATGAATATTTCTTAAGATCCTCTCTTTTGTTCCATGTGGCAGTGTGCAAATTAAGTTTATTAAGTTTATTGTAATAGTTAGTTTTATATATCCTGTTCAGCCCCGTGGGCATTCCTTTGCCTCCCTCAGTTGTGTTAATGCATGCACCTGCTGCTGTTATGTAACGATCCATTATTTGTCTATCATTTTTCCCACTGTTGTGAAACTCATCCCAGTTATCCCTAGTTGGTCCACTTTGATTTTCCCACCTGTGTAACTGCCCTGAAGACACTTTCCATTGGTTGCTGTACTTCACCACTCCCTTTCTCCTATCTGGATAAAATCCCGCTGAGTTCTCCCGCAGGATTTGGGAGTCAGTGACCAGGTGCAATAAACCCTGTCACTACCTCAACGGTCTCCTTCCTCCCTGCCTCTGTCTGTGTCACGTTATCCATCGCTGCTGAGAAGATTCTCTCAGAAACCAAGAACCCCCTACAAGAATCAGCCCAGCCTGCACTGCTTGCTGGCTGATCTTCCGTCACTGGACACTGTGTCTGGGCTGGCCGAGGTGCAGAGACGCAGAGGTCACGAGCGGCACAGTGACAGTTCCAGACAAACTTGTATGTAAATAGCCAGAGTGGAAATCTGATGCTAGCTGCAAGTTTATCATCTGGTTCTTTGGCAGCAGCACTCAAAAATAATGCAGTGGAGCTTCTCTGAAGTGCAGGATGATGATGGCCCTAAGCGATCCTTATACCTGCCCATTTTTAGTACTGGGTATATCCACTTGAACAGGGGTTGTGCTGTTAGCACACACTCAGATTCCTGTATGCAGAGGCAACAGGATTCCAGCATGGGCTACGTGGGCCACTTAAAGTCTCCTATTGCTGAAAGCGGCAAGAGAACCAAACTTAAACAAACACAAGATATTAAAGTGGTTGGGTTGGATGAGATCTCTCCCACTAGATCAGATTGCTCAAAGCCCCCTCCAGCCTGGCCTTGAACACTTTCAGGGATGGAGCACCTACAGTTTTGTAGTCTAACCTCTGTCCCAGAACAATTCTGGGAAAATCAACTCTGCCATTCATTGTATAAAAGATCCTAACATTAGGACAGAGGCTAGCCAAATATTGAATATTGTTGCAGCTTGTACCTCAGTTAATTCCTAGATCCTGAGAAACTGAACTGCGTGGTGGTGACATATGTCAGCTACTGAAAAAGAGCAATTTTAAGATTAACCATCAGTGTAAGATCTGAACTTAAAGCTCTTATTTTTCATCTAGTTCCTTCCCCATCTGTAAAATGTGAGATGATACTTAGCATCCTGGATCTTAGAAAATCACATTAAAGAAGAAGCATGAAAGAGTCTCCTCAAAGTAAAAGCAAAATATTATTATTTTTTCCTCTTTTCCTCCCTCTCAAATGCCAAAATGAGAAAGTCTTGGTTCAAGGACAACACCTTGATGTAACACTGCAAGAGGTAAAGAACACATGTCCTTTGCAAGAACAGAAAAGTACAAAGCCAACAACCTTACTTGTTTATATATTAAGTCTTCCTGTATTTTGTGAACAGCTGCAGATTGCAAGCATTGTATATAAAGGTAAAACAACTTGTTTTTAATCTAAGCATCAGAGCTTTGTGATTTTTTCACCCTAGCAAGTTACAGACTTTACATGTGACTTTTTCTTATTGTAGATCCTTTTCATTAAAAAAAAAAGGTTAAACTTTTCCTCTCCATTGTCAGAAGCAGGTTAGTTAGTGCAATGAGCCTCCTACAATCAGAGTGTGATAAAGCAAGAGCTCTCTAATAGAAAATTTGAATCTATTTTATATTTAGGATGAGAAGAAATAGCCTCAAGTTACTCCAGAGGAGCTTTAGATTAGGTATTAGGAAAAATATCTTCACTTACAGGGTTGCTTAGCATTGGGACAGGCTGCCCAGGCTTGAGTCCACCACCCCTGGGGATATTGAGAAAGAGTGTAAATGTACCACTAAAGGACATGGTTCGGTGGTGGACTTGGGTGTAATAAATTAATAGTTGGACTCAATGATCTTAGGGGTCTTCTCCAACCAAGATGCTTTGTGATTCCATGATCTTACAGGAATGGAATATCAAGTCTCTACAATACTTTTGTCTGAAAACTTTTTACCTACTCCAGCTCAGGCTGTGCCCTTCTAAGTTGAGGTTAATTTGGACTGCACCTAAGGTAGGCTGGTTGTCCATAAAATTAAATATTCCTGAGATACTCATCTCAGAAAAACTTCCTTTGTTTCTTCCTTCTTCTTTAAAGAAAGTGATGAGCCAGGGCAGTAACTTGCTGCTGGTGCTACAAGGCTCCACATCAGTACCACCCTGGCATTTCAAAGAGGCAGGGTTTCGTTCCAGTCTTCTGCTACTCTTTTTCACAGAATTTCTCTGGGAATGGGGGAGCATTTAATCAAATTTATCAGAGGGATCACATAAAACATACCATAAGTTGGACAACATCACAAGGAATGGCTGAAATTGAAATTCAACATGTATATTCAATGTGAAATGTGCATGGCTTCATATTTTTATTCCAGTTTTAAATGACTGAATCCTCCACTTACTCTCTATAACCTGTCTCTCTATGTAAATCAGGGATTAGTCTTTCCATACTGCTCGTAAAGAATTGGCAGTAAGGTTGGCAGACCCAAATACAATACTGTTTTAATTATGGAGGTTGTTCAACTCCCCTTCTCTACACTTACACAAGTTCTGGTGTAGTGTGGGTTGGAGGACCATAGTAGGACATCAAGCTCCTGTAGTGGGTTGACCCTGGCTGGATGCCAGGCACACACCAAAGCTACTCTGTCACTGTCCTCTGGAGCTGGACAGGGGAGAGAAAATATAATGAAGGAGACATGGGTTGAGACAAGGACAGGGAGAGATCACTCACCAATTACCATTATGGTTAAAACAGACTGAAATTCAGCATATTAACTGAATTTATTACCAACAAAGAGCAGGATAATGAGAAATAAAATTAAAAAACCTTCTTCTCATCCCTCCCTCCCTTCCCAAGCTCTACTTCTTCCCCATAGAAGGGCAGGTACATGGGGACTGTGGGTTACAGTCTGTTCATCACACCTTGTTCCTGCTGCTGCTCAGCGAGAGGAGTCCCCTACTCCAGAGTGGGGTCCGTCCTACGGGAGAGAGTTCTCCACAAACTCCTGCAGTGTGTCCCTCTCACAGGCAGCAGCTCTCCACAAACTGCTGCAGTGTGGATCACTCTTCCACGGGGTGCAGTCCTTCAGGCACAGCCTGCTCCAATGTGGGTCCCCCACAGGGTTGTAAGTCCTACCAGGAAACCTGCTCCAGCTTGGGCTCCTCTCTTCATGGGTCTGTGGGTCCTGGCCAGGAGCCTGCTCCAGCACAGGTCTCCCAGGGATTCACAGCCCTCTCTCAGGCCTAATTTGGGTGATGGCTTAGTGTTGTGACATTCAAGCTGAGTTAAGCAGGTAATTTAGAATTTTTAAGTGGAACTTCTCACAATTTCCTCTCAACCTGAGAAACTTTATTATATCCCTACCTGAAGTTCACTGTGTATATATTAAATATAAGGCTACAAACCAATTCCCAGTTACATTCTGCAGCAGAGTAGACAAGGACCATGCACGATTTAGCCCCCACACAAACTCTAATATATAATTGTTTTTTAGGTAATATGCATATGCCATTAAACAAATTAGTCAAACATTATTGTTTGACTTCTCTATGTTACAAATGTTGTGGTTTGTTTGCAAAATGCAGATTTTGTTAGATAAGTAAGGCAACAGTTCAGGTCTTTGCTCTTTCATTAATACTAGAATGTATTGCACTTCCCTGTATCATGTCACAGGTTTGGCCATACTTGTATTTGTCTATCTACATAAATGTAATGATGGATGTGAAACAAGAGTAACAAAAATTGTCAAGTAACAATTGCCTGCATAGCTGTTTGGAGATTTTCTTGGGAAAAGTATGAAGAGAAATTGCAAGGAACTTTACAATGCTTATGTAACCTGGATAATCAAAACCAGATAAAAATTAAGAGAAGAGAGCCTGGATTCTTTTGACTGGTTTAACTAAGATAAACCAAATTGAAATTGCTTATTTCTTCCATATTCCTAGGAATATAAGCCTGCATCTCACTTATTATACATATGCACATTTTTTTAAAGAAATGTAACAGCAAAAACCCATCTCTGAAAAATAAAGAATTTTGCTACCATAAGGCAAAGGGAGAAATAGAAAAAAAATTAGTCCCTAAAAATACCACTGAGGCCACAGCTGCTTTATTTATGTGGATTCAGTAGTGGAAATTTGGCTCTGGTTTCATGACAGAATAATATTGCCTGGGTGAAACTGACAAAAATCCTGCTGTAATATGTGAACTGCGCAACGTTATGCTTTTATTAGAAAATAAGCCATTGAGGAACCTGCAGTATACTCCTGTCTGTGTTCAATAGACTAAACAGGGAAACAAGTGGTCTGTTTGATTTATGATGTGCCTAAATCTTGAGGGAAAAACTTCTACATATCAAACTTCTGTTCAAAAGAGTGTTGCATAAGTGAGACTGAATGTCTGTTGGTCCAAGGAAGTTGGAACAGATGTGATAAGCATTTTTCCTCTCTTGTTTGTACTGCTTTTGACTTTAAACTATTAAAAAGAAGGGGCAAAAGCAAATCTAATTCAAAGATGAGACACAAAAATCATATCCACAGTGAACTTTTTATACACTGCTGCCTTGATAATAGAATGGTCTCCAAATACAGTGAATTTCATGCTGACACTTTGATTAGAAAAACACATTAGGAGTTCATTATTTCTAAGCCCTAAGCAGGATTTTATAACTTTAGTACTTATTACATCCTGCACTAACTCTTGTCTGCATTGACTAGTCAAGTCACCCTGGTTTTTTGTTTCTTCAGGAAGTGGACCACCAGTAAAAATTTCTGTAAAAGGTATTATTTCAGCTTCAAAGAATGAATGGTTCCTATCCTGAAGATGTACACAGTACATCACTGTAGACAAGCCTTCTCTGCTTTGTCATCCTTGATAAAATTTTGCTTATTTGGGATATATTTTCACGCTAAACACACCTAACCATAACAGAAGAAATATACACGATAGTGGCTATCTTCTTTTGACTGGCTGCTGCGTTATCTGGATATAATGGTGACAGGCACATTATAAATAGGCATAGATCCCCCTGCCTCTATCAGGCCATTTATCACTTTGTTTGGAAGATCTTCTAATTACTCTGCCAATGTAGGTGGTCACAGTAGCTGAAGGAGTTGCTTTAGGTAGACTGCCAAATATCTAATTTGTCTTGTCATCCTTCACATTAAGTGCCTATTTCTTGTAGGGTCATTTCTCTGTGCTCATTCTTCCTTGATAGCTCTGCTACCTTTGACACCATAGGCCACCTACTACTCCATAAGAAACTCCTACCCTTAGGTTTATGTGGCACAACTCACTGTTTCTTTGTCTGGCTGACAAAATTAGAGAGTTAGTGCTGATGGATCCTTTATTTCTTCCCTGTCTGTGCTGGCATCTCTCAAGGCTCTGTCATTATTCCCTTTTTCTTCTTCCAAGTCATTGTCTGGATGTCTTTGCCAGCTGTCCTGGACCCACTTATTTCCCAGTA
This sequence comes from Prinia subflava, assembly GCF_021018805.1. Lineage (NCBI taxonomy): Eukaryota > Metazoa > Chordata > Aves > Passeriformes > Cisticolidae > Prinia > Prinia subflava. The sequence goes on along the minus strand of NC_086253.1, from coordinate 17,053,971 downwards.
TTAATGACTCTTAAATCTGATCTTCTGCCTGCAGCCTTGCTTCTGGAGTGTCTTGTGCTGGACTCCTCATGGCTTCCTTAGATGTGCCTAAAGATGAATGTGCAACTTACTTCATGGCAGCTGTGCTCTTTATCAGCAGTTTATACACATGCCTCATGGTTACTCTGACTATCCCTTTGATTCTGTATCTTTACAAGCATTTCCTTCTAAAATACTGTTACCTCCATCACTGTTCTTCTATTTCCTCTGCCTAATTTTACCAAAATTCTTTTGCAATGAACTGAATCGAATTTGCTCTGCCCTTTATTCTCCTTTGGTATTAGCTCCTGTTCTATTTGTTATAAAACTTGTTCCTTAAGGCAATTCCCTACCTCCTTTCTAAATCAGCAAACTCGGCATATGTGTATGCTAAAGTATTTTGAGACTAAATCTGAAAAATGTAAAAGAGTTTATTTGTTCAAAATAAAGTATACTTTTAAGCCATTATGGTAAAAAATTTTGACACCCTAAATATTTGTTACACTTTCAAAAATATTTACTTTATACCATGGCTGTAAACTGTGTCTCTGTGGACGTACTCTTTATATCTTCATGAACATGATATAAGATTTTCCATTGCAATGTATTACACAGTAATTTCTAATACTTTTCATCTAAAAATATACAGTTGTACCAAGCTGTAGCATGGGAATGTTGCTTTCCAGACTGAAGCAAAGCTGGTACCTCTACCTAGTCCCCCCAAACTGATGAAAGAACAGAGATGAATTTTGAACCTGATTATCACACAGAGTGTGATTATCACACAGAGTAGACACATATTCTCAGAGGCTACATCTGACTACTCTTCCAGTTCTGTGATGGTAGATACAGGGAAGGTTTTATTTTAAAAATTACAACAGTCACAGCATAAGATAGGCAGAAAAAAAAAGTCTCATTTTAATTCAATTTTATGCAGTTATATAGCTTCATAGGAATGAAAACAGTTGAATTACTTATCTGACAGACAACAAGCACATCTAGGCAGGTAAGCAGGAGTTTTGTAATTGGTGGCACTGAGTAAATGTTAGGCCATTTTAAGCACATTGAGTCAAATTTGAATCATCATGTTAGAAGTTTATTCAGCAACCAGCTGGTCTCCTTTGTGGCTATGAAATACTGTAAGTCTACTAGTAATTGCTCAGAGATTTCAAACAGTGGTACTGCTGAGTATTTTCCACTTCTTCTATTTTTCCTTTCATGTTAAAGCTGCACTGTGAAGTTAAACACTGAAGATCAGTCAAGACATGTAGTGAGAAACAGTGAAAATTTGCCAAGAACAGCATTTTCAAAGTGTTGTTCTGAAAGTGACAAGTTTATAGCACCTAAAATCTGCAGAGCAAGAAGATTCCTAAGTATCAAAGCAAACATTATCAACCAACTACTTGGCATATTAATAATGGAAATAATGGCGGGAACCCCTGGATATAATGTAATAAACTGGTTTATCATAACTGCAGGTTTTATCTTCTTCAAGTCTTAACTGAGAAGTGCTCCAGATATGGCCACTGATGGCCAGGATCATGAATATTCAGAACAGGTATATAGCTGCCCTTTATCCAGCATGGATAAAGAGATTGACCTCAAGCTCTGACTGTGCAGAAATCTATAGTAGAGCTTACAGTTGTGAAAAAAAAAAAAAAAAAACCAAAACCAAACAAAAACAACCCCAAACTAAAACCCTTGACATTTCCATTAATGAGTACCAGCATGGAGGGTTAGTTTATGAGAGATGGAGTAGGAATGCTCACAGTGGAACTGTGTCACACCATGACAACCTGATTGTCATTACTTTGTAAAAAACACCCTCTGCTCTCCCTGCCTTAGAGTGTCTACAGAAATTTTCCCAGCTTTTGAGATGTTACTATTAACAAACATTGGACCAAATCCAACCCGAGTTCATCTACATTAGCTATTTAATCTGAGAGAAAGTTTTATGTCCCTTGCCTAGTGTGACTTTAGTATAATAATCAAAATGGTAGTGTATGGTATTTGCTGAGAACACTTGTTTACTGCTGATCTCTTCTTGTCCCTTGAGGGTCCTTGTAAGGACATATTGGCTATTCCTTACCAATACAGATGGCAATACTGAATTGTGTATTCACAGAAATGGAAATTTCACAGAAATTAGCAAGGAAAGGAAAGCCATAGAAATTGTCCCATACTTAAAACGAAAATGTCAAATCCTCATTTTCATACTGATTTTACAGAAGCCATTGCACATAAACATTTGCACTTACCTAATTTTAGAGTGAGGACAATTACTAAGTTGCAGGTGTTAAGATACCTTTTTCCTACTGGTTTGCCATTCATGCTCTTGTTCATCATCAACCATGTTTATTCTTTCTGAATAAAAGGCAGGCTTATACATTTGTACTGTGCAATCAATACTTATTCAAAAAATAAGATTCCTCATAGACCACAAAATGAGAACTGGGAAATATATTTTTCTGAAAAGTTCTGGAATTGACATATTACAATATACAGAATCTGTCTCACAACCAAAAAACATTCAATCATGCAAATGGCATGTACAGGCAAATGATATATATGGATTTAAATAGATGTTTAATAATCCAGAGAATAAAAAAGAACATTAATTTAATATCATGTGTATGACTGTGACTCATACCTGGACTGAGTTAGCAAATTTTACAGAAACACAAAGGGGAAAAAATTGACCTGAATAATGGAATTAGATTAGACTGAGGCTTATATTTCAACAACATAAACAAAAAAAGCTCAGGAGAAAGACCAAAGAAAGGTAATCAGAATTCTAGTAATATAAATGCCAATCTGGGTTGCTAACACAGATGTATGACATAAAGATGCCATTCAGCATCACAATTTTTACACTTTATGAAAGTCTAATTATTTGAATTATGTTTTTCTGTATGGAAATATGGAGAAAGGATTAGGAAATACTATTGAAAAACATCTAAAGAAGTTTTGTATACATCAGCTGAGATTCCAAAGATACTGATGCCTTTTTGGGAAGGATGATGGGATTCAGAACCTCCTACTTAATGGAATGTATTTTCATATATAATTAGGTTTTGGTTGCCTTGACCTTAAAAGAAAATCTCCTACTGATTTTGGAATATGGAATTTTACTTATGTGGTATGTTCAGCCAATTCTGGTCACTGCAATATAAGAAAGACATTAAGCTGTTAGACAGCATCCAGAGGAGGGCAACAAAGATGGTGAAGGGGAATATGAGGAGCAGCTGAGGTCACTTTGTTTTTTCAACCTGGAGGAGTCTGAGAGGAGACTCATTCCATTCTACAGCTTCTTCATAAGGGCAAGAGAAGGGACAGACACTGTTCTCTTCTCTCTGGTGACCAGTCACAGGACCCAAGGGATTGGCATAAAGTTGTGTCAGGGGAGGTTTAGGTTGGATGTCAGGAAAAAATTCTTCCCCCAGAGGGAAGCTGGGCACTGGAACAGACTCCCCACCGGAGTGGTCACAGCACCAATCCTGACAGAGTCCAAGAAGCATCTGGATGATGCTCTTGGTGTGACTCCTGGAGATGATGCTGTGCAGGGCTGGGAGTTGGACTCAATGATCCTTCTGGGTCTCTTCCAAGTCAGCGTAATCTGAGATCCCTGTCTAACCATACCACTCACAAAAATGTCAAAAACACATTCAGATAAACTACAAAACTTTGTCTCTGATATATGGATTCCATCATAATGGAGACTTCGAGGTGGCACTTGTGTAACAGAAGGGCAGATTTACCATACCACACTTAGAGACCCAACCAACACTACACAAACCACTCTGATCAGGTATGTCTGAACTAACAAAAAGGCTCAATTTCAGTTTCAATATCCAGTTTCTTGATTTAAAAGAAACATTTAAATTGGAGTGTAATTTTACCTCATCACCAATCAAACGTATACTTTTTTTTCCTTAAAGCAAGCTAGGTACAGGAGAAGGAGAAGCACTATTAACAGTCCAGCAGCACATGCACTGGCTTCCCCAAAATAGATGGATTAAGACAAGAAGAAAAACTTTTTTGGTATAGAAACAGATTTGTGGTTAAAGCCTCTAAGGAATTATTAAAACCCTAATGAATCTTTTTAATTAACATCCACAGTGTCCTTTTCAGTGAAATAATTTCGGAGTTGCAGTGCAAACCTGTTAAACAAATTGCTAGCTGGGAAAAAAATCCAAGTCTGTTGGCAGCTCTTCTGTTTCAGAGGCCTACACAGACACACAGAGAGATAGATTTTATAGATAGATAGATATATGTATATATATGGCAATGGCCGGTGCAAGATTTAAGCAATATTAGGTTATTTTAAGGAGGAGTGGTGGTTTAAATTTACACCCAGATGGTGAAAACTAGTGGCTGTAGTGCAGATATGCCAGGCTACACTAGCAAATAGATGTCTCTCTGCACCCCAGACTAGCAGAGAATAGATACTTTAAATAGATCATTTTCTGTAATAGATCAATACTCTGTTGTTTTACAGATTCAGGTACATACAGTGGTTTGGCTGTTAAAAAAATCAATACAAATATAGTGCCATTTTTGCAGCTGGGACCAGTGCAAGGGAGTAGGATGCTACAGCAAAGTGTCTTCTTCAGCTCATCTCCAGCCACTGCAATGCTTCTCAAAAACCTCTCAAATTTCATGAAATTCTGCAGGACAAGGAAAGTGTTCACTGCTCCACAGAGTGAACTGCTTCTCACCCTTGGAAAGTAAAAGATATCAACTCTGCAGCAAGGCTGTGGTTATTACTGGTAGGAGATAAAACAAGGGGTTGGTTTCACAGTGTCCAGCTTGCTTTTTCAATCTGAAATCTTTTGCATACCTATAACAACCATGCAGCATAGTCACACTTCCAGCTATCTGTGACAAAGAGCGATGTCTCTGCTGGTACCTGATTTGCTTTTGTTGCACACAGAACTGATGCTATCCCACAGTATGTTTTGTATGTAATTTATAAACATTGCTTATAAATGAGTAAAACAAGGGTTCTGGAAAATCTTTTTGTTTAAGTAAAGACATTTTTCATATCGTATTAATCTTCTCTATTACAACTCTCATACAGGTGCACACAGTTTGCTTATTTAAAACCACAGATTAGGACTGAGAGAATTAAAATGGACTTTCCATTTTCCATGACTAAAACTGAGTATGGAAAGGATGCAGCAGAACACTGCCACCTCCAGTTACAGACCATGCACAGAATATACTGAGTGTATTATTCTGCCACTTACTCAGAATAAATGGTAAACAGGCATGAGATCTGGCAAAAGGCTCAGGCTGACTGCCAGTGCAGAGGCACACACACATTTGAGCCTTTGATTACAGTTGATTTATAGAAAAAACACCAAAAAACTGATACCACAGAAACAAATAAACCATCACTCCCCACACACTATTATGATCAAGTTGCCGCATCAGAAAAATTCTTATTACAAGGGACATTCAGTTAAGGACTCTGATCTCTAAGGACTCAGATCTCTAATTTCAAGGCTTTCCCTGCTTAGCTGACATTGGGTATAAGGAAAGGAAATCTACCTTTGTGTTTTCCTGTGTCCTTGTTTTCTACCTGTCTAGGAAGAACTTCTGAAATAGTTCTAAAATTCTGTGGGATAGCATATGATGTGCAAAAATGTGCAGAGTGAGGAAACATCCAGGCTGAATCATGAGTGCCCATGACCCAACAGAGGTGGAGGTTTAGACTGAAAGACCACACTAATATGGGATGCTTTTTTTGGCCAATGTGAAGAGATGAGTGTCATTGAAATACTGTAAAACAAGGAGAGCAGATTTACAGCTGATTAGGTGGAGAGGATGATGATGGCTGCTGCTTACCACTATACAGGGGGTGAAAAGACATGAGATAATACCAGTAAAACACATGAAGTATGAGAATACACCTCCTGAGTGCCAGATGGAAAAAAATCTCATAAAGTCTCTGTACCTAGTATCTCACGATGGCTAGAGCAGACTTTTGAACTTAGGTCCCAGCTAAGGCTTATTGCTGGCACACTGTCCTCCTTACCTCTCCTTTCTATTTCACCTGCTTCGGCCACACACTTGGGACCTTCTGTCTTCCTGCTTCAGCCATTAAGCCATGCTACATACACCTCTGCCGTCTACATCGGATTGATATTTCTTCCTCTGTTACTTTTCCAGTCTTAGATCTGAAGCTGCTCCCTGACTTTTCCTTGACTGAAATTTTCGCAGTGTCTCTCAAAGCCACTGGCTCTCGCCCCGAGCTAGCCCAGACACTGGGACAAGGCGCAGTCCAGGGTCAGTCTGCGAGCAGCGCAGGCAGGACTGACTCCTGTGGATTTTGTGACCCCGAAAGGGCTTGAGAGGAGATGTTGGTGTGGCAAAGCAGAGGAAAGAAAGGAGGATCCAGCAATGGTGCAGCAGAGAAGGTTTATTAGCTCAACTCTGAGCCCAGTTCTGGACGCCAATTCAGTTCTGACACAGGGTTTTAAGGGGAGCTAAAGGGGAGGAGAAAGGGGTGGGGTTGGCCGCCTCCAGCCAATGGTTCACAGTCTCTGGGGAGAACAGGGGAGGGGAAAGGCACTTCGGACCAATTAAAGAGAACTGGGAGGGGAAAACGAAAGGCGGGAAAAATGATTGACAATTAACGGTGCAGACTAAAAATACCCCTTGTGAGGGAGAAGGAGAGGAACAAAGGAATATTAATTAGGGGGGGTGGGGGTACACAGAACTAGATTTTTACAGATAACCAAACTTTTACATAAAACAACAAATTCAAAAAACATACACCACCACATGAAATTGCATCAGAGTTTATTTGAAACACGTATTACCCATCAGATCAGCCACCAAGCTGTAACACTTCTTATTAGTACAGTCTTATGTTCTGGGTACGATTTGTTTGGAGAAAAAGTGAGAAATTGAATGGAGCTGAGAGAAAAGCAAAATGTATCAAGAGATGGAAAAAAATAAATTATGAGTTAAGACCAAGAGAAAAGATAAATATGCGTGGTCTAAGTGATATCTTGCTGGAGGAGAGGAAACAGATACCCACAGGTGTATGAATAAACACAAAAGAAAAAAATACCTAGCACGGCACTTGGAAACAGTAGCAATAGAGAAGAAAAGAAGGAAGTATATTGAGATTAAATGATATATATTAGATAAGGAAATTGCCTTCCAAGTTGGAGTCTTACAATAATATTAACATTCTACTTTTAAAACAATTTGTGGAATATAATTAACCTTTTAAAAAATCTTTATCTTTAAAGATAAAGCCATTACCATTTCACACCAATATATGATTACATCATTTAAAACCCTATCACTGCCTGCATAAATGAGAATTATTCTCAGAGAGGAGAACAAGAACAACCAATGAGCTAATGGTACAGAATATATTTCCTGAAATCTCTGGGAGAACCTCAGGTGGTTTTCTCATTGAAAATGAGCATGCCATAGATGCAATTATGATCAAAGGAGGGCAGAATTCTTTCAGCCAGAAAAAAAACCCCAAAACCAAAACCAAAAACCAATTTGAAAGATTCGGGGAAAATATAAATATTCAATTTTAAAATCTCCCCAAAGAAAAAGTTTGACTTTTCTTTACAAAATGGGGTATATATTTTCAAATTGTCTTGACTTCAAAAATTACAATAACTTAAAATTATTTAAATATTGAAATCATACACTCTGGATCACTTCATTCCTTTTTGTTTGTTTGTTTGTTTGTTTGTTTAAGCTTTGTCTTTAGGCTAATAAAATTATTTATGCAAATCTACTTCCACAAAACCAGTGTCTAATACTGCCAGGGTATGCCTCATACCAGATTTCTTTAATGATTCATTTCTTTAATGATTAATGATTCATTGCAGACAGCACTCCTATATTTATAGAATTAAAAACCAAGAGATCATAAGGTCATCTAGGTTTATCTTCAGTAAATCACAGGCTCTTAAATTTCACTAGTTTCCCTGGTATGTATCCAAAACTCATATTTGACTAAGGTATATCTTCCAAACTACACTGAGCACTGATGTGAAGGCAAGGGGTGCAGAATCCAGTCCTCATGGTAATTGGTGCCAATATTTAATTGCTTGCACTGTTAAAAATGTGTCTGATTTCTCATTTGAATTTGTCTGGCATCCCACCATTGGCTCTTTTTATGCTTTTCTTCACCAGATTAAAGAGCTCTTTTAGTACCTAGTATATTTTTCCCATGAAGGTACCTGTACACTGTAATCAAGTCACCTCTCAATCTTCTTGTTGATAAGCTAGACAGATTGAGCTCTTTTAGAGTCCCCCAGTAAGGCATTTTCTCCAGCCCTCAAATCATTTTTGCAGCTCCTTCCTGAGCTCTCTCCCATTTTTCACTGTCCTTTTAAAAAAGTGGACACTAGCACTGATGAAATATTCCAGTAGCTGTCTCACCAGTTCCTTATGCTCTTTGCTGTACTTATTCATCCTCTGAAGAAAGGCAGAGCTAGTCAGAAGGCACCATCTGGTGAGGAAGTCTGACTGGTAGGGGGCAGATTTAAATACTTAAAGAGTAGCAGAGGGGAGGGTGGAACAGGCAAAGGACATTTAAAGACTGACTTGCTAGACTATGATCATTTTTAGTTTCCCCAGGGGGTTAGTGAATTCTTCTCCCTTGGACTGCTCTTGCCTGTGTTTAAAAAGGTGAATAGCAGCAGACTATAAAATATGGAAAATGAAAATTTCATTGGGATTACACATGAATGAGAAAAATCAGCATCTGCCTGCTGGAAAACACAGGACTAATGGGGATAAGGCAAGAAGGAGGAAAAAATATTAGAAATGCCATAATAGTCTAATAGGAACAAAAAGAATGCACAAAAGAGTATAAATGGGAAGGGGATTCCATGTCCCTACAATTACAATGCTGTAACCTGTATTTAAACAGCACTGGATTACTGAAGTCTCAGAATGCAGGTCCAGTATTGAAGCTAATACTCACCCTGCAAAGCAAACACCTGAGACAGGACACGGATGATTTTGCCCCACTGAGCTCTGCAAATTGCATTTTTTAGTGAAAGATCCCTTTTAGAAGCTTATAAAGATGTTGAGTAAAGGACAGGATGTAGAACCTGGAGACTGTTTACTTATGCACCCAGCTGCTCCTAACTGCTGGGGTAGCTCATGAGAAAAAGACTGCCAGACAAGCAGAAAGCTGGTTGGTGAGATCAGAGGCAACAGTCGGAGTTGCAGATATTAAAGGCATGCAAGTCCAAGAGAGAGCTTTCGGATGATGTTCAGAAGCTGCAGAAGCCAAAAGCACTCTCTTTTCCCTTTCTGAAAGGACTAAAGCACTTGTCTGTGTCTCTTCATCCAGCCATGCTTACTCATTCCTTTAGGATCTGTAGATTTGGTTTTTACAATGCAGGGTGACTGAGGAATAAACTTGAAAAGTGCATGACAGCTGCAGTTATTACAGCATGATCCTGCATACTACAGTGAAGGTATTAGTCCAGGCAAAAATATACTGTCTGGGCTCCTCACTGTCCCTGCATCTGCAGTAACACAAGCATTGGTTTGTCACTTTCTACAAAATCGTCCAAGTAATCAGTAAGAATCCATTATAAAGGATACACAGTATATAAAAATGTGATTTTGAACTCTCTTTGTAAAATTATGTTTCATATAATTTCTTATACTTCCAACAGAGAATAGTGCAAACTACTGTAATACCGTTGTTGGTTTCTGACTTATTTATAGAAACATTCAAACACCTAAGGCACATACAGTTGATTCTTTCTGAAAAATCAAAGCTTTTCTTTATTGCTTAAGCCCTTTACTAAAGTTCCCATAGCTACTGTCCATATAAACTTTATTATTCCATACCAACAATTTAGACAACACAAAGAACATCAATAAAAAATTATACTTTAGCTGCAAAGACATTGAGGGTTTCTAGGAATTCAAAAGTCTTGCTAGGCCTAACCCAGTGGTGTTACTGATGGAACAAGAAGGAAGACTAACGTGGAAAGGTCTTAAAGCTTCTTAAATACTGAAACAAAGGAGATGGTGTGAAATGCAAGAGAAGGAACCTTTGCAGACATTCTTTCCTTGTTTTGCAAACAGCCATTGCAGAGGAATTTTTTCCCCTTTAATTGACAATCCCTTGAGCCTAACACTAGCAAATACTTGCCATACAAGTCCAATTCCCTCCAGATTTTCTCTATAACTCAAGATTGTTACAAAACCCCTACATTCTCATGCTTCCAAGTCACTCTTACACTGTAAACGTTCCAGGATGCACAATTTGAAAACAGAGCACAGAATTACTATAAATATTAGGAAGGTCTTTACTTTCAGGTGTTACTTTTACAAAGTAAAATAGTGACACCAACAGAGGGTTCCTTCTTTCAGGGAATAATAAGGAAAAATATTTAACTGTTACATTATAGTAAGAAAACGAAATGAAAAAGTAAATTTTTAAGCATTTATCATGAACATGATAAAATTGATTCTCCTTTTGAGAACTTCATTTTCTTATATTTCCTTCTTTCTTAAAATAAAATGTTAGAGAACTCTACAAAACTTCATGTAGCTGGACTTTTTTATTCTAGCATGAAGAAGTAAATGCTATGGGGGTTTTTTCCAATTTATATATTCTAAATTGTTTTATATCCAGACAGATGCAGCATTTTTATAGAGGCATAATGCTCTCCACTTATTTTACTATTTGTTCATTTGATCTTTTATTTCTGAGAAATATAATCATCCATCTTTTTTCTGGGCAAATTATTCCACCATGTAATAGAATTATTAACTCCTGAAAAATCTTCTGTTCAAACATCAGATTTGCTCCAATAGGGATAAGTGTCCTTAATATGTTTGAAATAGTAACATTTTGTATTTAATTTGCAGCTACCATACAAGTTCACTAGATGACTTTCCCATTAGAGTTTTTGAAAGATGCACACCTTGCCTTCAGGTACATGTTCATATTCTCTGATATGACTGTTTATTTCAAAATGTCTGTTAGCAGCAGGAATGTGACATTGCACATACAGAGTCAGAACAGGAGAGCAGAAAAATCCAGATACTATTCCTATTATTACCCCATCTGCTTTTTGACCTTAGCTAAATTACACTGAACTTGTGCTACCTCCATTTCCCTAGTTTAACACTGATATCAAGATATTTCATTCCCTGTGTAACAAAGCTAAGTACTTCCTTATATAAAAATATGAGAACCCTTAGCCAAATTGATTCAATGCAAATAAGCTAATGCAACGCTATGGTTGAGAATCTGAACAGAGAACTCTCAAAAAATGCAAAGGCAAACTCCCACAGCAATTATAAAGTAGGTCATATTGAACCTATGTGTTAATGCATGAAGGGGCATATACTTGCTCAGTAAAAATTGCAGTGGCTTTCACCAACCAGGCACACACACATGGAGTTCAAATCCAACTGTTTTTATAGCCTGAAAGTTGTATTTTCATTTAATAAGACTGTATAAGAGATAATACATTGTTTGCATTATATCCAATCACTTCTGATACTATGCTCTATTGATCAATGTTTTCTTTCCTTTTGTATTGACATTGAGGCAGCATATACGTAGAACTGCAATGACACTACTTCATTTGACATTGTAATATTCCCTGTACAGCTGCATTTATATCATTTGCAGCCCTTTAGAATGACAATAACTCCCATGAAATCAAATGATGAGCTATTATTATCACATAAACGTAATGAAAAATAACTAGCTTGGAAGGTGGATAGTAATATATTAGCTACCAACCAAAACACAGTTTGTTTTGGTTTTTTTTTAATACTGTAGATCCTAACTAAGTTTATCTTCTCATTTGTTCTTCTATTTGCAGTTCTAAAAATGTGTCTTGGAAGAGATCCATTTGTCAGTAATTGCCAAATGAACATAAGGATGATCATATCACAGGTCCATCTATTTAAATGGTCAACAGCAGACACTTACCCAGATGAGAAGCAGAGCATTAATACATCCCATGGAAAGTACTCAGGAACATATGAACATCTTGGGATAAAAGTTGTACCATCACTACAGTATTTAATAGCTTTCTCTCAAATTTTGTAATAACCTTTGAAAGGATTTTTATAATATTTTTGGTACTATGCTCTTCTGCCCTAAGAAGAAATATGTTTCCTGTTGTATTTTAAAAGGCAAAATTTCTTTTTCTGGAATATAGATCAGTCTCTAAGAAGTGATAGATATCTAAATACAGATGTTTATTCTAATAAAGTGAACTTTATTACAGAGTTCACGTCATCCTCTCAATTACAGGAAAGATATACACCTATGTGGAAAAGCTTAGCCAAACTGTATTACATATTAACTTAGTTTTTGCTAATAGTGATCCTGTATATAATCCTAAGAAAGCATTTTGAATTTACTTAATGGGCCTGAGTTATTTAAAGTTGAATTATCTTAAAAAAGGGGAGATATAAATGAAAAGCTGTCTCAAAGACACAACACTGCCACAATATTTTTTAATGACGTGTCTCTGTGGATTCAGAACATTTAGTTCTGAAAGGTAACTCCATATGAAAAATGTGACTTAGAACTGATATCAAACTTAATGATGTTATGTGCTATCCACATCTGATGAATTTAAATTCAGAATTTTCATAAAAGATGGTTTATTCATCATAAAGGACAAAATTCCTCCTTTTTATTTGTGGAGGTTTTTTGGTTGGGTTTTTTTTTGTTGTTTTTTGATGGTTTGGGTTTGTTTGGTTGGTTGGTTGGTTTGGTTTGGGTTTTTTCCAGTGGAGTTGTCATTGTCTTTCATCTTGTACAATAAAAAAAACCCAAAATAGAATCAAAAAATTACAGTAGCTCCTTCTGATGTCGGGATTACATTGGACATGTAAAAATCATTTCCTACAGGAACTCTCTAAAGTGCAAGTGAGCAATAATTGCCTCTAACTTTCTGGCCACATAGGTGTGATTTGGAAATTAGAAACTGGTTCGCTGTTGAGATCCCCAGTTTTTGTTTGCACAACTAAGGCAAACAGCAGCAAAACTGAAAACTGAATTTTGCTTCAAGAGTTTGGTAGTACTGCTAAGCAAAGGAAATAGTATGTCTGTAACAAAACTGATACTCCTAAGAGGTTTCTAGCTTAATCATGAGCTCTCTAGCAGAAGTACAACATCCACAGTGCCTAATTACTTAGCTTATTCTCTCTGAGGTAAGCAAAGCCTCCCACACTGTATCTCTCCTCTACAGAGCAGGAGCTATTCTTGTGCTGCAGCTGCTAACGCTTTTGAAAACCAACAGTTCACTGGGGGGCTGGTTCTTCTGAATCAAAGCACATCCCAGGTACTGTGTGAGGATGTGGAATACTGGCTGCATCTCAGTTCCCAAAAACTTCAACAAACTGCCGCACCACTCAGTCTAGCTGCCCTCTTTCTAACACTCCTGTGTATTACAGTCCTTTGTCCTGGGGAGAGCTGATCAATCCAGAGACATCTAGCAGCTTTTTCTGCCTTTTCATTTCATTTTTTTCCAATCAAAATCGAGACAGTGGCAATGAAGAAATCCACTCACATAGCTTTGTTTCTGAGATCCTCTTTTGTATTTGTACTGGCCAGGCTTCAATTACCCTAATACAGTAGAAAGTTTCCCAAAATGAGATCACGAGTTCACATGCGAGCTCAGCTGTGGGGGTTTTTTCACTGAAGATCATTTTGAAGACAGATTACAGGACACATTCGATAAAGAAAATGTTCTTTCATAATTTTGCACTGCAAAACTGGTGGTTAGGAGTTAAAAAAAAAAAAAAAGCTCATTTTTCGAAGGTTAAAGCATTTAGATTAAAGGATTAATGTGAAAAAATAATGTATAAACTTTGACTTGCAAGAAAGTTCTGCTACAAAGTGGTAACTGTAACTTCTATTGTCTAAATGGTCTCAGACACTTTTTCTAAGAAATTATACATATCTGCTCTTGTCACAACAAAGACTTATAATAGTAGCATTTAACTGCAACTTTATGGAATCATACTTGTGCTTTCTGAACCTTTTAAAATTAAACTAAAACCTGATAAAAATATTGTACTACCCCAGCTATACCTTTATGATTTTAAGTTTCTCTGTTGTTTATTTTGTTTGGGTTGGTTTGCGTTTTTAAAAGCTTTGAATCCCTCATAGTATTCACAAAAAAATCAGCTTGATTGTAATGCTTCTGCAGTGACTACCGCAAAGCTGCTTAACTTTTACACTATAATGCAGTCAGTGTATTTATAGTTCTTGAAAATGTCACATGGCAATGTTATGCCAGGGACAGCACATCTCAGAGACTCCTTAATGTGTCTGCATTGTTGTATTCTATTTGTAGAGGCATTTTTGTCAGCAGCAATGAAGAAACAGAGCTGCTGCTGCAGCTCTTTCAATAACATTCAAGCTTATAGTTGACCCAAGGGGCTCACATTATGACATCCATATTTAATTTAACAATAAATCATATTTTCATGGGCTAGAGTATTGCATTACAACCTCACTGTTTTATGTGCATGGGAATGCAGCAAAAGCAGGCTTGTACGATATCTACAACACAGACTAAATGACTAGTTCATGAGAGCAAGGTTGGACAATGCTGTACAGTGACAACAATAAATAAAAGGTTTTATAACAATTCTTAGAAGTCTGACGGGAAAAGGACACAAAAAGCTATCCAGAAGGAACTGCATTTAACTTAAAGTTCAATTTTAAAATCTTAACTGCACCACCTTGCTTACTGTCAGTTCTAGTTCTGCTCTGCACTTCCCATTGCAGTCAGCATTCTCTGTATCTCATTTTCTCTTCTGCTTCATTCAAGCATATTTAAGGAGAAAATTAACACCATCTGAATCTTAAGCTTTACCCATCCTTTTCTCCTCACAATCATTTCTCCTATTTGCCCTGCATCTTTTACTTCTGACCTTCTAGCTGATTCCAAATTAAATGTTCATATGTTTCCTATTTACTTCCAAATCTAGTCCTGCTTGTTCACATTTATTCTTGCTCATCTCCCTCTTATTTGCCTCTGCTCATATCACATCACATCATCCTCAATTTCTTTACTTTCTATTTCTACTAACTTCCAGGACCTATTTTTTTGCAGCACTCTGCAACCTAAAATTAATTTAATTCATTTTTCACTCCCCATCAGCATTATTAATCATCTTCTACCAGCCAGACTGTGGAATATCTTTATTGCTCTTCTCCATCAGCTGGCAATAGTTTACTCATATTTGCACTACTCTCCACCACAGACTGTATAGAACTACATTATCTTTTTTAGAAAGCTCCATTTTTCAAAACTTTCAAGTACTTTCAAATATCTCTTTTTTCCTTTTTTGAGGCCTTGATCTTTGGCCTAGATGTCACCCTTAACATACATTATATAAAATTAAGAAAGAGCAACTGTAGTAAAAAGCATTTGACTACTCTGACCCATGTTCTCTTTTTACCTCTCATCCAGCTTTTTGTTCTTCATCTCTTCATGCATTGTATCTAAATTAGATTTTCAGTTCCTTGGGGTAAGAAGACATCACTTTCATTTATCTCTAAAGCACCACGCATGCTTATGGCTCTGTTGAGGTGCTAAATATGTATATCCACATTTCTTAAAATATTGATGTTTTTATCTATTCATATACTGCAGAAGCAACATGGCAGCAGTTGTACACATTTATATAAGCAATGATATGATTTATAGTAGCTGCATACTGCTCTTTACTTCCCAGTTCGTATTTACATTGCTCTTTCTAGTTTTTTAGCTAACTAAAAAATAAAAATCTCAATTTTCTCTGAAGTGTTGATGTGCCAATTCAGGACTGCTCCTGCCCTCCAAAATCTTTTAAGTTAGATAGTCCTGAGGACAGCAAAAATTTTAGGCATTTTGGACATGTAGCTTGAGAGGCACTGAATTACTCTGATTCAGAGTACTAGAGCATAACTCTTTCTAAAATACAAGATCCTGAAAATGAAAGATCCTTATCATTGTGAAAATTTTGGATGAAAAAATTGACATAACTAGTGCACATATTTATCTTAAAAGCTAGGAAGATTTTTAATTAGAAAAAGCGATTAAGTGGTGATATTATCAATCTAATTACAACATACTAAAATATTTCTAATAACAGGTGCAGTAACAACCTGTAGATATACCCTCCTTTGTAGTCAAGCATGTTTATTTCTTGGTTAGTCAAAAAAGTAAGTAGATGTTTAAATCCCAGAGCAGAAGGCACACGGTCTCCCATCATGACTCAGAGCCCCTTGCATGAATGAGTCTGTACTAATAATTTCACAAGTTAGCTCAAAAGATAAGGAATTATCATGGAGTAGACACTGTATGCAAAGCAATTAAACCGTTATGCTTGATGTAACACTTAATAAATGGTTAAGCATTTAAGCACTGAATTAACTGAACATCTTTGAATATCCTGCTTTGCATCAATGTGAGCTGAAAACTTGAAATGGATTGTTCATTCATGGGTCATTACATGTGGAGTGGCCTTGACAAACTGTTTACTCAGAGCAGAAGGCACAAAGTCACATGGGGATAATGTTACTGACATTTCTTCATAGACTGCCCACAGCTGATGGGTTTAATAGCTATATTATCTTTGTACAGAGGGACCCATTTAAACCAGCATTCCCCCATCCTATTTTACTGGATAAAATGATAAACTTAATGTCAAGCTGCATATATAACTAAACCTGAGTAAGGTTGCACTAATTACACTCAGATCACATACACATTTAAAAGTATTTTTGGACTGAACAAATTTTACTTGACTCTTGATGTCTTCCAATAAGCATCTACCTCCAAGCTAGTCCCATTCATTTGCTAATATGCATAAAGAGATCTGTGTCAACAAATGCATTAAAGTGGGATTCATCAGACCTACCCTAAATATTTACTTCAGGATAAGCTGTCGTACATTCTAAAACATTGTCAAACAACTAGATTTGGTAAATGAATTCCATTTCATCAAACACTGAGACTTCTGTGTTTATTAATTCCTTTGTATCTTCAGAGAAAGTCAAATCCAGATATCTCGTCTAGAAACCTAAAAGTAAGCAAAACTCCTTGACAGAACTGCTGTCCAATGCCAACTATTTGTTTCCAGACATGGCTTGGGGCCAGATAGGGAACAGCCCAGGAAATGGTCTCCAAAGACAGCTGGTAGATGACCTGTCTGCTTCAGAAAGAAAGAGCACCTATCAATTGGTTTCAGTGCTGGAAAAAGGTGCTGTTCTACTTAGTTGTAGAAAAAAAGATAAGATAATTGGCATGGATTTTTGCATAATTGCAACTCTAAATGAAAAGGAAGAGGATAGAAAGCTTGTAAGTGAACATTTTAACAAATTTAAGGATAAAATAAAGAATATAAACAGCAAAAGTAAAAAATAAGCATGAAAATGTAAAAGTGACCACAAAAAATTATTGAATTATGATATGACTTTCATGATAGCAACCACTTAGGACAAATACAACAGGGATACTAACTGTTATCTAAATGAAACTGACATCTTAAAATGCATTTCACTTGCTACATAGTGAGAAGATCTACTTCCAGTAAATTACTATAGAGAATACTACCAACAGAGGGAAGGTAAGGAAGACATTTCCAGAAGGCTGGAAATGGGATCAATACAAAAAGCTATGGGTAAAGCATAAAAACAGAGCTTTGCCAGTGCTGAACAGATTTGATCTCCTTGACACAAAGGCAGAAGATGAGTTATAATGACTTAATGGCTGTGTACAGGAATTAGTTGCTACACAGACCTCACTATGTGTGGGAGTTTATATTCTGTAAGGATATAATGAGATGCAATGGTTAGATTTTTAGGTGCACTCAACTTTACATCCTGCACAATAAGTATGAATGATAAACACTTTCTAAGGTGGTTGCTGTGCTCACTGAAGAACTTTGACCTTACCAAAAAAGTTTAGAAACAATGCATGTATGGAGCACCTTTTCTTTTGTTTCCACACCAAGATTAAAAGTACTTGTTTTCCTTTCAGCTACACATTTTTTTTTCTAATCACATCACTTTATTCTGATTTACATAAGTTTTAGCTTCAAGAATCATTGGTCATTGCTGACTGCAAGTAACACAGAATAAAATTATATTAGGTCTGCACAACTGATCTTTCATAATTTAAAATGTTGACTTTTAAAATTTCGTGTAAAAGCAGTCTGAAATATTACCATCATTGACTGGCATCAAGTAGAGCAGTGTCACTTTAGGAAAACCCATTCTCTGTGATGTAAATTATAGGGTTATTATATGTATCCTAGAACAAGAGAGAGCAGAAGTTTTATTCAGAACAGATGTAAGAAAGCTCATAAAATCAGATGCATTACCCTCTATTTTTTCTAAGCTACAAACTAAAACTAGTTTTCATCAAATTGCACTGACCCTATTAACTTAATTTTCCATGAAGTGACCTTTTATGACTAACAATGGAAAAGCAAAACTGTGCAAATATCCATGAAGACAGTGAAATGACTTATTTTAATGAGAAGACTAAAATATCTTTCCTGCATTAGCATCTGCTTATTGTCACTGCTCCTTAACCCCTTGGTACTGGCAGTCACCACACGTCTCCTTGCCAGGAGTAGATGTATGCCAGGAAAGCCTTACTGCTGGCATCAAAAAGATTATTTTTGGAGTTCAAAAGATATAACACTGGTGTGTCATTTCAAATAGTAAAACAGATATCAAGTACAAAGGTAATAGGAAAACACTAAGGCTCCTACTCTTTATAGCCAGCATGAAAAAATTAAATTAAAAATGCCAAGGTGACTTGTTTATTTATATCTTGTACAATGTCTTATGCCATCCAGATGGGCTCCTCAAAAATCTACAGAATTCACAGAGATTCTGTCAGTCTGAGCTATAGACACAAGTCCACAGTGTTCTCTCCAAATGTTATCACAACTGCATCAAGGTTTAGCAGGAGTTTTTACACATTAAAACTGCCTTGAAAGCTCTGGTACCAGTACTAGGGCTATACCTCTTTGACAACCACCTAAAGCAACAACATAAAGCCCATTAGTAATGATCATTCAGTCTCCAAATATTCTGAAGCAATAATTTACACGAGTATAGATGGTCTCAATGATGCTTTGAGATCTCCAGTCACCTCTGTTTTTTAAGGATTAAGGCAAACCAAACTGATACAGTGAGCAGGATGCCATTTCCCAGGTTAATGTTGGTTTTGCAGTAAGAATTGACTCCTGAAAATATTAAAGGAAGCAAAAAAGGGTTAATAATAATTTTGTTACATTTTAACACTTGAAGCAACCTCACTGCACATTTTCTCTGTTATGAGATGCAAATATTTTCAAGTGCTTGCTGACTACTGTTACAAGACCCCAGAGTTGGCAAAAATGCTCAGCACACAAAATCTTCCAACCAGGCACATAAAATGAAATGAGGATGCAAATTTTCAAAATAGATCAGTGGACAGCAACTCCAAAGGAAAAACATAATTCTGATGGGTGCTGGTCCCATGAAAATATAATCCTTTCATTTATATGCCTGAATGGCAGCCTGACTGCATGTGCAAGATACAAGCGTGTCGGAAAAAGCCTGATGCTTGAGAGCCTTACAGGTAGATTTGTTCTAATGAAAGCATTTTTCTCCTTGAGAACGGTGTCTTTTAAAAACTTCAGTGCCACACTCAGAAAGGTAACTAGGCTGATCTTTGATGTTTTGAACTTGGTTAGCTGGATTAGCTGTTTCCTCTAGAATGTTCCATTCTTCACCACTGTGCCCACATCAGGACAAAGACATTGTCAGTGTATTCAACATTTTGCAATTGTGTGAATTCAACATTTCATTCGTTAGATCTATAGAAACTTAAGGCTTTTCATTGGGTTCTACTAGATTGTAGATGGAGTTTGAGGACCTGTTCTCTTTAGCCACCAACCTGAATGGCATGACAATAGTGTATCCAAGAAACCATTTCTTACCCTTTTGCACTGCCACAGCTGCAGATGCTCAGTCCTTCTAAATGCAAGAAGGAATTAGCTCACCTCTACAAAAGCTCATGACTTCTAACCTTTCTTGTCCCCTCTCGCTAAGGCAGAGATCAACTTTAATTTCCTGGATGTGTTGTTAAAGCTGGCCAGTAAGTGGGGATGTATTTCTAGAGGCTTAAAAGGAATTCACCTTCTGTACAGATTTAGCAGTGGCTGACATGAATATGTTTCCTAAAGGACTATTTTTATGCTGCTGAGAGGTCACTGTAAGTTTAAATATCAGGATACTTTAAGCTCTTAAATAGGCATTTTTAATTTTGCTTACATCCAAACACAACTGTATTGCTTTTAAACCTTCTGAAAACACTAGGTATTGAAATACACATGATAAGCTCTGGTTCAAAGAGTATCAATTAGCTTGCTCTTTTACTTGAACTATCTGGTTTAGTGCAGTAATTGGAAAAGGCCAGCAGTGGCCTTGAATTATTATTTGTTAAGCTAAGAGGCTCCAGACAGGAATAGGTCTCTCTCATGCTGGTAGAATGTAGAAATCAGTCAGTCTTTGCTTCAGAGACTTGGGCTAAATATACCAAAATGTTTAATAACCTCAGAAACCTAAATTTCATAAATTTTTTATGGATATTAGACTATCATATATCCTTATAAGACATAAGTGCTTGTGAAATATCTATCCCAAGGCCTTGCTGTATTGAAACACAGAACTGAGAAATGTCTACAGAAGTAGAAAACACAGAAAAATTAGGAGGAAGAAGACTAAATTGCAAAGGTTAATAAAATGTATGCTTAGGAGGTTATGTATGACTTAGATCATTATTCTTAACAGTTTCTGTACCAGAGGTTTTGTTTAATCCGAAGGAGGAAATTTGTTCTATACTTCTATTACATATTACTTGGTATTTTCAGGTTCAGCTTACAGTGTATTGATGTTTGAAAATGCCAACACAGAATGCCAGACTACCTTCTTCTTAAAAGGACAGTATTAGACTTCAACTTAACCCAACTTCAAATGACTGATCTTAGGCATTCCTGCCAAATAGCTTTTTTAAGACAACATTTACTGCAGCAATCAATTATGAACCCCGGATTTAGACAGTGCCTTCTCCTAAACAAACAGGTGCATACACATCCCTTAGCACAGCAAGACTCAATAAGATTGTTTACAAAGTAATTCACAATAAATCTCACATGTAGTTTGCTTTTCCTTCTGAATGCAGTGCCAGAAAAACACATTAAATTCTGAGGAGATATGTGCCTGTGCCTGAGAATGCATCCATGCAAAAGAGAAAGGGATATGCTAGAAGTTAAATTTTGAAATGCAAATTCTTGCAATTTGCAATAGCAATTAGCAGCAAATACATCTTGTTACTCCAACTTTTGAATGGGGTTCTATTTTTCCTCAGTGGGACTGGGTGTGTATTAACTCTTTGCTGATGAGACTATAAAGTTTACTACATAACCTTAAACTGGGAAGAAAGAGATCCTTTGCTGCTATGGGATCCTGTCCTCTCATATTCAACCCCTACCTAGAAGACACTAGCATTTCTCATCCTAATTTTCAGATTATAAATTATATAGTACAATTTATAACATTTAAGTGCAACCAGCTATCATTTATTTTTTACATCTCAATTAAACACCTATATTGGAAAAGATTTATGCCTTTTGTTAGAAAATGAAGAGAATAGAACTGCAAGTGAATGTCAAGTCACATTTCCAGGTTGTCTCATACCTTCCAGAGTAGGCTGACTTAGTTTCTCTGTATATATCTGCAAGTCAGGTAGAAGCAGAAATACAACAGAAAACGTTCTTCTGAGGAAGTGTGTATATAAGGGTTTTGTGGAGGTAACTCAAACTTTTGAGATTACAGAAATTAAGGAGCAGTCTGTCAGTAGAAAGTGAGGAATTGCCCTTTTCTCCTTTCTATCATTTTCTCTCCCCATTCTGATTCCCTACCTTCATGCTGAAGTGAGGCATAACATCAAATTCTCACAGACTCAATATCCCCTTGTCTACAACTGGTGTCTTCTTCTGCACTAACACCTAATGTTTAGCAGCTCACTTGTTCTGCTCAGGGCATCTTCTAGGTTATAAATAATTGTAAGAAAATACTTTAAAAACTTGGTGTAAGCTTTAAGCTAAAAACCTGACACATCTTAGGAACAATACAACATCACTGCTTTAAAAGACACTACCTCCACAAAGTTAGAAGCAGAATGGTTTTAAAGGTTTTCAAATGTCCTACATCTTAGGTGTGAAATTGGTAGTGAATCAGTTGGTGTGAATGATTTTATTTGAAAGGACATTGCTTTAAGCTTTCTAATTCTTCACATGCTCTTTGCAAAAATGTTTATATAGAAGATGATGGCCTTTCCATGCTATGCAGTTACAATTGCTTCAACAGATCACTGCACAGGAGAAGTGAACTCCTGCCTAATGAAAGCTGGCCTACTTGGAGTTCTGCCAATGCCCTTTCGTTAAATGTAAAGTTCATAATATTAATCAGGCAACTGCTTATACTGGGGATCAAGTGAACATTTTCTGAAATTACAGCTGAGTTTTGTCAAAATGTTAGCTTCCCATACCAAGTGCATTCAGAATGTCTGCTTGCTATCTCCCACTCTGACAACTAAATAACAAAGCCCATTCGGTAGGCAGCTTGTGGAGGTTTTACAGTGCCTGCAGCCCCAGCTGAAGGAATATCAGTACACGAAAGAAACCACACAACTCAGCCAAATTTAAATTCAACACACCACAAAAAGCATTCCGAGGAAAAGACAAGCTGTGCCAGTGAAAGTGGGCCATGTATTGTAAATTTTGGTGGCAAAGAAGAAGCTTCAATTTAAGCCTCTCTGGGATACTGGCACATGTATCTGGCATGCTCTGCAGGGAAAAATGGCTGGTTGGTCTGTTTACAGCAGATTTACCAGCCCCCCTTTTCTGAAATCTTGCAACAAAGGCTCCTCCACTCTGGTGAAAACCTTAATCTGCAGGATGCAGAGGATAGGCTGCCGTCTACTGAACAGCCAAGCTCTACATGACCAAAATTCACAGAAAAAGATTGCTTCTGCTGGTGCTATCCTAGTACAGATAAAGCCAACCTGAAGAGTATTTTCTAAGTTCTATCCTTTGTAGCCTTCCATCATTGCAATCTTCAACCAGGAGAAGAAAGGAATTGCCAAGGCAAATACTGCCCTAGAAGGATAAAGATATATATCTTCTTGGTAGAACTGAGATGTGGAAGAGTAGGAAGCAGAACTGAGATTCAGAAGTTCATTCAAATACTTCTCTTTCTTTCTCCTTGGAACATTATCCTCCCAGCATACAAGAGATCTCAGCCAGCTTCTTTGATTCTCCCATCATTTCTGGTTCAGCTTCAGTTGCTTTTATTCTTCACAATTCTCTTTATTTATTCTTTTTTCCGTTCCCTCTGTTCCGTAGGCACAACAGCCCTTTCCTGTCTTTTCTTACTGAGTGACCTTAAGCTCCCCCTGAGTCCACACCAATGGAATTAAAATAATCAGAAGTGAAACAAATTTTATATCTGACTTCTAGCAATCTGACCAGTGTATTTATGTGCTGTATCCCTTTACACATATACACTGCCTGCCGAGATTGTGAAAACTCTTCTTTTCAAAGCTTCTATTTGCCAGAGAACTAAGTATAGTTCCTATCAGTCTGAAGAATCCTCTCCAATTTGCTCAAGAAAAATGTCTGGGAAAAGTATGTCCCTTAGTGTAAAATAGTCAATGTGAAGTTCAGCACATTGGAGTATACTGATAAGCTATCTAAATGCACTTGCCAAATGAGATAACTTGTCTATTGTAAGCCATCCAAAAATATTCTCATGGCTAGGGTCCCTGTAAGTATAAACATTCTGATGAAGCAAAATGATTTAGAGTTACAATTAAAAAAACTGGAGTAAGCAAAAAGATACATAGGAAACATAATAATAATCCTATCCCAAAAGATTGTGCTATCCGAGGGGATCTAGAATATTAATTAGTAAGTTGTTGCAAACCTATAAAAAATCATCCCATAATTACTCTGAAAAAAAGTTGCAATTTCAAAGCTACACTGCAGAATAGCATACTGGATTAATTATGCCAGACTGCAGCAATAACCTTGAATTAAAGCTGCAACCTTCTATTTTTAAGAAACAATTGCCTTTCTGGTTGATGAAACCTGTCGTCCCATCAGGTAACAGACGTGACCAGGAAAGAGAAAAGCAATAATGAGTCAATCCAAGCTGTTTGATACATTTCAAATCTTCCTCCCACAGAGTGTAGCTGCCACAAGCTACATCACCAGTCTGGTTCTTGAAAAGTCGTTCTCCTCCCTGATGGGTGAATATGTCCCAGACATTAGGGCCCTTTCCATCTGCATTCCAGCCTCCTGCTTGAAAAACAAAACTTGGTCATTATACTTTTGACATCAAAAGACATATGTTGCAAGTAAATAATTTATCACAAAGTAGGTGCAGATCCCTGAAAATCCCATGGGCAAACTGAGAAGTATTCTCTACCCACTCCTTATATTATTTAAAGTAACTAGGAACTTTCAAGCATTAATATACATTTGCATTAAATTTTGCATTTATTCATACTTTTACTTGCTGTTAATTATTTGAAAATTCTGTTTTAAAAAAACATTCAGACTTCTAACACTCTTCATACTTTCCTTAGCCAAAAATCAGATGTTTGCCACTCTTGAGATACTACAGGTTTTCACAAAGGGTATTTTCTAATGCAGCTTCCATCCATAAATGTAAAAGATCAGTCCATATCAAAGAAAGCCTTTAGGGTATGAAAAATACATCCAACAAATAGGCACTTATGGCTTTCAGGATGTCCTTTGAAAATCTTGACAGTTTGTTAAAAAGAAAGGAATGCCATTATGAGCCATGGCCCTAGGCACATACAAACTGAATTAATAACACAGCTCTACAAAACTTCTGCTTCTTGTTTAGCCAGACATTCACAGAAATTAATTTTGAATGTTCAAAAGCACTGCACCATTTTCCTGAAACTTTCAGAGTTTTAGGATATTTCTTCACAATTCTAAAATTGAGATACACAGATTTCCATTAAAATATTCAAAATTTAGCTGTTGTCTGAGATCCAACAACGTAGAATAAATGCACCTCTTCATTACAAGTTTCTTTGCCTTTTCTGAGCCACGCTATAGCTGAAGAAAACATTACATTTTCTTTTTTTTGTGGAGAGCTCTGTAAATTTACTTCCCTCTGTAAACCCCTGTAAAGTGTGATTTAATCATAAAATTGCAATTAACCTCAAAAAGGCCAACCTCATTTACCACCATGATTTTTCAGAGTCCCAGTGACTGCACTGTTTCAGCGTTATTCTTTAAAAACTAAAATGACATTGTGTGTTAAAATTATGTATAAATTAAATATCAGTTGGGTTATAAGATTAATAACTATATAATAGCTACATATCAATCCTCAATAAAAGTGTTTTAATAATCAATTAGTATCATAGAAATTAGAGATGGAGGAGAACTATTAAGAGGTCATTGAGTCCATCCCCTGCCAATGCAAGATTGCTCCCATAAGTATATTCAGTACTTAATATACATCTGTCTTATTAAATCTAAGTTTAATGCAAGGTTAAGCATATTGAAGACACTTAATTTAAAGCATTACTAAAATCTGTAATATCACTTCTATAACCTAGCTTTTCAGAGATCATTGTCACATTTCATGGTCTTTACAGAATTTTATTGCAGCACATGAACACCCATACATCTACATTTGGTTGGTCAGTAAATTAAATTTTACATGGGACAACCTTCAAAGTAGGTCAAATTTTAGATCCAGACAGTTTGAGTTTTTCTTAATCTCAGATTTTATGATAGACTTGGTGCTCTGTCTGTACTCTCCTCAGAAAAATACAATACTATAAGTTTTCTATATCCTGCTTCAAATTTCAAACGTGACTGCTGAAATAAATAGTTATCTGAGAGAAGTTCAGGAAATAACAAAAACCAGTAATTCTTTGATGGTACCTAGAATTTTGAGGCCTTTAAGAGCAGGCTTCCTGCACCATATTGATTCAATACAGGTCTTTTTTCAGTACAGTTGGAATGAAGGGACACAAAAGCTGCCATAACAGGCAGGTAACACACTTTCGGCATCTAGAATCGGCATCTAGAGCAGAGGCTGAATGATCCCTCTTTTTACTCTGCCTTCCTTCAGCAAAGGAAGTGGGAGGAGGGAGGAGAAACATTTGATTTTCAGCAGTCTAACAGTACTACTCCAGTGGTCATTAGCCACTGTAAAGCCCTGAGGGGGCTGTAGCAAACAGAAACCCTTTCAAGCATTCCTGACACTGTTCAAAGAGACTTCTCTGTACAGCATCGAGCCTGATACAACAGAGATACACCTGATCAAGTGTAGGAAGGAACCCAGCTGAGGCAACAGAAAGCTCTAGATACACTAACACATCCTGCTGAGCCACAATTAGTCTGCAGAGAGCTCTGCTCTGCTTCAGTGAACCAAGCTTGCGCCTCTAAGTTTGGTCAGAAATTTCCACGCTACACAGCCCTCCATAGTGTAGGCATAACTGGAGTTCTAGTGAGCTTTGGGGCCAGGAAAGAACAGTGATGAGAACTGATTTTACATTTAAAATACTTAGGTGTGAACTGGATACCAAATCAGCACATGACATGCCATCAAATCAATAATATAAATTATTATGATACATGTTCCCCATACTCTGCAATTATTACACCAGAAAGAAATGTAGTGCTTTTCCAACTAGTGAAGCTTCTAAAGAAGGAATATTTCTGATCAGAGTATTAAAGTTTTCATGTACTTTTCTAAGTCCACTTTTCCTTTAACTCAGCTGTCCTTTAACCTTTGGTAATGAAATTTTCTTGACCGGGTCTCTGCCCAAAAAGTGTAATTTTGTTTGAATTAATGCAGTTCCATTATTTGGCAAATGAAAGAAGTGAAGAAAACCACTTCTACCATTACAAGAATATTTTTGCAACTTTTCCCAAAAAAGTAAAAAAAGAAGAAAAAAAATCAAGCAGAGAGTAGAAATTTAGCATAGAAATGGCCCTCAGTAAGAAGAAGTGCTTTTGAATGTTCTGGTGCAAATTGATTTTGATTTGACTGAGTCATGAACCTTTGAAATCTGCACTTTGAGCATGCAGAGTACAATTGGTATGATTTTTTAGCGCTTTGAAATATACAGAGTGGAGAAGGTTGTGCTGTGCATAAATACATAGCTGACAGTAAAAAATAAAGTAGCCTGTCAGCTCATGCCTCTTCCACTGTGTATCTTGTGATATGCACAGCAACTGAGTTTGGACTCTACAAGAACTATTGCTTCAATCATGATGCCTCTAAGTCGGAAGCTGCACAGCCTCTGAAGCTTTCGGGAGAAGGAATTCCCTGTTCAGTTTCTTACTTCTGCAGGAAAAGGGTCATTTGAGTAGTGTCTAGACCATATTATAGATTTTTTTTTTTATGTTTTCCCCACTCAGAAGCCTTAAGAAAGTTCATTAAAAATACATTAAGAGAACATTAAAGTTGCACATCTAGCCACTCAAAAGGCAGGAAATTATAATGCACACACAATTCACATTTTAAAAATTAGTTAGAAGAATATGTGCATTGCAGGACTGGAGTTAGAATCTGGCCCAGAATATTGATTCCCTGGGAACTGCGAGCTGTGCAGTCTATTAGATGAAGTGAACTGAGCTCGTTAAAAGGTACTGAGCATGGGCAAGTGTTCTCAATTTCAGCAATAACCAAGAACTAAAGGCTACATCCTCAAAGACAATTCAGGATCTACAACTCCCATTTAGGTACTGAAATCAATGGGAGTTAAGTACCTGTATGCTGCAGGGTATAATATGAGAAAATCAGGTCTATATGTATTTTGAAGGTTTATAAAGACACATTTATGAAAGGATAAAATTTGGAGCGGTTACAGCTGTAGATGTCCCCGTGTTTATGTGTTTACATTCCCTAATCTGCAACGTATTTTCATATTGTGCTGGGCAAATCTCTTCATCAATCCCTCTATTCAGTTGGGAATATGACACATGTCCCTGGGAGACAGCGTCCACAAGTCCAACTGATAACCTCACAGTTTATTTTTTTTCATAATTTTTGGAGGTAAGTTCCTAGCTGAAGACTTCTTGCAAGTATCAATATCTGGTGAGGTAGTTTTCCCATCCAGTTTCAAAATAGCCAATAGCAATCTACTTGAATTAGCTCTACAGAAAGGATATACACAAGAAGTAGATGAAAAAATTACTTATAACTGCTTCCTTCCCCCCCACCAACACCCCCTCAATAACTAGTTCCATTTCCATTACCTAGCCATATTTCTGGGATTTGAAATATCTTTTACCTTCCTCTTACTCCTCAAGTCAGAAGTGTTTGAACAGAAGTTCTACATGGATTTGCATCAGAAGTAGTGTCTACATAGCAAGGCAAAGATCAAACACTCTCCTTCCTAGATCCAGACTTTTTGTTCCCCTTAAAAATTCTTTAACACTTTGATAGCTAAAATTTGACACTTTCAATTTGATATGCTGCTGTAGCTACACCCCAAGCAAATCCAACTGGAAAAGCAATATCCTCCAGCATCGGCTGCAGAGGACAGGTGAATACACAGCATTATGTGGGCTGTGGAGATGTTGGTTTCGTGTGCAGACAACACTTTCTGGCTTGATCACTCTTCCACTTGTTACAAGCAGATTCGATATGGACAACAAAAATAAACCCTGTGCAGCTTCACACACTGAAGGGTAAGCCATGCACTTTGCATATCTCAGGATTAAAGTGGAGAGGTTCACTCAGCTACCAGTGAAAGTGGAAAAGGCAGCAGTGGAAAAGACTAAGGTGGTCATGGTAAAAGGGCTCCTCCTAGTACAAAGAATTAGTGCACAAAATTGATTGCTAATTCCCTTCCCTCTCACCTCCCATCTCCCATGCAGGGATCTTTGTGGACCCTCTGTTCAACATAATTTCTTTAGCCAACAGACAAAAAAAAAAAAAAAAAAAAAAAAAAAAAAAAAAAAAAAAAAAAAAAAAAAAAAATTTCTACCTCTTCCAGTAAGCTTCAAAAACCACCAGCCTCTCTTCTTTTCTGGCATCAATTTTTTTTTTTTTTTCTCTTCCAACACCAAGAAAATTTGCCTGAAGTAGCTGATAAAGGATATTTTTGCCATTACATGTTTTGCAGTGGAAACCAATGAGTAGAAGAGCAAGATTTGTATGGGAGTGCAGACAGAACAGCTATCTTTCTCTTTCTTTAAAACCCAGTGGATGCTCATTTTTTTAGAGCAGCAATGACAACCTTATGGCATGTGTGCCAGAATCAGCATCTGCAAAACAGCCCTCAGGTCTCTTCCTCTACCTTCTGTCAATGCTGTTACTGCTCTCCTGTCAGCAGACTGAAAAGTGAGCAGCAGCAGGAAGAGAATAAGGTAACAAGTGGGGTGGGTTCAAAGTAGTTTACTGTCCCTCTCCAGAAAACTGCAGCACCTGGCACACTAGATGGCACTACTGCAATTTTCTTTTCTTTTTTTTTTTTTTTCAACCTACTGGTGCTTTTCCCCCATTTATTATAACACTACATCCACACTGCCTTTGCTGAGGTCAGTATTGGCACAAGTTGGACTGCTGTAATAAATGAAGAATATATGAATATATTTTTCTTTACTCCACTTACACTTACTTGATTTTAAAATCTTTCTGGGTGAGGATCTACTTCTGCAAAGCATTATACATGTAACTGACATTTTCCTTGCTAATGAAAATAAGAAACCTTACTATACAGAGGAAAGCCACTAATACAGTCAATGCACATACTTTTGCCAAGAATGCACACAATAAAAGAATCAACTTCTTAGAAAAAAATAAACTCCATTGTAAAGACACAGGGAAGCTGATTTAATTCCAAAACGAATATTGCAAAACCAGACAGTGCAGATGCAATGCAAAATAAATCGGGCTTTCACAGCAGGCATGTATTTCCTCAAGTGTCTTTCAGAGGAAAGGTAAAAACCCCTTGAATACAAAGGAGCAAAGGGGGAAATGAGGCACAAGATACTAATTTGTTCCCAAAACACATGGTGAAACATGGTCTAAGCAAACATATATAACACTCATGTATTATACAGATGATCAAAAATCGATAAAATGAACTTGTCAGTGTTCTCTCATTGATACAGCATCTTCAAGCTTCCATCTACAAGATAGATATTAACAGTAAAACTCACCAAGGCCACCTTAAATCATGATTAATAAGTATTAATGGACCAGAGTAATAATACTTATATTTTATGTCATTAAATGTTACTGGTAGGCACCTTTGAAAATCTAAATAACATTAAATCTTTTCCCTGAGAATAATACAATTCAATTTCACAGGCTATATAATAAATATGTAACTCATAATAGGTGGAGAGGGGCAGATAGGATACAGTAACAATAAAAATCCAATAAAAAGTTTTATAAAAATGCTTAGGCATAAAAACAAGGCTAAAAAGTGTCACTGCTGATTCTCTATCAGGCATCAATAGAGATGGGTTTTGAGAGAGATTGAGTAGGAGGAAAACATTCCATAAGCAGTCTGGGGGAGAGTGAACAAAATTTGCCTCAGAGGTTAAGACAGATTCACAGTAATGAGATACCAGGTTATGTCAGATAAGTAGGCAGATTCTGAAAGATGCAGGGCTTCGAAATTCAGGGAAGCTGTGCTGATAGCAACTAAGATCAAACCTTTCTGGCAACCCGGTTTCTACATTTGTGATCCCACTTCTGGTTTGTATTTCCGGATTTATAACCCACTCGGTACTGCAGTGATGTGACTTGAAATTACATCTTCATTAGACCCACTGCATGGCTTCTAGGATGGTTTCTTACTCTGACAATTCTCCCTACATCTAGCAAATAATCTGGCCTCACCACAAATTTCAGTATTTCACTGTCCCACAGTTCTGTTCAACACATACAGGTATAAAAATTTAAGGGAACTATTAAGCTCTGTCTAGAGGCAATATTTTTCCAGACTACATTTAAAACCTTAATATTTGCACACATGTAACCAAATGAGCTCAAGCCAAGTATTCAAAAGAAAAAACAAGCAGTGTCCAAATGTACTTAGATAAAGATTTATTTTGTCAAGTCAATAAAAAGCAGGAGTAATTGGCCCTGATAGTATGGGTTAGCAACTAACTTTACAAAATGCAAGATATTTTATCAAGGTGAAAGAAGAATAGATTTTGGTGTTGGACTTTAAGTGATGTGGGGTTAATTATTATCAGAGGAATTGTATCTTGTCAAAAGGAGATTTTCCTGACTGAATTGATTTTCCTATTATAAATACCCTATTTCTATTATTTATACTATTTACTATGGAGTTTAGAAATTGAATTTCGAAGGGGTGGTGAAAATTAAAATCCTGTTCCTGAAATTTTACACCATGCATGTACCAGTAGAAAGATATACTTTCCTTGCAAGCAAGACTCTATGTCTCTGAAACAGCCAAAGATAGAAGTTCATATCTTCTGTGAGTTCTCTTTGTAATTGCTACTCATAAATTTAGCTTCTCTCTCTGGCAACATAATAGAGCTATTGAGAAACAAATTTACTAAAACACTTTGAAGTCTGCCAGACAAACTTGTTATTTTTTAATAGTAATACAAAATTAATTAACAGAGAGCAGAAGATATACTGTCATATGTCTGACTTTTAACCATATACTGTTTCCTCTAAGATATTTTAGCACTGGGTTTAAGATATTCTCAATTAAGCTACGGAGACACCACACCATCTTACACTGTGGCTGCAGTAGAGGACTCATAACTTTGATTCTCTAAATTCAGCCTTAATTAGAAGCCTCTCCTGGATTGTTGATTAGCCTTTCTTCTGCTATCACAAATGTGTCAAAATTCTGCTCCCAGACTTAAATCAAATTGGAAATGAACTATCATGTTGACTGAAATGAGGGGTGATGACAAACAATGAAGGGTAATGATAAACAATAACTTTGAGGGGAGGCATTTAGTGCAGTACACAAAGATTAGTATTACTTCTGATCTCATTTAATAGCTTCAATAATGAGCTATAAGAGGGAGTAAATGGTACATTAATGAAATCTGCAGATCTATTAAACTAGGAGGAGCTGAGCATGCTGCCGAAAATGGAGAAATAATTCAAGGGTTCTTGGGAAGATTAGAAACACAGGCAGAATATTGCAATGAGATTACATTTAGGAAACAGATGAATAATATTTTGGTAAAAAATCAACAGATGGTAACAGGTAAAAATCTGGAGAGCTGTAATGCTGGAAGAGATTTAAAATTAAGAACATCAGGAAAACTAGACAGAAATCTGTAACTGAGCAGTAGATATAAACTGTGAATTTTGGGTAAAACTATTAAAGAATAAGTAAACAAGTAATGATTCATCTTAAAGCAGCTCTACAACCGTCAGTTCTCTTCTGTGTATGGCATGGGCACTGGAAAACAGACTATCAGTCAGATGGCTAGAGATTTTACAGCTATGGGACTTTTTTCTGGAAGAAAGCTTAAAAGTGAGCCAGTCATATAACAGTGTTGTCCTTCATAAAGTGAATGATATAACAGTGAACCACTGCCTAAAAATAACAACAACAACAAAAAAAAAAAGCCCGGGACTGAAGAAATAAAATATTCACCCTCTGCTTCTCTTAATTGCATCATGCAGCTGGAATTTTTTGATATTCCTGAGGAAACTGCCAATGGATTGCCAGGAGCTATGAGCTTTCCAATAGCAGATATATGTGCTCAATATCTTGGAGACCTAAAGCTAGTTGCAAGCAAGTTAACTGCATTTGGGGAGCTCACACAAATTAATCTTGCTGGGAATAACACTACACAAACTATAGTGGAGGGCTAAACTAGCATTACATCACTCCCTGAACCAGAAAAAGTCTCAGCAACAGCATTAGGATGTATAGTAAGTTTGTAAAGTGATATTCCATATTGGCCATCAGTCTTCAGAAGTCCTTGATAGTTCTTGGATGTTGAAGGCAATTGTCCTTTATTGCTGAGTGCCTCCATACAGTATTTTTAAGTGGGCTTGTCTGCTCAGGAGTTTGTCACTGTCACTGCATTGTGACACAACACTGAGTGCGCAGAGCAGGGCGTTGATCCACAGCTTTAAATTTGCACACTTCAGTAGAAAACCTGGCAAAAGCCCTTTCATGTAAAACCATGCTCTATTCATTTATATCTTGGCATGTCCTGCTGTTCCATACTTCTGAATCACTCATCTTTTAGGTGAACAAGTTTAAAAACAATGAGCCATCATGCAAAAATATCAGGATAAGAAAGGGAAGATATATATCTATGAAAAACAACACAAAAAATACCAGAAGTAGAGGCAGGCCGTTTGGTCCCTTGTGAAAGCACTCTGTTTGCTGAGACAGCACCCTTCACTGGTGTTTCAGGGAGAGCTGTCTAAATTTTCCAGACACTGAGAGTTCCAAGATGTGTGCAGAGCTACCTACTGGCAAACATGCTTAATATGATTTTGCCAGGAAAATATCTGCTGCAACTTATCAGTTTAGCTGGAACTGGTTATAAAGACACATCTGAATTATTTTAGCTAAACTTGTTAACACTTTTAAAATAGAAGGCAAAATCTTACACATGTTTGAAAGTGGCACAATTTCCCTATTTATGCCATGAATGTGCAGGCTATTTTGTTACACAGTTACATCTTCAAAATCATGTACATAGAACCTTCACTGCACATACTTAGTTCTGCTTTAAAATCAGGATGTCTTATTTTTTACACTAGGTACACTTCAAAATCCAGCAACTCATCATCTGGAACATAATTTAAGTGCCCATAACAAGACGTCAAATTTGGCTCATTTGAAAATACAGGTCCAGTATCTGTTTTGCTGTTTCTGAAACTTCCCCTTTCTTAACAGGTAAATCATTTTTACCCTTAGAAACTTGTTGTATTATTTGGTTTTTTATTGCTGAAAGATTATATACACAAAATCAATACTATTCTCTCATTCTAACATGCACAACTTACATATTTCCTAGCACAGGAATGTTTTTTCTTTCTTCTGACCCCACATGCCATCAACAAGACACGTGCTGACATCACATCACACAGTGGAGGGGGCTGAAAACATTGCTGGGATGTTTGAATGCATACAGGCACAATATCCATGGAAATCACCAAACCAACACCAAACAAACCAGAAAAAACCTGACATTTGTGAGAATATATGGCTGTATAAATATTGGTGCTGCAACAGGATGGAAAGCCTAAAAAGCTAGTGCAAGTACCAGGCACCAGAGAATATACTTGAAGGAGACATTACATATGCTGGTACTAAGGGAAATGCTTCAAGAAACATCCATAAGACCACAAAAAACCAAAAATCAACACCATCAGATAAACCTGGTTTTAAAACTGAATTATCACAGAAACTTTTTTTCATTTATATGCAAGTTTTCTCACCAAAACACTAATAACCTGAAATTTCTTAACATTTTTTACTGCCTTTTTCTTTTTTTTTTTTTTTGGTTTCATGGTTTGGGTTGAGAGGGTTGTTTGTTTGGGGGGTTTTAAAATAGTTTTTTATTTATTTTAACACAAACATAGAATAAACCAGGAAAGGATTCTACCCAGGCTAACTTTATATTGGGGATATATTGACAAAACAGAATTATTTCATCATCTGTAATATGTATAAAGTCCTGCTGAGTCCCACTATTTGTTTTCAGAATTAGCTTGAAATAGTGCAAGTAGTTTATACAGTGCTGAAACTGTATCTTTCATTTTCTTTTTCTTCCAGAAATGCCGTTTCTCAAGTCACTGACTATGACTAATGGCATTGACTATGACTTCAGCAAATATGCTTGAAAAGCTTCTTCCACCCGTCAGGATTAAGAAATCCCATTATATTAGTGCATTTACATAAAATTCACTTTCCTGTATCAGCAATATAGAACCATCTACTATTAAATGGCAGCACAATATGAGAGACAGTAGTTGATATTACTTTTCAAAAGATTTCTGCTACACCATTATCCTGTAAATATTTTTTCCTTTTGCAAGAAATACTATCCATTGTACTTCTTTTCATCCTGCAGAACAGTAGTGAGCACTGTTGCTTGCACACAGAAAAGGAGATGTACAACGGTACTTTAATTTGACAAAGTAATTCAAATACCTATTTGAAATTCAGTAAACATGGGTTATTTTTCAAACAACTTGAGTTATACACATATACAGTCTTCCAAACAGTATTACAGATGTGCAGTGATATCTCAGGAGTATGTTATTCTGGAAATATCAGAAAACGTGTACCTGACCCTGAAGTTAATCTAATAGAATAAAATGGAAAAAAAAACAAAAACAAAAACCAACTGTTTAACATAGCTTTCTATTTCTTGATTTCCACACATAAAATAAATTTTAAAAAAGATTAAAGGATACAGTAGGCATAATGAGGCAGCACTGAACTTTTTACTATCACAGAGGTTGTTTCCTTAATAGAGAAGTGTAATGGTTTCATGTTCGCTGAATTCTGTTTACCAAATTTAGTGTAGTGGTTTGAGTCTTTTCTGCTGTGAGACAGGATTATGAGAGAAGCAAAGCAGGCCTGAACTTAAAGGGTACAAAGATAGATTTACTAACATATACTAAAAGAAAATGAAAATCAAAATGAAACTTTCAAAACACTCCTTCTCCTCCCAAGTGTTCATTTTCTCACTAACAACATAAAGAGACAAAACCTGTGATTTTCAGTTTCACTATTTTAAAATAATCTTGTATCAGTTCTTAGTGAGAGGAGCCTCTCTTAGAACTCCTATGGTAACATTGCCACAAGAAACTGTCCTCTGGTGGCTCTTATGTTACAGACCCGCCTGGAAAAAACTCTCTGCAGACTGTGAAGTCCCTCCTATTAGCAGTTTCCCAAGCTGCTTATGGGTCATGGACTCATGCATACTGGGGTGCCATTTTTAAAGATAAGCAACTCTAAAGGCAAAGGATTCATCATTGAGGGCAACAGAGATGTCTTCTCACTTCTTCACTGGTGCAGAGGGCTTCTTGTCTCATCTCTCTCTGTTCAAACATCTCATGGGATCACAGGATCACAGCTACTAGTTCAATATTCACTCAGTCTATCACAGATACCTTTGCTCAAACCCACAAATCTGAAGAATCATTTCCTCATAATGCATACCTGTCCCATGATTTAAAGGGATATTCTAATATACACAGTTCATTACCACAGCTCATAAGAGAAGTCCAGCCTAAAATGGCAACTCCTCTAATCCTGTCTCACAATTAGTCTTTTCACTGTCTCTTCCCTGACTTCCATCCAGAGAGCGACCCCAGGTGGCTGGTGTTACCTGCTCCTGGCCAGAAGGGAGAGGAATTTTTCCGGGGTTCTCCTGATTTTGAAGCCTGTGTGATCCAGAGGTGTATCCCTATATTTAACTGGTTAATCCAGTTGTCAATTTCAAATTTAATTCAGCCACTAATTGGTTTTTACCATCCGTGCTAAACCAACACAAGAAATCACATGGATAAATACTGTGTCTCATTCAATTTAAGCTCTTTATATCTTCCCTCATATTTTAGCTTGGCACAGAGTAAACTGAACTATGACATAGTGTAGATGAAATCATATATGTTTTTCCTCTTATGATGAAATACTTCAGAATTTTATAATCAAACAACAACAACAAAAAAGGTGGAGTTTATGCATAAGCAAGTCTATTTTTAGATCAAGCTCCTCTGATTCTCCCTTAATTGCCCTTCAGATTAAACTGGCGAATAGACCTAATAATGGTTGTTGTATGAAAGCTTTTGGATGCTGAATGATCAATATCCCATAGGAGGCAACAGTTAGAATTCTGAGGATGTGGATATTTGACACACATCCACATTGAGCTCTTAGAAATATTTCTGGTTCCTCACATTCCCATGGAGGTCTGTAGAAAAAATGTGTTTATGTAATTAAAAGATTACATGTGTTTATGTAATTAAAAGACTGCATAGATTGGAGTAGGGGAACAAAGGCAACCTTTTATTTTCTACCCTTTGAAATAGTGGTAATTTGTGATTTACCACTATTTAGCAGAATACATATAGCAGCTTATTAAATGTATTTAAAATCTGTCCAGTGGTGGTGCTACTACCCACATCACTCTCCTCTCAGTCTGAGCCAAGGCAAGGAGTTTTAGCAAAAGAAAGCTGTTACGTTTTTTCTGGACTTTGCCATTGGTTGCAGTTATTTGTTTCCTTGCCAAAGAGTGAGTAACTTTATGTTGAGTTCCAAGTTCTCCAGCAGACTGTGCTCTACTGATTACCAATGATTTTATACTCTGTTTCTGGCCTTTATTCATGATCTTAGCCTCAGTTTTGTTTTGGTTTGTCTTTTGCATTTTTTTAAAACACAGCCTTTGGCAGTAGCAGGAGAATGACAGGGGAACTTTTGGTGGACGTCCAAATTCTAGCATGGCGCCTGCTCCAGCTCTGTAGGAGCAGCCCAATCCAGTTAATAAAAAGATGATGGGGGCTGAAGTGTTCTCAAAGCAAACAGAATCTTTGGCAGATTACACAACCAAATATTACCAAGTTCTCCCCTGAGCTTATGTAATGTGTGTTTCTTCTCCAAGGCTTACACTAGGTCCAAATTTATGGAAGCCTAATAGATAGGTCAAGAGAGGTAAGCTGACAAGCATGTGTCATTGGTGTCCCAAATTTGATTCACTCCTCAGTCAGTGCCTGGAGTGGTAAAGCTATCTTTTTTCCTCTCTGCAGAAATCTCATGCTTTAGACGCCTCTGATCCACACCACCCATATAATTTTGAGACTGAAAAGAAAAAGGTAACCAGACTTGTAGCCTGAAACAATGAAGAATAGATGCAATGGTTATTAGATGTCATAAATGAATTATGTGCAAGGCTCCAGTTCTTGTTTAGCCTGAGACTTGTTAGAATACGGATTTCTCAATAACCAGATGAGTGTCTTAAGCAGCACGTATTTGCTATCCTGTGCTGAACCCCAAATTCCTCTTTTTTTTTTCCTTTTCTTGGCATCCTGGGTATCTTTTTGACTAAAAAATATGTATCATAATGCTGCATTCTGATAAAATAGCTTGGTTCTAAATCTCAGTTTTCAACAGTAAGGAAAAAAATTTAGAAGTCATAGTACTTTCTTTTTAGACCTCATCTTTCCATGCTCACTGTTTCCCCCCTTTTATGCATCTTTGTCTGGAATTCCCCAGAGTACAGTGGAAAAAATGCAAATCCTATCACAATTCCACAAGTAGAATACCCAAAGGTTTCCATTTTGGACTCTGTATAGACAGGCTCTACAAACAAAATCAGCAAAAGCTTTCCATTAGTCATTAACAGTTGGATCAAGTCTTAGCTTTCACCGAAACAAAGTATTTAATAAACTAGAATAAAATAAAAGAGAAGAGAAAATAACATATGAATGTTATCAAAACTTTTTGTCCATCAAAATATTTTTTCATATGACTGTAACTAATATGTTTAAAGCTACTTTGCAGTCTTCTTTCAACATGGCTGAACTTCCACTATGTCATGGCATGTTAATAAGAATTGCAAGAGGGATTTGGATTTTTTTATTTCACACTCCATCTTCTAGTCAAGATTAGCCAAGTCCTCATGCTATATATAAGATTTCTAAGGGTTTCCTAAAGGCTACAGGTTTGGTATTTTTCTTGCACTTACAGAAAACAGCCCTGGATTGATGCCTAGAACAGATCCAAGATACAAATCTTTCATCTTGTTTCGTGTCATGTGTTATTTTTTATAGAGCTTGCAATTGTTATCCAGTTGGATTAGCACCTTAACCATACCTTTACTATTCAACCATACCTTTACTATTCAAGGAGGTTTAAAATGAATAATATCTTTGGTCTCCTACAATAGTTCAGTGAGAATGTCAGCATAACAGAGCAATCTTTCTTAAGAACACTTAGGAACACTTTCTTAAGAGAAGATATTGTGATTTTTGTAACTTCTGTTTATCACTATACGTGTTTGTTATGCTGGAATACTTTATAGCCATTAATTTCTCTAGGCACTGGTTTGTTCTCTATTTAAAAATATGGTTATACTAATTTGAAAGTTTTTCAGTTTTTTCCCTTGAATGTGCTGAATTTTCAAAGGAAAGATGTTCACAGATTAAACAGTGGAAGGAGAACACAATACATAGGGAATAACACTGGCAAAAGACAAAGAATCCTTAAAAAATAAAAGAAAGTATGTTCATACCAATTGTTTCCTGCCAGAACACTGGAAGCATTCAGTGCAGAAAGATTATAATGCTGTTATGCACAGATCTTTCTCTGTCCCTGGAAAGATGTTACACAGGAGAAAAGAGCCCCTAATGAAAAGAGAAATGATTTCTCAAAAGCCACACAAAAGATCAATATCAGGATTAGGAAAACATTTAGATCTTCCATCGGGCACATGTCCTTTCCAGAGGACAATACCTCTCTGTACCTTCTCACATCTGCTGCAGAATTATCTGGCAGCAAGCACATTTCTGAAAAGCTAAGGAAACACGCAGATAGGTGTTTACAATATATAACTACAAAAAATGGAAAGCTAGAAGTTTTTTGTTAGCTTTAATTGTGTTTCATATTGAGGTATACACTGAAAAATACGCAGTTCTGCTTTGCTCTGGTAAGCATGTCTGTTGGAATACGCAACAGAACTCGGAATTTCGTATATTCCTTCAAAAACTGACATTAACAGAGCTTTGTAACCGAAATGCTAAAATGTCAGAAACAAGACCTGAAACCCAAAATTACGTATCTCAGCTCTGCCCTTCTCTGCAGTAACCTGTACGGACTGCTAAGGGGATGCTGAAATATATCTTTTCATCCATAACTTTACAATAGCAGGTTTCCTGTACCAAATTCACTTTATATCTCAAAAGTTTAAAAGTTGAATGATTGTCTATTAAAGCCAATACTATAGAATCTCAGCTTCCATGGAGAAGGAAATACTAAAAGCATGTGTTCAGTACACAACCAATTAAAATACAAACACTGTAATGACATTAGAGATTACCTATTTATGATTCAAATTTTTCCTGTGAATCTGTAAGGGAATGTTGTGGTTTTATAAAAGACATAATTATAGCTGCTTTTTAAGAGAGTTGTGATCATAATCTACTAAGAGGATGGATAAGTATTTGACTGTGGGACTAGAATTTTAATAGAAGTAACAAACCTATCTGAAAACAATAGCTTTTCCATTGGACAGCATCAAAAAACTGCTATGCTTTTCCATTGTGGCTTATCTCTGTTGCTGCTCACCTAGAGCACTTTAGAATTTATCCTCTTAACAAAAGCTTGAATCATATGTTTGTATAGTTACTCATCACTAAGATAAATTAAGGCTGGAAAAACTTGTAACCTCCCCTGAGTTCACTCACTCTGCTCAGGCAGGCACTTCTGCAGGCCCTGTGTCTCTTTATGATTTCTTGACCATGGTGCAATCTCTCTTGGGTTCTTGGGTCCCATGCGATGTCACTGCATCATTTAGTGAGATAAATGCTTATATGTACTTATTCTGAGACAGAAACAACATCAAGAGGGAAGGAAATAATTCCATTTTCCAAGCATTCGCAATTTCATAATTTCATTTGCTTCTTAAAGCTCTGTTTCCTTCCACATGAGGTCCGAACTGTTTAAAAGGTGCACATGAGGTCCATTTAAAAATAAAGTTTTAATCTGTATAAGTCTATCAAATAGGAACAGACTGGT
The DNA here is from genome assembly GCF_021018805.1 of Prinia subflava. Lineage (NCBI taxonomy): Eukaryota > Metazoa > Chordata > Aves > Passeriformes > Cisticolidae > Prinia > Prinia subflava. The sequence goes on along the minus strand of NC_086253.1, from coordinate 17,013,130 downwards.
AAAAAAAGCACTGAAAAGAACATAACTATATTAAGTGTTCTCTGAGATAAATTTCAGAGTCCTCAGGTATGAGTCTTGCTTAAAGCTCTGTAAGAAAAAATCCACAACTCTTCATGTAAGGAAAAGCAAACTGTTAAATGACTTAAGATCACAAAATTGGATGATATTTTTTTTCCCTCAAACTTAATAAGTGAACTAGGATAAAAGTGACCTTTGGTCAATGATCATATCTAAGAAATTTCAGCTGTGAAGGTGAAAGCTTGACAAAGTCATAAATAGCTGAAAAGGACAGAAAGGGAACATTTAAAAACCCTATAAATGTCACTATGCTCTCCATCTGGAATACTGTTGCTAGTACTTTTACAATGCAGTACACACAGCAGACTAAGGTGATCAATGGAACAACAATGTGTCTTAAAATCTGTCTTAAAAAAGAGGAAAAGTATCATGAAGATTAGAGATGAGTTCATGGATCATCCAGAAGGCCACTGACAAAAGAGTAAGACAAAGAAGAAAAGAAAGTCTGTTTTAGCCAGCTTCAGTTTCTTGGTGGACTGACCTTTGAACCACTAAGTCATCAGTTTCCAAACACCCAGTTTTACCGGCCAATTACTCAGCAGAACATGACATGATCAATGATCTGAAAGTTTTCAGCTGGTTGTATTGATCAAATATATAAACAAAACACAACTGTCAGCTGCTTTGAGTTTACTGCTGATGAAGTGATGTTTAAAACAATTAATGAATTAATGCTCAAACACAGATGAACAAAACCTTAGCTGATATGAAAGCAAAAATGTTTACTACTCAATTAATTTGCCTTATAATTGATTTTTTAATTGTTTGACTAGCAAAACAGAAGTGTGAGCTATAATTACCAGCTACATATAATAGCTCCTTTTTTTTTAATTTCTGTTAATTATTTCTAAAGTGAAGGAAGCAGGATTGCTAGTGCTGCCAAACCCTTTTCAAATTATTGGTGCTAAAAAAATAAATATCAGAAAATGCAAATTATTACAAAATGTGAAGGTTGATTGCTTTTCGTAAAAGAACAGGCAGATGAGCAAATGCTATGAAATGCTGAGGCAGGGCTGGGGCACACAAAGGAGTTATGGTAAACTAATGAGCTTCCAGGTGTCGCCTGAGCTTGGGTAGCTAGTAATATTTGCACTCTTAGCCTGGAGCAAATCTGAAACAAAAGGTGTTGGATAAATCTTCAGAGAAAGCACCCTGTGTTAGCAGAACCAGCCCCAAACAAGAGTCAAAGTTTGCAAAGGCACACCACTTTATGAAGAACAACTTACTTCACTCCTCCTTGACCTACTCTGAAAATAGGAACAATTTCAACTTTTAAAGGCAGTAATTTAATTTCCCTCTGACAGCAACAGAATGATCCAGGACTCAGTACTATCTTGCCTTTTCAGAAGAAGTGTCTATAAAACAGGGGTTGCTTTCAAAAAGAGACTTGGAGTCAAATTCATTATTGGTCTTCTGGAAAATGTAATTTATGTCTTGCTTAGCCAGGTAAGATGGGAGGCAATCTAGCTGTTGGAAAATAAGGAGCTGAGTTAAAGAAAATGGAAGGTGAAAGAATTAAGCATGAAAAGAATACTATTTAAGGAAAGGGTGAAAACTGAGAGATTAATTTACTGTTGGTTTCATTTTATCTCTTTTAAGTACATTTTTTAATTCTTTAAATCGAAGTTCTTCTGCTCTATGTGTATTGCCATTATTTCCCTGGAATTGAAAATGTCTGTTTTGTTCAGCAAGTGCATGTTAGAAATCTTGCGCTATTAGAAGATGGTGTCAATGTTAACTATTACACAAAGGATTAAATCTTAACTAAGCAGTATTAAAAAGTGACTCTATAAACCTCTAGGTTATTGGTACTTAAAGATTTTTCAGAGAAAAGAAGACCAATATGAGGGATTAATAGTTAAGGTTATGCAAAATCCACTTAATCAGCATGGCTAATTTTAGCTTTGACTCAAGCTGATGGCAACTATGTGTATTTTGCTTTGGGGCTTTACTTTTGAAGAGAGTGATGAATACATTTTTGAGGTAAATTTATCTTAACTGAAAGTCTACCTAATGCTCTTTAATTGCTGAAAAAGTGATTTTAATAGCATTTGCATTTAGGAGAGGAAGAAAATCTTCAGCTGTGTGTCTTTAAGACTCTAAAATAAGCATTTTATTTTCACATTTATATAATATACTACTTGACTATAAAATAGGTGAGTTTTATAAGTAATACAGTCATCAACATGGGCACTGTTTATGAAGAAATAATTGTTCTCCTGATAGTACATCCTCTATTCAGAAAAGAGCCTAGGAAAACTGGAGCATACTCTGAAGATACAGATACATCTTGCCAAATTATCTGGAGCACAAATACTGAGAATGAGGGTCTTTCATTGACAAATGCTACCTAAGCAAGGCAGATGCACATTGTCAGCTCAAGTAGCCCAGGCAGTTTAAACCAGAAATACGAAGTTCTTAATACCTACAGCACTTTTACCTGGCTCCAAAATCACAAAGGATTAGATCATTCAACATGAAGTGGATTAAATGTTGTTATGTTCATTCAACATGAAGTGGATTAAATGTGGTTATGTTCTTAGACTAAACCAAACTATATGAATACAAACTCTATGCTTCCTGTCCTGTGAGAGTCAGATAAAATCTGACTGCATCTTAAACTGGTGGGGTAAGGTGTTGAGAAAGCAAGAGCTGCACATTTGGTGAACTCAACTTCACAACGCTGTCAAAAATCTTGTGGGAGGAGCTACCCTTTATGTTACAAAACTGAAGAGCCATGGTCATAATTCTACAGTGGATGATAAAGGGCTTTAGTGGAAAAAGTGGGTAAACCTAGTAAAATTAGACTATGGATTTACAATTGTGTGAAATTTGGGTATGTGTATCTATGTTAGCACACTGCAATTACTCACACAAAAAAGGTAAAACATTACATTAAAACATTACATGTTACATTAAAACATATGGCAAGATCCTGACATACTAGTATAGAATAATTTATCATAAATTGAAATCTCTTTAGGTACTTTCAATACTACTTTTTTTTCAGAGTCATGAATGAATTAATTGAAATTCATGCAGCTTTGCTTCCCTACACCTACTGTCATGGCCTGAGAAGGTCATCCCACCTTCCCTTTCTCTTAGCATTTTCATGGCACTTTTTCAGTGGAACCTGTTTATCAGCTAGGATCATAAGGCATTATATACTGCAAGAGATTCAGTGCATCCAACTATGTATTTGGTGTGTGGAAATAATCAGCATTTTCAGAAGAACGCAGGCAAACTCCCAGTGAGAAAATGAACTTTCTCTCAGCCTATGCCAACGGCTGAAGAAGGCTTAGGCGCTTTGAACCAAAGCTGACAATTGCATGAAATGAAGTCAGTTCACTCTACCTCAATAAGTCAAAGTGAGTAACTGAACAAAAGGTACTTTGGGGAAACACAGAATCTCAACCTGTCAGGAGTGATGCTTTTCCTTCCAGTAGAAAATGTATCTGTAATGAAGGTTGTGATTAGCTCTGAGTACTTACAGAGGTTGAGTTTCAGCTAACTAGTTGATGTGTTGATAGCACTGTTATTTTGATAGCAATTGTGCAATTGACTAAAGACTCACGTAAATATTTTGGTGGCAAGCTTTTGGTGATCTTGCTGCTGCCATGGCCACATCACTATACACAGCTGTGTTATAGGCTGTTTCTCCTACAGGCAGTATCTGCAAGGGCTAGTGTTGTAGGGTTTTTTAGTGTTACAGGGTTTTTGCATGTCTTGGATATATGTCCCATAAGAAGCTATATGTCCCCCCACAGCCGTGTTAGAAAAGCTGTCTTCCAGTTTGCAACTGGCAATTAGATTGACTGAACTCAATGAAACTGTGATGATACATCCTGTACTATTTCCCTTGGTTAAATTTCATCCAGTAATACAATTCTGCCTTTTTAAAATCTTCCTGCTCCCGCCATCTAGTCTTACTCAGACATGTCTGATTATTGGTTTAGCTAACTGCATGCTAGACCACTGCATGGTACTCTTTGCCACACCTCAGAAGAAGCTGTCCCTCCTTGACTGGAAAAAAAGTGTTGGTAGAGATTTGTAGGAGCTATGTTTTGCAAATGAATTATTCTAATAGTTTGGTTAAGAATCTTCAAAGTATTAACTTTTCTGCTTTTCATTGAAAATGAGCAAGTGGAGAACATTAACTATGAGCAATAAAAATCTGAGCTTGAAATTTCCTAAACAGCTGTAATTCAAATTTCTTCAACTTCAGATAATCACACAGCCCCAGTTTTCCATATAAGTTTTTTTTTTTTTTTTTTCCTGAAGGCATTCAGAAAGGGCATCTGTATCTTAACATCTTAACATTTGTTACCTTGTTTTGCATTCCTACTTGGATTTATGTGACCAAATGCATTTCTGTGGGGTAGATCTGAAAAACACTTTAAAACTTTGAGAACTAGTTACCTGTATGTGTTTTTACATAGATATTTCTATTTCAGTTTCTCAATTAAAAAAGAAAAAAATTACCCTTCCATATCTTCTAGGAAACATTCCTAAAAATGTATTTTAAGCTCTGATTAGACCTCCCAATATCAGAGGCTGTTAGGCTTTTTTTTAAGTGAACTTACGAATATTTTTTTTAGGTATGCTATAACAAATGGTTTCAATTTTAGAGTAGAAGTATCTATATCTATCATAACTCATAACAAAAAATTGTAGACTTTGGAGGCTATGTAAATCTCTGTACTCTTTACTGTGCTGCTTCAAAATATCAGTGTCTAAAGAAAGGCTGACAATTACCTGGAATGTAAAAACTGGGACACTAGATAGGGTAAACTATTCCCAGCAACTTTTGAAAACATGCCTGAAGTATTACTTCCTCTGAAAGAAGAGGTAGTGGTGTGTGGGCTTCTTAAAATACCCTTATGGCCTGCTGAGAGTAACTTAAAAGATCTCATGTCTTCAGTTTTCACACTGCATCAACTCCAGCCATGTGGGCCTCCAACAGCAGCAGCTCCACAGTCACTCTTGTTCACTGTCTATTCCACCCATAATAAGCAAAATTTCCCCTCTGTATACTGCATGTAGCCTTTGTTTTCTTCTCAGCAAGCAGTACTTGCAATTTAATACATATTTGTATGCTGTTAAAAGTTGCTGCCATTCTTTTCTATGAAGTGAACATGTCTAAGTAGAAATTGAGTTATAAGGGGAAAAACCCCTAAATCCATCCATTTTAATTATGTATTTTAAACTCTTATATTTATCCTAAGAAAATATTATGATTGTACTACTACACACATTTGAGGAAGCATTCATTATGAAGGAAAACAAAATTACCTTCATCTTGGCATCTTTACATGTGATTCTCTCCCTGAAAAAACCCAGAGAAGTAATTTTCCACTATTTAAAATATAACCTCATAACTTTTTAACCCCAATCTATCTAATGATATTGTATCCTTGCCCTTTTTAAAATTAACTATTCAAGTCATGTGGTGGTACTTGACTGAAATGAGAGGGCTCACTGCTTATGAGTGCAAAGCCATTTCTGGGGAAGTCAGAAGCAATTTTGCATTTATCTCTACTTTAATGCAATCTGGATTACACTAAGGGTGTAGAAATGACCATGGCAAAAGTTTTACTGACTAGGATTTTACTTGTGGCATATATGTGTGTATATATATAAAATCATACTTTAAAATTAACACTATTGAAGTCTATGTGCAGACAAAATCCACTCTTTAACAATTAATAGTATTTGCTTTTTCTTGTATAAAACACTTTGTTCATTGCACCTGCCTATTCTCTGTGCTCTGCACTTCAGTCTTTTTTTTTTTTTAATTTTTACTACTGATGTCTCCTTTCACCGTTATATTTTTATTCTAATACTAGGTGTGTGCTATCCTTCTTAACTTTGTCTCATAAGAAAAGATTGTCTCATAAGAATCTGCAAAACTAACTTGATACTCATCCTTTAAAACTTCTAAAAATGTTCCTTTCCCCTAACTGCAATGAAAAATCTTGACAATGATGAGACAGCTGATATTTCTGCTACAATGCTGTCCATGTCTTATATATCCCACTGATATCTTGAGATCTCACCTCTCTATCACCTATTGTCTCTTGGCGTACCAGCTTTTGGGACAAGAACAAGTTTCTGCATTCTTAAAAGCCAAAACATTCTCTTAGTTGTCAAAAAACATACCTGTGGCCACACCTGCCAAAAGCATGCCTATTTGCTGTGGTAAAAACAACTAAATAATCATATGAATCCTTATTAGCTTTTATAAAGAAAACAGAGCAAAAGATCCCAAAGACCTGTAGTGCCAGTAGACATCTTTTTTCACTCAGTCAAAACAAAAAGGCATAAACATTTCATGAATCCTGCGATTTTAGATGAATGGGCAGAAATACCAGTCAACAGAAGCAACGTCAATAAACAAATTGGAGATAATCCTGCAGCAACCAAAGCTCTATTTAGATATGGTTTGGAATATGTAATGTATCTAAATAAAGCACCTCAGCTGTGTAGCAGAAAACTGATGCTGATGTAAGCTATTTTGGTGCTGGCATAGAACCAAAATGGCTGTCATTTTTGCTGGTCTGCTCAGTTTCTTTATTTAGGTGTTTCTAACATGAGGTGCTGTTTTATGGGGGATTTTTGACTTAAGAAAAAAATCTCTTCATGTCTAAATTGAGCTGTGTAAGATGTTTGATCATGCAAAGAGTTTTTGATCTACTCCCAGCTATCAGCTCAACTGGAAAAGTTTTTCAGAGTTTGATTTCTGTGTTCATTTTGTGCTGGTTCTATCTAATCCAACAAAACTTCTTTTTGAGAATGGCATGTGCAACCAGGATCAGTGTTTTACTAATATTAAGAAAATTTGTCTACCCCTTTTGCTTTGTGCATTCATTACTTTATCAAAGAAACCAATTAGTTTGGTTTCATTTGATTTATGCTTTTTACAAACCTGTTACCGATTTATCACTGCATTTTCTTCAACCTGTTTACATACTGATTGCTCTTGCTTTACTAATTGTTCTGGTTATTTGTCAGATATTGAAGTTAAATTTAGTGGCCTATAATTCCTCTTCATTTTTCCTCAAACCTCAGTTATTCTCTTCTTTTAAATTGCAATATAATTTTAGCCTCCTCTTGGTTTTCAGAAGCAAACATAGATGGGTATTAAACTGAGCACTAAGCCTATAGCATGACTAATAAAATCTAGTCTGATTAACCAATGACTTAATGGGCAAGGGAGAAAATTCTACTTAAACAAGACTAGCAAGGTGCCTTCCACCCTTGGCTCACAAGACCATATCCTCTCTCGATTCCTGTACCTCTTGTTTTCTGTGTGTATTTGTTCAGGATGTGAGGAACAGTGAACCAAAATGTTGTCCGTTTGTTTAGTATTTTCAGATATGAATCAGCTGAGATTCAAGTTCACTGCTTCAGCCAAACTTGGGCTAGGACTACAACATCAGTGCTAAGGGTGTATAGCATGAAACAGATGGCAAGAGCCAAAAGTTATGTAAATCTCAGGCTTCATGAGAGTGCCACAGTTTAACCCTGCTCACCACCTAAGGCCCATAGCTGCTTGCTCGCTGCCATGGCGGAAGGTATTGGGGAGGAAACTGGAAAAGTAAAATAGAAATCTCGTGGGCTGAGATAAAGACAGTTTAAAGGAAAAGCTGCCCATCAAAAAAAAAAGTAAGGAATTAATTCACGACTTTCCAATGATTTAATTCACCACTTCCCATGTACAGGCAGATGTTTAGACACCTCCAGGAGTGCAGGGCTGCAGGAAACCCTGGCTATCACTCCAAATGTGGCCCGCTTCCTTCTTCTCCCCCCAGCTGTATATGCTGAGCTCAATGCCACGGGGTGAATATCCCTTGGGTCACTTGGGGTCAGCTGTCCTGGCCATGTCCCCTGCTGATTCCTTGTGCACCTCCAGCCTCCTCACTAATGGGGTGGAGTGAGAAAAGGCCTTGATGCTGTGTAAGGATAGTCAGCAATTGCTAAAACACCCCTGTGTTTTCAGTACAGGTATATCTAGGCACGGTATCTAGACAGCACAAAGAACTGAAAGTAGATCCATACGATGACAGACAGTTCAGTGGGCTCCTGATTCTCAATGTGCAGTCGCATAAAAACAAAACACATTATTTAACAGAGACGTTATTTGGCACTGATGAGGCAAGTATTGGGATAGTGTATACAGTTTCGGCAGCTTTTTTTGGGGGGGGGGATGGGATTGAGAAAATGGAAGGAGTAAAGAAGAGATCCACAGAAGGGAATATTTTTGTATGACAGATACGGTTTGGCTTTAAAAAGACTGAGAGGTGATATGATTTCAGTGTATTGATACAATTCCTGTATGTTAGATGAAGAGTGCTGAATAATGCCTTTATGGCAGTTTTTAAATAAAGCATAACTGATCTTTAAAACTAAAGGTGAACAGTCACTGGAAATAGATTAGTAAAAGAAGCAATGAATTCTCTAACTCTGGATATTCTCAGAAATATCTTTCTAGGTAGCTTGAACCAGTTACAATCTACTGCATTCCATATGAACTTGTGATGGTTTCTTATATGTTAAAGTACCTGACTGAACAGTTTCTTCTGAAATTATTTTCAAGGATTCTTTACCCTTTCTCCAATGAAATATCTCAGTTCTCTTACCAAAACACTCTGGTGTCAATTATTGCTTATAGCAATGCAGTCTTCATGAAGGTCCACAGGCAGCATTATTGCAGCTTCTCACATTTGTTGCAGAGGACGACAAGGGATAGAGTCCCTTTTAGATCATCACTGTGGGGATCATGATTCATTTAAATAAGAAAAGTACTTCAAATTTTTCAATGTGACATCCACTCCTGAGAGTCGGTCATTTTGCAAACTAGAAATGAGCAAATCCCACTGACAAATTCTGACTCACTGGTTTTAATGAACTGCTGAATGGCAGTTGCTTCAGCTAATAAGGATTGCTTTTCCTGCACAAATATGTGATATTTTATTATCCTTATTATCTCCAGAGAATGCTAATTACACTGGAAGAAAAGGGTGAGAATCTTTAATATTGCTGTTAGCAGAGAAGCTTGGCAGAATGTGATTCACAGGTATTCAGTCACCTAGTAACTAGATTCTAAATGAAACAAACTCAGTCTTTAACACTAATTTTAATGGAAAAATATGAAACAAAGATCAGATCTGCTGGGAAAATAGGCAACCTTTTAAATTAATGTTCCCTAAGCCACAATTAATTTAGATTTAATAGGACAGTTAGTGTATGTTATATGAATACTGATTATTAAACACTCACCAAGGATTAAAAGTTATGTAATAGATTCATAACAGTGAAATTGATATGGAGCTATTGCATCCCTATAATACTCTGCAAATATGTTTTAGTATGTAGCTGATATTTGTTTAATATATAATAACTGTTTAATGAAGTCTAAATTAAATACTTGAATCTCAATTGCCTGGGAAGTACAAAAGACCATTTGAAATATGTTTACTATGCTGTGTTATCATGATAAAACTACATTTTTTTGAAAAAAAAAAAGGCGAGCAGTCTGAGGGGCCAGCTTAAACAAAAAGTTTTCCCTGGATAGTTTCACTGCCAAAACTCCCATGGAAGTGCCTAGATGTCAGGATGATTAAGTACTCAAAGAGCAGGATCCAGAAATTTTGCTGATGTTGACACCAAATGCATTGTTTTCTCCATTTCCTTCTGTCTTGGGAAGAAAAACTTAAATGATGTATTAATTGCTATTTATTATTATGCTTCCTATTGTTCCACTTCTTATGCCTTGTGATTGTTTCCCAGAACTATAAATAATCCTACGGATAAAATGTACTGGGAGAAAAGATCAGTACAAGTCTCATTGCAGATTGTTTAGACTGTTGTTTTATTTAGAAATTGAGGGTGCCACAGAGATCACTTCTTTAATGACACAGCTCTGCAACCAGACAGGCAGCTATAACCTACTGCTGTGGCTCCACCTGCTGAAAGGTAAGGGTTTGAATTCCGAGGGAGTGCCACAGTGAGGCACGGCGCTTCTCCCATCCACTGACTGCTTTTTAGCATCTCTGCATGGTGCAGTGCCGTGTGTCTGTGTGCCATACACAGCGTACATGCATCTTGGGGACTCGACAGCAAGGATCCCAAGCCCTGCTTCAAAGGTAATATCTTACTCATTGTCACCAGTGTGCCCATAATTCCTGCTCCATCGCTGTGGGTACACCTATGAGTCCAGGGGAGCTTGTTATCATCCTCCCTTTCTGCTTTTCCGACTATTGCCCAGGCCTGGCTCAGTCCTGCAGGATATGGTCTGAGCTACAGTCCTGTATCAGTGTGGGACTCAGTTGTCACTTGCCTCTGGCCAGTGCAGTCTTTTTTATTTTTGTTATTGCATTAACCTTTTCCCTCCTGTTTTTCCGTTTAAATTTTCTACCCAAGTTTGAGATATCGTGCAGGGAAGGAAAAGAGAATCTCTTGCTTCAGGCAACATTGTACAGCCAATAAATTTGGGACTTTTTCTAGAGTTAATGTTCTGTAAAATCCAAGGTGAAAAGATTTGGGAATAAAGGAAATACTTCAAACTGTTCGTCTTAAGGAAGCTTAACTTCTGAAGCATTTGAATTGCTTGAGCATCTGACAGCATTTCTTTCTTATGCATTGTTCACACAACAGTGCAAATCCTCATCTATCTACCCAGATATAACCAGCACCACCTCAGAACACCATCACCTTCTGTTAAGCCATAAGCACAGCTATGATAGTAATGAAGTAGTCCAGGGTTTGTTCTCCATTATAATTTTTCCTCACAATTCTGAGTGTTTGAAACCTACCTACATTACAACGTCTATTGAAGTACATAACAAAGTATGACAAGGTGTAGAAGGAAAATTATTTTATTTCCCTTTTCTTAGTAGATTATTGGTTAGAAAGCTGTAAGTACATTAATGCTGAGTAATGTGTCTAATGGATGAAAATATTTTCAAAAGGGACTGGAATGACAGTTACACATTTTAGAAAATTTTTAATGCTAGGTTGTATGAAAACTATATTTATCTCTTACTCTTACTCTTCCATGCAAATATATATTTTTACAGCTTTATTTTTTGTGAGAAATCATGTAAGATACACAGAAAATCAAAATGTTTCAAAATTATATGAAACAATTATTTGAAGGCTAAATACACAAAACGTGATAATGGAATTTGTATGTTAAAAAGAAACCTTGTACAACATATTTTACTTATTTTTGAGCCGTTCACATTGCTTTCTATAATTCAGTGATGGAACTGTATTTCAAAGCCAGTGCTCCATCTACAATTATAGGCTAAAACTGCAGAAGAGGAGCAAGATCCCTGTATGAGTCTGCTGAATCCACACAGAATGGGTATTTTCCTTCAGTCATGGCAAAGAAAATGAAAATCAAGCATGAAAATATTCAAGGACTGACTGTCCTTTCTACAGAAGTGAATCTGGTGGTATTTCAAGTTTTAATACACCAAATTTCAGTGTCTAATTCTAGCTTAATTTGGAATTTATTTATAACTAAACCCAGAGATCTCTAAATAAACAGCTTGGAGAGCATTCTCCTTTTAAGCATTTCCAAAAAGTTTTCCATAAGAAGTATACAAACTAAGTCAATGAATGTCTGGTATTCTGCCAAAGTATTCATGAAATATGTCTGCTTAAAGAGCAACCAGGTAAAGGGAAATAATGTTTTTCCTCAGACTCCCAATGGATGCTAAAAACTCCATTTTCTCCATTATACTACTAAAGCTGAAGGTCTTTGACCCTTGACTGCTGCAAACTGGAGAGAGGGGCTTACAGAGAACGTGTCTGTGTCTGAGAACAAATGGAGAATGTCCAGCATGAAAACCACTAGTCAAGCATCTGGGAATACCTGTGCATTTCACACAGCAGAGCTTGGGGTAACTCAGTGAACTGGCTGCCAGAGGCAGGGGTGCAGTACTACAATCTGCAGCTGTGGAAGAAATAGTTGTACAAAGGTGACTCTGTGCCTGCCTAGATTTAGTGATTACCAACAGCAAGCCAGCGTGTGTCAGCAGTTATCATCACCTCCCTGTACTTGGAATATCAAATAACCACAGTGTTGCAGACATAGCTGAGGGCAACCAAATGCTTCCTCTGTCTTGACATTTGCTGTAGCAAACAAAATTTAACTGATGACGTCCCAATCCAGGAAATGTGGTTGGTAAAAAAACTCTGTGACAGTGAGAAAAAAAAAACCCATAAGATATGAAGGTAGAGGTATCCTGGGGGTCCCTTGAGAGGAGAATTAGGGAGCAACCATTTCAGTGAAGATGATGATAGCCCAGGAAAATGTGCAGGGATGTAAAATAGCAGTTGATAAAAGGAAAGAACAGGAGTAAGCAAAGAAAAGAATCAGGATGAAAGATAGACATAATGTAAAAGTTCCTATTTATCTCTCTGACCTGAGGACAAATGAAGAACTTGAAACACTGCCAAAGCTGCCATTGTTTACATATAAACATCGATAAGAATTTAGTTGTCCTGCCCTCTTTCCCACACCCTTCTTTTTATAGACACTGGATACAAAAAATTGCTAATTAGTAGACTAGAAATAAGGAAGGAAAAAAATGTCCATTTCTGTGGTTTCCCTTCATAAAATTTGCCATTAGTACATTCAATTTTGAAAAGTAATTTAAAGCGAATGTACTAGTGGCAAATTTTATGAAGGGAAGGGAAACCACAGAACTGACAAAATATGCTTGGTGGCAATGTGGAAGCAAGGTACATTCAAAAATGGTCGTTACATGGCTCACTGCAAAGAAAGCATCACCAGCACCAACAACATTACCAACACTGCTGGAGAATGAGGGGATTGAGGGAAAGAAAGTTTGGAGATTTTTCGGTGCAGAAAAAGAAGCAAGAATTGCAAAAAAAAGTGATATTTTAAAGTAGCTGGTATCCCAGCTATAGCCAGTAAGCTTTAGGAAAACTTGCTTTCTTTTTTGTGTCTCTATCAGCTAATATAATAAAAGGTATTTCCTCCCTACAACCCTTGTCTTTCTTGAAGTTACATAGGATGCCTTACTTTGCTGCCCAGGTGGGAGGTTTCACTCTCTCCCCTTGTGCCTGGACCCCCTTCAAAGCTGACATTCTTTTAACGCTTTCCTGCCTTGACTCAACTCAATAACCTGGCAGAAAACTAAATTAAAAACAAAACAAAACAAAACAAAAAAACCCAAACCAAACCAGAACAAAACAAAACAAAAACAACAACAAAAAGCAAAACCAAAACAAAACAAAACCAACTTTGTTGTTGAGTTAATTTGGTTTGTTGAACAATCAGGTAATTAAAGCAGGTGGAGCCAGAGTGAGAGCATATATCTTAAAAGTAAAGGGGCTGTTGAATAGGTAGAAGCAACAGGACTTTCTGGTTTTTAAAGCAGCTATACTATGTAGATTTGTTCTCACATTCTTAGACCACTACAATTACAATAAAAGTAGTGACCTAATAAACTCGACATAGGTATACTGCAGTTCAAAAAAAAAAAAAAACCCAAACCCACGCATGAAATTTAAGTGATTCCTGTGGGACATATGTTTTGGATTAAGGGCTTTCCTGAGTCAATGAAAGAAAATACCTTTTCAAATATTTGGCACAGAATGGAGGTTGCAATAATTTGCATCAAAGAGGAAAGATGAAGGGACAAGCATAAGCCTTCAAGAAGAGACTTGTGCTTGGGGCATTCAAGCTTTTTCAAAACAGGTAAGGAACAGTGGAATTAGATTCACCACAGAAGCAGTAATACTAAGAAGAAAAATCAACAGACAGCAAGACTTGTAGGTTTCCATAGTAGCTGTTTAAACAGAGACATAATTTAAAATTGTAGTTTTACAAGTGGCATCCATAGTTAGATATCTTAGTAGGAGTGGTTCCAGCAGAGATGAAACAACAGAGCAAATAGTTCAGAAACATCAAGGGCAAGTAACACTCAAATCTGTACATTAGAAAGAAAAGAATTGGACATGACCTTAGGATGAAAAGCAGTAACAGGAAATTTGTCTCTCCAAGACTTTAGGAAAATGGAAAATTGCAATGGGCTGTGATCACAGACACCAGAAGCAACAGTTCACTATTTCCATCATCATCTTCAGATTATGTGACCACGCGGATCATCTCACTGATACAACTCATTAAAATATGCATTGCCACAAACGCAAGACAAGGCTGTGAAGCAAGTAGCTTGAGAAAAACACAAGGATATTTCTGTCAGTAGCACTGAAGTGCAATCTTGATTAGCAATGCTGAAATGGTGGTGATGCCAAACCAAAATTCTGCTTAGATTGATAGTCTAAATGGGCATCTACTGCCCCCACTGCCAGAAGAGGCAGTTTTCTGCCCTATCTCATGCTGATCCATCACCAAGCACAAAGTTTTTATATGGCTATACGGAGAATTGGGCATGTTACTGATGTAGGTAAAGGTTCTGGGAAGAAGGTAGCAAAAGGGAAGAACTGTTTAACCCAGCACTACTTCTGAGGGAAAATGTACCTTGGGCCATGGTTTGATATCGTTAATCCAGCTTTACAACTCCTGGTGCCAGATCAAAAATTATAAGCCTCTATGATAGAAAGCGCTTATCCAACGCAAATTAACAGTGCAGTTTGAATTTGTTTAAAACAGAGACAAAATGGAAGAATTACCTGTACACTGATGAATTTTATGCTAATTAGACCTCTCCTCTCTTATGGTTGGTATAACCGCAGCATAAAAGCAAAAAGACATTGTCAACTTTGCTTGACACAATTTTGTGTCTGACCTAATTTAGTTTAAGTGTAACAGTGGCCTCACATCTCACCTAGATCAGGTTGGTCCTGTTGAGTGACTCAGTGGCACACAAACATCATATTAAAGTTCAGGGATCAGTGTCTTCTTTGCACTCTGGTCAACAGTTTCCATACTTAGAACACGTTTCATTTTCATTTGTAAAAGGACACAGTCTAGGAGTAAAAGTTGATTGTGCAGTTTTTACTGTAATCTTGTTCCTTTTGCTCCAATCAACGATTCCAGTGGTTTGCCAGTATCTTGTTAGGTTACATTTAAACTGGAGTCACAGTCTGAGTGTTCAGCATTATCCAAGTACATCTTAGGTTAGAGATTTTGTAAGATTCATTTTGGCAGCTGTTCCTGCCAATATGTAAAATGGCATTTCTCAAGTGTAGTAGCAGGTAGTTTGCAGGGTGCCATTTGCCAGTTCTCTTCTCAAAGGATGGGGCACTACGAGTCACCGGAACTTCCTTTGGGTTCTGCAAAATCTGTCTTAAAATTTTTAAAGTAGGTACTGTCACGTCTTGTAATTTGATTGAGAGTTAGGTAACAGTTATTTTGTTATCCTCACACCTACCAGAGGCAAAGAGCATATTGAGAATTTCAGCTGTCATTGGCACAAAAGCGTTCGTGCTTGGCTGTCCTGGCTGCAGAGAAATGTGAGAACATGACCTAGTTACACTTCGAAAAGTAGTTTCAAGTGTGCCATGAAAATACACATTGTAGGTAGGTGGAGTCTTGTGTGTGTGTGTGTTTGATTTTTTTAAAGTTGAGATGAATGATATTCAAGTAACTTTTGGCTATCAAGTGGGAATAGCTGGTTACCTCATCTTAATGGGGACAATTTCAGTTAAAATGTTTTATAAGTACTTGGCGTTATTAATTTTGAAGCCATTCAGCACCTAGGCAGATTATCTTTCCTTCATGAAGCAAGAACAGCAACAATACCCCTTGCAAGGCTAAGGAACTGGAGCAGGAGGCCAAGAGCCAAGTCATGGAAGCAGCGGAGAGGGAAACCAAAGCGCGTTGTCGATCCGGGCTCACGGGGAGTCCCAGGGCTGTGCAGCAGCCCAGAACCCACACGCTGTGCCCATGAGGGAACGAGAGCCACGAACGCTCCCCGGCCCGGCTCCCCTGGCCGCGGGCCCCGCCCGGCACCGCGCATGCGCGAGGGCACGGCCGGCACCGCGGCGCTTGCGCAGTGCGGCCGCAGCCCGGCGGGCGCGCTGGGAGCCGCGGGGTTCGGCCCCGGCGGGAGGCGGCGCTGCTGCCGCCGCGCTCGGCCCGGCGCGCGCCACACAAAGGCGGCCGCGGCCGCCACGGCTCCCGCGGCACCGCATGGCGGCGGCACCGCCCCCGCGGGGCTAGGCCAGGGCGGACCGGAGCCCCCTTCTTCCCTCCCTCCGGCCTCTCCCGTCCGGCCCGTCCGTCGCCGGGAGGAGCGGAGCAGGGTCCTGCACGGCCCCGCCATGCTGTCCCCGGGCCGCCGCGCTCTCTGCCGCCCGCCGCGCCGCCGCCGCCGCCCGCGGCTCCTGCCCGCGCTGCTGCTGCTGGCCGTGCTGGGCGGCGGCGGTGCCGCGCTGCCGCCGGGCTGTAAGTACGACGGGCGTCCCAAGAGCGCCGGCAAAGCGGCGGCCGGCGGCCCGGCGGAGGTCAAGGTAGTTTGTAGCAACCTGGAGCTCGCTCAGGTGCTGCCTCCCGAGACGCTGCCCAACCGGACGGTCACCCTGTGAGTACCGTCCCCGCGTGGGGGGTGGGCAGCTCGGTGCGACGTGGACGGGGCGCAGGGGGAGTGGGAGCGCCGGTCTGAGGTAAAATGGGGTGGGGGGCAGTGGAAGAACAGAGAGAGCAGTTCCCTCTACTACTAGAGAAAGCCTCGGGAGTGGATGTACTTTTCATGTTTTCCGGTCGTTTCCCGGGATGGTCGTTCTAGAAGGGGGCGAAGTGTCCCGTAACTCACCGGTGGGGAGCTCCTCCCGTGCCTCCGCTCACCCCGAGAACAGCATCCCCAACTCTGCCTCCTTCATCCCTCAGTAGGCGGGCTGTTTTTGTGCGGAGGCAATCCTGGCTTACCATTTGAATAACAAGTTTCAAACAGGATATGCAACTTCATCCAAAGTAAGAAATATGTTGCCACTTACTTAGACGTAAGTGTGCACATGTAAAGAGAGGCTTTGCAAGTTGTTTTCTTCACTGAGACATGACCGGATCACTTTAGCTGAAGTTCATAGAATGGTTTGGATTGGCCATCTCAAGATCAGCTGGTCCCTCTGGCCATGGGCAAGATTGCTCAGCGCTGGATCTCATTAGTGGATGGTCCCAAAAGTGGAACTCTTGCTCTTTCTTTAGAGAGGCTTATTGTGCCTGTGCTACTATGGGATGACTCAAGTGCAACCAAGTAGTGTCCAAGAAAGTCAATTAAAAGGAACTGAAATATGGGGTCTTGTTGAAGATATTTATCTACTGAACTAAAAATCGCACGTTTGAAAGATCTACCTTTAACCCGATATTCAAAAAGTACAGAATGTACTGTGATGAGAACAACAATCTGCTGCTTTTCTGAATGCTGGCAGCACTGAAACACTAAGGAAGGGTGTTTTTCCAGAAGTCTTAGTGAGGTGTGAATCCAGCAGATACATCGACCTGGACCCCTGAGAAAAGGGAAAGCAAAAAACAGGGGCTGGAGAAGGCTAAAGTAGTTATCCTTGCTTGAAAGTCTGCAAGGGTTCAAACAATATTTCTAAATTACTTGTGAAAAATGATTATAGATATTGCTATGTGAAGTTTCTGAAAAACTTCAGAAAACAAGGCAAAAGTAGAAGTGACAGTAGTTTAATGAGCAAATCTCTTTTAGTCTTTGTTAGCCTCAAATGCTTTGCAGCTGATTAAATGTTATGAGTATGGTATTATCCATAAAAATTTTGAAGTAAGTAGATGTCAGTATGGTTGATATGTTGAAGTTCACTGTGGGGTTGTTTTACTTCAAAAAACTTGAATCACGGCTATGATTGCTCTGAAAGACAAGCAGATACCAAACACAGTAGCCTTGCTGTGAGTGGATCTTTGTTCATCCTTGCAGTCACAGAATAATTTGGAAAAATGGTTCATCTTTCATCTTGATTTTCATACTCCTTCAGTATCTAGAGCATATCTACATACACTAATTAGTAGAGTTCAATTAACCACCTTTTGAAGTTCATAACTTCTGAAACATTTGTTTTTCTGGTTTGAACTTGTTAGTAGACACAAGAAACAATGTCATTTTTTCATTGTTATTTGTAGGAAATATCATAATTGTGTTGATACAATTTAATGAACATACACTTCAAAATTTTGCTTAAATATAAGTCGAGGATTTTTAAACCAGTAACCTCCTTTTTCCAAGAAAGTGGACCCTAAATGTTGTGTTCAGGGTCAGAATCTTGCATGTTTGTTGACTCTTGAGGCATGGCTTTCCATTCTCTCAGAGGTTTTGTTTTGTTGTTGTTTTATTTTTTTAAATTATTATTATCAAATCCACATTAACAGATATAGAAAGTGTTGGTGATCTGTGGGTTTTGTTGCCAAATGCCACCTCACTAACATCTTGATTAGTAGTGCCTGGATTAATTGTTACCTATTTTTTTTGCCAAAAATGATGTTTTTTTCCCCAAGCTGATGATTAAAATTGCGGCACTTGGTAAATGGTTGTCTGATTAGAGTCAAACTGCCCTGAGTTACCTTAAATATTGATTCTTTTGGGATTCATCTATTAAGATAAGTACTACTTCTGTTAGATCTTTTTTGATTATTGGATTGCTGTAGAGATATGTAACTGAAAATAGATCACTGTTGTGTATATCAGCTGCATTTTAGTTCAGTTAATTTTCTTTTATGTTGACTCTGTTTTGCTCAAATTGGTTTTAAATACAATGACCTATATAGTTTTATATAGGTTTTGTTTTTTGAATGAGTTAGGAATGATGCAAATAAAGCAATTTCTTCCTTATCACTGCTCAAGCTCTTAGATTTTCAGCAGATCAGCTACTGTGCATTTAGGACTTACCATTTCTTTTTTCCCAGTGTGAGTACAATAAAAGGTGAGAAAGTAAGAGAAATAGTGGAAATTAGGACAAGTGAATAGCATCTGAGGGTGCTGGCCGGGTTCCCTCATTCTTGCACACCATTATAGTTTGCGGTTAATGATGATACAAGCTGGGCAAGTTTACTTAGTTTATGAAATGCCTTGGGCTGTGTTTGCCACGAAACATTATTGTCCCAGTAATTTAGGTCAATATGACGAGAATTTTCAGTTACAATTCAGAAAAAAAAATCCTTATTTAATTTCAACTGATAAGAGATAAAGTAAGTTTGTTTCATGACTGAGGAAGAGAAGCAGACATGGTTGTTGCATGATTGAGGAAGAAAAGCAGACATGGGAAGAGGGGTATTAAAGTATGGGAATGTGTTTATGGGAGAGTAAGTAATGGGTAGGATTTCTGGCAGTACTGTAAATTGGTTTTCCTTTACGATCCAGGTAGAGCTGGCTGTTGCTTTATTGGGCATTTAGGTCAGATTCCAAGGTGAATTCAAGTTCATTTATAGCTAAGGAAGGGAGTTTTTTCCCTAGCATTATATAATAACAACTGATTTGGATGCAAATGAAGGGTGTATCTACATGAACACCATCGATGGCTTTGACCTTTGTAGGTTAAGCAGACAGATGAGATGCTTTTGGTTTCAAGACAGCAAAACAGGGTGAATGTAGCTGTGGTTTGTCTGCTGTGCTCTTTATTTCAGTGATATTGAAGCCATTACCATGTAGCACATTTAAGTGAGGAGTGCACTGTACTCTTGTAAAAGAAGCCTGAGATAAAATACCTGTTGCTGTTGTGTCTCTTGGTGCAGACTCAAGTGATGATGGTGGATACTGGTTTGAACTTGCTGGCTATGAGCCATTACTTTGTTTTTTGGAAGAGGATGTATAAGTTCCCTGAAGACAAGCCCATGAAGCTTATTATTTGTTGAGAATATTATTTACCTGTTACATATGTTATTAGAACAGGAATCTAAATAAACAAAGGAAAAGCATATGTGATTAGTAAAGAATTGCTTTTCTGAATCAGGAGGCTTACTGCTCTGCAAAAAACTTTGCTTAAACACATATCCTCATAGGAGCATCAGTGTTTGCACTTTAAAAAGTGTTAGGATTTACAAGCCAGAGTATTTTCCTGAGTTAATGGTCAGAGCTTTTCAAAGATGATACGTTTAACTGGATTGCTGTTAGGAAACATCTTAAAATGTTACAATTTTCGTCCAGCTGCTAAATCAATCACATCAAACTACATCCATTAAGAAGCTCGTACACATACTTACTTGGACTTCTAAATATCTGTGCAATATTTTACCATTTATGACACAAATTTAAATTTCAAAAGTTTTGAAGCAAAGTGTCACTGATACTGCAAGAAGCCACTTGTATCACTATGTGTGATTACATTGTCATTATCTGAGTCGTGTAATGTAAATGTCCTTTGTGGAAGTTTTCCTCTTTTAAAGTGCATTTCTATTTACTAACCTGATGGTACTCTTGATAGCAATTGGTTTGGGTTTGGGTTTTTTGTTTGGTTGTGTGATTGGGTTTTTTTTGGTTGGTTTTTTTTGTGGAGGGGATGTTTTTAGTTTTTGGGTTGGTTTTTTTTGGTGGAATAGTCAATTTTAGACTGTTAAAGTGCTCAGTACTAATAATTTGGGCAGTGCTAACATTTTCTGAAGGTATAAGGTACTAATCCCCATTAAAACTTCAAATTTTCTTTGACCAGTGGATACACAGGCTAATCAAAATGCATCTTACTTATGAACACAAGGCAGTGCAGAGATAGTACCTGGGAACTGTAGCCACAATGTAGTAATTCACAAGTACATGTACATCCCTTTTTGTCAGTGACATCTGACTCCTAAAATCATTGGTGTGTCATTTACTGATAGGCTTGTATTCTATACTTCTATCAGATTTTGTATCTTGTTGAGAAGATAACTAATTTCTTGCTTTTCTGTATGTACTTTTCCAACATGGATTCATGGCTGTGACCTTGTTATAGGATATTGAGTGTGTGTTCTCTTATTGTGTACACTTTTATATATATTGCAGTATTGCAAGAAAATTCTGATGTCACAATATGAACAGTGCTTTCTTCTAAATTGCAATATTTAGTTCTATCTGAAAAATTATTCAGCTTTGGAAGACATCATGTTACATGGTTTATATGTGTCCACTGGGATACACTGTCAAGATTGAATTGTGTTTTCCTATTTTGTTAAGTGCTGCTTTAATGACTTTAACACACATGGTGGTTTTGTAACTGGCAATAGTCTTCATGCAATCTTTTGTTCAATTATTGTATTGATTCATACTTCTTGTTAATAAAAAAAAATACTCTTCTGTATGAGCATCTTAAAATTATTTTATGTGTCTTTCACAATGAGATGATTATACTTTTGATTAAATACGTGAGATAATTAGAAATATGGCTTCTGTACCATAGATACAACTGTAGCAGTTGTTACAAGCCTGGGGCTCAGGTTTTGCATCGGAGCTGTGTATTGGTTACTGTTGAGCTGAAAATGAGGGAGAAGGAGGGAGCTAAGTGCTGTAAAATTCTGGAGAGCAGATTAATGTTTTGTAGTGGAACTTTTTTTTTTTTTTTTTAAATTCTCAGAGCTACCATATTATTGTAAAATTGCCCAATGCCTTTGTTCCTAAGAAAATGCCCATATAAGCAATGGTCTTCATATGTTCATTAGTCCTTCAATTAGCCCTAAAGTGACTATTAAATATTGAATGTGTTTTGCTGTTTGTAGCCTCGAGAAGATGGATTTTAATCTTCACAATTAATACTTTCTTATTTTATTGTTGTCTTTTATTGATCAGTAGTATTCCTGGGTTTGCTTCAGAACTGAACAATACTAAAATTTTTATTTTTATTTAATGCCAAGAGTAAAAGAATTGTACTAGAATTTGTTCTGCAGTGATGAAGAATGAATAACTTCTTATGTCTCATTGCTTGCAGTTTGCTCATGTTTCAGAGGTTATTTTTGTAATTTAAAGCAACTATGGAGCTGCAAGCTTAGATTTTTGTCAGAATTGAATAGTTCCCATATGTACTTTGCATGGGCCAGATACGTTGCAGGTTCATGGATTTGTCATTACTGCCTTATACAGTCTATCTTCACCATTACAGTCTAAAGTTTTTGAATCTATTCAGTTTAAATGCATTTTTTGTGCTACTAGTTAATCCATGAAGATTAAAAATAATTGAACATTGCTTTTCATGAGTGATCATAAGCTGTTTAATTTAAGAACATTGCATAAAGTGTATTTTTTTGAGTTTTGCTTTCTGTATTGAGATAAACAATGAATTTTAAATTTATTTTAAAAAATTATGTAATCTATTAAGTGTCTCTAGTCTTTATATAGTAAATTGCTGAGAATTTAATTTTCATCTTGTATTTGCTGTTTGGATGTTTAGCAGTGGGAACAGCAGTGTCCTGTTGCTCCAGAGTGCTAGAGATCATATCCCCCTATTAATTACTGTTTATGTGGATCACTCCTCCGAGTGCTGTGCCGCAGGGCACGTCCAGCGGTGCGGTGCAGCATCTCCAGAGTACCCTGCAGCAAGGCAGGTGCCAGTGTCCTGCAGTGCAGAGCTTCCTTCTAGGTCCCCAGGGAGCGGGACACTGCTTGGCTTGTGTGTGTCATCCAAGCTGCTCAGCCAGTTTTGGCTGGGCTGCAGAGTTGTCACTTCTGGGGTAGGAATTTGACCTTTTTGGTAAGACAGACCAAGAGCTCTTTTGTGGCGGGGGAAACCCAAACATAATGAATGCAGGCTGATTAAAGACATTTAAGAAATAGGCAGCTTAATTCCACAGTGGTGTCTGCACTGGACAATGTGTTGTAGGATTCATTCCGACTTCAGGTGGCTGAGGGCTGTGCTGTTGTCAGGTGTTTTGTCTAAGAGCACGGTCTGTGCCCTCTGCTACCTCACTTCAGTGTAGGGAAAGAAGGTGCTTCGAGGTGGGGGGAGGCATGTTAGAGTCTAGATACAGAGTGAATAAATGCAGTGAGATTGGATTAAGAGGCAGAAGCTGTTGCTGGGAGCTGGGATGGAAGTGTGGGTTTCTTTGAATGGCTATGTCAGCTATGGAGGTGGGAAACCAGAAAACGTAAGAGGGAATGAAGGTAGAGCAAATCAAGTATTGAAGGCTGAATGTAAACTGGCTTGACCTGAGATCAGCAAGATCTTGGAAATTCAGCAACCACCCCCAAAATCACTAAAGACAGGATTAACATCTCTATGCCAGTAAGAAAGATGGGTCATATAAGGAAGGAATGGTAGTGGTATAACACAGTCCAGGAACATTCTTCTGGTGTTGTCCACAAGATGTGCTTTTTCCACCTGAACTATTTCTGTGAGATACAAGAACTCCTTACGAGTTTGCCCATGTTATTATAGAGTATATTTTACCTTGAAACTTAGTATTAGGCAGAGTTTTTGCAAGTTACATTTAGGTTTCTCAAAGTGTCTTGTCAGACACTCCAGTACTTGAACTGTTGTTTTAGGATAACAGCCTCTGGTATTAACAGGAATTTAAAGCAATTCTCAAATTTGTGTGCTGATGTTTCTATGGGTTGTGGTGACCTGACTTATGGCTGTGTGCTGGAGATCTCTTCAACACTCTTTTCCTGCTTCTGACATAGGGATGATGAGATGCAAGGGCTGAGAAGATTCACCCTCTGAGTGGGGAATGTTGCAGCAGCATCCAGCTGTTGGTAAAATTGTAGTCTAAACTGGAGCTGATGTGTTCATACCTTCACCTCCCAGTCTGTCGCTGTGTGGATGTTTGTGGGTTTTCCCCTCCCCTCCCTGGCTGCAGTACTAGCATTTGTTTGGCTCCATGCCTAGTCAGTTCAGGGAGCTAAGCTATCCAAAAACTGTTTACTTCTGTAGGATTAGGATATAAATTTTTGTAAATGTATCTTTGTGTGCCAGCAGCTGACAGGAAGTGCTTGTTAACGTGTCTAGACAAAGCACTTTCTAGAGAGCAAGTATACCTGATAGGAAATGTGAATACATGGGAGACTGGGTGTGACAGTCTGTGCTCTAATTAGTACTACTGGGATATGACACAGAGAATTTATTAATTCATTTGCTATAGCAGCTAAAGTTAGGAGTGGCTGGCAAGGCATTTGTGCGCAGTGTTTTGTGTGAAGCAAGTTACTTCATGCGTGTATTTATGGAGTTTTTTGGGGTCAGGTAAACTTGCACTGAACTGCAAATCAGTGGGAATCCTAAAAAGTATACAGCTGATGGCTAAGTGGGAAAATCAGGATGGAGCAGAAGGTACTAAAACAAGACAGTTATTACAGAAAAAGTTGATCATGATATCTTAAAATAATGCAGGTGCTACAGATATATCTGAGGGGAGAGAACTTGGAGGAAGCTTCCTAGAATGAAGTGGTCACAAGGGTTAGCTTCCAGTGCTTTTTATTTGCTTTAGAAATGGCAACACAGAGTTGCCAATAGTGTTGGAAGAAATTGGGACTGGCTGTGTCCTCTGAATTTTCACTTTAGTGGGCTTTTCGACCTGGGATAAGTACAAGAAAGAAAAGTTTGGTTGGTGATTTTGTAATTTCACAATAATTTCTTTTGAAATGAGTATGATTTTCAGCAACACTGCTACTCATTCTTGCATTCTGTTTTGGCCCTCAGTTCTGTCATTTTCTAAGGTGATTTTTATGTGGACTTTTACATAGGAAACTTGCTGTGTTGCTCCAGTGATTGGCACTGTATTTCACTAGAAATAATTTCTGTCTTTAAGAACTGTTTGATTTTAATGAAAAGCAATAAATAAAGCGTGTTGCCGCATACTGAATATCAAGAAAAAATTCTTTAATGGCACTGCATAGTGAGCATCGCTGCTTGAATGATCCACGGATTGTGTAGGAAAAATAAAGATTCCTCATTAGATTATATAAATTTAGCACATTACCAGTGAAAAATGGAGCACTATAAATAGACAGTTTTAATTCTGTAATTTCATTACTTGAGAGGTTTAGTTTACAATTTTAATATTGGTTAATATGCATAATAGTAAAATATTGCAGGAAATCTTTTATCTGTTGCAAATTTCTATTTTGCAAATGTTTCACTGCTAAGCTTCCTAATTATAATTTTTTTGTTGAATTGGAAAATACTGTCTCCTTTTGTTAGAGTTTTGCAATGATTCATAGTTCTTACTCTGTATAAAACTTAAGGAGTGCTTTCATTTCAGAGTTACTTTTAAGCAAGTACTGTTTGTGTTCTTTTCAGTATAGGTTTCTTTTCCTTTGACACCAGTAACTCACTAGAAGGCAAAATACTAACTGTTGAAAAATACTGGGTTTGTGTCCCTGTTGAATTGCAGTTTCTACAAGATGAACTTGGAGAAATGTGTTTCTTTTTCTATGTTCACGACTTTCAGCAGAAAGCATTTTTCTTGGTTGTTAGCAGATGGTTATTTTAATCTGACTTCTGCTGGTGGCCAGTTTCCCAGTTCTCAGAGTATGCAGTCACCATGAATTGATTTATTATCTATTTCCTGGCTCTCCATCTGAGTCTTTTAAAGTGTGTTTTGGAAGCCACTTCAGCGTTCAGCCCATAGTTACACTGTCGCCCAGGTTTCATACCGGCCTCTTGGTGGCCATTTTGACTATTTGGTAGTAGTGTTAATGGACATGTATGTGTTTTAATAATATCCTCTGGATTAGGATTCATTGGTGATGGTAGGAGATGCATTTTGAATTACTGTCTGGCTGACTGCTGTCTTAGCAATAGTTGTTTTCTAACTGACAAGCCAAAATTATTTCACAGAACAAAACTTTTTCTACTTAGTGCTTATTACCTCATTCTGATGGTAAAAATGGATCCAGCCATTTTTCCCCCCTATCTATGAGAAAGAAAAGTTAGTACATCATCTTTAGTATCTGTGCTGAAGTTGCTCATAGTACAAAGGCCAGTCTTTGAGTTGGACTGCATTTATGTTTTGCATGCTGGGCATCTACTGCTGAAGGTCTTTCCAATAAGTTAAGAGTCATAGTTGAGTTTCTTTGCCATTTTGCCAAAGTTGCCTGCCTGTGTATGCAGCAAAATGGAAAATGGGCTTTTTGATCCAAGCTATATTCAACAAAGAAACATTTCAGCAGTGTTCTTGGAATAGGTGAAAAGCTGGGGAGAGTTGGGGGGGATTTGAGGGGGATGGTAGTTTCTTTTCTTGAGGTACATTGTTTCAGATCACCTCTTGATCTCCCTACAATTCTTCTGCTCTGAGGAAGAGGAAATGCTTTCTTGTAAGGTGACTTGAGACGTCCATAATTCTTTTTAAAACCTACTTTTCAGCTGCTTGTTCTTCCAGGTTTTTTTGTGTTATTTCCCATGGCCACCTTTTTTAACACAGGGAGTTTTCATTGCCTGCATTAGTTCCACATTTGATTTTCTGCTGTATAAGTGTTGGACATGCAAAATGCATTTGTTCCAATCAGACATTGTTGATTATTTAAAAGAAAAGAAAGTAAATGTCTCATATGGAGTTCATAGGAAATACGGAGCAACAGTGACATTGGGCTGTGGAAACCCCTTCATGAAATCTTCAGTGACATCATTTATGTTTCAAAGTCATTTGTTTAAGAGTTGACTGAGATGGAGATGAGTGCAGCTCTCATCTCAATGGTAGCTCTCTACTGTTTTCTCTTTAGACTTCTTAATGATGGAAAAGTTAGCATATTTTCAGAACTACTCGCCTCTTTGGAAAAATTATGGTCTTAAACTAGTAACTTAGAATTATTATTGATCACAAATAATACCCTCTGCCTAAGTGGTACATAATAGTCCATCATTTTGTACATTAATGCACAGAAACCATGAAAATGACTATAAAACATCTACTTCGAGGTGAATGCTTTATTATGTTTTGTCTTATTGTGCCACATCTCCTAATACTTCAAATAATGTATAGACTATATATTAATAGCAAGTTTTAAACGGCATTTTTTTAAGACTGCACAACATTTTTCGGTGATGAAGTGGTTTAGGTTATATGGAGTGTTGTAAAATCTGCCATTGATTGCACTAAACCTTTATGGTTGAGCAACTAGCAGCCTCTGCAGAGAAAATACTAAATCAGTCTGACTGTAATTTGTAAATCACACTCAAGAGAGAAATTTACCTTGTACCCAGATATTCAAAGGCATCTGCGTTAGGCTTGTTATTTTATAGGCACTGTCAGAAAACTTTTTTTTTCTTACAGAACTGTTATTTTTATTTAATTTAAATTTAGTTCAGTGAGTTATAGCTACTTTTGAAGTAATTCCGCCTCCATTTTGAATAACTTCTTTTTCTGGAAAAAACACAAGTATATCAGTAAATCTTAAGGTGAAGTAAATTGTAATGAAGATACAAGTTAATTTTTGTGCTACCAAGGATTGTAATTTGATTGCTTGTGTTGACTTAGATCAACATTTACTTGTGAACTTCATTGGTTTTTTTCCTTATATTCTCCAGAACTCTGGAATTGGTATGATTTTTTTTCACTGCTGCTGTTATGCCTTATGTTCAATTTGCATTAACTATTAATGATATTTATAAGCTCCTTCATTTACTCTTTATATATTATTACTATTTTTCTTCTTGCATACATTTCTGAAACCAGGAAGGATGTTAAAGGTGTACTTTGTCTGGTTTACTAGATGTATCCAGTACCTACCATTTTTACAAGTAATACTTAGTATTTAGGTGGAAACCATTTTCTCTTTGAGTAGAAAGGGAAGTAGTTTCAAAGACATTAGGATGTGTAATTATAATGCTTCAGGTTAAATTTTACTAGTTTTGTGGGCATTCCAATTTGTAGATGATGATTATTATTACTACCAAACTTATGTGTATACTGGTTTTGTGTTGAATGTTGTGCCATTGTTGATGGAAAGATTCATTGAAATATATGTACATTTTTTAAGAGTGTCTGGGCTTCCTTGGTTTCTACATGTGTTTTTAAAAACCAGCACTGTTTCAGTTGTTCATGCAGGTTATCACAGCTGCAGCCAAGGAAAAATTTTCCTTGTTTTCTTTTTGTGAGGTAGCTTAATGTATTGGACTACAGAACTATATTTTCACAAGAACAAATGCTCTTAGCTGACACTCTAGTAGATGTTACAGGCATTATAGCAATACAATAGCAATTTCTCAGTGTTATTTTTTTCCCCCTCCTTCCTTTCCACCATTTCTGTGATCAGTCTTCACCTGGTATTATCTGACTGTAGGATACTAGGCTGATCACACTTGCATAGTTGACATAGAAATAAATCTCCTGGGAGGTGCCCTGGATAAATGTGTAGTTTAACATTTGCAGATTGTGGAGCAGTGGGCACCAGGGATGAATTGAGACGAGCTGCAGAAATACATGGTATATTTGGAAGGTGAAAAGAAGGAATGGATTCTCCTCATTTTAGCGTCAGAACTTGTTACCTTTGTTGAATGATTTAAGGTTAACTTCAAGAATTTTCAAACCTTCCTACCATCAGGCTGGAAATAAAAGGATTTTCAAACAGTTTGTTCAGCTGTCTTGACTTTGTGTATGTGGGATGAAAGAGAGATTGAGTCAGAGCTGGAACTTCTAGATAAAAAAATGCCTGTTCAGTGCTTGTCTAAACTACAGAGACTTAAGATAATCTTTGAGAAACCCGGAAAAGAAAATTAAGTAGTGTAATATACAGTTGTGTCAAAATGATGTTATTTTCATAGATGGCTATATCAATATTTTAGTTTTGTCTTATTCATTGTGTGTTTTGAAGTATTAAACCTTGTCATTACATAATAAATTTTTATGCACTGGAGGAAAGAGAGGTGTGGGTATGTGTGTTTTTGGTTTATGGCTGTTGTAAAGGACATTGGAAAGATGTATAGGACTGGAAAAAAATCTCATAGTGGCAGCTTTAAGTGCAGAAGTAGCTATCCAGGCTGAAGATGTAATTGGTGTAGGTGAAGGAGTGCAGGTACGTGTTGGGTATGAAGGATGCATTTGATAGAGGATCTGTCTGAAATTGGAGTGACTGTAGCAGAAGTTGTGGAACAATCTGACAGGGTGAATAAATTTCCAGGACACGATGGTGTGACTGAAGGTCTTTTAGAAAAACTTGGGGATGAAGTTTCTGAAGTCTTGCTTGGAATGAACATGATTTTTGAGGACTGGAGGATAGCAAATGCTCATTTTTATGAGTGCGTTACCTCTCATACGTCTTCATGGGTCCAAGTTGGATGTTTGTGTTGATCAAATCAGTAGAATTTATAATAAATATATTGGATACCTGGATAAAGATAAAGGTACCGTGAAAAATTTACATCTTATGTAGTGAGAAGCTCTTCCCCCCAGTCCTTTGGAGTTCTTCAGAATCAGCAAAGTATTTACAAGGTTGATCCAGCTGTTGTAATGAAACATGCTTCTCTAAAAGGTGTGTCTGTCCCTTGCCAAAGGCATTTGATGAAAAAAAGTACGTCAGTCTTAAGTGGAGGATCATCAGATCGGTAGTAGCTGACTTGCTAAAGGATAAGAAGAGGGTGTGGAAGTAAATCCTTCCAGTAGAGTGGAGTCACAGAGACCTGTAATGCACAACTTATTTCCTAATGATCTGTAAAACAGTGTGAGTGAGGGGTTGACTTAGTTGAGTGAGTTGATTGATGTAATAAGGATGAGGATAAAGTGAAGAATTTTGGAAGAAGTTTGTAAGAGTAATTGGGCAATAAAATGGCAGCAGCAGCACATTGTAAAAAATGAAAAATGTATTGGGGACAAAGCCATTGCTGTCTTACATAAGATGATGGGCATTGAGCTGACCAGAAATCTTAAATTCTTAGCACAAGTGATAAAGGCAGATTATATGTTAGGAATTGTGAGGGAAATAGTAGCAAACAGAACATCATTATTCCAGTATGTAGATTTGTGACTAGTCTGTGTGTTGAGTACTATTTCAGTTCTGGTGGTCTTTAATCACAATTTTTTTAGTGTAATAAAGTTGGAAAGAACTCAGAAATTATTAAGGTGGCACAAATGGCTTTTGTGTAAAGAATAATTAAGTAAAACCTGGATTTTACCTATGCAAAAAGACATCTAGTTTTGTACATAATTGCACATGGTAAAAAGAGGGTAAGTGGATTGATTACTGCATGTTTCACTGTTTAGAAGTGGGGAACATTCAATAAAGCTGGCAGTAGATGTTTTCAAAACAAGTGAAATGAAGATTTTTTTATGGAATGGACCATTGTACTGTAAACCCTTTCATAAGGAGTATTGCAGATGCCAAAATTTGACATGATTCAAAAGGAAAATGGGTTTGGGTGGATTTTTTTTTTGGTGTTTTGGTTTGTTTGTTTGTTTGTTTGGGGTTGTTGGTTTTTTTTTCCCAACAGAGAACTATGTGGTTGTATAGAAAGCAGGTCTTTCTAAGTAAGGAAATATCAGCTATACAAAGAATTTCTTACCTTGGAATAATTAGTATCTGCTGTGATCTGTGCAGATGGCTGTGATTGGAGGACAGGGTGCTTGGCAAGATAGGCCTGATCCAGTTATTTCAATGAAAGAAGGAATTTGTGTTGTCCTTTAAGAGAAAGACAGATGAGCTTATTTGCAGATGTTTTGAAAAGGTTGCACTGAGGAGTAGGATGAATGTGTGAAGTATGGCTGGGAAGGGAAGTACAGGCTGGGAGAAGTGTGTGTGCATGGCTAATAAGAGGAGCAGAGGAAATGGGAAGCAGGCAATATGCTGCTTGGTTTAGAAAACCAAAATGGGTACAGAAGACAAGAATGTTGAATGGACTGAGTGGTTCTTTAATATTTCATTTCTGCACCAGTTCTGGAGTCTTATTAGGATAGTCCTAGAAGGGTGTACTTCCTTTCTGATGTTATATAAGTAAGCTTGCATGGTACTAAATGACATACCAAATCTTTTTTTTCCCCTTCGTAATATTTAGGCAGTGCTGTTGCATACACTTCAAGACAATGAGCTAGGCATTGTAGTTTGATACACAGACTGTTAAACAAAAAAAGGTACAAAGAAGCGTAAACTGCAGCAAAAAATTTTGTTACCAGCCTTATAATACATTGTTCTTGTTTGGTTTTGTTTACAGGATTTTGAGTAACAATAAAATAACAGAGCTGAAGAATGGTTCCTTCTCTGGATTACACCTTCTTGAAAGATTGTAAGTACTTCTTGAAAAGTTATTTTTACTTTAAAAATTTAGTGGTACACTCTTTGTTTCATTAATAATTCTGAGAACAAAATGTCTTAAATAAGGGACCTGTTCTTTATTTGATGTATTTTTTTGTGATTGAAGATTAAACATAGCTAAGTGTTCTCTTAATATGAATGAATGGATTATTCAGTACTATGAATGGCATGTAACAGCAAAATAGGGATAATCTCACCTGCAGATGAGAGGGCAGTTTCAGTGGGAAGTTTACTACAGTGGATTTGCTCTGTTGGTTGTTTCATTATGCAAACACTATGTTGTAAAGAAAATTACCTCTTTAATTTCTTAAGTGTCAGACCATTTGTTGAACAGTTGCAAAGTATATTTGCAGGGGAAGCAGATGTATTAGAGCCCCTAAGAGAGAATGGATTTATTAAAGATTTGTTCTTGACATTTATTTTAAGAGTTTTACTGCTTACTTCACAGCTTTGGTATATGCTGAATGTACAGGGGGTGGGAGTGAGTCTGATGGGAGTAACTTCTTGGATATCTTTTGCCTCCCATTTTCACTTTCCCTTAGAGATGATACATTGCCTATGAGATAAGAAGCAGCATTGTGTCTTCTCTTACAGTCAGCTTTTTTCCAGCTGGTGGAAGGTCAGGATTGGCAGGTTGCTCTACCTGGGAGCAAGCATAAACTTTAGAGATAAGGATTTTTCTAGGCCATTTGACTGGGAAAGTAGCCAGTTTCATAATCATCTCACAGCATCTAGGAAGAGTTCCAAACGATTTTCAGCTTCAGGGGATTAAAAGTATTTTATTCTTCCTCTAAAACTCAAAGGCTCTAATGCTAGTCACCTGACCTAAATAAATTCAAACACTTCTACCATTCCCTCTCCCACATACCAGAAGAAAGCATCTTTTCACTGAGAGATGAGCTTTATTGTAGGAGTAAGTTGCTGTGCCAAAGAAGCAAGGTTATCAGCAGTGATGGCATTTGCTTAGGTAATAAAGGCATCTGCTGATGGTTGTTATTTGTTGAAACTCATTACAGTTTTCAGACAGGAAATACTTGAAACTCTAGTTAGTTTGAGATAATGATTTAAGTTTTCTTCATGAATCCAAATCCTAATTTCCTTTAAAATCATAAAAATGCAGCTTTCTTCCATTTAACTCCTGTCATTTGTAAGGGTTTTTTTAGGTTATTTTTAATATCTTCTTTCATGAAAAGGAAAAGAAAGCAGCAAGGCTGGCATCATGTTTTGAACATTTAAAGTGAGCTGGGATAGCAGTGTTTTAGAGGGTATGGTAGTCTCATCATAATGAGAATACTCTTTATTGTATGCTGTTGTAGGAGTTAATGAATCAAAAGATTATTAATGGCCAGGTGTCTTCATTATAAATGGAGGAATAATTAGTCTGCTACACCAATTATTAATGATAATATTTTCTTTTTTTTTCTTTTGTACACGCAGCACTTGTTTAAAAGCCGTAGTTACTTAACCATAGTAAAAGCAAATTTTTCCTCTAAGTGTTTTGTGACCTTGGACAGAAACTACTATTTGAATGAAGTAATGAAAATCGTTTTTCAGACTTAAATAGATAATCAATAGTAAAACGAAAAACAGTTGAAAGTCACAGTAACTATTCTAAACATTCACATTATTTTAAGTGGTTTCAAATTTTTTTCATGATAGTCATTGTGATAACTTGCATGACTTAAAAATTCCTCTTTTGACTTTTTTTGCTTATTTTTATTTTGTCTTACTACTCATGCTTCCCCTTGTTTCCTTATGAGTGTTTTTTGCTTTGTAGATAAGTCCCTTTCCCCACATTTAATTTAAGAGAATAAATGAAGCTAACAGAAATAAATTCTCAGTATTTAAATAGTTAATTCAGACAGTATGATTGTCACTTTAGTGCTCACTAGTGGAGAGATTCTGTATGCATTTCATGCTTGTTCACTCCTTGTGGTGTTACACTTGATAGGAAAAATATTTGCCATTTCACCTTAGTGGTTTTCGGGTACAGAATATATGTGTTGATATATTTAAATAAAGCCTTTAGAACAGTAGATCAGAGGAATATATCAGGAACATGTATCTGCATAATAATTTAATTTTAATCAATACTGATAAATTTATAATTCAACTGTTAACATACTAAAATTGTTTTTCCTGTTTAGTTCTTGAAAATTTTAATGAAAATGTACATATTTTAAAATGGTTTCTGTCATTTTATTAATTTTTCTGGTAAATTTGGGGACATATTATCTGCAGCTGGCAACTTATTGCATTTTAAGTTCTCATTTTACTTAAACATTATCACTAGACTTCATCCCCATCTGATAGTTCTCTGTTACTATTGAAAGGGCTATAGTTTTGGGGCATACAAGCAACAAATAAAACAATGAGGAAGTGCATTAAAAATGGTGGCTCCAGTTAGCCATAATAAGTCATAGTTTTAATAAGTAATAATATTTACAGATGTTTTAATTTATGATAATGTGAAATTGCTAATGCATTGTTTTGTAAAGAGGGTGATAAATTTACCAAAATGAAAGTTTAATTTTACTGGAAAGTGAAATGTATGTTAATTAGAGTAGAAAATGACTATGCCGTGTCTACATCTACTCTTACAGGAAAAAAGTATTCAATTAAGAGTAATCAGGTCAAAGATTTTAACTGTCTTAAGCAGTAATAAAAGTGTCTGTACAAAAAGTTGCTAAGTATTTTAATCACCATTATGTTTTCATATTAATTTGAAATTCAACAAAGGCAAGTGCGAAGGATCCTGCACCAGGGGAGGAGTAACCCCAGGCACTGGCACAGGCTGGGCTCTGACCTGCTGGAGAGCAGCTCTGCAGAGCAGGACTGGGGCTCCTGGGGGACAAGAAGATGTCCTTGAGCCCGCAGTGCCCTTGTGGGCAAGAGGGCCAGTGGTACCCTGGGGGCATTAGGGAGACGCTGTGCCCTGACAGCAGATTGAGGGAGGTGACCCTGCCCCTCTGCTCAGCCCTAGTGAGGCTCATCTGCAGTGCTGTGTCCAGTCCTGGGCTCCTCAGGACAAGAGAGACTTGGAGCTCCTGGAGCAGGTCCAGGGAAGGGTGACAGAGATGATGAAGGGCCTGGAGCATCTCTGTTACGAGGACAGGCTGAGGGAGCTGGGCCTGTTCAGCTTTGGGAAGAGACAACTGAGAGGGGATCTCATCAATGTCTGTCAGTGTCTGAAGGGAGGGTGGCAGGAGGAGGGAGCCAGGCTCTGCTCAGTGCTGCCAAGCAACAGCACAAGAGGCAATGGGCAGAAGCTGATGCCCAGGAAGTTCCACTTGAGAATGAGGAAGAGCTTTTTTACTGTACAGGTTACTGCAGATGGAACAGGTTGCCCAGGAGTCCCCCACACTGGAGACACTCAGAAACCATCTGGATGCAATCTGTGCTATGTGCTCTGGGATGACTGCCTGTGGCAGGAAGGTTGGACAAATGACTCACTGTAGTGCCTTCCAGCGTGACCATTTGGGTGATACTGGGAAATGTAGAAATTCTGTCATAAGCAATTGTTTGATTTGCCTGCATAAAATCTACACCCCAGAAAGCCAATGAAAGGATAGGCTGACTTTGTGTGTAATGTATAGTCTATTTCTATAATTTCTATACTGTAATTTCTGTGTTCTTCCTTTATTTCCCTTTTGAAAAAGCATTTCATATAGGAAGAGTCCATGGTAGTTATTATGTTTCCTGGGTGACATTTATTTTCAAGTAGTGTTAAGGAAGAAAAGAGAATTTATCCAGTGGTAGTTAAGAAAACTTAATAATGTATACATGTCATATGTATATATAAGCATAGTTTGTTTGTGCCTGCAGGATGCTTTATTAATAATTAAGATAGTCTTCATTGCAATGAGACAGAAAGCAGTAAATTTTTAAGTGTATACACATACTTTTAAATCATAGATAACTTGCTACTGAAATGTTTCATTACAAAGTGTAATAAAATTAAAGGGTTTTTTTTTAAATAGCAAACTATATTTAAATATAAGTAGTCTTTCATTAAGATACTTTTCACATCTTAACAAGAACATAAGGCACAAAAAATTTTTTGTTGGTGAGTTGCTATTTGTCCACTTAATTATGGCTTTGCTAAAAGGCTGTTCCAATTTGACACAAATTGTTTCAAATGATCTTCTGTCATGAGAATGGTTAAACAGAGTTGTGTGATGGTGAAATCTGCATCCTGTGAGGTTTTCAGGCTGTTATTGGATGTAACAGTGGAGCAGTTGATCTAATTTAGTTGTAATTTGAGCCAGAATTTGGAGTATGTGACTGACCTCAACACATCCCTTGAAACCCAAGTTTTTCTACTATCCTAACATCCTGTTAGTGGCCTTTGCTGATGAATATGGGGTACCCTTATTTACAGTGTTATTGAGATTTAGGAGAAAATTAAGAATCTTTTAATAGATTATCCGTGTAAGCTCTAGGCTCTACTGCCTAGCTTGTCATTTGTTTTGCTGTGGGAGTGTTGGAGTTTTTTTGGTTGTTGTTTGGTTTTGTTTTGTTTTTGTTTGTTTGCTTTTGTTCTGTTGGGGGTTTTTTCTTGGTTGGGGATTTTTGAGCGGGGTAGTTTTGTTTGTTTGGTGTTTTGTTTTTGGTGTTTTGTTTTGTTGGGGTTTTTTTGTGGGGTTTTTTGGTTGGTTTGTTTGTTTTTTTTTTTTTTTTTTTGGTTGGTTGGTTGGTTGGGGTTTTTTTGAATTTTTTTTTTTTCATTTCCTTGGTTTGTTTTTTAGAAGAGTTCTTGATAGGTGGAAGATGAAGTTACTACAATATAACAGATGTTACCCTAACTCAAATCCTTTTTTGCATTTCTTTTAGAGAGATTTTCTCCCATTTGGACAAATAAGTGTATATATATAGTTGGTTGAGCTTTGCCAAAGAAAAATCAGCATCTGAAATGATGAATTTCCTGTTGCTGAAACCAAAATATAGTTTATATAAATGTATTCACAGGTGTTAAAAACAACAAAAATTTTAAAGCCAAACACAACTTTGTAGTGAGGTTGTCTCCCCCACCTCCCTTTTATGTGAGAAATAAAAGTCTGTTGGTTTAACCACCACTGTAATGTCTTAATTTAAAGACTGTCCCACAGGCTGCAGTCCTGGTAGTTCTACCAGCCTACATTCCATTAACATCTTTCACTGTTTCTGAAGAGCCTCTAGATACGTCAGCACTGTTAAGTTTGAGATCTTTTGTTATCTCTTTTGTTTTACAGTTTTTCTCTGCAAATACTTTTTTGGTAGGTTGATAATACAACTAGTGCCTACCCAAGGACTGCCACTGGGAAGGGTAAAAAACCCCAACCAGAGACTCCTCTGCTGTTATAGTTGCAGGTTGAGAAAAGTCTTAACACTTTGGACATTCATTGATATGAATCCATTGCAGTAGATTTATGAAAGATATGACTTTATGGAGTGAAATTAAAGATCCTTGATAGTCTAGACTAGTGGGTTTCCAAGGCATGCTGTCAAGGTTTTTCTTCCTCAGTGATTTCAACAGTGAGATTTTAAGTGGGAATCACATGATTTTAGATCAAAATTTGAAATATGAACAGTAAGTATAATTTTTCTTCCCTACTTCAAAGACTGATGGTAAATAAGTGATGAATACCTTTTATTAGTCTCAGATTTGTCATGGTGTGGTATACAATGGTGTTTATATGCCTGCTGAGAGAGCCAGTTTTTCAGGCTCCTGATACTACTGCACTGGAAGTACTTGGCAGGTTCTGCCACCATAGCAAGGGAGGAAAATAAAGTTGAGATAAGTGTGTATATGAAAATTAATTTACTGCAAGGTGATTTTAATGTATTTCAAGTATTTAAAATGTTTAGGTAGAGCATTCAAGCGCTGATCCATGTGCCATGATATCTCTTATGCCATGATTTGTTAATCTGTCTGCAGAAAATGCTGTTGTGCAATCTTGGGATGAATTATATTTTTGCTTATGTATATCTATGTGATGGTAGATGTAATCCTCTTGTACAGTTCTCTTTCAGGCAGAATTATTAATGCTGTGGTAGATGTAGGAGATCTTTTTCTACTCTTGCAAATTCAAATACTGGTTTTGAATGAAAGTGCTATTTTTCATTTCAAATATAGAATGTGTGGATATTATCAAGGAGTGAGAAACTTTACATACAGTATTAAGTGCCTGTGACGTTTCAGACAGTAGTAAGTAAAAATCTAGTGTGACTAGGGAGGTGGAAGTAATTTTAGCATTTGTGCAGTGATAAAGTTTGTTGGAAACTGTGTAGGTGCTGTTAGCTGCTTTCTGTGACCTTTGAAATTAAGCTGTATCTGCAGAATATCTCAAGTTAGGAGTTAAAACTCCTATATCACTTGTACAATTAATAAAGCAGTTTAATGTAATGGTACTTTACATTTCTCCTTACAGTCTCTGGAAACTTAAGAAGTTTGCTCTGGAATTTTTTCACCAGCTGTGTTTGGGATTTTCAACTAGGACTTTGCTTTTGTGCCAGCAACATAAGTGGAAATTTTCAGTGTTGAGTCTTTGGTGTATTTTTAAGATAATATTTTGGTTTTTTTGGTAGATGTTGGGTACTACTAAAGTATTGAAAATTGGGTAGGCTGCAAAAGACAACATTGTGCTAGAGCCTATCATACTCTACTAATCAGGTGTCTCACCCTGCATAGCTGTGACCTGCTCACACTATGGCAAAGTATCTTTGACTCTATACCATTTCATGTCATATGAACTGATAGTATGTTTAATGGAATGCAGGTTTTGTTTCTGATCCTCCTTGTAGTTAAAATATAGATTTTTCCAATTTTGGAAGATGCTATGTTAGAGAAAGTAAAAATGTGTTGTTGGGTTTTCTGTTTGGTGTTTTGTTCTGGGTTTTTTGGGGGGTTTGGTTGGTTGTTCTTGTGGGGAGTTGGCTTTGGGTGATTGTTTTTGGGGCTTTTTTTGAGGTTCTCAAGCAGATGGAGACAAGTTACATTTATCTTTATGAATATCTCTGTTTTAAAGTGTAATTTTTGATAAATGCTGTGTCTTAATTTTTCTCCACAGGGATCTTAAGAACAATCTTATTAGTACCATAGATCCAGGAGCTTTTATGGGGCTTTCATCTTTGAAAAGACTGTAAGTAGTATATCTAGCTAGTCAGTATAAACAAAACAAACAAAAAACTCCTCAAAGAGAGTAACTCTTATATTCTGGAACTTTAGACAGCAAAGTTATTATATATTAAAAAGTTGAATATATATACGCTGTCTAAATATATACACATGCACATGGATAAAACAAAGTCTGCTTTCAGCCTTACGACTGAAGAACATCCACTGCTTGTGGCTTGGCAGCCTCCCCTGTTCTGACAGTCACTTGTATTATTCCTTTCTTTTTGTATTTGAGTGGCTTGAAACATCACTGGGTAGAGGTTTGTTCAGAGCTCTGATTCAATCAAGTCTTGTTTTGTTGAATGGTAAACTCATGATTTTTATTTTCCAAAGGTCACAGTGGAACATCGAGTCCCTTGCTATTAATACTACACTGAAGTTACAGCACTGTTAGTGCTGCTTTATTGAAGGTTTTGCCAGCATTCCTGTTAACACATTTTTGTGGGATTTATGCCTTGGCTGTAAAAGTTCTGTACCAGATGAAATTTGAAAAACAAAAACTCCAGCATTATTGCTTTTATTTTTTCTTTTTCTTTTTTAAACACTCTTCAGATTTTTGTATTATTGTTACAGCTTCTAAGTCTTAGTGATTTTGCTACTACCTCCCTCCCCTGCTTCTTTCTGAAATTTTTAGAGTATTTTAGAGTTCATTTGTAACTGATCAGATGATCTGGCTCACTCAAAAGGAAAGTGTTTTGGTAATTGCACTTCTGGAAACCTTAGAAATAAAACTGAAGGACCAATTCTGGATCATTATTACTTGCAAGCTTCATTTGTTTTTACTTAAAGAATTTTTGGCAATTTGATTCAAGACCTATATTGAAAAATATATAACTTTTAAGTATTTATTGAAGTATAATTATAGAAGTGGTCTTATTTATATATAAGAAATGCCCTAGTATAGGTCTGTGGCATGTTAAAAAATTGAGTGATGTACTCTGTGTGTATGTATTTGTACATGAACATGCATAAATATGAAAATATACTAGGTAGGATTGTAAGCCAAGCCTATTTAAGGGAATTTATTGGTAAGTCTAGACTTGTTGAATTATATATGGATAAACTATAATTACTTAAGAGATAGATTAAAGGGTCTGTGTGCATGTGTATACAACCATATAGCAGTACCTTGTGGGTTTTCCTGAAAAAGACCAAATATACATGTGGTGCAATCTGTTACTCATGAATGTTTGTTCAAATGCTTCTGTTAGCAGACTGTATGTCATTTGGAAATAAACCAGTTTGTTTCAATTCTTCCTTTTTTCTATTTATAGAGACTTAACCAATAACCGAATAGGCTGCCTGAATGCAGATATATTTAGAGGACTTGTAAACCTTATTAGATTGTAAGTATAATTTGCCTTATGTAAATACACTTAAGTTTTAGCCTTGTGTAAGTTAACATTCTTTGTTTCAAGAGGAGTAGTTTATTTGAGCGTGCTCCTGAAAGACAGCCAGTGCCTATGGTTGTTACTCAAGTAGCAAGCCTAAAAACAAGTGTTAGGGCCAACCCCAAACCACACTATTCAGTGATCTGTTTGCCTTGCAACAGTTTTTCCAGTTTCTTAGAATGTGTAGCTGGGAGGGAGACTAGGAGACTGTACAAAATATTTTCTTTAAAAAAAAATCTTTCAGCATTTTAGACTCTTTCAGTTTCCATGCCTTCTATAGTGGCATTGGTATCAGTCTGTTTTGGTGGCTGTCCTGGGTGTTTTGAAATCCTTCAGTTACTTTAAGAGGATAACATGTAAGATTATGAAATTTCTCTTTGCCCTGGTTGTTAATTTCTTACACACAGTGCTTTCGCTGATATATAGAAAGTTGTATGGATAATATTTTAAAAAAAATTCTGATAGATGGACCATGCTTCTTAGAGCATGTTAATAGGAAGACATCAGTTCACTGTGAACAACAAAATTAATTTTACACTTCTTGAAATCTATGTTCAACATCTGCCAGTTATTGCTTTAAATAAAAGTAAGGTCTCTGTGTTTCCTTTTTTTTCTCCAATGATAAAATTCTTCAACTAAACCAGGAGTATTAGAGAACAGTTTATTTGGAGATTTTTGTTAAGCTATTGAGACTTGATTGTTATTCTTACAGTCTTGTGAACTATGACAGTGTCATAATAGTACCTTGTAACTTTTAAACAGAGTTATATTGAAGAGAGTTTTTTATTTATTTCACATGTCACTTGTCTGAGGATGAGTTCAAATCGTGGTACTTTTATTTCTCAGGAATCTTTCTGGAAATCTGTTTTCTACACTTACACAGGGGACATTTGATCATCTTGGTTCACTAAAGTCTCTGTAAGTACTTGCTGCATCTAGCCCTACATTATTCTGAAAAAACAAAGCTATTTTCTCATCTGGGCTTCCAAAAGTTTTATTCTATATGTATCATTTATTAATTCATAGTAAATAAATAGCATTTTACACCTTTATATCAAAGAGACCAAATACTTCTAAGCAAGATCTTAGTCCTTTGTGAGCAGTATAGTTTTGTTACACATAAGTGGGTGAATTTCAACCTCACGTTGTTTTACTCTCTCTTGGTTTCATGAGTTCTAATCTTGTGTAAGAAAGAAAGTAAATAAAAAAAATTGAGTGTTGATTATTAGCTTATGCTTTTTGGTGGTAGTCATGACAGTTGGCTTGCTGTACTGGGACTTTTCAAAAGCTTTGTTTTCTGGGTTTGACACTGAGTTAATTTCTTGTTTATATTTATAAAGGAAAATGTTTCTTTCCCTCCTCCATCCCTTTAATTGTTCATAAGGTGTTATTCCTGATATTTGAATTGTCTGCATAATGTTTGCTGTCCAACAACACCACAGAAGAGAATCTGGATATAACAGTTGCCATTAAAATAATGGCTATCTGGAGGAATTCATGTGAACAAACTCCAAACGGGGTTTCATAGGAATGTTGATTTAGTGTTTGTAGTGTTCAGCCTGTGATGTTATATTATCCTCTAGACATCTGCAAAAAGAAAAAGAAAACATTTACATTAGAGGTAAAAAACAGTGCAGACATTGCCATATATTCTGCTTCATTTTTACCTGTTTTGAAACAGATAAAATATTAATTTCTGAAAAGATAAAATTAATTAATCCCTTAATTTAGCTGACTTCAGCAAATATCTATAGGGGATTTGATATGCCTTTTTACTAGAAAGTACTGAATTACATGAGTGTGAGTCATTTAAAAGCTTTATGATTTTCATGTAAAGCAGAATAAAATTGTGTGAATAGTGCTTCTGAAAAGACAAATAGTTGAGGAGCTATTTTTATTTCTGTGGATTTTACTGCTAAAGCATTTGATTGCTACAGTGAAGCAACGAAGTGTCTTCTTAGGTTATGGTGGTGCATGTTGAAGCAATTCTTTGTTATTGCTCACCTGAAGTAGTATGAACACTCTCCATGAAAGAAATTACTAGAATTTTATTCACATACTGGTATTAGATATTCCTCATATTTATGGAGAGTAGTCCTTTTCTCAGGGGGTGTGTCCTTTTGTTATGAGAGTTCAGCTTGCAGAAGATTACAGTAACTTTCAGTAGATAGAGGTAAGCAACTCCACTGTAGTCCAGACTGTGCTTGTTGCCTTTGTTTCTGTGACAATGAGAATTGTTGCACAACTGTAAATGTCAAGCCTTCAGACCTTGGAATTCTGCAGTTTGTCACTGTAAATGCCTGTGTTTTGTTGCAGAGAATTTCAGACTGATTATCTTCTTTGTGATTGCAACATACTGTGGATGCATCAGTGGTTAAAGGAAAGGAATATAACTGTACGTGAGACTAAATGTGCCTACCCCAAGTCACTTCAGTCACAGACAGTGACTGGTGTGAAACAGGAGCTTCTCACCTGTGGTAAGCATTCCAGACAATTGATACTTGTTTTCTAATGCATTCCATGTTCTGTTAATATTACTGAACAGACTTTTTTTGCTTTATTTCATTTCCCTAAAATTCAGCATATAGATGGCAGTGGTAATTATGACTCCTTTTCAAAGGTTGATCTTTAGTTGTGATTCATTATTTCTTGCTTTTGGAAATAAATAATAAATAAATTGATGATGATGGCTGTTGGTTTGTAGAAACAAAGGATAAGTAACTCTCTTGATAAAGTCCTATTTCCTGCTAATCTGTATTTTTCTGAGATCTTTACCTAAACATCACAAGAGGAATCAGAAACTGATAACTTCTTTCCTAAGTCTAGCTGTCTGACTTAGAATAATGTGAATTATTTTAACCCCAAATTTCAAGTTAAAAGATCTTAATTTTATGAGTTACTTTCCTGTGAGCTGATTCTGTTCTTGATTAGCCTTCTTTTTGTGACAAAACCATGATCAACTTGTTTAACTTCTTTTTTCTGTATTGGAATTATTTCAGCTGAAAAATAAAAACTCATATGTTACTCATATGTTACTCCGATTTTGAATCGTAGTGAAAAATTGGGAAGAACTAAAATGAATAATTACATTTTTCCTTTAGATTTGAATTTTCCACTCTTTTAGATGGGGGCTAACAAAACAGTCTTGAAATTTATTACATTCAAGCAATACACATTTTTAAAAAGAGTATGATGTAAGTTTGTATTTTTCAATATCCGATGCATTAAATGTAGTTTTTATATTCATCTTGCCAGATGCAGCTTTGTGTTGATATATAAATGATTGATACTCATTTAGTGTATTTTTCTCCTCCTTTGAAAATTAGAACATAACAGGTTCTTGCTATTAATTGTGGTTTTATGTCTTGAATTCTAGAACCACCACTTGAATTACCATCTTTCTATATGACTCCATCTCATCGTCAGGTGGTCTTTGAAGGAGACAGTCTTCCCTTCCAATGTATGGCTTCATATATTGATCAAGACATGCAAGTCTTGTGGTATCAGGATGGGAAGATAGTGGAAACTGATGAGTCCCAGGGTATTTTTGTTGAAAAAAACATGATTCATAACTGCTCACTGATTGCAAGGTGACTCCATAGTGAGAAAATATACTTCCTGCTTCTTACTTTCTGCTCTGATTTAGTGACTATTTCCATAACCAGTAAGGCCCTCTCATATCCTCACTGAGGGAACATGTGCACAGAAACATCCCTAGTAGGGAAGTCATCTTCACACATCTCCTATTAACAATAAAGTTGGAGGAAGGAGGTCTAGAGATTTGCTAGGTCAAACCTATATGCTATTAGCTAGAGGAAATTGCAGTTGGGTTTAGATTTTCTGCAAGTTTCACCCAATGCATTAATTTAAAATACGTTTGTGGTAGGATACGTTTGTTTTCATGAAATGTTAAAATGATTAGAATACTGAAAACAAGGCATTTAACTGAATTGCTCATGGATTCTTTACTCTTCCTTTTAAGCACACCACAATTGTTAATGTTGTTCTCCAGCAGATATCTATAAGTGTAGTTTATTCTGCCTGCAGTAGATTGTTGATTTACTCAGCA
Source organism: Prinia subflava (assembly GCF_021018805.1). Classification (NCBI taxonomy): domain Eukaryota; kingdom Metazoa; phylum Chordata; class Aves; order Passeriformes; family Cisticolidae; genus Prinia; species Prinia subflava. Next base: position 16,969,348 of record NC_086253.1, on the reverse strand, counting down.
TCTACAGAGTAGTTATATATCATGTAATTGTATTAGTAAATTAGAGCTTCAATGTTGGTAACAAATTATGCATTTGGGAATTTATTTTAGTTTGGTCTCTCTAAACAACTAAAAATTTTGCCTTGACTAGCAATGATAACACTTGGGGAATTTGGACTTCTCATCTCTTCTTTCTGAAGTGTATGGACTTGTTCCTATGGCTATTCTTTTTGTTTCGTACCTTGGCAAAATTGAGAGCCTAAAGAATAGTAAATACTTCTCTGTTAATTACCGTACATTGAGATAGCTCTGGTTTTATAAGATCACTCATGGCTGTATGTAATTAGGTGTTTCTTCCATTATCTTTCTGTACTTAATTCATCTTTTGGTAAAAGCTCATATAAATGTTATTGCAAGACTGTTTGGTTTTATTTGTTTATTTTATCTTTCCAGTGCACTGACAATCTCAAACATTCAGGCTGGCTCCACAGGAAACTGGGGCTGTCATGTACAAACCAGACGTGGGAATAACACAAGGACAGTGGACATTGTGGTGTTAGAAAGTTCTGCACAGTACTGCCCTCCAGAGAGGGTTGTGAACAATAAAGGAGATTTCAGGTTAGTAACCTCAGGTTTTTTTCAGAGTAAAGAAAAGTCCATTTAATTTTGCTTCTAACTAAGATTTTATGCTTTAGAGGCACCTCTGTGGATGTTTGCTTGTAAATGGTGTGTAATAGTTTTTAACTGTTCTGAATTACTATGTGTTGACAGAAATGCACAAAATACTATGAAATGTTAAACTTTGAGCCTGGTAACACATCCTTGAAAGGTATTGAAACTAAGCTATGATTTTTGAAATGTATAAATGAAATTATTGGAATAGTTAAAGTTCGGTAGATAATCTCTAGGATAAAGTTAGACTACATACTGTTGGGGGATTTATGCCAGCTTATCATTCTCTTTAAAAACCTTCTGCTTCTATATGATAAAATCACTATATAAAAAATATGCAACATAGTTTGCATCTTTTTCTCCCCTGTGAATATTAAACAATAAGAATGGTCCTGCTTCCTTTTAATGACTGTTTGGACTGTAGTGGTAGCTGTGATATTCCATTGTGTTGAGTGTTGCAGATTATTTTATCTTTTGTTCTTATCTCTTCACCTGTTTTCCCTTTTCTGATCTTTCTGCTGCTGGTCACTCTAACAACACGTTACTCCTGGAGGTGCCAGCTGTAACAGATAGCTTCTGTATAGATTCTCTATATGTAAGGTAATTCCCTTTATGGCTACTCTGTGTTTTCCCTCCTTGCAGTAGTTCCTACTGAGAATTAGTGTCTGCAATAGCATTGTGTTCACTATGGTGCATAGGGTTTCTTAATGTTGTATAAACTGCTTTTATCCACTCATTTCACTTTTCTTATGCTGCTTGACTGTGTTGATCTTCTGCTTGGTCTTTTGTTTACAGTTAGAAACTTCCTTTCCCTGTGTTCATTAGTGTTTTTAAAGTAATCTTCTTTGTATACAGCTAATCTAAGACAATATATCTTTTATACTAAGAAATGAAAAGTAAGTTGCAGGGACATGGTTTTTGGGGGGAGGAAAAAACAAGCTTTCAATTGCAGAAGACCGCCAGTTGTAGTAAAAATTCACTTAAAGTCCTGGCTGAGAGCATTATTTCCAAGCTGATCTCCTTTATGTTCATCACTTGGACAATTTGAGAAGGGTGAGTATAAGGAACTGTTAGTAAGAAATTAGTGTTAAGATCACTTGCTGCATGGAGGCCATTTAGAATTACTGAAGAACTTTACTTCCACATTGTAAGGATTATTTATATAGTAACTTTGTGCATATCCTCCTTTTACACTGGTGGTTTCAACTGCAGGGATAAGCATTAAATTAGAAAAGGAGAACTTCCTGCTTTAGATAAAAGGCGAAGAAAGTCAAACAGGTGCAGGTTGTATTCATCGAAGAACACATCTATTTAAATCACTTATGCATTTTTTTATGATACAAGTGTGAATTGTTCTTCTCTGATTTGCCATTAGAGGTGAAAACAGATGGTAAAGGCTTATTTTGAAGTGTTTTCCATTAAATTAACCTGTGCTGTTCAGTGACTATTCAGTGTAATAGGATTTACCCCCTCTGGAATTCAGTAGAAAGAAATAAGATTTCAGGAAGTGTTCAGCTTATCAAAAAGTTCACTATGTCTGGGTTTACTACAACAGACTTTCACTTCTAGCTAAGGTAGAGTAATAATAAAGAGTAATTTTTCACCTTTGAGAGCATATGGAAATAAGGCTTTCACTAGTGAGAAAATGGTTTGAGCAGATGGCTGTAAATGATCCTAGGTGAATTTGATTTTATAGGTTTTTTTTAGTTGGAACTGGTTAGTCATTTTAGCTTGGATGGTATTTCAAAACTGGCATCTAGATTTTTATTCCTGCAGAGTTGGGATATCAAAGAGTAATGAAGGAGAGTGTTTGTTTTCAGTGTCTTTGACTCAGTTCAGCATAGTTTGTAAAGGTTAGGCAAAAACTTCATCATGGAATCTATTTTCTTTAATTTAAATATTCTCAGTCTTACTCAGATAATATCCCTGAGTATTTTACAATCAATGATTTAATTGAAAATACAGTTTACATGTTAAAATATTTCCACTTCAGTAAATCCTTTAACTCTTGTATTTAGCATAATTTTATGCTGGTAGTTGATAGAATTCTTTTTTAAATATAAGAACTATCTTTTTGAAAAGGATTACTCATTGGGTGTAATATGTTTCAAATTGTAATTGTCGTGCTGAATTTAAAGATTTACTAATATGTAATAAAGAGACGCTGGACAATCTGTAAGATAATGAAATTATGATATAAAAACTCATTGCAACTGAAAGTTACTGTTCGTTTAAAGAAATGAGTTCTCTCAAAACGGACTTAATATGTATGAAAGAAAGGATTCTTTTATGATCTTGTGGCCTGGCTTTTTCTTTTCTCCTGAAATGAAATTAAAGTGCTTAAACGTAAATGAACCATCTTTTCCCCCACAGCTGTCTACACTCATGTATATGTGATAAATTTTGAGCACCTAATTATACAGAGTAATGAAACAAGAGTGTTAATACAGCCCAAATTTGCACTTCTGCTAGCAGTTGGGTAAACTGTGAAAGATATTCAAGCTTAGACTCACAAGAAATTAAGAATACAATCAAACTTACATAACCTTTGTTGGCATGGTAAGAATTTCATGCCATTAATCACCTTTTGAGCTCTTCTAAAAGGAAACTGAGCTCTCTGGCTTCATGGAAACTGCAGAATGCCTCTTTAGCTCATGTCACAGAGGTATTGGGAGGAAACAATGACTGAGAATGGTACAGCTTAACATTCATTTAGCAAAACTAGGAAATAAGAGGAACGAAGTTAAAGCTAAAATCAGCTCCCCTATCTCTTTCACCACAAGTGCAAAGACACTTGTACCTACACAAGGGGGTTTTTGCATGAGAGAGGAAAGAAAATAAGGGTTGCTCTTGTTTGAAAGTGTTTCTCTTCCTGGCACTGTGCATTTGTATTGTTTTTGTGATGTGAGATTACAGCACAAAGCTGTTGACTTTTAAATTGGCCACCTTTTATGTCTGATTTAGTAGAAACCTTTCTAGATTATTATACAAATAACACCTTAGTCTTAACAGTAAAATGTTTCTGTACATATCTAAATTTGTTCTAAAGGTAGCATAGTGTAAGACTACTTGGCATTGCTTTTATTCTTTTGAGGAAGATCATGGCAAAAGATGGTAAAATACTGTGTAGGGAGATGAATGCAAAGTCAAGTCAGGGAGAATAAAAGCACAATAATGAAAGAAAGGTTTAATAAAAATAGAGAAAGTGGAGATAAGAAGAGAGAAAGAAGAGAATACCTTGTGATAATTAATAACCTTGGAAGTAGTGTTAAACACTGCAACTCTCACTTTTTTCTGTTTGATGGCTACAGAAGTTCTAGAATATATGCATATATATAGCTTAGAAATACTACTTGTCTAAAAGCGTAGTAATTAAAGCTCTCCTGAAAAACCTGTTTTACATTTGAGTCCTAGTCTGAGAAACCAGAGAGAAACTCTGCTTTCTCTTTTTCTACTTCTTTAGCACTAGATATGAGTAGTGAGAAAAGGAGTAGCGTGTGCCATATTTCAGTAAAAATATTTGTCTTGGAGGTTGTGTCATGAAACCTCTGTCAGGACCACAGAACTTAAATTATTCCAGTGCCATGTGACACTCTGTAAGGTGATACAGAGAACTCAGCTGACCACACTTTTACTGAAAATGCTTTGGAAAAACACAACTTTTAGCAAACTGTAAAGACAGAGACAAATATCCCTTTCGAAGTGGTATCTTTGATGTGGAAACTTAATATAAAAATTTCAGCACTGATAAATGGTTTTGGAAATTATGTTTTGGTACTCCAGTGGCAGTGTTTCTGGAAACCTGACTCTGCATTCTAGAAGTGGAGATCTGAGTGTATTATGCGAGGTATTTATGGGCCTACATGTTTTTTAACAGCTGTGCCAGCTGATTTATTAGTTGTCCTCATCTGCCTGTTTTCTTTTTGGATTAGTTCTCTGAAGACTTATTATAAATACATAAAGATTGGGAGCACAGAAGTATTTCATCTTTGTACTTGTTTTCCCAGTCTTTGTTGAGTCAGAGTTTATTTCAGTTTGTCTCTACTGATATTTCAGAGACTTGGATAAGTGTGTATGTACTGTGTCCTCTGTCCCTCCCTCCCTCCCTTCCCAGCAGATGCATAACTTGTTCTCTCCATGATCAGAGTTGCCAGACGTGTTCCAGTCTGATGTTTTGTTAGCTTGCTGAGGTTCCTGTAACATTGCACTAAGGTTACCACTGGAATTGTGACAATTCACAACAATACCATTATAATTTTTTCCGAGGAAGATTTTTTGTCCTTTCTTTTGCCGCCTTCTTTACAGTTAAAATCCTTGTTAGCATTGCAAAATCTATACCTGTTCTTTTAATTATTTATTTCTCTAAATTATACCTCTATATGATTCCAGGCACTTAAATTCTGTGCTAATTGTTTTTAATTCTTTTTCTTCTTTTTTTAAACTGCCTCCATTGTCACCAAATCTGGTTTAAGTTTTTCTTTCTTGTATTTTTTGATGGTAACACTTCTGTTAGTTACTTGAAGTGGCTGCTGAGGCTCTGAGTGTACATGAATGAATATTTGCTGAGCTGGATGAAGCTCTGCTGGATACCCAGATAATCTTCTGTCTCTTCTAGTGTTCAAATACTGTAGTGATGGTCATAATAACAAGTCTCCATTTCTTAATGAAATGATGTTACTACGATATGGAGAACTGATCTGTAATGTCAAAGCTGTTACAAAAGGTAGTTAAAGTCCTTGTTTCCTAGTTCAGTTTTTTGTATTTATCATCTAGTCTTTTCCATTAATTCTCTTACCAACTTAGAATTCTTTTATGGTTATTGCATTGACCTGTGCAATACTGGGATGCCACCAGCAACTCTTTTTGTTACTTCTTTCCCAAACTTAAGTGATGGCCAAAATGGCCTGAACTAACTGTCTGTCTTCCATTCCTGAACATGTTACAATTGTTCTGTTGAAACTAATTAAGAATAAATGGGAATTTAAGGTAGAGAAGACTTCCAGTATATCCTAAAACGTTAATATCTTCTATTGCTTAATATAATTGAGAAGTGTGTTGCCTTTTGCCTCTAGTCCATCCCTGGAGTTAATTATCTTCTTTCAGGAAGGACTGTGATACATTCTAGCATCTTCAGTAAGAAGAGTTACTTAACTGATGAGTAAGGAGGGAAAATGATGCCGACTTACTCAGTTTCTTTGTGTTGGCAATATTACTTAAATTTTTAATTTCCTGGAAATGAAACATCCTTCAGGGTGTTTATTTCATCCTCCTGCAAACAGAGATTTTTTTTTTTTTCAAATATCTATATGTTCTTAGCATTTCTCAATTTAGATTATAGTTGTGAATAAACAGCCATGTACTAAAATGCAGTCCAGATATAAAAGCAAACTTTAAATCACAGTGTAATGCACCAAAATTTTTTGTTTGACCAGTTCCAATTTTTGGACTCAACTGTTTTGTACAAAGCCCTTTGAAGTACTTGAAATTTAGAAAAACTATGTTAGCTCTTAAGACTCTTAAAGGAGCTTGACATAATGAGGCTACAGAAAGCCTGGGATGGTCCAGTGAATCTCACTTGCTCTCAGTTTTAGTTAACCTTTGTATATTGGATTGTTAAATTTGAGATACTGAGCATTCTGCAATTTAGGTATGTATGCTTTTTACTTCTAAAATTCAAGAATTAGTGCTCTGAATGATCAAATAGTGCTTATGCATATAAGTTTATGCATATAACAGGGTAGAGAGGCAGAAGCAGGAACAGGCAGACTGGCTGCCATTCCTTGTCCTTGTCCCTTCTGTCTGCTCAGCATTGCATCTTAATTCAGGCATGGTTTTCTTCTAGTCTTACTTTTTGCTTGGTTAGTTCTGGTCTATTGAATCATCATTGCATTAAATATGTATTGCAATTTATTTTCTGCTGGGTTTTTTTGTAGTTAACTGTTTTGTTTGTACAGATAAAATAAGCAGTAAAATTAGATGAGAAATTGGAGAAAACTTTCGAAGTTTTGTTAAGAAGGGCATAGTTGACATAACTTGAGTGAAAGGAATTCTTTTCTCCTTTCTTGACATTATAAACAAATTTTATCCCATTAATTTCTATTTGATACTTTGTTTGTAAAACTGTTCAGAGTGGTTGTACTACTGCTACTACTGTTTCTTGAATACTGCGAATGTAGCCTTCTGTTCATATCTATACAAATACAAATGCAATTGTTTGAGAGTTGTGTTGATGGATCTATAAAGGACACGTAGAAAGCGAATATCAACTTGTTTTTGTTGTGCTAACAGAGAATTTTTTGTGAGGTAGGCAAGGTTTTTTATCAAAAATTGTAACCTATTTTTAGTGGGTTTATAAGCACCTTCCTCTCTCCACCTGAAACCTCATGAAAGAATTCAGAAAAAGCATGCTAGCATTAGAACTCATTTTGTTAATAGACACAAATATGAACAGCTTGAAAACAGTGAAGATGAGCCAAGGTGGCCCTTTAAATAGTTTAGAGATGCTTAGTTTTGAGTGTCTCTTTATTTCATGTTGTAGTGCTGAATCCTTTTATTTACTTGTCATGTAAATTTGTCTAAATGTGAGGGGTTTTTTTCCTTTTGACTCCCCAGGTGGCCCAGAACATTGGCAGGCATCACGGCATACCTGCTGTGCACACGTTATTCTGCTGGCAGTGGGATATATCCTGGCAACTCCCAAGATGAGAGAAGAGCCTGGCGCAGATGCGACAGGGGAGGGTACTGGGCGGACGAGGACTACTCCAGGTGCCAGTATGCAAATGATGTCACTCGAGTTCTTTTTATGTTCAATCAGGTAATTTGTGCATTTCTGTAAAATCAAATTATGAAAATCTAGTAAATGAAAATAAAAACTCAGAAGACCCTTGTTTTCTTTAAGCTGGAAATACTGGTGGTCTAGATAGATTATGGTGGATATTATGCCTCTGAGAGTGCTGCTGGAACTTGTAGGTTTAGGTTAAAAGCTTGGTTTAGTATCTTTTGAGTGCCCCTAGATTGAAAATGCAAAGACAATTGTATTCTTTGTACTTATCTAAAGCATAAGAGAATGGCTTGTCATTATTATTTTTGTCAGCTGGATGCCCTGTTCTGCCCACATGCTATAAAGAAACAAGGCAGGCTTAATCTCTAATGAAGAACAGCTCTTTTCATTATAGTAGTAGAGTAGTCAACCTCTGCCTTTGTTGCTATAAAGCTTTGATAGATTCGGTGTGATTGATAAGAGTTAACTAGTGAAAGAAGTGAGTATTAACTAGGCTTCTTTATCTGGTAGCACTTACCACAGTATTCTGGGAGTATTCTAGAATTTAAATTGTAGCTATGAAACAAAATTTTTCAGCTCCAAGTTCCTTTTGAGGTTTATGTAGTTAATGCACACTTCCACAAATGCTATTATGTAGTGATGTACCCAACCTTGACTGTATAGTTGCTGTGTTGGAAATTACTCCATAAAGCTTTGAACTTCTGATATAAGCTTGTTTTCCAACTTCTGCAGACAGATCACTAGTATGGATGAAACAGGTGAAACCATGGAAATATGAGATTTTTTTTTGGTGTTTTGGAGTTGGTTTGGTGGTTAGTTTATTGTTTGTTTTTTAATAATAATGCTTGGTCACTGGAGTTGATGATGCTGGTAGCACCGCTTAGGTTTTAACGTGGGGCCGTGGTGCTTGTCTAACCCAGGATAGGATTTCTACATGTTGTGTGGGTTTGGAGTGTTCCAGTCCATCTCACATTTTAAGGAAAACTTCACAGTACCTGTCTGAAGCACCTCAGCCCCCAGCTGGGACAATCAGATCTAAACTGTTATTTCCTCCTTGGGATGTCTTAGATTTATACACACAGTGAAATCCTGATGTCCAGTTGATGGGGCTAACTGCAGTTTGAGGTAAAAGATTTGTACTGCCTGTTGTGTAAGATGGGCTGATTTCCTCCCTCTGTGTTCAGGTACTTCTTAGTGCTGACACAGCTTTTTATTCTCCTGCTTTGGTTCCCTGAGGATCCCCGAGCACTGGCCAACAAAGGTGGCAGGGGGAGAAGGAAGGAAAGGGAATGCCTGTTCTGGCCCTAGATAAACTTAGAGGCTGACACAGCTGTTCTGCTTTACTGCTTTATATTCCTAGCACTAGAGCTGCATGCCATGGCTTGGTCACATGAAACAGGTTTGAGGGCTCATATGAGGATTGTTCTTTCTTAATGACTAGTTAACAGGAGAGAGATGATGCTGGGGATCACTTTGTCCTTTTCTGGGACACTGAAAGGTTGAGTGTTAGCTTAAATAGAGCTTCAATGCTGCTGGTTTGCTTTTTTTCTCACCTGAGAATTCACATCTTTCTGCAAGGCCTGTGACAACTCAATGCCATGCCTGCCTGTGTACTGTAGCCCAGCTGCTCAGGAGCCTACATAACTTAAACTTGTTTTAACTGCTTTTGGTTAGCCAACATTTTTCAGGTTGTGGAAAAATGTTGTGAACTTTGTGTTAGGAAGTTTAAAATGTAACCATCAGACTGGTATCTTTCAAAAACCAAAACAATAATTTTCATGTGTGAAGTAGATAATTCCTATTATCTGCTCAAAAATAAATGTACACAGGTATTTTATGCTGAAATTTTTTAAAGGGAGAAGGGGAATATTTTGGATGTGGCAGTTGTTTTTACTTATGAAAGTCGCCTTCTTTAATGTGTAGTAGGTCTGGAATTTTTAGCAGTATTCTGCACAGAAGTTTCTTGTCTCTGAGGCTAATGTTAAATGTAATCATATTACAACTATGTTTATAGCCTTTGAACAAATGGTAGTTGAGTTGTTTTGAACACCAGAACTTGCCAAACATTTTAAATCAAGTAAAGGTTCACATGTAAAATAAAATAAAACCTTTTTAACATTCTACAAGACCATTCATATTCCACTGTTCTTGTTTGTGTATTGAACAGGTATGGTTTTAGGTGAAAAGAAATTCATGATTAAAGGAAAAGTTCAAAGAAATTATATAGAGTGTCTGAATTTGAAAGTTGACTTTGTTCAGTATGTGTTATGACTTTGAACTTTATTTCCACTTTAAATGCATGACTTTTAGCATATTGACAAAAAATTAACTTTCATTAGTCATATTGAAATTTATGTACAAGTGCTAAGACCAGCAAGGACAAATAAATAGTTGTGCTTATGTAGCACTTCTCAAATTCAGTAAGGCAGACTAGATACCTCCACACCAAAATGAGGTGATACTAGCACAGCTTTCCACTGTACTATGTAAAATTTCCCTTTTTTGGACCCTGCTGGCTCACACATGTTGATGTTCTATATTACTTAGTGAAGAATTTTCCAGCATGGGGTTTGTTTCAGGAGTGAAATCATGACCTTTGTCATAGCAAGATCTGTCTTGGTTTTTTGTGCGTGTATGCCATTCCAAATGCTTCCTATAATTACAGAATTGAGAGTGAATGCTGTGGCAGTTGTTTGTTTGAATTGGTTTTGGCTTCTCTTGCTATAAAATGCTGTATTTAAAGAGCTTTGTGTTGTCATGCCTTGGCTTTGGTCAAAATGAAAATAAGCAGTTGACCTACTGTTCTGGGGAGTTTTTTGCCTCTTTTTTGGTGCAGTGCCTCTCTCCCTTCTAGGACAACAACACAAAGCCCAATTGCAGGCTGCCAGTACAAACAGTAGTTCTCTGGCTTGTAGGAAATGTTATTGCTTACAGATAAGGTGGTGGTCCTTAGCTACTTGAAACGCTGTGATCCATGTGGGAATTGCTCCCCTCTTTGGATCAATGCTTGTTTGGTGTTGTCTCTGTCTTGTCCTTTTTCAAATGCTCATGTTTGTTCTCTGTGTAGATGCCGCTCAACCTCACTAATGCAGTGGCAACAGCAAGACAGCTCTTGGCGTACACAGTTGAAGCAGCAAATTTCTCTGATAAAATGGATGTTATTTTTGTGGCTGAAATGATAGAGAAATTTGGAAGATTTGCTGAAAAATACAAAGAGGTAACTGGATAATTTGCCATCACTTTAAAGATAATCCAAGTGTTTGTCCTTAAGTATTCTGAGCAGTGAAATCTTCCCAACATTAGCTGCAGGCACTGAGTTAGTGGATTGTCAGATTCTATTCCATGTTTTTGTTTGTTTAGTAGGTCCCTGAAGTTGCTGACCCATGGTCACAGACTTTGCATTCGCGCTGAGATGATCCAGCATTCACTGGACCTGTAATGTGAGTAACACCTCTGGTCAGCACTGGAGCAGGGAGATAGGTACAGTAAGTCTGTTTTTATTTAGTATGGAGTGGGTCATGCAGGTTTTCATTGGTATGTTCTTATCTAAAAATGCAAAGAATGAAAGCCTCAGAGATCCTCTCAATAATGAATAAAACAAGACTTATCTTCTCCCCGTCCACCATGATAGACTGTCTTTATTCAATATTGAGCCACATCTCTAAGGTTTTCAGTACTCCTCTGCCTTGCAGGATATAACATAAGACAGTAAAACAAAATCTTAGAGAATGCTCATTGTTGGGGAGAAAAATGCAAGTAGTTGAATAGTCCCACCAGTGGGTAGAAACTCTCTGTTTCACTGCTGAACAGAGGTTATGTTGATCTCACTGTACAGTGCATGTTGGGAAGTTGGAGACCACAATGCCTCGAGTTTAACTCGTGCAAAAAAATCAAAAAGCCAAATTTTTCTCGTCCACCCCCCAGCAAACCATAAATGCTGGTTATACATATTTTTCAGAACTCCTCAGAGGATTTTCATCTTAGACAATGGGGTTTTTTTCTCAATGGATTTGTTTTGCAGCCAGCCCATGATTTGCTGGTATATTTAAGGAACATGAGTACAATTTCATGTAAAAATTTTAGTAGCTGTTAATAAGGCTTTACTTCTTATCAGGTTATTACTCTACAAACTTGTTCTTGATGCTCTTATTCATATTCATTCACTTACACCATTTTCTTATTTGCTCCCTAGTTTGTGCTAAAGTGGCTATTCTGAAAGATTAGTACAATAAATAATAAAGAGGTTCATTTAATAGCTTTTTCATAGCAGAAACAAGAAGACAAATATTCAGGAAGATCTTAGCAGATTGTCTTAAGTTAGAATACAGCTGGAAAAACTTGTTTATACCTCGATAAGTAGGAGAAAGAATAATACCTAATATATTTTAAAAGTATGAGGCAACTTCAATTCTGCAAGTTGAGGGTATTAACACTGCTGGTTTATTCTAAAATCTAAAATCATTTGTTGATGTATGAAACTTGTTACCATTTCTCAAGTAGTAATAAGGCATGATAAGCACTTTCAATTAATTTAACTTTGTTGTTGAAGATTTAATGAAAGGACTACAGCCTGCAAATGCTACTTAAGGCTCTGCATTAGTTAAGAATTTTTACTGATTATAACTTCTGATAGCCAGTTCTCAAAATAATAAATACTTTTATATTCCAATTCTTGCCTTTTATATTTAAAGCTTTAACGAAAGAAGAGCAAATTATTGTGTTCTCTCCTTACTAGTCATATTCTGAAAAAAAAATTGGGAAGCCTATATAGTAAAGGAGATACCTTCCTCACCCTACCCTTTCTCTCTTCCAGCAGAAAATTCCAGTCCCTAAATTTAGGCACTGTGAATCGCAATTCGGGCAATTCAACTAAAGACTATACTCATCTTTCCTTTTTGTTCAGTATTTATCACTGCTCCTTAAATGTTGTGAAAATATGGTGTAGGTCAGTGTTGTCAGTGTAGATGCTCATTATTTTTGGTAGAGTGGCCTAAATAAGTAAGTTCCCTTTATAGTTTGTTTTTCATACAGAAGGCAGGGTGAGGACTATGAACTTAAAACAATGTAATTGATGGTTTGAAAGCAGCACTAGTACCTATGGGTATTTATTGTCTCTCTCATGTAAATCTGTGACCTGAAACAGGTCATGCAAATTTGAAGGCAAACAAGAAAGCAATAAAAAAAGTTTGACTTGCTAAAAGGAAGCAAAACAAAAGGGTTGTATGCTAATTTTTGCATGTTTTACTCCTTTCCTTTTGTCTTCTAGCACACATGCAAACTGTATTATAGTTGATAGTTTTAGTTTCCAAGTTGATTGTAAATAGTCCTGTTAAGCAGTTAGTGCAGTGGAAAGTGGAGTATTGCACACTTAACTTTCAGTAAAATATTTGTCATGTGTTTTTTTCCTAAGTACAATATAAACAGGCACATTCTATTAGAATGATATTTTTCTTCAGTGGGGGTAAATGTCTGAGTCAAAGTATTTCAGTTTCTCAACGTCATGAGGTGATTGAAAGAGGAGCAACCATTTTCCTTGTGCTTTATGTGCTGCCAACTCACTCTGTATTTTCTGGTAATGACCCTACCTGCTGGATGCTTTCATACCTATAAAAGAGTCTTACTTCTCTTCCATGTTAGCTTGGCGACGTCATGGTGGACATAGCAAGTAATATTATGTTGGCTGACGAACGTGTTCTGTGGATGGCACAAAGGGAAGCCAAGGCTTGCACCAGAATTGTACAGTGTCTACAGAAGATTGCTATGTATCGGCTTGCAAATGGAGCTCAAGTTTATTCTACTGTAAGCATGAATTTGTTTATTTATTTAGAAGAGATTTTGCACACTCTTGAATTTGAATAGCTTTTTATTTTTCTTAATAGATGCTGGCCTTATCTGAAATCTGAAATTATTTCTGAAGGGAGTAGAGCAATACTGTGGAAAGATTTATACCTACCAGATAAACCAAGATGGTTTTCTGGATGTGTTTTTCTGTGAAGGCAGAGAATCCCTTTAAGATTATTTATTATCCTGTCTGTGGTGTATAAAACCATTTCATGTTTGATTTTTGTTGTGACAGTATTCTCCAAATATTGCTCTTGAGGCCTATGTAATAAAGGCTGCTGGTTTCACTGGGATGACTTGCACCGTATTTCAGAAAGTGGCTACATCAGACCGTACAGGACTCAGCGATTATGGGAGAAGAGACCCAGATGGAAATCTAGATAAACAATTAAGCTTTAAGTGCAATGTTTCAAATACACTGTCAAGCCTGGCTTTAAAGGTGGGATGCTCTTTTTTTCCCTACTGACTTTGTAATAATATGTATGAATAATTTTGGCAAGCAAGTTTATAGTTATTAATTTCTAAGGTTAAATTAACATTTTTATGTAATCCAAAATGACTGTGAGAAGAATTAAAGGGATAAAGGATAATAAAGCTTGATTATAAAATAGTTGCTTTAATGGGCACAACTTTTAATAAGTAGTTGTGGTTTTCTTCATTGTAACTTTGTAAGTTGAAAGATCCTTTCAGACTTTTTCATAAGTATGGAAGGTGAGATGCTTCCTAATTTGTAATAATACATCTTTACTCTTTTGCATTTTCACCTTCATTACGTATGAAATCAGACATTAGCAGTCTCCTTAAAAATGTGAAATATTCTGCTCAGAGTACTATTGTAATTAAGCGTGAAGCAGAAGATGGACGTGAGAGGTTAATTTTGTGTGTGCATGTGCATATATACCCATATGTATATTACATATATATGTGGGGGTGTGTAAAATGGAAACACTTCCTCATATTCCATAAAAGTATTTTTTAAATTATATTCTCCAACTTACCAGTTTGTTTTTAGCACTTAATTTGCTTGAATGTCACTTCAGGACGTATATTACAATTTATACTTATGCAAGTCTGTGAAATTATATGCATACTTCTCACTCAAGTGTTATTTATATACAAGCAAAACCACCCTGGTTTTATACAGCATTTGGTTTTGAATGGTGCTAGCGCACAATTACAGCATTTCTGTCTGCTTGTGTTGGTTGCTGCTTCTAGTTGCTAACAGTCTAATCTGGAAAAACTCTTGTAATACTTTACTGATACCAACTTTAACTTTACTCTCTGTAACAAGTAAGGTAACTGCAGAATCTTAGCTACTTTTTTCTTTCAAGATATATTTTAAGACTTTATTAACCTGATTAAGCTATTTTATCCTGGTTTACTTGGAAACACTGTCAAATAGTTTGGTCACGATACATAGTCTGCTAAATGCATTCATCTCTGACTCTGTACATATAGAAGACGTGCTAATTTAGTCTCTGAACATAATTTTCTCTTTGGAACTTGAAAAATCTGTTTGTTTCTAGAACACAATTGTAGAGGCCTCTATCCAGTTGCCAGCTTCCCTTTTCACCCAAAAACAAAAAAGAGAGATCAGACCAGCAGACGAATCTGTCTACAAGCTTCAGCTTATTGCGTTTCGCAACGGAAAGCTTTTCCCAGCAACAGGAAATTCAACAAATCTGGCTGACGATGGGAAGCGTCGTACAGTTGTAACTCCAGTTATTCTTACCAAGATAGGTTTGTTTTCATTATTACTTCTTTATGATCTTTAGTACTAAACAGTTTTAACTGCCTGGTTCTGATTAGTGTGCATCCAGTAGAAGGTTTTAGCATCTTGTGTGTTGTGTTGAGGAGCGGATGTGCAAACACGTTTCCTCTGTAACAGACGGGCTGGGCGCGGCCAGCGCCCGCGCTCCCATCAATGTGACGCTGCGGCGGATCGCGCACGGGGCAGACGCCGTGGCAGCGCAGTGGGACTTCGACCTCCTCAACGGCCAAGGGGGATGGAAATCCGACGGCTGTCGCATCCTGCTGTCCGATGAAAATATCACCACCATTCAGTGCTACTCCCTCAGCAACTATGCTGTTTTAATGGTATGACACTTGGGAATTTTATGTCTTTATAGAGCTTAAAAATGTTTTAAGATGAAATTCTGTTTGGTTTTTTCTTGTGTTAAGGAAAACAAGCATTCCCACACTCCATTTCACATAAAACTAGATGTAATAAATACATCTTCCGTTTTTGCTTTTGTTGATGTAAATGTTGAGGTAAGATGATGTTTAAGTGGAAATCTATCAAAGTATAATTAATTGGGTAATAAATAATTAATAAACAACTGGAGATACTAGGAAAAATAATTTTTATATGCAAACTACTATATTATAGGAAGACATTTTAATGAGTTACTTTATCAAATTAGCTTTCATGAACTTCAGATTAATAATGTCAGGTTATCTTCAACTGTTACTGCTCTTTATTTTAAACTATCTTCTCTGTGTTAGGTTAGATTTGTTGCCTTTGTCAGTTGACCAGGAGTGTTTTCCCAGGTATTTTTTTCTGTGATCCATAACAAAAGAGTTTTGAATTTCTTTCCAAATTAACTGTTAACTCACTAGTATGTAGGTCTGTAACCAGAAGATGTCAGTGGAAATGGAAAAAAGATCAAAACACTTAGTAACTATGAAAAATATTTTTGAAATACTGCTGAAAAATAGTATCCATAACCTAGTCTAAGCATATTGATATCAATAAAATGGTTAACCATTCTGAAATATGGTGATAGAAGAGATACTTTCTTTTAGTGCTCCTCAGTTGTGAAGCTGAATTTCTTCTTTGTCTATTCTCAGAACTCTTAATTTCAGAATCTGGCCTGGGAAGCTTCCCTTTTTATAGATGGTGACTGCTACTCTGCCTGTCAGAAATCCCTGCAGATGCTAAGTTATAAAATGTTATGTATAAATAGGGTGGGCTGGTAGTAAGCTGAAAGAAATATTATGAGGTTTAGGAAATACCGTTAAATGTAAATTTGGTATGGGTTTTGTGGCAGTTAATGGTTTCTGTGTGGAATTAAACATATATTTTTATGTAATCATACATGGAAGAAAGAGGACTCCTTTATGATTAGTGGATTAGAAGTTGATATTTTTCTTTAGCAATTCAGATTTTCAAAAATCTTCCTCTGAAGAGAATTAAATGGTTCTTATTAAGCTAAACTTACATAACATTGATTTACATGCCAAGCTTTTTAAAAGAGCTCAAAGAGAGCAACTTTTGACTTTACCTTTGAGGGTACTGTTTTAAATTACTTCAGACTTTTGCAATCAAGTAAACTTTTACAAGTAGTGTTCCTTTCTTTGATATTTTTAAAATATATGATCCTTCCCTAAAATTTAACAGCATTTTTAAAAACAGAATTAAACTTCATTTGTATGTATAATATGCATGTAAAGTGAGATTATGCTTTAAATTGGTCACATTTCTGTCACCTGGAGGAAGAAAAATGAAAAGCATGTTCAATCTGCTTCTCTAAAGACTATTTCTGAATTAATGCATGGTAAGATTGTATGAATATCCTCTTGTGAATTACAGAGGGAACTGCTGACAATCAGAAATCAAGTTAGAGAAAGGAGTAGTTTTCTTCCTCTTCTGTTAGTTGCTCTTTTATATTTGCTGAAAACTGGTGTTCCTTAAATATTTAGCCACTTTCCAAAGTGTTAGGCTGTAGAGACTGGAGAGGAGGGGGTAGATGGAGGGGCACTCATTTAACAAATGTTCTTTGCACACAGATAATACAGTGCAGAAACTCTGGATGTCTAAGTGCTGCTAAAAACCATTTTCATAATGCCTATATATTAACCAAAAAAGCCATAATAACCTATTTCATTTCTAGACTCATGCTGTGAGAGTCTGGGTTCTGGTCTCTGACTCAGAGGAAGTTGTTCAGGGTTCAGTTTTAGAAGTTTGCTCTTTAATCCAGCAGTTGTCATTATAACAGCAAATACATGAAACAGCAGTGGCAGGGGAAACCCGAACATGGTGGTTCATCATCCTGGCTGGATGGTGAATGACTTAACCAGAGCTCTTTCACTCTGCTTTAATCTACTTTACTTCAGTATGTATATGTGTAGAAGAAAGGAATTTGTAGTGAACTGACCCTTCTCATACATTTCAGAACACAATGTAAAGTCCTCTGATAAGGAAACACATCACTGAGTACCTGGTTTGCTGATCTAGTGATTTAGGCAGATGCAGTTGTAAAACTTTGTATTTATTTGGAGATTATCTTCACCACTGTTTAATATAGAAGAGATAAGCAGAAGGCTCAGCTGAAAACTCATTATTACAGGCTGAACAGAGGGGAAAAAACCTAGCAATAGTGGTTGAGAAGAAACAAGAGTTCTGCTAATTAACTATAAACTCCCCAGTATTCTTAATGCCATTTCTACTGTTACTGTACTGTCATAAATTATTTAGGATCAGTTTAGCTCAGGAATAACATTATTGGCTCCCCTTACTCTTTTTACTAGGTCTGATGAAAAATGTCAGTGCGATGGATAAAGAATTCCATTGATTTATTCCATTGGTTATTGGGTCAAGGCCTTGGCTATCTAGGCAAGGCACATACTGAGTTTCCTCAGATGTTTTAGAAGATTACTGTAAATCTTGCAATTTTGTAGCTCTTGTTCTTGAAATTCACACCGATCCGTGAGATCTTGTTACCTGACACCAGAATGGAAGCAGCAACCAGAATTGTCCTATAGTTTCTGTTGCCTGGTACTCATGGGCCAGGTATGACAGAAGATTTGCTTATGCTTGTAACAGCAGTGAGTTCTCAGGGATCCCCAGCTGCATAACAACCAAGCCATGGGAGTGTTGAAATCAGATGACATTGGCTGCCTGAGGCATAAATTCTTAAGATCCTCTTCCAGGTGCCAAAGAAAACCAAATAGATAAGAATCAAACTGACAACCTGATTAAATTAGTTTGAAATGAAGTTGTTGAGTTAGTTAGGCATAACAAATTTATATTCTGATGAAAGAACAATTGAGGGTATGATGAAGAGACTGTTGACTCTAATTTAATCATAAGCCTCAATTCAAAAATTTTTCCTGTCCATGAAATCAGATTACTGATTTTGAGCTTAAAAATACCACTGCTTTTTCTCAAAACAGAATGAAACTGCCTCCTAATCTTTTACTGTTGTTTCTTAATGCTAAGTTTTTTGTCCTTTTCCTCAGGAAACTTTTAAAGTTTTCAACTCCAGAAGTTGAAGAGTTGACTCACCGAGAATTATAGGGGAGAGACTTTTCTGTATCCTGTCCATTCCAAAATTTTATTTTTAATAGGTTTTTTCACTAATCATAGTTAAGTAAATTTACTGCATTTTGTGCTGGGGACTAGAGTTTCTTTCAAGTTGTCATGTCATGTCTGTGTCCCCTCCCTACTCCTGGAACTCTAGTAAATTGTAACTGCTTCCAAACAGGAATTTTTTTTTTTTTTTTTTTTTTTTTTTTTTTTTTTTTTTTTTTTTTTTTTTTTTTTTTTGAGTAAATTCAAATGTCATTCTGGAGTGGATTCAGAAAATTTAATTGATGCTGTAGAGGTGTTGAATTCCCTTAGAGTTATCAACTATCTTTTCTGGTCAAACAGTAATCATAGAATAACAATCTGGTAGGAACATCTGGTGCCATTTGGTCCAGTTAACCTGCTCAAAGTCTGACTGCCTTTAAAGTCAAATCCTACTGCTCCAGGTCATATTCAGCCAAGCTGTGAGTATCTCCAGGGACACAGTCTCTCTGGGCAGTATGTGACCACTTCAGAATTGTTCTGCTGTATCTAATGAGAATGTTCTGTGTTGCTGATACTGTCAGTTTCATTTCATTAGTGGATGGTTCAGCTCCATGAAGAGTTTGAAAGCGTTTGACTTGGTCTTCTTTATACCATCCCAGTAGGTAGTCTAATACAGTAATGAGATTTCTCCCCTCTTCCTTTTCTTCTTAAAGATAAGACATCTTCAGCCCCAGACACTGTATGCTTCAGCCTGCTAATCATCCTGGTGATCTGTTAGACTTGCTCCATCCAGGTGTCAGTGTCTTTCTAGTTCTGGAGAGCCTCTTATTGCGATTTCTGCAGGGTGGTCTCTCAGTGCTCAGCAGAAGGGAAGGATCAGCTCACCCACTTGCTGTGTCACTGGTCACACAGCAAGGTGTGGCCTTGGGCTACAGGTGACATTGCTGACTTGTCCAATGCTCAGCCTCTATTTTTATGTGCATGGGGTTATTCCATTCCAGATGCAGATCCTTTAACATTTTCCTTTCCTAAATTCCATGATGTTTTATCAACCCATTTCTCTGGCTTACCAACATCCCTCTGATTATCCTCCAATCTGTTAATCAGTTCCCCAGTCTATAACATCATCTACAGACCTGCTGAGGGCACTTCCTGTGATGTTCTTTGGGCTGCTAAAGAAGATAATCACAACTGAAACACAGTTATTCCATATCTGCACATACAGATATTTTAAGATTAAGAAAATGGTGTGTTTCTATAAGCTGCTGATCTCTCTGTATCTTCAAGAATATATGAAGTTGAGAAGTTCCATAAGAATTGTGACTGCATTTATAAAGGTCAGCCAGAATAGCAGATAATGGCAGAAGAAACTCAGAAATAAAAAAAAAAAAATTGGAGAGCTGTTTCAGGACAGGTGGGAAGAGAAGGAAGATATTTCATCTAGAAGGTGTCTGTTACTACTTGTGTTCCTTTTGTCATTCTCCAACCCTCAAAAAATAAATACAGTGGACTAACGTTATTGTTGTTTTTGTTGTCAGGACTTGACTGGAGTTGAGTTATATACACAGCCAGCTGATCTTCTGCATCCAGTAATTTATGCTACTGCCATGGTTTTGCTGATGTGCCTGTTGATGATCATGGTCAGTTACATATACCACCACAGGTAGGAATCAAAATTACCAGACTAAGAAAATTACTTTGAACATGCTTAGGACTACCTTTTCTATTTTATTAGAGCATAATATAGTAATATGCTTTAAGTGTTTTTTCCCTATAAAATTTGTTGATGCAAACTAACAGTTACACAAGTAGCTATTTCATCTTTCTCAAGTATGATAATTTGGGTCTCATAACCATGTCTCTCCTTTAATTCTTCATTTTGCATCATGATGAAGAAGAGACCATTCAACAATAATGGTAGAATTTAACAAACAGTTCAGCCTTTTATATTCCTGTTGATGTGAAAGCTTGAATCCTAAAATTTTTAAAGCAGGCCCCAAATAGATGTATAAAGCTGGTAATAGGCGGATGTTTTAATTTCTTGTGATAAAGTCCAGAGATTGTATTTGATTATGAAGTATGTGGTAGTCAAACAATCATTAACAGGAATTCTATGTCATTTATCACAAGATTGTCTTGCTAGTTTCTGAAAACAGTAATGTAGCTGTGTTTTATATTGTCTAATTTGTTTCTTTTAACAGTGTGATCAGGATCAGTGTTAAAAGCTGGCATATGTTAGTTAACTTGAGCTTTCATATTTTCCTGACGTGTGTGGTGTTTATTGGAGGCATAACTCAGACCAGGAATGCCAGTATTTGCCAAGCGGTGAGTAAAACTTAGTTACTGGTTTTGTAGTCCTATAGTCCTGTATATGAATATATAGGACTTGCCTCCTACAGAACTGTAATGCTGTATAGGCATTAATCAAAATATAAAATTTAGACAAAAAATTACTATTTTGCTTTTAAGTCATCTAGTTCAACACCCCTGCAGTAAAGACAGACATCTTCAACTAGATCAGATTGCTCAGAGTCCCATCCAGCCTGACATGCAATATTTCCAGAGATGAGGTATTGAGGTATCAAATACCTCTCTGGGCAACCTGTGCCTCTGTTTTGCCACCTTCATTGTAAAAAACTAACTGTCCTACATCTAATATAAATCAGCAGTCTTTCACTTTAAAGTCATTCCTCCTATCACTACATGCTCTTGTAAAATGTGCAGCAGATTGTTTTTTCCCAAAGGCTACCACAGAAACTAAGTTTATTGGTTATTTCTGGTTTTGAGATTTAGTTACTATGAAATTATTTTATAGGCCTCTATGTGGCCTTTACAGGCCATATGAAATCTGATTTTCATGGTATTAAAATACCTATTTCCATTTTCTCCATAACTGAAGGGGAGGAGGGGGCAGAAATGTTTCAAGCCCCCATGCTTTATTGAGATTCCTTCTTTTTAATGATTTTCCTTTCTCAGATTTGGCCATCTCAATTCAGTTGCAGTGTTTCAATATAGCAACAGTTGCTGCTTTCAAAAAATGTCACTGAAATTAATAACGTTTTTTTAAATCCAGGGATTAAAAAAATTTCAAGTCCCTCACCATAATATTCCATAATGCTTTTTGTTTGAATTTACTGGAGTAATTAGTTTGACAGTTCAAAGTGTTGCAACAAAATATATCCCTGTGTGCACATGTACACACACCTTTTTTCTTACCTTCCTGGAGACAGAAATACTCCAGAAGAAACTTTGTGATACAGATAGGCTGTTTGAGAGTTGTGTGTTTTTACTGGTGACTGAAACTGGCAAAAAATGCACTTGTAGTCCACTTAATAGGAACTAAGGTGTTGCCCCTTCTACGTGCATGTGCTGTCATGGCAGCATTGGCTTGTGAATAAGGCAGTACAGGATAAGGAGATTCCACTGTGAAGCAGACTTTGCATTAATGTTTGGGCAAGTTGAACATCTAATACACTTTCTTTATCTTTGCATTATGTTAAAATTGCTGATGAGTGTTGGCTGTGTTTTGCCATCTGCTCCATACTTGTCACAGTATCATGAGTTTGCTGTTCCCTTGTTTCAATTTGAATGATACCTGCAGCATAGGACATTTTAAATTAAGTCTTTCATAAAATATGATTTCCTAAAGTGTATGATTGGTATGTACACTTCTGAAATTATTTTTCCCCTGTTACTAAGTTTTCCATACATGGGTTTGCATTACATATTTTTTTTTGTTTGCTTTAAACTATAAGGACTTGACACTTAGAGGGGTCATATAAAATAAGAGGGGTTTTTTTTTTCCCTCTGGAATAGAGCTTTTGAAAATTTCAGCTTTATGGTGAGTTGTGAGTTTAATGATTACTCTATTAACTTAGTAGAAAGGACATATTTGGGGGTTAATTCTCTTTTTGTTGTCTATTTTTGTTTTAAGGTTGGGATAATTCTCCATTATTCTACTCTTGCAACGGTACTGTGGCTGGGAGTGACATCTCGTAATATTTACAAGCAGGTAACCAAAAAAGCCAAAAGGTGTCAAGATCCTGATGAGCCACCTCCTCCACCCAGGCCCATGCTGAGGTGAGTTGTTTGTTTCTCTAGCTCTTTACTTCCCAGATTGCTACATTTATAGTCTGACCAGAAAATGTAACAAGTCACTCCCCTTGTGTTCTCTCCAAGTCTGTAAAGTTCCTTTCAGATTTTGCGGTTCCTCAGTGTTACCTTAAGGAGGATGAGCTGGAAGACTCTGTTGGTCTTAGTGTATTACAGATGTAGTGCTGGGTTGCTGATTCGTAAATTAAAAAATTGGTAGTGTTTCAGCATCACCACTGAAGGTTTGATTAGGGCTTTGGATAGCAACACAACCCATTAAATTGTCAGAAGAAAGAATGTGAAGAACTGTTAACACAACAAACACTGCAGTTTAAGTAAATAAAGCTAAATATATTTTCCAAAGATTGTTTACAAATTATTTGAAAAATACAGGTGTCACTCATTATCAAATTAAAATAGTGTTCTTTGTGAGGTGTTCTTCCTAGAACTGCCATTTCTGAAATCCCAGAAGTGAGACAAACTAATTATCTGTTAAATTCACATATGTGAAATGTTTTTACTAAAAACTACTGACGTACCTTGTTCATGTTGCCTCCTCGCCTCTGGGTGTTAATTAAAAACTGCTACACTGAAATTCTCCACAAGGTGGCAGAAGTTGATTAACTTTGATTAGTTAGAGACAAGTTTTTAAAGAGCTTGATTTTGAAAGTACAGAGACTGCAAAAAAACAGAAGCGTTTCTCTGATTATCTTCAAGTAACATTTTCAGTACTACATACAAGCATTTTTATCCCTTAATATTTATTGCGAAGTTTCTGCTTTGGAAAATGTTGCAGTAAAATTACCAGCCTTGCAGGCTCAGCTCTGCACAGACACGAACATGGCATTTCAGGTGTGAACACCTCGTGTCTGACACTGGCAGTAGCTCTGGAGCCAAATATCCAAGACAAGAATGGAACAAACATGCTTTTGATTTTCCAGACTTTCTCAGTTCCAACTTCCTGCAGATCAGGAATTTCTTCAGTGAGATAGATGTGTGATGTTTTTGTACAGAAGGGGTTTTTTGTCAGTTGTCTTTTAAACTTAGGTTCAAAATAAAACTACCCATAATGTAGCACCTGTACAAAGATTTGTTTTGTCTAGCCAGCTCCTAATTGCTGCATCAAGTTACAGAACAAACCAATGTCAGAATCTGATCTTCGTAGAATTCAGCAACTAAATAATAAATTCAGTGTATCTTGATTTCCAAGAAAGTTATAATTGGTTTCAGACTGTTGTTTTGTATTTCAAGTGAGACAAGAGTAATTTCTGGTGAATTATCAAAAATGCAGTGGAAAAGTCCAGGACCACATATAATAGGTGTCTCCTGTTTATAAAAAATAAATACTCACCCGCATGTCACAGTAAGAGTTTTCATTTTTGTGTTCTGTTCTAAATTTGTACTGGCTTAGTATAAGTTGCAGGACTGAGTGCTGTTAATTTGAATGATTATCAGTAATTATTGGTCTGCCACTAATGAATTCAATGTGAATCCATAGAAATCAGAATGAAAAGTGAGATACTCCAACAACATAGTCCTTTTACTTCTTGAAAGTGTACCGTTTTCATTAATACCACCACAGGGAACCAGGAAGTATATACTATAAAAATACAGAGTCCATTAAAAATTAAAAAAATCCAGCCCAACCTGCCATCTGCTGAAGCGCTGCACCCCTGCAATTTTCAAGTAACAGTGTATGTAATATTAGTCAAGTTGACCTCTGGAACACAGGACATACCACTTAGTATGTTCATTCTAAGTTTCCTTATCCTTTTCCAGTAGTTTACAACTTCTGACTGAGAGCTTTTGTTTCTTCTTCCTAACACTGTGTACTTTTGTTCAGTGTCTGCAAGTGGGAGGTGGGAGTGAGCAGCTTTGAGAGAGAGGCAGCTTACAGCAGGAGGAGAAAAACCATAATGAGGAAAACTGAGGAAATAATTGATATTGCCAAACCGAAACCTGATTCACCCTGTTTAGTTTCATAAAGAATTATGTGCTTCCCAAATCCTGGAAAGCTCTAATTTCCTTCATGGTGAGTGAAAAAAATCCATTGCACTTAAGCAGCTGCTGATAAATTGGTTTTATTTTTTAGGTTCTACCTTATTGGTGGAGGGATCCCTATCATAGTTTGTGGAATAACAGCTGCGGCAAACATCCGAAATTATGGCAGCAGACCTAATGCACCTTAGTAAGTACCCTATAAGAGAGAGCTCTGTCATAAGATTCCTTAGGCTTTCTTTTCTCTGAATACTTGTTGCAATTAATTCTGAGTCTTCCAGAAAATGTAGCACAGAAACAATCATTTCAATGAACTGAAAAAGCATAAGTGTCTTGTGTGAGATGTTAATTCATTCTTTCGTTTGTTTCTTTTGCAGTTGCTGGATGGCTTGGGAACCTAGCTTAGGAGCATTTTATGGACCTGCTGGTTTTATAATTTTCATAAACTGTATGTATTTTCTGAGCATATTCATACAACTGAAGCGTCACCCTGAACGCAAATATGAGCTGAAGGAATCTGTCGAGGAGCAGCAGCGTCTGGCCACCAACGAACACGGGGAGCTGGCCCATCAGGATTCACTGTCAGTGTCCCTGGTGTCCACGTCTGCTTTGGAGAACGAGCACAGTTTTCCAGCACAGCTCCTGGGAGTGGGCCTTACTTTGGTTTTGTATGTTACACTGTGGATCTTTGGAGCTCTGTCCGTCTCCCTGTATTATCCTATGGACCTGATCTTCAGCTGTTTTTTTGGGGCAACATGTTTAAGCCTCAGTGCCTTTCTTATGGTGCACCATTGCATTAACAGGGAAGATGTG
The DNA here is from genome assembly GCF_021018805.1 of Prinia subflava. Taxonomy (NCBI): domain Eukaryota; kingdom Metazoa; phylum Chordata; class Aves; order Passeriformes; family Cisticolidae; genus Prinia; species Prinia subflava. The sequence goes on along the minus strand of NC_086253.1, from coordinate 16,943,879 downwards.
AGGCATGCTTGGATAACAACTTGCTGCCCAGGAAGGAGTACATATTCAGTGCAAGTAAATGTGCCGCCCTCCAGTTCCAGTGGCACCAACGGAGAGGCCCCGAAATGCACCAACAGTAGCGCAGAATCCTCATGCACAAATAAAAGTGCCTCAAGCCTAAAAAATTCCTCTCAAGGTTGTAAACTAACTAACTTACAGGCTGCAGCAGCTCAGTGCCACCCTACTTCTCTGCCATTGAACACGGGTCCTCAGCTTGATAACAGTCTGACTGAACATTCAGTAGACAATGATATCAAAATGCACGTGGCTCCATTAGAGGTACAGTTTCGGACAAACGGACACCCAAGCCGGCACCACAAGAACAGGAGCAAGGGCCATCGTGCCAGCAGGCTTGCAGTGCTGAGGGAGTATGCTTATGATGTTCCCACAAGTGTGGAAGGAAGTGTGCAAAATGGCTTACCCAAAACTCGCCAGAGCAACAGCGAAGGGCACTCGAGGAGCCGAAGAGCCTATTTGGCATACAGAGAACGTCAGTACAACCAATCCCAACAAGACAGCAGTGATGCTTGCAGTACACTTCCAAAAAGCAGCAGAAATACAGAGAAAACAATAGCTACCAACAACAAAAAAGATATTCTAAGGAAACCAATAGCGGCCGAGCTTGAAAATCAACAAAAATCTTATGGCTTAAATTTAGCCATCCAGAATGGACCACTTAAAAGCAGTGGACAGGACGGACCTTTGCTCACTGCAGACAGTACTGGTAATATTAGAACTGGGCTATGGAAACATGAAACTACTGTGTAGCATTCTTTGTGGGATGAATCCGTATAGACTGTGATTACACATTCCTTAAAGCTATTAACACTTTTAAAGACTGTTTACAAACTGTAGGTACTTTATGCAGGGAGGGAACAAAGATAATATGCCAAGCAAAAATTTTTATGCATTATTACCTTTGTTGTTCTTACAAAGATGAACATTTGCTTGGTATTTTGTGAATTTTTTTTGAAGTGTCAGTCTTGTGAGATGCAGAACATAACTTTGTACTTTTTTTTATCTGTAACCCTGCAGGATGTGTCCACAACACATTTCAAATTTGTATTTAAATGTATAATAAATAGTATTTTCCCCAGCAGCCCAAAGTTGCAGTTATTTGTTGGGTTTTCAAAATACTACTGCACTGAATGTCGTATGGATTTTACTGTTTCATTATCTGAAACTTACGAGCTTCCATTACTAAAGAAAATACTGAAGTTATAGTTTTCTACATTTAAATTGTTGACACCTCAGTGTAAACAAGATCATATTTTGTATCATCCTGCTGCTGCAACCAATTTGAATTTGCAGTTGCAGAGTGGTGCTTGAGGTTGTACCTGTTTCCAGCACTTATACCCATTTTGCTAAAGCTATGTGTATGAAATAGCAAAAAATGCTTTTGTATAATCTAGTACTGATACCACAACTGAGCCTTTAAGCAAACAAATGGAATTGGATTTTATATGCCTGATTAGTTGGTTAGCTGCTTCAGACTTGCCACTTTTGGGTGTTTTAGTTAAGTATATCAGAGTTTCGATACAGATCTAACATGGTCCATGCTCAAATATGGTGTTGATTTATAAACTTGTTCAGATATGTTTAATTACTGCTTACCAGATTTACTGCAGCCTCTAGTAACTAGTCTGATAGTGTGAGTTAATCTTGAATGCATTGTACAAACCTCTGCAATAGGACAGTGTTGTTAGAGTTGGGGTTCTATTTTTACTTCTTGTGGGTAGGTACCATTTAAGAATTCTTTCAGGAACTTTTTGACAAGTGTATGACTCAGTTTTGATTGCTATTCTATTTTCCTAGTTTCAGGAGAGTTAGCTTTTAGCTTGTATCCAGCCTTACAGCTAGCATAAGGATAGACACTCAGAAAAAAGGAGCTTATGGGTACTATCAAAGAAAAGAATTTCAACTAAATATGCAAGTACATATCAAATATCTGTTTTAAATCTATTCAGTAAGGTGTCTACACATCTTAGACAATTGACTGCTTTGTAATTGCTGTTTGGGGGGTTATTATTTGGTGCAGGACAGTTCCTTTTGGTGGCAGAAATGCAGTTTTGCTCCTAGAAATCAAAACCAGCAACTTGATCCTATTCCAAATACTGCAAGTCATGAAAACTGAACTGCAGACAGTAAGGGCATGTGTCAGGAGAAACAATCCTCTCTTGAGATGAATTTGTATATTGCACAGCTAGGAGCAATTCGTACATAGTCTGTAGCTCAAACTGAGATACTCTTACACTATATTTAATCAGGTGTTGATACTATGCCTTTTTTTATTATAACAAATGTATGTACACATGCAAATAATTTAAGCCAACTTTTTATCTTTAAAATTATAGAGCTGGAAAAATGTAATCCATGGATAATATGGGAAAAATGTTCAAACAGTCCATACATTGGTTATTATCTGAACAAGATATGATAGGGACTTAGGGTAGGATTAGTTATCCATTAGAATCCTCTTGCCCATTGCTTTTAGCACTTGCCCCCTTTTCATAGATTTGCTTGGATCCAAACATCAGTTTAGTACTTCTTGAAACCCACCTTTAATATTAATTCTGTATGTAATACTTCTGTGTAGCTTGAGAGTTTGCCCTGTTTTGATGAGATAAAATATAAACTTTTCTCGTAGTACCTAATAAACTCCACCTAGCCTTGGTACAGACAGGGTCATGAATGTAAAATATTTCTTAAATCATCACTCTGATAAACTCTAATGAGCATGCTTAGTTCACTCACTGCTATATACATAGCTACATTTGCTTTACGGCTAACAAGTGCTTTGGGTCAGATGATAAATTAAGACATTCTCTGATATAGTCTTGACAAATACAATGATACTCTCATCTGCATTTTTAGTGAAGCATCTTAAATTGAAAGAATTTCTGTAACTGAAATGTGGAAGACAGGCTATTAGACTCTGTAAAAAGAGGGTATTCAATATAGCATTTTATTAAGTTAGAAAGTCTTCAGGCTTTTTCACACCTTCCTTCCTAGTAGTGTAAAGCAAGCTTATTATCAGAATTGTAATTAAAGTCTGCATGAGAAGCCACCTAAATCACTCTAATGCAAAAAAAAAAAAAAACCACACCACAAAAACCCAAAGAAAACCCACCAAGAAACAAACCATCCCAAAACAAAACCACAAGAACCTTATTTTGGCCCTCTGTGGGTCAATGAGAGAGTAGCTACAATCATTAATCAGATACATAAAAGAAAGCAGGTAACACAGAGTGGGGACAGTTTGTGTTATCTACAAAAAAACGGAGAGACTAGAAACAGCAACAGTTAGGGCTGGTTGTCTCCATGGTTGAAGTGAGTATATTTGTGTAGTCATACTAGTGGCAGCAGACCTTGAAAAATAAGTGTCATGGGTCTAGAGGAAAAGGGTATAAGCACCCCCTGGTTTATGGATAAAAATGTTTTGGTGGTTTTATCATAGAATGTCAGAGGTTGGGAGGAACCTTAAAGTTTCAACTGTCCGTGGCATGAGCAGGGACACCTCCCCACTAGACCATGTTACTCAAGACCATGTCCAACCTGGCCTTGAAAACTGCCAGGGGTGGAGCATCCACAGCTTCCCTGGGCAACCTGTTTCAGTATCTTACCACTCTTAAAGAATTTCTTTCTAATATGTAACCTGAATTTCCCTTCTTCCAATTTGTGCCCCTTCCACCTTGTCTTGTCACTACAATTCCCGAGAGAGTCACTCTCTGACTTCCCTGTAAGCCCCTTCAGATACTGGAAGGTGCTGTGAAGTCTACACAGAACCTTCTATCTTTCTGTCTCATGTTCATTGTTAAATGCATGCTATTGACTCAGCTTTGGTCTCATTTGCACTTTAATTTGGGCAGAGGCATCTCTTGTTAATTGGATCTCACCCATTATCAGAACACCTTAAACACTAATAATTTAAGCTTTGCGTAGGTTGACATATTTCAGATGTTGGAAGAAACAATGACTTTTTATTAAATTCTTTCATTTTTACGTAATTACATTTTGACCACTTCTGTGTTAGCACTGTGTTGCTTGCTGAAGCTGTTGATGTCTTGTGTTGCTGCCTTTTCATATCCCTGAAGAAAGTGAAGGATCAGTTTGCATTGGTTTTATTGGGTCACAGTATCCAGATATGAGAGAGATTAATAGCAATGACATCTGTGAGAAATACTATTCTCCTTGGAGTTGAATTTTTAGTCCTTGCTTTCAAAAAAGGGGGACCTTTTGTGTTGTAGGAGTTTGGTTTTAGTTTAAGTGAAGTTTGTATACCTTTGCTTCCCAGATAGGTTGGATATAGACATTTGGGGAGATGGGGGAGGAAATTATGTGGCGGTATCTATGAATGCAGATGTGCAATTTATGTTATATAGAAGAGTCAAATTTTGAAAACTGTTAAATTAATAAGATTGTAAGTATGACAAGCCCATCAACAGCACAGCTGAAAGTTGCCCTCATGCAAGCAGGTAGGGAATGGCAGTTCTTGGCTAGAGGAGAGCAGCTGTCTGCCTGCTCCACTCACCTGGCCACTTCTGAAGAGCCCTCACAGAGCTCACAGCAGCTTCTCTGCTGGCTGAGGTTGTGGCTCCCCCATGCATTGTAGACAAAATACGGAATTGTGGAGGATGGCTCTAGAGAGCTGAAAGACAGAAACGAAAAGGTCAGTGCAGAAATGGGCTTGCTGACATTCTCAAAGCATGACTCACAGCCACCTGATTACAGGTCTGATGTGAATTTATCTTAAAAAGCCAAACAACCTTTAATCACCTGTAATCCCAAAGTATACAATTTAAGTATACAAATTAAGTGCTTAGCTGAACATGGCATTTTCTCTGAAGTCAGCACTTACTCAGTAGAATAGTACTTATACATCTTACATTCTTAAAGTTTTGTAATGAAACAGAAGAGGCAAGACTAAAGATATTAGTGAGATAAAACTGAGGAGATACCTTTAGTTTCTATTAGATGAAGATTCTTGAAATTTTGCATTTGGTACTTAGTTGTTGCATATAGTGAGAGTTTGGTATACCTCTTTGAGTATTTGAGGTGTATCTCAAATCCAGTAAATGGTGTGAATAAAAGAGAATGCTAAATGTTAGCATAAATTAATTTTTAGAACTTGATTTTAGAGATTGTTTCAGAGACATACTATTCATAGAATGACTAAAGACATAGTATTGGGGTTTTTTCTTTCATAGAAATATTTTATCTTCTAAGTGTAAAATTGAGCTTTCACCTAGAGGAGGTGGACTTCAGCTCACTTGGAAAGCCTAAAGGGCTTTCTGTATGAATCACTATGTAATTCTTGATAGGATGAACCCTTTCTTATAATACATAACTGACATTTTCTCTTTATCCACTTAAAGTTCTATTTGCTGTCTATGATCATTCTGTTTTCAGCATCAAATATTCCTCCTGCAGCCTATTTCCCAATCTGTTGCCAGCTACAAATTAACAGAGATTGCCTTCTGCCCTCCCCAACAGCCTTCTACATGGTGACTCTGTGGAGCAGCTTTCTGAATTGTTTGCAGCAATTTCTCTTTAGCTCACAAATGAGTAAGTTGTTCCTATAAGGCAGAATCCAAATCTGAACAGCAAAAATCTGCAGTATGCAGGGACTCTGTTTCATCTGTTTGCTGATGGTGTTTGTATTGGATGCAACTGGTGAAGTAGAAACATGTAGAAAGGAGTTTCCTTCCTAGGAAAAGAGGCATCCTTGGTAACATCTGGAGCTGCTGAGCAAGATATTTAAAATAAACACTTGGATGCAGTGTGCATCTAATCATTAAGAGGCTTATTTCTAAAGGTGCCAGACCTGCAACTTTGACAGGCTCTTACAGGAGCTGTGATACATAAACTTGTCAATTTTGGTGACACATAGCACTTAACTGGATCAGGCTACAGTTTAATTTTCAGCTCTTATAGGCTGAAGCTGTACTACTATTACAGATTTCAAGTAAAACTGTACTTGAGTTTAATCATGGCTCGGTAACTACAAAGCACGTAGTGTTTGCAGGGGAGATTTCAATATGAAGTAGAAGAGGGTAGTGAAAGAACAGCTTTATTCACCACAGTTGCAGATGTAAAAATGTCTTTGCAGGCCAGTATAGTCTTGAGATTTGATGAACAAGTGCAATCACCAATACTTTGCTCCTTCCATGTATGGGTAATGAACAATCCAAAAGATTGCCCTAAAATGCTGCCATTTTGGAGTGACATACACAGTTGGCCAGTACCTGTCAGCTGAAAGATGACCTGGATGTGGGAACTGTCATCAGTAAATCGACACATTTGATGATGACTTACACTGTCCTATCCTGTAAAATAAATGTCATCTGATTATTCCATAGCTGCAGTTTTATCTGAACCCTGTGAACAATACAAGCTTTGAAAAAAAAAAAGCCTAATTTAGAGTTAGAACAGTTGTATGTTACTGGTTTCCAAGAAATGCATCTTTCCATGTAAAATGCAGGCAGCTGCACAATGATAACAGCATGTAGTGTCAGCTGTTCCCTCCAGTCTGTGGCTCAGCTTTCCTGTCACCTTCAACAGCCATCTTTTTCATAAAACTAGTTTATATTTAATGTTTTTTCTCATCTTTCTTTTAAGTTAGCTGCCTGGCAAGTTTAATTCATTAAAGATATCAGCTCAACTGGTGTGATTCCTCTTGCCTGTTACATTTGCCACCTTGTATTTAGTGTTCCTGGATTCAAGAACAGGAACAAAATCCAGTTTAAGTCTTGCTCATTAGTGTTGTAAAGAACTCCTAAGTATCCTCATGTATAAAGAAAAGCTTGGGGAACAGGAGCAATATCTTAATACTGCTTAATAGGTAAAAATGTCTTCACTGTGGTAAAGATAAGAGATGAAGCTGCTCTGAGGTGCCCTAGGAGTGTCTAGACATGGTGATAATGCTGAAGTTTAATTGCTGGCATCTGACTGTTCTAATTCAGGCCCTACCAGCCTCTTCTTGAGGATTTTGTCTGCAAACATGCAGGCAGACCCTGGAGTGTCATGAAAAAATTACTTGGACTAAGGTTACATGCCAGAAATACCACACCACTTAATGGCCAAAGCTATCCACAGGGCGATCTGTGTTCCCAAAACACCAAAACACCGTGTTTCAGAATAGTATAATTACCACTGTCCTAGGACTAGGGTAAAGTTACTTCTTCCCTGTTGTCAAACAGCTTATGTGCAACTTCAATTTGCCCATTTCAAGGTTTTCTTCCCCACCCCTATGAAGATAACAGGTAGAGCTGTTAACTCAGCAAATTGATAGCTCAGCTTCTCAAACACATATGTCATGTATCTTTCCTAACAGGAAATTTTCTGATTTCCCAATATGCATTTTTTTTTTCTTAAAGATGTGTATGCTAATGAGCAAAACCCAAGAAGCCAAGTCCCCTGTACACCCTTGCCCCTGAATACTGGCTTCTGCTGCAAGGTGGCTTTATGTAACTGGGAAGCTTTTTATAAAGCTTTATTCAATACTATTGAAAATAAAGCATAGATAATAAATTTCTGCAAGGCCACAGTATTTCTTCTGTGAGACAAGTGTTCACCTGTGTAAAGATGATGGGCTCTGTGGTAGCATGGTATCATTATGAGTCTGGACTAGAAATGTGAAAGATTGTCTGAAGATGTTTCTAAGACCTGCTATATTATTCCTGTTAATTTTCTTAGGTGTTTGTGCCTTTTAACAAGTACTGCCTTAGCCTTGTCTTCTTGAGTGAATACTAAATCATCATTCTTAATGCACAGAAGAATGCCTAGAGAAAATAAAAAGCCCAAGCCTTTTATTTCTGAAAGCACATGACAGAAATTCTAAATATATGCCTACTTGCCAACATAACTTAAAATAGGCTGTTTATATAGCTCTATTAAAAAAAAAAAAAAAAAAAAAAAAAAAAGACACAAACCTCCTTAAGGAAATTGTTTCTTCTTTTCAAACTGTATCTGCTGAAAAGATTAAATTTACTGTTATGGTGTGTTTTTGCATAAGGGCAAGTTTTTCAATTCATTACAGAATAGATGTCCAGAACTACAAAGCTGTAGAGAATGCTCTTTAATGCTCACCTCTTGCCTCCTGTGCTCTACCATTTCCACTGCATGTTCTGTACAGATGAAGTCAGGGTGCTGTCAGGCAGGCATTTCACAGGGGAGCTGCTGGTGCCTTGTGATAATGAGGCCCCAACTCTTCTTTCACAGATGTGGAATCTCAGTGATCCAACACCTCAGGCTAAAAGTTCAGCAGGAAGAAAATTCATGCTCCTTTCCATACAATGAGCATAAGATGTAGAGTACAGTATTCCATCTGTCTCAGCTCTCCTATGTTCCTCCAGAAGTATGAGCTCCAGTGGCTTCGTACTTTCAAAGAGTAAAGGATTGAAGCAAGAGGACTGCAGAATGTTTAGTTCTCTATGTACAGCCTTTGTTTTAAGGAAACTTGCTATTTATGAAAAATCCAGTCTTTAATAATGCAGAGGTTTCCTGCTTCATTTCAAGAACAAAATTAAAGTTGGTATGCTTCAAGTTACAAGGTGTGTGACATTTCCTTTGTTCAGGCTTAAATAACACTTATGCTTTTCAGCAGCATTACCACCAAATCTATTTGATAGGAGAGAAAAAATTCCTAGAACTGTGCTCCATATATTAATGCAAAAAAGAGCAGGAAGCAAAGAAACATAAAAGGATAGATGAAGTGAGAATGGAAGAAGAATGTGTGAAAGAAAATTTAGTCTCTAGAAAGATTTTACATTTATGACAGAGCTCTGGGGTTAATAGGACCAGAGTCCTGTGCCTGCTGCTGCTTCTGCCTCCCAGTCCTCCCATGCCTCCTAAGGGCCATGGCTGCAGAAATAACTTCAAGGGCCTGAAAGATACCAGGAAGATCTGAGAAGAAAGAATGGAGAAGAAAATGTATTAAGAAAAAAAATTAAATGTATTGTTATGTTGCTAGTGACATGCCACTTGTATCAGTCATGGGCAAAAGAAATGATTGGTAACTCATCACAAACATATGGACAGGACATAACAGCAGTAATAAATAAATGATATGAAGTAACAATGTGAGTAATAACAGAATAGTAAGGAGGCAATGCAAGCCTGTCAGACCGTTCCAGTCATGGAGAGAGCGGTGTCATAGATTTCAACAGGGAGCAGCCTTTCAAATTTGCCTGCAGTCACATTAAAATGGAAAAAGTTCCGAAATGTGAGCAGACTCAAGATCATCTCCAGAAATGAAGGCCCACTTCAATAATAGAGATGGCAGGGAAAACAGAGTTGAGTGCAGCTGTGATTAGAAACAGAAAAGGGAGACAACTGGGAAGTAATACTGCATTCATAAATAAATCCTTTTATTATTTTTACTTTTAATAGTGTGATTTCAAAGTAATTGTTTTCTGGTCCTTATATTGTTACTAGCTCTGCAAAATCCTGCACTACCAACCCCTGAAAACCTACTTTGAACCTGCTGCAACAGAAGAAAAAGAAAGTTCAAAGAAACCTCAGTGACCCCCACCCAAACTCCTAAAATCTTAGCTTTTGGGTTCTTACAGAAATCCTCCTAGAACAACAATGTACATGTATTCCCAAATCAGTAATTGTGTTATGTTTTACGTAATCTCCTCAATTACTTTGATGCTTTCTCTGATCTCCTATGAAGCAAGTGAACAATAAACCCCAAATACTTAAATGGTCTAGTTATGAATCCCAGACACAGAAAACAGCCTTGCTTGCCCAGCCCTGCCCAAGATAATAATTGGATTAAGGATCTTGATTTATGGTAAGTGACATCTGTATCTTGCATGTGCATCTTCTCTTAAGAATTGAGCCAGAGAATTAAATAAATTAAAGCAATCCATAATCAATAAAAATCAGCATTCCCTAAAATATATGAAAGCACTGCAGTTAAAGCTGTAAGGAAAGAGAGAACAGCTGGCCTTGGTATTAAAGCTTAACTTCGGTTCCAGTGTTAATACCAGCAAAAAGCAGAATAACCCCTCATATGCTATTCTTGTATTATCAGATTAACAAAAATCAAAGCCTCCCCTCGAAATCACAGTGAGCATAACCTGTATTTTCAGTACACTGCACCTGTATCAAGGAGCTATTCTAATATTCACTTTATCATGTGATAAGTTTAATCAAAGAACCCCAGGCTCTAATGTCTGCTCAGAAAAACATTTTGACTCATGACTAAATAGATTTCTAAGGTGCGGCAGAAGTTAATGCCCAAAGTGATCTTTCTGAAGAGTTTATGTGCCAGTTTATTGTAAGCTGTAAATTGCTTCTGGAGATGAAAGACATTCTTTTATGTTATTAACTGTAATATAATGACACTGATTCTGAAATAATGTCAAAGCTAGGGACAGGAATATGCCCATCTCAGTGAAACCCAGCACCCCTGAAGGAGTACAGTACTGAAATATTCAGCTCTCTGTCTCAGAAGAGATGCAACCAGAACAAAACCCCTGTCATAAAATCCATGCTGTAACAAATTTGTTCTTCTGGGTTTTTCCTGGTCATTTTTACACAAATGTAGCTTCCTTTAAAACTCTGTCTAAAATGACAAAACGGTCATAAAGGTATCAAGAGGCACCAGGAAATGAAAACTTCCCTTAGACAATCCCAGGAAACAATGGAATTCAACCTATATACACACATCTTGCATGAGCTAGAAGAGTAAATTTTACGTTCTGTTTAGAGTGTCCTATGTCTTGAGTTGTCCTGCCAATTTCATGGGATTGTTTGCAGGTGAAGGCACCAGCTGATGCTGGTAATGCCATCTTGAAGCCTATGCAGTCAATTACTGCAATTTTTACCACATAAACTTCTTTCAAAATACAAGAAATACACTGTCAACTGATATTTAGTCACCTAAAGCAGGAACCCAAACATTTCAAGTATTCATCGCATGAAAAATATCTAACAACAGCTTTGCAACAATTGCTTATCAATGCCAAAATTACATAGATGTTTGCCATACCCTTCTCAGGCAAGTCGTGTCCAAGTTGTACATGTGATAGACTCCAGTGGTTCTCCAGGTCTGACAGTAGTGGTGAAAACATATGCAGCTCTCTTTAAAAGCCAGCTTAAACTTGAGATAAAAAATAAACAGTGAAGCACAGAGCTAAGAACAAAAAATAAACCAGGCATCTATATCAAGGAAATGTTGCTGGTTTTGCTGTTAGCCAAACAGAAGCTTTAATTGGACTAAGAATAATAAAGAACAGAAGTTTGCATCCAGACTAACAAAAGCCTGTGTTTGCTCATTTCAGAACTGAACCCAAATTCTCTGGGTAATTCTACTCATTCTGTAGTTTTTGCTAATTTCTTAGGATTTGTTGCAATATAAAGAAAGGCTTGTGTTCATGCAAGTATGTGTGTGGGTGTGTGTACAAAATGTATCAACTTCACCCTCTTTCAAATATCCCCTGGTAGTTAATTAAAGAATGTAATATTTCCTATGGATATTTTCAGAAGATCCCAGATGATTTATGAGCTAATAAATTACTTCCACAATGATCATGGAGATCTCTGCTTCTGAATCAAAATGCACACTGTTAAATCCCATCTTGCATTCTTGTATTTTGATTTTTTTAAGAAGTCATCAAAGTATTATTTGCTGCTGCTACTGCTTTTATTCTTTGTTTATAAAATAAACTTTAATACATGGGCAGATGTCAATTTTTCCCCCAGAAGATGACTCTGAAGGCTATGTTGCAAGGTGTGCTTTTTCTATACTGCAGCATAAAATCCTTTCATGTGTGATACATTGCAGGCAGCTGAGCTAGAGGAATATGCAACCAATATGCAAATAGTTCCTAGATCACAGTTCTTTGTTTTGTCCTAGTAGCCTTACTGCATAAACCACAGTCAGTGAATCTTTGCATAATGTGTGGGTAACCTGTGGCAAGGGCAGCTCTGCTCTCCCCAGAACCACTGCCTGAGCTTGTCCTCCACTCTCTGAAACATGGTATGAGGAGTTCTCTCTCCCAAGTCAGCACTAATCCTTGAAAACACTGTAAAGCCTCATATTAATCTTGATGAGACAAGGGCTGCCATCCAAAATTTGATTTGTTGTTTAATTAAAATATTTTTATACCTCTCACCCATAAGCAATTACCAAAATGTAAATCCTATTACTTGCCTAAGTAAATGCAGCAATGAGAAGAGGAATAATGTACTTCAGCAAAACTGAATTTTTTCTACATCTGGCCCATTCCCAAGAACACAAAAATATAATCATACTCTATTTTCTCAAATTGAGTTGGTACAAGACCTGGCACTAAGCAAGCTGAACCAAAATAATAGGTGAGAGAATACATGAATTAAAGTAAAACAGCAACAGTTAACACTTTTCCTTAAATTTGTTGGTTACTGAATGGGTCAGGTTCTCATTTTAATTTTTCTAAGAGCAACAATGGCAATTCTAGGATTTATTATCATTACAAAAATTGTTTTGAGAGAAACTGTGTGGTGAATTCATTCATTAGAACTGCTACAGGTTTACTTTGTGTTGCAGAAGTCAAGGTGGAAGTGGTTTGCATTAGAGATGGATATATGAATTAGTATTCATATATAATAATAATAGTGTTGCCCGATCCGAAGAAAACACAAACAACCAAAGTCGTTTATGCGGTGCTTTATTGAGGGCCCTGGGAGCTGTGGACTAGCGTCCAAAATCAGAGCCCCATCTTACAGAAAATTTACAGGGTTTTTATATGTTTCTTTACATGATTTCTTAATCGCTACAACATCTTACTTAATTCTATCGCCTGGTACCGTTATCTTCTTGACATTTAGGTTCTTGCCTACAGGTACATTCCTTAGATAAGTGATTATTCCTTAGATACACTGCTTACATTACAAATTTCACTATGATAGTTCATTTGCAGGTTATATGCGGCCTATCAAGCCTTAGCATGACTACTACGACTAATGTCAACTGTAAGGTTCTCTACTAGCTAGATACAGTTTATTTCAATCAAATGGCAACAATAGTAATAATAATAATAATAATATAATCATTTTGCATCTAGGCAAATTATGAGGCTATTGTCCAAGAAAATTAATATAATTCTTATTTTGTTTGAAAAGGGAGTTCTTAGAACTCACCACAGACAAGCTGACCAACAAGTTACAACTCTAAGCCCTCTTTGTTATCTGTGAGGCACATGGCAGTGGATTATTGGTTGCCTGAGAAGTCTCAGCAGACTGACATAGAACAAGATATGCCTTCAGAGATTTTCCCTCTTGTCATTGCATTGGGCGTATTCAGAGGTGCCTCTTCCTGGGCAGCTCACCTCTGATTCAGGACAACTCGAGATCTTCCTGATGGCTTCTGCAGCACAGCTCTTGGTACTCTGTACTAGATGGAATGACCCTCTAGCACCTTGGAGGCAGCACCAGAGCAGAGAATTTAATATTTTCCTCACTGATCCTTAATAACATTCTGTCCCTTTGCTTTACTTTGCAACCTAGGTTATTAATACTTCTTTTTCTGAGGACTATTAAAGAAAATAGTTGCGTGCAGGCAATTTCATTTTTTCCTTGTTTCAAAACTCATAAAAGTCAGATTAATTGCAAATCTAGTCTCTGGATTCATAACTATCTCACGTTAGCCAAAAGTGTCCTTAGAAAGAATGTGAATTGCATGTTAATTAAAATATGAAGATAGAGTTTGGTATGTGGTTTGTATTGCTGAAAGTCATCTTCATGACCCTTTCAAAACACCATCACTTTAGTCACCAACATGTGACTAAATGCACAGAATGAACACTTACGAATACTTTAAACAGAATATTTTTGAGTGTATCTCATACTGACACATGATTTTAACTACTTTGCTATTAAAACAATTTTAGTTTGCTTTATAAAGCCAGCTGGATATATAATCTCTCCTTTTAATTACTGGAACATGAAGAAGTCTGGAAAATAAATGGAAACACATCAAATAGCACTGTTCTCATAAAACTGGACAGAGTAATAAAAATGACAATACTGAATATTTTTATAGACTTTTTTTCAATGTCAAAAAAAAAAAGATATTTTTATGAAAGGGGCAAATTGTAAATAAAGAAAAGTAGATCAAATGGGTTCTGTCCATGTAGTGGTGCATGATTTATTTGATTGCCATTTATGTATGTCTGCTGTTCAAATGGTTTTTTCTGTGTACCCCCGCTCCACTCCCTTGGTGGTTTGTCACTCCCTGAGTGACAGTCAGTTGTCAGTCCTTTCCCCTCCTTCTCTGAGGCCTGTCTGTCACCCCGGGGCCCCGCCTCAGGTCTAGAAAGTTCTGTCAGGGGCGTCGAGTGATAGGCTGGGCCCAGAGGAGGCTCTGCCCTCCCTCCTGTGATTGGTTTCTACATGTGTCAGTCACCTGTTAACCACGCCCAGGCTGATTCCAATTGGTTGTTCCCTTCTCACCACCCACGGTACCGCCCCCTTGGATTTGGCTCAGTCAGAGCAGTCCTTGGATGGTGCCAGGCTCCTCTTGATCCTCCAATAAACTTCTTGGATTTACTCTGCTGACTCCTCCCTTCATTCCTCTGGCATTGTCTGCCCCTGTCATTCCTGCCTTCAGCGACAGCTCGTGGGAGCAGACCCACAGGATCGGCTCAGCCTGTGTGTCTCACCAGCGGTACCTGCAGCTTGCCGCGGTGTCTGAGCTAGCCCGGGCAGGCTTGGGACTTTGTCCTGAGAGGCACCGCGACATGTCCACTAGACTTTGACTCAGAAGACAGCTGCTCTAAGGATTGCATTTTGAAGATGTGGCACAGGGAGTTACCCGTATGAGGCATGTCCACATGGCAAAATGAGGTATGTGGAACATTGTGGTCAGACTTCTGAGGTAGTTTTGGCTACAATGGTATACACACATAACATGTTCTGGACAGCACTGTTCAGAGATGCTGTCTGGGACAACAGCACAGCAGGACTACATCAGCGTGATGCTGGGTTGAGCTGGCAAGTGCTGACTGTCGGCAAGCGCCAGCAGTGCCAGCTCAGCACGGCTTCAGCAGGACTGCCAGTGCTCTACCCTGCAGCCGTGCCCATTCAATGCCACCCTCTTCCACTTTGGCAGGCACTTTTCAAGGCTGACTCTTACTAAAGAGGTAATAACTTTTGAAACCAACTTAAAGACTTCTAGATGATTTACTGAGCTATCTCAATTTAATGCAGCACTTCAAAATGGATGACAAAGGATCAGCTGTAGTAGGTTCAGAGAGGTTGCCAGGTCCCAGCAGGCACCAAAAGTGTTTGCAAGCAGAAGAACCACAGAATTTCAGTTGTGGATGTGGTAAAATGTCTCTGTCTTTGTACGCTTCCTGCTAAAGGTGCCTGACAAGCCTGGATAAGGGCCATAATGCATCTAACTAAACATGCTGCTTGCAATTCGCAGGTAGCATCAGGGAAAGCACTCTCCCTTTCTGGAGGTGTGGAAGATGTTTGAAGGGGATAATCTGTTGATACTCTGTAGGCTTTCATATCAGGGAAATTGCATGCCAGCATCCAAAGCATTTTTTCACTTGAGAGAAAGAAATCCAGCCTTCATACTTTCTGCCTATTAAACTGCTCTTACAAATTTCTATATCATAAACCTGCTTGTTTTTTAGAAAAGCAGAAGGTAAAAGGATCCATTTGGGACATAATACTTTCAGATAAGTATCTACCTTATCAGTTTGTATAGAACATTCTGACTTTACTTAAAAAAGGATGAATATCTCAGGAGAATTTTGCATTGTGTGAGTACAGATGAAATCAAACAACTTAATGCAGATACTGAGGATGGACTGTCCTTCTAGATAAACCTAGAAATATCCCAACAACCTGAAAAACTGTTCAGAACTTCCACCTTGTTATTGGACCAATACTGGCCAATGAGACACAAAGCCTCTGATGTATGTTTAAGCTTTGCTGTTCAGACAATCATTTGTTTTTCAAGATCACAGCAGAACCTCTGTAGTGTCCTACACTTGTTTTTTATGAAGTGGCAAACATCTTTTGAGACCTCTGAGGTTGATTGGGGGCAATATTGTTGAAGACATTGCAAACACATCTTCATATCACTTGAGTGAAAAAATTCTGTTCCATGCAAAATTAAACAAAACCCAAAAACATCACCTCCCACAAATACCCTTGAAAGTTCCCAGTTTACCAACTGTGCTAGAAAATATTTCTGCATAGTCCAGTGGGATTTGAACCACCCACCTTTATCTAATTTAAAAGAACATGAAATCACAAGGAAGAAAAGATGATCACAGCTAAGGTATTGGCAAGAAATGGAGAGAGGGAAAGGAGTCATGAATTGTCACTTTAGTCAAAGCAGTTGGGCTGAGGCCCACTGAAGCAGATGTGGCACTGGGCTGTCAGACGTGAAACTGCAGAGCTGCAGAGAGCAGTCACAGAGCCAAGTGACTGCTCTTGCTCTTCCACTGAGCCTCTCAACCAGGTCACAAACATTTTCCTGGTTCGTTTCAGAGGACATTTGCGTTAAATTATTCCCTGCAGTGATTTCAGCTTCGTTCTCACAGACACAGTAAAGTAAAATATTCTGTTCTCGTATTCAGTGCATTTTTCCTCTGTGTTTTACTAGACCTCATTTCAGTGTGCAGAGTTCTCCAAGTTTAAACTTTCAGGATACACTTCTAGACGCAAAAGATTTTTCAGTACCAAAATCTCTATCTCACAATTTAAGCATTAGACAGTCAGGCTTCTAAGCCAAATTCTGTCATGCAACTCACTTCAATGCTTCTCCTTAAGTCAATTTTGTTTAATTCAGACACTTGTCATGATGATTAACCACTAAGTAACATTAAATCTGCAGTCTCCAGATGCTATTTTCAGAAAAAAGAAGTAGATACAATAATGCCAAAAATACAGGAAAATATCTGAAACGAGTGCTTGTTTTGTTCATTACTTTCACAAGACTCCTACACAATAAATTCTTGGTGTGTGTGAAGAAGTCCTCTTTAGCACATGTCATTCAGTAGCCTTTAAGAATTGCCTGATAATCAGGAAATGTAGAAATTGAAAGCTAATGCCATCTATTTTAACACTGCAAACTAACAGCCTGACTTACGATGGATTAACAGAATCTGTCATGTCTAGAGGAATCAGAGAGGACCGGATCAGCCCCACCAACCACAAATAATTGTTGAGGAACAGCAACAGAGCAGTAACAGAGCACTACTGATCTCACCCCACATGAATCCTGCAGAAGAATGGAGAGATCCTTTCACTGCCAATCCCTGCAGTGCAGTCAGCACAGGGAATGGCAGTGGAGACCAGTTACAAACAGTGCCAACAAACCAGAAGCTGATGCCAAAGAGAGAAGGAGCAGCAGACACTTTCAGTCTGCACTGTGGGGAAGTTGGTGACAGTCACCAACACCTGAGGCAACACTGGGGCACTTGACGTTTAAACACTTGAAATGTTGATATTCACCTGTTTCTAATATTTTCTACAAGGACAATTCAGTGCTTGGGAAACTTGTACATTATTAATATGAAACTAGTGATTATTTAAATTAAGTAATTGAGTAGGTTTGTGGAACAGAGAGGAATGAGAGGAAAGGGGAATGTCATGAACCATGCTGATACACTTTGGTAAATGTGAATGGTTATAATATTAAGTTTCCCTTTATAAAGAACCATACCATTTTTTTTTCATATTTGCAGACATTTAGAAAGATAGGCTGAATAGAATCAGCCTAAGTGCTGTGGAGCACAAAAAGAATTTAAATCACTAATGGATTAGCTAGACATGACTATTTTTCTGCTCAGAGAAAAGATCTACTTTTTTTCTAGCTGGCCATCTGACCTTTGAAAATTCCTCTTGATGAATTGCATAAAAGTGTTTTAACTTAATCTCTGAAAAACAAGCTAGAGTCTCAATGCACTTTTTGCTAAGTAACTAGCTGAAATGAAGTGAACTGACAAAGGCTGTGTCCTGGTCCCTGCTCTTATAAACCCTTACACTGAGTATTTATTTACTCAATCAGTTTCATTTTCTTTGTGACTATGAGATAGTATGAGTCACTATTAATAATTCCAAAAGTTAATTCTGTTCAGAACATCTTTGTTCCTGCAAAGAATAAACTTGGTAGTCACATACAGGGGATGTGTCCCAAAGGCCTTATATCTCTGGTACTGAAAAGAGAATTCAGGTTAAAATAAAATATTTTCAAATCAAATAACCTGGAGTTATGCACAATAAAAGGGGATTTTTTAAATTGATAAGACTTGTGCAAAAGCAAGTCCTCAAGTTATTGTGGAGTCAGGAGGTTGCCATGTGGTTGATCTGGTCTCTTAAGTTCACCAGCCCCTTCCCTGTCCTCAGTCCCTGGTCTACCCTTGTGAATATCTGAGGGTCTGGTACACATATGGCCTCAGTCCTTCTGCTTCTCTGATCCTCTCTGTTCCAGATACTACTTCAATAACAGTATTGCAGTGTGTCCCAGGGTGACTTTATGATGCTTGTATCCCCAGCTGTCTATTCTGTTTATGCTGGACTTTAAGTTCTGCACCTTTAAGACTGGTTCCAAGAGCAAAGAGAGGGAAAAGAAGCAAGCAGTTTGTTTTCAGAAACTGCTCTTACTCCTGTGCAGGTAGCGGGAGAGAGCTCTCCTTTGTTGGTGGTTTTTTTTTTAGCTAGCTGAGGCAGAGAAGTTCCCTGGACTGTGGCTTTTCTTTTTCTTGGAACGGATCAGCTCTGGACTGAAACCCCATAAACACACCAGGAGCTCACTCCTGTGTCCCACCGGGGCCTGGGATGCTGCATTCCAGTGCAGGAGGGACTGCTGGGAGACTGAGTGAGCTGAGCTACACCTCATAGCAAGGACTTTCTGAATTTGCCAGCTCTTCAGAACAGCGAGAGGTTTTATTGTGTAATACTATTCATTTTTTCTATGCTTGTTAAATAAACAGGTTTTTTCCACTTTTCTCCAAGGAAATCTTTTCCCGAACCAGTAGAGGGAGGGGCCACTTGACTCTGCTTTCTAGAGGGACCCCTTTGGAAGTTTCGTCCCAAATTTGCCCTAAACCAGGACACAGTATTTAAAAGTTTATGGAATTCCTTGCTGCTGTACAGTCCAGACTCATACAAATTAGAGGGTGTTTTTGTGCTGGGATATCAAATACAGTGTGTTCTCAGAGCATGCATATTTACAGAGAAGGCACATTACACACAGAAAACAGCCCTGGCTGTTGTATTTTGGACAGAAGCAGCAATGTCCTCTGTGACAGCAGAACGGAAGGAAGCAGGATTGCTGTGTTCAGTCCCTACCCTCAGCCCGAGGAGTTCAAATCCACACAACTTGGCAGGACAAAGCTTTTATCCTCAGAGAGGGAGCCATCTCTGTCTGTGGCTGAAGAAGAAGGAACCCAAGATCAACCAAGCACAGGAAGTCAGAGGAGCAGATACACAAGGGAGTGCAATACAATTAAAAATACTTGTAAATGCAGTTCTGGGCAGAAGAGGAGACCTCCAGGGTTCTGCTGTGAGTTTCTGGAACCTCTGTACAGCTCAGGTGAAGCGTGGTCCTGGCTGGTGCTCACCCCTGCTCCATCAGCATGCTCTGAGCAGCAAGAGCAGATCTCCTTGCTTTGTCTTGCACATCCTGACACACACGGCCTGGGTGGGAATCCACAGTGACATAACAGAGGCAGATAATGGCAACCCACAGCCTGGCATTTCCAGCACTGCTCAGGCAGAGGGACAAGAGTCTAGCTCCCCTGCACAGACCTGAAAAATTAAACTGTGTCACCCTACCAGGTGAAGCAGAGGGAAACTTTAGCAAGAAATAACAAAAGAAGACTCCCTTTTGCTGTCCTTTCCTTGCCTCCATAACCCAGAAAGGTTTTGAGCTAAAAACTTATTTCTAGGAACAATTATTTCTAAGGACAAAGTTCTCTCACAGGACAGCTTGGTTGAGCACCTCTAGGCTGAGAAAGGAAGAGATTTCAGACATTGCTGTATTCATGTTTCCTGTCTTGAAAGCTCTGGAAGTTGTTTTGGATGTTACTTTAAGGTGCCTTTTGGTTCTCCTGGACAACAGCAAGGGACAGAGCTGAGGTTTTTTTTATTTAATTTTTTTTACAAAGAGAGAGGGAAGTGTGTGCGTGGGCACAGATGTGTGAAGAAGGGGAAAGAGTTTAAGGAATCTGATTGAGCTGGGGAGGCACCAAGACCACATATGGGAACATGATTAGCAGAGATAGCAGAAAGAACAGTCTGATTTCCCTAAGTCAGCTCAAACCCCTCTGCTTTTTCACAGAGCAGAAAAAATCAGTTTCAGAAGACCCAGTCAAGAGGGGATTTGGTGTTAAAAAAGCAAAATACAAATCCTTCATTTATAGTAAGAAGATTAAATATAAAGGTAGATTTTATCTAAATAATACAGACTTCTTTATTAGTTAATAGAAAAACAGAGTGAATTGAAGAAGAGCCATTGAAGCAGCATTAGCCGAGTGCATAGCCCATTCTTAAAATATTGTTAATTATTGTTAATTATTTGTTAAATTTTGTTAATTATTGTTACTACAATATTGTTTGATTTCTGTTAGATGAATGCATTCACTCCTAGATAAACAAAGAATTTTATTGACTGGGTTACGTCTCAGATATTTAAAAAAAGGAAAAACCTGTCAGAGCTTTATTTTTCTTTGATTTTTCCCTT
This sequence comes from Prinia subflava, assembly GCF_021018805.1. Taxonomy (NCBI): domain Eukaryota; kingdom Metazoa; phylum Chordata; class Aves; order Passeriformes; family Cisticolidae; genus Prinia; species Prinia subflava. The sequence continues at coordinate 16,923,145 of NC_086253.1, read as the reverse complement.
GCCAAGAATACAAAACCAGAGTGCTAAGAGGGAAGCAATGTCCTACCTTGTAAGTTGGATGTAAACAAAAAAGAAATCAGATTTACCCATCTTTCAAAGTATGTGCTGTATAATGAACATATTTGAAATGAAAACTATTATTGCTTCAGATGTTTACATCCCCTTATTGTTCCAAGCATTACAGAGTACACAAGGCAATCACATGTAATTGGTATAAATCAAACATCCTGAACTGCCTGGAGCCTAAATTGAGAAAATGGAAAACAAGACCAAGGACCTATAAAATGTTAATGTTTTCTTGAATAGAATGCTGAATCTATATTGTATTCTTCAGTTTTAATTCCAAAACTTATTAAATCTTTCTTCCCTGCTGGCTGGCTATTATTATCCCAGATCCAAATACATACAACATGACTTAAAATTTCCTTTCAGAATTTTATAGTGTATTCCTGTGGGCTGAAATGTATCAAGTATTTATGGGTGTGGTGTTCATAGTTAGGTGTTAATACTAATTATTTAGTGGTGAGGGTGGAGCATAGATATAATTCGTAAATCCAAAGCCATCTGTACTGAAGAGCCACATCTTTTTTTGCTGTCAGGCAGAACTTCATATTTATTTCAAAGAATCAATTTCCTGCCACCCTTATATTTTTCTACAAAAAGAATGAGCCATTGTTATTAATAATCTGATCTAATAAGAGGAATATTAGAAAACCTTTATGCAGTTTTTTTTGTTTTGTGACAGCTTAAATTCTATTGGTTGTTTCATCTAAAGATTAAAATCAGCATTTTCCCAATTACTCTTGAATACCATTTTTCAGCTGAATATACAACACAATTAGCACACAATACTGACAGGACAGCGGCCAGACATAGGATTTTGAGGAATGGGTAAAAGGAAATAGCACATAAGCAGGCACATCCTACAGATATTTCTATTTTAGTGATGACAGTTTCAGGGTTTGTGACATCCTCAGTCAGTCCTAACCTGGCCAAGAAACACATCTTTGTTGTTTAATATATTTTGTGGAATATGACAAGGGAAACTGAACACTGTTGTGTCCAGATTGGGGAGCTCTCTCAAACTCTTGCTTCCAAGGGGTATCCGATGTCACTCACTGTTGCTGTACTTTGAGACATGCTCCACATTATGTGTAATGAGCTGGGTATGAAACAGTTCCACCATGGCTGGTACCTTGTAGAGCTTTGAACATCCATTGATTTCATTTGCAGATTTAGTTGCATCCCTTGCACAGGACTGAGTAACATAGTTATTTTCTTTTGGGAAATTTGAGGTTTTAGCAAGCAGAAGCATTAAGTCACATATCTTGCTATGTGTACCAATATAGCAAGATTAGTGTACATTGTCATTTCCTGCATTAAATGGGCACAGAAATCCATTCCTGAGAGGGCAGTGACTCCTGTTCTCAGCAAGAAGGAGCTTGATTAACAGAGCATATGCTGTAATTTAAAAAAAAATCTCTAAGGAGAGTCAATAGATTTTTATATTGTAATCTGATTAAACATTATATCATTTATATGGATTCCAAATACTATTTAGAGATCATGGATGGGAAAATCAATTTCATTTGAAAAGTGATAAGGTTGTTTTATGGCATTATCTTTTGTTAACCATTAAACTTTAATAAAGATACCATAAAGATACCCTTGTTCTTCTACTATTTGCAACTTATAGTGGCTGTGCCTGCAGAATACACAAGAGTAGGAAATATTATTTAAAGTAAGGTATGCATTAAGTCCATAATGAGTACTAATCCTGCTTAGTGTGTCTCTCTTAACATTGCTGTAGAGGCAGTATTTGATAATACAGTTCCAAAAATGATCCCGGTTCTTTGAAGATAACTTGAGAATCTTTTAATCATTTACCATTTAGTCTGTGAGCAATGAAATCTCAGTTTTGCAACCATGGCAGCACAAAACCAAAGCTCCCAAATCCTTTTCAATAGTGGTAGACCTGAACCTCGTTGTGATCCACACAGATATTTCCCCTGTATTGTTAGCCAACTCATCCTCCAGGAACCTCCAAAAATGAATCTACCAAACTGGACCAAATCCCACAGGATTCTGTTTCTTCCCTTTGAAAACTAACTTTGGTTGCAGAGGAGTCCTCTTCAGAGTGTATAAAACACAGAACTCTTCATTCCCTCATGTTCATAGCAAGGCAAAACATACACTCCTGTTTTCCTCCTACACTACATTAACACATGCTCAGCTCCCCTCTGCTGAAAGTATTGAACTTTGAAAAGCAAAACTAAATTTAAAAAACCCCAACAAAGTAACAGAAAACCCCAACAATCCCAGAAACCAAAATAAAACAAACAAACAACCAAATCCCAACAAAACCAAAACCCCTAAACAAACAAACAAGGACATTGTTTCAGAGCAATATGGCTTTCTCATGACAAAGGTTTTTTTCATGTGAAAAGGTACCCTAGCTTTCAGTTTCTGATTTAGCAAACACAGTAAAAACAGTGTCTACTGTTTTTATTAATAATAGTTTTGCATTTTTTCTTTGCATACTGATTGTTGTAAATCTTGTCTTCAAATAATTTGTCCACAAGTGAGAGCTCTATGCTGTGAGATGTATAATAATATGTAATAGTAATGCAACTCTTGATTACAGTAAATTCTTTTTAATTTATGGAGGTTTGTGTGTTTTTGGATTGGAGATTACATATCCCAAGCTTAATATCCAAATACCCAAAAGGAATGTTTGAAATCGTGTATGTTAATTCTGTATAGGTAATTTCTGCCTTGCAATATAGTTTTGCTCGGTATTGATAAGCCTTTTGCTTTTGCCATCCAAACAGATACAGATGGTGTTCCTTTTGACCCCAAGCCCTAACAGAGAAATGGGTCTTCACCAGGTTATTTCCATCACCTGGATGAGTCTGAAAGGGATCTGTTATTTCTTTGGTTGGCTTGATTTACTTACAAAGAATACACAGCATATCTTCATTCCCAAACCAATGCTGGTTTTTCCCTACGGAGCTTTCTGAAAGACAGAAATCTGAGGCTTCCCCTGGACTCTGTTCAAAACCCCATCAGGAATAGTTAATTTTCACACAGATATTGCAATCAGTGCTTTACCCAGCCCTGCTTTTACAATATCTGTCACTGTCACACAGCTCTATACATGAAGATCACTTCAAGAGTATCCCTTTTTCTCTCCTCGATTTAATTCTCACTATGTTCTTTCTACATGGCTTAGGCTGGGATCACTATTGCTTATTCTAGCTATTCTGAAATAGAGAAGATTTTTCCTCTCTTTAGAAGGCAATTAGCTCAGCATATATATTGCACAAGAGGAAAAACTTCATTAACAGTGACCATCATCTGGGAAAAGTAATTGAGTTGAGCCAGTAAGGGCAGAATCAGAAGGTTCAGAGACCAAAGACAAAGCTTAAGCTGGTTTTGACACTAGTTGTTTCTTATGAATTTCCCAGCTTACTGCTTTCAGAATTGAACAGGGTAGATAAGAGGATATATGGTGTTTAAAATTATTTAAGTGAGTTTTACAATAGGATTTGTCAGTCTTCTTATAAGGGCAGTGGTTCTCTTTTGTGTTAAGTAGAAGAAACCAAAGGGAAAAAAAAGAAGCCAATTACACTGGAAGTAATGCTGAAATTTGTTTTAATTTAACCCTAATACTTTCCTTTTATGAAGCCCAGATTGTGTCATTATAAACTGACACAAAAATACTATTTTTTGCAAAATTTGTGGATTTCTGGACAGACACAAGATTTAAAGTGCTGGCATATTGGAGATATATTGAATTATTTATAACAATGATTTGAAATGAACAGTTTTACACTACATATATAATACAGATATTCAATGAAACAAAGGCAAAATATGTAAATGCTAATAGAAAGGTTCACAAGACAAAAGTAACTGAATTTTATTTGAGTGCAACACCTCCCAAAATTTTGCATTAATGGACAACAGTGGACATTTTTTAAACTATTTTCAGTATCAGTATCTGTGTTTGAGGGAGTTACAGGAAGCATCTGATAGTGGCTTCCTGTGGTGAAGGCAGGAGCAAAGAACTGGAGGAACTACAGCTCCAAGGCTCAGGAACATCTGACCTCTGAAAATAAGTAATGTTACATCAAGGTGTCCTATTCTGAGCCTGGAAACCTAAACTTTAAAAGGTGGAAGAAAGGGAAAGAGACAAATATGTTCTGGCTTAAGCTGTTTCTTGCTGGAGTACCCAGCTCCAGCCCTGAAAGTCACAAGTGGCAAAGCTGTGGACCATGCAAGCACATCCTAAAACCTCGCAGGCAAGCTTCTATCAGAGCCACCAATGAGCCAAACCACAGACATGCTTACATTTCAGGTCCCGTGCCTCAAAAGCACAGATGTTTTGAGTTGCTTCTTAAAGCTTAGAGGTGCTGGTCTTCTCTGGCCATCTTTTGTCCACCTGTATACCAACTATCTGTTTTGATCTTGCTGCAAGCTCTTTGGATTTTGCAAAGAATTTTCTGTGCAGAGAAATCTGCTGTTGCTGTAGCGACCAAAGTAAGTCCTCATCAGTGGGCCTTTCTCAAAGCTGTCATTTTTTTTTTTAGTTACCAAACTCTCTAGCATTGCGGGGGGGCAGCACTAGAGTCCAAAAAATACCAAGAAAGCTCAAGTGAACAGAAAATAATTAGAAACAAAATAGAGTTTCTTAGTTATCTACCTTTCTTCCCCATTTTCTCCAAAATTTCTCCCTTTTTCTGTCCTCTACACCCAGAAAAAAAGGAAGTGATTTATGAACAGGTGAAGAGGGTCAGCAGATCTGCAAACAAGCAAATACTGGAGAAGGGATCAGGATGGACTGTAAAATACACAGCAAGCAATAGGTGAGTGTTCTTGGCTGTGCATTTGTTTTACTCATTTTTTAAGGAAAAGTCAATGAGCCTAGCCACAAAATTCCCTCACTATATTCACTATATGTTGGGAAGGTCAGGAGTGATATTCAAGAGAAGGCCAGTTATTACAGCTTGGAGAAAGCTGATAAGGATTTTGGATTTCAGTGGTTTACCCCCATGTGAGTTCCATTACCTCAGAAGTCGTCCCTACTGCACTGTTAAGTTTGTCTGGAAAACACAGCACATTGGCAACACAATGACTCCACTTGGGTGCCTTTACCCAGGTTTTTATGTGTTAATTTGGGATTTGGATGGTTGGAGGTAGGTAAAAATTGACTATCTGTGTTAATACACAGGAAGAATACTGTAAGGCTGGTCAAACATTCTGTAACAAGTCACCACAATGGTTCAGACAATAGCAGTAATGAAGGAGCAAGAAGCTCAGAATTTCCTAAATTAACGCAGGGGTTGCCAGCCCTAAGGGATGTTTTCATGTTTAGACAACAGATCATGTATCAATTTTCTGTATGTACATATCTATCACTCTGCAGAAGAGTGATGACATCGAGAGCAAGAAGCAGCACTGCATTCTCCAGTTTATGTACTAAAGCTGAGAAACGGGTGTTAAACTCACAAAATTTCCTGGGTAAATCTACAGCTAAGGCACATATCCAGTCAAACAAATGAGGGAAGTTTGACAGAAATTCTGCATGGCACCATGTCCTTCTCATAAAATGTTTCAACACATTTCAAAACAAAAAATGTGAGCCAAAAAAGAAAGTCCCCATCTGGTATTTATCTTCACTTCTGCAGAAGAACTGCTTGCCAAAGGAGCAAGTTCTGTTCTGCTTGATCTAAGGCACATAACACCCTAGAAAACCTTGACAGCCTCCCCATGCCTCCTCTTGCTCAGTTAGACCTCTGTGGTAACATGGTACATAACGACTGTCAAAGATGCAAAAACAATGCTAGTAAACACAACCCAGAGCACACAGCTCTCACAAAGAGAATTAAAGAGTTGTCAGTAAGCAACCAGATCTGCCAAAGCAGCTTCCCATTCATGCCTGCAAAAAATCCCATCTCCAAGCACATAAATAATTTGATTATACCAAATCAGCTATTCCACTGTGCTTTGACATCTGGACTTCCATTAGCAAAAAGGACGCTTGCCTGGTTTCTCTCAGTTCATTTCCACATCTCCTGTGCTGCATGATGCTTGTTTTCTCTCCAGAATTCTATCTGCCCTTTCTGACAGGTCTTTGATTTGGTATCTGTTAGGTTATTACCTGAAAGGGCGCTGTACATGCTGCTCTTCATTGAAAACACTCCTAGCAGAGACACTGAAACTAGCACTGCACACATCTCCAAGGCATGCTGGTCCCTCCTCCAACCTCTGCTTTCCCACACAAATTCCATTTTGCAGCTCCAGTACCCAAAGGAGTCCTGACTCTAGTTATCCAGCATTTCCCATGCTACTGGAACGTGTGCTCTCTTTGGATCACTTTGGAATCATCTCAGTGACTTTCATTCCTTGGTGAAGTGACTGAAAATGGGGGTGTAGATGTCCTCTCCTCTTGGGAGCAGACCCTGCTGTGAATAACGTATCTGTGAGTACACGAAAGGAAATCTGCAGCAGTGAGCAGCACCAGAGTGGGTGGGATGGGGAACATTCCTCAATGTTCCCAAAGCTAATCAAGCCTTGGGATATCTGTCAGCGTGCTCTGTGATGTGAGTCTCTCAAGGCTCAGAGAGAAGGAAAACATCTCCCACTGAATTAAGGTAGCCAAACCCCCAACCCTGTCATGGAAGTACAAACTAAGTGGTATGAGTCTTCATCATTCCTGATATTTTATAGAGCCTGTGCTTTAATATGCAAAACACTGATTTACTGTCCTTCAAGCCTACTTCAAATTTTTCATCACTATATGAAAGCTTTGTACTGTGACTTTTCTAGCTTAAAAAATAACACATTGATGCACAGTCATGAAAAATGACATTTCAGGTATGTGATCTATTACATACCATGTTCAGCATATTTTCCAAAAAGCAGGTTACCTTCTTGTTTTCAAAAGTACCAAATCAGCTACATAAGATGAATAAAAATGTATTTTCTTTTGTTTCCAGTCCTATATATGCAAGAAAAAAGAGTTGAAATGGAGTAAGAAGCAAAAGACAGGTATTGATGAATTGGGCCACTGCAATTTGAGTTTATAAACTGGTGTGACGTTTCAAACTGATGTGATGTTCTTGAAACAGAGGCTGTAATTTAGACTTCTATCAACACATTCAGACTTTACAAGGGAGGGAGAGTAGAGCCTCATGTCTAATTTGAAGTATTTTAAGTACCTGCCATCCACTTTGGCTGATGATGTCTAAAAACACATGTTCAGTACATCTGTAATAACATGAAAACATTTAAATAATGGAGTTAGAGTATATTTTCAGGGCATTTGTCTGTCTTCCCTTTCTCTCTGTCTGGCTAATACGTCTTTTTCTTGAAAGTTTTTGTTTAGGTCTGACCTGTACTCCTCTTATATCAGATCTCAGATTTGTTGTTTTATTCAGAAATATACAAAGAATTGACATATATAATTTGTGGTGCATATTTCATTCTGTAAGAGACACATATTCAGTAATAAATTCTTTTAGAGACTGAAATAATGATAGAAAGTATATGAAAAGGTTTTGACCGTTATGATTAAAAAACCCAAATGACAGATTGGTTTTGATTAAGTGAAAACCATCATAAAGCCATCAGTTACAATTTCAAGTGCAGAAAGTTCCCCCCATTAAGAGAAAAAAGAGTTGCAGTTGAGGCAGACTCAGGAGACCTTTGCTCCATTTACAGTATTAGCACAGTATTCCTGTTTGATTACTGTACAGGGCACTTGGGATAACTCTCAGAAGTAATTTGCCTTTTGCAGTGTCTAAGGTCATGCATCAGTGTCGAGTTTAGAACTAAGATTTCTTGCTCAATCCACAATCTGAATAAGATGTCTGAGGAAAGGATATTCATGATTAGGGAGAAATAAAGCACAGAAAGCACTTGGGAACTTCTTAAGCATGCCAATTTAGATACAGAGTGTGTTCTCTGTCACCTATAAAAGGTAGCTGAGCTGCCAGAAAAGCAGATGATCGTCAAACCTAAGCGAGTTGTGTGAGGCTGGAGGCATTTCCTTCAGACACTCATGATATATTGGTAACTGTAGTACAAAAGCCTTGTTTGACTCCTGATTTGAGAAGTTTAATATGCAAAAAAGTCTGAGGGCTGGTTCAAAACATCATAAAATTAGTGAAATCTTTCCACAGTTCACTTCAGTGAACATTTTATTGATAATGTAACTGTTACGGGCAGTAAGTCCTTCCCAATACTTATTGAAGTAATACTTCCGAAAGGCTGTCAAGAAAAGTGGAGGTTTCCACATCTGGATCCATTCAGTACTTATAAAAACACCCTATGGGTCATATTGTTCTGATTACAATAGGTGAGTGACAAGCAACCTTTTCTTGTACTTAGATAAACAAGTAGTTCAGTTGCACTACTACATACTGTTTGTATCATTGCTTGTTCTGATTATCAGCACCATCTCACCCTGAGCATTTGTTTATTGAATCCAACAGTTAAATTCATACATAAAGATTTAAGTGACCTGACCTTAAAGTCTTTTTGAGGGACTGTGGTGAGCTTCAGTCAGCTGGCAGGACCAGAAGCAGGAATACCATACCCAAGCTGTTTAGCCTACCTGATAGAACTTTCCTAACATCAAGGAACAGCAAGACAGCTTTTCTGGAAAAACAGACATGATTTCCCCTTTCACTATTGAGTATTTGGGGAATTTCCTGAGGTTTATGACCCTTTAGGTATACTCATTCACACAATACTCAAGGAGCCATTAGCCAGTGTCTGTAAATTGAGATATGAATGTTACCAATTCCCATACCAGCTGTTATCTCTCTATTTGTTTTCTAGTAGAAATACTCTATTTTCTAGAAGAAAATATTCTCATATGCTCCTCAATCATATGCAAGCATTAGTTCTTTTTCTTTCTTAAAGAGCCTGTCAAGTTGATTTACTTTAGAGGTTGTCTAGTGAGTACTCAATTTAAAGTGTCAAATCCTTCTGTTCTATATAATCTTCCTTGCATTCCTTAGTATTCAAATTGATTTTGAACGGAACTTTCTGAAGTAGAACTTTTGTACCCAAAAAAACCTTTCCTTTTCGTGCAGTGAATTTTTTCATTTGACATTTTAAACAACCATTTTTCTCAACCATTTTAAACCACCTTTTTTTGAAGCCATTCTGGTCAAAAAAGACTAAGTTGAGGGCAATTTCCCTCATAATGAGAAATTTTTTGAAACACATTTCAGAGATATTTTTCTAGTTATCCACACGCATGGATCATAAGATCAGCTTGCCTTGCAGACTCTGTGCCAGCTGGTAAAGAAGGAGGGAGGGAAAGAAAATCATGGCATAATTGCCATATCCCAGGCTGAGTCTGCACATTGGTAGTTACAGAAGAGCTTACCTCTACATATGGTCTGGGATTCAAAGAGCTACAATGAGCACAGAGCTCACACAACTCGTTTGGTTAGAATAAACAACTGACCTTACTCCAAATTCCAGCTGTTTATTCACTCACAGCACTGATGACACCAAGGTACAGTACTACAAATTAAATACTAGATATAGTGAGGTGCAACAGGGCAGACTGCTAAACAAGGCATAAAATTAGATACAAGAAGTAATCAGGTAAAACGGGTAACTTCAACTCATTAGAAGAGGTTCATTCCACAGCAATTTTATCCAGCAGATCTCAGAATAATTACCACTCCTGAAATGCCAATGGTCATCCTCTACACTCAAGGGAAGTGCCAGCTTTTTCCTTTAATTTTCCTTTCCTTTTTCCTATCTGTGTAACTACCACTAGAGCTGTTCTAAAGATTTTGCTCTGAAAAGCCTTTCATTTTAGATACAGATTTTATTATCTTTTTTCTTTAGCATAAAAGTGAACCTTGGTAACTTCCCACATGCTTCCAAACCTTTGTATTTCCTCTCCTCCTCTGAAGATGAAGCATGTTATTAATAAAATCTCACAAACAATTCAGTTCCCCTATTTCTGTCTATTAAGCCCTTCACAAAAATGTATGCTTCTAGAAACACATTGCTAAAACAAAGATGATTGTTGTTTTTCTTTGCATAACTATCCAAAAATACTACAACTTTCCTTTAAGGAAAAAAAAAATGAGTGTCCTGACAAGAACTGTCTCCTTCCCCCCATGTACACTTCTAACATTTTAGTTTGCTGTTCTGAAAGTGTGTCCCCTTTGTTTGTGCTTAAAAACCTTAATCATTGAGCTTGTGATTATTCCCAATCTCATCTTTCTGGTTTCTACTCACCCATCTTTTTGCAGTTGGCTTCTCTCACCTGTGGTTTTCATTCCCCTTCATTGTCTACATGTGTGACAGTGAGACACAGATTTTTTTTTTCTCCCTTTCATGGCTTTATCAAATTTCAGATAAGCACTGTTCAAATAAAAGCTTTTTATTCAGTGGCCCTGTAAATACTTTTCCTGACATCATGGTATTTAGAGACAAGAAAAAGACATTACTGAAATTACTTAATATTTGCATAATATGAATTCACTGAGATGGGTATATCCATGATATCCTTTACAGAGAATCTCAAGAACTAACTAAGCTCAGATATCTATAAACATAACAAGTCACACCTATCTACCTACATCATGTCCTTGAGAATTGCCGTGGTAATTTCAGTGTTAAGATAGTACAAAAACAAGCTGTGCCCTGCTTGTTCTCGAAGTATAAGTTTCTATTCAATACATCTCTAAAGGAGAGGATCAACCATGGTATTTTGCAGCTGCATCTCAAGGATTCTTTCAAATGCTGGGTTAAGTCAAAAGACAAGAGCTTTACTCCACGGATTATTTCAATTATAAAAGCTTCAGCGTTTTTAAGAAAAGGTTAAATTACCTTTAAAATCTAGAAAAACTAAGCAATTATGAAAATTATTTTGCCATTAATGTAATCACTTTCAGTCATATTTCCTGGACATTTTGTGTTTCACTGAAAGAAGGAAGAACTAGGTCAATTTCTTTTATATTCATGGTGAACTTGATAAACTCAGTAAATTACATGATAACATTGATCTGATTGTACAGGAGGAGAAGTGGATCACAAGCTTTTATCTGGAATGAAAAAACATTAAAACATTGACATTAATCATGATCATGGTAAATAGTGTGGCCATTCCTTATTGCCGTTAGATTGTGCTCCAGTTATAGAGATGCATGCTGAGACATTGTTCACTGCAAACATCAAACAAGGACATTTTTCTGTTGTTTCACTGTGTAAGGCAGCCACATCTTTCACCATATGGCAGTAGTATACCTCAGAACAGCATGGCATGTGATGAGTTCCAGACAGATTGTATGCAAAATGTCTGGAGATTTTCACCACCCTCCAGCTGCCCACAAGCCATTTACTGCCTGGTTTTGTCTCTCAGGATCAGAAGTGAAGTAGCACAAATAGGTTGCTCAAGACCTCCCAACCCACAGAGAATCTAGCTAGCTATTGTACACATACCTATTAAAGTCTTTTTCTAAACCAAGCCAACTCCTGCAATACAACACGTTTCTTCCTTCGTTCCTTCCCAGATGGTCTTCAGCCCCTCAGCTGCTCCCCTATTTGGCCTCTGTCTCCCAAAGAGTGTTCATCTCACACATGAGCTAATCAGGGACACAGTTCAATAAGAGTCATCTATCAATGTACCCACCTGGCACGGTGAAACTGATTCCAGGTAACACCTTACTTTACTGTCTCCCATCAGTTTCCATTCACAGCAGCCAGTTCTACCTCATGCCTGTTAATTACCAAACACATCTCCTAGGTTATTTGTGAAGTTAAATGATCAGGCACCCATTGAAGGTGTCTCTCAAAATTCAGGGGCCCATTTTTCTTGCCAATTCCTGACTTAAAATTTTCTATATTTTCTCCTTTGCTGTTAAGCATTCCCTGTTACCCTGCAAAACAGTCTGCTTTCAAAAGTAACCTAAATGAAGGGAAAATATGTTACCTTTCTCTTCTGTGCTTCCTTCGTTTTCTCCATCTGCTGATTCAGAAGTATTCAGACACTTTCCCAATTTTCCTTCTCAATCTCCTCTTAAGTGCTAGGAAATGTATGTTTCTCCTTCCTTTTGCCCTTCTGCCAGCAGCTTTTGTACTTTGCCAATATGGAACACACAGATCTTACAACCGCCTTTATGTCTTCTGCATTCAGCACAGTTCCTGCTTGGACAGTCTCCTCATCAACTTGCCACATTTTCTTCCATGGTATCTTGGTGACCACATTCCTTTTAACAGCCATTTCCTGCTCCCAGCTTTTGAACAGAACTTCCCTTTCTGCTTCTTCACAACGATTATGTTCACAGCTGCCACCTTTTCCTGACCTCTCAGCATACCAGGAAAGCCATGGCCTTCGGAAGAAGTCAAGACCAAAACCATCTTCAGCAACTTACCACTCATTTGATCATTGCCACACCATCTGGCTCAGCTCCATCTTCAGATCATAGTCTGGCAGCCCTTATTTCACCCAGGTTCTTACAGAACTTGCCCTCCTCCTCTTGGAGCATGCATTGGTTAGATGGGGCAGCTGAACAGGACTAATGGAGCTTCTGGATCCTATGAAGGATGATCCTATGAAGGATGATCATGGCAGACATAACTGTTACAGACAGATAGACTGTAGATTGGTTAAGATGAGAATTATCAGCAAATATGCATAGTTTTGTGGTTGTATCTAAGAAATCAAATTCATATAAATCAGAATCCTTTTAAAATTATGTCCCTGTTTTTTCTAAAACTTTACTCATCTTTGAGTACAATGAAGCCTTCTGTGGGGGTATGTGAAAAAATGTCTTGGTTTTGGCTCCTGATCAGAAGCAGAACTTGAGATAACTTTTTTTCCCAAACTTTAAGTGATCTACAGCACAATTTTACTTTCTGATAGCCTGCTGGTGCTCTTGCAATAAAAATTTAGGTTATTTATTCATGTTATGAGAGCATCTTGCAGAGCCTAGTCACAAGATACCATTTTTCTGAAGCTGGTGGATAAAACCAATAGAACATCCCATTCAATGGAGAAGACAAAGTGCTAAATCTTTACAAATGCATTAGAGTTTATTTATATCTTTCTGTGACTCCTAATACATGCACTAGTGGTCACATCCTCAGTTATCTAAATCAACATGTTTCTGTTAGCTCCCCACTTGGTCAGGCAAGTGGACACAGTTTATCTGGAGTCCTTAAAAAAATTGTATTCAGAGTATTTACTTGTATTTTTAATGACAGGACAGAAACAAAAAAATTTACCTGATAAACTGTGTTTTTACATGTGGACAGAATGCTGAGATTGGCCACTCATTATACTACCCACCTACAGTCTGTCAGCTGTATTTGTTCCAAAATACATTGCACAGCCACCATCTGTCAATCATAAACTACATGGCCAAAGAGAAATTTATTTAGAAATACTGAAAAACAAAACTGCTCATGGAAATGCTAGCAACAGTTATTAGACGTGTTGATCAGCATTGTAAACAAATATTAATTGGTTTTTACTTGTTTGCTTTTTTAAAAAAAAATCTGCTCCACAGCACATTTTAATAAGAAGTGATGAATTCATTGATAACTTGGCATAAGAACCAGCTGCTCCTTTAGTCAATTAAGTCAGTAATTTTGACATTTTATTTATTGCCTTACCAAAAAGCCCAGTGAAAGCCCCAGAAAGAGAAATAATCTTTTCTTTTCCATTTGATAATTAAAGCAGCTTAAAAGAGAGACAGTTTCAGGACTAAAGGTGTACATTTTAGCTGCTGCCCATGTAAAGGGATGAGAACAGTGTACTGCCTATGGGCAACCAAAGGGAACACTGACCAATGAAGAGAAGCTAATACAACTCCTATATTACAGATACAATTAAGAAGATAGACTTTTTTAGTGTAACTCAGTTTCAGATAGATTCCAATATCTGGTTAAAAGTTGAGAGTAACTGTACACACAGAGAGTCTTCAAAGAGAGTGAATACAAATATAAGGATAATGCCTCCGGCCTGAAGAACCTCTTTGTTAACAAAAGCCAGAAAGCATCACCAGACTTTTATCACCCTTTCTGTCTGAGTTGCAGCAGAGGAGGAAAGCAGATGTGATGTGCCTCTTCTAACTCTTAATACCAGGAAGGGCACTATTAATTCCATAAGTACCTACAGGAGTATCTACCTATCCACTTTTCTATTTTGACTGTATATTCTACAGGGTAATTCTAATTCATACTTTAAAAACACTTCCATTTACCATGCTTCCAAACATATTTGGTTTTGTTATCTTTTATTTCAATATGAGGCCTATTATTCATCAGTGAGGAAAGACAGAAGAACATAATGCCGTGGATGACATCCATAGGTGGTATAAACTGAGTTCTAACTATGCAACAAAATTGACAATTTCCCTAGCTTTAGTGGTCACAATATAAAAGGCATAGTTTGTACTCAGATTTTTGGATTTTAAAAATATAATTGTACTAATTCAATAAAGAAGTAGTCAGTGTATCACATTCAGGTTATAGACTCCACATAGTACTTTAGATTGCCATACGCATATTACTAAAAAGTGACATAAATCTTAGTGAATCTGTCTTTATAGTGCTTGTTATAATAAAATTTTATTAATACCATGTAATAATGTATGTACTATACAACTATAATATACTCATAGGATAATAATATATTCATAATATATCCCACTATATTTAGGTGTACTATACCATACCTTCTTAAGACAGCACAGCACACTTACGCAATGTAATTATATGCTATTTGGTAATATATTATTTATACAACCTTGCTCCTGCTAGCTGTAGCTGATGGTAGGGAAACCAGCAGGTATAAAGTTTTCTGCTTTCCTTACAAAAATGTGTATCCCCACCAGCTGCTGTAGCTTGGTTGAAATTTCATCTACACCTGAGTAGTGTTTGTGTTCCATTTATTGTTTTTCATACTACCAACAGTTGTGACAATATATCAGAAGTATCGATTCACATTATTAATAAAATATTTTACTTTTCCTTTTTTTGATAGCACAGCCTTTTTAGATCAATAAAAGCTTAAGATAAATGATGATAAATTCACAGTTTTTAAGTTTACTTTAAATCCAACTTTACCATCACACATATTTATTATGCTAGATCAGCAGAGCATGGAGCATAGGAGCCTCCTTCATATGCAGTAGCATGGCTGTACTTTTCTGCAGTACAAATCACACCAATCTCAGATTCCTCACCAATCTGGCCAATGAATGATAAATCTAAAAATTGAAAGTATCCTTTATTTTAATAGAGAAAAACAACTAACTCATGTTTTTCTGGTTTTCTGTCAATAAATGGAGCTTTCACTTGATCTCTCACAGAGATATACTCAAAGCTTAATCAATCTGGTCAATATTTGGTTAGTTCTAGTCTTTCCATACATTAGCACAGCCTCACCAATTTTTCCAAACACTGGAATTTAGAATTCATACTTGAGTCCTGAAATGATATGGAAAAAATACATTAGAGCCACCGATTTATAACCTAATATTTTTATGTTTAATCCTTTTTACTGTCAGCACAAGTAGCCTTAGCTTTCATGAAATGAAGTGGTTAGAGAATTAGATAATAATGTCTGCCTAAATATGCACTGATATTAACCTCTGCCCTGTCAATAAGACAGTATGGAGGCAGATTAGTTCTTACATTTAATTATCTTTTTATTTCACAGATTTTTTTTCCTTTTTTTTTCTGCTTTTGCACCTCATTAGTCATGATCAAAGTGTGTTCCTCTTAATAGTGCCTTAATGTGATGCTTTGATCACATTTCCTGGCTAATTTTAAAGTCTGTTAACTGAATTACGACATAGCCTGGTGCATTTGAAGTTTTTGGAACCATTTTCCTGGGGCCATTTTACGCTGACAAATTTTAGGTATTAATTGAGGTTTCCAGAAGCATACTTGCTCTGGAGTTCTTACATAATTGACAGAATTAAGATATCTTCAATGAAAAGTGGATCAAGTTTCTCCAGATTATGATTTGACCCTTCTATGGGCCAAATCTGTCTCAGGTGTTTTCCACTGACTCCATAAAGAGACTGTCAGGGAAGATCTGAATTTAGGGAAGATATTCAAGTTCCTAGAAATAACTAGGAACTGTGGTCTGTGCTTTATGAATTTGCCAATGATTGTTATCCCTGTCATTATTCATGAAGTGCTATTTTAATTATTCAGTGTGTATATAGCATATGCATACAAACCAACAGAGAAATACACATGAAGTGTAAGGGCATGTCTCTATGGGCTCTAGAATAAACACCTTAGGCCTAGGTCACTTTGTTATATAACTTGCTCTTGCATACACAGTATATCCTACCCATTTCAATTATCTATATGCTTGCTTTCTTGGAGGCCACCTTAATGTCATCTTAAACCTTATGGGCAGAAATCTTCCATCCAAAGCATCCAAAGGAATGGATGCACTTCAAACTTCATCCTCAAAAATATACCCAAAGCAACATTACTCCATGTAAGTGGTTCCACTGCCAAATTGTTTCTGCCTCTGAAAATTGTTTGGTGAGGGATTGGTCACATAGTCAATGGGAATAGATGCAGCAAGGCCACATGATCAAGTATCACATGTTCAGAAATCACTAACTGCTTCAGTCAGTGGAATTAAAGATTTTTGGTAGGTAATGAGGAATCTCTACAAGAAGAACTGTGTCAAAACCCTCATTAGTTAGTCTGGCTTATATAGCCCCTCTGTGAGAGCTCGCTCAGTGGAAAACAGTTCCTAAGAAATTCTACAGGATTCCTCCTTACCCTGGAGCCACATTTCGAGAGATGATGCTGATCTCATTGCTGCCAATAGTCAAGGCACCGGGTACCGGGTCAATGAAGTTACAGTAGTCATTAAATTACAACACTGTAACGGCAAAAATCTTTGGGCTGTATCAGATTAACTTCTGTGCTATAAAATGGTAACATTTCAAGGTAAATCCTGTGGCATTGCTGCGTGCAGAGCTGTCCATACACTTCAGGAGACACAACCCCATCCTGCGATGCAGGCAGAGCACAGGTAGCAGAGGATTGTTTCCTTTGAATAAACATTTTCTTGTACCTAGACACCAGATTGTTGAACATTCCCTGCTTACCTCATCTCAGAGGCCTCTGCAGGTGAACATGACTTAAAGCAGGGCTACCAGACTTGCTGAGAAGCTGTAAGAGCAGAGGTGCAGGAGAAATAAATTAGCAGTGGTGCTGTGTGTCTTCTGACACAGTGTGATCACTCAAACTAATAAATAATCAAAATAAAAACTAGCTAAAATATGAATCTCAAACATGGAGTTTTCCAATGGTTTTCCAGGGTTTGTCTTTACTGGTGCTTCAGCAAGCTTTTTCCTCTAACTTTTGGAACACTGTCCCTAACCTGCAGTTTTGTACTGTGCAGCGAGACTTCATTCTCCCCTCAGGACACTCTGTATTTCTTTCCTACTCAGTGAACACAAATTCATTGTTAATTTGTGTAGCTGCCCAGACACTCACAATTAGTACCTTTATTTTCTGCCATCTGTACCGGTCACATCTAATCACTGTGAAAGGTACAGAAAACTTTCTGAAAAATCACTGAGTTTTCAAAAATGCATTTTGACAATTTTATTTGGCTTTATAATTTGTTGTGTTCATTTGCCTACCCGTGGCAATGAATTCTAACTCTTATTACCATACAAACCCCAGCTGCCTCTTACTAAGCTGATATAAACTCCATATAAAAAACCATCAAGTCTTTATTGCTGTATAAAGGCAAAGGGTAGCATTTTCTAGAGTATTAGGACTTGGTCTAACTCTGTTGGTGGAAATAAATCTATTTCACCCAAGACTCAAATACTGAGTCTTGCTCCTGACTATAGACTTGTTAGTCTTACTGGCTCTTCAAAATCTGGCTGTACTTTTTTAACCAGTTAGAGGTAATATTAATTCAATTCCAAAGTGCCTTAGATTTTTTTTAGTTAGTGTTTTTTTAATCCATATCAGGAAGAACTGAGAACTAACTTGTATTATGGTTTCAAGCCTTGAAGGAAAAATACCCAGTTTAGGGATTATTTCACTGGTTGATTTGATTATATTGGATCGAGAAAGGTAGAATCTCCAAAAATAAATTTTATTAAATCAATTGTCTTTGTGCTGACCTAGCCAGGATGTGGAAGCAGATGTGCTCCCCTTTCTTGGCACACCATCTTTGGCAGGCTGTGACATCGTGCTATGAGAAGGCAGGAGTCAGAGCAAGGGCAAACTGTCAGAAAGCAGAGAAGGTGAAGAATTTCTGCAGTACAGAAGCAAGAGGACTGCTGCAACATCTTATGTCATGCTGGGTGCAGCGTGGGCTGGCTGGAATAGAGTTCAAAGCAGGATGTAGAGAAGCTGTCAGCTGCAGGAATCTTGCAGAAGGAGGAATTGAGAACTGCTTACAACATGGTGTAGCTAGTTGCTGGCTCATTCCCCTCTCTATGGAAAGAAACTAAGGTAAGATAAAAAAAAGCCTCAAAGCTTGTAGGACACAGGGCTTGGTGCTAGCCCAGGCTGTTAAAGAAATAATAAAACTAATGCTTTGGGCAGCAAGTTAACCCAAACCAAGAAATGAAATTGCCCTCATGCAAATCTTTGTACTTAGCTGTGCTGCAGTTCAGCATTGTCACGAACACATGAGCATGTCTCAGTGTGTGTGTGTCAGTGTTTGGGGACAGTCTGTGTACATGTGCCACCAAGAAGATGAGAAAGCTAATCCTAGAAACCAGATCCTCAAAAGGAGTTGACAGGCTCTTCTTCCAAAATGTCTTTACCACGTACTGAAATTCCCTGAGACAGGGATTTCACTCCAAGCTTTCATGGAGTCTCTGCATCAACTACACACCCTGCTTTGCTTCCAAGTAATCTTCCACCAGCAACAAGCAGCTGGAGCAATCCAGCACCTTTCTGCTCCACTGAATAACTCAAAAGAGTTTGGCTGGGCCAAGGGGAAGCTGTTGTCTAGTTCCAGTCATTCTCCCAGGCTTAAATCTTCACTGGAATGAACAACAGGATACTTGTATAAAATTGTCCCAAAACATCCATTATTTCTTGAAAATAAACTTAGAATATATGAATTGTGCTGATTTCCCAGGAATAACTTTTCTTTTGTTCTAACTTTGCTTAAACTTACATCTAAGGGAAAGAATAACATCAGTTGAAGTAATTGTTACACAAATCTATGTTAAATTCTACATAGTTTTGATCAAAATATGCACTGCATCTCCACAGATTTAAAATATAAAGAATCAACAACATGATGTCTTAGTTCAGGTCCATCAATTGTTAAATTCTTCAGCTCTACAGACTGCAGAATTGGCATAACCTTTTGAAAAAAAAATCTCCAAAGAGTTGAGAGGAGATAGAACAGGGATTTTATCTTACAAATAAATAAGTATGAAATTCAGTAAAATACTAAATCAAAACAGCAGGAGAAATGACTTTTTCATTAAGAAACTGAAAATGAGGTGAAATAATCTGAAGACTTAGATAATGAAATGACATAAATATCTGACAAAACTCAGAGGGCTCAGGTGTGCTTTGTACTGAACTTGCTGTTCCTAATACAGGAGATATCAGCATTTATAAATATATTCAGTTTCACCAGCTTACGATCAGGTAAACAAACAAAAATAGCTCATTGATTTACAGACACATCAGGATTTTTAAAATGTGAAATCTGAGTAGCAGGGTGACAGACCAGTTTCTGCACTAGCTACCACATTAAGCATTTTTTCCCTGCTAGTTTAATTATCTTTCTAAAGAAACAAATGGCATGTTTTGCAGGAGCACCTACTCTTAAAATCTGACAAGAGTAAAGATCACACACTTTCCTAAGTCTTTGGAAATTATGTGAAGAATAACAGGTTTATCTGTGTTTAATTGCTGAAAAGGAAGCCAGAATATATCTGGATAGGAGGCTAAAATGTTCCTCCCAGAGCACACTTGGCTGTAAGTCACTCCAGGCCATCACCCCTCAGGCAGACCTCTCATGTCACCCCCTCAGGTATTTCACTGCACCCACACATGGGGCAGAGCATGCACAAGGGAGCTTTCCTGGTTGCCAGGGTGAGGTGATGAGTGTCCTTGGCAGCAGATAACAGCAGAACTGCAATGACTGGAGGAGCCTTGCTCCTACCATCCCTTGGGAGCACGTGGAGCAGGGGGGAGGTACAGTGCTGCCTGCAAATCACCACCTGAAACAGAGACAAGAGTACAACAGGTTCCCTTAGCAGAGACACCTGGAAAGTTTAGGGATGGTGTTGCCTTAAGGGCTGAAACAGAGGCTAGATAGAGTTATAAGAATAAAGTGAATGTTTATTAAAGACCTTCAAGGCCACACTGTGGCAGCACCAGAGCCACAGCAGTGGCTACATATGCCCAGATGGCTACAAGATGGAAGTGAAAGAGGACTAGTCACGAGACCACCCCCCTTTTATAAGTTTCAGTCCATTCACATACAACAATCCTTTGTCCAATCAGCAACTCCAAATCACGACGTTTCATCCTTTCTGCTTGCCTTCTTTCTTCCACATTGTTTATTCTCTGGGCCTGGAGCTTGGAGAGAGTGTCCTTGAGGAGAGTGAGTTCTCTGCTAGGACCAAACTGCCCTGCTCCCATCACCCTGTGACAAGATTCCAGCACCACTTAATACAAAGGTAAAAGCCACCCACCAAAACAAGACAGAAAAACCCAAAACCTAAGGCATCAATGGGACCATTCAAAGGCCTCTTCTGCCCTGAGCTGTAAGAAGGACCAGAAGGGTCTGCTTTTGTCACGTGTCAGACTATGCACGTGTGCTGGGAATCTGTGACACAGCAGAGTGAGTGAACTGCTTGGCAGATCCTCTCCTGGGAATTCTGTTGACCTAGACAACGTTTTGTATTGGTGGGAGCTGGGGCTTTTGTTACAAAATAGAACAGAAAAGATAACAGATACTGGTTCTTTTTCTCTGAGATGTTTACTTTATTAAGCTAAAATTTGCAATCAATTTTCACTATGACAAAGTTATAACTTTATCTGCTTTTCTGTCATAATTTCATCTGCTTAACAGCCAGCTGACCCATTTAACATCACTGACATAACCAAAGAAAGAAAATTTCTTTGAGAGCTCAAACTAGAAACAGCTCAGTAACTAGAAAACCCCACAGTCCCAACTGAGATGCACTTTGAATCCTCTTACTGCAAAACTATCAACGTTGGGTATGAGAAAACCACTGTACAGGAGTTAAGACCCTCAATAAACAGATATGACCATGCAGCTGAATTATTCAGTGGTGTGTGGTTGGTTTGTAGCAACTAGACCATCATTTAGTCTCCTGCAGAGTATTTCACAATTGCTAAAAACGTTAAGAGGTAAAGAAGTCATATTGACATGTGTTTCTTTAATAAGATTAGTGAGAATAATGAAAGCTACTGGAATCTTCCATTCCAGTTTTTCCTACTGGCAGGTTTAGGTGAATTTCCATGCAGCTGAACACAAACACTGTAAATTGGGTTCGCATTTAAGACTTCCCCTGTGCTTTGGAAAGATCTTAATAAAAATCATGGACCTAAGCACATGGAAATTCCTTAGACAATACAAAATAGAGATGTGGGGATTAGACACTGTTCTGAGAAGAAAATCTCCAAAAGACAGCAATTTAAGGATCTAAATCAACCAAAGTATAGTGACACTTTAAATCCCACAGCTGCTGGAAGAGGGCATATCTAATTTACTCTTTTTCTATCTCTAGGTGTCTAGCTTATAACTTGCACTCTGTCAAACATCCAAAAATCAGCTGCTGCTAAAACTGGGTTTTCAGCAGTTAGGATTGTTCTGTTCTTGAGGGATTGTGTCTATTTTGTGCTGTTTTGTTTTTCCCTTTCTTTGAAAGCAGTAATAAATGCTTTGTTTTAAAGTATGAGTTATTTATAAAGCTAATAAAGAGGTTTGCAAGAATTGAAAATTAATGAAAGACATTTCACTTTCTGAGACTGAAAGACAGAACCAAGAGAAACTTTGGACATTTGCAAGAAAAAGTTTGTAAGTTAATTTATGGTAGAACAGTTGATCTTGGAGTGAAATCTGGACACTTAACAGGACACTGAAACTCTCCTAACTTAATTCAGTAAGAAGCTTCAAGCCTCCATTTTCCATCATTTCCCATCATTTTCAGCAGGGTACTTCCTCAGCCTTGGTCATTAAAATTGAAATGAAGTGATGCCAAAAACTTGCCATATTCTAATAAAGCAGAAAACAGACAATATTTGTAAAATCTTACATCTATATTCAAATATTTATTAATCATACTGCAATTTAATTAGATACATCAATTAAAGTTGCTAATAAATGGGAAAATCACTGCAGTTTCATTATAAAAGTATGAAATAAGACAACCATTAATTCAGATTTAAATTAATATATACCTGCTAAGAAGCTAGCTCTATAGATCTCTTTTAAGACGCTAATAAATTGTTGTTGCATGAGAAAATGTAAGGACCATCTCTGAATCATTAGTCATTTACTGATTTGTGTTATGATAAACCCTCAAAGGTATTTGCTGATGATCTGCTGGTATCTTATCGCCTCTTAGAAGACACAAGTAGGAAGATTTGGTACTTGGTCTTAATTCAATCTTGAAGTCCTCAAAAAACCCAGAACTGCCATCTAATCTCAAATGCCCTTCATTTAATAGTTCAGTGGTTAGAGATTTTTGCTTTAAATTACACAAACTGCTTTTCATTCAGAAACCAGAACAGGAGGATCTATTCTTCCAGGTGAAAAATGCTGCAGCTTAATGGTACAAGAAGGTTCTCATGTGTGCTTAATGAGCCTTTTGTTGTCGTGCCTTTGGCACCATCTCAGTAAAACGCACAGAAAAACCCTATGGTTTGAAGGTCTGAGTATTCTTCCAGGAAACAGTAGACAGGGGTTTCAATGTCCTCAGGCAGAGCATGGAAACATAAGCTTCCCACTTCTTTAATATGTGCTTCACGTATTAGTTTGCCATACAAACCTACATTTAAAATCCCTCTCATTCTTGGCTTTTCCAAAGATAGCACTTGCAGCACTTGCATCTGGACTTTGACTGAATTGATATGTTTCTCTGTAGGATATACTATGCAGAAGGTGGAATTTTAGAGAGATTTTGGCTAGCTGTAAGCAAGTACCTCCTGAACAAGTTGCATTTGTTGATTTTTTTTATCCTGTATGCTGAAAAGAAATTGCATTTTCTATGAATTTCTGAGTCTCTGTCTCTCAGACATGTAGATATGCTATGGGTATCTATGAGTAGCCCTCTGCTTTCACTCTTGGTTTTGTCATAAGGTAAACCCCTCATTTTAAAACCTAAATATTTCTGATGTAAGACCTACATTATAATGCAAATACAGTATCTTTGGATACACTTTGTAACAAAAGGCTATGAAATTGATTAAATGCCTGTAAACCCTAAAATGGCATAAATTAAGGCTATTTGGGTCACACTAGCAAGTCCTCTTTATCTGTCATTAAAACTAGTGTTACACTTCTTAAGTATTTCAATGGAACCTAGCAGCCAACATAGGATAAATTTAATTTCAGCCTGCTGTTAGTCCCACTAGTGTTTTTGATAAGAAAACAAACATAACTATTCCTAAAATTGAACATACTGAATATAATTGCAAAATGTTCACATTCCAAGATTTTGCTTCCTTTTAACCTAGCATTGTATTTACTGCTTTCACCTTTTTTCCATTATTTTCTGTCTTTCATATTTATTTAGGCAACAGTCAATCTTTACATTAGCTTGGACTCGGTATGTGCAAGGGGATTTTGCCAGTTGAATCCCTGAACTTTATGTCTGGCTAACCATGCAACACTTAGAACAGCATCAGAAAAACTTACTCTGTTCTATCTAAAATGCTAGACTTCTGAGAAAGGCACTCTGGCTCTGGTACTGCCCACATGGAGAACTGTCTTGGCATCAACTGGGTGTCAAGGAGAGTACAAACTATGAGGATTTCCTTTGTCTGCCAGGTTTCCAGGTTTCTTTCTGAGATGTTATCAAAGACATCAGCAAAATGTCAGCCAAAAAATTCCTTTTTTTTTTTTTTTTGTAAATTTAGACTGCTTCCAAAAGACACTTAGTCTGCTGAATCAATAGCTTCTGGCAGAAACATCTTACCAATCTTACCAATCTTACCAATCTTACCTGTTTGTTGCTGGTTTTAATCATGTATACTTACAGTTGCTGTCTGAGCTTCCCTATACTAATCTGCAGTTTCTAGCTCTTGGAAACATATCATTTTATATAAAAATGACAATTCTACTTGCATAGTTATGTACCCTAAATATATTTTCTTGGCATTTTAGAAACTTATTTCATAATTACTTCTTTCCACATATTTTTAAAGCAAGTTATTCTGCCTCTCAATAGTCGCAAGTTGACAAACCAACAAATTGTCTAACACAGGTTCATAACTTACAAATCAGGTTTACCCCACTTTCTGACCACGTCTAAAATTTTATCACCAGGGAAACTCTGAAGGCAAATCTAAATAAAGAGCTTGAAAAAACCCGGAACTGGAAATCTTGACTTTATGACAACAACATCTAAAAAAGAGCAATGGATGGTCTATGGTATTTTGTAAATATACTGCTTTTTGGTTTGGGTTGTCCTGTTTGTAAAATGGGAAACCTAATGATCTCTCCAAGAACAGATCTTGTTCAACAAGCCTTTTTAAAAAATAGAGCTAAGGCTTGTCATTATCTGTCCCATAAAAACCTCCTGGTGAACTCACTGAAACTGCTTTGTCAAGGATATACCGGATCCATTCACGTTATGATCTGAATAATTTTAACTTCTGTGCACAGGAATGATACAAGCAGATATAATCACATATAGTTTCTAACTCACTGTCAGACTTTAGAGATGCAGAAATCAAAACAGATTTTTCAATTCTGGTTATGAGTCCAAACATCATGAATACATAATGCAATGATGATTTTATTATCTAATTATAAATGCAGAATATAAGGAGGATCACACTAATATCCATAACATAAGAAGCAGCACTCTCATCATAAAAACCGATTCTACCATTTTTTTTTTTATTCTAGGATATCCTCTAGCCTCAATCTGCATGCCTTCATAGCCAAACATTTAAGCCCATAAATCCAATTTACTGCTGTTTGCATCGTGTACTAATTACATTTCTGAATATTACCCCCAGGACAGATTTGCACAAACTGGCTCCTTTTTAGCAAAGAGGAAAACTGAGCCAAACCCTTTGACAGAAAAACTACATTTTTTCCTTCAAGATAACACAGAAGGGTCCTATGGACTGTTATACAGGGATCACTAAAAATATTTGTAAAAGTTTCTACCCAATTAAACTCTAAGAAGCTATACCAATTTGAAAAGAAAGTGAAAAAGAAAGAAATCTACCTTTTAATTCATAATTTAATTCATAATTGCCTTTCTTCCATTGAAATATATTTGTATTCATGACTTTGGCTTTGGGATGATGTTTGTCTTGTAGCTCACCTGTGGGAATGAATGGAAGGTACAAAGACACAGCAAGGGACAAAAGGCATGCATGTGCTTTTGTCACTCTGTTACAGTTCACTGCTGCCGTGTGTGAGGCAGACAGGCTGTTGGGATTAGACATTCAACAGTTGTAGGAGTTTCTGCTGGGATTTTCATACACACTGCATGCCAAACCTGTTATTGTAATTTTGAAACTACAGACAGATGATCTGCATCTTCAAAAGTTTTTAAAAATCTGAAAATGAAGCATTTTATGGCAACTGTAAGAGTGGACTTAAGTATATTTTTTGCTTAATGAAATTGGCACAAACCTCCTAGCCTAAGATAAATTGCCCATTTATTTTAAAATCTATAATAATTTTACTTAATAGAATTCTGGAATTGCCACTGTAAAAGCTTATCTTCTTGTGCACTATTGGCCTCCACTTTGATACACTAGTAGCTTATATTTAAAAGAATAAAATTTGGAGTGTTAGTGTTCATAAAGGCTGCAGCAGAAGGGATTAAAAGCTTCAACAATTATTTTTAAAAGCAAGTAAAAGTAAGTTCTCAAAGGCTTTGACTATTGATTTAGTAAAGGCATGTTATACTTTGCCTTACATAGATAAAACATGACAAACAATCAGAACATACATGTAATTAGGAATCTTTTCCCACATAGAACATTCTAAGTTGTACTGGGGTAAAAATCAGTGACAAGATAAATTACATTATATGAGATGAAAATGAACTTTTGGAATTACACAGAAAACCTTCCCAGAGAAACTCATTCTTGACCAAAATTTTGTCAAGGTCTCAGTTAATACAATGTAATTTCAAGTCTCAGCTACCCATCATCTAGGTAACAGAAGTTGATGAAGGCATAATAACCAACACTTATGATTATTTTCCCAGGTCCTAGAAAATACTAATTTATATTTATGGTGTTGGTATTCAGCAATACAGTGGGTGCTGGTGGTGGGAAATGTTCCCATGCTACGTGGTACACCCTGTTCCATTGTGCCAGGCCATGTCACAGGCCAACACTGTCCTTCATCATCACAAAATATGTTCCAATCACAACAGTAAACCACATGTTAAAGAAACAGACTGAAACTGAAAAATGTAGAACTGAAATCTCTGAGGACAAGAAGGAATTGAGAAGGAATAACCACCTAACATCTGTCATGTAAATTTCCAGTGTTAAGGGTCTTGAATGTCAGACTTGTAACAGCCTCACTTTGATGCAGCAGCACTCTTAAGTAACCCATGGAGACTGTAAAAATGTCAGCCCTGGAAGTTTTCAACACTTGACTGGACAAGTGATACTACATCAGGTGGAAATTCAGGCTGCAAGTTCCTTCCAGCCAACACCTCTATGATTCTACAGGATGGATATACTTCTATGCATATTTCATGGGGTAAACTCCTGTCACTACCAAATTCCATGGCAAGTCTCTCAAGGATTATTCAAGAGCAAGGTTTCATTCTGAGGAAAAGAAAGTATCCTCTGTTAAAATAGATTCCTGGGGTATCTATATGTATTTTTAATATATATATATTATTTTCCTGGCTGTGAGTAGAAGTCATGGTGTACAAATTGTTTATGCTGATGAAACAAAAATAAACACCTAGCAAAACACCAAGGGATAAAAATATTTTTTTATTATTTAATTTTATAATTCAATTTTCATTCCACCAAAGTGAGTTGTCTACTTAATCTTCCGTTAATTTAATGCTGATAGTAGGCAAATTAAATTCAAATACATCAGCATAAACCATTGCAGCCAATTGAAGCACAAGATCAGCTAGTGGACACAGGTATCAGGTTAAGTCTGATTTTCTACATTGCAATATATCTTCATTAGTAAAAGGATATGACTATCCTTGTAGCTGATAAGGTGTTTTAATTGATTTTTAGCATTTTGTTCCTAGCATTCATTTCTGGCAGTTTCACTCATTTTTTCATTATACAAACTGATGTGAAATTAAACCATGCCCTGAGGAGAGAAAAAGCATGAATCAATAGTATTGATATTTCATGCAAAACTTGAAGCTAAGGCTTTTAACAGATTTAAAAATATGTTTAGCAATGTTAGTCCAGAAAATGTTGACAACACGAATGTTAAAATAAAAAGGTTGTAAAGGGTGTTGTGAATAGGCTCCTTACAGAATAGTTTAATATTTTTTTCCTGAACAGATATTTGCATTACTTTGTGAAGTAAATGTACAGATGCTTTTACTGACTTTCTGCCATGTAGCCACAAACTCAGATTTCAGGGCCAGACAGAAAACTCCTATATGACACAGCTATTACACTGCTTTATCTTAATACCTCTGCAGTTTGTTAGTATCCATCGTACCTGGTAGTCCCATGGCCAGGAAACATATGGGTAAGCTATGGTGTGTATCAGGGGGAAATGTTGAACACAGGGATGGGGAACAAATAATCGAATTGAAGCTGAGGTGGCCCAGAGCTTCACTTATTATGACCTGTGGCCACTTCCTTGCTATCAAATAAGAAAATGAAGAAAATTATAGATGTGTGGCCCACCAGATGTGTTTGAATGGCCATTTGAGTAAGGGTAATAGAGATGGTAGAATATTACTTTGTCATCTCTCCTGAACAGACATGTACCATGACTTACACTTTGCACCTCCTTTTGAAATCCTTTAGACAGTGTTCTCTGTTTCCTGCAGCAG
The DNA here is from genome assembly GCF_021018805.1 of Prinia subflava. Taxonomy (NCBI): domain Eukaryota; kingdom Metazoa; phylum Chordata; class Aves; order Passeriformes; family Cisticolidae; genus Prinia; species Prinia subflava. Next base: position 16,894,910 of record NC_086253.1, on the reverse strand, counting down.
AATTATTAAATAGTAGAAAATACCTGAGTATGGAGCTGGACTTCAGAGCTGAAGAGAACAATCACATTATTTGGCACAAAAATAATTCAGAAAGTCAGTTTACTGCTGTATAGTAAGTACTTAAAGTGTGATTTAGCAGAGTAATTCAATTCAGGATTCTGTGACACAGAAAGACACTACTTTTGTTTTAGCTTGAACAGCCTTGCAGACTCTGTTCCTCTGTGGTGTGCTGATGTTGGCCAGCAATCAAACATCTGCACAGACTCCCTCTGCTGTGGGGAGAGATAGGAGCTGGGAGAGAAGGCTTATGTGAAAGTTTAACAAGTCAAGCAGAAGCTGCATGCACAAGCAAAGAAGACTAAGGAATTTATTCACTACTTCACAACAGGCAGGCAAATGTCCAGACACTTCCTGGCAAGCAGGGCCTCACCATGCCTAATAACTTAGAAAGACAAATGCCATAGCCATAAATGTTCCCCTTTCCTTCTCCTTTCCCTAGCTTTTATGGCAGAGCGTGATATCATGCCTTTGTTAGCTCAGCTCAGCTATCTCAACTGTGTCCACCCCCAGGCTCTTGCCAACCCCAGCTCACTTGCTGGGAGCAGTGGAATAATAAGAAAAAGGAAAAACCCCAGGCTGTGCCAGAACTGCTCAAGAGCAGCCGAGTCACCAGAGCATATTCAACACTCTTCCCCACAGATCTGCATCACGGCACCACAACACTGCTGTGAGGAAAGCTAACTTCAGTCCCTGGGCAGAATACCTGTCCATGCTAAAAGATGGCAGAAATTCCTCAGAAAATCTTGGCAATAAACTGGATAGACACAGAGAGGCTTCCAGATAGGAACAGTCGTGTATCAGATTGAGAAGGTGACACGGTGCAGTTCTGTCACCATGACAGCATCTGGCCAATTGCCCGCAGAACCCCAGCCCTTGGAAAGCATTGCAATACTGTTGCTTTTCTGCACATTGATAGGGCTTTTAAAATAGTTGAGAACTATTATAAAGTCATATGCAGCTCTTTTGCTGTTGCCATGCTTTGAAGTCTGATCCTTGTCCTTGCTTCAGCCTGAATTCAATGGCAAAGTGCTGTTGAGGTTAATATTTTCACTGTCTCACTATATTTACAACTGAATATGCTCCATCTGTTTTGTTCTTGTCAAGCCAGTCATGTTATACGTCTTATAAATATTTATAAATGCAATTTAATAAACTGAAACATTTGGAAATAAAGTATGGAGCAGTGATATACAATGTTCCTTTTGTGTATAGATATATTTAAACTGAAGTAGCATATTATATATACGTAAGATCACAAAAAACAAGGAAAGGAATTGGCTGTCACATGCAACTTTATTCCATAATTCTGTTCATCTTCAAAAAGCTTACAATTTTTGCCTATTAAGAAGCAAATTTCTGTTTTGACAAATTTCTTCTTTGGCAAATTTGGTAATTGCGGTACCTTCTTATTTCACCATCAGTTTTACTACTGTGTGATCACACCCTTATGTTCCTGTGCCAACTTTATCCCTGACCTCAAGTTTAGCTCCCTCTTTCACATTTTTACCCCCCAAATGGTTTCTAGACAATAGACAAGTTAATAGCCTTCATTCTCTTCTTCTCTCACCTTCTGTATGAAGGTGGTTAGAATGGTACACACTCTTTCAGGTTTCTTTAAGAGTGTCTTGAATCTTGGATTTGTGCAAGTCTTTTTAACCTTACCTAAATCGCTACAAAATGACTTTTCATTTTCTGTATATTTTCACAAAAATTCTTTCTTTCTTCTTTTAGCTTCTGATGAATGATGACTTTCGTAGTTGTTAAGATAAAAATGAAGAGGCATGATTAAATGAATCTTTCCCAAAGTGTTATCAAGTATTGTAGAAAAACAATACTGAATTAATGGCTCGTACAATAAACAGCATCATTGCCCTTAGGCTTTATTACAATAAGGAGACAAACAAAACAAATATTTTAAAAAGACCTTTTTATTTTGGCATTGTGTTATTTCTGATTCCTTTTAATTTTTTCTTTGTGAACGAGTAAACGTAAGGCAAATCATGAACTTCTGCCCTGTGCTCTGGGAAGTCATTTCAGCATGTCAGCATAATGGAGCCCACTTATGCATGATCAAAATTCAGGAAAAAATAGATGTTACATTTCCATAAGCTGGTCTCTCTTGGTCTGTACCCATCCTAGAGTAAGAGAACGTCTGCTTATGAAATAAGTTCTCTGATAGGGCAAAAATTAGGGAAAAGGAAAGAAAATTATAAAGAGGGAAATATTATAATTCTTTAAGCAAAATAATGATAGTAATCTTGTGAGAATGTTGAATTGTCTTTCAGTTATTAAATATCATGTAATATTTAATATTTACATTACAGATAAAGGATATAGGATATACAGGAGATACAGAAGTCACGTCTGTCAATCTTTTATGTTCATCATAAGTACCTGAGAAATTCATTAACTGTACTTGTAATTTTAGGTATTAAGAAGTGCTTAGTGACAATTCTCTTTCGTAAACAGGTTTTAAGCTCCTCTTAAGCTATATTTGTCATATTAGTAAATAAAAAATGTTAAGGTATGGCTCTGAAGAACAGCATTTGGCTGGGAGGCCATACCTGCTGTGGGATGTGGAGCTTACATTTTACACTGCTATGTTGGTTTTCTTTTGCTATAACCCAGGAGCATGAATAGAGGGGGATAAATAAAATGACACACGTTCTCTAGTGGATGAAACACAACAGTATTTATTTCACTGATGTTTTGTTTTGTTACCAGGAACCTTAATTCTTGCTATTTTGTTGTCACTTGCTACTGAAGATTTTCAGATACTACAGGAAAATTAGCTAATATGCTTGTGATTTTATACAAATAGTTCTAAAATGTGGTAATTTTCACTTTTTCATTAAAATATAGGCAAAGTATTGATTTTTTTTGCAGAAAGTATGTCAAGTAAAATTATTTTTGTTGAATACAGCTTCTCCTTTTCTGAAAAATTGTAGCCAGCCGTATCAAGGCACCAGAAAGGAGAGATTCCAGAGATACTTTAGTGCAGTTGAAGGCATAAACAGAGATTTGAGTTGATACCACTTTGCAGATATGTGTGGGGGGAGGAGTTAACAATTGAGCCAATTTTATTTCAGTCCACATATAATTAATTTAATTTTATCCTACAAAGAAAGGTTTCTTTTTGCTCCACAGCAATTTTTAAGTATCATATCAAAGTTCTTTGAGGGTCTATATTCTGGCATCCGCTGGTTAAGTACTATTTAATTTGGTTTTGAACAAAGGAAAATTAATTACAGCTGTTGCATCAGTTCTTTGATAGAGTCCTGGTACCTTGGGAAAATGTAGAGATCTACTGAAATATTTCTCCTATGTGTGAGAACAGCTCAATACATTGTTTTACACAAAATCTTTCAGAATGTTATACACCTTTATTACTGCCAGAAATAATGAGGTTTTGCGAACTACACATGTATTATATGATATATGTAACTAGGTGCAGCAAAAATAGCCACTAACCTTATTTTCCCAATGCTAAACTAGTCAGCATACACCACATCATCACATTCTGCTGCACCATTGTGAAGAGTGACCTAGTTCTGTCTTTTTTTCCAGGTATCTTCTTTTTGTTATGAGATTAGAAATTATGAGGTTTTGTACTAATAGAAATGACATTTTGCCCACTCAGTGCTCTGTGATTGTCAGAATGAAGTCTTCTGTAAAGTTTTAAAAAATTGGTAATTACTTTTATTAAAAATACTTGTCTTGCTATGTAAGCTGTTCAGAATTTACAAAGGGGGAAAAAAGTGAACACTTCTATACCTGCAAGAATTATGTCTTCATTAATATTTAGTGCTTCTAATATTACCATTGATAAGACATTATCTTTTCAAGCCACACAAGGACTGAATGCAATACTGAGGTTGTACAAACAGGACCTTTATCTGTCTAGGCCCCTGGTCTTCAACCAGGAGCTGTGACTGTGACCTCATGCTGGATCACAGGCAGGGAAAACCAGATTTATAACCTTTAGAGAAGGCCATTGCAGTATTTTTTCAGTGCAGATGTCGATTCTTCTTGCTTCTTACACAAATGAGTGTTTGGATGGTAGCTGAACTTAGGGGCTGTACCCAACTGTATATAAAGGTAGGAAAGGTTTTTTTTCTGGGAAAAAGCAAGCATGGCACAGTAGCTATTTTGTTTCATCTTAGATCAGTATGAATTTCCTGAAATCTTATGTTATTGGAGGAAGCACAGTCTTGTCTGTAGTATTAAATTCATAAAAACTGAGTTGAGCAGCTGTGCAACAGGTTTCATGGCCTCTCCTTCCATCCCACATGTCTGACACAGAGGGAAGAATTAACATTTATCAGCTGTATTTCAATTATATTATCTGTTTTTTCATTTACGGAAAAATGTCAGATTCATGAAATCATCTGAAGGAGAGATGAGGGAGAATCCTTTAATTCTTAAAAAATCTTCTAAAACATACTGCCACATTTTAACTCAGAACATCAAGCTGTAGCTGTCATATAAACCACAGCTGTGGATTTTATTTTTATGAATTATGAAGCAAACTCTTGTAGCAAATGACCAGGTTTTGATAATGGGGGGCAGGGGAAAAGGAAAAAATTATTTATTTAACAAATATTTATTTAACAAATGAGAATACTGTAATTTCCTTTACCTGATATGAAACTGAAAAAGTGTTTACTAAATTCAGTAAACTCCTTAGATTACTAAACTTTGCAGTAAACAAAGGGTTAACACAATCTGTTGCTCTTGGCTTCAAAGTCAAAAGTGGGTTAAAATGGACTGAGAAAGTTTAGAGCAGTTATTGTTTCATCCTGTTTGTTTGCACACTCAGGAAAATCTCATTATAAACAACACATTCAATTCCCTTTTGAATCTTTATCTTCACATAGATGGAAATCAGCAATGTTATGTTGAATTTTTATAAATTCAAGGTAGTGGATTGAGCTGGTTATAAACCAGCATTTTGTCTTCTTCTGTTCCTTATGAGCAAAACACTGATTTATGCTGCTTTAGCAATACACAAATGATTTGGTTATCATTATTAGGTTATGATTATGTTTAAAATACTAACTGAAATTTAAAATGTTGGAATAAGTAGATAAAGTAGAAAGTTGATTACTACCAGCTATATGCAAATTATTTTCATTTAATTTTCTGAACTAATTTGGAAAACATACTAAAGTAATTTGGAGAGATTCATTCTCTGAAGGATAATAAAGAATACTGCAATTCATTTTGGAATAGTTTCTAATAATTTTAAAATAGATGGAAATTAATATTCTGGAATTAATTGGTTTTATCTGTTATTGCTACTTAGAAAAAATGCATTTCTATTTTTCTTCAGAATCTAAAGGTTGCTAAGGAAACCACTTCTATTATATCCATGGGTATTGCATAGAACTTGCCTATATATAAGAAAAAATGGTAAATGTAATTACAACTACCTTCTCTCCAGGAAGAATCTTCTCTTTTAATCAGCAAGTGATCCTGTTTTAATTTGTGTATTTTAATGCAACAAAAATTTTACATTGCATACACCTTTCCAGGAGGATTTATGCATAATTAATGTTTTCATGTACAAAAAGATAATGTCACAACAAGAGCTCAATGCTGAGTTAAACGAATGGAGGCTGGGTAGAGGTTTGGATGAGAAACTATACTGGAGCATCCAGCTGCTCCTGGATTTAAATACAGTGGAACACAGTCATTATTCCTCTTTGATCTGCCCTGCCCAAGCTGAAGTGCAGAACATCCTGCAGTGCAACAGGCCAAGAGGCACTGGCCTCTGGGGGGGAATTCCAGCTGCTGTTCTGAACACTCAAAGCCATCAAAGGCTGTAACACATCGTGTAAAGTTACCTTTGAGGGCATGGCCAAGTGATAGCTTGGATTAGCTCTTTGCTTTATGGAGAGACCCTATCTTTGGGAAACTACTCACTAAATAAAGTGGACTTTGGACTAGACACTTGAGCAAATGATGTAATTGAACCTAAAGACAGATGAATTTCAATAGGTTATGTAAGTTTTATTTATATAGATTTAGAGCAGAAATAGAAGAGAGAAGGAACAGGGAGAAAACATAGTCTGCAAAGAGATTTCAAGTACCCACTGGATAAAAGACTAGATCAGTATGATTACAGTCAGGAGTTTTTGTAATGAAAATATCAGTGATGTTTATGAGCATCCTGCTGCCTGGCAGCAAATCCAAGAGTTAATATAACCACCCTCTCTGTGTTTAGGTAGCTGGCTGTCCAGACCTGAGGGCACTGCCCACCCTGACTGGCCATGGAGCCCCCAGGTGTCCCCCATTCTGCCCCTGTCCCAGGTCTGTCAGTCCCTGCCCTAGAGGTGTTCACAGCAGGGCTGGTCCCCAGGAGCCCCCTGAGCCAGGTCCTGCAGGGCCCTGTGACCGTCCCTCTCCCCAGGACAGCACCCAGTGCCCAGGGCTGTACCTGATCCGTGTTCTCCTTACCGGGTCTGATCCTCAACACAGCTGCTCATCCCTTGGGAACTGATTTTCCTGAGTTTTCACCCATTTCTGATTAACACCCTTATCTGAGTGTCTGTGGTTCATAGCAGAGACACGTCAGCTGCTAAACAGCAATAGTGCCAGAAGCAAGCAGTAGGTGGCACAAGATTACTCACCCAACCTCCACAACACAACCCTGGGTATCTGCCCAAGTATAATGAAGTTTCAGAAAGGGTCTGCAAAGCCACATGCCAACACAGAGCTTACAGGTTATTCCCAGTTATAGTGAACAATTTCTTCTAGAATTCCAAGGAGTTGGAGGCAACTTTCTCTTTTTGAAGAGTAGGGTTATGGCTGTAATGTAGTTACAGAGAATTGCTTCTGTAGAGTTAATGTGTCTGCTAAAGTGAATTTAATAAATTCAGATGGGCTGGAAGATATAATTCGGGAGATGTTACCTGCAGCTGTGACTCATGTCCCATTAATTTTCTACTAGTCATGGGTTCCTATCCATCTGGAGGATATTATTTAGGATTATATTTGGGTTTAAAATCCTGAGGAACTTGGAGCTGTTATTTTGGTAGAAGTAGGCCAGGCATGTGAATAGGGAGTTGTTAGAGGGTAATAAAAACATTTGATTCTCAGTTTTCAAGATGTTAAGAGACCTTTTCCTATGGATGAGCCCAGTAATAGCTCAAGTGTTTTGTTTACGTAGAATGTGGTTTGTGGTTTCCACTTCATTGTGGAAGTTTTATTTTAAAACTATTAAGCTCAAAGAGGTAAATGGTGGACGAGAGCTGCTTCATCTGAGTAATTTCTTTTCTCAATACACAAATCTGAGAACCTTGTCTAGCTAGAAAGCTGGAGCTCAGGTTGTGGCTAGAGTCAAAGCTTTCTTTCTCTGTGTAACTTCAGAAAATTAGGCTTATATATTCAGAGAAATTCATTGATGACTAAAACTGTGTCCAGAAGAAACTTCTTTCAATTTTCAGTGTTCTTGCTTACCCAAAGTAGTAGTATGGAGTTAGGGTAAGGAGCGGGTTCCAGATTGTTGTATTGAAATAAGTTCATACTTAACATCCAAATAACACTTCTGCCAACTCATAAGAAAATGATCTTTAATTTTTAGAGAACCATTATTATCTTGCTTGTATGGCAAGCTATGAAATCCCATGTGGAAACATAAAGACTGATGTGAAGGGCCTAGAGAGTCTGTTTACTAGCTGCTGAGTATCAGCTCATTCTCTACAAGCACATCAGAAACTGTCCCCCCTCAGCATCTGTGCTTTTTTCATCCATTGTCAGTGCTGTGCTGCTTCCCTGAGTGGAATGCCATGAAATGCTGTTGGCAAGGTTAGGGTTTGGATTACAGCTGCAGGAGAACAGTCTCACACACACCTCAGTGTGCCTTCTGCTGTGTGTGAGCACACACAGAGGAAGTTACTGTGCAGTAGCTAACACAAACCCAGGGAAATTTCTACCCTAGAGACCAGAAACAAAGATTCAAATACTACCATACTTAAAATACTAGGGAATATGTACAGTTTCTTCAGTGATATAATGTTGGATACTGGACAGTATGTAAAAAAATGTCAGTCTGTAAAAAAATGGAAGTTGAAAGTCCTTTCTAGAGCAGAAATATAATGCTTCAAATGAATTGAATGTTAATCATTATCTGTGCTGCTGGTAATCAGCTTTTGAAACAAGAATGAAATGCCCAGCTACAAATATTCCTGGAAAACACATAGCCTTGAAGCAGAGAGGTTGTTTGCAGGTAGCTCAGTAGTATGTACTGAGGCAACAGAAGTCACCTTGAGAACAGATGGAATACAGTCAAAGATTAATGGCAAATTTACGATCCCTTTAAGAACAGGAGCCAAATAAAGTCAAATTGAATCATAAATTTGGAGGCTATATAGGATCAGAACATGTAGAAAGTAGACTCATTGCTAAAGTCAATTTGGCTACATGACTAAGAACTGAGAGCGCTCTGAAGCACTGCAGAATGGGTTTTGGGCTAGATTTGCTAATCTCCTTAAGCAATTAAAAGAGAGAAAGAAGGGAACTGAAACAGAGCATAGCAAAAGCTTTCTAACTTTGACAAAGAGGCTTTTCTATCTATTTGCTTTGGGAATTCCAGATAGAATACAGAATAGCAGTTAAATCTTATGTCATAGGAGAATAACTCTACATACACTGTGTAGCACTAAGTGCATATTTAACAGCTTATGTGAGAAGCACTGTAGAAGTCTAGACTCTTCTAGTTACGCAGCACTGAAAGTAACTATTTGTCTGCTCAAGTTTAACTGAAATTTTTTTATTGAAAAATTAAATATTTATTGAAATAAATTTATCTGTAAAATACTCATGACCAAGACATCATATTTATTCATAAATATTAATTATAGATTGTGTATGATTTTCACTAGCAGTAAACCTATATTACCTTCAGGTATGTTAGGTCAAAATGATACCAATTTCTTTGTGCTGTCTGGTTTAACTTCTAGCTAAAACTAGAAATTTCAGATGTGAATGACTTTTAATGTTACCATGTCTAAGGCAGTGGGGAACCTGTGAACAGTAACAATTTTGGAGGAGAAAGTGAAACAGAAATAAAGCTTAGTACAGTGTTTTAGGGTTTTGCTTGCACATTCTCCTTCAACACTGAATATTGCTTGAGAAATAGCAAATTCGATTGATCCAGAAAATAAAGTTGTGTGGCTGCAGTAAGTAGGCTAACAAACTTCTTGTTTTGGTTAAATATCTCTTTTAGTAGTAAAATTAAGTAAGAGTTTCCCAATCAAATTCTACACTACTATTACTGCAGCTAACTGGTTTCCAAAGGGGCTTTTCCTGATTTTTATCACCTGACATTCAGGTAAGAATTATTTCTATAGATTTCCAATAATTAATTATTGTATTATTCCAGTAATTATTCCTGTTGATAGTAATGGGATGCATGCCATACAGTGTAAACCAGGACTGATTATTATATCTGGCCTGCAGTTCATGGTGGCCTGAGGGAGCAGGAAGCTGGCAGAGGCAAGTCTTGCTGCAGCACGCACTTCCATGATATAACAGGACACAGCATTGTCACATGCTGAGAGGTTTCTGGCAACTTTAACCTGTATCATCAAAAGCTGGTACTGCCAGAATTGTCTCCATTCATTTTAATCTGGTTTTGGGTGAAGGATATATGTATTGTTTAATAGCAGCTTAGTCCTTCTGATAACTAGATAAACAGAAAAGGAATTTAACTTGCTTACATATCTCAGCATCATCTTAACCTTGTAAGAACTACTACATGCAAGAGCATGCAGTGACACAATGGAAGGAATGGATTCAAATTGAAAGAGAGTAGCTTTAGATTAGATATTAGGAAGAAATTCTTTACTGTGAGGGCAGTGAGACACTGGAACAGGTTGTCCAGAGAAGATGTGGATGCCCCATGCCTGGAAGTGTTCAAGGCCAGGTTGGATAGGGCTCTGACCAACCTGGTAGAGTGGAAGGTGACCCTGTCCACAGCATGGGGGTAGAATTATATGACATTTAAGGTTCATTCCAACACATTCCATTATTCTAATTTTTTTTTCTAGGAAGTGTATAGGGAACAAGGAATGAATAATGTCAAAAAACAGCAGAGAAAGAACCAATGCATTTTTATCTAGTATTTCAACTGTCATGTCAATTGAGCTTTGTTTAGTGTTTTCAGTAAACTAATCTGTAATTAATGGTGCTATATTAATTGCAGTATTATCAAGAAAACACAGCCAAGAACAAGACAGTCTTCAATCTTATTGAATTTAGTTAATGCATACAGGAGAGAAAAAGACTACAAACTACAGACTTAATGGTAAAAGTGAACATTTTGCTCTGAATGAGAAATGCTTTGAAACCAACAGAACTGATCATAGAAGAGCTGTCTTTGCAGAAACAGCATCATGAACAGAGCTGAAGTTATGGCCAGCTGGAAAGAAACTGCAGTGAGCTGGAAAGAAAGAACATAAGGATAAAAGTGACAAGAAATATGTCACATTAGAGTAATGATACTGAGATATATTAAAGTCATTGCTCTCTTCATTTGAAAACTGTAGGCTCCCAAAAGATACCCCCAGTTATTTCAGAGAGAGCTATTCACCAGCACAGAAACGTGTCTCTGTTTTGCTATTGATTCAATGGGTTGACCCCCTCTGAAATCATGCATCTTGACTCTTACAAATATGTCAATATACATGATTCCTGTAGCCATGGAAGGCCTTGAGCTAATAAATCTTGTAGGATTTTTGCAATTTTAGCTACAGGAACTGAGCATAAATGAGCCCAAAGTAAAATGTGATCCTTGTGTTGCTTGTAAAGATAACTCCAGCCAAGCAAGGGTGGTATCTGCAATTATTTCACAAGCATGTGTATCTACAGCTAGTCTTGTAGCACCTTAGCAGTGCTAACTTTTCATTTTAAAATGCTGGGGGAGAAGGTGACCTTTTCAGCAACTGCATAACTGGTCGAGCATCAAGAAGCAGGACTGAATTCTGTTTCATCCTTCCCCAGAGGATTTAAACCTGTGTGTTTCCTGGGAATGTTCTGCTCGTCATCAACACAGATCACCAACAGTTTAGGAAGATGCACAAGAAAACATATGCTCAAGCAATAAAACAGTTAATGGAATGAGCAACCCCTTCTACCACTGATGTCAAGGCACAGTGCAGCAAGAAGCCAAGAGGCATGCAGCTCAAAGCAATGGGTGTGTCTAAACATCTGCAATGAAACATTTGTCTACAAAACCAGAGGCCAGGATTTCAATCCATGGTCTAGGAATTTCTTACACATTTATATTAGCAGCCATGAGATTAAAGAGTGGAAACATTTGCAAGTTAAGATTATTTTTTATTATGCAGGTGTTTAGTCAATGACCACCAGGAAAACAAGGATAGAATATATTTGCATTTCAGTCCAAGTATTTCAAACAAATACTCATTTTTTCTTTGTCATTCAGCATAATAATCTCCAGTTGCCTTTATTAGTTCAGTTTAAAACAAGCAATAGTAATAATTAAAACACTGGTTTATTGGATAAACACAGAGGGGAAAAGTAAATACTTTTAAAAGTTCAGTAAAAGAACTGTGCCCAAGACTGAAGCTACTGAGTTATTCAAAGAAATCTGTTCAAAGCATTTTTTAACATCATTTTAATTTAATACTTCTTGCAATCTGCTTCAAATTTTGTCTGTTAATTTGTGTTCAAATGAAGGATTTTCTAGACACAGATAAGAACTCAGATTTCAGAAGGCAACTCATTATTAAAGATACTGGACAATTTTCTATGGTAAAGAAGTATATTACAAGAGTACAGAAGCACTATTGTATTAGAAAAAAAATTTAAAAACCCAAAATGCATAGACTATGCAGAGGAGAATGAAAAATGGGCACGTAAATTACTGTGCTCTTAGCTCTAATTAAATTTTTTTAGATACTGTTTCAACACACTAAGTATAGACATTATTCAATATTCAAGAAAAGCAGAAAAATGTAATTTATTACTTTCTGCAGTAGGAATTCAAATTTCCTAGAACAAGGAAATGTTGAATATGGGGAACTTTATTTTGATCCATTTCTTCTTATCCTCCTTGAACAAAAGCTTTTATCTGGCAGAAACATCTACACTTATGATACAAGTGCAGGAATTTTGTCTAGTAACATTTCAGCAGCTGCTGTGATTCTTTTAGATTTCTTTTGGTTTTGTCTTTAACTAGTAAGGAAAATAATTTTTATTTGAGTAAATGTTAATAATAGCTTTTTGTGCACTTTGAAAGCAGACAATACTCCTCTCAAATTTTCATGTGAGTATATCTATTACTATGACCTATTCACACTGATTTTCATAGCAAAGATGTCCCAGCATGGTCAGAAGGGCCTGAACGTTGGCAAAATTGTTAGATGTGATACATTGTACCTCTCCCATCACTCAGCAGAAACAATATTACACAGATCTAATAATTTCTGAAAGTACAGATTTTTTTTTCAGGAGGTTAGGAGAGTTTTTTATCTTGGTGGGCGGGGTTTCTTGTAGAAACCCTCTACTAGTACATTTTGTTTTTCTCCTCAATATTATTTCTACTTGTGCATGACTGGTAATCTATTATGAAATGATAAATATTCAAGACTGTTGACTATGATATGTGCATTGAGTGTAGGAAAACATGACATTACACGTAGTGTGAAGCAGTTGAAAAGTTACCTTTTGTCACAAATGCTGCAAAGAACGTGCCTGGTTTATTGGAAGCATTTCAATACATACAACAAAATGGTATTTTTCCCTCCATTTATATAGCTCCACATGAATTATTCAATCCAGTCTTTTATAAACTGCTTCTGCTCATGTTCCGTAAAAACCTGAGAGATGATTTTTTTTTCTTGTGAAGCACATCTGTAGGCTCATCCTTCCAACTGCCTGGCACAGTCACCCAGAGGTGCCCCCCACCTCTCCCAGCTTGCAGCCAAGGCAGTGTATGCACACTGGGCTTTTGTCTGAGCAGCAAAGCAGCCTAACCTTCTGTGACTCAACCAAAGGTGAAGTGCATGTGCTTCATCTCAGGCTTGTTTTTCTTTCAAAAATACATAGCACAGGAGTGTTTACTTTTTGTGGTTTTGCTTAAATAGATGCAAAAAAAATTCAAATGCAAGACTAACATGAAAATTATAACTTTGAGCTGTCAAGCAGTACCACCATTACATGCCCATGCAATTTTTGTTAATCCTGCTTCACTGGCTCTTAAACTCTGACCCTTTATTCCACAGGCAACACTGAGAAGTGGGGAGAATGGGGATAGGGACTGGGGAGGGACCAAAGAGCTGGACCTTTTTTTTTTCTGTTCTTAATGGAGTCCAGACGTAAATCCTGGAACATGAATGAGTGATGCGTGTAAACTAAAAATAACAAAGGAACTTCAAGCACTAATTGCTATACCTGTCTACTACATTAAACCACAGTTGGTTAAAAGTTGGGCTCTGCTGCACTGTCATGTGAAATTAACCTTGTTTTAATTTTACCCCAAGATTTTTTCTAGTGGAAAAAAGTAATTTGAGTTCTGATATAACATAAACAGTTACCCAGAGAAATCACACTGATGTCAGAGAGAAGGGAAGAAGAAAGAAATGTTCAAAAATTTATATTCCCTATACTTACAGATTATGCTATAGAGGTTACTATGAAAAGTTTCCATGTGTCTTGGGCAATTAAGTTCATTACTCCATTTTCAAAACTTCCTACAAATTTCCTCTTGTATATTAATAGACAGGTTAGGTAAAATTCTTATCAAGTTTCTACACAACTTCTGCAGAAGGCAAACATATGAAAATTATCAACTTCTTACATGGTATTTGCTTAATGGTTTCACATGTTATACTTTCCCATATTGTAGTCACACAAAAAATGCTTTGATTTTCACATAATGGCAGGAGATGATGAGTTGGAAAGCATCCACAAAGATCATGGAGTCCAACTCCTGGCCCAGCACAAGACCATCCCCCCACATCACACCATGCTTGTGAGAGCACTGAAAAACAGTTCTTAAACTCTTACAGGTTTGCTGTGGCCACTGCCCTGGGGAACCTGTTCAGTGCCTGACCAGCCTGTGGATGAAAAATTTTTTTCTAATACCCAACCTAAACCTGCCCTGAGCCCTCACAACTTCAGCCCATTCCCTGGGGTCCTGTCACTGGTCACCAGAGAAGAGATCAGTGTCTCCCCCTCCCCTTCCCCTCACAAGGAAGTTATAATTGCAGTGAGGTTTCCCCTCAGTCTCCTTTTCTCCAGGCTGAACAGACCAAGGGACCTCAGCTGCTCCTGACAAAGATTCCCTTAAGAAGGCTGTGATCGTAAAAGTCACAGTCTCTGGAATGTATGAGTTATCCCTTGAACAGCTTGCTACTGACCAAGGAACTTCTACAAAATCATTGTAGGAGGAAAATTAGACAGTTGTGCAGTCCCTTCTCAAGCAAAATTTCCAGTCAAATGTGTAAATGTAAAGCCCCAGTAAAAAGACTTTGCAGTGGTTCATGTACTCTGTGTTGGATGCACAGAAGAAAGACCAATCAGATGTTCTCAAGAGGTCAAAACAACACAAAAGTTTACTGACAAATCTTGGAAAAATCAAGGAACTTTGGCAAAAGATTTAGTACAATACCCAATCAACATAAAACGCTTCTCACAGCATTAATCTGGCCCATTCAACTTAGCAAACTTTTGTTTTGATGTTATGTTACTCAAAACATGTTCCAAGAGAAGGGAGTTAAAAGAAGAGAGAAAGACAGAAAATATATACATAAAAGCACACATGTAGCTACCAGCTCCTGGGTTCCAGGAGTATTCAGACAGAAAGTCCAAAAGGAAGACAGGGTTAAGAGATGTGCTGACTCCCTCCTTGGGCTTAAATACCCAATGGCCTCTCTGGGCCCTCCCCCCAGTCAGGACTTCTGGTCATTTGTCCACTCTGGGGCTGGGTTAGGGCAGAGTGGAGCCCTGCCCCGGTGTGCCAGGGATTGGCAGTTCTGGCAGGCTGGGATATGGGATCCAGTCAAGTTCACTGCCTCACCAGGGCAAGGCCGGGGCTGCCCGTTCCCTCCCACACAGGCATCCCAAAATACCTCGAGTCAGTCAATTCCTCCAGTCTCTAACTTAACCTGATTTAGAACTATAGGGCACTTAGGGCATGTGAAGATCAAAACTGAGGCTTACATTTCTACTTTAGTGTGTGTAGCTTTATATATTCTAATTTTTCTAAAGGTTTTAATTCAATTCCTTCACTTTTCACTCTCTGTGGAGGATCCATGGGAACATAAGACTCCAACATAGATTCAGCAGCATATACCTTACAAATCTAATAAAAATACACTGGCTAATGCATAATAGCCTATACAAATATGTTAACAAAATAGAACATTCGGTTTGACATCTCAATTTCACGTCATTTTAAGTGTTATTGGGTAAGGGAAAATCCAGCCTGACCAACCCAAGGGGATTTTATGATGGAGTGACTACATCAGTTGACAAAGGAAATGGCTACAGGTGCCATTTATCTGTATTTCTATAAAGCCTTTGACATGGGGGCCCATAACAGCATTCTGTCTGTATTGGAGAGAGATGGATTTGTTTGGTGGATGAGGAGTTGGTTGGACAACTGCATCCAGAGGGTAGCAGACAATAGCTCAGAGTCCTGATGGACATCAGTGACGAGTGGTGTCCTCCCAGGGGTCCTTGGGGCCAGTGCTGTTTTATGTCCTCCTCAGTGGCATAGATATTTAGACACAGAAATTTAGTGTGTCTCCGAAAATTGGCTGATGACACCAAGCTGGGTGGTGCTAATGCTACACCTGAAGAATGGAATGTGATCCAGAGGGACCCTGAGAAGCTTGAGGAGTGGGCCCATGGGAATTCCACGAGGTTTAACAAAGCCAAGTGCAAGGTGCTGTGTTGGGTTGGAGCAACCCCTGCTGTCGGGCTGGGGGATGAATGGATTGAGAGCAGCACTGTGGAGAAGGATTTGGGGGTGCTGGTGGATGACAGGTGGACAGAAGCTGGCAATGTGCACTCACAGCCCAGAAAGCCAGCTCTGACCTGGGGCACATCCAAAGCGTGGCCAGCAGGGCAAGGGAGAGGATTCTGCCCCTCTGCTCTGCTCTGGTTAGTCTGTACCTGGAGTGCTGTGCTCAGCTCTGGGGTCCCCAGCAGAGGAAGGACACAGACCAGTTGGAGAAAGTCCAGAGGAGGCTTCCAAGCTGATTAGAAAGATAGAGCACCTCTCCTACAAGGAAGAGAGAAAAGGCTGAGAGGATTGGGGTTGTTTGGCCAGAAGAAGAGAAGGCTCTGGAAAGACCTTATTGCTGCCTTTCAGTACTTAAGGGGGTATGTAAGAAAGATGGGGAAAAACTTTTTAGCAGAGCCTGTTGTGATATGAAAAGGGGTAATGTTTTTAAGATGAAGGAGTTTTGATTTAGATTAGGTATAAGAGAGAAGTTTTTTCCCAATAAGAGTGGTCAAGCACAGAACGAGTTGCTCAGAGAGGTGGTAGATTCCCCATCCCTGGAAACATTCAAGGTCAGGTTGGATGGAGCTCTGTGCAACCTAATCTAGTTGAAGATTTTCCTGCTCAGGTTAGGGAGTGGACTAGATGGTCTTTAAAAGGCCCCTTCCAACTCAAAATATGAGTCTATAAACTTTAAAGAGTGTAATTCTTGCACTGAAACAAAAGAAAAATAGCCTAAGTCCTAGAAACAGTGACATAATATGGTATAACATATTTCCTGACAGAGCTGCAAATGACACTGATTTATCTGCACTTGCATTTGAAATGCGCATACATTCTAGCAGATTGTCATACCTGAAGTTAGGTAGAGTTATGGCTCATTCACAGAGAGGGAACATGGATATTGCTGTCTTGTGTGTACAGATGTCTCTGCTTTTTTTCTAGTTTTCCTTTATTGACCAGTATTGCATACCTTTCAGGGTCATCAGTCTGTGCTGTTTATTTTTGGTCTCACTCCTGTGTATGGAAAAAAACAGGAAAACAGTCAATCCCACTGCAACCATTCAGAATTTCCACTTTCTCATCCAGTTCAAAGTGCCTTCAAAGTGGAATTTTCCATGTACAACTTAGAGTCCCTCTGGAAAATTATTTTTCATTGAGATACAACAAAAATTTAATATTCTTTCTCCAAAGACAGAATAAATGAATACATAGATATTATGATAATTTTTGCACTACCTTTTGGTTACTTCAAAGGACATTCAGGTTAATAGAAATGCCTTAAAATTTTCTCTATGCTTATAAGCAGCTGGATCATGTTTCCCATTCAAGATGTATTTTCCGTATGACAAATTGATTTCATTCATTTTCTTTTTGTTTTGCCTGAACCAGAGTACTATAAGTAAAAATGATGGCCTCATTCTGTTTTTGTTTTTTTTCTCAATACTGAGTTAAAACTTACAGAATTTAGGCAAGCCAATTAATCTACTTGAAGCAGAAGGACTTCTGCTTTCATATGAAACAAATAATTGGTTCTTATTGCATGATTTGAATAACAAAACAGCGTTAAAAGCAATTTATTTGAAAACAGTATAGCTGGCTTTGCCTTGCTGTCATTTTGTGACATATCCTCTGTGCTGTACTCCAGAAGCCTATCAACCTTTTTGTTTTTGTCTTATTGCTCTCTAAATATTCAAAAGTATCCAGCAGGAATGTTCCAATAAGAATTTATAAGTGTTTTTCTATGTAGATGCAAATAAGCTTAATTTCACAGATAAGGAGACAGAGCAGGTAAGACTTGTCAGGGTTCCCTATAGAAATTAGTAAATGAGTCCAGATTGAAACTGTAGCACTGTTAGATTATAACTTTGTTACTCAGAGGACTTAATTAGTAAGATAGGCAAATACAAGCAAGGTATCTTTTTACTTTTGGTGCATTCATAAAAAAATATTGTGATAGTGACTAATCCAGGTAAAAAGTAATATTTAGAGGGGAAAAAAAGCAATGGTTTTGGTGATTTGAGTATTACTGTTACAGAGATGTAATTTCTCAATGCATTTAGATCTAAAATTACTTGTAATTTCAATAGCTATTACTGATAGATCTGACATAAATGAAGATTTTACTGCATTCTCTGCTATGAGTTAATGTATATGTGACTTCATGGGTTGTTAAACTTTTACACCTATTCCAGAATTCAATTTCTTCAAAAATACATGATAATGCACAATTATAATGATGTTCCAAGTCTGAATCAGCATATTGCAGGCAATTATGGAAACACGTTACCTGTGACTGAGCTGAATTGAGATTAATCTCTATGCTGCTTTTTCTTAGTATTATGTAAAATGCCTAAAACAGCATTTGAGTACTGAAACCAAAGGGCTTTCTTTTCTAGCTTCCTTTTCAGTGACAGCTCTATACAACTTGAGGAAAAAAAAAAATCTGCCTGCATCTTTTTTAAGAAACAGATGTAGTTAATCTTGGGGCCTGTGAGATTATTATGAAGATAAGAAGTTTCACTTTCTGAATGTCTTTAATGGTATATATATATATAAAAAAAACCCTGTATTTTTATTAGCTCTATAAAGAGATTTTTTCACATAGAAAAATGCTGTTTAAAAGGAAATTTTTTATATTTACCTTATGGTTTATTTTCTAGTTATTTTTTAACTCTCAGAACATAATCAGATATGATGATAATGCAGATTTTTCTTACTGGATAGTGATTTATTTTCACGGACTTAGCTTATACCGTATGTTTCTGTGGCACAAAAGCATATCTTAATCACATACTGAATCTGCTCTTAGCATAAAGTAATTTTTCAAGGAGTTCCTATTGCCTTCTCTGAACTGACTAGAAAGTGCATTGTGGATCTCTGGCTCAGTAATTGATGGACACTATTAGGTCTTCCCTTCAGGAGGCTGCATCAAAACTTCCCCCTCAAGCAGTATTCTGACACCTGTGCTTTCATGTTTGACAATCTTGCTAAACAACAAATAATAAGTTTCATGCTATTTTTTAAGATCTGTTGTCTGTCTCATACATTTTTGAAATGCTGCAGTCTTTTGGAGATGGAATGACTGTGAGCTGGAGTTCCTGCTAATTTTTTTAGACTGTTTCTTAAGGTCATGAATCCAGGTACCTGAAGCTTTTTACCTATTAGTGAAATACAGCCACCATCTGCCACCTAAGATACATTTGAATTATGAAATATTTGGTTAAAGCTGGGCATTGGATGAAGGCTAATTAGCAGATGAATGTCATCCACTTGGAAGCATCTGGGGGACTGGAGGTTTTCTGAATGAGAAAATTCATGCATTATTTGCTACTCGGATAAGAGGCTTGGAATTGATACTACTCAATAGCTTATTAGTGTTTGAGGTTCAGGGGATGGTATTAGGAAATACACTTCTTTTCAACCATTGTATTTTTGCCATTGTCTTAGTCTAGACCATTTTCCCTGTGATTTTCAGGTTTGGTGACTTTAGTCTAATGACAGTACTGTGGCAGATGATGCTCTGTGTTTCCTCTGTTGTAATCACAGTATGAAAATCTACTGAGAATGTGTCCCTGAATGTGAGTAAAAAAATCCAGACAACAAAAAAAGCCTTCCAGCATATTCTGTCATTCCTTACTGTCATTGGCAGTTTCATACCTATCAGTCAGCTATCACAAAAATACCAAGGCTGTTATTTCCAAGTGAAAATTGATCATAGAATTCTTCAATTCTATGAATATATATACATATATTTATCTATACATAAATTGAACATAGAATCCTAATATATGAATTTTAGAATATTGTAATACATAACAAAGTTTAAAGAATAAAACATCAGGAACCCTTGATAATGTCAATTTATAAAGTATAGTCTTCCAACTATGTAATTTATAAATTTATTGTTTTGGAATAAATTATAAAAAGTATTGTCTTTCTTGTTAAGTGTCTAATTTAAGTAGAAGTTTGCACATATCCTTTTCTTCTGATCATTATAGCACTTGTTTTCTAGTGGTTTAGAAATGAGAATGTTAGAAATGGTGGTTGGAGCTCTGTATGGTACAGTGTGATGCCATGCAGAAAGATTATAGCAGCCCTATCCCTAGATGAGGTATCAGGTAGGTCCTGATAGAAGTAGTTTTGTGACTTTAAATTCTGTGGTGCTTGTAGACAGGATGAGCTTGTGGGCTGCTCTTCTACTGGTTTGCTGATAAACTCTGCTAACACATCAAGATCCATGTGCTGGTCCCTGCCAGTCACTCAGGACCACGGGAGGATGGACACTTGATAAATCCTGGCAGCTGAAGATGGACCTGAGTGCCTAGTTGCTAGTTTACCTCCAAATTCCCAGATTTCCAAGCCCAATACACAGGTTTCCATTGTTTATAAAACTTGTTTACTAGTTACAATTTATGTCTTGCACAATTCTGTTGCCTGATGCTTGTCCTGATCTCTCCATCTAATCTTTGCTTTTCTCGAATTTGGCACAGTGCCTGGCAGCATTTGCTGCAGAGGCCTTTGACTTTGTGGAATCAATTTGTTCCCCCTTTCCTGACCTTCTTTCCCATGGCCATGGTAGCAGCTTCCCATCTCCATTTCTGATTCTGTATTTTTTGTCAGTTTGTGCCCTAACAGTATTAAATTTATGCATATGCCATTTAAAAAGTTATTTATTCTGTAATCTGTCCTTCTGTTTCTCCTGTTTTAATAGAATTGAGGAGACAAAATGTTCTAACAAATTTTAAAGAACATAAACCAGTAATTTCATTTCTGATTCAATAGTTCAGTCATAATCTCTCTCCATTTAAAGGAAAAAAAGTCATGTACAATAGGTAGTTTAGATCAGGTCACCCCTAACAAGTGAGTAGCAGTGTTTTCTTTATATCACTATCATTCCTAAAACAGGCTTTGTTGGGAGGTACTCAGAAGTCCCAAAGTCTGCTTTATGGAAAAGTACTTTCTTTTTCTAGAGACTGGCTGTTAGTTTTGTGACAGAACTGAGGTTCTGTGTGTGACAAGGAGATGTGATGACTAATCATGTGCCTTCAGGCTCAAATGAGAAAAGAATACCATGAAGTTAATAAACATTAACTTTTATGCCAATGAACAAGCTAGTATTTCCACTATAACCTAAGACAGCCCTAGGTGCATGGATCAAGTCCTACTAAAGAACCACTTGATATATATATGGTTATCCATACTCCTCTTGACCCTGAAGGTATGGGTTTTCTTGCTGGTTCCTCTGAAAATGAAGCCTGATATGATTTTCAGAGTGTTTTAACCTCAGTGGGAGGGAAGAGAATCAGGAGTGAACTGTCTTTGCAGTCTGCCCCTTGCTGGCATACCTCAAAGCCAGGCTGAAGCTGAAAGTAGGGATTCTCTTTCCATGGTAGCTTCCCTTTAAAGCTGGGAGTAATAGAGCATAGAAATTTTGGAAAATTGTCAGTAGTTAAGGCCGTCTGCTTTTGTACTACCTGTTCAAAGGGCAAAGAATTAATTATTCTTTAATTATTCTGATTAGTTAATTAGGTTGTTCACATAACCTTTAACATGATTTCAGGAATTGGAAAATTGCTGTGGTCTTTCCTAGTTCTGGTTTCCTAAGTTTTCCTGTGTCTCCTACTTTCCCCACCCTTGCTCCTACCAGGGTCTCTGTCACCTCTGGAAACCACTGTCATGGATCTTTTGCATTTCTTCAATCTATATAGGCCTTTATCTTGCTGAAACTAGCCTAGACTGAAAATAATCAGTCACTCAACTGACTCAATGAGTCATTTACTGTACATATCTGCCTCTACAATAATTATATGGGAATTGTGTTGCAGAAAAAAAAATCACACTGCTGTATAATCTGCCTCCCAACCCCAGTTTTTTAATGGAAAATGAAGATGTACTTATTCTGTGTGACCACTATAAAGACAGACCTCAAATCTTCATGTGGTATGAATCAGAGATCAGTGAGCCCTGTTATTTCCAAGAGCAAAGGATGCCTAGGTGTTAAAACTGGCAATTTGGAATTAAGTATGATTCTTACACCAAAGGAGTTGTGACTCTGTAGTTGGGGGAGCTGATACAAGTTGCATAACTGATAGAGAATGGGACCTATGAACCTTCTTTGTAGAGACCTCCCAAAAGGAGAAGCAGTGAGGGAAGTCTACATTTACTGGATCCTCCAAGCTAACTCTTGGCAATAAATGGATTTTCTTCAGCACCACCTATAAGAGTACCTTGTACATGCAATTCAGTCAGCTCTGCATTGTAGGAAGCATAACTAGGATTCCCATGCATAACAATCTAACCTAATATGACCCAGTAATTGCTTCTTTTTTCCACAACTTCTGAAAATGTAAAGATTCATAGATGCTAATGAACTGCATCTCTCAGTTCTCAGAAGTAGAAAGCAGTGCCACAGTTAGTATTCTCATAAACTATATCATAGAGGTCATGATACTCTTTCTTCCAGCAACATCTTTATTATCAGATCAATTTTGACTTTTGCTTGTTCAAAATGAAGGTTACTATCCGTTACAGTTGTTGCGAAGAGCACACAAGAATGAAAAGATGACTTCTTTGCAATAAGATGTCCAAATGGAAACAAATGTGACTTTCAGGCTTACAGTATTTCAGAAATTGCCACACTTTGTTGACAGAAAGGAGGTAATAACCTCATATTTCTGGATGTCCAGAATGGCAATACTTTGTATTAAATTCGTATCATTCATATTAGTTATGTGATATTCAGCATTAATGAACCCAGTGGGGCAGGAATAGCATTTTTGAGAATTTAACTTTTTAGTTTTAAGATCCAAACCAAGGAAAAATATGATGCATATATAATTATTGAAAGCCAGAAAGGGTAATATAAGTTTGATGCTATAGGGTAAGGAAACTGATAGTAGCCTGTAAAATACATGTAATGAAGAGGAGTAAAATGTCTAAAATGGTAAGACTGTGAAGTAAAACTTCATAAGAACAAAAATTTATACTGACTTACTAGTGTGTTAAATGATAATAGCTCCAATTTCAGAACTCACAGACTCACAGTCTTGAGTCAAAATTCACCAATCTGAATTATTTTTAAATTATGAAAACAAAAGTAAGTCTCTATTACCATTGCACTGACCTCATCTGCAGCAATTAGAATTCTACAGAAAAGGAACAAAGTAATTAAAAGAGAGAATTCTGGCTTTTAGCCTAGTCTAGTGGATCAAATCAGGTGGATTGGAAAGCTTATGGAAGAAGTTAAGAGACCAAAGCCTCCCCTATAGATTTAATAATAAACAAAAATGATCAGTGATACTACTTTATACTCCAGTCATTAATTAATCAAGTTGTAGGCACATATGGAAGGCTGTAAAAAAAATAAACAAACAGGTTCTACTTCAGTATGAAGACAACAGCTTTATATCTGCATCTCCAAATCCAGAGGAAAGAAGATTACATTGTTCTCTTTTGGCAGGAGCTGTGACACAAATAAATGCCATTTGGCTGAAAATCCAGATGACTTTGTGTGAGCTAACCGCTGAAACAACTGGACAGTCAGGTAGATATAGTCCTGCAATTTCCATCCAGGATGTGTATCTGCCCTTAGCTGACTTAGGTTATTGCCTGTAAGGTTGACTGTAGCAGCTTCTTGAACATTGAGCTGCAAGAGCACCTTTGTGCATCTTCTAAAATCTCTCCAGAAACTAAAGCTTGTTAGTTTGGTGGCCAAATTCTTCATACTGCCTATATGCTATAGGCATATACAGCTTTTTTTTTTTTTTTTTTTTTTTTTTTTTTTTTTTTTTTTTTTTTTTTTTTTTAAGGACACTATTCTCAAGTTTTCAGAAATATTCAGTAGAATGAAGTAATTATTAACCATGAATGTCCTGACCTTCAAAAAGATCTGATCTGTGATCAGTGAAGGCATCTGAATATATTTTGGCTGATGAAAAATAAGAGACTGGTAGGCTAGTTTTTACTTGGAAAGAAAGCTGATATGATTAATCTTTGTCATTTATCAAGTATTTGAGCACTTGGGACAGATTGTAAGACTCCCTCCACTAATGTAAGAAGAGAGGTGTAGGCAAGAAATTTATACTGTGACTATTCAAACAATTCTAACTGAATTTAATTACAGTAATATCCTTTTTTAATAATTTATTTCTTGTTTGTTGAGCTGCTAAACATTGATCAATGTTGATGGTCCTTCAGTGAAAGAATTAAAAATAACAAACAAATAAAATTAATCAAAAAATGTCTTTGTATTAGAATTCTCTTGTTGGAACTGAAGCTTACATTCTTATAGATAAGGTTTTGACCCAAGGAATTTTAGCACTGTGTCATTTAGATGTGATGACAACATGTGGAAAACTTGGAGTGAGAATAAAAATTAGTTGATGCAGAAAATTTGAAACAGAATAGAAGCAAGAGAGCTGGTCTTCAAGGGCTTCAGAGAAGAGATTTCCATGACAACAGAATACTCAGGTATGCAAATTAAGAAACAAAGCATCTTAGAAAATAATCAGGATATACATCTCTGTTTCATAGAATAAAACCTGCACAATTGAGAAGCACTAGTTCTGTAGGAGAAATGGGGATAGAGAGCTGAGAAAGAAGGGCCATTGCTGGCCAAATTCCCCTCTCACTTAAATCAATACTATTCTTTTAATCATACAGCCATAAGGATATATATGAAGAGAATACACCTCGAGATTTATAGTAATGTTGTGCTGTGACAAGATCAAAAGCTTTAGACTGTCTTCAGCAGTCATCTATAAAGCAGCTAAAACAAACAATTTAATGATGAATATTCCACTGACCTCTTCATAAAACTGTTCTAATATTTGCCTACCTCGGAGGTCAGAATTTTTTCCCTAAATTTTGTCTGCTTCTTTGCTGCTACTCAAGTGTTTTTCTTCTGCAGCACTGCCATTAGCCATGGAGAACAATTGATCACTGTCTTCCTTGGAGCAGCCATTTAAATGTGAAAGACTTCTATCATGTCCTGCAAGTTTTTATAGTATTATATACAGAGACAAAAGTAGACTGTAGAGACTCTTATTATTATTATATATATTGTGTTATGTAATCTCTGCATAACCATGGTAGCTCTTTCCCTGTGACTCATGCTGTATTATGAATTTGGTCTTCTATTCAAGAGCTTCACTTGTTAACGAAAGGAAATCATATATATATGATTTGTATTCATAGAGCTCTCTGTTATCACAGGCATCCCATCAGAGTTATCAAGCTTTGCCTTGAAACATTTATTTTGCCTTTCCTCCCATTCATTTTGGAAGGGCAATCCAGTACTTGAATTCTTTAATGCTTAGCAACTTTCGTTAAATATACAACCTAAATATATAGATTATACAATTTGTTCTGCCTCCCGCATTGACATTTGGCTGAAAGAGCCTTTTTATTCTTTCACTTTTTTTACCTGTCTGATGTATTTATAGAGCAACCATATCCCTCTTGGACTTTTTTATATGAGGATGAACGATCTCTTTTGTTCTCCCCATATAGATTGGGCTCATCCAAAAAAGGATATAGTTGCCATTAAAGAGAGAATTTGGCTTTTATCTCTGTGTTTAGATGTCCTAACAATAGATGAGATTATTGTCTTTCCATATATTCCTCAATGAATCATTAGTGCCATAAATCTAGAGGAAATACCATAGGAACAAAATACTTTAAAGCATTCTGAGATTTTTAAATTTAGTGTTATTAATTATTGTTTGATAGTCTATTGATTGGCTTTTGAGTTAGCTAAGATTCCCTACACTTTTGTTCTTAAAGCCCTATCATCTGGAAACTCTGTGGATGTGGATTTAAAAATGGAAAATATGACAAACTGTATTCGGTTAGATCCTGTCGCTGGCTGTACAGAGCACTACTGCTCTCTGATCTCAGCTGAACACAAAAGCCATTATCCTTTCTGCTGTTACTCAGTTTTTCATGAGAAACGATGTGTGAGGTAAATAGCAAAGGGAAAGGGAAATGGAGAGGAGACAGAGAAGTGGAGGGGGAGAAGGATTTACTGGAGCAGAGTGCAGAATTACCTGATGAGAATGGAGGACGAAAAACCATGGGAAGCCAACATACAGCTGAATGTAAAACTGCCAGAAATTGGGGAGAAATCATTCTGCCATAAACTGGCTCAGTCTGGACAGTCTCCTGCACCAGGTCAGCTCAGGGTGTTTTGTTGCTGTTTTTTGTTTAGGTTTTTCTCTTTTTCTGTCTCTTCTGAGCCTAGGACAGATCACTAAGCAGGTTTTTCATATTAGATTGTAAAGCCTATGATCTATTTTATATAAAACACTATAGATTTCCCCCCCAAGAACATAGGTTAGATGCAGTGTAACTACCCAATATTTTTCTTCAACCTACACTTGTCTAATGTTGTTTTGCAGCTGTGTCTTCTGAAGTTGGCTACATTTCAGCAGCAGGTGAATTTGCTCCCAATATTCTTCTGTTCTTAAAATCTACAAAGCTATTTCTTAACGTAAATTTGATGGAAATATAAAACCTTATATTGACTCAGGTTTACTAATGAGATAACTCTAGTGGCAGTCTGATAATGACAACAAACAATTTGACAACAATTTAGATTAAGTGATACAGATCATGCCTAGGAAGTCTTCAAGCAGCACATCAAAGTCGTGTTGAATGTTACTTGTAGTTTTTTAAAATATAACCTTACCTTAGTTTGTAATGACTTTTTTTCTAAAATATCCGCAGTGTGGCTGTCATAAACCATGAATCACAGTTGAAATGAGATAGAAAAGCACAACAGTCTCACAAATCAAATCTCAACTGTCTAAATACTGGCATTTAGGAAAGAAGCCACTCCCATCAACTCCGTCACACTGAAGTGAAGCCAGCAAAGAAAGATGCAAAAGTAGAAAAACAGAAGGAAAAAAAAGGTGGATCTTAGGATCTTAGTTCTGAAGGAACAGAAAGGTACTTATTTCCCACTGACACTGAATGAAGGGTGAGCCCTACTTTGCTGAATTTTTTTTTGAAATCAATCCATATCTTGACTGTTTGACATATGGAGATAATATAAAAATTGGAATAAATAATGTTTTTATCTTTTTTTTTTTTTTTTTTTTTTGCTACCACATATGGATTCTGATGTGTTACTCATTGACAGTAAATCAAATTGCTTCCAATCCTCGCAGAACTTATTACAAAATGTTATTATAAAAAACCAAATTGACTTTCAAGGAAAGGAGGCTCTCACCTTTTCTTCTTACCTATTTAGTAACAAGTTCTAGCAATACTAAAAGCCAAGTTTTGGTAAGTTCAAGCGCAGGCCTTCATTGTTTCCTGATATTTATTTCTGTATAAGGATAAGAATACACGGTGTACAATGTTCCTTTGAAGAGTTGTCCTTGTCAAGGTTTAATAGGCAGAAAAATCAGAATATTCAAGATTTCTGTTTCTGAAAGCACCAATACTCTCTAAAACTAGACTATGCTAGTAG
The DNA here is from genome assembly GCF_021018805.1 of Prinia subflava. Lineage (NCBI taxonomy): Eukaryota > Metazoa > Chordata > Aves > Passeriformes > Cisticolidae > Prinia > Prinia subflava. Next base: position 16,867,398 of record NC_086253.1, on the reverse strand, counting down.
GAAATCTTGAACAATGAAGCTCCACTGTTGTAGGGAAGTGTAGTTTGTCAGTACTATGTACCATCTTTCCTACACCTACAATTTCATTGTATTTTGAATTCTCCCACATACACCCTGTGCTGGGTCAACCCCTACTGGAGCCAAGTATCTACAGACCTGCTTGCTTACCTAGTGGGACAGGGGAGAAAATCACAAGAACTTGTGGCTCAAAAGAAATAGAGGAAATCATTCAGCAGTTACTATCTTGGCTAAAACACACTTGGAGAGTTTAGCTTAATTTATCGACAAGTTGAATTACTTACTGACTTGGGCATTGTGGAGTAAAGAAGAAAAACATTTAATCAGAAGAGCACTTTGTCCTCCTTTCCAGGTTCAGATTTACTCCAGTGACTTCTTTCCCTTCTTTGCTCATACTGCAAGTAGTAAACACTCTCCTTTCAAGAGCTGCTCCTTCATTCTTGTTTCCTCTACTCTGGCCTGGGATTATCCAAGGGCAGCGAGATCGTTTATGGTCCATGTCCTCCAGCATGGGTCCTCCCTGGGCCTCAGTTCCTTTGGGAGGGCTCCACCATGGAGCACGTCCCTTTCCTCTGACCTTGGCACTGCCTCTCTCATTGCCCCTTCCTCAGCCCTTTGTGCCCTCCCTTAGATACATTTCCCTTGAGATGCCACTGGTTTGGCTGGTGGGCTCAGCTGTGCCGTGTGGTGGATCTGCTGGGAATTGTCTGAACCAGCTGCCTGGCACAGGGCAGCCCCAGCCACGGAGGGCAGCCTGCAACCCCACCACCAAGCACCAAGAGCTTGGTACTGGCACCCAGTGCACACCCCAACAGGGGACACAGCACCCAGGGGTGTCAGGGACTTCTCATTTTTGTCACAGGCATTCACTGTGTACTTTATCACAGGCACTAAATATTTGAGTATGGCCAAATTACTGTTCGTTCATGTTTTGTGATATAGAATAAATATAAAATCTTTTCGGATACGTTATTACACTGAATGACTCAAACCTAAATAAAATAGACTTCTGAGAACAAGAATACTCTTAAGAACAGTTTCTTTCTTATTTCTGAATATAAAAATAGCAAAATTAACTTTTATTGCTTTTTGGAAAGGAAGAATATTTTTCCTAGAAGTCAGTAGCAGACTAATTTAGCTGTTGGGTTTCTTTTTTCCTTGTGAAAATATTGTGAGTGACATGCCGTCACAAAGTATAACCTTGTGATGAATTCTTCTGGGCGTTGAGAAAACTCCCACCCGGAGCAGAGAGCCATTCTCTAGCAGAGGAAGCACTGCCAAAATAAACGCTTTTTTGGAGGCCTAGGAAGTAACACGGACATGTCGGATATTTTGTGGCTTATATTTGTTCTACTCAAATTTTTAATTGTATATTATTCAGTTCCTTGGTGCTAATAAAATTGGGGTAGCTGAACTTCTGTATTAACCTTTGCAGATGTCCCAGGACCAGCGGGGGAGCAGAATAGACTAAAAGGACTGAATATTTGGATATTGCTGTGCATTTTCTGGGTCTGAGCCTTTTCTCATCCTTACAAAGAGGTAGGAAGAAAACTCAATTCCTCCCTGTTAGGAACATGCCACCACTAGAGATCCTGTTGATTATTTCTTACTCACTAATGATCTGATTTTCTCTTTTGGAAGAAAATGCCTCCTTGATCATTATTTTAGAGTCATGATTTAACACTTTTACATATTACATCTAATTTTACATATTACATCTTTTAAACAGATGTAGAAATCTGAACTTAATTTTGGCACACTAAATCATAATTATGTTAAGTTTTTCCAATTAGTTTACATTTGAGGCAAACAGGAATATGCTGATTCAGATTCTAATTTAAAAATTAGATGGAAACTACATTGAATACTTCAAGAAGAAGAAATTAAAATTTTATCACAAGGGACTGGAAAAAATCTTCAGCTATAGATGTATCACTAAATACATGCTGAAGGTATTATTAGTATTTAGCTCCAAAAGAAATATTTGAAATAAATGAGGAGAATGGAAGTCGTTACATATTTTGAAAAGTAGAAACTAGAATGAAACTCCATATTTGTAGAAATACAATTATAAGTTGAAATATAATTATATAGAAGGGATGAAATCACAGTTGATGTCAATTTTTACTGGATGTTATATAGAGCAGATACATGGGCTTGACATGCTAATTGGAGGAAACTTAATCAGGTTTGGTTAACAATAAAGAATTTGCCCTTTAAAGCAAATTTGGAAAAATGCCACCTTGTGACGTGCACATTTTGTTTTACACAGAGCATCAAAATGACACAAGTTTTTCTAAGAGAAATATTTAAAACTCAAGAGAAAAAAAAAAAAAAAAGGGAAGACTATGCAGGGGAGATTACTTAGGGCCAGGCCCTAAGAAGAACAGGAGACAAAGAGCAAGTGGGTGGAAGCAAGAAGAGCAAGCATAAAAATAAAGCAGATAAGACTGAGAGAAACATGCAGATTTATGGAGACAGTTCAGTTTATTTGTGCCACTTTCTTTTTTCTTTGTCTTAGACATAATTTAACTTTGAGTTGACACATACCACCTTATCTGTAAAAACCTGGTAGGCATTTCTGGCACTTCTGTTTCATGTTGTGCTGTATACCTGTAATTCCTTTTAAGACACGAGATGAATGTATAGGTATTCTTGATGTATTACTACCATTCCTGCCTTAGTTCAATCTGTTATGACCAGCTGCTCCCATAGAGGTTTTTATAACTCACAGAGTTCTGATACAATGTTGGTGTAGTGCAAAGGGAAGTGACAACTGTAAATCTGAATTGCCTCACTCTGAAAACTGTATCTATATAATAACAAGGGCTCACTCCAAACTGTGATAAATTAGAGTTCTCTGTAAGGTTAGCTTCAAAGTAAGCTCAAATCCTGATAATGAGATAAAATCCTGATCTCTGTTCTTACTCCTTTTAATTTCTTTGATAAGAAGAGCCATATCCTGGCTCCTTGAGGATTCACCTTATAGAAAGGAAATATTTTAAAATACAGAACTCTGAATCCTGTCTCTCCTCATTCTTACCTAAACCTCCATCAGTGAATGTATTTTTATCAAAAAATAACACTTGGCAAAAGCTACCCGACATTGTGTTGTTCTTGGCAAGTGTTATACTACCCTGTGGTGTGTCTGTCCATTCAAGACTTGAATCATTCCATCATTTTGGGGTTGAAGCAGACATACGTTTGTCTGATACAAAAGGAGATAGAAGTCCCTTCCTAAAGCATTAGTTGGCAATGGGGCATAGGAATTACTCCTTTATCTTCCAGCTCATAAGAATCTTAATCATACAAGGTTCAAGGAATAATATAAAATAAGATGTCAAAACTAAGGTGTTAGGTAGCTATGCCTGTAACCTTTCTGTGCCTTGAAAAAAGTTACTGTAATTTTTGAAGCTGAACACAATGAGAAGAAAAACTGGGATTTCTGAAACATGTCATTATTCACGCAGGGATAGACGAAATCATAAAAACTGAAAAACTGTGTAAAATTGAACCGGGAGAACTCATTATTAAAGCATTTTCTAATGGCATGTCATGTGTCATACATGGTAGCTTTGATAAATTAAAGGTCTCTTAAAACTCCCTTTCCAATCCCTTCCAAACTATGCCTGGGGGCTTAGGGAGTGCTCCCAGCCTGTGCTAGCGGTGTTGGAGGGGCGCAGCTGCGATGTGAGCTCCCCTGTGCTCAGCGCTGCTCCGTGTCCCGGGCAGCCTGCGGCTCACAGGTGATGCGGGCCGCACCTGTGTGCGGCCGCACGGCAGGACGGGGCGGTCCAGTCCTGCCCTGCCCTGCCCTGCCCTGCCCTGCCGGGCTCTCCTGGGGCTTGCCCCGCTCCCGAGCCGCTCCGGGGGCAGGTGCTGGCTCAGCCCCGCGGCAGCAGCGACCCCGGGGAGCTCGGCGGGGCACCAGGCGAGCCCAAGCCCTCCCCGTCCCGGCAGGGAAGGGGTCGCGGCCGCGGCCCCGCGGGCGGGCGCCCCGGAGCCCCGGAGCCCCGCGCCGAGCCCGCCCCGCGCCGCGCGGGTGGCGGGGGAGGCGCCGAGGCGGGGCCGCGCTCCCGCTCCCGCTCCGCTCCGCCGCTCCCAGCCCCGCTCCCGCTCCCATCCCGCTCCGCTCCGCCGCTTCCAGCCCCGCTGCCATCCCGCTCCTCTCCGCCGCTTCCAGCCCCGCTCCCGCTCCCATCCCGCTCCGCCGCTTCCAGCCCCGCTCCGGCTCCCGCGGCCCCGGCGCGGCGGTGCTGCCGCGCTCTCCCGCCGCGGCTCCCGGCGCCTCCCGCCTCGCAGCATGGACGTGAGGAGAGTGGAGAGCATCTCGGCGCAGCTGGAGGAGGCCAGCTCCACAGGCGGTAGGACGCGGGCGGCGCGGGGACGCGAGGCTGCTTCTCTGAGTTGGATTGGGGTCTCGTCCCCTCTCCTTTGGGCAGCAAGTGTGGCAACTCGGCATGGAGCGGGGAGGGGGAAGCTGCCTGCCCGCCTGCGAGGGGCGAGCGCACCCGTGCAGTCGTGGGCAAATGTGTGTGTGTCTATGGGGACAGTAAGCAAACGCGTGATGCTTGGGATCTCGGGCTAAGAAGCGTTCAGGGCTTCGCGATGTCTGCTCTGACCTAACTGGTACTTTTGCCTTTGCTGAAAAGACTTGGAGCCGGGAATGAACCTCCAGGGCACAACCTCTCTAGTTACCAACTTAGGTAATTCTGGTCAGGCCCCCTTACACCTCCCTGCTTTGGTCTCCACTGTACCTTTGTGATGTGTAAGTGGCAGCTATTTGATGGAGACCAGCTGCTTCTGGTAAGCCAGGGGCTGTTTGGTGCCTTTCTTTTCTCAGTGCCTCAAATTGCAGTTACCCATTCACTTGGGAAAGGCTACAGGATAACTTGCATTTTAGGGAGGAAAAAAGCATGCCTTGCTATTCTCCACAGGAATTGTGACCCCTGGAGTTTTAAGAGTTTTTTCCCAGTTATTTAAAATGAAGCTTTTGGGTACAGTATGTGTAACAGGAGGTTGCCAAGAAAGGTGTTCAGCTCAAGCCAGCTGGATAAGCAGAGGATAGTTGGACAGTTAACGAAAAACTTCGCGAAACAGGCAGTCAAAAACAGGGGAAACTTCTTAGAAAAGATGTTTCTTGCTGTGCAGATAGATTTTTCATAAACTGTGATGCCAATGTAGAATAGTAGCCTTACCAACAAGTTGTTTGAAAGACAGAGTGCAATCCCACCATTTGCTTGATTTCTATGAATGCTCTGAATGCTTCAGAATGCATCTTCTGCTTGCTAGAAGAGGTTCACAGCCATGTGTTCCCTGCTGGATTGTACCTTTCCTTAATGTCCCAGATGTTGTAATGTTTCTGAGTGTGTAGCCTTTCATGTAGGATACCAGATCATTTGCATTGGGGATAGGGAACTTTTGTATCTGACTGTGCTATCAGCTCAATTGTAAGTCCATCTTTGCAGCTCACTAAAGTTTTGAGAAAAAAAAAATGTAGTCATTATAATTATCCAACAAGGGGACATGGCCACTAAAGTGGTGTTGTGGTATTTCTCACTACTTTTCAGATCCAACCCTCTCAAGTTATAATTTAGGCTTTTCAAAACTCCACATACCACTCTCAGCCTTCCAGTGCTATCCTGTTAGAGGTCTAAAAGGCAAACTATTTTTCCATAACACATACATCATCAGTGACAAACGCCGAGCAGGCTCTTGGCTACCTGTGCAACCACCATGCAGGACTGTTCAGGCTAAACAAAGCTGAGGTCATGATTTAGGCACAGTGGATTTGCACAGCTGCTGTTGAGGAATTATTTGGTTTATGGATCATTAATATAGGTATTGAAGCATAAAGACAATTTAAAGCTTAATGTTTTTTCTTGCAGGTATAGTTTGCAGTAGCAGGAAAGTGTCTGTACAAAAATTGGGGAAATATTATCTGAACCCATGTCATACACATAATAGGAAATACCCAGATGATATTTTTATGGAAATTGCCTTCAGCTGAACCATATATTAGATGTATTTTCTGTTTTGGTTCTCTTGATATGCATGCGTAGTAGCTTTTAAAAATTAATGACAGCTTTAATTCACTTTAAGCTTGTAATGGTTAGAGAAAGTAAGATACACTTTTGCACTCTTTTAGAATACCAAGCAAAATCTGACTGAAACATGACATACTGTGAGAAAAACATTTCTCAAAAAAGAGTTTTTACATGAGAAAAAGAATACGGAAAGATAAAAATGACCAAGCTAAAAGGAAATACCTCCTTTCTTTTGGAGAATGACACACATTGCTACACTGATATCACCAGTGCAACGTGATGTGATGTGAAGCTAACAAGTGTCTAGCTTCACTCCTCTGGGCTTTCTTGTGGCGTGAGAGAGCCCATTTATTTTCATCTTCCCACAGTTTAGGCCTTTGTTCATCTAAACTTTTGTTTATACTTTTCTCTAGCTGTCTTCCTCCAGGCTCTTTAAATGTTCAACTCATTTTCAGTGCCATCAGCATTTCTGAATGTACCTGTCTGTTGTATTTTTAACAAGGAAGGTGGATTTTTTCCTTGTTAATTCTCTTCAAATAGAATCATAGCTTCAAATGTTAGTAATTTTAAGTGGTAATGCCTACAGTAGAGTTGTTACTGGGATTTGATGTTAGCGCACCAGAGTCAGAAATGAAACCAGTGAAAATGTGACTGCTCCTCAGTTTCATTTTTCCAAGTGAAATAAAGCCGAAGTAATGCACAGACATCTTGAAGAATGAAAATTATTAATGCAAAAGGCAACATTGTGTGCCTTTTAACAGGTAGTGACTGCCTTAAGCTGATCTTCTTATATTTAATCTTGCACCTTGCAGGGCATCTTCTGATTCAAGGGCATTCAAATTAATGTCAATTGTAGCACCACTGAGAGTTGTTGGAGTACGAGAATGTGTCCTCTGTGGAATACTGAGCCATTGTAAGGATGAACTGTTTCATCCCTCTGCCTTATGAAACTGTCTTTATCAATGTCTTATCTATCAGAAAGCTGCAGTTGTGCTAGTGATAGCCAAAGCTCTGCTGCTGCTGGGTAAAGGCGTGCAGCATCTTGGCAAAATGAGAAGAGCAGAGGGAGATTATCAGTAAAAGTTTGTGTGGGTAAGGACAAGTTTAATCACAAAATGTCCTGTGGGTTCAATATCTAGGACAAACTTAAGCTATTGGGAATACTAATATGAATAAGACATTATCACTGCAACTGGTTGCTTTGCTTTAGGGTGTGATGAATTCAGAATGCGCATTGTGCTGACCAGTATGACCATACTTATTCAAAACCCTGAAATATTTACGAAAGCTATGGTGTCATTTATGACAAGTTTTGAAGATTTTCAGTTATTAGACAAGACAGTTGCAAATTATTCATGTTAGGAAAAAGGCTGTAATTTCTACATTGTGGGCAGAAGAACCGCAGTGGACCAAATAGTAGTATTACGCAGTGTTTATCCAACTTTAAGTTTACTTAGAGGTAAATATTCTCTGCCATGCCTCTGAGAGATCCTTGTGCATTAGTGCTCACTTTTGCTTTTAATGAATGACTTGCTCTTGTTGCTTGGAGCCTTCTTAGAAGACAAAGGAAATAGTGCCAAAAGGACAAAAAAATTACATGTTGAATAAGCTGAAAATAGGAGTTTAGGAAAATGGATGCTAAGAAAAAGCATGGAAGTGATAAATAATATACTGGGAAACAATTACAGGGCAAAGAAAGAAGAGGTGGGAGGAGGGAAAGGAGGAAACAGATTTTGTATCTCACACACTGAGACACAAAATCCATCATGTGTTAGTGGTATGTATTGGACCAATTTCTTTATATCGTAGTTGGGATTCATCTGACACAATGAAAAGCAGGCAGTGACTTTCTGAGTGATTTGCACCAATATTTATATCAGGATGAAAGCTTTGGTTTGTCTGGGAGCTCCATCCGAAGAATGTGCTGTCGGTGAAGAGTCAGCATCACTAAATTTACTAATGATATGTTGTCTCCAAACGCTCTTCATGTTTGGACACTTTTAAGATTCAGATGGACAGGGTGCTTTACCACCTTGTCTGTACTGTGCTAGAAGTGCTGCTTCCAAATGCAATGCTTTTTCTGTGAAATCTGCAAATACACTAGGGAAGGAATAAATTAAATGGACTCATGATCTAATAAAGGATGTATATGTATAATGGACATGCAAGGAGTTGCAAATATTTTCAGTGTGAAATATACATTCTACTCCTGCAGGGTGAAGGAAATGATTGGCACTTGGGAGAACTGACTGGGGCATAAGCCTCTGTATAAAATTTGAGTTTTGCCGCCATCTCCAGTTCCTCTGTTCAGTGAGTGCAAAGAAGTATTATATGCAAAATTGTGTTACAGAGAGTCATATTTGACATGAATGCTGAAAATATCTTGCCTTTCTATCACATAAATTTTACATCATGTAAATATCAATTTTCACAAAATACAGATTTCTTATTCATTATTCAGTCTGTCAAGGTTACTATCTATGCTTGGAGAGTTGATATATAAATAACTGAACATCTGGACAAGTTTCAGGTATACTTGGCTTAGAGAATTTACTCTTTCCAGGTGTTTTTAGACATTTTAAAATATATAGAGGCAGGTATGGTATCTAGCAGTAAGTGTAGCCATCAAAGAAGTAACTGGTGTGTGTCATGGAAAGCTTTTACAGTGTATCAGATAAGCACTTAGGACTTCTGCTTTGGATTGGAGCTGAATATTTGATCTGTGCAGCATTCAGCTGTAATCTATCCCATCTCAGCCTCTCAGTTTGCCACTGTGATTTATTCGGAATCTTTGGCACTTGGAAAAGAAAGTATCTAAAAATACAGTGCCTGATTGCTTCACTGTTTCATAGATATGTGCGTTCCTGCCAGGCTGTCCTACTGTCTTCTCCCCATCCCCCTCCCCAATTCTGCTTGTCCTCTCTTTCTTTCAGGTACCAAAATAGACTGCAATTGAGCTCTTCCTTGCCAAACAAATGCTGGCCATTTATTGTCTCATATGAGCAGAGGCCATTATGCCTGTTTGAGATGAGGAGGAAAACATTAGCAAATGTTTGTGGTCTTGGAACCCAAATCCATGTTTCAGTAGTTGTAGTTAACACAGTCTGAACCAAGCAGGATTCCCTTCTTTATTAGCACACACTTCAATTAATAGCCTTGAGCCTGTTGTGGGACATGAGAAATGCAGATAAAAACCTTCGTTATTTGGAGCACAGTGTGGCAGGGCAGGTGGAGGTGATTAATGGGATGGTTTGTCTCTATAATATTCGGCCTGAACTGTAATGTGTGACTGCATCAAAAGTAAATGGACAACAGTTTGACATAGGCATTAGCTTTTAAAATAGTAGTTATCCTTTCAGAATCCCATTTTTTCTTGCTTTCTATTGTTTTTATGGCTAAGTATTATTTGGCCCAGATTTCCCACTGAGCACACCAGGCAGAATGTGGAACTGAAAGTGTATGGAATGTATGTGTTTTGGAGCCTATAGAACTATGGAAAGCATGGAATCCAATTATTCTGTGATGTTCTAAATTATTAATTTGTAATTGTATTATAGGAGTTTTAGGATCATATAGATCAGGGTTTGATTTTTTTTTCCTCATCATTTTCCATTCTCACACTCTACAGGAAAGGTAATTTCTGTATTATCACCTTCATGCATGCAGCAGCAGAGGAGGTTGGGCACTAGATTTACTTCTATGAGTTTGGGAGATCTGTAGACAGCAATAAACTGGCAGCAGTTTAAAATATGTGCTTGGGTTGAAAATATATTGAATCCATTCGCCTCTAAGAATAAACCCAAACACAGAATAAAAGCTGTATATCTGAGCTCATACTGTGTTTTATTTCTGGCAGCCCAGCAGAGACTTAATATGGCATTAAAAGGAGCTCTCTGTCAGAGGTCTGAAAATAAATACAGTGTTTCTCTTTTATATTCTTTTTCACCTCTAAACCAAATTTCTTTAGAGATACACTTTATAGTTGTGATCCCCTGTTGTATGTTTATAATTTATACTGCAGTAACACAAACAGTGGTATGAAAGTCAGAGATGCTTATGTGTCCACTGGAGAAAGGAGCTACAGGTGGAAGGCATGATAATAGAGAATTTATAGATGCTTTGCCCTATTCAGAGAAATGATGCATTTAAATGTCTGGATTTTATTGTAGGAGATAATATCTTTGTTTGTCTACCAGGTATTTTTCACCAGATAATGCATAATCCCCAAGCACAGTTAAATGCGCAGCACTGCACAGCGCATTTTACCCGTATGCCACAAAGTTGCCAAGTGGTGACAGCATAAAAAGAACTATTCCATCTCAAAATGTCCTAAGACAGATTTCAAGGTGGTTGATGCAGTCAGTAAGAAAGGGTTTGCTATTTTATTGACATGTAAAAAGCTCCCCAGTTTTATAGATAAAGTTTTCTTGTTCTCACAATTTTCAGTTACCTCTCTGTATCTCCACAGAGCTATATTATGAATATTGCTGTAGTTAGTATGCTTTAGTAGAGAAAATCATATTCCTATTTTTTGAATCAAACTTTTGTTGATAATCCAGGAAGAACATTTAGGATTTATTAGAAAGGTAAACAGTAGCCATAAAGTGTGATGATAAAGACCAAGAAATGCCTTTTATGTCAGTGGCTTTAGTGGTATCTGAGCAAGTGGACTTTGGGATCTGCTGTTCTGCTACCTTTAGACAAAGACAATTGAATCCCATTTATCTTATAATCAGTAGGAGAAAAATCCTTAAAGAGTAGTCTACTGAAGTAATATAACAGGTGTATATCAAGGATATGCAACCATGGATTCATGTTTTATTGTGTGCTGGTAGCAATATGATAGGTGTTTCCTCAGAACACCATAGGTCTTGAGTTTTGAGAGTGGAGATGGTTTTAACCAGGGGGATACCCAGATGTCCTTAATCATTCTACTGTTGACTTATATTCCAATGCTCAGTAAGTGAATTGTATACTTCATTTCTTCTGATTCACTCTTTCTATTCTGTGTATTATTTTCCATGTTGATTTATGGACATTTGAGGTTGTGTTTTTTGATGTGACATTATAAAAAGTATTACCTGTTGTAACGCTATTAGTAAAGAAAGATAAATCTAGACTGTTTGCTTGGGGTGTTGTGTGGTGGCAGCATCCACCTGCTGGTAACTGAAACAAGTATACATTAAAATTAGTTGTTATTTTTAAAAACGTGCTGTAACTGACATACACACACACTTAGGTGCTGCCCTGATTTCTGCACAGCCAGTCTGCCAAATCCAAGATACCTAAGAAAAAAAATAAATAGATATGCAAGTCGTGAGGATGTGCAGTATGATTACGATACAGAGAATTTCGTGCTATTGTTTCAGTAACTAGGCCTACTTTATATACTGCATTGTTCTTTGATCTTTGTGGTGGTGATGAAGTGGGGTTTCCCAGTTTTTTTTTTTTTTGGAGTATTCCACATTGTGCATTATCTTCCCAGCCTACCTTCCAGAAGGGGGTAATGAGAGAAGTGCCTCTGCATCTAGGATCTGTCTACTCACTAAGTTGTTTGCTTCAAAGCTGTTGCTTCCAGCCTTTGTTAGGTAGATGGGAAAGAGAAGGTCAAAGAGCAGGATGGGTTTGGTAGAGAGGTGATAGGTGTTGTCCTTTCTGCCTTCTTTTACATGATGATGATGACAAACCTCTTTGCAGGAGATTGACACCTCCAGCTCCCTCAAGCAATGGCTTCTGCTTCTGCCTATTTGTCACTTGGAAGCACATGTGAACCCCTCAGCTAAATGAGCACTTTCTGACCTTTTTTGCATAATCTTTTTCCTCAGAGGGATGTTATTTTTAGGTTACATGCTTCTTTCTTGGTTGGTTGATTGTCAGTCAAAGGAGAGGAGAGTAGGTGATGCATCCAGTGGAACTGGTGGTCTCTAATGCATGTTTTATAAAACAGAATTCTGATAGACTGGAGGAAAAATAGCAAGTGGAGGCTGAAGTGAAGAGGAAACACATGACTGAGGCTACAGTGACATAGTTCTTTACATGGCACACCGACTGTAAAGTTTCCCCAGTACCCTAAATCTACTAAAAATATGAACTAGCAGGATCTAAAAGTAGACAGACTTGCTTAATATTATATTATATAAATATTATAATACCTTGCTTAATTGCTTAACTTGCAGGGTTGAACTGTATTTAGACATTATTTTGACTCATGATAATATTTGTGTCAGCTACATACACCTTTTGTTTCCATTCAGCTAATTTTCTAATATTAAAATAGAATAAACCAATTCTGTGTTTCAACACAGACTTATAAAGATCTCTTCCTGTATCGCCAGTCTTTAAGGCACCCCAGACTTCTGAGAATCAGTGCCTTTTTTGTTCCTGAGAGATGGGAGGTGTTCAGCTGAAATCCCATGTTGTACTAAAAAAACAAAATCATCTACTCATAATTTAGCTGTATGTTTTACTTTGCCACAGTTTAAAAACAACTGCCTATATTTAGAAATGCAAAAGCAAGAATATTTTGACCTGTTTAGATAGTAAAACTATCTAAAAGATGTCAGTAAATTTCTAATGTCTTATTAAGCAGTGTTTTATCAGCAGTCACTTTAATCAACAGCATTTAAATTACTGCTAGGCTGACAATCTGTTAGGACTTTTTCAATTAACGAATTCAGAAGAAAGAAGAAGCAGCTTTTTTTTGGTGTGTTTTTCTTTTCCTTTCAAGAACCCAAGGCATTAATAGTGTGTTTTCATATTAAACCTTTTCAAAAAGAATACGTACAGAAATGCTGTTAGTTGAGTGACTAATTCCTCCATGAAAATGAACAAGAAAAAGCTGTTCATTTTCATTGGAAATGAATGGCATTATCAAAACACTATTTGGTAGGTGCCTTTCCCTTCTGCAGGTGCAGTGTTAGAATAAATGAGTATGCAATAATGAACACAGTCCATTATGTAGTTTCTTGTTGCAGCAACACAAAACAATGTTTTGTGTTCCGAGAAGGGCGTGTATTGATTAAATGCACCTTTACACTTAAACAATTAATACAGATCTTCTGGCTCCATCAGTGTCTGTTTCATCATGATTGAAAGCCTGATCTTGCAACAATTGCAGTTCAGTGCAGTGTTTGTAACTCAGGATCATCCTGTTAAGAAAGGCACTTACTCATAAGTGTTTGAACAATTGACTTTAGTCCTTCAGATTCTGAAACTTCTTACAAAGAAGGGAAGAAATAAAGCTTTTCTCTTCCTGCATAGTCCAAAATTTCATAAACCAAAACTGGGGCTGTAGGGGATGCCAAACTATATTGACAATACACCTTGTAATGCTAATACAATCTTATCATGTTAATATAATGTGAAAGAATACAAGAATATGAGAAGCAAATAGAGATATCAAAAGAGAGCTTGTTTACCTATTCAAAATAATGGAGAGTATTTCTAATCCAAAACACCAAATCTGCAACTTTCAAGAGTCAGTTAATTATTTGCTTTCTGGGAAACAAAACTTCCCCAAGGAACGCTGAGATTTTTGTGTAATATCTTCATTTGAGAAACTTTTATTATAAGAAAAAATCCTACCACTGACAGAGATGTGACTTTTCTGGCTGAGGACAAAATAAATAGACATAAACTCAGTCAAGTTTACATGTTTATATTTGTCTCTGAATGCTAGGCAGACAGTGACTAACCAGGCTGACTGCATACAACTGTGTGTAATCCATACAGACTGCTCAGGGCATAAGCCTGATACAAAATCCAGCTCAAAAACTCTATTACATTGGATTTCATTTGTACTTTTGAGATAAAAGCAATAAAAACCTAAGGAATCACAGAAAAGTATTTTGGAGTAGAATTTGAGAAGTTTTCCTGTTTCTCCTGATTTCCCAAGGCAGGATCAAATATTGATATTCTGTTTCAGATGGCTTTTGCTCAATGTACTTAAAATTCACAACAACTGAGTGCTTTATGATATTGTTGGTTAATTTAGTCCAGAATTTATCTTTCCTGATACAGTTTCCTAGTCCTAAAGTAAATCTTCTTACATGTAAGGCCTGGTACCCAAAATGTTTTGGGTGATTTTATAGTACTGAGTTGAACAAACACTTTCTTTGGTATGTCTTTGATTTTTGTCTTGTTTATAGTTTTAGGTCTGAACTGCTATCCCTTCCACAGCAGCCTTCCACCTGTCCTCAGCCTGTGATTTAACGTGTTCAGCAGTGACAGACTTCTAGACAACTTCCCAGTTGTCACCTAATAGCTTTTCTCCATTCTGTTTTAATAAGATAGATAATTTCTCTGAAAGTTTACTTGATGGGTTCTAAATTATACTTTACAAATGATAACTGGTTTTTGAACGTTGCTTTTTATCTTTTAACTTTCAAGTTTGTTGGAAGCTTACTGAGTACAGTGCTTGAAATAGGAAAACTAAAAGTAGGGTAAAGATTTCAACTTACCTGCCTATCACAAAGGAGAGATTCCAGCTTGCCCCTGTTGATGATAATTCTCCTTATCCTACAAGAGCTCTGTAGGTTACTGCTTCCATGGAGACGAGATCAGCTGCTCCCAGTTTGTGTTGGGACTAAGTTATGCCCTTGCAGTGCACAGCTCTTGGTATGAATCAGGTCTCAAGAATTTGGGATGTGGTAGAAATCATTGTCTTGCAAGAAATAACAACCATCAGCTTTCCTTCATCTCTATGGGAAGCTTGATGGAAGGCTGTGTGGATTCTCAGGGGCCTCCAGAACTTGTCTCTTTTATGATCTGAACAGATATTCCAAATAAATAAAGAAGCACAGCTTTAGCTTGCACTGCTTTCCAGCTATTTATTGCATTTGGATCATCAGAAAGAAAACTTTGTCAGTGACCCTTTTATGAACTCAATCTTTTCTAAGAATATTTTATCTCTTGAACATTTGATATGTAGCATGAACTTAGTTCTCTCTTCCATAAATAAAAACTGAAGACAGTTACTTTAAACAATTTTTTAACATGAAAAGTCAATGTCACAGACAATAGCAAAGCGTTTGAAGTTTCAAGCACTTCTTATTCAGATTATTTTTATCAGTGCTGTACCATCTCACACTTGATAAGATGTGCCTCCGCTTTTATGAGTGTCTTTACTAAATGCTATTATAATGATAAAATAGGATGTGCTCATTCCTCTCATTTTTCAAGGCTGATGCATCTAGGAGGCTTTAATCAAGAAGATGTCATATATTTTAACTTTTATTCCAACTTAAGCTTTTCTAGTTATTCTTTTTGGTGTGCATATTCTGAAAGTATTTAAACTTTTGTCCACTGCCTGATTAAAACCACCATTAGAATGACACTTGCATACAAATGACCGTAGAGAATTTATTATCTGTCTTTCCCAAATTCATTTTTATAGTCTGATAGATTAGCGATATGGTTCTTTAAGCTTGTAGCTCCAGGAGAGTTCTTTGATAGCTGGTCTGTGGATGTTAATAAATTAAACTGTGTGTTTGACTTCAGTTGTGAGATGTGATAAAGCTGTTTTAACGAGCCCAGGCAGAGGCTTTTATCTGGCAGTCCTCTGGAGGCAGGGAGCTGGTGCTCTGGCTTTATACCAATCAGCATGCCTTGCTTTGACTTTGCTGGGAAAATGTTACACTTGATTTTTATATGAATATATAACACCATCTTCTTTTCTCTATACTTTGAGAAGTTCACAGTGCTTTGATCGACAGTTACTTTGTTAACACCCATCACAGCTAATCTATTTTATACATTGTGTGTCTTTGTCTTCACATGATTTATTCTTCTTCTGAATTTCATGTTAAACGTGTATCCTTCTAGCACTACCCGTTTCCTTCAGAACAATTTTGTTAAATAATTGACCTTAGTTGCAAATGAAGTGTGCAGTGAGTTCTATTTGTTGTGTCTGTTTCTGTATAACTTTTTATTAGTGTACTCATTAGTCTTTTATGAAACTATTAAGCCAGTAATATATCTTTGATAGTACTGTGATGGAGAGAACTACGTTATTCTTGGATGATAGCATCACAGTGCTTTTTGATCAAGAATTGTCACCACCTGAAATTACTGGACACTTTCTGAAGTCTTGAAGAATAATTTGTAACTGATAGAGAAATGAAATTGAGAAGTCTTGTGGGGAAAATTGTCTAGGCATTTGAGCTCTGCCTGTATATGAGAAACAGTAGCTCAGAATAACAGGGGGAAACTGGGTGACTGAGTAATAATGAGTAAGAATTTCTAGAGAGTTCTGTGGGTGATCGAGATGTGGACTCAGACTGAAGGAGAATCGGAATGGTTTATTGAAAACAAACAAGCTGCTTTTATACACTTTCCAAGGCACAGGATTTCCTTACATGGTCAGTCTCTCTACGTGACCTATCCCATGTGGCAACATGAGCAACTCACGTTCCAAATGTCCTTCTATGGGGTGATCACGTGCTGTTCATGTGTGCCAGCTTCAGGCAGGCTCCTCTCTGTAGGGCACCTCCTCCCCCAGGGTCAGGCAGACACAACCCAGCCTGCAGCCCATCTCCATCCCGTCTCTTCCTACAGAGTTCCACTTCAGACTAACTCTAGTCCAGTTCAATCGACTAAATGCCTGCTAATATTTGTAGTGCTTTAAGTGAGCTTCTCGAACGCGTCTCCCCACGTAGTTTCACATGAAATATTCTGTGTATTCCAAGTGCGTTCCATTAGGTGACTTGTGAAAGCACATTCCTGATCCAAATGGAAAAGCAGATAGGTCCACATGTCACACAGCTCTGGGAGCTTTTCCATTCTCTGGGGCCCAGAAATTGTGTGATCTTGTTCGAACATTTTCGTCTCTTTGGCAGAATTCAAATATATTCCTTTCCATCTGAGGGAATACTTAGGGAATCATGCTAATATTTTAGGGATTCTTTTTTCAAGATTAGGCCTACTTATTTTAGAATTTACTATATTTAAACCCCCAAAATTGTGTCTTTTTAGGACTAAATTTTCTGGGAGAGATTTTCTTAACATCTAATCACCATCATCAAGCATCAGCATCATTAT
Organism: Prinia subflava; assembly: GCF_021018805.1. NCBI lineage: Eukaryota > Metazoa > Chordata > Aves > Passeriformes > Cisticolidae > Prinia > Prinia subflava. The sequence goes on along the minus strand of NC_086253.1, from coordinate 16,850,296 downwards.
GCAGAAGCTGCTTCTCATTTTCTGATAGAGAATGATTTCTGATAGCATTTCTGCTATCACTTGCCTGATTGACAATTTGCAATTAATTCTTATTGTGTGCATTCAGGCTGCTCGTTTAGTTGTCACTGGAACACCACATGTGCAGAACATATTACAGAACTGCCATCAGTGAGGTGCCTTCTTCAATAGGAAAATGTATAACTGTGTCAAAAATAAACATCATAGAGTTTAAAAGCAGAATACATGTGTGCTAGAGTTTCAGTGCTGGACTTGGTGAATGCACCATCTTACACTGGCTGTTGGCAGAAAGTTCTGCTAATGGGTGCAAAACACCCTGGTATCCTCTTGCAATTTCTGTGTTTCAGGATGCTGTTGCTTGTCCAGAGAGAATATAAAACATCAGTAAAAACTGAGGAAGAAAATTAAGTCTGCAAAGAGTACAACCCTTCATGAACGTTGGGTCTTTTTATAAGTTACTTTAGTTTGATATGGCACTAGAGTTGAAACTTTTAGAATAGTGGGCCAAAGTACAGCTTGTTGAATGTTTCAAGACTGTTTTCAAGTACTTTTAGAGTCTGAGCATATGCACTGGGTAGGTTTTCCTTACACACCCTGGCTTTGAAATGTAGTATTAGCACTGTTTGCTACAGAAATAACCACACACAAAGCCAAATTAACTTAATTTTATATTTGTCAAATGTTCATGCTGAATAACTGCACCTCACAATTTCTTTCTATGTTAAGGAATCAAATTTATATTCAGAGTGATTATACTTCTTTTAAATGTTACTAAATTGCTTCTAAATCAAATTATTTCAAAGATGATGCAACTACCAGATTTATTCTTAGCTCATGTGAGTACCTTCTCAGCCTACTGCAAAAACTGTTTTGAAATCACAAATACATGCAGACTTATCTCCCATTTTCAGTTAATTTACAAAAAAGTCACACAGGTGTATTTTTTCCAGAACTTTATAATGGAAAGGCTTTCCATAATGAAAGCTAAAAATAGAAATAATTAATGGTAATTTCTTGAAGTTTGAAAGTGACTGGAAGTTTCTATTCAGCACTGGTGAGGCGACACCAGGAGGGGAGTCCTGTGTCCAGGTCTGGGCTCACCACTGCAAAGGACACAGGGGCATAGTGGAGAGAATCCACCAAAGGTCCATGAAGGTGATTAATGGACTGGAGCATCTGTCCTCTGAGGAAAGGCCTGGGACTGTCTGGCCTGGAGAAAAGAACGCTCAGGGAAAATGTCATCAATGTAAATGAATACCTGAAGGGAGGGAGCAAAGAGGGTGAAGCTCATTTCAGCAGTGCCCAGTGACAGGAGCAAGCCAGTGGGCACAAACCGAAACACAGGGGTTTGTTCTGAGCATGAGGAATGGGGGAGTGACCAAGAACTGGGCACAAGTTACCCATGGAGGTTGTGCATTGTCCCTCCTTAGAGATACTCCAAAGCCATCTTCAGATGGTCCTGGGCAAACCTGCTTTAGGGAGCCCTGCTTGAATAGGGAAGGTGAGAACAGGTGACCTCTGAAGGTATCTCCCACCTCAACTATTATGCGATGCTAGGACTGAAATGGACAATGCTTTTTTTAAAGAGCACATTAATTGTAAATAATTTTCTTGGAACGCTTGTGGGATTTTCTTTGTATTTTTCATCTTTGCTCACCTTTCTATCCACAGTTTTGTATATAAAAGTTATTTCAGGGATGGTTCTCCTCAAGAGAAGAGAAAACTGGTTGAATATTTTTAAGCGAATGGCAGGGAAGACTGTAGTTGCATATGAAATTGAAAGAGGGGTTCTGTAGTGTAAGATGCACTTAACCAGTAGTTCATGGGTTGGAAATGATCTTCAGAGTTCAGATGTTCAGAGGTAAATAATTTTGTTCAAAGAGCACTGCATAGACACACGAAATCCCCCAGTTTTCTTTAACATGTGCTCCAACATGTAAGCACTCAAACATTACATATTATTGCCATGATCTATCTGAAACTAATTTTTGAGACTGGACTGCTGTGTCAATATAATTTTCTTTTCTGTTAAGACTCCTGCTAGTTTTGTATGCTTTAAAATAGGAACTGCTCCTTCTGCCATTTCTCTAGATCTGTCTTTTCAACCTTGTTGGTCATCTGTTTTCATTAGGAGCCTTCAGAGAGTGTTAATAGCTGGAAATTTGAGCCATTAGTGTGAAAATGTTGGATCTGTATACACATGCACATAAAGCATGAAAAGAATCAAAAATAATTGAATTTTCTGTTTCATTGTGTTGGTATGTATGGTACTTGATAGTGTTTTACATCCACAGTCTCCGTAAAAGAGCTAAGAAGAAAAATAAAAATACTGGTATGGGGTAAAATAAAGATACTAGGTTTTGCAGAGCATTTCCAAACCTGAGATTTGGATGTGTACTAAGGTGTCATTTTTTCTTAGTGAAGATGTAAACTAGGTTAGGGGTTCTGGAGTTCTTTCATATTTTTCACTTTAAGTGATTTTGAAAGTTTCTTGTGTGGTATAGCCCACAGCAGCAGCATCTAGAAATTACATAATGACCCATTTAAGAAAAGCAGTCAGAACAGATGCTGTGCATTCACTCATATAGAGAAATATCCCCAGTCAAGTCAAAGAATTTTGCTGTTACTTCTTGAGCATAGGGAGTTGCTCAGCTGAGCTCAGGTGAATATTAGCCTATTTTATAAAAAAAAGTTTGGTGATTGTATCATAGTATAAATCAGATTTTACTCTTCATCCTTATTTGAAGATACAGGACCTAACCTGAAGGTTGAGTTGTAATGCAGGTGGGATACTGATATCACAATTATGGGTTTGTTTATGTTTCTTTTTTTTTATGCTGATGGAAACACCAACCTTCAGTTCTTACACTTTATTAATAAAAGCTATTGTTAATGAAAAACATTAACAATAAATGATGTTAAAATGTTTGAGGGAAAAGCATGAGCTGAATTTTTTGTGCTTTTCAGAAGTCTTCTGGTAAAACAAGAATGGTCCTTCATAGTACTTCATTATTCTTAAAACACAGTATCAATTTAACCTGCTTTGCAAGCATTTTTTACATGGCTAAAATTAAGCAAAAAAGCCCCAACACAGACAAACCCCCAAACTTCTAAACCTTTAAAAAGAATTTTAGTTTAAAATTTTGATTATCAGATTATGTTTTGTGTTGAAGGTAAACATAGGAAAATTACCCATTAGATTTAACAAACTCTGAGGAGTTTAAAAGCAATTGAAGACTCTGAGATAGTTCTAATGGGCACATTAGCTCTCTAACACTTCTTAAGACAGACAGATTTGAATGAATGTCTTCATTCTACATGTCTTGTACAAAAGATTCCAGTGGGCCATTTGGTGAAAGTATCTTTCTGTGCCGAAAATAAAATCTATTATACCTTGTCAATATTATACCAGTTATTTTAGTAGAGAGATTACATATATTCAGTCAGTTCAATCAGCAATTTACTTATTATTCTCCTCCATATTTTTCAAAGTGAAAATAAAACCTAAATCCCTTATTTTCAAAAATGAGAATTAGAATTTCCATGTAATGAAACATGGCTATTGCTGTACCTCAAATAAACCACTAAATTGTAGAAGAACAGGATGGAGCAAGTGGTGTTAGTATTCTGCAGGGAGTAATGCAATTGCCTGGGACAGCTGTCATATTCAAACTCAAAGTTGTAAGTGCAGAGCACAGTGTAGGTGGAATTACAGAGACCCAAGCTGAGTAAAATTATTTGTTTCTGGAAAACTCTACTGACTGCCACAAAGGGGTGGAGCAGAATTTTGGAACTCTTTTACTGTTAACACATGCTATTAACATGCTTTTTGATGATGTAGAATCCTCCATGGGAGAGATAAGTTATAAAATCCAACTGAACTTATGCTTGAAAATTAAAGATATTAAAAGTATTTTTGATCAGGAGAGAGCCTTGCTCAGCTTCTTCAAGCTCCATGGCATGATCATCACTACTGAAGATGGTTCTCCTTGCTGCAGATTGCAAGAACAAGGTATTCAGAAGAGCCGGGTTGTATTAGTTTGCTACTTTTTTTGCTACCAAGAGGATGTAGAACCCCTTCAAGACCATGGCTCCTGCGTCCACTAAGAGCGATGACTGTTAATAGTAGCTTGGGGCAACCTAGGGACACAGGAAACTTTAATTAAAGCTACTGCTAAGTGCTGTATGTAGGCATCACCTTTAGAAAATAAAATTACTTAGGTTCAGTTATAAAGCTCTGGAATTAGTAAACTGACAGGGATTTTAAGGGGAGAATTAGTGGAGTAAATTATTCCTTTTTTCTTTGTTTCTTCTGTCTTGCAATTAAATTTGTGTTTTCAGGTTGGGACATAGATGGTACTGAAAGTTGCTAGCATACTTCTTTTGTTTGAACATCCTATTTTTTAAAGTTGAAGCTAATGAGCCCCTAATTACTTTAATGTGTATAATAGAAGGCTTAGATACTATCCTGTGATCAATCTAGGAAAGGATTCTCATAACTAGTATTAGGGGAAGCACTTACATTTTAGATTGTTTGTAATGAAGAGCCCCTTCTTGTGGTTTTATGTGATTATTTTATAAAAGCTCTTCTATCTTGTGAGTGCTATAAACAAACTCTTGCTTAAAGCACATTTGATACCTGGAACTTCTGAAACAATGGACAATTTTCATGCTTTTCCTCTCTGTACATTTGAGTATGTCTGAAGGTACATTGCATCATGCAGTAGTATTAGATCTGTATTCAAACAGAAAATAGAAAAATGAATGAGAGAGGGAAAAAAAAAGAGGCCTAGATCATGTCTATCTTCCTGTTGTTGCCACTGGTTTTTTGATCATTAGTGGTTATCATGACTAGATATCTTTATGACTTAGTCTTTAAAATGTATGATGCCGCTGTTTATTTACCCTGCACTTGTAACTCCCTTGAACATGAAAGGAGAAACCATGCAGCAAGAGGATGGGTTTGATGCTGCACAGTCCATGAATAATGGGGTATTAAAATCAGGGTGGCAGTCACCAGGCTGCCCGGTTTATGCTTCTGTTCAGTCAGCCTAAGACCTTTCTTTCCATAGGCTGGCAAAGTTTAGTATTCTGTAAGTAATAAAGACTGCACTTCAGCATGCTTTATGGAATAACCTAGGAGCTTTGCTGTTCTATTCAAGTTATAAGTCAACCTTTGACAAAACCAATGAAATATTGATGTTAGGTCCTCCCCTGACAGATCATCTATTCATAGAGTTCTTATGGACTCCTGTAAGAATTCCACACCCTTGAGGACTTACAAACATAGACTTACTAAAGCTGTTTGCAATTTAGCAAACTCTAATGAAGTAAGTTAGGTTGAGTCATGTTCAATGGCATTAACTTCCCTTGATGATTAATTCAATTTTTGGAGACATTTTTCTGCCTATTCTTAATGTCAGTAATTTACTTGAACAGCAAAAAGAAAAGGAAAAAATCTGTAGGCATTGGAAGGGAGAGGAGTAGTCTGAATCCTTTGCTTCTCTCTGTGGAAATCTTCAAGTATAATTGCTCTTTTTTGCTGACATCAAATTTCAAGGGCTCTGCAGAGAATAACAGTTGTTCTGAAATACAATTGTACTGTTCAAAGTGCACTACAGGGTCCTAAACTCTCCTGCGAGTTGTCCCTCTATAAAAAGAAGATTGAGTCTAAATTCTGAGATTATTAGCTATTTTGTAAGATAAATTTCAAATGAAGATTGTCCTGACAAGAGCAACAAAAGAGGGTTGTGGGTTTTTTTGGTTTTTTTTGGTTGTTTTTTTTTTTTTAAGTGATTGAAGCATGCAGCAGCACTTCGTACAAATATATGGGTTTTGGCAAGTGTGGCATACAGGGAAATGTTCTTTGCCTTGTATATTAAAGGTTTTCATAATGCATAATGATAATGGAAGAAATAAATTACCATTGGTTTTCTAATCAAATCAAAGCTTTATGACAAGTTTACCTAACTCTAGTCTCACCTAGTTATTTTTAATTTAATGAGAAAAACCTTTCACTTACCTTATTTTGCCTCTTACGAAATGCTTGTGACAATTTGAAAACCATCCATTCACAACACATTGTTTTTATTTGGCCCATTATTTTTATAGTCGCGACAGGTTCAGCCTTCTGTATGAAGGAATTGGGGTTACTTTAACAACTTTTGGAGATAAAAATTGCCACTAATAGCAACCTCTTATTTCTACATGACTGCCATTCCTTGCCCTGCTTCTTTTAAAGTCCCAGAAGAATATTAAATATGTACGTTACATGAAGGAAGAACTATTTCGAAATTTCATAGAAGTAAGAGAAGGCCATAATTGACATAATTTTCTGACTGAACTGCAGTACACTGTTTTGGCTCAAATACTAAAATAATCTGATATTTTTCCTTTGCTTGCATGATTTTTGGACACAACAAAGCAAAAATATTCTGCCCAGTTCATAGAGATCACTGACAAACACCGTAGTTTAGGAGAACTATAAATGTGTTAACAGAGCCCTGACAATGTTGAGGTTTTTTGAAGTGATGCTAATTATGCTACTAAGATCATCACTGTTCACAGCAGAATTCATCAGAGCCTTTTTTCAGTCAAGCAGATGGTTTAAAATTTATACAAAATTTAGGGTTGAGAGCCTGTGGGAGAAGCTGTGAACTGCATCACAGTGGACCAACAGCTTTGGCAGTTGTGCAGCCCAGTTCCAGGGGCTGAGAGCCCCTCAAGGGCCCTGGGGAAGGCACAGCACTCCCCCCTCCTGTGCCCATGCTGCTGTCTGTAGGCGCCTGCCTCTTGCTCTCCTCTCTGTTACCAAACCTCACGCCAAGCTGAGGAGGCGACTGTCCCACAGCATCTGTACCTCAGCTTGGATCCTCCTCAGACGACCAAGAACATTTTACAGTGCTCGGTTTCATACCACTGAGAGCACTGCTATCAACCCTCGTCTCACAGTCTCTAGAAAGAGTGATTGCATTGTAATCGTTAGTACCTGTGTGTTCTGGCTCTCGTTGGATGGATGCTCAAGGAAGCAAAAATGCTGAATTCAGAAGAAGTTCCTTCTACAATTTTCTAGCTGTGTGATAACTGGGTAGTACTGGATGTCTTACAAGAAGACTGAAATTATCCCTATGATGAATTTTTAAGTAATTTTTTTGTATTATGAGGCTTTGCAATGATCTGGGGACTTCCTGGACATGCCCACTGTTTAGAAAAATCTGATAAACCTGACAATGTCTTTTAGTGTTGACATTTGAAGAACAGCATTGTGTGAAGAACACAACTGATTTACCTTTCTTTCAGGATATGAAAATGCCTTCTCAAACAGCTTGGAAATTGATAAATGGAGATTTTAGTGGATTTGGGGGCCTTGGAAATTAATTTAATACTTTTGCATATTTTCATCCTGCTTGTTATTTTAAATACCGAGTGCATTTATGTACGAAGTTCAGGATTGGTTAAAAATGGTAGTACATAATTTTCATGTATAAAAAAAATCTGCCATTGCATATTTTGTGACTGTTAAATTTAGCAGAACTGCTGACATCAAGAGATGCAATTCTTGTGCATTTATCACTTTTTTTCCCCAATGAACTTTTAGAACAATCAAAGAATTTGGTCATTTTACTATCAAAATATATGTCTTCAAAGATTTTCTAATAATCCAAGGGGTTAACAAGCTAATAAATGGGTATAAAGTTACTGCACAAATGTTGCTCTATTTTAATTCTAAGAAATATTGGTAAAAAATTAGATTTGAAGCCCAGAATGTAATAGTTTGAAATGGAGCAAGTACTTGTATTCGAACTGTATCCTGTTTTTTCTAGATTGTTTAAATAGTAAGAAGTAGGCATAGAAAAAAATGCAAATGTTGGGGTTTTTTTCAACGTTATTTGATTTCTTTCCTCACTATAATTGGAAAAATATTGTTGAGTACATTGATATTTAAATCAATACGCAGTATGAAGAAATGTGATATTTCCTATTTCCAGTGCGAGTAAAATTAAAACTTTCTGGATTTTACTACAGAAACAATTGTTTCATTTTGCGATGTATACAGATGAAAATTTCCCAGTTCTTTTATATGCAAATATGGGAAAAGAAAGGAAAAAATATGGTCTATATGAAGAAGAACAAAAGCTACTTATTTTCTTAGAAAAGACAGGAGACACGTCTTGTCTTATGCCATGCAAACGAAAGATAGAATCATTCTAAACTCTGCAAGGAAAGACATTTAGTTTCCAGAACTCCCTTAGAACCAAAGATCTGATTCTTAAATCTCTTTAAAGACTGTGGGAGAACTGCCACAGGTGATTCTGAAGAACCAGAAAAGCCATGTCAGATCACAAATGAAGAGACTGCTGTGCTTTGTTTGTTGCTTGGTTCTTAAATTTCCTGTTACCATCTGGCCATACCAATGTCTTGGATTGCTTTAAAGCAGTAGATTACGATATTTCTGCTATCTTCTTATTTTGAGGCTTACTGCTGTGGTAATTTGAGTGGAAATCAAGTAAGCGAATTCAGTTGCCATCCAGTGCATGGTATATGAATAGCTTTTAATAATGTGCACTGCTGGAGATTATATAATGATTTTTCTTTGAACTTTAATTTCTTCTTTTTATAAGTATTTTAAAGTTCTGCAGCATTAAACCTACCTCTCTCCCTTTATCAGTTAGTTAAAAGGAAAGATTTTTATGTGCCAACATCAGGCACCTTGCACAAAGTTAACTGAATGCTAATTATGGTTCAGAAATTTTCTGTGCTCAGAGCTGATTATACCCAAAGCCAGTAAGTGTCCCCCTGCTTGGTTCCTATCTTGTCAGGTTTTCTAGGTACCATAAAACTGCAGTTCCTCAAGCATTCAAGTATATAAAGTCAATTCACTTTCAAATTAGGCCATTTTTAAAAGATGTCTTGAGGAATCGTGAAGAAAATGTTCAGTCTCCCTTTCACTTTGCCTCGGGTCACATTTAGAAGAATGTTTCTTCTAGACTGTCGTCTATGGGGATTAAGCATTTGCTGAGTCCTGAAATGGAGGTGTTTTTCTACATAGAGATATTTTATTGACTCAAAGTCATTATAACCTCTGAACAGTGAAGATGTGGAAGTATTTGCCATGAAGCCTCGGAGCAGAGGAACAGCTGTAAAATCCTGAGGGTGGAGAGGATTCATTTGGGTCTATTTCTGGGATGAGCTGACACTTTCCAGAAGAGGACTAAATGTTCTTTACACACTACTGTGAAATTTACCTCCCCTCCAAAACCAAACCAAACCAGAAAAGAGCTCAAAACCAACACTTGGTGATGGAGTTTAATAAACACAAAGAATTAAAAGCCTTAACAGGACAACTTGAATTCCACATCCTCCAAAAGCCATTGTGATAAAAGTTAAATCTTTATATCATAATCATTGCCAAACTTGCAGGTTGTCAGATTTGATAATAGGAAAGAAAATCCCTGATACCTTTTTCCATTAATTGATGTAATAATTCTATAATATTTTGATATTAGTCTATAATGTGATTAAATAATTTCCTAAGTCTATTTTGATTTGTTTAATGCTATATGCTATAAATTTCTTTGACATGAGTGCAATAGAATAACTTTGCATTTAACTGGGTTGCAAAACAGACTCTATCTCACAGATATACTTTCAGAATGCAAGTTTAATCTGCTTTTCATATCGTGTCTGAAGGAGACTTCAGTACTAGCTAGCATATATTTTAAATGGCTCAGATGTTAAAAGTACCTTGTAATATAATAAACTCAATTCCATATAATTATTGCAGTATAATTACTTTAATCTAAAGCTTTGCCATTACATTTTCTATTTTCAAATTTCAGTAATCAACTACATCTGCTACTGATGAACTGTAATGCTTATCTGCAGATGTTTAATTTCTACTTATAACTCCCTTAATCTTGACTGCATTGGGATGAAACTTTACAGGTCTTTATGTAGGAGAGAAATGTTCAACCTTTGTCACGAAGCATGGAGAGGTACTTATTATTATTAAAAAGAAAACTTTGCAATGCAATTAAGATAGAAAACGTGGAGACTTGTCTAGAAAAAATATCCCTATAATTATGAATATTTGAGTTTCACAGTGAACACAGGTCAAGGTTAGGCTGAACTACACTTTTTAGCTGTGCAGGAAAGGTTTGATTCTGAACAGTTTTGTTGATGACAGTGCATACGAGACCCAGCTCTTGAGCAGAGAACCTTCTAGTGCTCTGCTTATGTCTCCAGCTAGAAGCCCCACAACTTTGAGGAAAGAACCACGTGTTCCTATTGTTAGTAGGCTGGAAGGATCAATTACTCCCAAGCTGTTCTTATAGACTCCCCTCCGACCATATAGGCAACCTAGATCTGAACCTGGTTTGTTTCTACCTTGGAGTACTCAGGTATACCAGGAATAAGCTATCTTTGCAAGCAAAGAAGAAGTATGACAGCAGTGGGAGTTATTTAGGAGACAGGAATATATTTGTTGATTTCCTCCCACACCACTGACAGTTCCTTAACTTTTCCCTGGAAGGCTGCATGATTCTTAATGTAATCATTGTTAGTAGAAGAAAGCCAAAACAAACCAGTGAATAATATTCAGATGGCAATTATTTTCCTATTTTTGAGCTGCTTAAGCAGTAGGCACTTTTATTCGTGGGTAATTATGCTCTGTAAATTGTCCAAAAGTTTTGAGAAATATTTCTTGCAGCCAATTATTATACCAACATTTCTCTTTATTCAGTCTTCCACTCAGGTGTCTGGATTCTTGCCTTGAGTAGCCTCAAAATTAATTTTTAGGTTTTATAAGATGTGTCTGAGAGGCAAAGCTGTGGCTTGGGATTGACATCTTTTGCCACAAGGCCTCTTCTGATGGTGATAAAATTAGAAGGTAGAAGATTATTACTTTTTCCTCATATTTTGGGGGGTTTATTATCAGGCTCCTTTCTATCAAATTTTTTAAATTTATAAATTTGTTCATCATTTGTGGTATATGTGCATTCAATATGTTATTTTCAAAGTTTCTTGACTCCTTTTGCAATGGTAATGACTTGTTTTTCCGTATTCCAAGTGGTGTGGTTAATTAACTTGCAGTAAGTAGGATCAAATTTTGAGGACTTGCTTGTGGAAATCAATAGATGCCTAGGAGATTGTGCAACCTCTCTATTTTTGCTGCCTTATTAGCCCTGCTTCTTCCATCACTGCTTTTTTTCAGATGAGGATATAATTTTGCAGTTTATCCTAGAAGTAGGACTTCAGACTGCATTTCCCAAGACTCAGAGAAACAACACTATTCTTAAAATGAAAACCATCTAGGTCACATTTTTTGCCACATCTTATGAAGTTAATGTCTTGTGAGTATTTACATAACAGTCTATCATCAACTAGTCTAGTGTAGGGAGTTTTGTTTCCTCACTCCCCCAATTCTAGTGATTATCACCAGCTGAATATTTGGCACATCGATATTTTAATTTTTTATTTTAAATCTCTCTTTCTTTCTGTGAAACAAAGCTCACAAATATATAATTCATTACGTTGTATAGGCTTAGAACTTAATAAGGTACTGATTCTCTGAAAACTTTAAAATTGACCATTTCTCTTTGTATGTGTGCTTTTTACCTTGCAAAAAATGATAGAGAAACCTCTTGTACAAATGGTGTCTGCACCTATCTTATCTAAGACAGTACTTTTGTTTTATCCATGTTTACTGTTGTTTTCATTTCTCGTAGTTCAGAAGATGGATGTATGAGGCACAAAAGATAATCACTCCGTGTTGTGACACAAAAGTGAATCTATTGTCTATTTGCAGAACTATACAGATGTACATCTTTTGAACTGCCATCAGAAACATTTCTTATAGTTCAGGTTTATTTTCTCTTCAAGTATTTAATATTTGATTGATGAAAAATCACATTAGTGGTTAAACTGAAGTACTGTTTCATATGCTCTCAGAGGACTTCCACTCTTGAATCAAATTACTGGAGAGGGTTTAAAGAACATGGAACATGATAGAAGAAACTGAAATCAATACAGCTTAAATTTATCATCTGAGTTTTGAAGTTTCTGACTCCTGAGTATCGTTTTAAGATTGTGATCATATTAAACCTGGGCCAGAGCAGTGCTCCTTCTCTTGCTAGATTATGGCCAAAAAATGCATAAAGAAGCAGATATTAATGAGAGAAGGCACTGGTCTGGAACTTGAGCTGTCTAGGTCAAATTCCTGTCTTTGCTGCATGCTGCCTCAGGCATTCACTCTCAGTGGGCTTCCGTTCCCCATCTGTCAAATGGAGAAAATCAATGCAACCTTATACCTGGCTTTCATTTTGCCTATTTTTAGTGTTTTTGGTAGGAAAAAGGAATGTTTCTTAATATGTGTATGTATAGTACGTAATACACTGGAGCCATTAGGTACTTCCATAATGCAGTAAGGGATGACAGCCTCTAGGCAGGAGCATTTGGAGTGTAAGTTCTGTGAAATGGGTATGCAATCTGCTCCAGACCAGTTGTGAAGTAGTGTGGAACTTCCTCCTTGCCTTTTTGGCAGATTATACATTTTACTGTTAGGTTACCATGCTGTGGTTGGTGTAAAGAATTAGTGCTGTCAGCACGTACCACCCCGAGGTGTTACTGTTTGAGTCCCCCCGTCCTGCCTAGCCTCTCCACTCACAAACACCCTTACAGCAGGGCAGTGTAAGTAGCCAGAGTACATCAAATATTGATAGGTAATGGCTTTTTAATGGCTTCCATTGCACTGCTAGAAATATAACTTCCAGTTTTATGGCTCTTTTGCATTTCATGATCCCACAGCGCCTATGAATGTTAGGACTTGATAGAGATTGAGTGGACATAAGGAAATACATTCACACTGCCTAACTGTAGGCACTTAATCAGGTTGAAAATGTAGCCACAACAGGACAATTTGGGGCAGAACATGAAGGAATTCTGGATTGCCCTCTGTTCTGGCATCTGTCTGTAGGACTGTAGATTCAATCTAGGGAATTTACCCACTCAGTTTAATGAAGGAAATTTAGTGCTAAAAATCAGATGACTTCTCTAGTCTTTACTTCTCTCTAACACAGCCATTTTTAGGGGTTTTATCTTATTAATGTATCTTTTTCCAACATAAAACTTTGCTATCACTATGAAACAACAATTTATAAATACCTGGAGGTGACCTGGGGTATGTAATTATGTTTTCAGCTTAACAGCTTTTACATGGAAACAGTCTCTGAAAGTCTTCTGGTATGCTTTTTTAATACAGAGTTTGAGCAAAATTAGTATCTGGAAAGAAATAATTTGTCACGGTGTAAAAACCTGTGTGTACTCAAATTTTAATGTATCACTTAAAATGAAAATGAGAACATGAATTATTTTGACAGAAATTTAGCAAGTTTGGAGATTATTCAGTAGTGCAAGTTTCTTTTCTTTTTAGATGAATTTGGCCATTTTGCATTAGCAGAAGGTGGTGTGTATTAGTGTGGTAAGGTGAAAATTAATGTGCTGTCTGATGGAGATGGACAGAGTTACAATGTTTTTCATCCTGTGCCAGAAGCTCAGACATCATAAACTCTTACTTTCTGGAATCATTATACAGTTTTTAAGTAACAACCTCTCCCCTTGGATGTGTGATGGCTATTTGAAAAAATCCTCATGAAGTGCTACTATATAGTTTTCATGGATTGTCAAAGGAACATAGGAAAGTCATATACAGTCACCTGAATTAGAATTTGTTTGTGATAATGACCAAATGATTATAGTAAATGCCATGGTACTTAACTACCCTAAGTAATCAGAACTTCACAGAATACATAGCAATACTAATGTGCTGCAGAATTAGGCCTGTGAGAAGTATCTGGATGCTAAATCACTCTTTCATCCTTCTGCAAAATGTTAATATCTCAAAATATGTGCTCAGCTCTTAGTATATCTCTTCTTGGATGATAAGCAGTGACAGAAGATGAATTTGGAGCATTGTGGGACAACTGTCATTTTACTTACATGGACTGATTGTGATCCCATTTATCAGTATTTTAATATGGGAAAATTAAAAATGAAATATGATAATGCCATGTGTCCTGAAACCATAGCTCTCATTTTCATCATTGGTATTGCATCACAAATTGAATTTTCAATATAAAAACAGAAGTATAGTATGGAAAATCCTAATGCAGAGACATTTTTTCTCCTTTCCCCTTCCTTCTCCGTCTTCTCCCTGTACTCATTTCAATCTCCATCCCTCACTACAGAGCCACAGTCAGGAATTTCTGTAGATTTCATTTTCCTTCTTCTCTTGCAGTAATTTCTGTGTTATTGTTTAGTACATGCAGATACATGGCTGCGTGGTGCCCTCTGTGGCCGGGGGCTGTCAGCATCTCTCTGCAGGTGGTTCAGACATGCACACTGTCCTGAGCATGCACACCCAGTGCTGCTGTGCTGACCCTGTCAGGAGCACGGGGCACACCTTGTAGGACCTTCTCCTTTATTGCTACCAATGCACACATTCAGCATTTTCATTGCTTGCCGTTGTCCCTCCAAGTCTGGCGATATGTTTAAGTTAGTCACTTAATTTGATCTCTGGTTTTCTCATCTGTAGTATGGGACAGTAGTGGTGCTCAACAAACTCTGTATAGCTTGCTCAAATCTGCAGTTAAAATTTGCTCAGTCATCATTGCAAAAGATAAATTAGAGTTGTTTTGCTTGACCATTACAAAGTTACCAAAGTGTGAGAATCACTGTACTTCAGCTGGTGGACCTCAGGTACTCAGTGCTGCCAGAAATGAATGAAATATAAATTGAAGTCATAACGAAAAAGAAAGAAAATCAGCATATCAGAGGCAAAACTTGAAAGAAAAAAAGTAAAATAAGTGGTATGAATGACTATTTCCCATTAATTTGAATTGATTTTTACAGTCTGAAAAGCTAGGTACTGGAGAATAACCTGTATTATAGTTCTCTAGATATTAATTATATAATAATTAAATAATAATTCTCTCTGTATTTATCAGCATGCAGTAAGCATCCTAATTTCCTGTAAAGTATTTAATAATTTGTCTTTTACAGGAACTCAGTATGTGTATATTTTTTGAAAAAGACTATTAATTTCTTCCTAACTCTGATCCCTGCTTTTGCTCTTCTATTTTAATCCCTTTTAGAGTTAACACATCCAGTTACAAGATGGGAACAATGACAAAGGTGAAAGCTTTAGAGTTTAGCAGCAAAGTCTGCCTATGCCAGGCACACATCAATTTACATGACGGTGGAAGGTCAAAAATCTCATTATTATTTGCACTGTTTATGGCTTCCTTCCTCCCCAATAGCTTCAAGGGCTGAACTGTAGGTCCTAGAAAATCATCTGATCTATGAGATGATTTATTAATTGGAACCACTTGATATTGCCTAAAGCTATGAAAATAGGGGTATACTAAAGAACATTGTTGTAATTATTCCATTAGGAATCCCTTCAATTATTCACGTGTTTTAATCACTTGGGCATTTAACATAGTGCTAAATTATAATCTGATTCCATACAACTTTGTGTGGAGCTTTGACAGCCTTCTATACTGAAGGATAACATAGACAAATGCAGAAAAATTACTTCACTCTAAAGAAACTGATTCATCTTGAACTCATGTGCTAGAATTCAGGTGGTGTTAGAAGCATTGTCATAACCTCTTGAATTTGCCACAAAATATGATAGAATTACTAGAGCTGTGTTCTATGTTCCTGTTTTTACACTTGTATTTGCAGCTTTTTGTGATGATGAAGGTTACCTTGCAAACAACCTGTGAAATGAGAACACCATAGTCCTCTTTCCTTTAATCTGCAAAAAAGAGCATTTTTTGAAATCCAGGGATGATCACAGTAATCTTCTAAGCTGACCTTCCTTAGTCAGAGGTCTTCTCACAGGAATTGGATCATGATTTGTATTTCAAATATGATTATTATTTTTAACAAAATGAACCAATAAAGGGATCCCCACACATATTTAATTACTTTAAAATTTGATCTAATTTTCCAGATTTATCTAGCCTGAGTTTTTAACTTTTCAATCTAAATTTCTCCATGTCCATCAGCCTCAAAAATTTTCCATATTCAGATCTCTCTGCCACTGATGAGTGTCTTCACAGAGAGATGTAGTAATCCCTTTACTCCCTTTACTTTGCAGTCATTCTTTGAAGTTACTCCTCTGTTTTCTGATCTCTTTGGAGGTTTGCACTCTAAACCAGAATGCTCATCTGAGGGGTTGAGGGGTTTTTATGTTTGAACAAAGATAAAGTCTCTCTATTCTTTGCTCCTAGAAGTGTGGTTTTGCATTTTGCTGAACTGAAAGAAAAAAAAAATTGCTGAGTTAATCCCATAACAACAAAATGTCCTTCTGGTTATTTATTCATCAGTGTTTGCATTTGTCCATATCAGCAATTAATACCATATATTCAATTGCTGATAAAATAATTGATGAGTTGGACCAAGAGCCAGTCTCCCTTTTCCATTCATAGGTGTGTTCTCATTAATGAGTAACCCCTATCATGTTTAATAACATTTTACCTATGACACAGTAAAACTTAATGAACAGAAACATAGCTGAAAGACATGAAAGACTGGTGGATATCACAGAGTAAATGAATGGCCTGGGTTGGAAGAGATCCTAAAGATCATCGAATTCCAAGCCCCTAGCCATGGATCACATTAGTGACAACAGAGCACGTAGCTAAGGTACTGTAGACGTCTTTATGTCACTTGGTTGAGAAGACACATAAAAATACCCATGTCTAAGGCAGGTAACTGTTAGGACTCCCTGATATCTTCTCAGGCTTCTTGGGTTAATAAAAAAACCTAAGTGTTTGCTACTCAGCTGTCAAAATGTGCAGTTACTGACTGTAAAGTTTATTATAATTCATCCAAGATGAATAGTCTCCAGCTATGCTGCCTTCATAAACACTATAGAAATACATGAAATTTCACATTTTTTCATCCTTTATTAGCATAGTCTAACTGCAGACTCAGTGTTTGAAATGTGATTTAGTTTTATGTATGTATTTGCCCAAAGAGGAAAATGAGAAATGATAGTTCTTGTTCTTTAACTATGAGAAATAACTGAGTTTTCTCTCATTTAATAAAAGTAGATAAAAATGAGACTTCTTATTGTTTTTCGAATATATCTTCCAATTTATATGTAATCTGCTGCATGGCAGAAGTGTGAGACTATTAAATTACAGCTTTTCTGTTTCTTTCCCGCAGTACTACTCTGCAGTAACAACACGATATGGAGATCCCTGAGAGTTCACTAGCTCACTAGGAAGTGACACCTTTGATTTTCTGACAGGTAGTGGTGGAAGTTTGCAAAGTGCTTTCTGGCATCTGGAAGTGTTAGAATAAGGCATGCTGTTGATGAATCTGTTTCTGTAGTTTCTGAGTACCCTGTATCACTGTTCCCTTTGAGGGTTTCACTCTAGCACTGTAAATACACTGTCACTGCTCCACCTGGACAGGCATTTAACAGATGTTGACAGCACATAATCAAAGATAGCACCATGCCTTGAATACTCACAAATGACAGTCTTTCGATTTTAAATAGTGTTGGCCTGCTAAACCACTTTAAAATGCGTTTTTTCCCCCCCAAGGAATGCAATAATCAGCTTTTCCCTGACGCGATCTTATGTAAATGTATCACTAGATTAAAGCCCATGCTTGTAAAGTTCTTTCTGTAATGAAAAGTTCTGTTTCAATGTTTTAAGATTATTTTGAGGAAGAAAAAGCTCTCAGGTGTTCCAGTTACGGGAATTCTGAAAAGTGCTGGCAACTGTAGATAGTCTGTGATGTACAATTTGGTTATCCTGTGCCCTGGAGGAAATTTTAGGTGGCTAGAAATATGAAAATACTTCAACTG
The DNA here is from genome assembly GCF_021018805.1 of Prinia subflava. Classification (NCBI taxonomy): domain Eukaryota; kingdom Metazoa; phylum Chordata; class Aves; order Passeriformes; family Cisticolidae; genus Prinia; species Prinia subflava. The sequence continues at coordinate 16,832,394 of NC_086253.1, read as the reverse complement.
TGTAAGTACATTTATGTAAGTGCATAAGTGTACACTTACATAAGTATCTAAGACAGTGTTTCTGTACTTAAATTTTTAAAAAATATATTCTTATGTGTGTTTCAGAGATGGGGATTAATAAATGGATGAGGAGCTCCTGGCTCCTATGGCACGCTTTTATCCACACATTAATTGCGCACGAGGATCATTAGGTTCTTGCAGAAAATCAATAGCTAGGACCTGGCTATTAAAGGGTCTTTCTTTAGCTGCTGATACTGTGTGCTAATTGCTGAGGAAAGCCATCTCTTTTAATGGTAAACCTGTAGTTGTTATTTGTTTGGTAACTCATTTCGTGTGTTTTCTGTTCATTTTCTCTGAGAAACTGCAGCCACAAAAGACACTGCAACTTGAAGTTTTACTAACTAATTGCCTTATTGTTCTCTCCAATTAGACCAAACATTTAGAAGTTCCTATTGCTGTCAGGCACATTCACAACACACACTAAATCTTTATAAAGTAATCATTTTAAATTCTATGAGTGGCCCAAATGGTTAGTGATGGGGGTACTCAGCCTACCTGATGCTGGTTCAGCTTGAACCTAAATTGCAAGTATTGATCAGCTTGGCCTGTAGACATTTAGAAACAACTGGAATGCTTTTCTTAATGGCCATGGCACGTGCAACTATTTTTGACCACTTGTCATGGGTTAGCACTGGCCAGATGTTAGTGCACTCATGAATATATGTTTTTTCTCTAACAACTCCTGTGGGATGTGATCAGGAACAGAGCAGAGCAGGCTTAAATCTTGAAAACAAAAAAAAAAACCACCAAAACTTTATTAATTACATAAGAACAGGGACAGAAATACTCTTAAACACACACAGAGACAGAAATAAAAACTTCTTAGAACATTTCTTCTCCCAGTTTCTACCTCCCCACCCATCACTCTTCAAAGACCAACTCTTGGGTTTTAGATTAAACAATCACCACTCAAAAACAAACTAATCTTCAATTCAGCAAGGGAGAGAGGAGTCTCTCTCGCACTACAGACTGTTCCTCAGACAACACGGGTCCACCCCTTATGTGTTTCCATGTCACCCGTGGCACCGCCCGGAGAAGTCTGCCAGGGTGACTCTCTCTTTTTCCTATGTCTAGCGCTCTCACCGCTGTCTCATAGGCTAAAACTGCATACAGGGCTTTTTAAGGATGCTGCATGCCGAGCTCTCCCCTTTTTACCCAGGGGCCGGGGTTCCAGGAGCAGGTCTGCCCTGAGGGCAGAGGGCTCCACCTCACCCTCCCCCTCTCTTCTCTGCTTGCTCCAACTCTTCAAGTGCCAGTCACTGTAGCAAAAGCAAGGGGCAGCTGCATCCACCCAAAAATGCAGTTTATGTTCAAAAGAGACTCAAGTTCAGTCCATGGCTGACATTATGCAAGAAAAGTCCAGCTCCAAGGCTACTCCTCTCATTCTTCCATCGAGTTCCTTCCAATCATGCTTTATCATCTCGGTCCCAAGCCGCTGCCCTCTCTCCGAAAACCACCAGTCATGAGAATCAATGTCTAAGAAAAGTTTCTTTCTGCCAAGCAAGGGTTAACAGTTTCTTCTCGGCAAGGTGCAGGCTCAGGCACTCCCAAGCTCCGCAAACCCCCACGTGGCTGGGCACCTTCTCCCGGAGTTTGGGGGGGTGGAGGGGGGTGAGCACACACAGCAGGCACTTCCACAGTTTTCCACCCCTCCATCCTGGACGGGGCAGCTCAGTTCCAGTCCTGTCCATTCTCTTCTCCCCCCCCGGGGCCCAGCTTACTTTAGTTTCACCGCGTGGTTGTCTTGAGCCTGGCCACGTGGCTCCCCTCCCCCACTCAGCCCAGAGCTGAGCAGGGGAGAGGAGATGTTTCCACTGCTGAAACCAGAACCCGAAAAGAGGCCGAGCCCCCCAGACTCTTGCTTTTAACTCTTTGTGTCCTCAGAGGCGTGTCCAAACCTCTGAGTGACCAACCCAGGTGCCAGCAAAAAAGCTGATCACTGATTGGACTGCCCACATCCCCCTGGAAAAATTCACCTCCCCCCCAACCACGACACCACTGTTCACTGTTGTCTAGTGTAGTGAAGGCTAAACATTGCTGGACAGCCCTAGAAGTAGGGAAAGCTACTGCATGTTTCTGAAGAGACAGTTTTAACTTGCTATCTGTTAACAGATACAATAATTCAGGTAAACTGTTGACATGAGGCAGCAAAAACATGTCACTTGGTAACTGAACTTACTAAATGGTAATGTGATTAAATACTGTATATAGAATGTAGTCACCCAAAAATTGCATTAAAAGGCTCCTCCTGTTGCATTTTAAAATAATAAATAACTTACTTGCTTGCCAGCATTTTTTCTGCTTCCTGAGTCCCTCTCATCTTACCACACTGTGAATTTCAATGTGCTATTGTTTTGGTCTCACTCCAGGACCACTGAGGAAGGAATCATAGATGAAAAAAAGATAAAATAGTTTTAAATGATACTTTTTCAGTGGATGGTAATCATCTGAGTCTGATCTTGGAAAATGCTGGACACTACCTGACTCTCCTATCCACTGTATGAGCTGGAAATGCTCAGCATATCACAAAATCAAGCATTCATTAAGTGAGTTCAATATAGTGCAGTTGATTATACTCTGAATTTATATTCTCTCAACCTCTGTTCAATCTTTGAGGTTGTTTCTAGGTAGGAAAATATAAGTGATTTGCAAACAGTTGAATAAGAGTAAAAATTTATAAGAAAATATGAAAGCCTATATTAAAATTCAGATTTTTAATACTTTTATTTAATCTTCATAAATTTGTTGTCTTTGCATGTATAACCAAATAAACACAGCTTTAAATTCTATCTGAAAATACATTTGCTTTTATCTTCTATTTCATTTTCTCTGAGGTATTTATCATTATTTTGCTGAGCATAAGGTAACAGGCATGAAGTTAATGAGATTATAATTTTCAATGTAGTTTTATTTAGTACAACATTATGTAGCAGCCTAGAAATGCAGGTTTGTATCCAGTCTGCATTGTTTTCTCTGAATATGGAAGATCGTTTCAAAGTTTAGCTGATACTCCATCAGGGATCCAAGTGACAAATATGCTCATACTGATTCATGGATACTGTCTCCAAGCAATGTATATATCCCTGGTAAATGATGCTTCTGTGTCTTTTTGGAGGAAATGTATGAGTCATGTTCTACTGAAATATAAAATCATAAAACTTCTCCTGGTTTATAATCAATTTTATTCAAAACCAAAATGAAGTATCAGACCTTTTTGGCTTCTCTTCCCAAGCATATTGTGCAGTAGCATTCCTCTTTTTCCTCAAGCTCCTTCTTCAGTGACCGTATTATGGATAAATACTTCTCGTGGTCAAATAAATTTTTAGAAGTTTCTCATTTCAGCTAGTCCATTAGTGGCTCAGCTGCACCCCTTTTCCTCTCTCTTCTTTAACCATTTAAAGGACTGTATCTATCAATGTAGCATTACAGAATGTGAAATAATTCAGATTTTTTTCCTGTTCTTCAGTGAGTAAAAGACAGCAATCATGATTGCTTTGTAGCAGTAAGGAACTCATTTTGTAGATGATTTATTGTAACATTTCTTATTCTAAGCTGTTTATGTCTGAAAATACCTCGGATTATGGAGAGCATAGCATAGAAATAATTTCAGATTGTAGTATTAAATTGTTTATCAAAAAAAGGAGGTAAAAAAAGGGGTCATGGGAATGTTTTGCCTTTGTTCAATTAGCATAATTTGTTAGTGCTGCCCCATCTTGAGGTCAGTCTCTGATAAGCAGCTTTTTTTGGGTTAGGAGTTGATGGTAATGAGCCCTTTCCTGTTACCAGTGCTGTGCTGATAGTTAAGTGTTTTTCACTGCTTCCAAAAACTACTTAGATGTTCATAAATAAGTCAAAATCCCTGTGAGGTTTATTGCATATGTGCTTAATTCTGTGACATTAAAAATATTAGTTAAATGGATATGTGAGAATTGAGCATAATTTCTCTGTCCTGTACTGGGTGATGTATACATACGGAATAAAGGAAAATTCTTTATGTGTCCTGGAAAAATTTATTCTTGCTGCTTTTTGGAAACTCTGTGCCACAAAATAAGGATGGACAGTTTGTTTCATGCTTTTCTAGGTATAAATGATATGTAAATGATAAAGATCCACAGAGAAGGGAAATTCCAGTTTGTTTCTAGGGATATTTTCACAAATATTGGGTTAATTAAGAGCCTGAGCAAAGGCAAAATGAAGCATTTTCCAAAGCCATGACCATCTGAAATGGAGTTCTGATAGTTCTGAGTTAACTGGGAGTCTTCTGCTATTTATATCAATGTTTTTGAGCACAATAGAGTCATAAATGAAGTCAAGGCAGTTGCAGGAAGGGCATGTATCCAGTCCATATAATAAGCTCAAGACCAGTTTAAAAATGAATACCTCTTACTGTTGCAAAGCAAAGCATATGCATTATATATTACAGAACAGTCTTTACAGTTTTATCATTGCTGTAAAGCCCAAAATATGATTAATACTGCTACTGATAAATATGGTAACTTGTAAAGCCTGTAAAAATAACAATTTAAACTGAGAGCAAATAATTTCCAACAAATTCTAGTGGAAGTTTCTTGTTAGGATTTGTTGGCATTTCCATAGGTTTACAGAAGTTAATCCAATAATCTACTTGTATTCATTTCCTCTACTTTTTGTCCATCCTTCTCAAAGTTACACTTATGTTACCAGTTTTGGTACAGAAAACATGATTTCAGACATTATTTGGGATCAGTCTCCCATTCTGTTAGTTCTAAAGGAGCAATTTGATCTACCAATATTTCTACACAAATTATACACTAAGCCACACCATAATTTGTATATAAAGCTACCACCATTAGCTCGTAAAGCTTTAGTCTCATCTGTTTTGGTTTTCAAACTTTTAAAATTGGAGCGTTTTTTGTTGAAGCCTGATTATATACAGATGTAGGAGAAAAAAAGATACTTCTTTGTATGGAGTCATATGGGTCTTGGGTATATTCATCCTGTGACTCTGAGATAAAAAATACTTGTTTAGGAAGTTAAATAGTCCAATAGACTCATTAATTCTTCATGAGCTATGACATTGATGGCATTTTCTGGTAGATTGCTACCCTTTTAAAGTGTCAGAACATACCATTCTCCCAAAGAACATGGATCAGTCCTGGCGCGTTTGCATTATTTGAGTTATCTCTGACCTCCCTCTGCCCCAGTCCCTCTCAGTGGCAGAGGATGGACCTTTTCAGCTTTGGAATACCAACCCAGGTAGTCTTTTCAGCTCTGTGATTTTAGTGAATATTTTTTTTAAATTTTTCTAAGAGTCATCGCCTTTCATGGCAGTGGCATGCAATTGTTCAAATTTGCTAAGTTACCTATGAAAAAACTTCTTGAAATAACTAAAAAACTTCTTAGGGCTTGCATATCCTTTTTTTTCCCTCTCATTAATCCAATTTCCTCCTGTAATTTTGGAAAGTGAAATGTTACTCTGTATCTGTAACAAGTCTGGTAAGAATTCAGTATTTGACATATTGACAAGAAAGCATCTTGGCAGCTTTAAAGCTCTATTTTTTCACCCGCAAATAGATTATGTTTGTCTTTGCTGAGAAATGTTTACTAACACTGAAAATCTAAAGCTCCCTGCCACTTTAACCAAGGGGAGTAGACGTATGCACTCCAGACAACTGCTAATAGCAAGCAGGAATGTTTTAATTACCATTAACAATGGATTATGATTAAAATCCTCTCTACTCATATCACAGTCACTGTCATGTCTTTTATCACTGTAATCTGACATGATGTAGACCTGTTCTCTCAGTTTAGTTTGGATACTGAATCACACAACAAGAGCTCAACCCTCTCTACCTATAACACCACGAGAACTCATTATGACATGAAATTCCTGTGGCATAGCAAAGGAGCTCTCTGAAATTCCCACCCACCAATGTTTGCTCTTGGTTATGTTGCTCATTGTTCTTGATGCAGTCAGTTCCTTGTTCTGGGTATCACCAGGTGTTCTGGGACCCACACAGCACTGGGAGATAACGGGTGAACACAGATGTTTTTCTTCTAAGCCAGACAACCTGAATACAACCTGAAATCAATTATTAACCTGTGTTGTCCCAGCAAAATGTTCAGAGTTTAAAAAACAAAAAGAATTCTGGAGCAGTCTGCCTCACTATTCCTATTTCTTTTCTTTTCTCCTTATTTACAATACAGAGATTCACTGTGCATGAACAGGCAAGACTTACACACATTTTATATGTGAAAGATGATGACCTTTATGAGATGAGAGAAAAAGAGTGGTTTCCCCTATACTTGTGTAGTATATGGTTCAATATACTTCAATATGCTTTCAAATGCTTCCCACTGACTTTCCAGAGAGACTAGCACTGCTCAACTCTTCGCTATGTTCTAGACAAATTAAAATTTACCTGTTTTCTTTTGGCAAAAGTAGAACCCCAAATTTTAGTCAATACTGAAGCACACAGGAAGCTTTTGTTACCTGGTATTTATCCAGTTGCTTTTTTTTTTTCCCTATAGATAGACAAACAAATGATGAAAAGGATAAAAAGATATAAATGAAGTTCAAGTTAATGCAGCAGCAGAACCTTAGAGAGCAATATACAGTGGGGATAAATAAATAGCTGATATATTTTTGCTGATACATTTTTCTGTTCCATTTTTCATTCTATAGAAAGAGAATGAAATTCTCCTTTCCACTCACAAATCCCTTCCTTCATCTACCAAAATCAGGTATCATAAACTACTACTGAAACTTGCCTTTGCTGAGAAAAACAAAATCAAAGCAAACCCTGCTTTTTCTCTGAAGAATCCAGATATGTCAGCAGTCACCCACACGTTCTTCCAGAACTGGATTCTGTAAACTTGCCCTATTTTTCAATATTCATTTCACAACTTATAGCTGCAATCTCTAGTGGCCCAAAGTTTTCAGCAGACATCACTGGTTTAATCTAGCTTTGTTGAAGAGAAACAATTTCTTTGTAGTCATCAGTTGAAATACTTGTGCTAGACTAGTCAGCTAATGCAGCTAGACAGTTCTGTAAAGATTCCCCTCAAAACCCATGTAGATGCCAGTTTTGATTCTTTCTTCTGGAATATTCCTGAGCTATTTCTCGCTCTGTAATGATGCCTCTGCTCTTTGCAGCTGCTATTTCATTACTGAGGGTAGAATTATACAGTTTTCCATGAATCTGTATCAAGTTCAGTTTCATTTTTCCAAAGATCAGATCTGATCAAGCAATATTAAGACAACTTTTATGCATCCATGTCCACTTACACCCAGCTAGGAGACATTTCCTTGTAGTTCAAATAAATATTGCTCAAAATATCTATAGCTCTGTGGAATCATATAGATGCCACATATGATTCATCAACTTGTGACTCTCTGGAGTTTTTAGCTTGTATGATTTAGATCACTCATAAAAATAGTTATTTAACCATCAATAAGAAATAAAAAAAAATTATACAAAATCCCCAGCTTTACTTTTGGGTGTAACTGATTACAGATAAAATCCAATTACAAGAAATAATGAAAACCTGCTTTCTTTAGGCAGTCCCTGTCTCTGTGCACTGTTATAGCTGCAGTAAACATTTTGCCTTTCCTGACTTCCACGTGCTCAGGAAAAGCTCAGGCTTTTAGTTTCTGCTGCAGTAACATGTAAGGGCTCAGACCAGAGGTGTTTCAGGGTTTTTGCAGATTATTGCTCCACATTTGTCTTGTTGTTGGTACTCCCACTACTGCATAGGTCTGTTTATTTTCTTTCTGGCATGTTTTACCATTCACTCCCAGTTGAAAGAGCTCCCCATTCCCAGATCCTGAAGTTGCTCAGTTTCTGTAGAGTGCTCTTAAATTCCTTTTTCATTTCGTGTAAATTATGAAGAGATTCACTGTACTTTAGGAAAGGAAGCATCCTGCACAGCCCGGATTGATACACTTTTCGCACATGCTTTTCTCATGTTACTTACAATATGACCCGTTTTTCTCTGACATTGTATGTAATATATTTTTACAGTCCTTAGATTTGTAAATGTGGAATTCACTGTCAATGCATTTCCTTTCCTCAAAGTCAGAGTACACGATCTGAAGAGGAGAAGGAAGTAAATCAAAAGCACAGCTTCAGAAGAGTGATATTAATTCCTTTCCTAAATAATTATAATGATTATATGAAGTATAACATCATTTGTTTGAAAAAAAATTAGTGGTATGTTGAAATCTAGTGTTCTACAACTTAAGCTTATTTTAAACTCACTACAAAAGTATAGCATGATGATTAGTACTGCACAGAACTTCTGATTCATGTATACTTCTATTATAGAAGAAAACTGCTGTGGACTTAAGGTTTGAAGTAAGGAAACAGATACAGTGCCATCTAAATATCTTGACATCTTCTGAGCCAGTTTTAGAAAAAAATGCGTCCTCCAAGAGATTTATCTCAAGTGAGTATCTTTATATCTGTGGCAAATGGTTTTCAGGTGCATAGAGGCAAGCCCTGAAGATTTCAGCAAGGATTCTGCATCTTCATTCCCTCTTGAGTAGTGTTATCGAATTTGTGCATTTATACCCCCTATCTCTGGCAAAACTCCCCTGTATTCTTGTACCTTCTCAAGACTTCATTCCAAGACTAATGTGGGGACATATCCAGTTACCCTCTCCCATTGCTCCATGTCTAGGCAGCACACATTCCTGTTTGTTTTCCCATCGTGGGAATCATTCTCCCAGAGGCTTGTCCCATCTCCTGTGTCTGGTTCCCCATGCACACTCCCTGTGGATTATCGAGTCCCTGAGATGAGGTCCTCAGAGAAGTATGACAGTGTTTTGTGAGAGCTGGCATTTGGGCTGTGGAACATCAGGGGGTTTGTGGCTGACTCTTACATGGGCAGGCAGTTTCTCTGAAGATTTATATCCAGAAAACTTGAACTTGAATTACATTAACAACATTTTCAAGTTTTAGCTGTTTGGAGCTGTACTACATGGTGCTGTATTCCAGTGCTCATGGACATAGGTTTGGTTTTCTCCTTGAATGGGACAGGAGCAATATAGATGTGTTCCAGCAGAGAAGATGGGTGATTTTCTGCACATGCCTTGCACAGACCGGTCAGAAGAGAACCTCCAGTGTTCAAAGGGATACTTACTTTCATTCAAAAATGGGATGTACGAATAGTTGAGAACATTCTCTTTTAAAAATAGCTGTTGTTTCTGTGTAATAACTAACACTCATGTTTTGTTCTCGCAAATCAAAATTCTGTTCCAGTAATCATCTGGAAATCCAGACTGAATATTGTCTGGGGAAAATGTACTTCTTAGCACAGTAAACGCCAATTTAAAGCTTATATTTATTGTCAGAATGCCACTTTTGACAGATAGTAAGAAAAAAGACCTGTGAAATATGCTTAAACTGGAAGAAGTTTTTCTGCTGAAGTTTCAGAAGTTTCAGAAACTCTGTTATCATATTGAAATTCAGCTTATTTTGGTAGTGGTTTGTGGTGGGAATACAGCCGTGTCTGGAGTGCTGTGTCATGCTAAGGACTCAAAGGACCTTATAGCAGCAAGTGTCGTTCCAACAGTGCAAATTCAAGCATTGTCCAGTTCTGAACAGCAGTGGGCCTGAAATATGTCCCTAGGTGTGAATCTGAATGGAAGTGCTTGCCTTTACTTTGGCAGCCTAGAAATTGATTGTTAAGGCAAATGCTTCTCTGTTGTTATGGTCAGAATTTACTGACAGCTTTTTTCTTACAGCTGATTGATAGGCTGTTTCCAGAGGTGGAATTATTGTCCTGGGCTATGTGGATAGACCTGAGATGTCTCCAGTTGTTGTAGATAGGTATAGGGTTTTGTGTGTAGCATTTTGCACAAAGCAACATGCTTAAGCTGTGGTTCAAATGTCCGCAGGAAACTTCATGAACAGAAAAGTTGCAAATGTATGTAATTGGCATGAAGATTTATTCAGTTCAAAGGGACCCTGACTGATTAAAAAAAACCTTTGAGCCCTGCTATCTTGTAAAAAATAAATTGCAGAAAGTGGATACTTGTTCCTTTGCATCCTTTGATTGTTTTGCATAATCAGTAGGAACTCCTGATTATGGGTGAAAGCGGTGAAGGCAGTGAAGCACTGTGTTCTATTCATTATGCTTGCTGTCTTTAGGAAGCAATAGGTTTACAATTGAAAAGTCACCCTTGTTTATCAGACTCTGGCATGTACAGTGCCAAATTTTTTTTTCCTTTGGCTCTTTCCTACCTTTTGCCTTTAGAAATCACATTTAATTTTGTTAGTTGCAGAGTGTGGGTGAGAGCACAGTGTGAGGGGAAAAAAAGGGGAGTGAAAAAGGGGCCCCTTTGGTGTCCTGCCACGGGCTGGGCACAGCTTGTGTTTGTCATCAGAGACTCCCCTGGTGCAGTCCATGGCTGCTTGGCAGAGGGCTGCTGCGGCTGGCAGCGTGGCTCTGTCCTCAGCAGCATCCTCTCCTCGGCATCTCGGGCTGGAGCTCGCTGAGGAGCACACGGGAGCGCTGCCTGGGACTCCGGCGTGACCTTGGAGTGGCACCCAAGTCCTGGAGCTGGGTAGGTTCCTTTCCTTCGGTTTGCAGCCGCTGAGCAGAGCTGTGGTCAGTCCCAGTCGGTGCTGGCTGTTGCTGACGGCCTCTGGCTTCTTCAGAGTGTCAGTCTGCAAAGAAAAATGATGCCAGCAGAAATGCACTGGTCTGGCTCTGTGCATGAGGAGGTGGTGTAGGAAATGGTCCCCAAGCGTGCAACTGGCTTTAAGTGGCTCAGCTGCTTTTCTGCATTTGAGTGACAGTGGCATTAAGGCTGCACAGAATCCCAACTATTCATCTTTTCTGGGCAGAGCAGCTGCCTTTCAGTAACAGCTAGAGGAATGCAGCTCTCCTCTATGACACTGATGTCAGGCAAGCTAAGATAGGAAGGATAATAAGTTCATGCGTAGAGGATTACATTATTTCCTTTACCTAAACAACTGACTAAGGTAAGAGGTAAATATTTATTTACCATCTAGAGATATTACATTATTTTTATCATTTAAGTTAAAATCAGAGTTTTAATAAATAGTAGATTAAATCTGATTTTTACCCCATCTCTATATTTTACAAATACATTAATGTTTCAAATAAATAATTTAAACCAAAGGAATATTAATACACTAATTCCACTTAATAAATACAAGGAATGTATGAGCTGAGAATGGTTAATGGAATTCTAAATATTTTCCTTTTATCCCCATTCCATCTCCTCTCTTCTCCCCCAGTCTCCCTTACCCACAGTCTTTTGATTTAAGTTATGTATATATCCAGCAGGAAAACTAAAGGTTAAGTTTTTGTTTAGGATGGAAGTGTTAGCCCCCGAGAAGAAAACACATGAAGAGAATGAAGATTTGCAACAGTATCCTCAGAAGCCTGGAAGCTGTAAGAAAATGCTTAGGAATTGCTGCTTGATAAAGCGAATTTTTGCCTGGAAAAGTTTGAGCTCTAAAGGTACCTTTTCTATTGAAAATTTTAGTGTAGGAGAAATTGTTGTCCTCCCAAGAATTCTGAATTTTTGATACAGTGGTATAACTGAATTTAACATGAGTCAAGTTACAGGTACAAAAAGTCTCTGCTGTCTTGAGTCTATTGTGCAAAGAGATTAAAAATGGTACAGCTTTGATTGAGGTGCTTTATCATAATGTGATAAAAATAATTGTACTGCATGAGTATTCATTTTGAAGCACATAAAAATACATGGTCTGCAGAAAAAAAAATCCTTCAGTCAGAAGATAAATGGGTAAAATCCCAGCAATTAGATGTATCAATTTATCAGGGCCCAACCCAAAATTCTGTTTTGATGAGTAAAACCTCCTTTCATTCCTGTCAGAGTATATTTGCATGGAAAATACATGATCAATCCCTTTGTCTTTGAGGAGATGGAGAAAGGTAACATTCTGTCACATTTATACATAATGATGTTATGTACTGTATTTATTAATAAATACTGAAAGAAATGCTTCTTTTTTAAATTAGAAGTTGGCTGTGAAATATCTCACCATTGAAAGTTGAACTCTTTTATGAATAATAAATTAAACAGCAACTCTCCTGAAATGATGGTAAATCTGCTTCACATTATTTCCCTCAGGAACATACAAACAGTTAAGGATTTTATTCAGCACAGATTCCTCTTTTCACCTTAGTATTTGTACTTTGCAATATTATGTAAAAACAGAAGAGAAAACACTGTCCCAAACAATTCTTTAGCATTTTGGCAGCATTTTTCATTCCCTTTTACACAGTTTATGACACAAACAAACAAACAAACCCCAAAACAGGTCCTCAGTATATCCAATTTGTGTCAAAGAGAATGGAAAAAAATGCATAACATTTCTTTGTGATGAAGAGCTAATTCACCATAACCTGAGTGTGTGATATGTTACTTTATTTACACATTTACTTTAAAGGCTGTGCTGTAGTAGCTTAGTTCCAGCTTTTAGAAACAGTGTTCTGGTTAAATGTGACCTACCTCTGTTTTCAAACTGCACTGATCTCTGCACTGTCCAAGTAAATAAGTACTTCATATGCCTTTTAATCTAAGCATAAACATTGAGCTATTCTCAGCCACTCATTTTTAAAGGTTTAAGTTAATTTTTTCAACCAATGGCTGCTTTAATCACATGCATATTATGGTTTTCTAAATACAGGTTCGATTCCCTATTTATCAGGTTGTACCTATAATTTGCTGCACTTTTTTTTTTTTTTTTTTGTATTGTTACTGGAGCTAACAGGACAAAAGTAGGTTTTCTGTAACTCTTTCAGAACACTCATCCTTCTGTTCATGCAACTTTTTAGAATTTTTTTCACTGGATTATTTATCATCCATCTCACTAGCTTGAAGCAATCACCTCTCTAGAAAAGATTGGTGAATCTAAAGCAAATTGCATTGAAGTTTATAGGTCTGATTCTTCAATACCTTCAAACTGGCTAATAATTTACACCTCCAAAAAGGGTCTTGAAACAGTCAATAGGTGATGATAGAATTAAAGATTTATTTGATTCTGGGAAAGTGAATTAGCAGACAGATGAATCACTGTAAAATTGGGCTCGGTTAAGTTACTCTGGGTTACTCTGGCAGAGACAAAATCAGAATCTGACACATAGTTAACTCAAAATGAGACTATTACTTTTGCTTTATGTAGTACCCAATGATAGAAAGCGTATTCCCATAGGGATACCTTTAGGAGAAGATTTGAATATTTATCAGGATCAAGAAGACAGGCATTCTGAAGTACTTTGTTCAGTACTGTGCTGTTGTCCAAGGTGACCTCACTGGCCAGATAGGTTTTATTGGACTGCAAAGATAGAGTGTAGGAACTAAGAGCATGTGGCTGCAGACGTGCTTGCTCAATACCTACTGTTTTTTTCTTGGAACAATGAGAGTAGGTTTGCAAATCATATTGGGGTGGCTCATTCCCACTTAGATGTTCTTTTACACAAATCAGATTCCCCACTGGTTATCTTAAGCTAACTTGCACTGGTAAAGTAGTATAAAAATAGTCATTAGGCAGTTGAGGCTTGCACTTGAGTATTTAAAAGAATAACTGAAATTTTTCGTATTTCTAAATTCATATTTCTAAAAAATCATGAAAGCTCTAAATACTAGATTGTTTGGTAATTCATTGCCCTTGTAAAAGTTTGCAGCTGGAAATGCTGGAAAGTAATGGATATTTGATCTTTCTTTTAAAACAGATACTATTTCTTCTCTACAATAAATTTTTCATGTTTTAGTTTATTTGTATAATCTTGCAACTGAGTTTGTCAACGTGTTTTAGCTTCATAGAATTAATTATTCTTTCAGAAACAATTTCCATTTATGAATTTGGAGCAGGAAAATAAATATTTGATTTACTGCGATGTTGGGATGATTTAACTCTACTTCCAGAATGAAAAATCTTCACTCTTGTGATAAAATTTTAGAATAAAATCACACTGGGGATGGCTTCCTGCTTTTCCTGTTTCAAAATCTGGGAATAAGAGGAATGCTATTTCATAGGTACCAAAAGATATACTCAACCCTTTTTGATGCAGGATTTAAACAGCATGGATTTAATGCACGAGTGCGTCCTCAAAAGGATGAACAAGAGAATTAAAAAAAACAAAAGCACCTTCTTGTATTTCAAAGACAAGTAAATGGAATAACATGGTTGTCATTGGGAAATGTTTTCCTACTAAATCCAGTATTTTAATCAACGCTCAAGGCTCGGTAATTTGGCTAATTCCATCAGACAGTAGTTTCAGAGAGCAGGTAGGTTTCAGAGGAACAGAGTGTGACAGTGCCAGGAATGCATCAGTGAGAGCTTGATGCTGCAATGAACTCTGAGCCCAAGTTTAAAGGACGCGTTGAAAAAACTTTTAATTTCAAATGCTCAGTTTCAAAAATGGGCAGCCCTGAAGTGTCCCCTCACTAAACTGGCAGCCTCCTCAGCTAACCTAGGGCAGTTATGAGTCTTTCGTGATCATTCTATGCCATGAATATACATTTGCTGCACATTTTGTGAAATGCAAATGAGAGACACCAAGAGGACAACAAGTTGTCTGTCATGAAGATAAATTTGGAGGCATTGTGCTGCTGACTCTGCATTTCATACTGCTAAAAATATTAGACATGATCAACTGTTTATGTTTTTTACATTGTATGCATTTCCTCATATCACATATTTATGAGTTGAGGTATGAGTGCTGTAGGCGTAATCCCAAGCTGTCAATCATTGGGTATGTTTTTCCCTGTCAAACAGTACATTTGACAAAGTAGATATGGAAAAAATAGCCCAAGTTATTTCAGAGCTAGTTAAAATTCTGCTCTGCCTAGATACTTCATACTGTCTCAGACCTGGAATAGCTCAAAAAATTCCTGCTGAAGATTGTCAGTACCAGATTTTTAAATATGGACTTCATGTTATAAGGGTAGTAATTTGTCTTCTGTGGCCCATTTGCCTTTTCTTGTCCTTTGCAAATAAGACCATTGCTTTGAAATCTAGTCACATCTCATGATCTCTCAAAAAAACCTCATGAAAAGCTTTTCCCCTAGTTAAAAATTAACAAAAATGTTTATTCATATGGGATAGAATATTTTTCCAATGCCTCTCAGCATTATTTGCCGTGTGCTTTTCTTTTGAGCAGTGAAGTGGTGAGGCAAAGACAACGTGTAAGGTAGAAAGTGATGACATCAGGATTACATACAGAATTTGCATTCCACTGTCAAAGCCCTCAACTGCCTTAATTAGAAGGTATCATCACTCATGAAACAGGATTTTTTTCCTAACTTGATTACTGAAGCAAGAACATACTTTTTGTTTGCTTGTGCATGGAGTAATTGTTCCTGAAATCTGCCTGGCCCTGATTAACCTGCCCTACAGGAAAAATATGAAATAAATGGTGTAGATAAATGTGTCAGAAAATACCAATAAATAATAAATATTCAGTGTCAGGAATACCATATACTCCTGACCTCATTCCCTTGTCCCAGTAGCTGCTCTTTACTAACAGTCCTCTCCTAAACCATGGCTGATACATGGTTCAGATCTTAACTTGTCCAGTAATTGAATTTTTATGGCCTGTCAGATGTGTCATTTTTTATTTCCTGTCATTTCAAACTACATACTTTAGTTTCTGTGGGGTTTTTTTCCCCCTCAGCTTTCTCACAGATGCTTTGAGCATTGTTTGGCTTCTGTTGAAATCACAAATTTGCATGAGAGGCACTAGGAAATATTTGTCCTATGTGCCTATGGAACTGCAGTTCACATGGCTTTGCAATTTTGAGTCTGAAAGCCTCTAAAAGAAAAAAAAAAAAAAAAAAAAAAAAAAAAAAAAAAAAAAAAAAAGAGGTGAGGGAGGAAGAGGGAAGAAAAAGAAGTAGGGATTGAGAGAGCTGTTGTGGAGAGACTGCGGACTGTGTCCCTTGCCAAACCCACTTCTCCTTTCCGTTCTGGGTGCTCAGCATGTAAATAATTAGATCATAACCCTTTGCAATATTTCTTGAATGCTGAAAAAGGAAGATTTACAGTCTATTACTGCATGTATTAACGACTGAAGAGATTAACATATCTGAGATCTTATGCTCTGAACAAAAACATAGAAATTAATTTTAAAATGGAACCTTTAATGGTTTTAGGCAATACATAAATCTTTATTTTGTAAAAAACTACAAAAAGAAATTTGCTTGAGAATTCAAAACCAGCAATGTTTAGCCCACTTCATCTATTTGAAATATTTATAAAATGTTTTACAATTTGATGCTGCTGCTCTTGGTGTATGTGTTATTCCGAAGTAAATTTGCTACCCAGAACTTAGATCCAGGAAAACTTAAAGGGTGAAAAGCTTATTCACTTTGTGTCTTTGGATGATATTTTTTTCACAGTTAATGAACATTGCTCAATATTGCTTTGGGTATTTCTTTAATTACAATGAACTGTGAATTAGCACTGTATTCTTACTTGTCTCTAATAAGTCAAGTTTCTGTGTTGCTTTATACCTTCTGGCTCTATGCAAATGATCCATTTTGTGTTATTAAAGTTTTACCTTCTGAACAAATATTGAATACACGGTATATAAATATTTTTTCAACTCAATGAATGGAAGATGTAAGTATAATTCATTTAAATGTTTCAATTTAAATTGAAATGTTTTCCAATGAAATATTTCAATTTTTTTCCTTGAAACCACTATAGGATACTATTCTTAGCTAAATAATTCTTCCCATTAGAATAAAGATGTACATGTATATATTTACTGACTATGAAAAAGCTTTAAAAAAAGTTTTAAAAATGCTAAGAAAAGAAAGAAGGTGAGGGGTAATAATCTATTTTTAATATTTTTTCTTGTGCTTTACACTAAAACCTCTTCACCCATTATAATCTCAGACAAAGGAGTTTGTATTGTTACCTGGCAAGAAGGGGCACCTTGTAGTTTGTTCCCTTTCCAAATACTAACTCTGAAAGACAAATCATGGCAATAAAATTAGAGGCTCTCCCTGGTGAATGTAATTTTCTTTCAAATTTGTAGCACAGAGAGACTTAATCTCAATAAGACTTCTAATACTCTCTTCAGGGCAGCAGTGATAGTTAAGGTCACAAGTTAACATGAAGGTGTACTGTTTAGGAGCTCTTTAAAAGGGGAATTGGGAAAACATCAATTCTCACAATTTAGAATTGTTTCAGAGTGATTAATATTGTGACAAGGAATTTTACTGTGTAGTTGTGTAGACACTTGTTAAACTGAGTATTGTCTGTAGCTAATGAAAATGTGAGACTGATACACTTCTGTATGTATAAAATTACGTCACGTCATTTTTGGGTTGAGACAGTTTAGTAGTCATTCTCATTTATTTCTCATAAGAAGCACCCCATGAATATGTATCTTATGAAGCTTTTGATTCTTCTTAAAGTTTTAAAATTATTAGTTAGAGGCCGCAGTCATTACAGAAAAATCTTGCAGCTTTACACTGTACTTAAAATGTTTTTAAACATTTCCAAATTTTAAAATAAAGTGGCCAAACTCTTGCAATAGCCACTAGTTTACAGTCTGGGGAGAATTCATACATGCATCTTTAGAGCCCTTGAAACAGTTTTTAGTGCCTATAGAAGTAAGTGTTATCCATAACTGGGTTTTTTAAATGCTTGATACAAAGATAGCAAGTGCAGATTCTGAAGTCAGCTCTCACAGTGAATGTGCCTGTTATGTAAGGAGAATGATATTCTGTGGAAATCAGATTTCCTTAGGGTTTGACATTCAAAGGATAAAACATGCTCCACAATTAACCCCTGAGAAATGAGGCTCAGAAAGATGTGGGTGTATCACTTCATGGAGTTTCTGCTTTATGCTTCCCTGGATATATAAACATTACACAACAAGGTCTTTCTCGCTTTTTCTCTTGGAGGTTTCTTTCCTTCATATCAGAAAGGATTTTTATGGTCTCCTGCAATTGCCACCTTTCTAATTGCAGCGCTGCCATTATCAGGAGGGACACGATGCTGGGAGATGAACCCTTCACTCATGGCAGGTTGCTGCCTAAAACTCTGCACTTGTGAGAGCATTTTTGCTCTTTGTGTCTCTTTCTCTTCCTACTGACCAGTATTAGCATGGAGCAGTTTGCGTAAGTGTCCTAAGAATGCACAATTTTAAGTTAGCTCTAATTAAGAGCTATGAACAGATCCTCTCTGTAAAACATTTAGTTTTTGAATAATCATCGCAAATGTGTGTTTTCTTTTCTATAAAAGCATGAGGAACTATCAAGCTGGCTGGAACCTTTCCACTGAGGAATGTCACTCTGGACTCTGCGTAGTGAAATTTAATTTTTTTCTTTTTGAGATCATTAATCCTATTTACTAATGATCAACTTATTGTTCAGTCAGTTTAAACTATTAAAACACAATCCTACCATCTTCTTCAATTGAGCTGAAGAGTGTGAGGAGTAGTTAATTAACTACTTTTTAATCAGGTAATTGTACCAGAAATATAATTTTCTCTAATTCTTCTTGTTTCTCTAGCAGAATTGCAGTTACTTCTTCCATATTGTGGAGATGTTTGAAAACTATTCATTGCAATACAATATAAAAATTATATTCTCTGAAGATGAAAACAATCTATGAAGTTCTGACCTCTCCACTGGAGAATCTGATGTCTACTTTTGTTTCCCCATATTTTCCTTAATTTTTACACAAATATCAGCTTCCCATTTTCAAAAAGAAAAAAAAAAGTGTTGCTAATTTACTGAAAATCTGTTACCTAAAAACCAAGTTCTAGCAATCTAGCAAGGTTTGGAATAAAATAAATGGTAGAGCTTTGCTACTTTTGGAAATTTAAATATATCCTGTAAGAAACCAACATATATTCCTATTAAGTCTCTGTACTCACAGTATCTTTGATTTTTACCATCTGCCAACTGCTGATTTTTTATTTAAAAACATTTTCTCAATCCAAAACTAATAGGCCAAAAAGCTTATTACATTAAGTGGAAGGACTTTTATATTCATGGCATACTTAGAAAATGGAATAAATCTTTAAATATCTTGCCACTTTCCATCTGGGCATTATTCCAGCAGTTTAAATGACTAAATATACTGAGAGTATTCCAGATTAAATGAGAGCTCTGAATGTCTTTTTATAAATGGTATGGCTCATAAAGAACTGAATTTGTTGTGCTGGTTGGTGAGGTCTGCATTTTGTTTACTGAATTTACTGGGTATTAGTGCAGTATAGCACAACTGCATTTGCAAGCATCTGTCCCTGGAAAAAATCCTGACTGGAAGGAGCACTTCTATTGTAGATCAAGGTAGCTGACAGAAGCAGCTTCTTAAAAGAAGTATGCAAAAAACCCAGGGTTTTTTGGTTTTGTTTTGGTTTGGTTTTGTCATGCTGAATCATTATGACTGGATAACTTTTCACAAAAGATCAAAAAAAAGGAAAACCAGCATATATCAGAAGTGAAAAGTTAGGGCAGAAGAAAGGAGGCAAAAACAGTAGGAAATGACAAAATTGCATGTTGCTTTGTTTGCTCCTGCTATCCCTCCCCCCCTTTATTTTAAATTCTTGTTTCCATGGGAGTCTGCAGTGTGGACTAGGTAGTTCTGGCACACAGCAGTTCTGATAGGATAGATTTGCCCTTCTTTCAGCCCAAAAGGTGGAAGTGGGAGGATGTTGAGATTTTCATTGTTGCAGTAACTCTGTCCTGCTGGCACCTCCCTGCTGTTCCTCCCAGTAGCATTATCTTCTTGGCAAGGAGATGCGTTCTCAGTTGTTCTTTAACTTTCTCACTCATCCTTTCTGTGTGCAAGAAACTAATAAAAAGTCAATAAGGAGGTGAAGTTTTTCACCAAGCCATCTAAATGTTTAGTGGGCTCAATGACAATATTAGTCATATGTGGCAACAGTGCAACTGAATTTTCCAGATCACCCCAGCCAAGTGTATACTGTGTGGAAAAGCAGAAGGCATGCTTGGCCTCACATATGTCACAGAAAATGGTGCAGGAAATATTGAGCTACCTGTGTGCTTTTTGTACTCTTCTCTGTAACCCTCCATGTTTGAGGCCAGCCTGATTCCTTAGTTACACAGAGTGGGAATGGGAGAATTAAAATAGATGAAAAAGTTGAAAAATGTTATTACCTGTAATAGTAGAAGTCCTTTTCTAAAACATCATTTAATTTGTGTCATCTTTGGTCTTCTCTGTGTAAAAGCAAGATACTTGAAAGGGTTGGGCTTACCATTCTCAGTAGCTGAGAAAAGCTATTTCTGCTGTGTCTAGGGCAGTAGTGAGGTGAAGCTGCTTCCATCACCTCCTGTGGCCCAAGCATGTGCATAGGTCTTGAATGCAAAGGCAAGGACTGCCAGCAAGAATACATTGTAATTAAACCTCTGTCAGCTCACATCACCCAATTCCTCTGAATATAATTAGAATCACTACATCTGACTTCCTTGTTATACTTATTGTATATATATATTTAAAGCCATAAAAATAGTGCAGCTGTTGACTGTAGCATCTATCAGCTGAGCTGTTATAAATGTCTCTATGTTTATCTTTGCACACTTGTGTTTATCTTTGCTAGTTGAGAGGTATTTTTTTTTTTATCTAAAGACCATTCAGTTTACAAGAACTACCCTTTCCAAGCTGTGATAGTTTCACTGTTTAAACTGAGGCATTTCATTTGTACCACTTCCGATGAAACTGAGATGAAAAGTGACCAGTGAGAAAAATCAAACCTAGATGGAGTAGGAGAATCATCACAGTATGTCCCTACAGTAACATAAAATCCATTCTTGTTTTTCTCAATCTCAATATTCTGTGCTGAGAGAAAACACAGAAGTTACTCCATTTCCTTCTAGTTTTGAATTATATGGGAGCATAGTAACTTACTGCAGCTATCTGTTTATCTTTTCCTAGCTGTAAATCTGTCTGAAACCAAACCCCCTCTACTTTTAGTACACAACCAGTGCAGTTCCATAGTTGATGAGCAAGCAATTTAGAAATTGAACAAAATAAGATACAAAAAAGAAAAGGGGTCCATATGGTTAATTTATGCTGGAGAACCAGATTTATTCTCCCACAGAGCCCCTGTGTCATGGAATCGTAGAATATGCTGAGTTGGAAGGGACCCATCAAGATCACTGAGTCCAGCTCCTGGCCCCGTGCAGGACACCCCAAGAATCCACTGTGTGCTCAGCAGTGTTGGTCAAACACCTGAACTCTGTCAGACTTTGTGCTCTGAGCCCTTCCCTGAGGAACCTGCCCAGTGCCCTCACCCTCTGGGCAAAGAACCTTTTCCTCATATCCTGATATCTAACCTAAACCTCCCCCGATGTGACATGAAAGGAGTCAGTTTTGAAAAATGTTAGGTATTGACACCATGTGTTTCTTGTTTTCTGGGTGAATTGTTGGGGTTTGACTTGCACCATTGCTAACTAGGCTTTGAGCATATATGAAAGGCTGTGTGTTAAGCATTGTGAAAATGAGTTTCCATGAGTTTCCTGCCAAGTGCCCAAATTAGTCAATACCTTTGATCTTAATCTCCCTGTACCTCTGTTCTGCATAAAGTAGGTATAATAATAACCTCTCATCTCACAAGGATATTTGGAATATAAGTGTAGTAATATTTATGAATCACTCAGACACTGCAGTGATGAACATCAGAGAGAAATCTGTTTTCAGTTCGGATTTTCAATAATGTTTGATAAGTAAGTTATGGGGGCACAAAATGAGGAAAGTGTGAAGTTTCGAATTTGGTAAATAGCTAATATCCATGAATTAAATTAACTTATCAAAAGAAACTCCTGTTCAAGCTAAAGCACATCACCATGTCATTAAAAGGTTGCACCACGATGCATATGTAGAAAGGGGCTGAACTAATGCTGTTAGGATTTATGATCACAGTACAGTTCTTTTGATGTGTACTCCTGTGTAATTAATATATATATATACCAGAATTTCTGCGTGGGAAGTATTCATAACATAAAACTCAGATCTTTGTTTGTAGTTCAGCTTAAAAGCAGGGGTAATGTGATTGATGTTAGCATCAATCCCTATTACAAGGGGTGAGGGGTACAGAAGGATGCACACCTTTCACTTAATTGTGTGGTGCTAAATTTTGGCTTGCTGGAATGAATGAGAATCTTGCCATTAAATCTCATTGTAAAAGGAATTTCACGCAACTGCTTTATTTATATAAAGAATTTATATCTATAAATATATATATTTATATCTATAAATATATATATTTATTTATATAAGTAACCCTATTCTGATCAGTTAAATCTTTATGTAGGAAAATAAAATATCACCCAATTTTTAGCTTTGTAAAATTAGCTTTTTAATAAATATTGTAATCGTTTAGAAGGAACATTTGGGGCAAAAATATTAATTTTTTAGTTGATTCTGTGATTCTGCAATTTTTAAATAATACATAATAACAAAATAATATTTTATTTTTTGCTAGAAATGTTTGGTGTCTCATTTTGAATGTGGTGTCAGTACCTAACTTATTTAATTTATAACCTCTTTTTAACTACTTCTTTACTTCATTTTATGCTCTTCAAACTATAAAATCTCCAAGTCTCAAGAAAAGATAAGGAAGTTTTAGAATTTTCATTACCAAAATCAAATCACAGAAATAGCAAAAAACCCCAAAATATATTTATTTTTATAATTCAGTTAAGACACAATTGAATCTATATAAAAACTAATCAGTATACTATAATTGAAGAGATATTTTTGGACCAATGTACCAGCTGGTATCACAGATGGTACAGATGGCATAAAGCTCTTTAATGGGACAAAGATAATGTGTTGGCACTAAGAAAGTTGAGTATATGAACATGTGATTTTTTTCTCTCATTTTAAACTGTCTAAGCAGTGTAATTTTAATTGATACACAATTGATACATGTGTATTCCACAAATTGGGTAAATACTAAGATTAATACTTTGCAGTCCATGACATCAGTATAGCCTTACATTGTTCTGGAAAATCTGGTATGCATTGTAGACAAAAACCTAGCAAACATGGTGGTTTGAAATAAAGAATTGTAAAGCAAGTTTGATGTTATTTAGCCTATCTAATGGGGTTAGTGGATACATTTATGGAAAGATCTGAATCTCTCATAAAGGTTTTGTTCCATGAGCTTTCGTGTTGGTATAGATATGGCAAGAGGTATGATAGCAGTATTGGCAGTGAAGGCTTGTGCTGTTGCTTGGCAGCACTGAGCAGAGCCTGGCTCCCTCCTCCTGCCACCCTCCCTTCAGACACTGACAGACATTGATGAGATCCCCTCTCAGTTGTCTCTTCCCAAAGCTGAACAGGCCCAGCTCCCTCAGCCTGTCCTCGTAACAGAGATGCTCCAGGCCCTTCATCATCTCTGTCACCCTTCCCTGGACCTGCTCCAGGAGCTCCACGTCTCTCTTGTCCTGAGGAGCCCAGGACTGGACACAGCACTCCAGATGAGCTTCACTGGGGCTGAGCAGAGGGGCAGGGTCACCTCCCTTCACTGTTGTCAGTGTTCTCCCTGATGCACCCCAGGGTCCCATTGGCCACAAGGGCACTGCTGGCTCTTGGACACTTGGTGTCCACCAGGTTCTTCTTTACAGAGCTGGGCTTTCCAGCAGCTTGGCCCCAAGCCTGTGCTGGTCCCTGGGGTTATTCCTCCCCAGGTGCAGGATCCTGCATTTGCCTTTGTGGAATTTCAGATGGTTCCTTTCTGCCCACCTCTCCAACCTGTCCAGGTCATTCTGAAGGGCTGCACAGCACTCAGCTGTGCCCAAAGCTGCACTGAGCATCAGCCCAAAGCTTCTCCCAGCTTTCTGTCATTCATGAACTTGCTGAGGAGGCATCTAGACCTTCATCCAAGTCATTAATGAATAAATTAAACAGTACTGGGCCTGAACCTTGGGGGGCACCACTTGTGACAGGCCTCCAGCTGGAGCCTGTGCCACTGATTATGACCCTCTGGGATCTGGGATCAGAGAGTTTCCAATTCATCCCACAGTCCACTCATCCAGTCCACAATTCCTGAGTTTACCTCTGACAGTGTTGTGAGAGACAGTGTTGAAAGCCATTCAAATTCCAGATAGACCATATTTGCTGCTCTTTCACATCAGATCCTGGATCTTGTGATTGAGGCAAAGCTAACAAAGCTATTTGGTTGGGATAACAAGTTGTTGCATTCAGTGACCAATCCAGAAGAAAAAGAGTATAGCTTAAAGCCTCAGGGGAAAGCTTTTGGCAGAAAACAATGGCTCGGAACAGGGCGAACTCTCCTGAGTTCCTGATTGATGAGGAGCTGCAACATTCCTCCAAATGGCCATGAATGAAGACATCCAAAATATGGCCTTCTCAGGAGTTCTCAAAGTTCTAACACAAAAAGGAGAATTTTCTTGGCTTCTTTCAGAATCATAAAGTCCATTTATCTGTTTTTGATGAGATCTTTGAGATGGCAGCTGTTTTATATCCCAGTCTTGTAATTTTAAAATTATAATAGCAGTAGTGAGCTTATGAAACATCTCAGAACAAATTATCATAAATTTCATGGATATGTAGAGCTGGTATATTAAATAAATTATTTTGACATGTATGAAACTCCTTCACAGTTATGTGAGACACTACAATTCAGTGAGAGGTTGATTCTTAGACAGCAATTACATTCTTGATTTCTGGGTAATTTTTTATATAAACGTTTGGTTTCTTATCCACAATGCCTATACTGACTTTTAAAAGTGTCCCATGATTATACTTTCTCTGCCTGTCAGTTTGTGATTGCATAATACACAGTTTACTCTAGGACTAGAGATCCTGAAGATTTGGGAACTGCAGATAAAATTGATGCAAGGCTTTGTCCTCTGTCCACACAACAGACTGTCATGCCATTGCTGGAGGAGTCACCTTCTGCATGACATCTCAAACTTTATTTACTGCAGCCACCAGGGTACCATAGCCCTGCTTCTCAGGACGAGAGATGAAATTTTTTGAGCAGTTTTTGTGTTCAATCTTCCTTAACTCAAGCTGAACTAGAAGTAAAATTGAAAAATTACTGATTTTTAACAGAACGGGGACATACATTTGTGTGTTTCAGTAGCTTATAAAATAATTTGACATTAACTATAGAATGTGGCATCTGTTGTCATAGCAGAGGTCTGTTTGTCAGCTGCCTTTCATTGCATTAGGCATTTGGAGAATTGTGCAGGAAATTATTTATTCTTTTTGCTTAATGTCAGTTATAAAAATATTCTTAACCTTCAGAGAAGTGCAGGTGCCTTTGTTCTTGCCTCTGCTTGCTGCACAACAGAGCTGGAGTTCCATTCTTTGTTGCCTTTCACTTTTTGTACTAAGATGCCCTTCTGGAAACTGAGTAAAAAATCTGCCAATTGAGAAATAACATATAAACCCTTCTTTATGCCAGAGAAAATTACTTCACTAAGGAAAAGGCTATGGGAAATGAACCTTCCGCATTTCATAGACATTGAATCTCTCAGCTTTTCTAAACATCTGGCAATACTCCATGGGATCCTCAGGGTGAATTTTGTAATCATTTTTGTTATCTTAATTTCAAGTTTTATCAAGATTTTCAAGTTCCAGATAAGAAGATTTGTATACTTATTTTTCATTAATTTAGTAAATGCTGACATTTTTTAGGTTTTTTTGGAGTAAAAAACTGATTATCAAAATACTGTATCAATTAATAAATTCCTTTATTTATAATTATTCCATAAAAAGCCATCATCCCAAGAGGAAAAAAATGCCCACTTACATTGGTAAGATAATGAAATATTTCCCCAAGCAATATTTTAGGAATATTATAATGTACTATTTTAGTAAATTAAATGTCAGAAGGATGTAATAAAGGAGTCATATTTGAATTAATTGCATAAGTTAAAAGTATCAGAACTCTATGTTTTGGAAAAGTTCAATGGCTCCACTTATATTTTTTTACCCTATAATACAAATACCCTTTCAATTTTGCAGTAGCTTCTGCTGTAATGACTTATTTAAAATACAGTAGTTGGTTTAGAATGATAAAAATATGTTGGAAACAGAAAGTTAAAGTTTATAGAGCCATAATAAGCATTTTTTTTAATGTGTAAGTATGTTCTGATATTTTTAAGGTAAAATATTCACTGAATATATGTTTCCCTGAGACAGGTAAACTAAGAACAAAATTTCTTCTTTCACTCAGGCAGGTTAGGAGGGAAATGTGGGACAAACCACAGAGATGGATGTATAGATACTAGTCAGTTATCTGCTTGTTCATCACCATGCAGGGGTACCAGGAGCCCAGCTCTTTTTGTGGTGATAAATTATGCAGAGTTATCACAGGTGAGTTAACTCTGCAGTGGGAAATAATGTGCAAGTGCTCATGCAGGACCTTCACTCGCCTAATTAGCCAACTAAGCAACGCTAACTACAGCAGGCTTCATGCCACGTAAGCAGAGCTGCAGCACTGCTGAGACACAGCTCCTACCTGTACACAGTGCTATTTTTGGGAACTGTGAACTCCTCACCGCTTATTCAGAGTGAACTGCATGCGTCTAGCTCCCCCCTGGAGTGCAGGGAAAGAAGGCTGCTTCAAACAACAGGAAAACTTAAAAGAGACAAATGGCATTGAGTTTCTTTCACCTCTGGGCTGGGTTTCCTGGAGGGATACACAGAGCCTCAGTCAGTGGCTGCTGAAATTGGCCTCAGTGGCTGATCTGCCAGGCTGCCACTTGCTCAGTGAGTGTTAGCAATCTGTTTTCTTTCCTGTCATCTCTAAAACTGGATATCTCCCTACTAATTTGGAAAGAAAGGAAATCTCATTCTTTTCATATAAATGGCATTACTGGGACATTAGTAGCAACTTTGCTAGTGCCTGTGAGTAGAGATCTGAAAATAGCCAGATGTCAGTTCTGGTGGTTGATCCAAAATTATTGGAAAAGCATGATTTGAGATTGAGAAAACTGCTTAATGCACCCCAAAGATGTTGCCAATGACACCAAGTGTGTGATGTGGTTGTCATACCCAGGGGAGGCGATGCCATCCTCAGGGACCAGGACAGTCTGGAGAGATGGGCCCACGTAAATGTGATGAAATTCAACAATGTCAAGTGCAAGGGTGCCAGAGAAGTTGTGGAGTCTCCCTCACTGGAGATATTCAGGAGGTGTCTGAACACAGTCCTGTGCCATGTGCTCTGGGATGGCCCTGCTTGAGCAGAGAGGTTGGGCCACATGACCCACTGTGTTCCCCTCCAGTCTGACCTGCTCTGTGATTTTGTGATTCTGTCCTGCAACTGGACCAGGGCAATCTGAAGATAAGACGAGGCTGCAAGGAGAATGGATTGAGAGCAGCCCTGAGGAAAGTACTTGGGAGCACTGGTTGACAAGAAACTCAACATGAGCCAGTAATGTGCAGTCGCAGTCTGTCTGTGTCCTGGCCGCATCAAAAGCTGTGTGGACAGAAGGTCAAAGGAGATGATCCTGCCCCTCTGTTTCCCTGTGGTGAACCCTCATCTGGAGTGCTGTGTCCAGCCCTGGGGGACCCCAGCATAAAAAAGACATGGACCTGTTGGAAGGAGTCCAGAGGAGAGCCTCAAAGATGGTCATGGGACTGTAGCAGCCCTGCTATGAAGACAGTGAGAGCTGGGACCATGAAGAAACAGCCTTCCAGCACCTAAAGGGGGCTACAGGAGAGCTGGAGGGGGACTTTTTACAAGGCCATGTATTGATAGGACCACGGAGAGTAGCTTTAAACTGAGACAAAATTTAATGAGGAAAAATGAAGAATTTTTTTATTATGAAGGTGATGAGGCACTGGGCCAGGTTGCCCAGAGAAGTTGTGGAAGGTCCATCCATGTGGAAGGGAGTGTTCTAGGCCAGGTCAGATGGGGCTCTGAGCACCCTGGTCTAGTGGATGGTGGAAGGGTTAGAATTAGAGACTTTTTAAGGTCCCATCCAACCTAAAACATTCTGTGCATTTTTTTTTACATTTTGAACAGCTGGGAAAATTGATATTTGGTACAAAATACAAGTTAAAAAGACAAGAGCTTCAAATACAGTAACTTGGGTTTGTTCTTGTATAGTAAGAAAAATAACTGATGTTGATATAAAGCCACAAAATCTTTCAGTTGAACTAAATAATCATTTTAAGGTGAAAATATTCTGGATATTTTTTTTTAAGCTGTGGGAGTCTGTTTCTCTAAGAAAGGAAAGTATTCTTAGAAGCTGTTTTGGAGTAGTTGTAATGGGTAGGTGGTACAAGTACCAAAACTGCTGCTATTCAAGGTAAACCATGCTCAGAAGAGATAATTAAAAATTCTTCTCCTTCATACTAAGGTTTATCATGATGTTAATGCCTCCCTTAATGAATTAGATACACACTGCTTTTTCCATACCTTTTTTTTACTGAGTTGTAGTTCATTTATCATCTTCAGAAAAGCTCTGGCACATTTTTCATCTGGTCAGCGAATTTGGAAAGAAATTAATGGATGCAAATTATGATTAATAACTTATTTACCTTGCTTTTCTTGTTAAAGCAGCACCCCACAGAACACACATCCAAAATGCCATGAAATCAGCATGTAGTAGTATACACAATATATACAGAAAATTATTCACTGGGCAAAAACTCATTCTGCAAACTAAAAATGCACTGAGAAATAATCAGATAGGGCCTTTTGGCCTAAAACAACTCTCAAGGTTTGACAGAAGGTCCCACCATCTCAAAGGCTCTCTGTGTCACTTGACTGAAGCTCCATGTCTTCAGTGATGTCAGTAAGTGGTGTCCTCTGTGTCTCCAGTGTCATCATCTCCCACAGAAACCTATCTGCTTATCTCTTACCAACAGCTCTAAGATGATAAATGGAGTTTTTATGGAAATCTTCCACATGATAGTTCTGAACAAGGAAAGGCTGCTTTCTTGTTTGGCAAAGGAGAGTCTTTCCAACTCTGAAAATGCACTAAGAATTGTCCTTTCTGAAATATTCCCCTTCAGGAATATCAGCTTTGTGAAGCTGAGTCGTTTTGCATTTCCTGGATGAAGAATGAGTACACTGATGTTTAGGAGATGCTCTTATGCATCTTTGGTGCATTCTTTTGTTTTGCTAATAAATTCCACCTTGCACTGTTCATGAAGTGACTAATTTACAAATCAGTCAGGCATCTGATCAGGTTATGTTTTTCAGAGCACTTCATGGACTAATTTTTTATAATTTATATTCTGTATATCTTCTCATCATATTATTTAGAATCTTCTGCTATCTGGTTTTGGAAAGGACAAAGACACAGGCAGTCCTGGTTAATGAATGAAAAGACCTGCTGTATTGTCTTTTTTTAGTTGCAGTTTCCTTAAGACTTCAATAGCTTGAATTTGACTTGTTTAGCACCTGAAATTCAAGGTAAATATTAATATAATCAAATATATCTCTTATTTAATGTATTTGGCTTTTTTACATTAATTACTCTAAAAAATGACCAAAGGAAAATGTCTACTGGAGAATTTTTCTACTTTAGAACTGAAATTATGTAATACCTACAAATATGCTATCTTTAGGTTGATACAAAGGGAGAGGTCAAGCAACGTTCAAAGGCTTATTATTCTTCTTTTTATCAACAATAGATACCAAACATTCTGTTCCTCAGAATCAGAAGCTTTATTTTAATTCCTTTTATCTAGCTGGAGAAAGGTTAAAGGGAAAGATTAAGGCATTAAGATTTATAAGAATCAGGAGATTCTCTAAAGCATTTCCAAAGAAGCTTTATTTTTGGCTCAGCTTCTAGATAACACAGCCCAACTTTTGTTCTGCTTTCAACTGAGCTATTTATACTTTGGAATTCATTGTGGACATTGCCTGAGGTTATTATTATTTTCCCTCATGGGTTTGTTTGTTTGCTGGTGGTTTTTTTGAAACTACATTTGAGGATATTATTCAAGCATTTATTTTTCAGTTGGGATGCTTTAAAATGCCCTTTTCACTTTTTCATTTACACTAAGTGACAGTCCTGTGAGTTAAAATCAGTGGAAGAAAATCTGTATCATACAAACCCAGAAAAGGAGGAGATAATTCTTGCAGCCTGAAGGAATGAGACTTGGCCCCCATTTCTCTTTTGAAAATGAAGTAAGGAAGCATGACAGGTGGCAGCTAAGACAATACCAACATAAACTTTGTCCCTGAAACAGGATCCTATAGAAATGCAGCAGAAACATGTCCAGTGAAAATGGTTAGCTGTGTGGAAAGCTTCCCATGGAATCTGGGCAGTGCTTCTAAAACTAAGGATTACTGAGAGATACTAGAAACCTGACCAGGTCCTGAATGGTGCAGAACTGGGTTGAATGTTTCTCATTTCTCATTCTTCACAGTTTAACTTTGCTACCACCATTGACTGCCCATGGTTTTTAGATCAGCATAAGGCCAGGAAGAAAATCTGTGAATTGAAAGGAAACAGATAAGGACTGAACAAAATCAGATTTTACTTTGTGCACTTTTTTTTTTAATAATAATACAAGACTGGCTTGTGGATTGAATTTTGTCATAATATTTATTTTTGTTTTTATATAAGCCATAACTGATCCATGGAATTGCTTGTAGCAGGACAGATTTGGGGCCATGGTCTCAGTCTTCTGCTAGCTTAAACCATTTCTGAGTCCAGGTGAAAATCTGAGAGGTCTTACATGTTGTGGCCCACCAGTGCTGAACAATTCATGCCCTGTGTCATGGAAGAGGCACCAGCTTGAACCATGGGGCAAGGTGGAACATCAGGAAAGTGTTAAGAACTGACAGATGATTTTATAGAAAAATTGAGAAAGAGCAGATTTTTAGCACATGGAGTTATTTAATTAAGGATTTGGGCTTGTTTTCTTTATTTTCATGAGTTTATCATTCTCTGATGTGCTCTTTAATGACAGTATGATGCAGATTTGGGAACAGCATGGGATCTCTCAGTCGAGTGAGAAAGCCTATCTCTTTTGGGAAATGATCCGTGTATTTTACTGCTTTGTAACTCTCATTTCCTATTGATTTTTTATGTTGGATTGCTTGTGGTTTAAGTAGAAGTTTCTCAGCTTTAGTTTGAAACCCATTTAAGCCATGCTGTTAACTAATGTACTTGTTATATCCTTTGTCTCCATTTCCTTGACATAAATTATACTTAGTTCATTCCAAACTGTTTATTTGCACTGAGCTATAAACTACAGGGCAGCAACTGGATGTGAGTTAAAAAGAAACAACTTTCCTAGAAAAATGCCATGTTAACAAATACTTACACCCAGGCATGGCATCCCCATCCAAACCAAGCAGAGTTTTACAGCTGCAGCCAAGGGTGCTGACAGGGCTCAGGTGTGCCTGCTGGACAAGCCTTCAACAGGAGTGATTTCATCTTGGACTTTGCTGAGCTGCTTGTGAATAGAGGGACTTGTGATTAGGTTTTGTGCCTGAGTGCACCTGGGGGAAAGCTGTGACTCGAACATTCTGACAAAAAGTGCAGTGGCATGGGTATTATCTAAAAGCAATCTATTTCAACTGCCCTAGGAATCCAGATGAGAGTTTGAGGCAGATAAAAAGCGGCAGCCTCACCTTTGAGGGCCTTAATAGACTTGTGGAAGCAGCTTTACAAGTAGTGCTGTGGAAAAAGGATTCAAAGATAGAGCTGTCACGATTTTTTAGAAGAGTCTGCTACAAAAAGACTGTAGAGCATACAAGAGCTGTGTGACTCAGCCAGAAACAAGGTGAAAGGCTGTTTGGAGTGAATGGGCTGAGTTTTCTTCAAGGCATCTCTTTAAGTGTTTTAGTGGATAAGAACAGGGTGAAAGGATGTGACTGAGGCAGGTAAGTGTTTGCTACAGCAATTTACGAAGTTAAAAGGATTAAGTGTTCCTCTTTTTAGTACACAGAGAGGACCTTTAAACTTTGTAGGAAATGATACCGTCTGGTTGCAGTTTACAGTGATTTTAACAGAAGGAAAAGCTGATCTCTGTCAAGCTATCACCACCTAGTGGTGATCGGGAAATGGTAACAGCAACCCGTGGAAATTCCTTCCAGTATTTTTATTAGCTGTTGTGCTGTCGTTGGTGGTGTGGAATACCCAGAAGCAAGACTGATGAACTTTGATAGAAAACATGTTAATGAACGTGGCTGCAGTCCCTCACCAGCTTAATTTTTTATGGCCTCTCCCTCTGTATTCTATGAGAGCTTGTTAAGGAATAGTTGCTTAATTTCTCTCTTAAAAGTATTGCTTGTAGAAGTAATTAGCTAGTGCACCACTTTATTATTCTTGCCTGTTTTTTGATTGATTCTTAATGGATTTTTGGTGTTTAAAGGAATGTGAGTTTATTTTATACGGGGTCAAAAGAGGTTTTTTAAATGTAGCTAACTACCTTTTATACCTATTCTGCACTGAATGGATTATATATATTTTGTTGGATGTATATGCATTTGATACATTGCTTAAAAACACTTTCACTTTTTAATGAAAAATCAATTTCAGTAGTAACTTATCCCAGTCCAGAAGTGTCCTTCTTGAGCACTGTCTTAGTGAACTGGTCAAACTAAAAGTGTAGCACTGATTGACAATTTTTCTGTGTTTATATACACCTTGATTGTGTTCATTGTTCCCCAAAGAGTGTGCATAGTGTCTTTTTGGAAGGGCTTCTGCTTCTCTATAGAGCCTGTCAAAACTTGAACACTTGAAACTTGTATGTTTCGGAAAATAAGATATTGTTTCTTTTAGCATCTTCAATACTGAGATGGCTGCTGTGAACCAGAAAGAAATGTGATCTCTGATCCTTTTTTATAAGTTCTTCAAGAAAAATAGAAATATTGGTGAAAGTCATTGCTTTAATTAAATTTAATTGCATTAATTGCTTTAAACTTACTTAAGTTTGTAGAACATAGCTGATTTACAAAAATTTATATCTGCTGGTTTTCTTTCAATTTTATTATTAGGTTTGTAATGTAAATCCATATATTGTTATGTAAATACACAGATATGATATATAGATGGGAAATTGTTTAATAAAAAAGTAAGAAAGAATAGAGTATTGTCCACGTGAAGTGACTGAGCCCAGAAAAGTTATGTGCTGTACCTCAGATTAAATGTCAATTTTATTTCTTGAAGTGGAAATAGGTAGTTATCATCATTTTTTGATAAATGTGAACATAAAATTATATTCACTCAGATTTTTTTTTTTATTAGAAATTGTTCCATGTGTCCAAAAAGTGTTTTGCTGCATTGTTAGACTGAGTACTTTTTGACTGCATTTTTGGGAAGGGTTTCCTTTGGTAACTCTCTTGTTCTGACCCTTTGCTCTGAATTTCAGACTTAGCAGCAGTGTAAATAAACCTGTGGCTGCTTGGTTGACACCTCTTAGGGTTTTCAGTGTAATCCACCTGAGATTCCTTTTCTTAACAATAGTCTTTACATTGACGAGGAAGACTAATACCATTTTTTTTTTTTAGTTTCAAATTACCAGTATTCTCTAGGTGATGGTTTTATTAAATCCAGTAATGTTTTGGAAAATTAAAAAAAGAGGGTAAGATAAAATCCATGTACTATGTCTCAAATGATTTCTTCTGAATATCTAATGAAATTTTTCAGTTCAAATCCAGCTGTGTGTTGCTAGTTTAGACAAAATAGTTTAATGTGGTCTTTATGTCTGCCCGCCTCATTGTTTTTCTAGTACTGATTACAAATAAGAAGGGATTGTAATTTTTTAAATGATACATTGTTGTTTGATGTTTTAGTATATTGAATGAATTAGGATACCCTCCATCTTTTGAGGGTTTTATCTGCTGTCGTGCTGCAAAGTGGGAATTTGAAGATGTAACAAAATGTGTTTTGGCACCTTACTGTGCACATGGGTTTGTGTCTCACCATGGGAGCTGCTTCTCGTGGTACCAGTTACATCACACTGCATTTCCCCTCAGAGAGAACTGGACTGGTGTGCTGATACACACAGTCAGCAGAGAGCAGATGAGGACAAGACACCTTTGTGCCTGCTGGAGACACCAGTGGTGCCTCGACATTGTACTAAAGGCAGGAAGAAGTGGTGTTTTGTTGTTTTTTTTTTTTAAATTTCAGGAAGAGTTTTGACTATCATTTGGATCCAGGTATCAGTAATGTTGTATTGCAGTTTGTACCTCTTGATATTACAGGGTAGTCTTACTCCTAGTTTTTTCCCTTGGCATCAGGAACTTTCATCAGGAACTGCACTGATAGGACAAGAAGCAATGGATGCAAGCTACAAGAGTGGAACTTTAGGTTTAATATGCAGAGTAAATTCTTTACTGTGACAGATGTGAGGCACTGGAATAGGTTGCCCAGAGAAGCTGTGGATGTCCCATCCCTGGAAGTGTTCAAGGCCAGGCTGGATGGGGCCATTGGCAACCTGGTCTAGTGGAAGGTGTTCCTATCTGTGGCACAGGAGCTGCATCTTTAATGTCCCTTCCATCTCAAACCATTCTGTGATTCTATGAGCATTGTCTTGTGCTGACTACGCATTTGAATTCCTTTCTTCTCCGTTGATCAACCTAAATGGATCCTTTCTCTATTTTTCTGTATTTCTTTAATTGAAATAATAGAAATATAACCATCAGCTCTGTCCCAGCATGTTTGCCACAACTTTATAATCTCCTGAGCTCTTTCTCCTGCTCTGTGATGCCTCTCAAGGCCCTGTTGTATGCTTGTAAATTTGCCTTAGTAACTTCCAACAGAACCAAGTGGGGCAGCTTTATTGCTGTCTCCTGTGTTGTCTGCTGATGGCACTGATGGTAGTGAAAGGTTTGTGACGTAGTGATAGAAGGATGTGTAGTAGAAGAGCCTGGCTCCATCACACTGAAATGAATTAATTTGTGCTTTACAAAGCTGTAAGGATAAAAACAGGCCACATATGATGATTACTATTACAGTTATAAATTGTATTTGCAGTACCCCAAGTTCTTTGTCAAAGTTGGAACCCATTTAAGAGCAATCAAACAGGGAAGAGTCAGGGAGGTCTCACTCCTGAATGTTATGGGTCCTGAGAGGGAGAGAGCTGTTTCTACTAGACTGCAAGTATTCAGTGAAAGACTATAGGTTCAGGAATAAGAGCTAATGACTAAAACAACATTCCATGACTGAACTTCTAATTCTCAGAAATATTTTATTAATTAGTGGCTTTGCTTACAGCAACATACTTTCTCAAAACAAGTGATCAAGTAAATGCTCTTTGTTCTGGAAACAGAGCACAAGTTTAGGTCAGCATACAATACAATGCCCTTTAGGTGGCACCCCTTATCAAACTCTCCTACTGAAGTTGCTATAATTCCATCTGATGTCTCGAGTGAAAGTGTATCTGTAAGGGTAATTGTCTGGCCTACTGCTCTCATTTTTCGATCCTCTTAGTGATTATATGAGTTTTCACAACAAAAGTTGGCTGTGTAGTCTGTCTGCACAAAGTGTGATAGGTGAGATCCAAGCTGCAGAAATCCTTAAATAAATCTAACCTTTGTGTAGAAAACACCATGTTCACTCCGACGCTTTTAATTTCTGTTGCTTTTGGGCTGTTATGATGGAGAGGAAAATACAGTCTATTGGCTTTTTTTTTTTTTTTAAGAGAGATGTGTTTGATTTTCAAACCGAATTGAAATTGTGAATGCAAAGCAAAAAAACCCTCTATTTGTTTGTTTTTAATAGCTTTTTATAGCAAGCAAGACCTTCAATCTTACTGGAAGAACAAGGTTTCCTGGTATTGAGATGTTTCGTGTTATGTTGAGCCCAAACCTGGTCTTATTTTTGTCCTGAAAATGCCTTAATATTGAAGAATGCTTGGCATCTTGACACCCTATCCATGAGAAATCATTCCTGCAATTTTATTTTTACTTATTGTCAATTCCCTTTCTCCACGTATTTTCATCTTGGGGCAAGGTTTTCTGAGGCCATCAGGGTTTGAAGGGGGATCCCTGTGTGACTGATGGAAGGGTAGAATATCCCCTGAAGAGGTTAAGCAATAAAAGTGAGAAAGCCTTTTCAGAGTCCTTCAGGATAAAGAAAGCAAGTGGTATTCTACCAGGCCCCAAAAGTTCTGCATTGATGACCATGAACAAGGCTTGTCTTGGTGCTTTTGATGCTTTCAGTACTCTGGAGTTCTATTTCCTTTGCTCTCCACAGAACTAATTATTTTAATACATATCTGTTAGGTCTCACTTTTTCCTGTAAAGAAATTTGAGATTTCAAACAGCTTAGACATTGCTTTTACTGGAAATTGTTAGGATGTTTTGGGCCAGTGAATGTTTAGGGTGACACTTTTCTTTGAAGGACAAGCTGTTCATGGGAAAAGGTCTGAACCAGGAATGTACATGGTAATCCCTTTTTAGGCTTTGTTGACTAAACTCCAGCTGGAGCTGGGATACATAAATAATAAATTGAACACTTGGGACTTAACAGCATGTGCAGGTACAACAGGTTCATAGATATGTAAGTCTCATGTATTTAAACCCACCAAAATGATGGTAAACATGAATTGTGATAGTCTGCAGAAACACACTGTGTTTATGTGTGTGCAGAAGTATTAAATAAATTGCAGTGATTAAAAGCCTGCTGTTCATTTTCTGATAAGCCAAATGAGGTTCTGGCAATGTAGGATGATAACTTTATATTAATCTTCCAGCCTGTGTGAGTAGGCTTAAAAAAAAAAAAAAAGTTGAAAATCAAAATCTTTATTCAGAACACAGATTAATCTTATAAAAATAATTATGACTTAATTTATGGATATATTTTAATATGAACTTCTAAGCAGGGATGATGGATTACATGAGATTGCTAGCCCCCCTGAGCCCCAAATCACACTTTTTATTTGGATTTTTTTCCCCAATAAAGTTAGATTCAGTATTCAATATGAAATTTATTCTTACTTTTTTCCCTGTGTGTATGTGGTGGTTTTTTTGTTGTTGTTGTTATTTTTTTTTCCCCTGAGCTTTCAGGTTTTTTTTTTCATTGCTAGCCTCTTGAAATTCAGCAGCATAAAGGACTGCTTGGAATCACATACAGGTTTTTATAAAGAGTTTTATTATTTTCATGGTATTTTCCACTGCTTTGCTGGAGTATTCAAGTATTAACTAAATAAGCCTGCCTTTTGCTTAAATCCATATACACTAGACTATGCACAGCAGCAGATATTTCTGAATAATAGCCTCAAGAACAGAGATGATATGCCTCATCAGCTGCTTGGCCTAAAGTTGTATTTATTCAATGGTTGTGGGATGGTTTGGCAGATAACTGCTGCTCTGTTTTGTGAGGTTTTTTGGTTTTGCTTATTTCTCTACTGCAAAGCTCCAACCGCCAAAGGTTCAGTGGTACCCTTTGTTCTTTTCCTCCCATTCCAGAACAAAGCCTGACTTTAGTACTTTTTAAGACACCAAAAATCATTTGTTGGGCATAGAGCTGTTTTATGGTACAGCACAACCAAACCACAAGTGACAGCTTCCAAGGAGGCATCCAAATACAAACCTAGTATCCCGTGCTCCTGTGAGTACCTGGTGCTAGGGGGTGGTGTGTGTTTTCTTAAGCAACCATCATTTTTCCAGAATGGAGAAACCCATCCTTTGGAAGTGAGGCAGGAAAAACATCCTTCTGCATATTTTTATTACAAATTTCCCAATTGTGTACTCAAGAAGAGTTCAGACTCACACCTTTCTTACGTACCATATTCACTGACTAGAGACTGAGCACATGCAGAAACTGTCCTACTGTTAGTTTATTGCATGCACATTGTAGTAAAGAATTCTGTAGCCTTAACTTATGCAGTCAATCCAAAAAGCCTTGGAGCAAGGGTACAGCCCATCTCAATTAGAGTACTGCCCTTTCCCTGCTCCTAAATCATCCTGAGGTTTTCTGTCCTCCCAAGTGTGTCCTACTTCAGAATCCCATTCACAGGCACCAAGAGGTTCCCAAAACCTTCTCCTCTTTATCTTTGGTTCCCCTCCTATCATGGTGACAGTCATTGAGGCACTCATCTCCTGCAAAACTGGCTTCTTTTTCTGCATCTGGGGAGAATGGTGAAAGCTGCATATTTGACACATTGGCAGGACTGATTTGCAAGTTGGATGACTGAGATTAAGTGGAATAGGGAGGAACAGGTATGTGGCAGGAGTAGTCCCAAGCAATCATAGCTCTTGTCTTTTGTACTTGCTCAACCCATGAGAGCAGTAACATCAAGACCCAACCCCTTCAATCTCTGTATCATTACCTTTTGTTTCACTTTAAGGGGATTTTGAGCATTAATGTGTCCTGTGAGCCTTTGTAGATGAGGTTTTGTCCATTGCTACATTTTTTTTCCAGAAGAGTCATAGTTTGGTACAGAACTATTACTTTGGGACATTTTTAAATGATGTACTCATGTAGTCAAGAGTCTGAGTAATGACACCTCTGTAGATATAACAATTTGGGTAATCTTGTTAATATGCATGATGGGCTTCTTCAGTAGAAATCAAAAGCCAGACAGGAATAGTTTCAAAGGAGTCATAAATGCCTTAATGTGTTAATGCTCTATGCCTAATGGTGTTTCTCCATAGGCTCTGACAGGCATCATAATGGTCTTGGGACAGAAAAATGGATATAGCTCTTCTTCCATTTTATCCCAGCCAGAGCTCTTCCTCATGTAAAACTGCACAGGAAAACTAAAAATATGTGTGAAAACTGAAGTTATATGTAAGGTATTAAAAATGCACAGGAGTTTCCTAGGTGTGTTGGAGCAAAGCAAATGCTTTCAAAAGACTGCAGCCTAATAGTAACTAAAATTGGAAAAGTTGTGGAGTTGAGCTACATTAATTTTATTCTTATTTTTGTTATAGATTTGTAACATGACTGCACACAAATAAGAGCAGGGTAATTATTTCCTCATTATCTGAGAAAACCAGAAACAATGTTAAATAGAGAACATTGAATTGATAGCATTAAACTTCTTATCTTGCATTTAAAACATCAAAATTTATAAAATACTAAAAATGTAGGGTGTGTTTAATCAGTATTTCTAAAGAAAGCATCAGCAGTTTTCCTTTTTTGTGCATGAGATATCAGAGATCATTACACTGGAGACCAATACTCCATCCACTCTGATCTCTCTTGTGCTCAGCCCCAATCTAATACTTCCTGTGAAAAGTAGAATAATTTGAGTGAGAGAGAATGGAGGACTCCCCAAACCAGCCTGATAATTTTATGGCTGGAGGTTTTGCTTGCGTGGAAGAAATGTGGAATGAAATTATTGTCCAAAGAAGGCAGAGAAGTATTTTAAGTCTACCTCCCATATATCCATTGGTATGCTTGCCTCTTATAAAACAGCTCCTTGTGTTCCAACAGCTTTTTAATTCTTCCAATGCATGCCTCTGTAAAAACAAAATAAGTTCATTAAATGAATAACAACAAATTGCTGGAATCAATGAAATCTCTGAACTTGCCAAGCTGCAACGTTGTGAAGTTGCCAGACTGCTCAGTATGGTGCATAACTTCTTGTTTAAACTGACCCCAGTGCCAAAGCAACGAGAGAAGGTAAAAATGGTCTTACAAACATTTCAGAAATTACAGACTAATAAATCTGATGTATTGAACAAAAATGGGGAGGTAATTAGATCAGTAAAATAGTGTTGCAAAAGGAAAGAACAAATGTTACTTCTGTAGAAAGAAATTGCACCCAAGGGTGTTAATTAGGGTAGAATTTAGGATAGGCTTTCAGGTAAACTTCCTAGAATTGACAGAAGTACAATAAACACTTGAAGAAATTTTAGATAAATCTTCTCACTAAATATTTTAAAAAGGTTAACAGGAAAGGTGCACTTCTAGACTGGCAAGAGGCTAAATAAAAGAAAAAATGGGTAAGAATTAAAAGGAAGAGATGGGAAGAGATTTATTTTTCTACATTAATAAATTACCTGGGAGAAAATTTTGATGGTAAAATAACAATTTTGTAGAAATTCCCCAAGTTATTCACCATATTTAAATATAAAACTCAGTGAACATAGTGGCAGAAGATTGCAAGTCTTAATAAGTTTTTAAAAAAGAATAAAATTACTATTAATAAATGTAATTATGCAAATGATAAATGTATGTATTCAGAATTAGACAGTCTTAGCCCTGTTTGGCTGTATACCCTTGGGAACCTGGCTGGAAAGGAAATATGTAACAAAATATTACTGACAGTCTTCATAGACTCTCTGTCTAATTGTTTCAGAAAGGGCAGAAAGGGCATCTGTGTTTCTTTGCCTTTTTTTTTTTTTTTTTTTTTTTTTTTTTTTTTTTTTTTTTTTTTTTTTTTTTTAGGAATGGGATGGCTTTTTTGTGAGGGGAAAGTAAAAACTTTAGAATACTTTTGGAAAACAAATATCAGGATAATTAATGGACACTGACATATTAATGGAGCAAGGAAAACAAATAGGGAAGGTTGTCCAAGTCTTCCCAAGGATGGACAAGTCATGGAATAACTAGTGAAATTATTAAGTGCCAGACATAAATAGTTTTTATACAATACAGGAGTTCACGTATGCTAATAATTTAATTGATGACTTCAAAAGCCATTAGATAAGGTCAAGTAAGAGAAATACATTAAGTGGTATTAAAAAAATACGGTGATTTACTAAAGCTCTGCCTACCTTTTAGCCACAGATAAGTGATGCTGGAAAGCTACACAATGATAAGTAATGCTCTTTCTTTGCCTTGATTTCTCTTTTGAAACCTTACAAGGAAATCTTTGATCAAGTACCTCTAATTTTTATAAATGTTAATATTTTCAGCATAGATGAGCTTAATCTCTCTTGTGAGTGACCTTCTGGTTGGTTATTAATTTGTTCAGGTCCAGGAAGGGGGTTCCAGTTGAAGGTCTCAGCTATACACTTGAATAACTTGCAGTTCCTTGGTCCCTCTGTGTTGTGTATCTCAGTGTGTTTGGAGACTTGCTCTTGCCTGGAGGTAAAAGCCCCAAAATATCAGCATAGCTTTGAGTTTTCCGTGGCTTAGCTGCAGAGTTAAGAGTTGAGATCTTACCAGCATCTCCTCAAAAGAATGGTCCTATTCACCAAGGCCTTAAAACCCTGTCATGTAGAGTAGCTTGCGACAATGGGCTCTCAAATTGTATATTTTACATTTCTGCTGACATTGGCCTCAATTAGCACTTTCTGCTGTGTTGGCAGCAATATGTGGGAATTAGCATATGCCCTGCAAGCTCAGGACACTCCCTGCCCTTCTTGGTGTTTTGCTTTCTCCAGATTTATTTGCCTGAAAAAAAGCCAGAAGGAAAACACAGAACAAATGACTGACTTTGGCTGCTGCATCAAATTGTTAATTTTGATCATTTTACAGAGCAATTAAGTAAACATGGTTGTGACTATAAATTGCTAGAAAGGCTATGAGTTCAAATATTTGGCTTTAAAAGCCTTTTAATACATCCAAGCACCTTGCCTGCAGCTGGCAACATCTGCAGGCCTGTTGTGCCTGGGGAGTGCAGCACGAGCTGAGGCTGCATCTACCACTCTCTTTATGTCCTACTTTTCTCTTTTATTGTATGACTTTTCTTTATTTGTCTATGAATAAAAATTTGTAGATATTAACTTATTTTAATCATAGACTTCAGTTGTGTAAGAGAAAAGATCTGCAGGACACCTTCATATTTTTAAATGATAATCAGGAGAGGACACATGAGGATTTTTTAATATATTTTTAATGTGATTCTTGACTCCTCTGCAACCAAAAAATGAAATAAAAAAATGCAATATGAAAAATGAAAGTCTTTATTGCCACTCTAAAAATACCTAAGCCAGCTTATAACTGTTATTCATAATGACACTTTATTGCATGAACCTTGAAAATTATTTTCATTCCTTGATTATAAAGACTGTTAAGAGAACACGCATTTTGTTATAGATGCAAATATACTCGTTGGCTTTTCACTGACCTTGAGTAAACCCTTAGTTGACACATAATTTTAGTTCCCTTGAAATCCATTAAAAAAGTTACATTACTCCCAAAGCCCAGCTTTAGCCTGTCCATAAAATGAGCAATGAATATTTGCTCATTTGTGGGTAGTCTCTAAGTGAGCCCAATGCATCTCAGATTTCCACCCACTGCTTTCCTCCAAGTTCTTAAAAGTTTTATGGGAACACATGAAGGAAAAAAGAATATATCTAAAAACACAAATTTAAAAAGAAAAAAGAAAATGTCTACTTTAAAGTGTAGACACAGGACTGGTACTTTGTCACTGTATAGTCCTTTGCTTGCTGTATTTTGCTGACTGCAGGGTGACACACATGCTGTTTCCAGAGAGGAGCACTCATGCTGGCACACCACGAAGCTTAGGTGATTAAATTATGGACAGCCTGTTCTGTGGCAATGCTCGGAGAAAATAAAGGCAAATGATTCTTATGTTACTTACCTAACAAAATGAGGTAGCCATCTAAAATGCATCCATGTTTTTTTCAAGAGTGTTTAGCAGGCACAAAATGTAAAAACCTCAAGGCTTCTATGATACAGACTCATCTAAAGACAAAATGTAAGCCTGTATAAGAATATAGTTTGAAATTGAAAACAAACTAGTATACAAAATGCTCATTAATGCTATTTATAACTATAATTATTCAGTATAATTGGCATTAAAATATGCATTTGCAAAGTTTACCATTTTAGTCTTTGGAAATATTAGTCTGATGAATCCAGCTTAATTATTGGCTGCTCAGAATTGTAGAATTTCTGAAGTCCCATTAGGTGGCTCTGATTAAAGGCAGTTTTCTTGGATTCTGTCACTAGATGTACATAGAAAAGTAGTTTCTTTGTTCACTCATAAAAAGGGATTTGAAAACCTTTATTTTAGCCATTACTTGACTGGACTGCTTAAAGTTTGAAGGTTATGCTTAATTTTTGCATGTAGCAAAATGCTAAATTCACATTGTAGAAATTGGAGACATGGACAGGCTGTAGCTGAAGTACAACTCTTGAAAATGTTAGAGCCCTGTGTTAACAATTTTAAGGAGTGGACATACTTTTCTTAGCCTTTGTTAAAGTTTTAGGTTTTTCTAAAACATTCCCTGCTTATTTAATTTGCACACATTTTACATGTTATTGTGGAATATTTTCTCTGTTTATGTCTTTTGGGATTTTGATTACTCAAATTTATTATTATTTAGTGTTTTCTCAAGATATCCTTAAACTTTATGAGTTGGTTTGGATGCTAAAGATATCATTCAAACCACTTTCAGAAAACTGGATTCCTCAGGAACAGGTTATAGAAAAAGAATTTTGAAAGAACAGTCAGCCACTCATGAAGTAAGAGTCTTGAGCCTAAGAAAGTGTGTGTTTTGAGTGACTGGGCACTAGAGAGTCCCACTTAAGGAATGCACAGGAGCAGCTGATAGGGAATTGAGAAAACTTTGCTGTTTCCAAGGATTGTCATTTAAGCGCAACTTAGAAATTGCCTTGTCTTGCTGGTGACTGTATGACCTATGCATCATTTTCTCTCTCTCCACCCCATCCTTGAGAAATGCAGCACAGGACAGAAGCTGTCAGATTTTATTGATTTCAATGAACTTTCTTATGGTTTAGTATTCAAACCACTCAGTACTCTCATTATCTGTTAAATGTTCTTTAACTGCTGCCTGTCACAACACTGAAAATAGGAAACAAGTGCTTAAAGGAGAGCAGGATAGGCAGAAAAAGTGAGTTGCCTCAGCATCACCTACACTTGCTGTCAAGTCCTTTTGTCCCTTGTATAGGATTTCAATTTAGATCTTTATGAACTGGACACTTTGGTAGACTAAGGTTAGCAACTTCTGATATCTGACTTTTACTGGGTATAACAAAAGAAGATGCTATCAACACTAGATTAAAATTTTAAAACAAACCACTGAATTCTGGTATAGTATTGTGTTTATGTTGTTTAAAATCACTAAAACTTCCCTAACACCAAGCTATGAATTCTTAAGGATTAAAGAATACAAAGACATGTCAAAATTTCTTTTAATCTATTTTTTTAGGATATGATTCATGACATTTTATTACAGGGTACTGGCAGTTCTGGAATTCAGACAGTGAGCAGCCATTCAAAACAGATCCTGTCTAGGGGGATTGCTCTGCTTGCCCTCTTAGCTCTGTTTTAAACTTCATTAATGAAATTTTCCTTTTTACCTCTCTTCCTTTCCTTCCCCTTTTTAAAAAGATGATAGAGAGACAGGCAGACAGATACAGAGCACAGAATTTCACCCAGGAAAAAAAAAGAACTGTGAGGAAGAGTTAGCCTAGAGCTTTGTATTTGTAAGTTTTTGCAAAAACCTTTTGGGTTTGGGACCTTGAAGAACATTCAGCTTTAACTCCCCTGCCATTGGCAGCTGTGCCACCTGGTAGATCAAGTTGCTTGGGGTCTTATCCAACCTGGCCTTAAACACTTCCAGGAATGGGGCATCCACAATTTGTTGGAGCAGCCTGTTCCAGTGCCTCACCACCTTCACAGAGTTTCTCACTAACATCTCACCTGAATTTCTCCTCTTTTAGTTTAGAACCATTTCCCCTTGTCCTGTCACTGTCTGCCCATGTAAAAGTTGCTCTCCCACTTTTTTATATGTCCTCTTCACGTACTGGAAGGCCACAACGAGGTCTCCCCAAACCCTTCTCTTCTCTAGGCTGAACAATCCCATCTCTCAGCCTATTTTCCTAG
This sequence comes from Prinia subflava, assembly GCF_021018805.1. Lineage (NCBI taxonomy): Eukaryota > Metazoa > Chordata > Aves > Passeriformes > Cisticolidae > Prinia > Prinia subflava. The sequence continues at coordinate 16,787,698 of NC_086253.1, read as the reverse complement.
GAGAGTTTTTAAAGCCCTCTGATCCTCTTTGTGGCCTCCTCTTGACCTGTGTCAATAGGTCCAGGTCTTTCTTGTGCTGAGGACCCTAGAACTGGATGCAACAGTCTAGCTGGGGTCTCATGGAGGTGGAGTGAAAGGGAGAATCCCCTCCCTTGGCTTGCTGGCCACACTGCTTTGGATTCAGCCCAGGATATGGGCTGTGAGTACACACTGTTGGCTCAGATCCAGCTTTTCATCCACAAGATGAAAAATCCTCCTCCCCAAGATCCCCAAGTCCTCCTCCACAGGGTTGCTGTCAATGGGCTCTGCTCACAGTCTGTGCTCATCTCTGGGATTGCCCTGACCCAGGTGCAGCACACTGAACTTGCTGAACTTCAGGATGTTCCCATGGTCCTGCTTCTCAAACTTGTCCAGGTGCCCTTGGATGGCATCCTGTCCTTCTGTTGTATCACCTACACCACTCATCTTTGTGTCATCTTCAGACTTGCTGAGGGAGCACTTGATACCTTACATAACTTAACCAAAATATCTGATTCTTACTGTGGTTAGTATCTTATTCAAGTTAGATTTCCAGAGCCGTTCTATAATGAACAGAGTAGAAACTATTTTCCAATATTCTGCACTCCATACCTCCCTGCTTATGCGTTCAGCAGCTGATTTTATTTTTTTACCTGTCAAATTGTAGTGCAAATGTGTTTAACTGAGTATAAATGATGCACTTTAAATTGTTGCATTGGAAAATTACCTTAGTAATAATGCAGTGTAGTTTCACATGCCATAATGTCATCATGATTTCATTGCTGAGCACAGTGCCTCAATGTCAAATGCCAGAGTTCAGGAAAAGTAGTTATTATTCAAGTGCCAGAATAGCACTGTCCCCTGTGCTCTGCCAGCTTCTGCAGCATAAACAGCAGCTGTCCCTCAATGCTGTGGATGAGTGTCTGCTGTACAAACTCCTGTTTTCCTACCCGTCCTCGTGGGCCAGGGCAGCAGAGATGTCGAGGAGGATACCACTGGTGGAAGCTTTCTGCAGTCTGATGATTGCAGTGGGGTGTGAGAGAAGAGCTGGCACAGACATCTCTATCACTTCCCCAAGAACTGTGGGCCTCAAGGAGGGGCCCCCCAGGTGAACAACCTTCCCAGGCTCTGGGACCTCTTGCATACCCCTGAACAGAGTTTGTCCCAAAGGAAAAAGAGCCCAAGCTCAGAGCTGAATTTGGAGTACATTTCTGGTTGTACTATACACTGTCTTCTAAGAAAAAGTGGGATTGCTCACTGAACACTTAGAGCTAAGTATCTTTCAATTAAGTGCTGTTTTGTTTGCTGTTTGAAATATATTACCTGCTTTTGCTGACCAGATCCAGAAGTTGAGCTTTTCATCCAAAGGCCTTGGCTGCTGTCCCAGAGATCATTCAGAAGTGCAAAGACCATTCACTGAATTTTTAAGTGGTCGTGGTGACAGTCAGGCCCCAGAAGTGGCTTCATTTGCACCAGTAAATGGGATCCTCTGAAACTGTGCACTAATAAATGTAAAAAATCATCATTGTGCCTTCCCATACCAGTATTTCAATGTTTTATCAGTCAACATTTAATATTTCAAACATTTTGTTTCAACAAATGTTTCAACATTGTTTCTTAAACATAATCATTCCCGTATCAAAAACATTTTTTAAAATCACCTCCTGTTTTTGTAAAATACCAAAACCACTCCTTTGTATTTCTGGGGAAAAATGTTAATTTCTCAAAACATAGTTCCAGGGTGATAAACTATGCTTCACTTTTTTTTGAAAATAATTAATACTTTAACTTGCTAACAGATTGCCCAAGGCTTATTATAATAGATTGCAGAAATAACCACAAAATATGACTGTCCTCTGAGAATCAGTTCCATTGTCTCAATAAACTGCATATTTCTCAGATAGTATCTCATTTAGTTTTAGTTTTGAAGTCATTAAGCATTTCCTTGCAGCTTCAAGTAAAAGTGTAAAAATCAGGCAAAAGCCCAATGTAGTTTAATAATCCAACCATGAAATAACAAAAAAAGACTCATTACTGCTACCTAATAATAAAGAGGTCTAATGTTAATTTTTGAAATGCTGATTGTAGAATTTCAAGTTCTATTAAAGCTTAACAAAATAAACATTCTCTGTGTTCAGAGTATTACTGAAATGCTTTTATATTTTGATGATATCTGTGATATTCTTACCCGGGTGTCTGTGCCCTTCTCCAAAACAACAAAAAAAAATTTGCATTATAGTAGCAGTAGGGAAAATAATATCTATCCATATGATATATTTGCATGCTGTAGGATATACCAATATGGAGGTGAGTTACATCACCTTCTCCAGCGTTGTCATGTAGGGGACATTGTATATAGTATTATAAACATGTTTAATGTTCATCTGTTGTTTGTGAATTTAAGTGTCTGTTCCCAATGGCATTGCTTGTAAATCTTCAGTACCACAATTCCTAAATCTGTGGTAAACAACATTAAATTCATTTATGGTGACAGAGTTACAGGACCTGTTTTATGGCTGTGTGCACAGACAACGGGTTGTCCTTTCTTTAATCTCTGTAGAAATGTTTTTACTGCATTTCTGCCCAGTGGGATGTAGCAAAAAGAAACTCTGTTCATTTGGCTCTTGATGCTGCTGCTCATTTGGTTTCTTACACCCAAATTTGCATCAGCAAAATACAAGTATCTTCAGCATATGAGGTGATCATTTGGTTTATTTTTCTGGGAACTCAAATGTGGAAGCAGATCCCTGTTCAGTCTGCAGCAGCTGTAGTACAGAACTCAATGCTGAAGGCACAAAGTAGGGTTGTGAATTGTGTGTGTGTGTGTGAAGGGAGTGAGCAAATGGATAAAATCTGCAGCTCCTTTGAGAGATGAGAAATAATATATCTGCTATAGGGAAGCTTCAGGAATGTCCTTGGATTTTATCTTCCCTGAGTGGAGTCCTGGGGGGTTGTAGTTTCCTACCCTCACGCTGGGTGGTCGTCAGTGAAATATTATAGGCTGTGGATTCTCTTCCCAAAGGAAGTGCTAAAAGCCAGGTTATTTGCAAGGCTTTAAATTACACTTGACAAAACCCTTGGCAAGGTACTGAGAAATTATGTTGCATTTGAAAGTATGCCAACTTGTGCTTCCCAGCACTTTTCCTGCTGTGGAAATATCCTGCAAACCCAGATTTACAGATGTCCAAAGCAGCAAGTGTGGCAACAGTGAACCATGACATATTGTAGCTGTAACATTTGGAGTTGTGAGTCCTTGGAAGGAATTCACACCTGCTCTGCAGTGGGTTTGCTCTGCTTATCTGTGGAGAGTGTCAGTGAAGGCCAGAATCTTGCACCTGCCTGCACTGGGTGGCCAGAGGATTCAATGGGAGATGCAGTGAATTCTGGCATCCCATGAGTCCTGGGAGATGCTGAGCTGGTCATAGCAAAAATTGAAAGTGCTTGGAAACACAGGTCTAGAACAGCACAGGAGTTTGCAGGGTGAGCTTCTAGAGAGCTGATCAAACAAGCAGATTACTTACACAGATTTCCATCTAAGGAAGTCTATTTTTCCACAGATTGGCTAAGTTTGAATGTATTGGCACTTTTTGATTGGAAAAAGTTTCACAGTTTAAAAAAGAAGTGTTGTTATTAATGTACTAGAACCATGCTTTAATTGAATCCTTTGGGACCTGAAAAAACATGGAAGATAAATTTTAGATGCATGCAAGAAGTTTCAGTCTAATGAATATCCTAGATAATCAGAAAGAATTCAATGCAAAATCCATCTAAAAAGTCTTTCAAAGAAAGTATTTTTTAATTAAAGGATAAGGAGACTATCTTTTTCAAGTGTCAGCTGGTGTATGAAAGCTATTCAGAGGGATGCAATGCTGATGAAGAAGTTACCCACCACGTTCTGTACATGTGAGTGAGTTGGGTTCCTGCAATCTGATTTGCAGGTGCACTAAGGTCTACAGTTCTACACAGATTGGCAAGGGTTGGGGTTTATTTGCTTCATTGCTTGTTGCTCTCTTTCATTTGAAAGAGAGGTTGTGGGTGGGATAATGGGTAGTTAACTCAACTTTGTGATATCCATCACTATTGATGAGCAGGTGGCTTTACAGCTTTCTGTATTTGTTTTCTGGAATGAATTTGTGTATTTGCATATGAACTGAGTGAAGAATAGTTCTATACACAGGTAACTTCAGAGGCCTTCTTAATTAATGACACCTTTCTCTAAATTTCTGCAGGAAATAACCCCATCAGTTGCCTTAAGAAAATATACAAAAAAAAAAAACCCAAATAAATGTGGTTTTTTTATTCTTTCTTTTTTTTTGTTGTTAGAGGTAATCAAAACAGGCAATTACCTATTATTGCAATAACATTAGATGAAACCAACACAACCTCACTGCAACAGTAGTGAATCTCTACTACTTCCAAAGTAAAAATGAAATCTCAAGAACTGTCTGAAGTTAGGTTGCTATTTTAAAATGCAGCTCATTTTTTTTCTGTTTTTTTTTTCCTTCCTATTTTTTAATAGCTAAACCCATTGACTCGGTTCCAAGAATATATTTAGCTGACTGATTTAATCCAATTTTCTCATTGAGTATGCACTGGAATAAAAAAGCAAATCAACAACACCCTTGGATATCTTCAGGATCATTTCAGTTCTAGCTCACCTGTGTCAGCCCCTGTTCTTTTATAAGACAATGAGCAAAGCTGGTGAATGTGGATATGTAAAGGTCAGTATTCATGTCTCTTTAAAGTATGAGGAAATTGTTCTTAGGATATTACTAGCTCTGTGGTCTGGTTTTTTTGAGCAATGCACACCTGGTACATTCTTGGTTTGAGGGGAAAATGGACCCCACTGTTTCAGAAATGGTATCTTCACAGGCTGTTTTCTGAGGTGCATCTAAGGCTTGTGTGTATTGGTTTGTTGTCCTGTTGGATTGCAGTGGCAGTAAACAGACTTCACAGTGCTCAGTTTCTTGTCTTTTGTTGGATAGCTTAGTCCTTCTCAACTCAGTTGGAAAGTTTTGTTTATTTCTCTGCCAGCTTTGTGGGAAGCTGCTGTTTAAAGTTCACAGGCCACATGCATTTTTCTGCTTTCTGCTCCTGATTTGATTATTTTTGTTCATATTGTACTATGCTCCATAGATTTATTTGTGAATCTCTCATCTGGATCTCAGCTTCTGGAAAATCCTACAAGATTTTTCTGATTTTTCAGAAATGTATTTCTAGACCATAAAAATGCATCACTCTCATCTAAAATTACTTTGGAATGTTGCTAAGAGGAACGTGGTCCCCATTTTCCATAAACAGGTGGGGACATGCTCCTGTCTCCTCCCCTTGAGAGGTACAACCCTGACAAGAGCTTTTTTGGGCATTGGCCATTACTTTGCAAGATCTTTGAGAGTGGTTTGAGTGCTGGTGCCATGTGGAGCTAAGGTGATGCATTAAACTGTTAAAGAAATGACGAAAGCTGTGTTTGCTGGTAGAAGCTGAGGTTAGCAGGATGCTGACCCTGCTGTGGCTGCTCACACCCTGAACCAAGAGACTTCTGACTGACTCAGGCAGCTGCCACAGGTTCTGCAGTCATAAGCAGAAGAGATGCTTATGATATTATTACATGCAGGACAAGAAATTTGATCCTGATATATTCTGAGATTAACCAGAACCATAGTAAAATCCATAAGTAATGCTTACGTGTAACCATTTGTGTGATTTGGGTGTAATTTAAAGAACATTGTAACTAAAAAGAGGAAAAACAAGAAAGAAAAATGAGTTTAAAGTATCCATAGTATTCATAGAATGAATGAAGGTGTAAATAAATGTTTTCTTGTTTTCAGAAAACAGGAATAAATGTCTAAAAATGTAGTCTATTTTAAAAAGGCACAAAAAAAGTTTGTATTCTTCTGCCATCTTTATTTCTAGAATACCATATAGTAAGTTTAGCTACTAAAAAGATAATGTGTTGAGTACCAGAACAAATTATGCTTGTGTTTTGTTGTTAAAAGCAAAGATAGCTGAGAGTGTAGACATAGCAATTGACAAAAAAGTGACATTCAGTGATCTTTTCCAATTTGAAACGGGAAAATAAGTTTATAGTTTGTTATAATGAAACCATAGCTTATTGTCAGATTCTGAAATGGAGAAAGATCTTATATTCTGTAAAAAAATATTCTCATATTATGAAGAAAATGGCTTTAATAGGTGTTGTGTTACTAATATTTAGGATTACTAACTGTCCATGAAGGCTCAAACTACTGGTCCTTCTGCAAGGACCTAACTCATGTCATGGGATGATTGATACTCACCCCTGTAAGACAAGATTGAGTTTATAGCTCTGTCACAGAAAGATAAATTTTGGTAGGAGATACACTTAGACTCACATATTAAGGAAGTGGCCATGGAAATGCTAACCTTTTTTTTTTTCCATCAACTTGTTTGCTGAGTACTCTGTGGGTTAAGTGGCACAGCTACCTTGTCAGTTCACTGACAAAACATGAAAAACTTGCACCAGGGAGACTTGTTTGGCCATCATTTTGCAAATGTCATCATAATGTGCAGCTCCTCAGTCTCTCATCCTCTGTGTTTTCTCTGGCTGAACAAATTTGCCCTTTCAACCCAAGCATGCAGACAGCTCCTGTCAAACTGTGTGTCCTTCATCTTAGCAAATACATTGCAGGCACTCTGCTCTAGATATCAACGCAATTTTTTTGCACATGTCTGCATTTTTGGGTAAAATTAAAAATAGGTTTTGAACCAGGAATGTCTCCCAGGTTGTTTCCTGATCTTGGCAGAAAGCTTTAAGTGTAAATACAGCTAAGATATGCAAATATATCCAGCAGTGCGTATTGTAGTACTGAATGATTATTTCTGAAAAGCAGCCATTTGTTCGTCTAGTATTTTGCCAATACCTTTTTGACATTACAATATTCGTCTTACAAAATCTATTTGTTACTAAATTAGAATATGCTAGCAATGACATGTAAACAAACACAGCTTCTTTGCAACTCCCTAAATATACACTTCAAAATTTACTAATAAGGATAGCTCTTTTTGAGAATAATTATCACTTTACTACAGTTTTTCCTGACTCCTTAGGATCACTGTTAATTTTGTATTTGTGTTTTAATGCTGAGGAATGGCACAAAAAAATTCCATGGATAAGTATCTTCACTTGTAAGTGAAGACTAGGTTTTGTTAAAATTACTTGGATTTTAGTCAATGCTTTCTTTCCAACATTTGCTCCAGTAAAACAGATGGCATATCCAGGCTACCTTGAGTTTGCTAATTAAGACTTAAACTTTTATGCTTTAACATTTTTTATTTTCAATTATTTTATTAAAAAACCCCCAAAACTTGTAAAACAAATGTACTTGACACTTAGGTTACTGTAAAAGTGATTTCAAGTCTTCTTGAAAATTAAACTTGACTTTCTTTAGATATCCAGCTTATTTTCACCAAGAGTGTCAGAGTAAATTATGACCTCATTGCAAATATGGTCAGTTCCTCACATTTAGGACTTCCTTTTCTTCTGTTCACTTAAGAATGTGCTTGAATGTGAGCATATGTGGAACTTCAAGAGAAATTAACTTCACTTTCATTTATAGATCAGGAAACCAGAAATCAGGAAATTAGTGGGAAAAATGGCAAGAGATGACATGCTGTACTTGGATCTCCATGTGCTGCTTGGGCAATGAGCTGATGTTGCTAGCTCTTTCTACTTCATCAGCATCCAAAACTCTGCACATGATTTAGGCAGGAAAGGATTTTTGGTGGTTATCTCCTCGAACTGCCTGCTCAACGTGTTCACTGTGCCCTTCCCGGTGAGGGATGATAGCTGAGCTCAGTAAACCCCTGCCCTGGGGTTTTCCCCTGTGATGGCATGAAATATTTCTATATGTCCCTTTTCTGGGTTAAGCACCGAAGGTGGCCCACCTACCTGGGTCAAAACTGGTAGAATTTGGTCCCAGATTGATGGTGTGTTATAGAATGTTCTACACTTGTAACTTTCTCAGCAAGAAGTTAGGTGAAAGATGAGATCTTGAGAACTCAGAAGATAAATTTAAATTGCTTCTGTGCATGTGCGGAGAATATATTTGCTGTGGGCAGATATGCCTCGATAACCAGGTCAGTTATTAAAATAATATTGTTAAGAGTATTTTTATGTCTCTCTGTACATATATATAGAGAAAAATACATATATAAACAGCTATACTTGGAGTGGAAAAATTATTTGTCCAAGTATGAAGGAACATCCAAAGTATAGTGCAGTGTACAGTATTCACCTTTAATTTTTTTCTTTTTCTTATGATACTTACATGTTGAAAAATTCTGGCAGATACTCTAAGATATATGAAAACTTAAATTTGTCTGATTTTAATCAGCTACTGTAGCTTTCAGTGTGCATTTAATGGAATTATTTTTTTCTACGGACCATGAACACTTACCTGTAAAAGTTGAATCCAATTGAAAAATTCCAGGCAACTTGGGGTACTAGGTCAGTAGGAATCCTTATCTAAATTGTTTGCACGTTAGATTTCTTTTGTAGCCCTGAGTAATTTGGATAAATGACCTTTCAAGTGGTAATTGAATTTCCGTAACAACAGTTGGGTGATGGTACATAAAAAGTAATAAAAGCCTTTAGCAGTGCCCTTTTCTGGATCTTGTCACAGTCTCTACCTCTGATAGTGAGTGACACTTATTACTCAAGTCATATTTTCTTAAAAGCTGTGGCCTTGCTGAAATTGTGTGCAAAAATCTACTTTCTCTTTTAAGTTAATTGTATGGTGGTAAAATCAAACTGTATTTTGTTTTTTTTAATAATAGAGTGTTTTACAGGCAACTCATTTTTCTCAAAATATATTGTCAAAAACTAAGGTCACCATTAGAAATTTAGCTTCATAATGTTTATATACTGGGAAATCAATTAATTTGTAAAAAGTTTAACTTTGCTTTCATAAGAGAAGTTAATTCTAGATTATTTGCATGACAGCTACACAGCTTGTATTGCCTTGTGTATGTTGACTGAATTTCATGTGGGACCAAAATCACCTCTCCCAATACTTGGATTTTTGATGATCTAGGAATTCGAGATTTGGCCTTTGAGATGCAAATACTGTGTAATGTAGACACATAAAAATGGAGAGTAAATACTAAATTATAGATAATACGTTTTACATTAAGTTACTTTTCCTGATTCTCTCTGACTGGTATAGCTAGGAGAATTCAAAATCTAACCTTTAAAGTCATCTAGTCATACCTGTGCCTTTCAAAAACAAGGAAAAAAACATTTAAAAAACAGGTTTTGGCCCAGAATCTGAATCTTCCAATATGTCACTCCTATTGTTTGAACTGTGAGTGTTTTTTCCTTACTGAAAGATAAATTGTATTTGAGTAAAATCTTGTAAGCTCTCATATGGACAAATTATAGAGCCATAAAACTAATTTGCTGAAAAATACTTAAAAATACTTTTCATCTGAACTCCTTTTTCTTTGTAACTTGAGACAACAGTGATACCCTGAGAGCTCATTATTCTTATTACTCATCAGTCACTGGTATACATAAATAAATAAAAATGTGTGTGTATAAATATATAGGATTCTATCTGAAATTCCCCCTTTCCAGAATACAAGAGTATTTCTGTGGTTTCAGTAAGTGTTTCCCACCTTGGCTTTATTTGGTTTTCTATAAAATGTCTTGTGATGCCACAGAGAGCATAATGTTTATTAAATATAGTTCATAGGTCAGATACATATAATAATTAATACAGGCAATGGCATGAGAACAAATTGGGAATACTGTCTGCTTGGCTGGTTGGGACAAAGGTCTTACAATTTTAAAACATGGATTTTACACCTCATTTGATCACACAAAATGTCTGAATTTACTAAGTCTAATGTGCTTATTTGCCTTCTCTTAAGTCCAATTTGTCTGTTTTGACTCTTCCAGAACATAAGTTCTTCAGACTGGTTAATTCTCTGTTTTTATTATTGAAAAATACATAGTACCCTGGAACATACACAGAAACTTTGAAATTAATAAGGATGATAGATCTTTACTCAAAACTGGCAGTAATTGTTCAGCTTTGCCTTTTGTAACCCCCAATAAACCATTTCACTTCTCCTAGTAATAAACAGGAGAATTGTTTTTGTATTTGTCACAGTGGGACTGTCTGCATCAGTTTGACTGTACTGGAAAATTGATTTCAATATGAGTAAGCCACTCCATCTTGAATTAAAAAAAATAAAATAAATATATTAAATATATTCATTTCCTCAAGTGTCTTTTTCTTCAGTGTCTGAATCCTTAATTTATTTCTGTGATTTTTTTTTTTTTTTTTATTAGGAGCCATTATACTTGCAAAATATTTAGTGGATTTTTGATTGTTACAAAGGAAATAATTGTTCTAGATAGGAGAAATCAAAGTGCGTGACAGTACTTGGAAAAATTATAGATTTATGACTGCCAGACAAAAAAATGCAGTTTATGAAAATGAAAGCTCCTAAGTTTTCTAAATACTGAGAACATTTCAGGAATTTCTTAAATTCGAATATTACCAAAGCCAATATCTAAATAAAGATAGTGAGAACAGACCTTTCTTTGGGGGAAGTGTAGTTTTGATGTTGATAAGTAAAGGATGTCATAATTAAGATGTGATATTTAATGCTGTTTTAATTTGACAATGTCACACGCTTGTTTGATTGAAAATACTGTTACCCTCTGAGCTGTAGTAAAGTGTGTTCTGAAGTATAATTCAGTAGAGATCTGTGACAAAGGCTTTTATAATCAACCAGTTTTTCAGTTTTATTTTGGCTGATAAGTTGATTCTCTGCTTGGGAAACAACTGATTGTACCTGCCTCTGAATGTGGGAAGTTGTAACAATTTCCCTAGAAATGCCATTGCTGGAAATGGTGTTCTTGGGGTTGGCATTAAAATGTCAGTGCACCAACTGTTCAGAGAGCTGCTGAATTTCATGATACAAATGTTGCCATCTTTCAAGTGAACTAGGTAAGCCAAAAATGCTCTTTTGAGACCCCATTGTCTTCTAAGCTTCACTAGGAGTAGTTAGATAAATGTGACTCCTCTTTTAGTAATTAATGTATTTGTCTTATTACTCTCTACAAAACTTCTCAAAAATTTCAAAATAAGTGTTTTTTTTAAACCCTTACATAAATATCTACAAGTGTACAATCCAGTATTTGCTGGTTTTCCCTTCTGTTTTTAAACAAGAAGCTGAACATCTGAAATTCCTGAATGTTTTTGAAGCAGATTTGTGCATATACAAACAGATGGTGTTTTTAGGAGCCTGGTTTTCCTGCCCAAACTTCTAATGAGTGCAGTCTTGCATGAAAAGTAGGGTTCTTTTTGTGCAATTATGTTTTGGAGGGGAAAAAGAAGTGCAGTGTGGTACTGCTAATAATGTCAAGATTGCGCTCTCATTTTGAAATAATAATCTCCCTACTCTTGAAAACTTAAACCTATCCCACTAGTACTTACTGTTCTCTTGTTTGGGACAAGGAGATGCAGCTAACACCTGGGAGCCCCAGAGCCAGTGTATCAATGATAACAGGGATTTTTGTAACAAGAATCAGAGTGAATAAAGTAGAATTTTTGGATACTATCATCAGATGATCCATCTGGTCTCTGAAGCTTGGGAGTTTGTATACTGTGTATCCCCTGTAAAACAAAATTTCAGATGCTGCCCTGACTTCCAGGGTATGAACCCTGTAGTGAATTTAGCATTTCTAAAGGACAGTTTTACTCTGGAGGTGTATGTTAGTGATCCAGAGGAGAATTTGGATCCAAAGGCCACATTTATAAAGCTTCTCAATCAGTTCTAGGGCTTGTGTGAAATCCCATAGTAGCTTTGCTTCACAAAGTTGTAGAACCTGAGAACGCCAAGGGGTTGGAATGAACCTTGGGGATCATTAAGCCCCAGCCCCCCTCCACTGTGGGCAGGAACAGCTTCCACCAGTGTGGGTTGCTCAAGGCTTTATCCAGCCTGGGTTTGAAAAATGCCGGGGTTGGGGCATCCACAACTTCCCTGGGCAACCTGTTTCAGTATCTCAGAGTAAACCTAAATTTCCCCTCTTTCAATTTGTGCCCATTACTCTTTGTCCTGTCACTACAGCTCCTGATGAGAAGTCCCTCTCTGGCTTTCCTGCAGGTCCATTCAGATACTGGAAGGTTGTTACGAGGTCTCCACACAGCCTTCTCCAAGCTGAACAGCCCAAATCTTCACAGCCTGTCATCATGGGGAGGTGCTGCAGTCCTCTACCAACTCCATGATCCTCCTCTGGACTTGCTCCAACATTTCCATTCCCTTCTTATGTTGGGGGCACCAGAACTGAATATGATACTCCAAGTGAGGTCTCACAAGAGCAAAGTAGGGGAGAGAATCAGCTCCTTTGATCTGCTGGCCACCCTCCTTCAGTTGTCTCCAGTTTAGTTGCTTTGTAGGTTACTTTCCTGCCACTTAAACTGTAGTATCATCTTAAGATTTTTATGTGTTCTCTAGGGTTACTTCTGTATGAAACATTGAAGCAGAATGTTCACTGAACACTGAACAGATAAGAGAATATAATTTGTGCACTAGTACCTTTTTAACCTAAGATTTTAGGTTTACAATTTTGGTGTCACTTTTTGTCTTGCTAGGAGTTAGTGTATAAACAGTTGCAAATGCAAACCTTCTTTTTTCTTTTTTTTTTCTTCTTTTTTTTTTTCCCTTGAATTCTCATTCCAGTGGTTTTCTTTGAAGCAGCACTTATAAATATTCTTTAATAGATGAAAATATCCTTGAAGAGGAAATGCATTTCTAAAGTGTTGTAAATGTCAAAGCAAGGATGGAGGTAAAAATTATCTCTGAACTTAATATTTCTATCAAAAAATTCCTCAAAGGCAAAGAAGAGAGCACTAATAATGCATAAATACCTATTCTGATTCAAGAAATAATCTTTGCAATCTGATGCCCATTAAGATTTGTGGAAGGTTGTATCTGTTTTAGTTACTTTGTTTCTCCATGTACTAATAAATTCCTGGATAGATATGAGGGAACAGAAACTCTGTTTCCCTGTGAGCTTCCCTTTCCAGTCTTGGTTTAGACCTCTGCTGAGTGCCTGAGCAGGGGTTTTGATCATTCTCTGTCCTAATGGAACTTATATCCAGAAGGCACACCCTTCTGCCCCCTCCATACATGTGCTGAAGGGGTCTGCAGAGATGTTGCACATACAGGAATACACAGGGAGAGCAATCTGTTAATTGTTCTTAAGCACATTGCATTGTTTTACTCTACAAATCGTGTATTCTTTAGTAGTGTCTTACAAAATTCAGAGCAGATCATCAAATTACCAACAAATTTTTGCCTGCTACCACAAAAACCTATGCATACATCAAATAGTAATGGAATGCATCAGGACACGTTATCTGTGAATAAAATGTTCTGAAAAGGCTCGGAGAATTTTTGGAGGAGAGACAGTAAAATGCTTCCATGGTGAGAAAATCAAGGTTCAATGTGCTGGGGAGCGTTCAGAGAAACTGAGGGAAGTCTGCAATGCTGAAGAAGTGCTGGAGTAGGAGATTAAATTGGTGGTAAGTGGACAGATGGTGAGTAGATAGGATGAAGCAGATTGCCAGTAAATTTCAGTAACTCAGTAAATTTCTGTTGTGATGTCTTACAGACGTAGAAAGTAATATCAAACTCAGATGGAATGATGAATAAAAATGCAATGTGAACGTAAAAAGATGAGGAAATTGTAAAAGGGATTGTTATATCAGAAGGAAGTAATTTGTCAGATGTTTCTCAAGAACCTGTTGATACTGGTTTTTAGTTACAGTGACCAAAAAAAGAATACTTTGCTAGGTTATCGACTTACAGGTTTTTCCATATCATGTAGCAACTCTGGGTAACAGTAACACCAAGGACAGGTAGCAAGTCCTTGTGGCTCTACCAAATTGGAATCTTCCCTTCAGCTGTTAAATATTTTATTCTAATATTTTATTCTGAGTTTAATACTCAGAATGTCTCTTGGGATATAATTTCATTTTCTGGCTTTATATACTTTTCCTAAAATGTGGGAATATTTGCACTATGAGAGACACAAACATAAAAGAACAAGGTCGAGTACTGAAGGCATCTGTTGTTCTCAGTAGGAATAGGATCCCGAGGGAAAAGATGATCTAGCTGAGCTAATATAAATTGTGAACTATGACACATTCATTAAAAAGAAATCTCAAATAGCATTCTAACTTAGAATGCTCTGGAAAAAAAGTCTTGGACCTACAATATTAGGCTAATTATTGAATGAATATTTATCATCTCGTCTTCTCTTTTGATCAGCTGTTTCTTTTAACATGTTGCATTCTGAGACTTAGGAGTCTGTGTCCATCATGTCTCCAGTTGCCATCTTCTGGCTACTCCTTACTTTTATCACAGACTGAAATGTAATTTCACAAAGCTTGCACATCAGCATTCTTGCTTTCATATTCTCCTCAGTTTTGGAAACACACATAAGATTTGCTAAACCTTGCTGAAATAAAATTGAATTTATTGCAGGTTAGAAAAATGAATTTCAAGTAGGAACAGTGTAGGTGTCCTTCCTTCTCCACAGGCTGGACTGAATAAGATAAAACACAATAAGAATTAAGATAAGTATTTCTTTCAAAGCAATCCTCTTTTTCTCTTCCTGTTTGATGCACTTCTTACTCTTATTTGCACCCAATTTTTAAATGCTACAACTAGTCTAGGTTGAAATGAGCACTTGTGTGTCTTTATGGCTGTCTCCTAAGACTTGAAACTTCATTTCTGGATTGGTCACAGTTTGTAACTCCTGCTGAGTTTTTTGTTGTTTGGCTCTCCCCACCTCCAGCTTTGATAACTGGAAAGGTAAACTAAAACCTCTCAGTAATTTTTGCATATCTATTTTTTGTACAATTTCAATAAATGATGTTTTCCCTGAACTTCAAATCTGTTCTTTTGAAGCTGGCATGATCACTTACATAACATGCTTGGGAAGTAATTCTGGGGTCACTCCTGGTATACTGTCAGTTGTGCTGCAGTGGCTTGTGACCATACTGCCATGTAATGGGAAACACTGTCTGTTCTCTTATGGAGTCCTTTGTTCTCTTAATGTGCAATTTTATCTGAGTTAAAACCCTCTTGAAAAGGGTGGGAGGGGGTAGAAAAGCTGATGCAGTTGTCTCACATAGCAAAATACAGGCCTATAGCATTGATAAAGTACTGGTTTTGGTTGTGCAGATGTAGGTGCTTTCTGTTCTGGCCATGGACTTTGAATCAAAACCTGAATGGAGAGAAGTGCAGAGGAGGATTTTCTCCTCCTGTCTCCCCTTCTCTGCAGCTCTAGGGCTGAACTTGGAAGTAGTGATGGGAAAGGTTGGGAGAGGGAGAGGGAGAGGGAGGAAGTGCTTTACCTAAATTCAGCAGCAAGGATGGCATTAGTAGCAAATTGGTTTGAACAAGCTACACAAATTGTTTGGATTAAGAGGTCCAAGTTATTTTATTCACAAATGAGAGTGGATACCCCAGAAAGTTCTTTTCAGCTCTGTGTTTCCAATTTAACTTTTCTGGATTCAGATACCAGGATTTCTATCTACTCCTTTAGATTCTGCTTGTATGTACAAATGGTTGTCAAGCTGATGGTCCAATAATTGTTGGGATCTTGGAGAAAATAATTCTCTCTAGTGACAGCACAGGCAGAATGCGTTTTTTGTTGTTGTTGCTCTTAGGTTGGGGATTTTGTTTGGTTTATTTCCCCAGAAGCTCTGCATAAGACATCAGCAAGCATTTTGGTTCTGTGTCTCAGAGCCAGTGGCCATTGCCAGCAGTGCTTTGTGCTTGCGAATCAAGATTACAACGCAAACAGGACTTCAGACATTCAGAAGCTCAGTTTGAGCTGATGGTCTTTTTAACAGCTAATAGCATGATAACAGTTAAAAGCACAATAAACAGTTTACTACCAGAAGTGGAATTGTGTTGTGATGGCAGTTAAAACCTTTGCCAGAGGAAATGGACATTTCTGAAGCTCTGCTAAGAGGTTGTTTTAGATATGATTTTTTCTCACTGACACTTCTGTTCTCAGTGTAACCATGAATCTCTGCCACTTTGTCCTCAAATTTAGAAACTTTACACATCATGTTTCCTGGTTAGTAGGATTTCACTACAGTCTAATATTACTGTGTGTTCTCCTACAAGTAAAGAAGAAAGAACTACAAAACCCCCCAAAAACTTGTCAAGTGTTTTTTATTCTATAACCCTCTTTTTACACAGATCTATTAAAACATCTCCTTTGTTATTATTGTTGCTTTTTCCATATCACACTACCATTAAACTTGCCCACTGCATTATCAAAAAGAAACAAGCAAAAAGCAGAAGATGATTTTTGGTCTCCTCTTCAAAATGATGGGAAAGCCAGTTCTTTTAATGCATCTTGTTATTACAATTTTAAAATATGGGAAGCTATTTAAACCTCAAAATAAAAGGAAAATCTGTCTATTGTATGTCTATGCATAAATGCAGGAAATATGCCTTTTTGTTTTTCAGATTTAGTGGGCCATTCAGATTGCGAGAGTGACAATAAAAAATTGTCTTGACAAGGAGTCTGAGCCGAGAAAGTTTTAGAAAGCCAAAATTTTATTGGGTGACTTTAGTTTCTTTCCTTCCTTCCTTCCTTCCTTCCTTCCTTCCTTCCTTCCTTCCTTCCTTCCTTCCTTCCTTCCTTCCTTCCTTCCTTCCTTCCTTCCTTCCTTCCTTCCTTCCTTCCTTCCTTCCTTCCTTCCTTCCTTCCTTCCTTCCTTCCTTCCTTCCTTCCTTCCTTCCTTCCTTCCTTCCTTCCTTCCTTCCTTCCTTCCTTCCTTCCTTCCTTCCTTCCTTCCTTCCTTCCTTCCTTCCTTCCTTCCTTCCTTCCTTCCTTCCTTCCTTCCTTCCTTCCTTCCTTCCTTCCTTCCTTCCTTCCTTCCTTCCTTCCTTCCTTCCTTCCCTTCTTCCTTCCCTTCTTCCTTCCTTCCCTTCTTCCTTCCTTCCTTCCTTCCCTTCTTCCGCCATTCACTGCAGTTTAATTGAAATTTAAAGCATTATCCTGATATTCACTTTCTGATACTCAGGGCTGCACTAGGGTATTTCTAGGCAAAATATTTCAAGGTTGTTTTTCTACCAGCCTCGCTCATACAGTCTCAGCTGTTTTAAAAGTAATCTTTAATATGGATTATTCCTGCAGTCCTGGGTTTTCTTAGAAGTCTTTGTTTTTAGAATTAGAGTTCTCAGATTCTGCACATATTTACAAGAAGTCATAATCATGCTTGATTTTGACCTTCCTTTCCAGCCTTAAGTGCAGATTAGAGCAAATGTTTTGTATATAGAACAAAATAAAATCACTATAAAAACACCAGAGGTTCAATGTTGCTTTCTAAAGGGTCCTTATATTTTTTCTGGAAAAATGTCTTTGCATTAATGATTTGATTGCTTATGCTTTTGTTTTCCGTAACATTTTTGTTGCAGCTTTTATAACCTCTTTTTTAAAACTCAATATCTGAATTTTCGCCACCAAAACTTCGTGCCATTTAAAACGATACCCTTCAAACCCAAGGGAAGTGGCAGGAGGAATTTTTGCACTTGGTTTAACCTAACAAAAGAAGATCATTAAAATTTGATTACCTTCTTTTTAAATAAAGCACTGCTGGAAAAGGAGAAGCAACTGCTACTGGCAGACCAGATTTTTTATATTTTATTTTTGCTATCAGATGGTTATATCTATGCACTAGATTACCTGGTAAAGGACCTGAGGACCTGATAGGATTTTTTAACTCCTCTTTGGATAAGCAAATGAGGTCTGGACATGTAAACTAGAAGTAAACTAAAAGTAAACAGAACTAGAAGTTCTGTGTTGCAATGGATGGGAGTAGTTCAGAAAGTTCACATTCTGGGAAAAAAAAGGAAAAAAAAATCAGGACAGGAGGTTCAGGATGAGGCAGAGAAAGGGCCCAGCCCAATAGTTTACTTTAAGAACTAAGGACTGGTATAAAAACTGTCTGTTTTCCCTCATTCATGTACCATAACTACTTCAATCATAGCAATGTCTTGCATGATTTAAAGTGAAAATTGATTTACTTCTTGTCTATGGACAAGTATGTGCATTTTGGTGACCTGTGTGAACTGCAAGTTCACAATGGGTGCAGTTCTGGGAAATTGTTCTCACACTGCTGAGCAAGTTCAGAAGTTGGCATTGCTCCTAAATGATGACCATGAGACCAACTTTTGATGAAAATTCACAGGCAGGAAAGCAAACTGCGAACAGATTCTCATAGAAGAGAAAATTTTAGGCGTGAAATCTTGCTATGGACAAGACAGGGCATATGCTTAACCTGATCCATATGTTTACAAATGTATTTATCCAAAATATTAATAGTGTAAATAGAATTCAAAATAATAGTCTAATTGCAGTAATTTCAACAGCTCATATGGATATGAGATATCATAGTGTGACAACTTAATGACTAGAGACATTCAGGAAAAAATTGGCTTGCATATCATCCTCCCCTAGACAGTATTGTAATCTTCCCTGAGACTGTAGGATGTTTTGAAATAAGATGTCCTTGTATTGGTACTGTGCTGCTTTTATAGATCACTTGCAAGGCAGTCACACAAACCACCCATGGCTTTTTCCCCCTGGTGGTTTTTTCTTGAAAGATGAAACGTTCCAAAGAAACCAAAGCAATATCTACTAAAATAGTGAGGAAATCCTGTGGTTAGTTTCAGATTAATGTTTTGCCTTCAAGAAAAAATCAACATGTTAAACCCCATGTCTATTGCCCATGCATTTTCATCTTTTTTTTGTTTGTTTGTTTGTTTTTTCATTGTGTGGAAAACCAAAGAAGTAAGGTATTAAAATGTTACCTATCCAAGTTGTCCCTGAAGACATCTTGTGAAGGAATCTAGGTAATGATAAGATAAAATAATGTGGGATAAAATGTGATTACTAAATCAAAAAGAGGTTGAAAGTGGAGTTACCTAATAAAAAGGAATGAAAACTGTATGACATACCATAATACTTGAACAAAATTGCTAAGGGCATTTTTGTAATTAAGATGCTTATTCCTGACAAGTTAGCTGTGTATTGGAAATTGTGAGGGATTGTTGGGGTTTTTTTTGGGTTTTTCCCCCCTCCTCTCAGTCTTATTCTTTGGACATTTGAACATAAGATAACTCTAATAGCTTTTTCTTTTTTTTTTTTTTTTTTTTGGACTGAAGAGCTTATCTCTTCCATTTTTAATACACTTCCTACAGTAAAGATAGCTGTCCTGTTCTGATGGGAAAAAGTTTGATGTCATAATTTCTGTAATATAAGGCATGGTTTCTATTTGGTGAGTGAAGGTCTATATTGAGGCACAGACCATCTGATAGGAACTAGGAAATTTCTGCATGGTTTAAATAGAAGCAATATTCATGTCCACCATATGAGACCCTATGAAGTTTAAAGTTTACCATCATTCTTCTAGTGTACAGATGTTGTTTTCTTCTAGTAGTACTTCTCACAATGGGAGATATGAGCAGCAGTATTCCTCTGTATCTTTATGTTCCTCAGTATCAGTGTTGATTATATAATGTATGTGTGTATTATATAAAAATAATTATCCTTTGTACTGATCTGTAGAGTTTGGAGTTGTGCTCATTACCAGCCTTTTACTTACCTTCTTGTTCTAGACTTCAGAGTCAGATGTTCACTTACAGGCAATTGATGAAGTTATTTTTTACTCACCTTGATCATATACAGGTTATTATCATTGTCACTGACTTGTAACTTTATAGTAGCTGAGTTCATAATCACAGTGCTTTACTTCCTTAGGCTGTAGAGCTGAAAAATGCTTTGTGTTTATGCATAAGGCCTTTATTTGATCACATCTTAGAGTGTTGTCATTAGGAGACTGCAATGATTTCATTCTCAATTTCTCAGTTTCCTGAGGTCTCATGCACATGGTCCCAACTACCTGCCCTACCACTAAGTAAGTGTTCCCACCTGAGAGCCAAAATTTGTCTTTCACTGATGCCTTTGGGTCATATGTGAGACTGAATTCCCTGGTTTTTCCATTTTCCTGCTTTTAATCTTGAAGATTTACTTTGGCTCTGCCTCTTTTCATCACTGGTCCCTAGGGACTGGTTTAAAGTGGTATGAAAAGGGCAGATGAGGGAGGTTTGCCTGAAGCCACAGGAGTTGTGGCCATACTTGTCAGAGAAATGGCTGTATGGTTGCAGAAGAATAAGTGGTAGAAGGCAGGGAAACAAATGATGCTCAATAGATACTGAATAAGGCCCTCAAAATCTACCCACTGTATGTAGTATGCAACTTCAAGACCCTAACACAGACTCAGATATTTCCTTTACGGGTCCAGCAATGCTAAATGGGTGTGATGTCCTCTGATTCATATCCCTGATGACCATTTCCTGCCTGAAGCACACGGTGCTTCTTCAGGCTTAATCAACATCATGAAGCCTAGATGAATTTCCAGTTAACTGGAAATGATAATAAAATTATTTTTGGCCTTTTTTTTTTGCTGGTAGTGAAAGTAAGAGTGCAGAGTACAAAAATTATTATTTAGTTTAGTGTGGTAGAGTTTTGAGTGCATATAAACCTTTCTTACTACTCAAGAGCAAGGTTCAGCTCAGGTTTATCAAACCATAGATATGATCAGATCAATTCTATTTAAAATGGTTTTCCTCTGTGTCAGAGTCAAATTTTATATACATTGTGTGACAGCTCATCAGCTGTATTATGTGGGAAGAAGATCTAGGGGTCTTTGTTACAATCACAACTGTTCTGGAAAATCTGGAGTAGATTGGTAACTGGTCATGTTCCCCAAAGGACATTACTGAAGGATTCCACAGGATTGCTGATAAACTGTTTTTCTGCTCAATATCTGCAGGACCCTGCCAAGAGGGAAAAGACAGACCACAGGCCTAGCAGTGTGGTAATTTAACTTGCTTTCAACACTGGTACTTCATATTTAATAATTCACAGAATCAAATCTTGGATGAAGGAGAACTGTTGCAAAATTGTTTCAACCAAGATGTAGACTTTGAAGAAATGTTTGGACTGTGGTGTCTCTTCTGTCTTTCTCCTCTCTGAGCTAATAGCTGCAGTATATTCACTCAAATACATTGCAATTCATGCCAGATAAAGGATGTGAAAACTTAAGGGTATGCACTTTTCAATCTTAAATTTTAGGTTAATTAGAGCATCAAGCCATAACTAGCATAAAAGGGGAAAGAAAATGCCTGAAAACTATGGGGAAGCCCTTGACTTGGAAGAAGAAATCTAGGTTTTGACCATTTATGGGAAATCCTAGGGGCATATAAGTTGCAATAAGTTGAACAGATAATTATTGAAGCTATGAAGTCAATCTTTTGAAACTTTATATGTATATATTCCAGGTAAGTGTTTATACATACATAGGTGTCAGTACATGTGTGTAGTGAAAAGAAGGTTCTTCAGAATATATTTACTTTACTGGCGTAAGCTGTGGTAGTTATTATCCTTAGAGAATTCTCCTGGCCCATTTGGTGCAATTGTCTTCTATTCTATTGTGTCAGGAATGCTGCATGCCCAGCATTGTCTGGTTTACAGCCAATTTCTGATACTTGTCTCTTTAACAGGTTAATGTAGGTTTTGGGGTCAATACACAACCTTTACACTATTTTTATATTGTATGGACATGATATGGATATGTCTTAGTTAAATCTCAAAGATTTATGGAACTTATAGATTATTATAGCTATGGTTTCTCTACCAGGAAAGAAGATTCCTTCTGGTTTTTTTTCTGTTCAGTTTTCTCTTCCATTAAGTATAGACATAAATATGTACAGAGTCTGATACAATTAAATGAGTTATAAGAACTTTTTTCTCTTGGAGACAACTCCCAACTTTCTTGTAAATGGAACTAAGATAAGAGTCCAAACCCACCAAAAAACTGTCAAACCCCGAAAAGAAAAGAAAAGAAAAGAAAAGAAAAGAAAAGAAAAGAAAAGAAAAGAAAAGAAAAGAAAAGAAAAGAAAAGAAAAGAAAAGAAAAGAAAAGAAAAGAAAAGAAAAGAAAAGAAAAGAAAAGAAAAGAAAAGAGAAAAGAGAAAAACCTTGTGTACTTGATATTAATATGCCTCAATTTTTTATTCGAGAATACTCAGCAGTAATATATTTTTAACTTGAAAGATATGGCCATACATACAAAACAGGATCTGTATTATAGGGAAGATAATATTTTAGTTGTCTGCATAACATTTATTGATAACTCTGCCCATGCAACTTTGCATAGAGATATTCAATGTATATTGAACATTAAAAGTTAATACTCTGGCTTCTGCAGTGAGAATTCTACAGTGCATGCACAGAAATTAATGTGCAACATGAAGACTGCATTGTGCCATTTTATGTTTCAGCAGGTAAGTTCCAGCCTTGTTTATTCTCCAGCATAAACCATGGGCTGGCTGTAGGAGGTCAGGCTGGGAAGTTGCTCATGTTTGACACTGCAGCATTCAGGAGTGATGAATATTTAATTAGGCAAGTGTGGACCGTGGGGGAGGTTGAGGCAGCTCCAGATCCTGGCTGACTGTCTGCAGTATCATCTTAGAGTGTGGTGTGAAAATGAATCCTAGGGGTAAACTTCAAGGACACTGAGTAGGTACAGAAAGGCATTCTGAGAGCAGCTAGCTCAGGGAAGGTAGGAATAATAGAGATAAATGTTTTAAGTATTCCTGTTACACTGGTCAAAGATTCTGGTGGGCTAAGCCAACATGTTTTATTAGTTTACATAAATGTATTTAGAAATTCAGTTGGAACCCATAGAGTCTGGGAGTATAACAGCAATGAAAGTATTTTATTTTACGCAGGTATTAGCTATCAGAATAGAGCACATGTATAATTTGTTGATATTATGCAAACAGTGTGAGGTAGCAGTCATTTCTCTTTAGTCCTATTTTAAACACAGCAACAGAGCTGTTTGAAGATATTATTCTTAGCAAGCTTTCAGGAAAATTAAAGACTATAGACAAAAGCAGGAAGACTGTATTAATTTTCAGTAGTATAGGCTAGGATTAAGGTTTCTTACTATTTTGTGTTTCGCATTTAAAAACATTGCATGCACTTTGGGTAAGTAACAGTTGGGCTAATAGAAAGGGTTTAATTCTGGTCTGAAGAGTATAAAAAAATTAAATAAGGTAAATAAGTCTGTATTCATGATGAAGAACATTGGCAGTCCCCTCACTCTCTGTCCTGGGCTCTATGGAAGTTACTGTTTCTACAAGACAGAACCAGATCATGTCCACATCCCATGTAAACATCCATTTAAATATGGAATGCATGGAGCAAGAAATAGCTTCATGTTCCTTGTCACTATAACATTCAGGACAGACAACAAAAAGCAATAACCATTTTAATCTAAGTAAATTTAGCTAGCATGTTACTGCTAATCAGTTAGGAAGGGAACATACGCCTGCATCTCTGGTTCCCCAGCTCATCTTCTATCATATAACCATCTCTGGTCTGTGTTAATATCCAAGTCTAAATCTGGGCAAATGACGTGCAAGAGAACTTTTGTTGCCATTCACTAGCTGTGGCTAAAAGTGGTAGCTGATATTTTCATGGACATCATGAATAATTTGGAATTACTTCTGCGGTTTCCAGTGACTTCTGTGATGAATGGCTCTCATTCTGCTGCATCCACTTGAATAATGATGGCGAACTCGGGACACCTCAGTGCACAATACTGTCAAGCCAAGAAGTATAAGTCCACAGAAGAGCTATTAAAATAAATATAGTAGGGATAGAGACTGTGATTTAAGAGGACCCTTACTTATGTGACAGGCAAGGAGCAACTGAAAAGAAATCTGATGGTGGTCATCTACTTGTGGCAGCTGTTTATTATGCTCTGTCGTAAACATCTTGCTGTTACCTTGTGCTCACCCATCTGTTTTTTTCTGCCCATCTGTTATTGCTTGCCATGTGCTTAGGTTGTAAATATCACTGTTGTTTGAAATAAAAAAGGTTAACAATCCTTTGATTAAAATAAAAAAATCAGTTATTGAATTCAGTATTTGCATTAAGAAAACAAAAGCTCTTACAAGCCTCTGGAATCTACACTGAGGAAACTCTGTACAGCTTTTCTGTGCTCCTGGACAACTTCCTGTAGTTACCCTTTCTGATGAGGTTGAAGCATTTAATTGAGTTGATTTTTGTTGTAAGATTTCAATTTGATTTTAGTCAATAGCAAGGGCTAGTTCAGGAGGAAATTTTGTTTTTTGAAGTCAGAGGATTGTGTGCAAATGAAAGAGGTTTACAAGGCAAATTGCCTGCAGGAAGCCAATCAACTTGTGCTCTGTATATGTCACTTCAGCTTCTGCTGGAGTTTTTTATTCCCAGACTGGCAAATTTATATTTGGCATGCACTGTCATCCTTATTCTGTGGGTTTCTTCTCATCAAATATTTGTGATGGCTTTTTTCCTTTCTGTCCCTAAACTATTATATGTGCTTTTGGCATTTGAGTCTTTGCTGTTGTTACTTAATATGACAACAGCCACATTTAATTCTTTTTGGATGTTTTAAGAGATGTTTTTCCATTTTTTTATTAAATGAAATCTGTATTTAGTAACTTTTCTCTCTCAAAACATAACTATAATGCTAGCTAATTCAGCATTATTCACCATTTTATGCCAATCTATTGCAGTGGTCAGTTCTGAGACATGCAATGCTTTTGGATTTTACATATTTTTCTTTTTTGAAAGAAGAGTCATTCACATTGTCCCAGCAATGTAAGCAATCACTGATTTTCTTTACTTATTTTAAAATGTGTTTTCATGTTGCTGTTAATGTATTTCTCTTTTGGTTTTGTTTGGGTTTTTTTAATAGTGAAATACTATTCCTACACAGGAACAAGTAAAGCAATGCTGATACATACCTGCCAATAATGACCAGCTCTGAACTACAATATTGGTGTAGTTTTTTCCTTTTGTAGTGTTAGACTAAAGCTATATCAGCGTGTGCTCTCCTCTAAGGATGCTTAGGTTGCACTTCAGTTGACAACAGGTGGGCCTGGGACATAGACCTATGATGCTGAGACCCTGGAGTAGTAGTTTGGACTGAGTAGAATTTAATTTCATACATTTTTGGTTTTGCACTGGTTTCTCACCATGGTGATAAAGATTTTTAAGATTTGTCTTGTATCTTTGTGTAGAAATCCTCACAGGAAGAAAATATTTTATTATTATCAATTAATTTGTCCTGACTGCACTATAGTATGCTTTGTACATTCAGGGAAATGTTTCCTTTTCCCTTTTAAACTTGACTGCAGCTGTTGACAGTCTTTTACAAAAACCGCATGTGTTTCCTCCCTAGTCATTTCATTCTTGCCAAGCACTTCTAAGCAAAGTGATTTTGTATTTTATGTTATTCTAGGAGCCCATAAACAGAACTTGGTGAAATGATTTGAAAATGTAGTTTACAAAGAGCTTTTACTTTTTACTTCCACTTGTTTCTCCTAATGTTTGAAAAGAACTTTTGTTATGTATGTATGTGTTTTATTCCTCTTTCATTGTACTTAAACATTGTTTTTTCTAAGTACCTGGTTCCAAAGTCAGAATTCCTAGGAACTGATGCTGACCCTTCTGACATAAAGAGGATCTTTTTTCAGTGGGTTTTAGTTCAGCTTAAGGATTATGAATTATTAGGGATGGACCTAGCTTGTAGATATCAAAAGTATTTTTATACCTCAGTGCAAAGAGACTGGCTCTGACTGAGGACCTTAAGTGTGTCCTGTCAATTAAAAAAGATAAAAAAGGTATGTTACCAATATATAGAAGTTGATATTGTCCAACTGTCTTTCATATTATTTTACTGTAATTTTCAAAAGTACTATGGTGGTTTTATTACATTTTTCTATTCTAACTTTCCTGACCAGAGAAATATTGGGAGATAGACTTAGATCCAATGCTATCAAAATACTGCAGTAATTGTTAAAAAATATCTTGGTGAAACTAGTCAAAAATCTTTCATGAACTCTTCCTTAGGCTGCAATCACTGTTATAGCTGTGTTGAAATGTAAAGGCTTAGGAAACAGTGTCAGAAATGGTACACCTTTATTTGAGGGGTTTTTTGGGTGGAGGAAGAGCAACACATGGTGTTGGTAATTCATGCTTATGGCTTTAGAAAACCAGTATTTCAGTTGTTTAGGTTTCAGTTATTTTCAATTCC
Organism: Prinia subflava; assembly: GCF_021018805.1. Lineage (NCBI taxonomy): Eukaryota > Metazoa > Chordata > Aves > Passeriformes > Cisticolidae > Prinia > Prinia subflava. The sequence goes on along the minus strand of NC_086253.1, from coordinate 16,761,446 downwards.
TTATTTTGAAGTACCACTGCTAGTGAAAATTCTATGAAGCAATTGGAGATGTCAAAGGATTAAGAAGGTCAAGGACTCCAGCTCAGAACCATTTGCATTGATCTCTTCAGTCCAGTTCTAAAGATGAGATACAGACTTATGGTTTCAGTGTATCTTCACCTCTACCAGCTATTTAAGGAGTTTTCCTTTCAGAGACCAGAAGAGTCCAGAAATTTGTAAGGCACACTGGCATCTCCAACACCTCAGAATTTGATGGGTTTTGTTGGGCGGGAGTATTGAGTTGGGGGTTTTTGTTTTGTTTGTTTGTTGGTTGGTTTTTGTGGGAGGTTTTTTGGGTTGGGGGAGTCTTCTTTGGGGGCTTTTCTTTGATCATTTGTATTGTGTCCTTTCAGAAAAAAACTGTGCCAAGAAATTAGTTCCTACTTGAGTGGCTGTAGGAAGTTTTGCAAACATGAAATACTGGAATTTGCCCATATCCTTCTCAGACTAATCCCTGTGTTGGAGTAACCTGGGGGCTTCTGTGAGCTATTTCATTTTTGTTCTTTCCATTATCTGTGTAGTTTCACTGGAAGCATAAGGCAGCAAGCTTGTGCTTCAGCTAGCAGGCACAGAAACTGTGTCATCTAACTGCAACTTTGATAATGCTTTGATGTATTGTGTCTATAATGTATTTATCTCTGCTTACTGCATAATCTAGACAATAGCTTGAAGATGGGCATTTGTGTTTATTGTAATTTTTAAAGGCATTCACCAAAATGTTTTATGGTCAGTGCTGTCATTAAAATTAGATTAGTTGATGATTTTCTTCTGTTAAGCTTTTCCTTAATGGGTTGTCTTTTCTTTTTCTTTTTTTTTCTTTTTTCTTTTTCTAACTGTATTAAGCATTACATATTGCATCACCCTCTAATGTAATAGTGCTGTTGTCTATGAGGGAAGTACTCCAAGGAAAATGAAAACATATTCTTTGGGTTCTGTGGTTGTGGTTTACAGCAGATAATTTTTATTAATAAGAAACCCTTCTCCGCAAGTTGGAAAACAGTGAATTTATAAGGGAACAGTAAGGAGTGCAGGTAGCTTTCTAACGGGACTTGGAGACATCCCAACCACACAGTGCTAACCGTGCCAGAGGCTGTTTCCCAGCTGCCGCAGGTGGGGAGCTGGAGAGCAGGGGCAGCTCCCGGCACAGAGGTGCCAGCAGGGTTTCTGCGTCCTTCTTCCTGCTGGACAGGTGTGCAGTGCCGGGGCGTTTCCATGACCTTCAGCAGCCTGCGGGGCCGAGGCCGGCATGCAGCGTGCAGGCGGAGGGCAGCCCCGCCAGCTCACACCTCGGTTACACTCCCGCAGCTCGGGCAGGGCAGCACCGCCCGCTCGGCCCCGGCGTGCGCGCCCCCAGCCCCAGGGAACGCAGCGCTGCCGCGCCCCGGCCCGCTCCCACAGCCCGCCCGCTGCTCGCGGGAGGAGCGCAGAGCGGAGCGGCTCCGGGGGCGGTGCCGTGCTGCCGGCGTGGGGCGGGCACCGGCACCGACACCGGCACCGGCACCGGCACCGCCCCGCCCGCCGGGCTGCGCGCCCGCGGAGCCGCCCGCGGCCAGCGCCTGCCGCGGGTCCGGCTGCGCCGGGGGCGCCGGGGCTGCCACAGAGCCTGCACCGCGCCGAGCCCGAGCCGAGCCGTGCCGTGCCGTACCCTGCCCAGCCGTGTCCAGCCGAGCCGTGCCGTGTCCTGCCCAGCCGAGGCGAGCAGCACCGCGCCGTGCCGGCAGCGCCTCGCCACGCTCCGGCGGCCGCCCGGGCTCCCTTGCGCAGCCGCCCGGGGCAGATCGGCGGGAGTTGGCTCGGCCGTGAGGAGGCGGCGAGGCCGAGCGAGGCTCGGAACTGCCCCAGAAGTTTGCTGGCAGGACCTGTTCCGTTTATTGGCAAAGTCTTCAGCCTCTCCTCAGAGGAATACCGCGTTGCCTAAGATGAGTGGCTGTAGGAAGCGGTGTAAGCGGGAAATAATGAAATTTGCCCAGTACCTTCTCAGGCTAATCACAGGTTCTCTTCACACAGGTAATGACTGTTTTTCTCTGTAGTCGAGCTGTTCAGCATGATAACAAGAGAATTGCGTAAGGATAATACAGGGTTGTCATTGTTTTATATTACCATTCCTTTCATCTTATAAATAATAATAAAAGAAGATCTGTGAACTACTTTGCGGCTGAGCATAATGAAAACAGAGCATAGTCTGATGTTACAGTGTTTAGACAGTGTGACATTCTCTAAGGCTTTACACACACAAACCCAGATTGGGATGTGAGTGAGCATGCTTCCACCTGTCCACCTGTATGTGTTAAAGGTACTGCAGAGTAGACACATTGGTCATAAAGGATGAATCTTACGCTTTTTTTATTTTCACTGTTTCTTGGACCGATATTCTGTGATAAGCACACTACATTATTTTTCTTGGGGGCTTAGTTTTGCTTATCTAAAGATGTAAATCAGCTGCAAACTGTCAATGGGATGTCACAGTATCTTGTAGGAAATTTTAAATAGCGCTTGTGCTTTGCCCTTACGGAATTTGAAACATAGTGGTTGTCAGTTGTCCTTTAGGTAATTTTTTTTCTGTAACCTTGGACAAAGTATGCAGCACCAGGGAAGGTTTCTAAGCTAGACTGAGCAGATGCTGTAGATTTCTTGTCACTTTGGGAAATATATATTTCTTACAATTCAGCATTTTCTGGATGTTCTCAGCAGCTGACAAATAGGATAACTTTCATGATGTCATTCTGTATTTATAAGATATAATTGTGCTTCTTTCTAGACTTCAGTTACTTTTTTTCCCTTGCAGAGCTGCAAGTCCAGCATCAGCAGATAGTATCCAATTATGCTAACATGATTGTTGAGAATTAAAAGCCATTTATTTAAAGTCATCTGAAAGTTTCAGCTGGTTATTTTTGTTTATTTGGTGATGGTGTGTTAGTTATTTGTGTTTTTTGTTTTGGCACTGATGAAAAGATTTGGGAGCAAAGTTGACTTCAGTAATAACTGGAAGAATTGATGCATGCAATTAATCAGATTTGGGGTTACAATGCTATAAAAGTCATAGAACAAACACTGACAATGCGTACTTTATAGGATGCTTGTAACTTATGGAAATCTGACACAGCTTTTATTAACTTTGAGCATCTGGTAACAGAATTTCTCTGCCTTTATTTTCCCTATCATTCCTAGTCTATTGTAGTTTCTCTTGTGAACTGCATCAGTTCACATTTTTCTGAAAACACTGGCTTCTTGCTCCCATGGGTTGCTATGGAAATTAAATAATATATGATGCAAGAAGAAAGATGTGTTAGAAATTCATTGCAATGCTCTTCTCACAGAGTCATCCAAGCTTTTCCTTTCCTATGTAGCGAATGATGCACACACCACTATTTTTCAGACTGACATTTGTGCTGCAATCTTTCTGAGCTCACAATACAAAACTGTTTTCAAGACCTGCTGTGGATACTGATTCATAAGCTATCACTAAAAGAAGTTCCTTTTTTTTGCAATTAAGCAGCACATATTCAATGATAAAAAGCCAAGTGGAGTGGCCTCAGATGTGTTTCCTTAAAGGCAAGCAAGCAAGCAAAAAATGCCCACTCTTAGGAAGAGCTGAGGTACTTCTGAGGAGATTTTCAGTTTGTTTTTACTACAGGTAATGGTGTCTTACTACTCTTATTAAGTTAATAGACTTCATCATGTTCAAATGATGTGGCAAATGAGGTCATGATAATGTGATAATACCTGAAGTGCCAAGGGAGGTAGAGCTCCTCTGCTAAGCTCTTGCACAGTCCTACTCAATAACCTCAACTGTTGCAAACCAGTTACTGTTCATCCTGAAAAATCTAATGCATAATTCATTCTGTTGATAATTAGTTGATGATTAAGGGAGATGAATGGGAAAGCCTAGCTGAAAGTGTTAGAAAGTTATGCTTTGTATATTAAAGATACTGCTGTTTCTATCTTGAGCATTCAAAAATTTGGGATAGATGTCAGAAACAAAAAGGTGTGCTTATTTAACTTCTTAGACACAGGCAATCTCCTCACCCAAGTGACCAATTAATTTCAAAGTGTAAATGTTTACTAAGAAGCACAACAGTGAATATAATTTAATTTCCTTGTTGATATGATTTAGCTTCTAATGTCTTTTTCGGGTGTTCCTTAATATTTAAATTATACTTAATAGTTTGGAACTACACATTCTTGAAAGTACTTGCACTGAGTCCAATCTATCCCTTTGTCCTGTATGGATAGGCATCTTGAATATACAATTAATCTACACATTGCTACAAGCTCTGCTGCAGCTGGTGTGATCACATTGATCAGAAAACAAAACAAAGTGATATAGGAGGGGGAGACTGGGTTTCCTGGCTATGGGCCTGGCTAAGGAGTCACTGTTGATTACTGGTTTTATAGCTTGTGTTTCATAACCATTTATAGCACTACAGACCTGTTCTGGGGTAAATCTAAATGTTTAAAATAAAAATGATCTCATATATCTGCCTGTAATAATACATGAACATGGACTTGTGCTTCATAGTCCACTCAGCTGGAACCAGTATTAATGAAACTACCCCCTTGCTTGAAGGCAAATGCTGTATAAATCTTTACAATGGGTTTTAAGTGGCAATCTCTGCATGAATACATCCAGATCTCTCTCATTTTTTACAGCAAGTCACTATGATTGATAGCAAAATGCAGTGAAGAGAAATAGTCTTTTAAACAAAATTTTTAATTTCCCATGATTTCTGTTATATAGTAAGCTGGTGTGTTTCCACAAGTGAGGCATATTCCCTCACTGAAGATGGCAGACCAAATATCATACCAATTACAACTTTATTGCCTCCTGCCTCTTGACTTGCAAGCACCTGGTCTTTGAAACACTGTCATAAAATCATGGCACTGCTCTTGAGAATGTTTTAGTTCTTGGATGCAACGTGGATTTGCATATTATAAATAACAAAATAAATCATTGTGAGATCAAGAAGTAGGTCACATCATTTTATTTTAAAATAGAGGAAAAGTGATTTCAGAGCAATGGCTATGAAATTTTTCCTAACTGTCACAATTGATGAAAGATTAAAGAGATGATAGAACCAAAACCGTCCTTGATTTCAGTGGTAGATTTTCAACATTTACATCCCTTTCAGGCATGTTTTTATTAAATGTCTGATATAACCTATTAAGTGGAGGCCAGGTTTTACAGGACAGATTCAAATTCCCAGTTAGCATATATGTATACAGGGAATGGAGAACAACCCTGGCTGTGAAATTGTACTCTCTCCAACAAACTGGAATAATCTCACTTTTCTACACTTTTGATGTGGGGTTTTTTTTTGACTTCTTTAGATTTTCTGGGGGTTTTGTTTGTTTCTTTGTTTTTGAATCTCCAGATTGATGAAGTTGGTATAAAGTAGCATTTATCAAAGGCTTCATATTTTTCTTAGACAAAAAAGCGAACCAATTAGTGAATGCAGATTGTACTTTTGGACAGCGAGTTCTTTGATAAAACAAATTACCAAAGGTAATCTCTAGTCCTTCATTTTGCCAGGGTTTTTTGCACAGAAATGTTTTCTGGCCTACTGCCAGGAAGAATATATCATCTGAGTATGGCTCTGAAGCTGTGGGAGCTTCCTCATAGCTGTACTGCTCTGACTGTCCTACTTCATGTGCCTATCACTGCCAAAAGTCTGGGACTGTTTAGGACAGTAGCTTATTCTGAGTTCCTTCAAGGGCTGCTCTTGAGTAAATTGAAGAGGAATCACCTTTTTTTGAATGCAGGTTACCAGATTCACTTAATTTCTATGGTAAATAATATGAGAAGTAGGATAAATTAAAAGACAAAAATAATCCAAAAGATAAGAATAATTTTTAAAAAATTAAAATTCAAAATCCCCTTCTTATGCAAACCCAATATAGCATAAAACTATTTTAAAAGGACCTTTTATCTTGAAGATGTCAGAGAAATCCCAAGATGTCAACATTTGTGGGAAAACAGGTGTAATGTGTTTCTAAATGCCTTTTTTTATTGTTGAAATTTATTTTTTTTTAATACAAATAAGTATTATTCATGAACTTAATTAGTCTTTTTTTCACTTTATTTTTAATGGGAAAGAATTCCAAATTCAAGTTTGGCATCTCTTGGTTGTTGCCTGTGAGGCAATTTGAGCCTCTGGGGTTTCAGAAACTTTTCCTGTACAGAGATGCAATGTGCCCTCTGTAGATAATTTCACAAGTTCCGATGTGCAAGAGTGAAATATTTGCCATGTCCTGTTTAGGGAAAGAAGTCTCATTAATTTAAAAGAAACCAATCCAGATTTCATTTGAAATTCTGCATTGTACTTTATGCTTGCTCAGTTTCTTCACTCGGATTGGCAACTTTTCTGGGTTCTGTCTTGGTATTCATCTATCTCTGAGGGAAATCCCTTCAGTGGAAGGATGTGGTGGATACCAAATGTCAGCACCATGGGATTTTGAGTAGGTTTCATGTAGTAGCTGACAGAGGTGCTTGAGTATATAATATCAGACATTAAGAGAAAAATATCTGAAAAAACACCAACCAACCAAAAACTCCACCAAACTGGTTTGGTTTTTTTTTTCTGATTGTTGTTAATTATTGTTAAGTATATTAGCTGAATTTTGCCCGAGTCTTCCTGTAATATTTTTAGGATTTTTTGTTTATTGCATTGTTGATTACCTGTCCTTGAAAACACTTTTCCATTATGCTACCCCTATATATATTATCACTCCAATAGGCATTTTTTTAGAATAGGCTGTAGTACAGACGGTGCTCTGAGACAAAAGACCAAGATGTATTGAGCTCAATAGCAGGCAATGTGAAATACATTCTGGGAAAAGCTGAGAATGCCTTAACTTAATGTACTTGTGATGCATTCTGCTTCAAATTGGAAAAATTAAAAATGTTTGTTTTGTTCCCTTAAAAAAAAAATCAATCCCACCTATATGCCTCTCACATACTGCAGATTTACTGTGAACTTTCAGCAGTTTTGTAGAAAACTGCTCAAATTTCAAGTAATATAATTTGTTACAAAATGTATTATAATAAATTACATTTAAGCACTCAAAATTATAATTTTTTCTGTCTTCAGAAATGGATCTACATAGACTGCCTTTGCTCTTCCTGATTTGCAACTCAGTGTTGTGCAAAATGTTTCAGCTCTAAGTTTTATAATCCTGCATATTTGAGATAGACTGAACTTCACAGATGCATGAAGCAGTAGTGGGTATCTTGAAGTGGGTTATCTAAAGGCAATACTCTAATCTTTAAACATATTCTCCTGAATATTTTTAAATATTTTACTCAAATGTTCAATGTTTTTAGGCATTAACTCCACCATATAACCTCTTAAAAGAAGATTTTTTCCAGATCCTTCCAAAAGAGCCTTCACTGAAGTCTTAAGGCTTCTTATGATATGTTAATTGGAAAAGGACAAAGTGACCATGCTGCATGCCATTTCTGTTGAAAAAATTGAGGTTTTACTCTCTCATTCCAAGTCTGAATCTTATTTATAATGAAAGATACAGTTCATCTGCTCTTGCAAATGACACATTGGAAAGCATCCTGTAGTCATCATTAATGAACTTCCCTTTAGAAGTTCTACGTTCTGTACTGTTCTTGTAAGAGTCCAAATTACTGATGTCAGTTATAAAGATAGTATTAAAAAATCAGCTGTATGTAGGACACAGCACTTGATACTATGTTTAAAAATGCTCTTAAAGTAACTTTTTAAAAGTTAGCAAATTGTGCAGACAAAATGTTGGGAAATGGCAACATTAGGACTGTCTCAGCTTGTGCAATATAATGCAGTTCTTCACTGTTTGTGTACTTTTCATTTAACTGTTGTACAAAGTAACTTGGAGTAGAAGGAGAAGGAGCGGGATATATTTAGATTAGAAATTTGGGTGCAAACTGAAATAAATGCACGCTTGGAATCCACAGACCAATTTTTTTGGTTGTTATGTTTTTGTTCCTTTTATAAGGATTTTCTACTGCAGATGGACTTTGTGCAATGATTCTCAAAGACACTAAAATGACAGATAAAATTCAATGTAGGGTAAAATGAAGTGGTATATGCTGGGGAAAAACAAGCTTTATGAATGGATAGGTGGTGAGCTTACTACTGGCCACGAATGAAACCCTGGGGATGATAAACCTGTGAAACTCCTCACTTAAAGGTGTTGTTAGTCCAAAAAGTTCTGCAGGAGTCCAGAGGGACCAGCTGGGCAAGGAGTTGGAAAACAAACCTTTTGGGAGACACTGTTTAGATTAAAGATGTAAGAATTTCCCTGAGATGAAAATAGTCCATGGCTATGAAAGTGTGAGGGGAGAATGTTCTAAGTGCTTTTTCTGTTTCGTCTTTTCACTAGGCATAAATGAATAGCTGTTGTAAGACAGGATATTGAACTAGGTGGATCCTTAGTCTGAACAAATAGTAGTTCCTATATTTTTATACTGCTAACCTGCATTCAACAAAGGTGATTCCTCCAGGATTTACCAAAGAGCAGCCCTTGAAGGAATTCAGAATAAGCTGCTGTCCTGAACAGAACTTTGGCAGCGATAGGCACGTGAACCATGACAGTCAGAGGAGTACACCTGGAGTCCTCCCACACCTATGCTCAGATGATATATTCCTCCTGGCAGTAGGCCTGAAAACATTTCTGTGCAAAAAACCCTGGCAAAATGAAGTGCTAGAGTTTACCTTTGGTAATTTGTTTTATCGAAGGACATACCATCAGAAAGTACAACCTGCATTCACTAATTGGTTTGCTTTTTTTAATCTATGAAAAATATGAAGCCTTTGAAAAACACTACTTTACACCAATTTCATCAATCTTGATATAGAGAAACAAACAAATTACCCAGCCCCAAAAGTCAAAATAAACTTCTCTGGGGTTAGGATGTTTGCAGTGCTTCAGTGGTAGAGAACCACAGTTCAGCAGGTGTAACCCTGCCTCTCTTTGTTCTCAACTAAGTTAAGATCTTGCCTGGGCACCTTCCTGCAATTGCCAGAAGTTTAAAGGAGATAGTTTTAATGGAGTTATAAACTGAATATGAAGTCAACTGAAGTAGTTTTTCAGACAGTGTTTTTAGAGATTACTAATAAGAATCACTGCACATGTTTTCTAATATCTTGGGTTTGTTAGGCTTCACAAATGGAGTAGCCTTAGGATAAATTCTACGAACTAGTCCATAGGAAAGTGTATGTATATATACATTTTTTTCCTGTACTAATAAATACCCTGAAAAGGTATTAGAACTCTAGTGATGTGAGAAAAAAAGAGTATGTAACATCTAAACAGAGCTAGCTAGGAAAGACGGATGCATCCTACCAGCAGCAGTGTCAGTAGCTGATCATTCAAATGGAGGTTTTAAAACCTCAGTGGTTTCGGACCTGCTTCGTAGTTTTATTTGTGGCAGTTAAGGGAAAGATGCAAGCTAGGAATAAAAATGAGAAACCATGGCAATCTCATTCACCCAGACAGGACAATAGATGTATGTACATTTAGTGACTGCACTAATAGTGTATATTTTAGCTTCTAGTTTCATGCATGTCCCTCTCTTCCAAACTGGGATAACCATATGTTCATACTGAACAGTCTGCAAGGGCTAGCTTAAATGTGAACCTGTATTAACAAAAAATATTTTCTCAATTTGTTTAATACTTGAATTCTATAAGTACATGAGAGTTAGATGATGGCAAATTCAATACCATGTTTGGATATAAATAATGGCCAGTCTGGAAAACAGCAGTGATATGTTGGCTTGGAAATACGTGGGCACTGAACTACCTGCTAACAGCACTTTAGTCTTTGGCTGGTTGTTCTGTGTGACTGGCTCTGATACAGCCAAACAGAAGCAATAGAACTGATAAAACTTAATGCTGCTTTGTGGCTCCTGAAAGCCAGTCTTATGTCCCATTACCCTGGCAGTCACCTGTTGATGGGCAGTAACACAGTGACCTGGCTGTCACATCACCACTGCTCTCTTTCCTGCTATGGTGTGGTGGTCTTTACTTGTTTTTCTGTGTTTTCTGACCAATTTAATTTGTAACATTTATGTTTTCTCTGTATAACCCAGTTCATTTAAATTCCTCTGTAGATTTTTATGTGTCTCTGAATTGGTTTGGATATTGACTCTTGAACTCTTCACTTGTCTCCTGTCTCTTTATGATGGCAGCCTGTCATGGAAGAAAACACAATTCACTCCAATACTTCTTTCATTTCCAGGACTGAAATACTGACTTTTGAAGTAATTTGAAATCAAACAAATGAAAAACTTTCTGAAATTAAACTCCTGAACTCTTCACTGCAAAAAGCTGTCAAAATTGGATCAATTATTCTTTTTAAACATTAACTAAGACAGGACCTTTATATTATATTATATTCTGTTTTATAACTGCAAATTTGTGTCTTTGTATTTTCAACTGAAATCTGCAGCATGTTCCAAGTATATGTAAAGCTACAGCAGGTATTCTAAGGGGTTGTGCTACTGAAGGTTTCTGCTACTATTGAAAATTTTGAACATGCAACATATATTGATTATTATTAGATTCCTGGAGTAATGAAGTCTGACTTTTCATTACTTCTGCATTTGAAGTTCTATTCCAAATAATATAAATATAAATATAATACAAATAATACTATTATTATAGATAATATTTAATTATAAATTTATTTAATAAACTAAGTTTGTCATTACTGTTTCTTCAGAATACATAAACTGAAAATAAGCATATACAGTATTATTCTGTGTGTGTGTGTCAAATAAGCTCTGTAGTTTTTAAAGCTACTAACAGTTTGATTTACCCTTTTAAACTTTTTATGGAGTGCCCATCCATGCAGTGTGATTTATTTTAAATATAAAATAAAACTGTTTGGGAGGGAGAGAAAAAACGTCTTTTCATCGACACCCATACTTCATTAGTTTAAGAAATGGAATAAATCTGAAAACAGGTACTAGATATTGTATCTGTTAGTCTGGTTTTTGTCAGTAGATTTGTAATTTTTTAAATACTCTTTATGAGGTGTGTGAATAAAATCAAACAACATTTAGAGTTTGTGCAGTGCAGACCTTTCTGTGACAGCTATTGTAAACTTCATTTAATTTCAGGGAAAAAAGTGACAGTTGATCATTTATATTTGACTTATAGTAATACTTGTAAAGGTCAGCAAAAAATAGATTCCTTAGTCAACTCTGAAAATAGGAAATAGTCTTTTATGTCTTTTACTTCTCAAAAGTTTGTCCATAGATTCTTTATTCTAATTGCTACATTTCGTTACATTAATTGAAGAATTTCTTTGAAAATCCCAGGCCAGGTTTTCCCCTCTGGTGATTTCCTTGGGACAAGGACAGGATGTGAGTTGGGCCCTCTGGTTTCTGCAGCACTTAAAAATGGAGAGTTGCTGCTCAAAGGTGGTGCTGACACACACAGATGCATCCAGCTTGGGGCCAAAAAATTTGGGTTCATTTCTAATCAATTAGAACATGTACAATTAGAGTACACATAGTATGGTACGTACACCTAGGATAATCAACTGTTGTTGATTATTTAGGTTACCGTGGATTATGTAAAAACTACAGTTTTTACCTTTATAAAAATATGTATTTAAAATGCATAAGTACACCCAGTTTTAAATAAATCCCTCTTAATATACAATATACAACAAAATACAATTTATATATACAGTGTTAATTTTCACTTACAAGTTTTAAATGCACTCGTATCAGCATCTCTCAGGTACAATCAGAACTCTCACGATCTAATTCACTGTCAATGATGCCTATGGAGAGCAAAGCAATAAAATCTGCAGAGCCTTCTGTAGAAAATGCATCTGAAATTGCTTCATTACTGTAAATGTGAATCTAATGATTATATATATTTAGTCAATTTCCCCAGGTTATCATATGTTTGCTCCCAGACAAACAAATATTAAACACCAATGATAAGCTGCTTTTGGGTTGCTGTATTACAGCCTAACACAAGTTTTGTAAGCTTCTTCCACTGCTGCTTCAGAAAAGGAGGTAAAACATAAGAGAAATCTAAGGAATTGTCTTCATATGCAAATTTATTTAGAATTAGGTAAAACTGCTACTACGCAGAGGAATCAGAACTGAAGTGACCTCATTTTAATTTAGCATAATTCATTGTCAAGGAAATGAAACCAAATTCTATTTTAATTCTGAATGAGTGAGTCTCAATAGTGACTGAATTAGTCTTAACTATTCCACCTTACTGATAATTAATAATTTACTTCCCTGAGTAGCCTATGTGTACAGCTGCTCAAGATTCCTGAAAAGGCATCAGGGCTTTTTAGTGAGGACAAGAAAATTTTTAATTTATTCAATCAGCTAATAACTTTTAAAAATGTAACCAAATGAAGAAAATTAGATGATGCAACTTAATGCCAAGAGAACTGAAAATATGAAATAAGACTTTAGGGAAAATTGAGAGTGAGGGTGAGGAGGGAGGATGGTGGAGAAAGAAGAGCACAAGTGACACTAGTATATAAAAATGTGCATTTATTCTGATTATATCTGATACCTCTGTGTTGAGTATCAGATTTGTCCTTGGTGGAAAGTTGCACACAAACCTCTACCAATGAAGAGTTTGATCTGAGAGAAATATTTAGTGGACAGCATGGTGTTGTGTCTTCACTCTCAGCACTCTGAACCTCGAGCATTGAAGGCAAAATTTTTACATGGTATAAATTTTTATTCCTTCAAAATTGGACTGATTTTTGAATCCAGTGAGTTACAGCAGTTACTGAAATGCATGTTGGGGAAGACAGAGATGATGGTGGCTGACAGTCACTACTCACTTTCAGTTTCATGCATCTGTTAGCCTGACTGCTGGATTTGGAAATTCCATTGCTATTCAGGCACTCTCCCTCTTGCCACACACAGGTGCAACATCCCCCACGTTCACATTCACATTCACAATGCTTTGAATCTTTAATGCTGAGTGACAGATGGGGAATAGAAACAGCAGGGCATTCCTGCCCCGTGAAGACTTAGCAGATGAAGTGCTTGAAGCTCCTCAAATAACTTCTGTGGTCTATTGTGAGAAGCTAATTGGATTGTATGTATTGCTTACAGGAAGTTCTGGACTGATCTATTAAATTACCTACCTGTGGTCTGTATAGTATCGTAGTGTGACAGTAATTGAAATGTCATCCTGTTGAGACAGCAGAGGACTAAGGCCAGTTCTTTCATGACTAGTCTGCTGAGATGTTTTCATCAATCAAGTTGTACCATATAGTAAAAAGACGTCCTTTTTCATCAAGGGGAAACTGCCCTTCAAAAGCTAATAGAATTCTTGTAAATATCCTGGAGTGGGTGCAGCTGGGGGTGACAGAGATGATGAAGGGCCTGGAGCATCTCTGTGACGAGTACAGGCTGAGGGAGCTGGGCCTGTTCAGCTTTGGGAAGAGACAACTGAGAGGGGATCTCATCAATGTCTGTCAGTGTCTGAAGGGAGGGTGGCAGGAGGAGGGAGTCAGGCTCTGCTCAGTGGTGCCAAGCAACAGCACAAGAGGCAATGGGCAGAAACTGATGCCGGGAAGTTCCACCTGAGCATGAGGAAGAGCTTTTACTGTGTGTGATCACACACGGAACAGGTTGCCCAGAGAGGCTGTGGAGTCTCCCTCACTGGAGATACTCAAGAACTGTCTGGACACAGTCCTGTGCCATGTGCTCTGGGATGGCCCTGCTTGTGTAAGGAGGTTGGAGCAGATGCCCACTGTGGTCCCTCCCAACCTGATCCATTCTGTGATCCATCTTGACAGTATAAATAGGCAGTTTGCTGTGTATGTCCCCTCATTTGCAAAATTAGTAGTAGTACCCTATCTTAACAGGTAGAGTTCATCAGTACAGAGAGCCATGTAATGATAGAAAATAGCATTTACACTTTTCAGTGCTTTTATGTTTACTTTTAGCTGTATTGCTACTGATCAAAGTCAGAAAATTTATGTTTGAGGTTTTCTTTCTACTAGGGCTTACCTGTAAGATAAATGTATACTGTGGCATTGTATGTATGGCTGCATGAACAAAAACAAATGTTGTTTCCAAACACTACGTCTTAGTTTATATTTTCTACTACTACCTTTTTTTCAGATTGACTTAGTCTGCACCAGATACCATATCTAGTCTCTATTGCACCACAACTACTTAAGAAATACCACCAAAGTGTACACCTGGAGATGAAGCATTCCACACTTAAATAGACTGAGTACTATAACTACATCTGTACCTTACCTGGAGGTGCACTGGCTTTAAAATCTTACAGGGCAAAGGATGAGAGGCAGAAATGGTTACACCACAATGGATTGAAAAAAATGAAGTAAATCGTGGTGTGTCTGTAGATCTGGGAGCTGTGAAGGGTGTGCAATGCTGGAGCTTCAGCGAGCTGGGCCACGGAGGAGCAGAATTTGAAGCAAGAAGCCTTCAAACACATACAACTGTGTCTAGAGGGCACCAGGAAGGTGATGGCTGATGGAAATATCCTGCTTCATGTTTGTGCCCTCTTACAGGCTGAAGCAGTGTGGAAGGCCCTCACTGCACTTACAGCTCCGTGCAGATTGAGTAGGGCATAGGAAGCATTGCTGAAGGGCAGTAGTTAGGAAATGAATAGAGCTCAGCTTAGATTTTTCTGAATTATCTCTATGCATTTAAACATCACTTATTTTGTCCCTTTACAGGATAGGTTTGTACTCGCAAAACTGAAACTGTATAGTAAATTTTCAAATTATTTTTCTTGAAATTCACAGTGGCACCTATATATATATAGAGTTAGATGCTTTGCTTTTGCTATTTTCTGTTAAGTCCTTTATAGTCTAGGAAATTCAGGTCTTGTAGTACTCAAAAATGTACAATCCATCTTCTTTAACAGTTCTGTATGGTTGCTCTTCAATTCTCTTTATATTTCTGTAAAAATTCAAAGCTTTTTGTTTGCTTTATTACACACCTGCTGCTAAGCTAATGTTTGCTTAGACCTATGAATTAGGAGAGTATGTTTCCATTTTTCAGTACTTGTAGTCTGTCTTGGTTCATCACCCTATGGTGTGAGGTAAAGTTGGTTTTCCTACCTGCCTTATATTATTAAGTCAGCTGCTTTGTTTCATCTGCCTGCTGTCTTTGATCACTTCATCCCTGGTCACTCAGTTCCATGTGGGCCTTCCGCAGTTCTTCTACTAACCCTTCACTGAATATCATAAGTGGATTTTTCTAGCTTCATTTTTAGTCCTGTTTTTCTGGACACTTATGAATATGCTGAACATTTGGAGCTTCAGCATTTGCCTTCTAGGGTCTCCTTCACTATAACTTTCCTCTGATGTGATGTCACTGCCTGTAACTGCTCCATTTCCTGCCTCTGTCCTTTTCTCTTTTTTTAACATATCATTTTTAACTAGCAGATTCCTAGAAGAAGTGAATCCAAATGAAGTGGTCACACACATCCTGAAGGGAACTGATGCCATGAGACCTGCCTCAAAAGATCAGGGTTCTCCTTACAACCACTCCACTGCGTGCCACTCAGGTGTTTAGGTGAATCTAAAACTCTTGGTGCTTTTGACCTTTTCTCTTTGCTTTCTACTAGAATAACAAGGTATTAAAACACATTACCAGTGCAGAGTGTATCTACATAAACCACTGTGAATTTCTTCTAAACAGACCAGGAGGAATGGCTCTCTTGCTCCAGTGCTTTGTGAGATTCAATAATGCCTTTGAAGAGATTCTTCCACGGATGCTACTGGCAATCATTAAGATTTGTCATTCTAAAACAACACATGGTTGACTAGATAGAATGAGAAGCTGATTTGACACTTTTGTTTCAACCACCAATGCCCTGACAAGGACAAGCTTGTTCAGCTCCTGGGTAAGTACAATGGGACCCTGGTGCCTACATTCTGCTGAAGTCCAAGAAAACATGGATAAAACTGCTGCCTGTGCTTTGATCCTTTCCAGTCCTGGGGCAGAAGTCATTCTGGTACAATTAAGTAGCTTGGTATCTGTCTTATGATGTAGGATTAAAGACTTAGCATTCCAGCACTGGATTCCTGAAAAGTCCAATCAAGAAAATACGTCAAAAGCATACAAATGCAGAAGTGCAGTAACACATGACTCAATACAAAGCAAAGTTGCCAGGACAACTCTCTTTCAGAAGTGAGTGATAAGCTGCTTTAATATAATTCTACAGCAGTCATACCCTTTCCTCATCCCAGCCAGAGGCTGGAATACCTTTCTCAGAAGGTCACCTTCTACATAGCTTCTTTTTACAACCCAATTTGTTAACCTCTTCTCTCAGGCAGTCTGTTGCACAGTATCCTGTCTCCTAGTGACACAAAAAAACCCCTACTGGGGCTACTAAAAATTCATCATGTGTAATTTGTTGTAGATTTTTTTTGCTTGCTGCCTCCCCAGACTGAGAGCAGTAGGTGTTGGAAATTGAGTGCTTAAATTACATGGCAAACTATGATAAATTTCCAGGCATAGAACTGTACCAACTGCCAAACTAAACTACTCATTTTCATTTTAGTTGGTCGTAAAAATGCAATCAAACATCCTGAATCCCAGATGGAAGATTATAAAATTTAATTTGTTTCACTCTGTACAATTTAAAAAAAAAAGGTGTTCTAAAATTGGTGGGTTTTTTTAAGAACCCCTTGCATTTACTTCATTGATTTTAATAGATAATTTTTACTCTGCTTAGTATTTTTCTTTTAAAGTTGTATTTTAAGCAATGTCATTATGCATCAAAATTTGAAAAATAAATCAGAAGAAAATAGTAAGAGTGAAGAGTTCTGCCCATCCTTTAAGAGTTTAAGAAGTCAGCTGTAGAAATTGCAGTAAGCTAGGGGTTGGTTTTGGTGTTTGTGGATTTTTTCTTTTGTTTTTTTTATGTTTATTTGTGGTTTTTTGTTGTTTGTTTGTTTTTATTTTACAGTGCAGGTGACGAGAGGGCATTCACTTCTCGCGCAGATGTCTGTGAATGCCCCTTTGGTTTCCAGTGGGTCACAGCTGTCCTTCATGCTGCTCAACTCGTGTAGTGCAGGCTGGGATTCCAGAAGGCAAAGGTCCTTTGGCACTGCAGATAGAGTGGAAAAGTTGAAGTGCCTGGCCCTGAACTCAAGATCTACATTCTGATGTTTCCAGTTCTATAGAAATGCAGTAGTGGACTGCAGTGGGAAAAAAATTCTGGGAAATATTCTTTCCCACAAAGGCCCTTTTCTATTTCCCTTTATGTTTCTTTCATGGTCATCTTAAGAACATGTGATTTTGGCTCTGATTTCTGCCTTTTTTTTTTTTTTTCTCTTTGTCAAGGTATGGGGTGATGTTAAAATAACAGTTTGTTCCTGCTTGATGTTAAAATAACAGTTTGTTCTTGCTCTCAAACACATAATTAGCAGACAGCAGGGAAGAGAATTATTTTCAAAACCCAACAAATAGGTCCCCAAATGGCTGTCAATTACTGATACACAAAGTATGTAAGCTGTCAAAACTGGTGACTGTTTTTTTGTGTGATATCTCCTGTGATGTGCAGTAAGGGTTTTCTCCTGGAAACTCAGCTTCTCTATGCTATAGAAAAAAAGGGCTTCAATGATAAGAAATGGTATAAACAATTTTTCATTTTTTCCCTAAACTTGCTGAATTAAAATTTCATTTTTTTATGCTAAGCTATTTTTTTATTCATTAGGTAAATCTGTATTAGGATAAAATTTGAGGAGTTCATTGAAGTTCATACTAGGAGAAATGCACACAATGTATTTTAAATGTACTTAAAATATTGCATTAGAAATGTCTCAGCATGCTATAGACCATGGAAGTAGTTGTGTAGGAAACCTCAGGCATGGGGTTTCTTTAATTATCTCATTAATATTCCAGACACTTTATTAAGGTTTTATTCATATGTAAATACGGTATGCTCTTGTGTAGTACTACTCTAAGTCAATGGAAGGAGAAAAATTTGGTGCAGATTTCCCTGTGCCCTATGCCAATGGTTTTGTAGTATACATACAATTTCCAGAGGTCCTGTATAGTGATACATCTATATATAGATATACCCTCAAAAGGAGACCTATAGCCCCTGGTTTCTACTCAGCTAAGAAATAGAACTTAACTAAGAATTCTAAAAAAAGTTCACTAAACAACTTTTTGAGAAAAGTTTCAAAGTATATCCAACAAACAATTCTTAAAGAAAAGATTCAAAGTATATCCAAGCAGCAAGTTTGCAGAACGTCCTTGAAGGACTTTTCTGGGATACTCTAGAAAGATATTAATCTGCTTTCACCCCAGAAGTATAGTTTCTTAAAGAGACTGTTCAGTTTCCATCTATTTTGGTTTTTGTTTGTTTGTTTAGATAGAGATGAATGATTCAGTCCTTCACTGTTCTGGCCTTTGCTTCTGGGTGAGGTTCAGCAGCTCTTTGCCCTCTTCATTCAAGAGCTCTGATAAGCTCTTCACATTAGTTACCTTTCCATTCTCTTGGCCCTGCAATACAGGCAGTTACTCCATGGAGTAAAAGGTTTACTCTGCTTTGTAGTACAGCAATGGCTTTCTCTTCCCAGTCTGTAATTATTCATGCAGTAAATTCACATATTCCTTAGCTAGTGCCTGCAAATCAGGAGTTCAATTTCCTGACCCTTCACTGCTCTCCTCTTGCTCCTTTAGGCTGGTACTACTCTGACCACTTAAATATCACATTTTCTTTCAGGTTGTTATCACAAGCAATACTGATTAATAGTCTGGGGTGAAATGACAATTATGCAGTGACACTTTTTAAAAAATCTTGCAAAATAATCCTTCTAAAAGAAGCAATTTGGGTGTAAAGGTTGGACTTGATGACCTTGGAGGTTTTTTTCCAACATTTCTGTGACTCTGTAAGTGATGAAAAATTGTGTATATGAAGCATTATTTACCTCAAATTTTAGTGTTTTATTGTAGAGGATTGCTCAGATTGTTAACTTTTTTTTTCTATGGATGTGGAATTTTGGGACAGGCTTTTTGACTTGATGATAAGCATGTATTTATGCTTCAGGACTAGTTTTCTGTATTTTCATATTCAGGACAAAAAGCACTTTCATTCTGGCAGATTGATTGTGAACTAATGATACACTTTTTTTCTCAACAGAAGTTTATTTGGGGTCTTTTGGTCTTTTTTTTATCTGAAATCTCAGTCTGATTTGTTGTCAGAATGTAATTAACTGCATGAATTTATGAACTTAACTCTGTGGACTTAGCAGAGGCACAGGTAGACAAGCTGGTTATTTATTTATGCTCTTGTTTAGTTTCTATACTATATACTTCTCTTTGGAAAAGTCTTTTAGCCCTCTCATGCTGAGCTAAGTTGAAATTATAGGAAGCCATCTAGTTTTGGAGTCAGCTGTTGGCAGTCTGCTTCTTTGTTCCCCAGGTGTTTCTAGAAAAAAAAGAGAGAAGTTTGGGAACTCTCTGTAGCTCTCTTTTCTGGCTCTGCAGAAATTCCATTTCATTATTTCATTTATGAGAATTGCTTTTGTTTGCTTCATTAGTTTCATTTTTGATAAGAAATGCTATTTGGAAATCCTCCTGAGCCAAGTAGTCTTACAACAGCCTCCTCCATTCTGCCTTTTAGGTAACCCACACTGAGTAATTGGAAGTTCTGTAGATGATGCTTCCATGTGCTTATGTCAAATTTCTCAGTTTGGTTGCCTTTTTTTTTTTTTTTCTTTTGATCATTTGTCTTAATTAACAAACCGTTCTTACATTTCTGAAAAGCCTGACATTAACAACAGGTCTTTTTGTGAATACTTTGAAAGTTAACAGGGCTGGGATTTTTGCTAGTTTTTAGTTTGAGGCCCATTACTCTTCTGAATTTTGGGTAAAGAAGCTTGCTTTGTTGATGAAAAGCTAGATAGTGAGAATACATTAGAACTTTTAGCAGCTTTCAAAGCAGAAAGGTTGATAAAAGTGCTTTGGCAGTAGCTGTCCTTTCATTCAAGCTGTGGATGCAAATGGACATGGAAAGTGAAGGAAGAACATAATAAAAAGAGTATACAGAGTCTTGCTGCTAGTGCCACTGGAATCAGGAATTTCTTTTTGCCTTATGCTTCTCTTTGAAAATTGTAGAACATGAATGCTGCCTGTCCCTTGTTTTGGAAAACAAAGCACACTTATGGCTTTATAGACTGGGTGTTCTATAGACTCTTAGGAATAAAGAAACCCTATTACATTTAACAGCATCTCAGGGAAGGTGTCAGGTTGTCTGCTGAATGTGATAAAACACAAGAGAGTTATTTCTGCCTGTGTCAAGAAATTCGTGTCTGTAGCTTAGTTCAGCAATTGGAAAACTCTGATTCTGCTGTGTTGAGAACTGCCAGGCTCCTTGCTGTTGTGAAACCCCCACTATTGGTACAAGAATTTTATCAGCAAAAATACTTTTTTTGCAATACTAGCGAACCCTATCACATCATACCAAGACAATTATTGTAATATAAAATTGAATATGGGACTCAGCAGTCATGTAAGACTGTGGGATTTGAGGGAAAAATTAAAACTGAAAACAAAATATTTCCAAGCAGTTTTTTAATAAGGCAGAGTAGTGAAAATCCAGCAAAAAGGTGCCAAAGTTTTGTGACCTGTTCATGGTTATTGCTGAGTTAGGGTGTTATTATTTAATTACTGTCCCAGTATCTGGATAACATTTCATTACTGAGGTATTTTGCTGTTGTTTCACAATCTCTGCTGAATTAGAACTTTAAGTAGTTTTGATGCTTCTTACTTTAACCCAAGCTTATTGTTTTAGAAAATTAATTTGTCAAGGTGTCTTCCACATTCCATCAAGTCCACAGAGGATGTCATGGTTAATGAGGGCACCATTTGAGGCATTCAGTTAATTGAGTAGATGTGGCCATTTCTATAAGGTGAACTGTACATCTGTTCTCAAGATGCTGGCACTGTGTCATTTTAAGGATAACCTGAATTAGCATATCCTTTCACTTTGTATATACTTCCTCTTTCATACATCTTTGCTTCCCTTATGCTATATGGGTTTATGTCATTTTCCTGCTTAGCCTTCTGAGTTGCTATATACATTAATCAACAGTGCTGCAGGGGAACTTGATTGCACCTAGAAATGATGACATTGGTTCTGGTTGTGCAGTGTAGTTTAAAAATAATTTGAGGTTTGGCCATCACTGTTTTGATACTAACACAAAGCGAATTTTTGAACGGATTGGCATGGGATTCCTTTGTTCTGCCTGAGCCATCAAAGCACAGTCATGTTGAAACAAGCACAGGGGAAAGATTTGAGACAGCTGGTGATACTCAGTTCAAGTGTAACTTCATGTTTAGCTAGTACAGAAGAAAATACAATTCTCTCTCTCCAGCTCACATGAGAAATAAGGATATGTGACTGGAATGATTTTATGGAGAGAGAAAGGGGAATGAAGAGGTACATTTTACTGTCAAAAATCATAACTACTTTAGGCCCCTTCTAAAAGACACCATGATATCCTTTAACAAGTAGTTCAACATTTCTGAGGAAACAGGAAGGAGGACAGTCTCAGCTGTAAGAAATAAAATGTCTTTAAGAAGGGGCTTAAAATAGTTATGATGGTTTTTGACAGCAGAATGTACCTCTTTATTCTCCTTTTTTTCTCCATAAAATAATTCCAGTGACATATCCTTATTTCTCATTTGAGATGTAAAGAGAGAGCAAGGGTTACAGGAAAATGTCTGAAAGCATTTAGCTATTACCCAGAAAAAACTGTTTCTTCTATATTTTATGAAAAGAAAAAATAACTTCCCCTGAGAAACAGACTTGAGTATCCTAGACAATAACCTTCAATTTGACTATACATTACAAAATGCATCACAAATTATTTCAACCACAACCTGCAAATTCAAAATTAATGCAAGTAAGTTATGAGGTTTACCTTATGATCTATTTTAAGTCTGACAAAGATGATGAATGGGACATAATAAAAAAGACTGAAGGAAAAATGTGAGTGAAGAAAAATGTGAAGAGTGTCCTGAAGCTCAAGGCTTGTAAGTAAATAGTATTACCTTTTATACTATGTATATATAAAGTGAAAGACTAGCAATTATAAGCCAAGGAGAACAGATGGTTCTTCATGTTGACTGAAAAATGTCAGGGAACTCTTAAAGAAGAATCTGTGGCTTGTTTTGGAAAGAAACAGAAAAGGACAACAGGTTCTCAGAAATATGCTAAAGAGTGAGGCTAATATGGTTCAATAGAAAAAAAGCACAAACAAGTGCATGATTGAGTAGATCCCTGGGAGAATCTCTAAATATAGTGGGATTGTTTTACTGTTATTTAAGCAAAAAGTAAATTGTAAAACAGAAACTGTTCTAGTTATGAATGAACAGATATCCTATGAATTTCATTAGACTGCATTGAAGGAACATCCAGGAGAGCAAGGATTTATTAAGATTCAAGAAAACAGAAGTTCTGGTTCCTGCCCTGAAGCTATATAAGTCAAATTTTATGTGAAGAGAAGTGCCATTCAAAAATTAAGTCACAAAGTGTATGCAAAGGCTTGCTGCATTGAATGGAGAAGGAAGAACCACTTGTGGGGAGACAGATAGTGCTAAAGGCAATCTTGCCTCCCATATTTTGCAGCTGTGTTCATTACCAAAGAGTGGGAACAGCCCTCACAGCTCTGGGTGTGATCAAAGAGTGAATTAGGGGTAGGGAGTCAGCTGGATCTGCTGGCCGTGCTGTGAGGAGGAAGGGACAGAAAGGGTAAGACATTGTACAAGGGACAGACAGGGTTAGTGGCCATGCTAGGGACAGGAAGAAGTGAGCTGGAACTGCAGAAGGAAGAGAGAAGAAGGAGAGAAAGAGCCAGAGCTGTGTGGAGCTGCCTGTGGGAGGCTACATAGAAAAGGTATGGAAGACTTTTAGATAACAAGGAGCTGATGCTTGAAGCCTTCTGAAGTTTTACGGAAATGTTCTGAGTATCGTGGCGGTCTCTGCAACCACAAATACATTTGTAAAGCAAATTGTAACCCTGTGGTTGAATGCTTACTTTGCAGGCTAGAATAGAATAGTAAGTAGGACTGAAAAAATGGCCAACTTCTGCATTGCATTTTTTAAAAAGGAATGCCTCAGTCAGCTGCAGCAGATGATTTAAAGTAAGCTCCATTTTTTGCTGAACTGATCACTAAGAATGTAAAAACCACGTAGGAACAGATTTTCAAGTGTTTTGTTTCTGCTGCCTCCAATGTCCCGTTTTCAGGTTTCTTCCCATGTTCTCATGCTCAGTAGTTGTTTTATATACTAGTAATTACCAAGTAAAATCATCATTCTAGTGGAAGGTGGCCCTGGGAGTTGGAACAAGATAATCTTTAGGGCATCTTCCAACCCAAATCATTCTATGATTCTGTGATTTTTCTTCATTGCTCATTAATAAAATACTGACTTGCATTTTCATAGGCAATTTTTTCTTGTTTCTGTGTCCTTCCCATATTAAATAGTGTGTATTAAAAATAGTTGTACAATTTAAGCCTTCATAGTAAATAATAATACAAGCTAGTTGAGGTAGAACAATTAATTCCATGATGTGAACAGGAAAACTTCCATAAATACCAGGAGAAGTTGCAAGCACTAGCCAGTTTTCCTGGGGCAGTTCTCAGATCTGTAATGGGTAAAAAAATTATTTTATTTCCATGTCCCAGTTCCTGAGTAGTTTAAAAACAAAGTTAGGTTTTAAAGTCAATAACTGTTCAACATTGTCTTTTTTCCAGCACTCATAACTTTTGAATAAATTTTTGGGTACTCTAGGGCATTCTCCATGTGCTGCTGTTTCTTTTCCCCCCTCAGCAAAGGAAGCAGTTATGATGGATGTGAATCCATGCAGTAACTTTCCAGAGGGGATCTTAGGCCATGTGTGCTTGCCTCTGGTTGCCAGCCAGGAATCTGGCTGAGTTCTGCTGGAGCCTGGAGATAAGAGCAGGTTCAGAGCCCCAGCCTCCACAGAGATGCTTGCTGCAATTAGTCAATCTTCTCAGTGATGAGTTCAATTTGATTAAAAACCTTTGCTACTCAGGTGCTGGGGAAAGAAGCTTCTTGAAAGAAATCTGCTACTTTGCTTGCAGAGTCTTCCATCCCCTAATCACTCCCCTGCTTTGATGAGGGACATGCAGAAGATGGTTTGCTGTTCCTAACTGCAGTTATATAAATATAATTTTTAATTTTCATCCTCATCATGTTTTATCTTAATTAATCTTTAATGGCAAATTAAGTTTACTTCTTCTGTGCCCATGTTTTTCTCTGCAGAGTCTTTATCTTAAAATATATACCACATATACTAGTGAACAAATGGCTCAGTAATACAAGTCAAAGCTGGTTTTGCTAATTTAAATTTTCCTCTATAGTCTCATTTGTACTATGCAAAACAGGGCAAGGGGATCATATATCATGAAGATAAACCTGTCAGAGCAACCCAAAGATATCCTTTTAGGAAAAAAAAAAAAAACCCATACTATTAAAATAATAGATGAGCAAAACCCAGCAGAGTGGTTTTACAGAAATTGCTATAACTCAGTCAGGCCTAGTTTATCTGTATTTAGATAATTTCTGTATAGCTGTAGCTTCCATATAGGATATTTCTGTAGTGAATTTTGATTTTTTCCTTTTTTATTTTTTTTCTTCCCTTGAGAGGACTCTAGTTTTACTCTTTCAGCTAGTGAAATGAAGAGTAGCAGTTCAGCTTTGCATTTTCTCAGACCCTGTATTGCCCTCAATTAGTATATGGCAGAGTACAGCTGAGTATGTTTTCACTTGTTTATCCTTGAAGAAATAAGTAAAATAATAGGATGTAAATATCAGGTAGTATCTTTATATCTATATTGTCCAGCAATTTCTTTTGGAGTGGATTATTTTAAATGTTGCTCTCCTCTTGAACTCAGCTGTGGGTTTCAAGCTTATGTGCATTAGGTATAGTAGTACAGTAGAGAGGGTAATTTTTGCCTTTTGGGTTTTCAATTCCTTGCATGTAGGGCTGCCACTTAAGAAAACTAGAAACCACTTTGCATCTTTGTATGCAGTCATTATTTAGGCAACTTTACCTTTCCCTACTTGAGAAGGGAGGGTGAGCAACTTGGAACATGTGGATGGTAAACTCAATATGTGGCCAGCTCATGTTTTTATAGCTCATAACTGTTCAAGCAGATGTTTCACAGAAGGCTTTTTGCTCTCATAGGATGTAAAACCTAAATACACATACACGTGGGTATGCACACACAAGCTAATAAAAATCTCAGACAGTTTGTTTCCTTATTCTTATAGAAAGTGGTAAAACAATTTCAGCAGGTTTTTCTTGAAAAGTAATGGAAAATTGAAAACTACAGAAAAATACTGCTCTGTGCCTTCATTTTTTCTTTTATTCCTTGAATTGATTATGGCCTGAAATGTTAACTCCTGACAATATAATTCTTATAAATGCACTCCCTTTAGTCTGCTGAGATTGAAGGATGAGTTCTCGAAGAGCATACATTGCAAAAAACAATAGCTTCCTTTAACTTAAGAAAGTTTTGGGGTAGGATTTGCTTGTTCTAGTGTTTTAAAAATTCTTTTTTTCTTTTTTTTTTTCTTTAAAGCTCTGGAGTCACTTTGTCCTTTTTACCCTCTTCCTAGAAAAATATGAAGAATTATCTTTCTCTCTTTCTCCTCCAGAAAGTTTTTTTTTATTTGATAAGGAAAAGGAAATTGGAGGGTCAGCTGTGGCAATATATCAGCCTTTCTGATATTTAGTTGGTTAGCAGATAAAGACCAACAGAATTAATCTTCTCCTTGGAGCCTTTGAGGTAAGATTACTGTGTTCCTTGGAGCAGAAAACATGACTTACAAAAACTGAGAAACCGCATTTTATTTTTTTTTAATATGAATGACTTATAACATGATTTAGTCCTATATTGGAAGCCACTTCATCCAAGATGAATTATATCATACACTGTAAAATCAGGTCTATTAATTACTCTGCAGTCAGTTTTCAAAAAACGCATTATTGTTTACTGATTTAATATAAAAAAATCCATCTTATTGTTAATTAGTACACTTTCTGAATCTCAGTCATGGTGCACTAGGAAATGTTTGTCTCTATAGCTGTACAGACATATGCAACATTTTATACATTGAGCATTAGGCATCTGTACAATTTGCTGGTAAGATAATCAAGCACCGATGCTGTCATAGAATATATCCAGTGAAAAGATGTTCAATTCTTTTCCTGCATTTAGCAGTTGGTTTGGCAGCAATACTGATTTCCCCTCACTAGAACTCCAAGAAAGCTCAGTTAAAAGGGATAGTAGCAATGTACAATACCCAAGTTAGGATAAAATCACTTCACAGAAGTTAAAATGACGGTGTCTGGTAGATAAATGCCTGCAAAAAAGAAAACTGCAGAACCCCCTTGAGCCAATTTTGATTGGGAAATGCAGATTAGTTTCACACAAATGGACTTATTTTCCAGTCTGAAAGGATTCTTGTTTGTTTGTTTGCTTATGGAAATTGCAAGTATCACTGAGGATTATCCAAGTCTAGCAAGTCAAAGATCATAAATAGTATTAATAATTACAATTTTAAGTCCTCTGATACTTTCAGTCACTTTTCAGAACATTTAACATTTTATAAATCTTGAAATACATTCTTTTGAATAGTATTAAAGGCTGTAGGCCACAGAATGTGGCAATTCCACTGTCTTCTCTGTGCCCGTGTTCCACCTCTGATGAGAGAGTTGAGTTGCACAAAGGGGTCACTTTGCATCTGTCTTTTGATTACAGGCATAGTATTTCCCTCAGGATTTCAGAACTATGTCATCCTTAATCACTGTATTGATCTTGTGTGGCCAAATTTCCACCTGCTGTCTAGGAGACTGGAGATGTCTAAGTGCTTATGTGATGTATGCATATGTCTGGTTAACATTTGAAATATTCAACAACATAGGCTGCTTGGTTACTTTGGGCTATTTCATTCCAGTATAAATTTGAGCAGTCTTTGGACAGAATATTTTGATGCACACGCATCACTGTTTTGTGCACACACACACACACACTCAGATACAAACTGGTATTCAAGACCTACAGGTCTCTGCTGAGCTGTTAAAAAGAGAAATCTGAATTTCAGGGAAGGCATCACCCCTGCCCTTCTGCCCCGAGGAGGATCCAGTGACCTCCCTCTGCCTTTCTGGAGTGGAAATTATGCTGTCACAGCTCCATCCTGGTGTCAACACAGGACACTGCTCTCTGCTTTCCACTTGACTTTCAGTTTTCCTCTTAGTGTTTATTTTTTTTCCTTACTTAGCTGAAACAGCATTTGTTTACCATCTTGACTGGAAGATATTTTCCTTCCTTTTGCATCTAGCAATCAGTCTCAGTCAGAAAAAATGCCCTTTTTGCTGCTGGTAGTCATTTCAGCATGACTGCATTTGCTCTGCCCCGTGAAGATCTGGCAGGATACAGGACAGGGCACTGACAAAAGAAACTCAAATTCCCCTGGTTTCTCCTGGTCTTGGCATTTCCTAAGGATCTTTTAAAGGCCTTCCATCTTCACATGTAGCTTAGTTCCCCATATGCTTCCCAGCAGCCAAACTACATGTAATGTGTGATTTAAATGAACTAATTTTTTAGCATTGGAAAAAGAGGAACAGGTTGAGAGAGTTGGGGAGCTTTCGAAGGCTAAAGAGTCTAGGAGTGGGAAAAAAGAGACAAAGCAAGAGCAACAAAATAACACCAGATGCAGAAACTGGTAAAGACAAAAATATACAAGAAAAAAACCCCAGAAAGAAGTGGGAAAGGCAAAACAATGTGGAAAAGGGAATCCAGTCTGACTTTTCAGATAAATCAAATCCTCTAACTTGCACCCTTTCTTCTGTTGTATGACTGTACCCAGAAATCCACATTTCAGAGACTAGGTCTTTCATCATAAGGAATGCTCTTTCCCATTGGACCGTTCTGTCTATTTTGATAAGTAGTACATGTGACCAGATAAGTTTGGTCATTCACCTGGGCTCATCAGTTGAAATTTTCAGGTTTTCATTTTTATGTAAAGACTTTTCATAGCAAAAGTTCCAGCTCGGTGATGGCAGCCTCTTTTATCTGGTACTACAGGGTGTGCTTTCTGCACCCCCATTAATAACTTTCTGCACATACTGGAGTTAAAGGAACTTTTGAAGTAAAAAAGCAACGTTGAAATGGGAAAAACTTGGAATAACTTTTATCTTCAAATCCCTGTTGCAAATGTAGCCCTTTACTTTTAAGAGGATAATATGTTTCCTTGGGTTTTCAAGATAATCATAAGACCTGTGTGGGTTATATAAGCTTTCTTGAGAGACCTACTAATCCATGGGAGACAAATGCCTGTTGAGATTAATCCATTTTCATTTTTTTTGAAGGCACAAAAATATGAAGCTTTTCCATTTAAGCCTTGGAGTTGAATGTAGAATGCATTGAAAAATTCCCTTTTTTTCCCCTCCTGCAAAGTTGAAAAAGACATTTGCAATTATGGTAATGTGCTCTGGATGAGCTTTTTTTGGGGGGATGGGAGAGTTGAAAGACCAGATTACATACACTTATACCTGCTTGATTAGGGATAAAAATAGTATCTCCTACTGATAAACTGTTTCATCACACAGCAGTATCTGCTGGGGCACATTTTCAAGCAATTAGAATTTCACAAGTCTATGAATCTCACTTCAGGAATGGTTTCCTTGCTAACATGTACCTTGTGAATGTAGGTAGGTAGAAAATAGTGTTCTGGAGATACACCACAAACAAATGCTCCTTGTTCATTTTTGCCTTTGTGGCAGAGTCTTGATCCCATCCAGAATTATGGTAGCAAAATCATCTACAACCACAATTTAGGAATAATACATCTGTCAGTTTGTTTTTGTATTACATTTTTTGCATAATTGTCCTAGCCTTTATTGGTATAGAAGATGTCAGTGTATATATTGCCCTACTTTCAAAGGAATGATTCTTTCTGACAATAGGAATCATGTGGGAGATATTTCATATTTTAGATGTGATGAAAAAAATGTATTTCACTTCTGTCATGGCTAAGAAAGGATAGTGAATATCCTTGAAGAATATATTTTCAAAATACTGTGTGAACTGCCTTGAAGTTGATACTTTCTGTGTGTTGTAGTCCTATGAATGCACCCACAGTAAATCTACAGATTGTCAAAGTAATTTTGGTTTAGATGTTAGCACATTTGGTCAGATGGCATTTTTAGTAAGTTTGCTAGATGGTGGTGTGCAGGTACCAAAACATAAAGCATGGATATGGATGTAGAATATTTCACACTAGTTTCTTCAGGAACAGCAATTGTAACAGTGCATTTTGTTGGAAAATTGTGATTTAAATTTATTTGTTCATTCTATTGGAGTTTGTATTGGTAGAGAAATTTACATGGCTAGGGTTATGTTTGGGATCCTCGAATTCTCTCTTTTTGGAAACATCGGATTTTTTGTCCTTTTGGGGTTTAGCTCTTGGAATACAAAATACAACCATCTATCTTTGTTATAGAGGAAAAATATAGGTAACTTTCCAGGCATATTTGGATTTAATGCCATTTTACACCCTTGGTCCACCTGAGACTTTGTATGTCCAATCCTGTTTTGACTGTCTCAGGATTCCACGAATACAGTTATAGATCGCATTCTCTGAATTTAAGAAGATGCTTACTAAAACACAGCCATCAGATAAACACTGTTTGTCTAACATGAGAAATAACAATTTCAATGAAAGCAGAACATCTAAAATTAAATGATTGCAGGAAATTTGCATCTAGTTAAGAATGACTTAGCATGACTCTAAACTTGGAGGACAGTTCTGAGGATACAATTAAATTTATCACATAAAGATGAGTAATTATTTTACAAGGCAAATTATACTAAATAGACGATGTGCAAGTAGAATCTTGCCACTGGAATTTGTTTATGAAGCTGTTTAAATATGAAAGTGAATATAGCAGTATTCTGGAGTTGATTAATTGCTAATGTAGCAAGTGAAACGTGCAGGTTTGGGCACTGTAGTCAGTGGAATAGGCTGAATTTCCTGAGGAAGGCAGGGTTGACATGTGGGGACTCTAAATAGCTTGTTGAGAGAGTGAAATCATCAGTCTCTTGCAGGGGATAAGGGGACTAGGAGGGATGCAGTGTTTCCCCCAAAAGGGAGGGAAAGTGGTTTTGTTGCTCAGACTCCCCGTTCACAGTGATGCCATCCTAATATGACACAGTACTTCCCAACCACATCCCTGTCCCTCGGGGTGTGTTTCACTTTTATCTGTTCTGCTGGGGGCACTTCAAAACCCTGGCATCTCACTGATAGTGGCTGGGCTGTGAGGACCTTTCATACTTCACAGATCCTGGAGTTTAACTGCCACTAAAGGTAATTACATTTTGTGGGGGTTTGTTTTCCCCTAAGGCTTGTTTCTGTGCAATCTCTTTGCAACATAGCTCATTGCCCCAATTTTATTTTCTAACTCCACATTAGAATCTTAATGGTTTGAAAGTATCAAGAAAAGGAAATGTTCTTCCATGGCAGAGTCATAAGTTTCTTTAAGGAAAAGGAAAAAAGAGAGGAAAAAAGAGAGGAAAAAAGAGGTAAAAATACTGAAATTACTCAATTACTTGCAACAATAATGTTGTAAAAAATTAAAAATTACAGCAATTGTGATACAGCTTTACAATCAGCTCACATTTTTGGCTTCTCCTTGGAGGATGTTATTTGCCCATGACATGTTTTCTCATGCCACTGCAGTCTTTGCTTTTCTAAGCCAGTTCCTATCATAACAGCAAACCACCCCAAAGATAGATGCAAGTGAATGGCTTCCCCAGAGGCACATTGGTTCTAAAAAACCAGACAGCAGTAAACAGGAGGGTGATGTCCTTCAGGGATATCAAATATCTTGCATTCGAGGAAGGAGCATCCTCTGAGGAGCAGAAGCCTGCGTCATGAGTGTAGCCCTGCTTTGGTTCGTGATTACCCACCAGCCTGCTCTCCAGCTTTCACATATTTCAGTGTTCCTTGTATTTATTTTGCAGCACACCAAATATTCTATGATTCACGCTGAGATTTGAAACTTAAAAAATCAATTCAAACAAAGTGGATTAGATAATAAATTACTAGAGGGAATAAAATTTAATTAAGGTCTTAATTTAAAATCAATAGTAAAGACAAGAACCAAGCCAAGGATTTGGCTCTTACCTTGCATGTACATTGAGCAGAAGTTGTCCAGACACAATTAATCCTGCCTTATTTTTTTATCTCAAGGAGCTCCACTCCTATATTGTAGTGTATGTATAGAAAGAGAATAAAGAAACCTCTGTAATTAATTTTCAACAATAGATTTATAGATTTATAAATATTAATACAGACACAAGGGTTCATTGTTCCCACAGTTTAATGCAGTAAAGAGGAGTATGCACAACCTCGGGCACTCTGTTACCAGTGGACTTCCAGTGGAAATGGATTTAGTTTTGTGATGTATTTTAGAAGGTCTTTGTAGCACCTTTCACAGCTTTTTAATGCTGTAATTGAAATGATTGTCAGGTGGCTCCCAGCATTTAGATATTACAGCACCAAGCCTGACAAGATGTGTTTGGACAACGCTCCTGGGCACATGGTGTGACTCTTGGGGATGTCCTGTGCAGGGCCAGGAGCTGCATTCTGTGATCCTTGTGGGTTCCTTCCAACTCAGCTTATTCTGTGGTTTCCTCTGGGAGAATGACACTCTCCTACCAGAGCCATGGTTTGGTGCATGGACGTAGCCCAACTGTGACACAATGAATTTAAAAAACTTGCTTCGATGTGCAAGGCTTTCCATTAATATTTACCTGTGGTAATAGCTGTGGTATTAATTGCTATTATGAATTATTTGTGCAGCAAAGTGTAATATTTATTGAGGAAAGCCTACACAATTTCATCTATAGAAAAGACCTACTTTTCTTTAAGTCAGTAGAGTTTGAATTATGGTAAGGTTCATCATACAAAATTAACTTTATGCAGTTAAACATGTACCACCATAGCTCTTCTAGTTCTGCACATAGCTTTTTGTTTACCATATTTAGGTTCTGAAAATGATGAAAAGTAGTTGAAACAGCAGAAAGAAAAGCCGTTCTTATTCTTTGGGGCATTTCTGAAGGGAACTAGTCTCAAGTGTTTATATAGTATTTCAAAATGTGTAATACTATATGGATAGGTATTTTTAAGGTATAGAGAGGATCTCTTTTGAATGGAGCTGTAATTAATGAGACAGGATAAATTAGTGAATGCATGTAGCATTTTATTAAGTCCTATTCTCTAACTACTTAAATACATTTCTTCAGAATTTTAGTGGTAAATTTCACTTTGTATTATGAACAAAGAGACTTCCATCCTCTCCCCATGCAAGCGAGTCCTCATCACTAATTATGTGTTGGATAATGAGGAAGCTTGAACTGTACTTAGCCTGATGTTTACTTTCCAGTTCTGTAGGTCAAGAAGAATATCCTAACAGCTTAGAACAATGCAAAGATAGCCAGCTGCAAGGTTTTATTTGTCTTTCTTTCACATTCTGGTCATGTAAATATTTGCCTGATATTGCATTTCACTTGTCAAGTATGTTCTTTACCAGTATTCATAGCATAATAGTTAAGAAAAATATTTCACAGCAACTAAATACTTTTTATTCTTAATCTATTCTTATTCACCGCTGACATTTTCTTTTGTCTTGATGTTTGTATGCATACTTGGAAATCTTACCTCATAACAGTACCCCAAAAACTAACATGAATGCTCCAACCTGTCCTGCACCTACTATGGAATTCTCTGCCTGTCCTGCTGTTCACATGAAACCTCCCTCTGGTAACATTTCAGCCAGTGCACATCATGTACTAGAAATGGAGAATTTGTAAAGGTGACACAGAATCCCACTTAGAGACTTGTCAGGTTAGTTAAACCCACGGAGAGCTATTTCAGGTGACAGTAAAATATAAGTAGACAACACAGTTACAAATGATTATAGCAGAACAATTATGCTTAAAATGCACTATGGTTGCAGTTAACAAGGTATTTGTTGCTTGTCTGACTTTCAGCTTTTCTCAGGACAAGGTAAAATTCTATTTCAGACCTTGCTTGAGTTTTAATTTTGCTGTTGGTTGAGTGCTCTGTAACAGCTCCCCAACTTCAGCTGTTACAGGCTGTTTTTCACCTGGAAACGCCTTTATCTGCTGTATATTGGCAGACAGTCTGGCCCTTCCAATTAGAGAACAAGTTCACTTTCTGGGAATGTAAACATCATCTTATTTCTCTAGGAGTTGTCTTCACTTCCCAGGCTTTAACCAGGGAAATGCAAGTCTCAAAAGTATTATTTCAGGAAACGTGAACAGAATTATCTAATGCACGGACATTTTCTTCTCTAAGCATGTTATATTGCTATTTAATGCCAGTGTGTTCATTTAGAGATGTCCAAGATCATTCTGAATAAGAAATACAATTCAGAGTAAATGCCTGTGTAGAAGAAATAGGTTTTCCTGTTGTTGGTTGACATATTTTGAAAGGGTGTATAAAGGTTTGAGGACAAGACCTGTGGATGTCTACGGTGTTCTGGAAGCAGCTGAGGAGAAGAGGAAATGAATATTCCATGAGGGCACCCCATACATACCCCATTAGGAGCTGTACCTGTGTCTCTGTAAAACACCTTCTTGTGGCAGTGGTCATGGTCTCGTGTCCAAGGCTGGCAAATCTCCGTCAGTCACAGGATCCCAACATGCCCAGCTGAGAACATCTTTGATGTGGTATGCCCTACTGCTTGATGGCTTTTTTCCCAGGTGAACAGCGAGGAGTTTGTGGGAAGATCTGAGTACTTTCTTATCTCAGGATGCTGGGCAGTCGTGAAAGTGGCTGCACAGGAAGGAATTAGATTTTGTGGACAGATGGCTGCAAATTCCTGAAGGAGAGAGATTTAGATTCTGTCAGCATCTTATCAGTGTCTCAGTGCTGTGCTGCAAAAAAACCCCTATGTTATTCTGATTTTAGACATTCTGATGTTTACTTTGTCTTTAGTTTAAGGTATGATTCACTAATTACTGAGTTTGCCAAGGAAAATGGTGACAGTAAGAAGGTAATAAAGGTATTTTCAGTTCTAGTCTTAACTGTGACACTGTGAAAACAGCATCTATAGTTGCTTTTAACTCTTGTGAATTCTTGAGGGGCCAAAAGCCCGGTATAGCACTTATTGCATCATTGCAGTGAAACATTTCAAAGATGTGTGCAGTAATACATTCTGAAAATCTGAGGGAGCTATGTTTGTTTAGAAAATAGATTGGAATGTAATAGACTTGGAGCATTCTGCAAAATTCAATATTTCCACAAGACAATTCAGTAATTCCACAATTTCCACATTTTTAAGAGCTTCAGTTTTCATCTAGAATCCTGGCTTTTTAGAAGGTATATATATTGTATGTCTGCAAGTATAGTGAGAGTATAATGTGCTAGATAAAGAATAAATTGGAAAGATACTGTAGGCATAGTACATAAATTCAGCTTGAGAGAATATCAGCTTTTGTTGTTAAACTAATAGCCTTGTTCAGTGAGTTGAGTCATTCTCTAGGATGACTGGCACCCTTTTACAAGGTGGGTTATCAGTTTCACTTTTAATAAAATACAAAAATTGACACACTGATGTTGCAGTTCACATTTCATTCTATGTTTACCTCAATGGCAAAAAGAACAAGGCTAGGGTAGAGTGACTGAGTAAAGCAATGGTCACTGAGACTTTTGTACTGAAAAAATTAGTCTGCCCTTAAAAATTACTATCTGCTGCCCACATACATCAGACTGCTTCTAAAGGGTTTAAGGATAGCCACGGGCTCCCCTGAAATAGTCTTTATTTCGTAGTTATCTGTCTACCTGATCCTGTTTCAATTGATCTTAGTCTAATTGGATGATCATATTTTCTTTCCTTCCTTGCCAAACAATTCAGTGGTGGTCCATTAAGTACTGGGAAGATGCATAACTGTCATTGTTCAAAAGTACTGTTCCATCTTAAACATCTGGCATCGCCTCTTCCAGTTGTTGTACTGCAAACACAAACTCAGTCAAAGAATCAGAAAAGTCAAGACACTTAATCAACTTAAGAAAATAAAGTTAATGGTGAAATATTTTTGTTTTTATGGTACTGAGAAACAACAGTTTCCAAGTTGGCAGGAGTAAACGCATCCAAAATCAGATGTTGTGAAGAAATGAGGTTCTTGTACCCACAGTAACTGCTGTGGTACAGAACCCTTTTCTTACCAAGGTTGTTTTGTTTCAAGTGTGTAACAGTGCTTATAGTTCCAAGGGGAACAAATTTTCTTTTTAGTATGTTTCTCCCCTAGAACAAGCTTTAAATTTACATGGTGAAATTTAGGCTGTTAAAATAAGGGTAATGTAGAAAAGGGTTTTTAAAGTCTCTACTGTAATTCTTACCAAAAATGTATTTTGTGGTTTTAATATTTGTATTTTTCTCATTATTAAAAATATTTCAGATCTGCAAAGAATGAACTTCTTTACTCTATCTGTTTTCTGGAGGATACTGACCAGAAAATGTTAGAAAATGGGATCAGAATGCTCAAGGATGTTCTTGGAACTACCTCATTGTGCAGAAACAGAGTAGCTCAAACTCCAAATAGATGTTTAAGTCATAACTTAGTGTGAAATATGTACTAGCCTTTTGTGAAATAGCTCTGGGACATGTTTTTTCTTTTGCTCTCAGAATAGAGACACTTTCAAAGAGAATTATGAAGGAGGGCAATAAGGTGGTGCTTCAAAAAGCCAAGTAGTCTGTATTCCTCAGTTGCCTCCTTTGCACCCTACTACTTCAGCAGACTTGTATTTAAATTATCTTTTCATGATTAGGTTTATGTCCTTGGAAAATAGCTTTTCATTGTCTACTTTGCTTTTCTAATCTACACATTTATTTTTATCCCTTATTGGCTTTAATGAGCTAGATTGTTGTAGTGCATTTTAGACCTATTGAATCTGTAATTTTATGTCATTGCTTTTAAATAAGTGGTTTTTTATATTTTTTAACCGGTTGTGCTGTTTTATGGAGCTGTCTGTTTAAGCAGGAAACTTCACAATAACTTTTTCTGGTTCAAATTCTATCTTATACTGTGTTCTGAAAAGTTTATCTAGAAAGTCATGAATATGGTAATTTCTATTTCTGAGCAGCTTTTTTTATGCTATTTTTGTTCCACAATAGTTAGATGTATAGTTCTAAGTGAGTAGGCACAGTGTGAGCACAAGATGGAGAAATGGCTTTCTTATAAAAAAGTAAGCTGTAAAATGAAAATCATTAAATGATAATAATACACTAATCATGTTTCTAAATTTTGCAATGTTAATTCAAGCATCTAATTCTAGTGTGACGTAGTTCTTAACAAAGAATAATTTTTAAACAGAGTTAATCTTCTAATGGAGGATAGCTGTCACTTAAATTTTGTGGATGCATGATTTTCAAGGAAAGAGGAATTGTAAGAAAAAAAGTGCTAAGTAGAAAAGGAGGACATGCAGTGTAAGTGGGGTGAAGGTCAGAACAGGATTTCAGAAATACTGATTTTTACTGCAATGCTTTTCAGAGATTCTTGTTTTTTAGATCAGGAAAAAGAAAATATATCTAACCAAGATGAGAGTATACTAAAGACCTGAGCCAAACCTTGGGAATAATATCATGATATAGCAATGAGAAGGTCAAAAACTATTTTAAAGTAAAATTAGGACAAAATAATGAAAACATATCAATAGTTGTATCATGTCGTCTACTAAGTATTCAGTGAAATTCATATGCTGATTAGTCATGAAAAGCATAGAAGAAATTGAGGGCAAATTTAATGTGATCTATCATTGTCATGGCTTTTTAGGCTCCTACAAGAAGACTTTTAAGAACTTTTCAGTTAATAACAGTAGTCACAATTACTATTCCATTCTTTTGCCATTTTTAGGACTTTTCATGAGCACTTCTCAGCTTTTTTTTGTCTTTGATCCTGTGGACTTTTGACCTCACAACATCTCATGGCAATGAATGCCACAGTTAATTACATGGTAGGTAGGGCAAAAAGTCCCATCCCTTTGTTTTAAAATTTCTACTTCATATTTTCATGGGATGTACTATAGTTTGGTCCATTTCTCCATGGGAATGTATTTTCCAGAAATCACTCTGAATGCATGACCATCCTTTCTGTTGTCTCCTCCTAAAGTTTATTTTGGCTTTATATTTGAAGGTTGGAGAGCCATCACTCTGCACAGTATTCAGGAGTTGAGTGCAGTATATAAAAGCACAGTGATGCTCTTCTGTTTTGTGTCTTTTCCTAACAATTTCTAGTGTTGTATTTGTGGTTTTATGACTATTAATTGTTGTGGTGATGTTTTGTGATAGCTGACCCCTGAATCACTTCTGAATGGATGTAAGTAAGTCACTGTGAATAACTGTTCCTTTTTGTGCTCAGTATGTTAATAATGGATTTATTATTTCAGCCTTCATATTCTTGTGTGTACTGTTGGACAAAACCCAACTGAGATATAATTACAGGATTCCTGTATGAGAATTCTGATTCCTTTGCAATATTATTTCATAATTTTGTTATTCAGTTTCTTAATTGTGAGAGTAGCTTAGTGGTAACTCTGCAAATCTCACATTAGATTTGTGAGTAACAATAAGTTGATATATATTTTTCAAGATTAAAACCCATGAAAAGCTTGTCTAATTCTCATTGTACAGGAGAAGTCAAAAAAGAGATTACACTATGATCAAGTAGAGGATGCACATAGTACAGGTGAAAACCTAAACCCAGGAAACATCAGGTTACATTGCACAGTGTTTGCCTTTTGTAAAAATTAAAATTATTATTTAGCAAATTATTTGAGTGGAATTTTTAAGGAATATGCAATTATAAAACTGTAATATTATGACAGGGACTACTGTATTTAATGAGTTTCTCCTTAAAAATCCAGCTAACACAGGAGAATGATTCTTGAGAATAAACTCTGAGGCAATGATGAAGGAACAGCTTCTTGCTATGTTGGCATAGTTGAGCTGCAGCATAACCAAGAAGTGTTAAACAAACACATTTTTTACAATCAGAAGATAAAGAAATGAGGTTGATTATCACACTACAGTTTATTATTCAATACTGTGCAATGCATAAACTCTTTTTACAAGCAAGCAAAAGCATTCCAATTGTAAACTAGACAAGATATTGTCAATATCTGATTAAAAGAGGCTGAGCATCCACAGTCTCCAGTATCTAATCTTATCCAGGATGCAGAGATGTCTGTCTGTATCTTAGGAGGTTTCTGTTTTTGTTTACATTGCTACCTTCAAAAGGAGGTGACCTACTTGTCTTGGAGGCTGTGTTAAATTTGTTTGTTTGTTGGGCTTCAGTCTACGCCATGACTTGCTAGTCAAATGAAGAGCTCATTTCAGCAGCTCTAGGAAGGCGAGAGGATTCTTTGTTTCTGCTGCCTGCTTGGTTGCTGATAGAAAAATGCCTCCAGACATAGTAAGGCCCTCTACCGATTTTTTTCCACTTTCTTGTCAGCCTGTATCATGTTAGCTGAATATCAATATTGTGCATAGAAATGTGAACTATTTATCATGAATTACAGATAAGTCGTAGAGAGAGATTAAATTACAGCACGCGTTAGTATTGCATGATATTGATGTAGGCAGGTTGCAAAATGTGATAGACATGCATAACTTTGCCCTAAAGTACAATATAGTTGGTTCCAAACTTTTCCTGTCAAGAGGAATTAATTTTGTTGGGCAGTATAACTTTATTTTGTCATTTTATCCGTAATGAAAATGACGATACTCTTTGAGGAGTTCATGAGGGTTTATGGGCATATAAATGGCAATACAAAACATAAAAATCTCTTGTAGGTCAGAGGCTCATTTAGCACCTGTATTGGCTTTGTCAAAGGTCAACACGTTTAGAGAAGGTAATAAATAAGAAAAGCATACATTGAGATATCCTAGGAATGTTCTCTGATTCCTAGCAATTTACCATTCAAAGATTTCCCAAACAGGAGATAATGACACTGCATTTAATAGTTATTTATATATTTTTAATCCATGAATTTTTAAAAGTAGGTAATTTTTCAGGATGAATCTATTTGAAATTTGCAGCATTCTATATAAAAAAATGTATCTTAACTATGCAATGTGTGAAGAAGATGCTTTTTTCTCCACCTGCTAGTTTTATTACAGGTCCTCTAGTATTACAGCTGGAAGTGCTATTGAGCTACTGTTCTCTAATTTTATATTTTGTCACGTTTTGTACAGAAATCCATTCCTTACCTTTGATCATACTCTTTGCCCTTCTCTATCCTTTTTCTATTTCTGCTATAAATTGAAACTGTAGACATTATTTGTCTTAAATTTTATTTTGTATTTATTTCTCTATCTATTGGGACAATAGTTTTTATATTTGTTTTGGGGCTTTTTTTTTTTTTTTTAGATTTCTCAAGTTTGTTTGCCTTTTAAAAGATGAATGGCTGTTTAAATATGAAATTCTTCATATGTATGTTCATATATAGATATTTAAGTGCAAATATAATAGGGCCTGTAGCAATAGGACAAGGCACAGTGGTTTTGACCAGAAAGAAGACAGAGTCAAGATTTGGAAAGAATTTTTTATGCTGAGCATATGAGCCAGTGGCACAGGTTGCCCAGCAGAATGGTAGGTGTGCCATCCCTGGAAACATCCAAGGCCAGGTTGGGTGGGGCTCTGAACGAGCTGATCAGGTTGAAGGGGTCCCTGCTCATTGCTGGGGGCTTGGACTAGATGACCTCAAAAGGCCCTTCCTAACACAACCCATTCTATGATTTGACACTTCAAACTCCCCTTTCGTTAAAAAAACACTTATTCTTGTGTTTTGGTTTTTGGTTTAGTACAGGTATTTTTTGCAAGGAAAAGGTGCACTGAAGAGCAGATATCTTTATAAATATTCCCTCTTTTTTCAGTCATTATTGAGGGTAAAGACTGAGTCCCACTTGCAACTCGATCTGTTTTGCAGTGTCTAGTTGAGTCTTCAAAGTTACTGAGTGCTTCTTCCCTTGAGAGCATTTAAATCGTATTGATCTATTTATTTATTTAGAGTGAGGTTAGACTATTTACGTTTTCAGTAACTCCAGAGACATGTCGAGAGATGACATAGGAGTATACATTTTCAATACATATAAGGGTTCTGTGAAGTGAAAAAAATTGAGATTTTGTTATCCTTTGTGAGCTGAACTTCAAAGTATTATGTTGGTTTTGCTTGTTATAGGGATTATTTACATTTTTCCTGAGGATATACAAATAAGACTACAGACACAGCTTTTAAATATTTTTATTAAACTGGGTATTTTAGCCTTTTTGTTAGATTAAAATTATACTTCATTATTTTTACCTTCTTAAATCCTGGCTTAAATTCACAAGCCTTTAAGAGAAGGGGGAGCTGCTGTTGGCGTCTTTTTTCCAAAAGTCCCTGAAGCATCCCAGAATGAGGGATGTGCCTTCACCACTCTTCTGTGCAGAGGAGGTTTAACTGATGATCACTGCCATCCGTGTCTTTACCCTTGTGTAACAGGAGGTGGAAATGACTTGTCTTAAAATGGCATGGCTTGAAATCTTGGGAGAATGGAGATCTGAACCTCTGCTTCTCCCATCCCTAGATATGTTACTCAGTCCCACTGATGGGTAAAATTACACCTTCATTCACCACCCTATTGAAAAACGTTGAAACAAAACATTAAAGGATAATATTAGAAAATTGCAGCTAGGAGTCAGTATTTTTACCTTTCTGTAACTTTTTTTTGAGATTTGTGTTCTTGAAGCATGCAAATCATGCTTTATGCAAAATTGTATGCTGGTTTGCCACATTTTAACAATCTTTATGTAATTTTCAATGCTTACTTTTTTATTTTTTTCCAAGGAGTTTATTTCATGGAGCATTTAATCAAAAATGCCTTAAGTTACTAACATTAAACTCTTTCAAACCTTCCCTTTCTGTGTGTCCTAAAAGCAACAAATAGGAATCAGGTCTGTGATAATTTTGTACAGACATTTTTTGATGCCATGGCTCTCAATGTATCATATAATGATAATGACCTACTTGGATAAAATTATGACTCTTTCATGAATGAAGGAGAAAAAAAAAGAGGAGACAGGTTTTCCATGTTCCTTAAAAAGTATCATTTTGTCCTCTAGGTGCATTTTTTTTTCTTCTTCTTCTTTTTTTTCCCCCAGGGAAGTGGCAGTCTCTCAAAAAACATTGTTAAACAGACCAGAAAGTTTGTCAAAGAATGTGTCATTCAAACTAAGTCTTTTTATAGAATTTCTTTTTTCAGTCAGTATGGCTGCCCCTACTGGTACAAGCTGCCTGTGGATATGGGCTGCTTAGTGCCTTGGCCTTCCTGTGAGTTGTCTTGCTTTACTCCTTGTTTAGTCAATGACAATATGAAAAATCAAACTTCAAACTAAAAGAATTAAATTTGGAATGGTGGCTGAAAAAGGCAGAAACAGATTGGGACAAAGGAAGAAAAGAGAGAAGAAATGAAAACATAAAACTTTAAAAGGTTTCTTGAATATAAGGAAAAAATATTGCTACTATTTCATTATGCCTTGTTCCTCTTCCATCCATTTTAAGGATATGAGACATATTGAAGAACAATTTTAAAATAGTAATTCCTTGTATTTATTACTATTTATCTATAAACATAATCATTTATGAATTGAATCCTAGAAACTTATTCAGAAAGTATGTCCTAGAACATGCCACTTATAAAATACAAATACAATGAAAAAATGTCATTATTGCCTTTGAAGACAGGTTAAATGTGACTTCAGACAAATACTTTTGAAATCCTCAAGTGCCTGTTGGATGTAACAGCAGCTCAGGGAAGAAGAAGAAAAGAAATTAAGTTGGTTTGCAAGAGTGCACAGGATCCAGTTCAAAATGTTACTGTCCAACTCTTTAGGTCACTGTAATGTAATTAGATTCAATATTCTGATGAGAACAGCAGAATTCATTATGTTACTGCCTAACTTGAAAAAACCATCTCTGTTAAAATGAGGAGTTCAAACCAAGGAAATTGAAATAACCATTCGTAAGGGTAAAGTACATTTGGATGTAATGAGGATAATTTTAATTTTGAAACATCAAATTAGAGTTTCAGTGAAGACTCACACCACAGCATCAAAAAAGATTTCAGTGAGAAAATAAAAGGTACTATTAAATCAAAGGATCAAATGTATTATTAACTAGGAAATCAGTATTCAGTAGGTCCAAGAAAGGCAACTAGAAAAATGTACACTTTCTGCCTGTTAACAAATATTATGGCATTCCAATCAAATCTTGAAAAATAACTTGATAAAGGCATAGGAAAAATGCTGGAAGGATCATTGCCTGTGTATAAGCGACAGAAAGCCTTACAGAGGATCTATAAGACAAGTAGAGATGGGGGGGTTTGTTTGTTTTTAAAAGAAGCGTTATCATCAGAAAATTTTGTGCTTATAATAGGATGAAAAGAAATTGTATTGATATGCCTCCTTAAACTTAGGCAATGTCATTTAGCATGGGAGAGCAAAGGCTGGAAAGACCTGCAGGGTAGTCCTTTTTAGAGGAACAGTAAAACCATCTTAATGCCTCCTGTTAAAGGAGAATTGTTGCAGCAGCCTTCTTGTTAGAGGGTAGAAATGAGCTGAGACACAGATTTCTTGTTTATCACAGCATGAAAAGGGTCCTGGTTTATTCTCTTTACAGCTCAGCCATCCTGACTCCAACTATTCACTGACTCTGGCTGCAGCAGGCTCCTGCTGTAGGTTTCCCTTGCAGCCTCTCACTGCTGGTTATTTCCTGCTAAACTCTCACTGCATGTGTGAGTTTGCAGACTCTGAGTGCAGCTTTTACCCAGCTAGACTGTGACTGCATGTTCCAACAACAGACCCAGACTGCAGACCCAGACTGACCTCACTGCAGTGATTCTCTCTGTCCAGGATCCTTCTTCTTCATGATCTTCCATGATTATACTTTCCTCACCAGCTATCCCACTCCCTTTTATCACATTTATCTTTGGATATAGCTGTTCCTCATCAGTGGTGAGGCTGTGTTGGGTATTTAACACAGCTGCTACTTATCCAGGGCAAGGTCACCTGTATTCCCTTCTCCTACAGAGGATCTGTTGAATTTCTTACATGGCACACAATATTCAAAGAACTGAAATGACAACATTGTCAAAAGTGCTGGGATTAACTAAATGGGAAAGATTATCAAAGTAAATCACACTTCAAGGCATGGTGAGCAGCAAAAATTGTAAGAGGGAGAGGTTCCTTTTAGGCTAATAGGAGCAGCAGGCAGAGGGGTCTTCCTAATACAAGTTAAATTAGTGGATCAAATCTTTAAAGCACTTTTTTACCAGTAAGACAGACATTGATCAAAGTATCCTACAGAAGTAGAGAGTAGTTCACATATAGCCAACTCACTAAAGGAAAAGCCTGTGAAATATCACGGAGGCAGTTGTATTTAAGGAGGTCTGCATTGGCTTATTTATCTTGCCTCAGATATTTCTTTTTGCCATTAATTAAAAACCCAAACCCTACTTTTTAATACTTTCATAATTGGTAGAAATGGTAGAAAAAATAGCTTGTTCATAATTAAAAATGGTGGAAAAATAGCTTATATTATCTGTAAAAGCTAGAGTGGTTTCCAAGCTTTATGTGTAAGGATAATAACTACTGGGTTTTTTTCCAGTGATCTCCTTAAATCTAAGTCTCATCCTCATTGCCACTATCACAATCCCAGGAAAAAGGGGGAAAAGGTGAGAAAGACGTTCCCTTTAGGGCAAAAAGGAAACACTGAAGAATTGCAGAAAAGTGTTGAATGAATGGGTTATAAGGTGTCAGTAGTCATAAATGGAAAATAATGTTCATGTAAAACACGGTCCTCCCGTTATATCCGCAGTGTGTTCCTGGTTTCATCACTAGAGAAAGAGATCTGCGAGTTATAATAGGCTGTGCTCTG
Source organism: Prinia subflava (assembly GCF_021018805.1). Lineage (NCBI taxonomy): Eukaryota > Metazoa > Chordata > Aves > Passeriformes > Cisticolidae > Prinia > Prinia subflava. The sequence goes on along the minus strand of NC_086253.1, from coordinate 16,717,386 downwards.
AAAATGTCACTTCTGTGCTGAGTAGCTATCAAAACAGCAAATATGACATTAAAAGTTATTAGGAAAGGAAAAGAAAACAAAAGAAAACATCATTATATCTCTGTATGAAGCTATTGCCTTTATCTTGATTGCTGTATGCTGTTCCAGTGTCTCAAAAAGGACAAAACAAAGCTACAAAAGGTACAGAAAAAGCCAGCATGAATGATCAAAGGTACAGAAGGGGTTTAGTACAAGGACATGTCTAAGTAGATCAGGACTCTTCAGCATTGAAAGAAATTACTAATGAGGCGGAAGACAGGAGATGAGATAGGAGGTTATAAAAGTGAGTGGCAGGAAGGGACATAAAGAGGTTCAGTGTTTCTCATTATTAAGGTATGAGGAGTGAAATTATCCTGTGGCAGATTCAGAACGTGCCAGGGGTGTACCTATCACAGTGCATATATTCAGCTTGCAAATGATACTGATTTTGGCCAAAGCTTAGATGGATTAAAAAAAATGTTTTACAGATTCATGATGGAAAAATCCAAAAAGGCAACTATGCAGGAAATTTACCTCTACTTCAGAAACCCCTAGCTGAAAAAAAGCAGGGATATCTTAAAGTAGATACCACTGTTTTAGTCTTCTCAAGGCATCTATATGATATGATATAAAGCTGGAGGTGTATTTGTCCTACCCCAGTAGAAAAGTTCTTAAGTTATGGACTTCGCCTGTGCAGGTTCTGAAGTCATGGGTGGAGGAGGAATACCCATCTTAGAAACTGGATAAAAACCTGTTTGCTGCTTCTGCAGTCTGTGCTAGGAGATGAACAGAAAGGATTTAAATAATTTACTGTTCCTCTATAAAATGTCATTGGGTTGAATTGTCCAGCTTGAAAATTTTTAGAGAAGGGATGAAGCTGACTGCTTTGATTGTGTCTTAGAGTGTGGGTTTCAGACCACAAAGATTCTGAATCCTTATGTCTTTTCTGGATTTCTTTCCTGGGGGCTTTTACAAGGGAACTGCAAATAATTTGTTTCCATGGTTCATGCAGTATTAAGACTGCTTACATGGATCAAGACTTGTGAAGCTGCATTGGCTAACACTTAGTGATGGTTTCACCTTGGCTTGTTTCTCTGCCAAAAATCATGCATTTTAGAACCAAAATAGTTTTAAATGTAGATGGAAGAATATTGACAGAGCCTTTGAGACAGAGTCTAAAAATAGGGACCTAGTTGGTTTTCCTTTAGTCATGCACTGTGAGCTTTAATACTTCAACCATAGGTGTGTAAAGGTCACTGTCAATTCAATCCTTTGCAGTGAAGGAGGGCTCATTGCCACCCAGCAGACTGACTGTGGGACACACTTTGCAAGCAGAACTTGTTTTGCTTGATTTCATTGTGCTGACCTGGGAATTTACTAGCTGTTTGCTGCAGTGCTTTGTCTGAGGCAGTACAAGAGAGAGGTTCTTTTTATTGTATTTTTTTTCCCTGAACATAAGAAAGAAGAAAAAAACTAGAATCAGCAGTTTATCTGAGACAGCTTCTCTTGTGCTTGTCTAGGGAAACACAGGGGACAGTAAGGTGATTAAAACTCATAGTGATTTCCTTCACCACTTAAAAATGAATTTGCTGAATTTATCAATATTTGTGATGTTGGTCCCTTCATCAGTAAAGCTGAAAGTGATTTCCTGCCTGGTAGCCTATCAGTGAATATAGGTTGGGAACAAGTTCATCTTAAAGAGCACCTGAAGTCAGGTATAATAATGTGAGAAATACTTGGCTTTTCCTGTGTTTTGTGTTCTTTGTCCTGTAGCAGAGCTCCCTCTGCTCTTTGAGAGCAGAGGATGAGTGGTGCCCAAGGCTGTGCCCGGCTTTGGGGTTTGCAGTACAATAGAGAGGTTGGCAAAGTGGAACAAGTTCAGCTGAGAAAAACTGGGTGTTTAAGGGGCTGCATTGCAGCTGAGAGAGCTGAGAGGCCTTTTTTGCCTGAACAAGAGAAAGCTGGAGGGGAACGTGTACAACCTAGGGGCTGCTTAGAGAGAGATGGAGCGAAACTTGTGCATCCACCAAAGCTACAGCAAGGAAAATCCTGTGTCATCATAAGAAAACTTCTCAGGCCTGAGGGTGATCAAATGCTGGAATAGGTTGCTCAGAGAGACCGAAATCTTCATCCTGAGAGATTTTCAGGACTTGTCTGGACAAGCCCTGAGTGGCCTGACCTAACTTTGAAGATGGATTAATCTTTGAGGCTGGTTCTTCTTCTAGCAGGAGACTGGACTAGATAATTTCCAAAGCTTTCTGTTCAGGCATTAAACCTGTGTGAGCCCATCAGAGGCCCATTGTGTCCTGCAGAGAGTATGCAGTCGTTTTGTGACTTTAAACCAATTTATAAAACTATGTTTATTGCTGAGGAAAAGACCATTTATTCTCTAACTTCTGCCTCTTCTTGGCAATTACAGCGTTTCTCCTGGTCCATTTTAAAAGTGACTTCCCATAAATTATTACCATATTCTTGTGTATGTATTCTCTGTTGAAGAATATTGACCCTGTTTATCTCTCCTGGAACATAAATTTTAAGCACATATTTTATTTTTGTATATTGTGAACTGCCATACCTTCTCTATGCCACAGGCCATCTACCCTGTAATACTTTTTTGGTACCTGTTTGACAAACAAACATGTTCTGGTATTTTTAGATTGTGTGGAATTTTCTTTTCTTTTTAGGATTATAGTCTGCTTTAAGAGGGATATATTCTGAAAATTATGTGGATACTTCAGTGTAGTTGAGTAGTTTACTGCAGAATTTTTCCATGAATCAAAATTAGGCTGATTAGTCTGTCATTCCCTCAGCACTCCCTTTTTGTCAAGAGACAAATGCTATATTTGTCCTTCTCTGGTCCTCTGGGACCTCCCTTGTCCTCCAGAAACTCATAAAGATAATTTTTAGTGATTCAGAAATTGCTGTCTAAGGTGAATTTAATTGAGACCAGACAATTTGAATACATCCATCTTACCTAAATATTCATTAACATATTCTTTATATACTTCAGCTTGCAATCCAGTTTTTTTTCTCTTAAGTGGGTTTGAATAGCATGTCAAGATTTACCATTTTTTGAAGGCTGGTGTACAGGGGATATTAGAAAATTATATTTTACCTTTCTCTGTATTGTTTTCCCTCCCTTTCTGCTACCACTGACATGCTTGTTTTATTTTCAAAAAAATTATTTATTGGGTATTTTAAAATTCTTTTTGTTCATTTTGTCTCTTGCAATTTGAAACTTATTTTATTTTTCCATTCTGTTTCATATCCTTTTGCTCTATATTATTCCTTTGTTATATGACCTTGGGTTTTTTGTTTGGTTGGTTTTGGAGGTTTTTTTGGGAAAATTACTTTTAGACAGCCAATTGTTGAAGGTTTTCAAGTGCAACAGGGTCCTCCTTCTGTTCTTTGGTACAATTTGTGCATTTAATGTAACTTTCCTGCATAAACTGCCAGCATACGTGCACATGTTTTTCTTCATGTCATCTTTCTAAATGACCTTTAACCACTCTCCAGAGTTTGGTGAAATCTGTTGAGTTTGATGGTGTGATTGGAGAGTGTTTCTGTTTTATTTCTGTAGCTGTTACATCCCATTTTCCTAAAATATCAGTTTGACTGCATTCCCCAGAAGACATTGTTAATACATTCTTTCCTCTTAGATAGCATCAAAACTAAAATAACCTCTCCACAGTAACTTGTTCACTCTGAAATTACAATTTGCTTCCAGTGTGATACTCAGACTGGAATATCTTAGCTTCTTATTGGGAAGTCTTAGCTTTAGCACATTGTATCTAAGTATTTTAAGTCCCATCATATCTCATTTTTTTATTTTCTCTGTTTTATAGCTTTTATGTGTGTTCTTGAAACTAAGGACAACATTTGCCTTTTTTTTCCCACTGGAAGAGCTTGCTGAACAAGTGACTGTTCCACACCAATACTTCAGTCCTGTGATTTGCCTCATAAAGCTCTGCCCTACCGGTTATGTCTTCACTTGTGAAATAATATCTCCTTCTTTTTGCTTTTTTCCAGCTCACGTTCACCAGGCTGTCATGCCATTCTTTCTGCATGCCTGAAGAAACTCTGTCATTGTGACATTTGACCAATAAGTTTCATTCTTGCAGAGTCTCAAGTAACTTTTGCAGCCATTAGGACATCCCTGCAATACTATCAGGTAACAGATAGTTACAGGCATCTGACTATTGCTACATTTGGATCTTTTTCTGCCATTCCTTTTGGTTACAATGTCAGCCTAGGTGTTACTTGGCCATGCCATGCACAGTGAGCTTTTTTCAAAGCACCTTTTTCTTCTGCACGTAATATAATATTGATGTGCACTTAGCTGTAGCTCAAGAGCTCTGGTCTTCCAATCACAGCCTCTGCTTGTGCCTTTCAACTTTCCTAATCAAAAAGTCAGCTTTGTAGATCTTTGTACCCTCTCATCTATCCAAAACTTAGTTTCCTGCAAATTCTCAGTCCGAAAACTGAGTAGAACACTCTCATAAAGAGAACATCAAGAGTAAGAAACATATTTTTGTCTGAAGAAAGCTACCAGAACTCAATGCATCAGGCATAGTTCTTCAGCTGTCTTCCCAACAAGATTTCACCTTGTAGGCTAAGAAATTTCTCAGTTTTTACATGCTTGTTTAAAACTTCTGGGTCTCTACAAGGCCAAATAGTCAATTCATTGGTTGATTTGTTCTTTTCTCTGTTGTTAGTCCCGTTCTTCTTCTCTTCTGTTTCTGTAATAAGTGTAGACACTTGACCTTCTCAGAATTATTTTGATGTTCCCTTAAGGTGGCAGAAATGTTTCTTGGGTGTAAAATGGCTGGGTGCTTTCACTCAGCTCTCTGCAGTATATTTATAGTCTCCTTCCAAAGGTATAAGGCATCTACAAGTGTTTTCTCAGCTGTTTTGTTCTTTCTGAGTGAGTACATGCTTTGGAGTAGTATGACATTAATACCATGAACCTCTCTCCCATACTGATAAATATATATCCAATACTTAATTAAAAAAAACCAACAACAGCAAAACAAACAACAACAACAAACCCCTGTGCAATAAGTTCTGTATTTCAGACACTTAGTTTTCTTGATTTCATTTTCCCCTCTGTTTAATTCTACTCTTTCCTCTTTTTTTTTTTTTTGTTTTTTTTTTTGGTTTTTTTTTGGTTTTTTTTTGTTTTTTTTTTTTTTTTTTTTTTTTTTTTGTTTTTTGTTTTTTGTTTTTTGTTTTTTGTTTTTCATTGGTACTGTAATTAACTCTCATATTACCCCCACTTGTGTCCTCACAGCCAATTAAAAATTGGCAAGCACCCATATATTTCTGGGCTGCTGATCCGTTTGTTTTCCACTATAACATTGACTTTTACCCTTTGAAGCACACCTAATTCTGATAGATAAGACTTTTTAACTCTGTTGGGATTAGCTAAATGAACAAATTAAGAACACTCAGTGTAAATAAAAGAGACTACCTGGCAAGTGAAAAGAAGTAGCTGCAATTCTACATGAAACAACAGGGAAATTGGAAGCCCTTTTTCATCTCCTAGCAGATTAAAACCCTGAATAAACTGGAGAAGTGAGGCCAGAGGCCTCTGCAAGAGAATCTCTTCTACCATAGACAGCAAGATTAAATAGTGAGTAGGGCTTGGATATTGCTACAAAATCACAGGAAGATCTACATGTGGTGTCAGTCACAAACATGGAAATTTCTTCAGCTCAATAAACAGAATTTTATTTCAAAACAATGAAAGTACACATATAAAACCTGTTCCTAATTCTACATCAGAATGTTTTGAGCAGTATGTGGCCATACTGGCAAGTCTGTCTGCACTGTAGAAACTACATGTACAACACTGACACAAAAATTATTGTCGCTGTGGGAAGAAGGGTAATTATCTCAGTAAAAATTGTCAGAAAATTACTGTCCGGTATTAACTGTAAAATATTTTTTACTTGTTGAAATTATGAAATTAGGGGCCTTTATGGTATGCCTTTCTGTTACATGAGTTAATTTACAGTCATTAATGTAAATTAGTTTTTGAATTCAGAATAGACAGATAATGCTGGTTTGTACCTTAGGTGTTAGAGGGTGCTAATTGCTGCAGAATAAAAATCTACATGAAAAAATGGGAACATTAACAATTACTCATTTATCTAATTTTTTGCCAGATTTTATCCTTCTGCTTGGTAGAAAGAGTAATTCATTTTTTATCAAACAGCCAAGGATCTTTAGTTTTGTGGCAATGCAACATAGTCACAAGCTTCTTCAGACTGTCAGGCTTGTGAACCTTAGCTGCATTCAAAGAGCATTTAATAATTCAAAGAGGAAGTTTCCTGTATCTTTGCAGAAAAAGATGAGGCCCCTACTATTAAAGAAGTATTCAATATGTGAAAGATTGAGTTTGAAATATCCCCTATTTAAACATTAATTGGATCAAAGCTACAAATAATTTTATTTTAATTTCTTCTACCAGTTACAATATGGAATCATATTTCTAACTGTGTCCTTTATTTGATACATGTTAGGATTTTAGAAATTTTTCTGTATGTATCAGATAGTCTTGCCAGTACATTAAGCAGCATGTTTCAGCCTCAGCTGCTTTTTGACACCAAAAATTGATAGTTGTTAGCACCTTCCTGCATTCCACTATCAATTATGCAGACGTGTTTTCCCAAAACAAAGCCAGTCACAGAGCATAATTTGTGAGATAGAAATAATTTCAGACAGAATCAGCAGCCTGCTATAAATAAAGCACTTTTTTGACAGCACTGTGATCAGCACTAGACTGAAATTGCTTTAAAGCAATGGAGTACCCTGCACTCCTTGCCTCAAATGGGGGTGGTGTGGCTGGGTCTGTGCTTTCATGAGCCTGTGGCAAATGAGTGTCTGCTCTGAGTCTCAGCAGCTGAGAAGGAGAAAGTGAATAGGGATTACCTGTGAACTTCTGCAGAAGAAATCATGGCTTTCTGAGAAGGAAGTCAGTTATTTTCACTATAATGTGTTAGTATTCGTAGTGTAGTATAGGTATTTGGGAGTTGAACTCTTAAAGTAGAATCAAGGTGAAATAAGTGAATATGCCACTTCTCATGACATACTTGTGTTACTGGAGCTGCAAATACTTTATCAATATGTGTCCCCTGTGGTATTCTTTCCTAACACAGCATGAAAGTAGCTTGGCTGTTACACTTCAGAGGAGACAGATGGGTTGTCCATGTCAGGTTTGCTCAGTGCTGGAGAAGGGACAAGGGACAAAGCTGGTTGAGTCCCTCCAGTGACCTGCAGGTCCTTCCCAGCTGCTCTTTTTCCTGTTGGAGTGGTCTTCATGTGACTGGAACTGCCATGGGATCAACACAGACACTTTAATCATGAGGCAGGTGGGCTGCAGGGGAGCTGGTGATGACCAGTGGGGCTCTGTTGTCACAGCCCACATTGAGATGAATACCTGCCTTATAATAAAACCCTGGAGATCTGTAATGTAACATGGAGAAACTGAAGTGTCTGCCCTGCACCGTTCATCCAGGTCTCGTGGGGCTTACTTTCCAAGGGATAAGCATCCCTTAACCTCAGCTGGAGACCACACTGCAGCCCCAAGTAATCTTCTGCTGAAGCTGGATGTGTTTTTCAAACATCAGAGGTACTGTGAATTCTTCAAAAGCCTTGGCACAGCTGTAGCAAACTAATTTCTTTTATGGCTTATTTCCTCTTTGAGCATGAAGGTACTAATTAATGTTTGGCACGCTCATTCTTTTGCTTTCCAGTGTACTAGGAGTACCTTTCCCCTCTCCAAGTGCACAAAACCCAGGCATATTCCTGGCTTTTATGAACTTCACTATTCTATTAATTGATGATGAACAGAGACCTTTATTTTTTGAAGTATTAACTGTTCATTTGCTCTTACACAAATAAATAAATATTTCATTAGCTTTTTCTGAGAGATAAGATACCAGAAAATCAGTAAACATAGTAATATCCCATTTGTATGTTCTTACCTCCTCGATAACTGTGAAGCAGTTTAAACATCTGTAAGAAACTGGAATTTTTAACCATGTAGGATAAGATGCTGCCATGAATGAAATGAATGTTTGAAGGTTATGTTCTAGTTTTCTACAAAGAAGTGTCTCTGTAACTACAGATGTATATGAATTTTAGGAGTTTTTTCAGGAGTAAAGGCATTAAATTTGCTGGGTATATCTTAAGTATATTTTTGACTCATGCACATTTGTTCTTCTTATAACTAATCTGCCTTTCAACCTCCAAACACTATATTGACAGGCCAAGTCATCATTTACTCCATTAAATTAATGTATAAAGCCATGTTCCATAGTGTCTGGGGCACTCTTGACATTGGAGTTATGAGAGCCATAATGGAATTATGGTTTTGGATCCATTATTTCCCTTGAAGGAATATAGAAACTAAGGCAGGGACAACTATCCAATATGGTTAAAATAACATATCCTTTTTTCTTCTGTGAAGATGGTCTGTGCAAGAAACAAATTAGATGTGATATTACCTATGAGACCAAAACTATGATTTCACAGTATCCCCTAAACCCATATAACAAAAATATTATTGCAAATACGATGCTTACATAAAGGGAGTGAATATATTTTATATAGAGAAAGTGCACATATGTATGTCTTGTAATGTTCCTAGGTTAACAGGTCAGTATTAGCTCATGAACTATAGCTTTGTGTTTATAACTATCTCTAATACTCTTTCTCAAAATATACTTTCTTACTCTTAAGTGCTATGCAATTCCATTATTTATTTTGCATGTTGTGAAACTCTTTTTATCGAATTATAATAACTCCATAAATCCTAGCTGTGTATTCTTTAAATACTTGTTTGTGCTGCAGCATCAGAGAATAAAATAAAATTATATTGTGTTGGTGTGCAAACAGATAAGTTATATATATGCACATATATATAAAAACCCTATTTTGAACTTCTTTAAGACATCACATCCCCTTTGTAGAACTCTTTTCCCTTTCTAGAAGTATTATCATTTATTTCAAGATCCTAAAATTCTATTAATTTCTTCTCTCTAGGTAGACTTTAATTCTTTTTTATGCAAGCTAAATCCATTTTTCATTAAGTAAATTTAATCTATAAATTTCAAACTGAAGTAATTTTTTTCAGTGAACTTCCCTACCCTGAACCTAAGTAATCACAAAACCTTTAGTTGACAGGAAGGAAAGCAAAAATGTCACCTAAACGCCACAATCTGATTCTTATATTTGTGTGGATTTCTAAGTTGATTGTTGGGGATAATAAAGATGATCTGTTAAGGGAGCACTGTGGTGATGTTTCCCTGTGTGACAAGGAAGGGCTCACCAGAGCCTGTGGTTGGTTATGGTGGACAGGGTCCCTGATACTCATCAGAAGCATAAAAGGGACAATGTGGTTAAAGACAGTGCTGGGATATGAGTGTTTATCCTGGTGACTCTGTTACTGTGTAAAAATAGCTGGCTACACTTCAACCAGTTGCAGGAGCATGGAGCTCTGTGACATCAATTAGTTCACTTTCCTAATGAGCTTGCATTGCTGTCCTACCTGCCTCACTTTATTTCAGGGCCAGCTTTAGTTTGCCTTCCTGGAGAGTGGAGACTAAAAGCAGTAGAGAGAAAAGATGCTGTTACATGGTTCTAAGCCAGACAGAAATCCAATTCTCACTCTGGCCTATTCTAACTGCTCATTAAGTTTAAGCAGTTTCCACTTCAGTGGCCCATAAATGTTGACTACTTGATAATCAGCTCTGTGATCAAGTTAGGTAATTACTGAAGCAGTGATTTTAAGGTTGGGTTTTTTAATTTCTGTGGCTGTTTTTTGCAGTGAAATAGTCTACTGCATATAGAATTTTGGCATGGCCATGTTAAATTTTGTCTTGTAAATTTTATTTCATATATTTTAGGATCACTCAGTACTTTCAGGAATTCATAAATGATTAGTCTCCTTTGTTTCAGAAAAATTAAGCAGCATTTAGTAGACTCAGGAAATAATCAATCAATCAATCAGTCAACCAATCCAGCTTCTGTTTATGAAATATAGGTACCTATGTAGCATGTTTATTTGTGTGTTTGTGTATCACTACCACTCTCTTCTATGAGCAGTAGGAGCTATCAGTGCTATCCTTGTGTGACACTGGCTATATGTTCTTCATAATTCCTGTTAAATTCAGGGATTTAACAAAGTACAGCATTTAACTTTCAATAAACCTAAAAAAAATTTAGCTAAGAATATCTGTTTCAAATTATGCTAAATCACTATGAATTTCTGACATTAATAATGAGCTTTGGAGTATAGGTAGTACCTTGCTTTAAAATCCATAGGTCATGTCATAGCTGCAGGCAGCACACAGGCAGCTACAATGCTCTGTTCCTTTAATTGCTTTCATTAAACATTTCTGAAATTAATTTGAAATATTTTACAGTATATTGAAGATAAAAGGTGATTATGGATGACCTGGTACCAGTAGTTTCACAGTAAATGAACTTAAAGCCATCCATAGCAAAGCATAGATAAATTTGATTTATACTGATAAAACAACTCCTTTAATTATCAAAGATAAAGTAGGATGACAAGCCAGGAAGTCAATATTGAGTTACCAGTATGCGACAATAACAATAAAATAATTTTTAAAAGATTGATATTGTGAGTCATTCGCTGTTTACAGACATTGCTGATAATAAAAGATGAAAGAAATTGCTATTTTTCATTAAAAAAACTCTTCACATTTTCTCAAGACTGTTTTGATGTAGCCAAATATTTATTTCCTCCCACAGATTTAAATATTAGAATTTAATAGCGTCTTCTTTTTGATACAAATCTTTAGACTCTTTCACAGAAGTAATTTATCACTTTATATTTAAATCATGAGTCAGCTGGTCCCATAGGAGAAATGAACCTCTTTGATGGGATACTTTTTATCCATTTTTGGCTTGTCTGATATTCTGTATATCCAAATTTAGCATAGTAAAATTTAGGTTCTCACAACAGATACATGAAGAAAGCACGTACACGTGTGTTTATACTGGGTACACAAATGTTTTAAGAGATCCTCCAGTAATTTCATTATTTAGTGACACTATAGATGTAGCTCAGTCATCCAGATCCTGTCACATAGGCTAATGTACAAGAGTAGTGGTAATTAACTGATGCAAACACTACTATGTTTTCAGACATTTTCACATTAGACATAATTTCTGAAAATGTAATTATTGTTCCATTGTCTATTGCAGAAAAACAACAAAAAATCAACTGCTTAGCTTTGCTTAGTTAGTATAGCCGTAATTAAATCTTTGATTATCTTCATGTCTATACAAAGTCTTTTTATTGATGAATCCTTTGAGATGTATTTAAATGAATAATTTCCCTAGAAAAATTAGGTCTTGCCTTTTCCAAAATAGCAACAATTTTCTCATAAGCCTTTAAGAAGCTATTATTTCTATTTCAGCCTTTGACTTCAAGCATGAAAGAGTAAGCAGTGTTATGAGAAGGTACAAAGTCAAATGATGAGGAAAATAGACATGCTCTGTTCAAAATTACACAGCCTGAACATGGTTAGAAGGAAAGTAGTACCCAGTAAGAAGGGGTAGAGAATGGAAGGGATGAAAAGTGCTTGGTTCCTTAATTTATTTGAAATGGGAGGGAAAATGTGAGTGGAACATTGCTGCAGTCAGGAAGGTTTAGCCATAGATAATAGAAATGTGGTCATGATTTTTCCTTTTTAAAGGAGTTTTTCTGAATCTGGAGGATTGCAGAGTGGGCTGTGAATGTTTTTGTCACATATAATTAATTCCTCAGGAATTAGATTTCATTTTATTTGCTTCTCTCTTGATCATTTGCATACACACAGACACAGATGCAAGGCAGGGGGAAGTAAAAAAAAACATTATAATTTGCCCTTGAGTGTTCTGTACCCTTCCTATATCAGACTCATTTGCTGAACTGCAGAACACTTACTGCCTGCCTGCACATTCCTAAGTTCTTCCAATCAAGCATAACAGCAGAAAGTTCCTTTCACATGTTTGCCTGTGGGTCTGCAGAATGGTTTTTTAACACAGCAAAGCATCATTCAACATTTTGGTGAACTGTTTGGTATTTCAAGACTTTTATTATGGAAAAAAGGAATTTTAAAAAGTAACTGTGGTAAAAAAAAAAAAAAAAAAAAAAAAAAAAGAGGCTCTGCAGTGATTTGGAATTCTAGAGCAGAGAATTAGTCTTCCAAACAGGATCCAAGTCACTGAGGACAAAGAATCTATAAACTGATTTCAGCTGTTCAGAATTTTCAACTGATTCAGCAAGATCTTCTTGAGACAAGTCAGTTCTTCCTCTTAAAAGGCTGTGCTGCCACACTGTGGAAAAAAAAAATTATTCTGTTTTAACTACTGTTAAGAATAACACATCAGCCGAGTTCCTATCTCTCCATAACATACAGCCCACCTATCAAAAATACAGCCAAAGAATTGTAAAATAAAAATGCAATGGTGAGAAAGTTAACAATCTAGTTTCAGTTTCAGCTTTGACCTTAGTTGCATTTTCTGAGGCAGGAAAATTATGGTAATAACATGAAAAACATTATTTTAATAAGAGACTGACAGAAATCAACAAAAGGATTCTTCCTATTTTAAAATGACAGGTCCAGAGAAACAATTTTACAAAATAAGCTATATCCAAAGTCACTGTCATTGGCGATAGTAATAAGTAAAAAAAACCAAAAACAACAAAAACAACAACAACAAAAACCAAAAGAAGTTTCAGATATGACTCTTGAATCCATGTTTCTATATTTTTTTTTCCTTTAGTCTGGATTGTTTTTTGCTTTTACTGAGCCAAGACATTTACTTCTCTACAAGCATTGTAAAGCATATCTGAAAGGCATGAATTCACCATGGGTTGTGTTGGGGTTTTTTTTGGTGGGTTTTTGGTGTTGGGTTTTTTGGTGGGTTTATTTTTATTTGTTTTGCTTCTTGTTTTATTTTCTTGACTGTCATTTCATTTTCAAAACTTGAAGTCAATACCCAGAGCACTAACCTGGTGTAATGCACCAAGGTAGTGCTTGGAACAGATTTCACTACAAAAGGCACCCAAGACTCATAAAGTATTGAACAAATATGCCATTTATTGGTGCTAACACTAGAAGGGAAAAGAGCATGGTGTACATACTCTTGCAACCCTTTCAGAGGGACTGCTGGGCAAAATTCACCACATAATTAGTGCCCTAGGTGCTTGGATGGAATTTTTCTAGCGGGGAGCAATCCCATTCACCATTTCTGCTGGCAGCAGATGTTCCCGTGAGAACACGCCAGGGTCACCATGGGCTCGGGCAGGCGATGTCACTGCTGGTGCCCGTGGGAGCTGCCTGCAGGCTGCCGGGTGGGACCGGCTGTGGAGGGCGGAGCAGCCCTGCAGGGGCTCAGGGCACCCGCTGCCATCGCCTTCCCATTGGCACACCTGCACTTGGAGGCTGAGATGTAAGCACTAAATTATCTTACCAGTCGAGCTTAGGGTGTTCTCTGCTTCCCTAATTTAAAAATACTATCTTCATTTTACATGGGAAGTTAATGGAGGAAAGTTATGTCAGAGGGTTGTAGGCAGTGCAGCAGCTCCTGGCATGAATAACCATTAGACTTTTGACTTATGAAAAAAAGATTGTTCTCAATACATTTTTCTTGTTGCCCTTATCACATCTTTAATTTTACACGTTATTTCTTTACTTTCTACAGATACTATTTTCTGCCTTCTAGTTTCTTTTATAGTCATTTTTAAAACTGAACTTCCTAGCTTAGCAAAAGAGGAGAGGAGGCTCCTCTTCCCTGCAGGCTATATGATGTTCCTCAGTGCATGACATGAAAGTGGAAATTAATAAAAAATAGCTTTCAGGATTCAGGCAAGGATTGGCTCCATTAATCATAGGCTGAGACACAGTAAACAGGTGAAGCTGAAGATGACACAGTTGAGTTGTATTAATTAATAAGATTTTCAAGACATTGGTATCTACACCGTCCTAGGAGTTCCTAATAGAGGCATTAAATACATGAAAACACAGAAGAATAATACAAAACCATGACGTGGTTCTGGATTATAAATAATGAGATAAATGTCTGGGTTCTCATACCTAGTAAATCTAGGCACATTGTAAACACCTTGGTTTAGAAAGAGATAAACATACAATTAAATAACTGGGTTTAGGCACTTAAATAATAATGTATTTTATTTGTGACATTGGAAGTGTTAGAATCAATTTGACCACTTAAATTAAAAACTCTCATAGCTAATTAAAATGACATTTGTAAAAATATCCATCTTACCTCATTTTTCTTTTCTTTCTTTTTTTTTTTTTTAACTAGAATTTTCACAAAGCTCCTTGGTGTCCATATTTAAAAGTAGACTAACTATCTCTTTAAGGAAATAAACTTAAGTAAACTCTTTTATACAGAAAAACTGTCCACTGTATTACTAAACATAAAACTTACTTGATATCTGGTGTAATATTAAGTGATAAGATAGAGAAAGAGTTCATGAGAAATTTTTTTAAATGCAGATTTTTGAAGGCAAAAGCTAAGGGAAACATTTGGAGTAGCAATTTGTGTATCTCGGTATGCTTGCTCATTAAGAAGCAAAATTCAAAAAAAATGAAGTGTTGTTAATTTAGCTACCAAAGGGATTCAACTCACTTCTCTGTAGTTAGAAAAGGTAAAAATAACATTAGTCTGTGTTTACTGTGAGCGTGTGGGAGATATTAGAATGCAATAAGAGCTCTTTTCACATGCTTTTCCTAAGGTTGGGTTTTTTATGGAAAGAGGTTTGCAAAAGAAGGTTTCTCAGTTAATCAGCTGTTCTTTTGATGAATTTTTCTGGTTCTCTGTCTCGTGACTAGAGTCATATGATAATGATACTTGTAAGGCGTATAGAAACACATTGTCTTACCTGCAAAGGCAGGGGTAATGTTAGCTTTGAAAGTAAGACAGATTTTACATGGAAAAGACCCTAGAAATCTGGTAGGATTTTCTGGGAAAAAGGAATCTTCTGCCATGAATTCTTTCTTCAAATACCCTCTAAAGGCAAAAAACCTGAATTGCTCAATTATCAGCTGGCATTACTGAAATAAATCATAAAATTAAAACTCTACAGTTGGACAAATTATAACCTTGTCATCAGAGCATGTCATATTTAATCATTGTTTTATTTGTCTTTGTAACTCATTCTAGAAATGATCATGTACATCCTGTAATGTGAAAGCACAAAGTATTTTCTAAACCCTTATGAAGCATTTTAGTCAGTCAGTCTGGGATTAATCTGCAGTATGAAAACAATGACAGTGTTCTGCTTCACTGTTCTTCCACCAGGTGGAAGAAGTGGAGAGGAGAAAACTCAGCCGTGATAAATAATTCCACTCAAAGGCCTCATTAGCACTTTATGAATATGGAGTTACAGAGCATGCCTGTAACCCTTTAATTAATATTGGACAAATAAGAAACAGAAGAAGCATGGCAGAAGCTTTCTCCTTCAGTCCACACATGCTTGAAAACTATTTTGAAAACAGGAATAGTTTGCATTTCCTAAAGCTCTTGGTGTTTAGGGTAGCCTGTGTAATTAGAGTATTCATTGTAGGTTGCCTGTGAGTGTTTGTGTGGCTGCATAGTCCAGCTGTACATTTGGCTTAGTTCAGTTTCTTTTTAAAAAAAATTTCCTTGATTTATCCCACACCCTCACCAGATGAATTGCCAAAGATGTAAATTGTGTTTTACTCAGATTTTGTTTGAATAATTGGAAACTGACTTGCAAGATGTATAGCAGAATGAGGAGACTATTTCAGGAATTTGGTGTGTTTCTTTCCTGGAGAAGCTCCATTTATTTCTAATATGGAGAAATCATGTTGGCACGTGCTCTGTATATTCATTGCTGTCTGCCATTGCTGTGTTCCTTTTTTTTTTTTGGCCTGAAGACTGCCATTACCTAGTGTTTTTTGGAAGCACAGGAGCTGATGACTTGAGAGAAATTAACACAATCAACAGCATGGAGAGAAGAGCCTGACTGAGAATATTTGCATCTGAAATACATCTGAACTGACTTTGAAGTGGCAAGAAAGGTATTCATCATCTCCTGTATTAATCAACATAATCAATACTGTGCTTAATTTCTTATTCCACTTTCTTGAAATTAACCTGTGCTGAGTAAATTTAAAAAAATGTGATTAAAGAACCAATTTAAATCACATTTAACACAAGTGACTAAATTGATGCTGTACCTCAAATGCACACTTTAATGCATTTGAGTTTGAAAACTCAACGTTGGTGCAGTTTTGGGACAGTAATACAGAGCTATGGAAAGGATGTGAGAGTGCATGAAAAGTTCAACAACAGATCAATTTTTTTGAGGAATTTAACATAAGTAGAACTTCACCTTACAGTTGTATTGGGGACTTATGCAAATTTGTGACAAACTTCTTAACATGGATTTGCATGTTTTAGAAAACCTGTGCATACAAAACATTCCTTCCTACTGCATTCCCCATCAGAATAACACCCTCATCATTCCTTGAGCTCATAGCAGAAAGTTTGTGGGTCCTGAGGTTAAGATCAGCACAATCCCCAGTTATGCACTCACTGAACCTGGAGGGTGTAACTGAGCTGTGAGAGCTCAAAAGAATGAAGTTGATGTTTGCATGAGTGCTGATCATACTTCTTACAGCAGTGCCTGGCAGCTGAGACCAGGATTCAGTCTTTGCAAGTATAGAGGAACCAGGGCAAGAGCAACCAGTATAAACAGGCAAAGAGACAAGGAAAGCAGTCAGTTGACTTGCAAAAAATCTCACTTTTTTTTTCTCTTGATTTTCAGGGCTTTGGAGGTGATATCTTAAACCTATCTCTGGCTCATGAAAATTAAAATTCCAGACAGTGTTGTCTGTATAAAAGAGATGCAAATTATCTTAAAAATGTAGATTTCCAAGGGCAATTTAAAATGAAAATGATGCATAATCCTTTTTCTCGTGGAAACAAAAATACCCACTGATTGAAGCAAAAAACCTTTACAGAGTATGAGCATTTCATTCATTGGTGAAATTGGTACCATCATCACCATTCACTCTGAATCACATTCTCAGAACATAGACTTTAGATTATAGCTATGAACGTGACTGTTTCTTCTTTTTCTGTTTTTTGTATGACTCATTTCTGCTCTTTACAAACTCCTAGTATCAATGTTTCAATTTTTCTGGATCATAAACACTACCTCTACCTGCAGTATAACTTTTAGATTTTAGAACTATTTTGAAAGTGGAAAAAAAATCATGCAGAGAATAAAATCCTCAGAAGTCCAAAGCAGACATAGGATGAGTTCACAATTACATAAAATATGAAAAACTACTGATGATTTTGAAACCCCCTCAAAAAGTACTTAATGGTTCCTTATGGACTTTAAACAAACTAAAAAACAAATCCCAAAAAAACAACCTCAAAATATATTGGGAGAAATAGCTTATAAAACTAAGAAAAGCTCTTTTTGGGGTTGTTAGGTGGCTAATGGCAGCCAGAAAAAATGAAAAATCAAGAGTTGCTAGAACAGAAGCTCACATCCAGAATAATCCATTTCCTGTCCTTTGGCTCCATTTTCTTTGGAAAAGACAAAACAGGAAGATATCAGAGAAGTTAGTTGGACATTTTTTTCCCCTAACTAACATACAACTGAAATGTTTAATTATTTTTTTGAGAAAAACTCCATAAACCAGCTGGTTTATTCAAACCTTCCAACATGGACCTTAATTTATTGTTTTACATTCCCCTGTGAACCTTTACAGAGTTATTCAACATATGACATAGTAATACCTCTTGATTTGCTTTTTTTGCATAATATTTTCATATCCTCTCTTAGGATGAAGCTAGAATGCTCATTTGATTTAAATAACATGTAGGTGAATTTGACTTGCCCAGGAACTGATGCTGGGTAGTAAATAACTCCTCTGCATATCACAGGTCCTGATTAGGTGTTTTTTTCGTTTGGGTTTTTTGGGTGTGGTGGGGTTTTTTTGTGGTTTTTTTTTTTTTTTTTTTTTTTTTTTGTTTTTTTTTGTTTTTTTTTGGTTTTTTTTTGTTTTTTTTTTGTTTTTTGGTTTGGTTTGGTTTGGTTTGGTTTGGTTTTTTGTGTTTTTTTAAGGAGTAGGGAAGCTTCTGTTACTCAATGAGGCATAAACTATTTCAGTCAAAAAAAGCCCAAGCTATCAAGCAACAAAAATGTGTCAGGATTAAATATGGGATCTTTTCAGGAAAAGAAGGATAATTTTTCTTCCATTCCTAATCAAAGTGTTGCTTTTAATTTTTCTTTTCATTAGCTGTAGTGTTGTTTTTATTCCTTCTTGCATGCAGATGTTCTTTTGCTTTGCAGTAATTATCAGTGTGTCAGTGCTTGCTGATGCATTTATTGCTTCCTTCTGCACAAATTTCCCTAAAGAATTTGCTATATTGGGAAAACAGCTGTTTCTCCCTGCCTCTATGTGCATTTCATATAATTTCAATGCATGGCCAGTCTCACACTAAAGTTTCTTTATCAGAAAAAGAGAGTTATACAAAGTTTAGTTGTACATCAGTTCTGTGGAGCAAGCATATTGAATGTATAATTTGTCTCTAAACCAAGAGCTTTAAAATCATGAGAAGCAAGGTAATGGCACAGCTTCAGAGTTCTGGAGTGCAAATAATTTTGGTTCAAAAAATCTGTTTTTCTGTGAAGGTCTAAGGCAGTTAAAAATCATCAAGCATCTCCTCCCTCAGGTCTATGATTTGAGGGTGATTTTTTTTCCTTGAAAAGTAATTTTAATAATTATGTGTTAGAGAGCAGTACTGTTAAAGATGAAAGCCAGAAATGCTTAGACCTTGCCATGAATTAGCCTGTTGGAAAGCAAAATCCTGAGGAGGAAATTTTCCACTACTTTTGTCTTAATTCTTCTGTCATAATTCTCCCACTCACCTGAAAAAAAGCATACAGCATCAGTGATAACTAGCACAAATTCTGCAAGTTGGAGATTTGTTTCTAGAGTGATGAGACCATGGATTTTACATTTGCTGACTCCTTTTATTAAATGATTGATCAAGTTCTATTATTTCTAATGGGTTCGTTTCTTAGGATTGATGGGGCCCTGTTAGTTTTCCTGGGAGTTATGAACTCTGAGCTCCACAGAAATTAGGGCAAAAGAATTTGACATTTGCTGGATTTTCTTTTTAAGAAACATCAAAGGAAAAGGATTAGAGTATCAGTAAATTTCAGTTTTGTGAGTCCATATGAATATGAAATTCAAAAATTCAATTCATGAAATACAATGTGAGTCCATTGTAATATGAAATTCAGAAAGAAAAGTTTTGAAAATACTAATTTTTTAATACTTTTCATTTTTCCTCAGGAACTTTTAGCAGGAAGGAATGGATTCCCCATTTTTCTATCCAATGCTACATCACGATCTGTTACTCTTTACATAATTTTAGCATATGCTACACTTTACCCAGGCTTCAACTTCTATTTGAAGGAGTGTGCAAGTAACAGTGCATGAAGCAATTAATTCAGATGCTGAGGATATTTTGTTGTGTTGTATTCAGGCTCTCCCACTAAAACTTGTCTCATATTTCTGACTATGGGTATCGAGCTAGAAAATCTGAAGAGCCCAGCATACTAATACTAATATTGTAAAGAGATATGTGCTCATAGAAGGCTGGTGGCAACAAGAGTTACCTTCTCTGGGTTTGTTTCCATAATTCCATCTCATTTTCTATACACTGTGTGATAGATGATCCCTAATGCAGTAAATGAGTGTCAAAAACAGAGTTGTGGGACAGCAGGGGAAGATGAGTGTTACAATTAGGAGTTTTTGCTTTATTTAATAGAGGAGATGCAGTGGAGCTGTCAACCTGTTTCCATGTCGTGTGTGGAAGTATATAAGCATTGTCTGCAAGTTTGCAGATTATTTCAACTTATATATGTAGGCATACATATGTGATGTGTGTATCAAGTTAGACTTCAAAATTCTTTGTGACATATGATTAAGTATTTATTAAAATTATTGCTTTGGTTTTATTGTAAGATTTTTTGAGGATAAGCAAATAAAATAGGTATCTGCAGAGGATATTGAAATACCAACTGTTTAGACATAAGAGCAAAATACTCCACTGTATTAAGTAAAATTTTCACAATAATTTTCCTCCTCTCTGCCAAGGTCCAGCATAGGGAAAGTTTACTCCATGATGCTGCTTAGAATTTGCTTGTAGTTGTAGGAAGCTATGATTATGGGTTTAAGGCTTCTCATTGAGCAAGGAGATGTCCTCAGTTTTGACTTTGCTGTTTATAGAGTCATAACTAATAGGAAATAGCAGCAAAACTGACTCCAGCAAGGACACTCTAGCAGGGAATTACAGACACGGTCACGCCTGCCAGGGCTCTGGTTGCAGGCAATCTGATGTCCTTGTCACACTCTGTGCTTCATGACCAGCAGCTTGGGCTGGACTATTCATCATGCCTACAGCAGTAAGTACTCCTGTACATCACAGAAAGATGGGAAAACTCTCCTTTAAAAAGCACAAGGTGAAGAAAAGAAAAAGGAAAACTTTAAAATAAAGACATTTATTAGAGAGTGTTCTCCAGGTCAGGTACTGAAATGTTTCCAAGTATGTCTCATCAATATATAGGCTAAAGTTTATGTACTAGTGCCTATATGGATGTGACCAAAGAGGGCATGGTTCAGGAAGAACTCTAGTGAGGAGAGTTTAGAGGGCACTTGGTATTTTTCTGGTTTATAGAAACTCAGCAGCTATCACGGAATGAGAAAATAATTACTGTATGTAACAGGAAAGATTCCTGTTGTGCATTAGGACTTTACCTTCCAAGGACATGGCTTTCCTCAAGACATCTTTTAAGGAGTAAATAATCTATGAAACCACAAGTTTTCAGAAGATGTGGCAACACAGCTGCATTAAGGTCACATTCAACAGTGTTCTCTCTGTTGAAGAGGATTCTCAGGTTCCTATAGTGGCTTCTTCTGATATCTGAGTGCAGGTATTGTCTTCCCCCTGCTCTTTGAATGTTTTTTAAAAATAGAAAGACTTTAAGGATTTCTGTCTTTCTTAGTTCTTTTAGCCTGGTTTGTTTTTTTTTTTTCTAACAATTGTTTTTACATTTATAATCTTTGTTGCTGTGCAGCTAAGTGAATCAAAAACTACTAAAGCATTTGGGGAATTTCTTAAGAGATGAAAAGGTGGTGTTATGATAAAGAATATTCAGTATCATACACTTCTGGAAAATTTAGGTTAACTGAAAGACAAACTATAAGAATGTTCTCTTCTGTTTAAGCATAATTTCTGCCTTTTAGAACTTGGTGCTTCAGAAATATGTTTCACTAATGATTTTTCAGCAGAAGACTGAGACAGTGACATAAATTACCTCAAAATGAATAGGAATCTAAGTTAGGTATCTCAATAATAAATTAATACATAAATTAATTAAGAATCTGTGGCTTGAATAATTGAAGTACAGGAAAACATGTTCACTAAATAGTGGTATGGGCACTGAAGGAATGAATCCTAAAATAGCTGACATTCAATTCTCTGTAAATACCACATCTTGTAAATTCATGGCTGAATGCAAAAGGATGGAGGCAAAGCATGAGAAAGGAATTTTCCCCTGCTTTATCATATGTAACACTACAGTCTTTGTAGTAAAAAGCAAACTTTGCAAGTTAACTAACACCAGTAAACATAACTTCCAATGAATTTTGGATGCTGCACTGTAAAGTCTTTAATGGCATCTGAGCTCAGTTGCTGGCAGTCATGGCTTCGTGATGGCAATATCAGCCCTCCAGGGCTACTCAGCAGTACCAGACTGACTTTGATCAGACTTGGGTTCATGAGTCTATTATGTAATTTAGCCAATTTGGATTTAGACTGGTATGTTTGCTTGGTCACCCTTGGTCATCCTGCTACCTGGTGGGACAAATGAAGTCTGTTGTGATGAAACCCAAGAGTTTCATTATATGAGAGCATATAATCAAACCCTACAGATGCGTCAATTCAATCTGGCAGATTTTTACTTTTTTTTTTTTTTTTCAATGAATGGATTAACAAAAAAGGCAGTCTTGACAAATGTCAAAAGATTGTCGACATTATACTGTATTTTACATCAGTTTAATTGTCTTAAAATACGTTATTACTCAAGTCAGTGAAAACCCATTGTGACATGTATGAGGAAAAAAAGTAAAATACTGAGTAAAGAGATATATATAAGGATCCTTTTATCACTAGGGAAAAAAAATACAAGATTTCAAAGATTAAAGCATAATAATGCTCCTTTAGCTCAGCATCCATAGTCTTTGAAGTGACTAATAATACTTCAAAATTATTCAACATTTTCCCCAAACTCCTCTAACTTAAAGGTTCTCGTACAATATTCCCAGCCTCAGAATCAAAGCTTTCCTCATTGTTCCAAAGGAGCACTTTATGCCAGGTCTTCAGTCTGTTTCTTGAATTTGTGTCAATTCTTACTCCTCTCACATGCAATTTAAAACTTGCAGTCCTGGGAGGATGTTCGTCCCAAAATAAATGCTGCAGATCTGGCTTTCAGCAGTGACACTGCCACAATGTTCATTTATCATTATTATATTTTTGTTAGCCAGACAGATGAGACAAAATTTATATACCTAAACAGACCTACAGAAACGAAAGAGGTTAAATGTGAGGGAAAGCAGTATTTTATGACCTTGGTGCCTACAGAGAAATCAGTAGAAATTTTGGCATTTGCTCTAATAAGGCTGTGTGAGATCTTTTCTCAGCCAATCTCTCCTAAGTAATCCTTAAAACCTCAGTCCTAGGTATCATTTTTTTCAACCTTTTAAATTTTGTGCCTGACCAAAGAGTGAAAACAAGTATTTTCTCATTTTTTAACTGGAAGCAATAAATTTAATATCGAATCTTCTACTGAGAAAGAGCTTAAGCCTTATACATTTTTGTAGTGATGCCTGATTTTCCATAAATCTAAATATACTTTCAACTAGCTTTTTTTTTTTTTTTAATGGATAATAGGAAAAATAACAAACAGTTGCTTAAATTTTATACCAGATTTTAGTATTCACCAAAAATGGTCTCTGAGTAAAAGCAATGAGAGTTTGAAATGATAAATGGTGACATGACTTTCATCATAATCTCTGTATCTTGTCAGATATCAGTCTGCATAAATACACACTCCAAATAGGAATACTGTTGTTTCCAATGGTACTGTAATCTAAATCCACCCTTCACTTCCTCAAAACTATAAAAAAATCTATGGTGCTTGGTAATTATTATCCACGTTTTTCATCTATCAATATCAGTTAAATAGATTTTTATCTCTGTAACTGCCATGCTTTTCAGGTCATGCTGAATATCTCAGACCTGAGCCGTTTTAGCTTTCATTTTTACTCTAATTTTATCCTCATTTAAATTGTTTCCATGAGTGTCCACAACTGCACTGCTAAAAAGATAAAGTTGGCCTCATTAAGCAAAGATGTAGTAAATTGCCCTACATAAGTGAAAAATGGAGAAAGGCAAAGCCTGAAAAATAAAAAGTACCATTGATAGCTAAGTGTATGGTTTTCAAATAAAAATTGTGGTTGGTTCTGGACTAATAGAAAAGTAGCTGTAATAAAAAAAGAAAACCTAATTTATATTTTGGAATCTTGGGACTTTAGCCAGTATTACATTAGTGCAATAATATGATAAATCCATTTAAGTTGGATAGGAGTTCATAGAGCCATTCAGGGCTTCACCAGAATGAAAGGTACCAAGCTGTCTGTGGAAGACTCTGTGCACAGTAAAATTATGGAGCAGTGACATTCAGTGGTTTAAAATATCTGGTTGCATCAGCTTTGAACTGGTGAACTGTGAGCTCTGGTGAGTGAAAGAACACTGGCTAATGGGTACAGCACTTGTAATGAGAGGAAGCCTCTGCCTTAAATCTGTGGGTAAATGAGGTGTTCCTCATTCCTCAAGTTTGATAAAGAGAAATAAGCCACAGTAGGACAGTACAGATAAGCTGGCCAAGACACACAACCAGTAGAAAATCCACACAAGTGGATGTCCAAAACACAAGGACTGAAGACTGGAATTTCTAGAGAGTAGGTGAGTTTCATGGTGTAACCCCAGCTGGCAACTGAGTCCCATGCAGCTGCTCACTTCCTCCCTCTCAGCCTTCCCCTGTGCAAAGGAGAACCAGGGAGAAAAATAAAACTTGTGGGTTGAATTGAGGACAGTTGGATAATAGAACAAATAATGTTAATAATTAATAATGAGAACAACAATAATATTAACAATAATTATAATTGTAAAGAAAATGAGAGAGAGAGAGAAGTGATCCACAGTACTATTGCTCACAACTCACTGATTGGTGCCCAGCAGATCCCTCAGCAGTGGACAGGTCCCCTTTCCAGCTAACTCTCCCCAGTTTCTATCCTGAGCATGGTGTTTTATGGAATGGAATATCTCTCTGGCCAGTTTGGGTCAGCTCTCCTGGCCATGATCCCTCCTGTGCCTCCATGTAGTCCTGCTAGCTAGAAGTTCAGGAGACACTGAAAAATCTTTGATTTAGAGTAAGCTCAACTTAGCAATAACTAAAACATCTAGTGTGTTACTGACATTATTCTCATACTCAGTCCAAAACACAGCACAGCAGCAGATAAAAGAAAATCAGCTTTATCCCAGCTGAAATCATGGCAGAAGGAAAGGCAAAATTTGACTGAAACATTAAAATATTGTATTCTGGAAGTATTCAAGCTGTCACTGAAAATATTTATCTGACATTGGCAGGCATTCAGGTCACGGCATAAGCCTTAGGATGAGATGTAGATGAGTCATGATCTTTGCATTTTATGTGAAGTAGTCTGTGAACCTTCATGGAGCCTGACAGTGCGAAAATAGGAAAATCACAGCCTGACATGAACTGCAGGTAAGCATTGAACTGTGGGGAAGAAGGGTTCACTTTCTTCTTTATTCATCCAGAACACGATATGCCTAAGCTGAGCTAATGAAACAGCAAATGCCTCAATATAAAAGACAAATGAAAAGAATGAGAACCGTGTTTTTTCTTTTCATAGCCATAAAAATAGCTTCACACAGACTTTGTGATGGCAGCTCAGACATTGTACTGACACCAGTAAGTCAGATGAGATTAAAATTAAATAAATGAGAATGAGAAGCAGCATAGCAGAGCCCTTCAACGTGACAGAAGTGCAGCATTTGAAGAAATGACACGCTTGAGTGATCCAGCAAATAACACTATCTGCTGGCAGTCAGCTGCACTGCTCAGTGGAGTTTGTGTGGTGGTAATGAGTTTCCTTGGTGATTCATTGGCAGGTGATGCATGGAGGGAGACATGGAAGAGCAGCATACAGTTCTGAGAGGCAGGTGGTATCCTCTGGTGATAAACACTGCTTCAGGATTGTAATAATGGCATAGAAAACAGGCAGACAGAAAAGCCTTTCACAGCTCTAAAGACGTTGGAATATGGTAATTTTAGGAACGAGATTTTTTTATAAATTTTCAAGCCATATGGAGCATCATATG
Organism: Prinia subflava; assembly: GCF_021018805.1. Lineage (NCBI taxonomy): Eukaryota > Metazoa > Chordata > Aves > Passeriformes > Cisticolidae > Prinia > Prinia subflava. Next base: position 16,691,802 of record NC_086253.1, on the reverse strand, counting down.
TTTTAGAACATCTGCTTGTCAGTTTAAAGAGAAATAGTGAATTTGCATGGCAAAATAATTTGGCAAAATATGCAGGGACTGTGTGCAAATGGAGAGATATTCTGGAAACCTTAAAACATCCACACAGAGAATTGTTAACAGGCTTTGTTTTTTAAGTTCAAAAAAATAAAAGCAAGGTAGATGATTTTAAAATTTTCAGTTGTCTTGTTCTGATCACACCTTGTCTGATGTGCTCACCAGCTCTGGTCAAGCTTTTAAGTGAAATCCAGTTAACTTTGTTACCTATAGAAATTCAGTAGTTTTACATTACACATCTCTAATTGGATGCATGTGTGCATTGTGTGGGGCATATCTTTGACTGGGTAATATAAAAAAAAAATCTCATTTCATTCACATTTGGTGGAGGTTAATTCCTCAAAGGTTACGTCTTTACCTGCTTAAGGAAAATTAAGGATTGGTGGGGGGAAGAAGGCTGTACAGAGAGAAAAGTCACAAGAAAGAGGATCAATAAATATCACCTAAAATGTCCAAATAGCTGCAAATTTCAGCTCAAGCAGAAGTCTCATATTTGCCAACATTTTTCTGACTATCTGGAGCTGTATTTGTTTTGATTAGTACACATTTATTTATATTTAAATGAACATACTTGAGCACCTTTAACTGAGGATTTTTACATGTCTAGGTCAATTGTTGGTATCGAGTACTTGATTCTATTTATATATACAATTGCTTTATAACAAATATGCAAGACTTAACAATGTATAAAAAACCCAATTAGTCAGGAAAATATTGTCAGTGGTCAGTCTCTGGCTGAAAATTCTAAGTATTCTACTAAATATTTCAGATTAATTAAAACTTCTAAGATTTTCTTTCCTTTTTACTCGCTCATTCAATGTGGTTGATACAAAAAAAAAGCAATTTATTTACTATAAATTATTATTATTAAGATCATCATCATCCCATCTTTTCTGTACAAATAGGGGTTAATTTCAGGGAAAATAAAGTAAATGTCCGTATTTAATAATTGCTCTATTTTAAAATTTCTTCTATATATTTAACATTTTATATTTGATTTTCTACAGTTTCCTCTAGAAAATTTTAGACTTAGAAATAGTAGTCTTGTGGCCCATGTTTATGGCAAAGAAATACCTTTCCTACAATTATTTTTTGAGTCTTTTTTTTTAAGCCAGTTGTGGTTAGTTTGATTGCATCCATGAAATCCACCGAAGTTTCTTATAGCTCTTTTTCCCAGCCATTATTTTTCCAGCTGAATCCTCTGTTCCACTCCATAAGGCAGCCATGGCAGCCAGTGCTGCTGTGCAGCAGATGGGATGGAATATGTAGCCAGCAGCCCAGATTGCTGTAGATCTGGAGGAGGGAAAGCCAGAAAATTATGGGAGGTTCAAACTAAGCTTTTCATTTTCTACCCCATATCGAGCCCCAGCTTTCCTGCACTCGTACTCCACTGCATTACCATGTACAAAGTGATGCTCATGCAGCCCACGGGGTGGTCTGGGTCAGGCAACCAGTGCTTCTGAAAAATAAGGAAGAGGGGAAATTGTGTCCAGCTGGACCATCCTGAGCCATCCACCTGCATGAACTCTTGTGCCAGGAGAGTGCACAGGGAGGGTGGGAGGCTGAGAAGGGACCCAGGACAGGAAAGTAGGGAATCAAAAGGGGCTAACACCAGAGCAGCTTTAGAGTGAAGAGTTTGTGATTGATTGCTTTATGATAATCCAAATTTGTGGGAGGGTGGCAGCTTTATTAGGTTATAGTGGGCACAGTATCCTAGGCTGATGAATTAAAAAAATTATTTTTACTTTACAATAGACTGTAAGTGTAAAGTCTCCTTACATCCAGCTGATGTCAGTAGTGTATCAAATATTTCATTAGATAATAGCTCTATAAAATATGACTAAAGAAAACCCTTCGAAATCTTGCTGCAATATACAGCTAGTATTGTCACAAATGGTGCTCTTGTTTATTGTCAGAAAGTCTGCCCTTGTCAGCAAAGACAGAGAGGGCCATGAAAACTAGAACCACTCTGTTGAGATGTATTTCATCTGCCACTTTTATGTCTGGAAAAGTCCTGTACTTGTCTATATTTGAAGAAAGTGGCTCACATCTTATGCTGACGTTAACTTTCTAAATAAAACTTGTAGGGTGATTGAGATTGGCATGCTCATTCATGAGGAAAAAAAAACCCCAAACAACCCAGGGAATCTTGGCATTTACACTTTAATTGCACATCTTGTATGTGGGATGTAACACAAGGCTGTGTTTCCCTACACCAGACCATGTGTTATGTTGTGCTTCTAAGCATCAGATGATGCTGTGAATTAATGAGCACTCAAGGGTTTGATAGTAGAAACTAAACATGCTCCACACTCAGCATGATCCAAACACTAAAAATTCATGCCTGTGCTCATTGTCACATATACAGAAACGTTATTAGAAGCTTTGATATTGCATTAATATAAACTTCCAAAGCAAATCGCTTACACTTTGACGATAACTTGGAAAGCCTGGCTGCACTTGTTATTGTATAGAACCTCAAAGTCAGAATAAGTAGCAGGGGCTGTTTCACAGACTGGTGGGAGCAGGCCTTGTGCCCTGCCATGCAAACAGGCTCAGGTGCCTTGGGAAACTCAGCTTGCCTTGCAGCCTGGGCTGTCCCCTCACCTTCCCCAGTTTATTTTGGAAACGGATGAGTTCCCGTTTGGTTGACTGCGAGTCACAAGCAGTTGTGCTCACACACGAGAGGGGTGTGGTGGGTACAGATGGGTGGGTGAGAAGTGTGAGGTGTTGTGTAGGTGTCACCTGTAGAATCACAGCCACGTCACCATGTTATGTTGTCTTTATAAATACAGAGAAAAGCACAGGAACATTCATATCTAACTATTATCATTTAAAATGCCTGTTTAGGGAGCAAGGCAAAGCAATGTGGCAAAGAAGCAGTCCCTGTAAGGGCCTCAGCACCTTGTCAGCTGGGTATCATCAGTGTGGTCTTGTTGCCATTTGATTGAAATAAACTGTATCTAGCTAGTAGAGAACCTCATAGTTGACATTAGTTGTAGTAGTCATGCTAAGGCTGGATAGGCCGCATATAACCTGCAAATGAACTATCATAGTGAAATTTGTAATGTAAGCAGTGTATCTAAGGAATAATCACTTATCTAAGGAATGTACCTGTTGGCAAGAACCTAAATGTCAAGAAGATAACAGTACCAGGTGATAGAATTAAGTAAGATATTGTAGCGATTAAGAAATCATGTAAAGAAACATATAAAAACCCTGTAAAATTTCTGTAAGATGGGGCTCTGATTTTGGATGCTAGTCCACGGCTCCCAGGGCCCTCAATAAAGCACCGCATAAACGACTTTGGTTGTTTGTGTTTTCTTCGGATCGGGCAACAGTCTGAGCAGCACGAACACGGCTGGGGTAGCTCCAGCACCTGTGGGCAGCAGTGGGTGCTGATCTGTCTGCACATGTGGACAGAAATATCATGCTTTTTGTTTGCTTTAGAGACCTCTTATTCAAGGCTACAAACTATTGAGTTAATGAAATCTGTTTAAAGCCAATATATCCCCAAGTCCATCACTTTGTTGCCTTCATTTCCATGAGGTAGTGTTTTACTTTTCTGACATTAATTTATTTATGTAAGCATTTATATGCCACATCAACAGCATTGCGTTACACTGCTCACCAGATGACATAATGTGACATAAGAAAAACTACTTTGGTGAAAAGCTAAGGACTTAATAGTCCTTTGATGATGATGGAAGTTATTATTCAAAGTGAGAAAGTGTTTCAGAATGAGGTTTCCGGAAATTAAAACACTAGGTGGTACAGCCATCTGATTTAATTTATAATCTTTTCATCATGGTGAACGTATTTCCAATTCAGTAGCAGTCATCTAATGCTCTGTGATGTTCTGTGATGTTGGTTAATGATTTCTCAGATATTCCATATTCACCAAAGCTTTTCTCTTTACATCTGTTCTGTAGATGAATTTGCATTTTAATTAAACTGTTTAAATGAGTGATATTTAAGCCTGGAAAAGGGAGCATAATTTTCACATCCTCTCTAATATGATTTTTAAACACTGGATTTAATTGTATGACATTAAACTTATGATCAATTTATATTTATTATTTTCCAGTTTATTTAATAGTTGCTCTATTTTAATTAAGAACTGTAAATTTAATGTTGTTTAAATTAATATAATATAAACTACATTGTTATAACATAGCTACTGTGCTCTGTGAAACACCTGACTTCCTGAATCTTTATGATTTTGTTCTTCAGTGTCATAAAAATCTAAAGCTTTAAGTATATGCCTCATAAATTACACCAATTCATAAAGATTAGTAAGTGATAAATACATTGCATCTATCACTTCAAGAGGGTTTATCCCTTCTCTTTCTTAGTGATCCATTCTAAGTGGCAAAAGCATAAAGCCATAAACAGACATTGATTAGATAGTAGAATAGCAGAGAAAGACAGCCAACTACAATTTAGAGTCAAATATATAATTACTATTTTATACATGGCCCTAAAGGAATGCTGTAAAGATTGCCACTTTCAGTTTCCCTTCTTCAGGAAAGCTCTAAATAGGTTCTCCACAAATTTTTCCAGAGATCCAGCAGGGTGCCCACATCATGCCTACTCTTGCTGTCCTCATCTTAACTTTAATTCCACACCAATTTTCCTTAAAGGACTTTTTTTTTCTCTCTATCTCTATCAGTGTGACAGAGATCCCTCCTGTTCCAGTGAGGAGTTCTGTCAACAAAGATGAGATATAAAAACTATTCTTAATAGTCATTGAAATAAAGAAGGAAAACAACAACATTTAAGGCAAGTCACTTGTGAAGTTCTTTGTATTCCTGCTAGGAAACAGGCTTTCCTCCACAGCTGATGCTCCTAGGTGCTTCAGCATGTCTTCCCAGGGCAGTTCATCTGTTTCTTGAGGCTAGCTGAAGTCTGGTTACCTTTGATGACAGACCTGGTGCCATGTGTCAGTAATTCCCATCTTTTCCCATCACTTTGGCTGTATAAATACACTTCTTCCCTTTGCTTCTCTAACCTTCTGGTGTGTCACTGCTTAATTTTTTAAACGATGCATTCTCTCTTGCAAAGTGGATTTCTTTTGATTCAATGTTAGCTTGATTCAAAGTCGTTCAAGCAAAGCACAGAAGTGGAATTCAGCATTGTCCTACAGGCTTATAGCCTGCTTACCCAGCATCATGTGCCACCAGACCAAAGGTTACCATCAATAAAACTGCACTGCTAACAAGAAGCCTTAAGGTTTTTGAAACTGGATTTTGCAATCTTCTTAGACCAGTGTGATCGTGTACCATTGTATCAGTCTTTTGCACACACAGTTATGAACTACATAAAGCACTTCCTTCAGAAGTATCTAGTATTCTTACAGGTGCAGTGATTTGGGCAATATTTGTTCTTAATTGTCTTACATAGCTTCATTAAGCAGAGAGTATTACTTTTTGTATCTTAGTTTTTGAACTGAATAGCATTTACTTTCCAAATAAAAACAAATTTCAGGTGCAAAAATATGCTTGTAAGTGGTGAAACTTTTGTGTGTGTTTGGGAATTCCTTACACTGTGATATCTGTGAAAATGGGGATGAGAAAACTAAAATGGTTTTGTATTGCAATATATTTGTTTTATGTTTTGAGGGAAACACAGGTCAGACCTGCCGTTGCCTTGTGTGTCCCGTGTCCCATGAGTTAGCCTGGAGCAATTCAAGAAGTTGTGGGTTTCATGCTGCTGCATCAACTGCTTCTTTCTCAGTTTAAAACTCAGAAGGAGGGATTAGCAGCCTGGGCTGCTGGGTGATCTTGATTGTGTTACTCTGATATTCAGTGCCTGCTTTTTCTGTTTCTCAAGTGGTAACCTCCTCAGCAGCCAGGGATAGGACCTTTGGACAGTTGGACTTACTTGTTTTCCATGTTTGAGATGATATTTGAATTTGTACAAATCTGCCTTGATATCTCCCTCTGCCTACATGCTCAGCAGTAACAAATGTAACTGTGATTTTAAAAGAGCTTAGAGTTAAAAACTATTTTGACAGAGAGTATACAATAGGTCATAAGAGCAAATAGTATTTAACTGGAAGAGGTATGAGAAAAAAGAAAACAGGAATTTTCCCTCCTTCTCCTGTTTCCTCTCTCACTGGTTTTTGGATTGAGGTCCAAAGTGAATATTTGAAAACAGGCAGGGAAATTTTTATGTTAAAATAAATGGGTTTAGGTTTTGTGCAATAAAAAGTTAGTTTAAGGCTTGAGGCTACAGTGAGTTAATTATAACATCTAGTTAATAGAGAAGACAATAGATATGAATCAATTAACATTTCCTACAATTTTAGGATAAACCCAGCCTTGACACATTTTTTTTTCCTTGCCAATATTTAGTGTTCTTTTCCTCTGTGCTGTTAGCAAGTGTATAGGTTTTCATGGCATTTAAAAATGTCAAATCAGTAGAGCTATAATTTTTGTCTTTCCTGAGAAAGGTTTAAAAAGTTATTTGAACTTGGTTTAGTCTAGGAAGGCATACTAAAAAAGAAATACGTGGAAGAGATTAAAAAGGAGACCAAAAATTAAAATTGACATACAACCTTAGTATATATATGAAGAGAGTGTTAAAATAATAAAAAAAGCCCACAAAATTTTTTCTTGTTTGTCCGTAGTATTTTTTAGCACTACTGTGCTCTGTAACAGTTAATATTAGAAAGATATAGTACCTATATATTGTAATAGAATGCAAAATAATACTGATATGTTATACTGATTTACAGTATGATTTGAAAACCTAAATAAATTGGATTGTTTTTATATAATCAGAAAAATATTTATGTTCTTTGAAGTAGAGTCAAAGCAGAAACTGCTTAAAGCATGTTGCTGAACGTTTTATTGTTCAGCTCTGCTTTTCCAGCAACAGGCTTAAGAGGGCAGCAAAGAAACTCCTAGAAGTAAAAACTTTTATTAGGAAAGAAATATAAACTAATAACCACTTTCAGTGGAAAGATATTATAAAGTAACTGAGGAGTAATGATTGCAAAGCTAATTGACAGAACATTCCTGAAAATGTGTTTTTCTATTGTCAGAGTCATCTTCCTGCTGCCTATTACCAGTAATAGGATTTCTGGAACACAGTCAAATAACACTGTTTGCCTTATAGTCGTGCTGAATGAAAAACAAAATGACTTACAGCCTCACTGAAGATTTCTTGAATAAAATTTATAGGTATTACCCTGAAGAGGGCCCTGACCCCCAGTGTTCTCTATCGCAGGAAGACAATTGTGGACACCATGCTCTCTGCTGTTTAACAGGGTGGCTCTTGCTGTCCTAAGCTGGGATCTTACTCAACAGGCAGGTGAGAAATGCTCTGCCAGAGTGCCATTCTTAGCCTGGCAATTAAGGTCCCATCGTAAAGGAGCTACAAAATGCCAGATGGAAATGAGCCATCTTTTCCTGGATCGCTGCCTAATCTATTCAGTTACTGTGCAAAACAAACCTGCTCCCTTTCTTCTCCCTCCATCCTGTGCTTGAAAGGTCAGGTGAAAGCAGAGTACTGGATTCTGTCTCCAGCCATGAGTGGATGAGGCTTTTCCCACACCCCCCCAAACCACAGCTGAGCTTGCGTAGTTTCCTGCACTCCCACATGGGGAAACAAACAGGTTTAAAGTGCCTCCTGGCTTGGCCAGTCAAACTGCCTTTTACAAACATGAGCATCTCCTGTCTGAACTGTGAGTTTCAACCTTTGAGTTCAGCCTAAGCAATGTGCCTGAGTCATGAAAGTATTTGTGGTTAAGCACTATTTAAACACAAATTTGCCTCTGGACAGAGGCAGTGCTTAAATCATTAGGCCAGGTTTTCCTCTGTGAAAATTACATAATTTCTTCTTTGTCCAGTTTCAGTGCCATGCCCAAAATATAAATGAATGGAGATTTATGATTACCAAGATTGATAGGGTAGTATATTTCAAAACAAGGTAAGGTACTGTAAGGTGTTATTTTACTCTTAGGAAGGAGCCTTTAGTGACTTTAAGCCCATAAAAGGCTGCACCATAGGAAAGCAACCCCTCAGACTTGAGCTGGCTCAAAGAAGTGCTCCCTTTGATTCTGATTTCCTTCTGTGCCAGCACTTTATCTTGCTGGATTAGCTCAAAAACTTATGGCTGTACCTTCCTGAAACCATTGACTTTATTCTTAAACTCACACAATAGGTTCAATTAACTATCACTGATTAGACTGAGACACCTATGATAAATCAGCACTTTAAAGATTTTCTTTTAAATTTAAAAAAAATTATTTTTAATTTTTAAAAAACCTTTTGCAAATTTAGTGCCATTAAATCATTTAATTTTTGGACACAATTCATCTCTGTTTTCCCTTCTGATGCTGCTCATGTATCATGACTTGCTTGATGCTATATCTTTAGTACAGCTGCACAAGAAAGTTCTTTTCACTGCAGCTTCTGGAAACTTGTGTTTGTGTTAAGAAACAGTAAGCAGGAAAAAACAAAAATTATTTTAAAGAAAGAGAAATTGACCCAAAAAATAGTTAGAATACAATAGACTAGAATTTGGATTTTCCTTCTACACAGTAAAAACAAAGCATGGTAATTCTAAAATTTGAACTCACAGAGAGAGAAGAAAAGATGCAAAGAAAAAATGTTGAATGTAAGGAATTACCTTTTCTGGATATGTTTTGTATGTCCTTATAAAATGCATATACTGTAAGATGTTGAATGCAAGAAGTATAATGCACTTCTCATATGAATGCATGTCATGGTAAATAGTTGCTTCTGGTCATATTGACTGAAAAAATTGCTCATTGTTGATTAAGGGAGTTTTTTACTTCTTTTTTGTTGTTTTAGAATAATATTTTAAAAAGCTGAGTTATCCATAGCTCCAAAGTTTAGAGGAAAATGATAAATGAACCTATATAAATTGCATTCAAATTCAGGAATAAAATGATTGGGTTTTTTTCAGTTAAATTACTAAGGGAAAGGAATTTTCTGACATTAATTTGAATCCATTTTTTAATGTTCCTTCTATAGAAATACTGTTCGTAATTTGAAATTGTGCTGCAATATTCCTAAATAAGTAATATGTCAAGGGATGGTGTTTGAGCATTCAATAAATGTAATTAAATGGCTTTTTGCTCCCAGCATTGTTCCAGCCAAAGTTGTTTGGGCCAGACCACAGCGAGATGCTGAAGTAACATGCAGACATCAGTGATAAGGGTGAAACAGCTGGAGCTGGGCTGCCAGAGATGCAAACTGCTCTTACCTAAAGCTGTGTGAGAATAGTGCTCATGCCTGTGGTAGCTAAAGACTTGTTGAAGGAAATACTGACAGCCCCAAACCTGCCCTGCACACCTGCTAGCAGGCAGCCTGGCAGCTTTACACACTGCCTGGGGGACTTGGGAACCAGTCCTTTGCAGACAAAGCATAGGTCATTGCACAAAAGCAGATGAGAAGCAGCAAGAAAAGCAGAAACCACTTGAGTGTGTTGCTATAAGGGTCATCCTGGGTCTCTTACTGGTGGGGGCAGAAGGGAGCAGGATGTGGTGATCAGGGCATCTTCAATCCATGTAAACACGGCTGCAGCCCCTACAGCCTGGTCACAAATAACAATGGTGCCAGAGCCCTCTACTACTGTGAAGCCTTAGAACACAACACAGGACTTATTTCATAGAGTCAGTGAAGCCATGGATGGCTGAAAGTACAAGGACCCACTTTATGTTTGTTGGAGCTCACACTGGTGTGTTCCTGTGTCCCAGCTGCTGCTCTGAGGTCTCCCATCTGACCTGGTTGTAATTCCTACATTTGGTGCAGGTTAAAAAAGTATTGAACAGGTAGTAGCTCTCATTGCACTGCTGGAAAATCAGTTTGATAAATGGAATAAATGACATGACTGTGTTGGTTTTGGCTGGGGTGGGGGCTATGTTTTGGATTTGTGATGAAAACCGTGTAGAGAACACAGGGATGTTTTAGCTTTTGCTGAGCAGTGCTGACACAAAGCTGAGGCTTTTTGTACCCATCACAGCTGTGGGTGCACAAGGAGTTGTGAGATGACACAGCCAGGACAGCTGAGCCCTCCTGACTGACCCAGGGGCTAGTCCATTCCACAGGGCCCCATGCTTAGCATATACAGCTGGGGCAAGGAGGAGGAAGGGGAGATGTTCAGAGTGATGTGTTTGTCTTCCCAAAACACTGCTGGTGTGATGAAGGCCTCCTTTCCTGGAGATGGCTGACCATCAGCCTTCCTCTGCAGAGTGGTGAATCATTTCCTTGTTTCCTTGCTTGCATGAATGGATTTTGCTTTACCTGTTTAACTACCCTTATCTCCAGCCATGAGTTTTCTCACTCTTGCATTTCTGATTCTCACTGGGGGCATCAGTGAGTGAATGACTGTGTGAGGCTAAGTTGCTGGCTGGGGTTAAACTATGACAATTAAATAATAATTAGTGCTATAGCTGACTTTTAGGTAGATAATATCTATCATTTAATACTCCAATATCTGAATAATAAATACCCTTTATAATATTGCTTACCATACAAAGTAATCAGAATATAATACGTGTCCTACAAAAATGTTTTTCTATTTCTGTTTTCTTTTCTTATAAATGTTGCTTCAAAATTCAGGTTATTGAATTAAGTTTTCCTCTTAAACATTGGTTTATTGTGAGTAGGGTTTTGCTTTTTTTTTTCTTTTTTCAAAAAACTAAAAACATTGTATTGCCCACATACAATCTTGTTTGTTCATTATAATTTGAAGGGAATAGATATCCTACAGACATGAACCTAGGAAAGTATTAGTCAATTAAATAAAAAGTATGCCTTTTTTCAGATACTAGGTGTGTTAATAAAAGGTAATTATGTTGACTGAAAATAAGTAAAAGCTCCATCCATCAGACATGTACATTTTTTCCATCGCTCTCAGTAGCAAATGCGTTTTAGTACAGTGGAAAATTACTAGGCAGGTCTGAAATAACTAAGCAATTACAGAAAGCTTTTGTTTAAAATTCCTCAAGAGAATGTCACAAAGAAAATGATTACCATTATTTCAACAATGAATACAGTACAGAGGTTTCCCATGAACAATAAGCTCACATTTAACTATCAATTAGCAGCTTTTGATATTCTAAAATTCTTTCCACATTGGTATATCAATTCACATACCTGCCTAAATATGCCTGAAGAAAAAGGGGAATAAACTCAAGTTCTAAACTACTGCACTTCGAGTGAGAATATTGCAGGGGAAGTTGACTCTTGTTTAAAGTGGCAAATCTATTAGACTCCTTATTTAGATTGCCTGAAAATCTTGCTTATTGGTATGCAGATTTTTCTCCTGCATGTGAGCTATCAGAAATATTTCCATTCAAGATAATAATATAGAAATAATTTAATGTAAGTATTAAAATAAAGGGAATGGTACACTGTAGATCTTTTGTTTTGTTTTGTTTAGAAGTCAGTTTAAAAGCTCAAAAGTAGCTTTTAAAAAAGGGACAAGGAGACTTTATTTTGGCTTTTTGTACCAAATGCCTTTTGTAATGAATGCTGTTGGGTACAAATGATGGTCTGTGCTTAGTGCTGAAGGGGTCTTAAAATATGTATACATCTAGCATATAGAAAATGTTACTTTCAAATTCAGAGAGCAAAATCTCAGGTCCTTGCTCATACTTTTGTAGCATCAGGGTTGGATTCAGTGCTGGCCCATAACAGAAAGGGCTAAAAGCTCCTGCAGGGAGTGCAGACTCCCAGATTGTTAGAGAAGGGTTTCAACCATTAGAAGATTGAGTTCCAACATAGGTATAACTGAGGATAGGTTGCTTTCTGGGCCACTCAGCACACCTTTGAATACATGGAGCTAACAGGGGTGGTGGGCCCTGGCAACGTCAGTGGCAGCATCCTGTGCAGGGTAAGATGAAATTTTTCTCTTTTCTTTTGAGTGAAATTGCCTGGTGGATAGCCTTAGCACACACCCTGTGATTTTAGCTGGCGGGAAGAAGACTGCCAAATCTCCCAGCTAAATATGAAACACTCATTTTTACTTTGATTAAATCATCCCCTATGATCACTAAGGTAGGAATTACACATTATTATGATACTTCTTCTCCAAATAATGCACATCACACCTAAATTTTATAAAGATGATTCCCACTTTCAGCAGAACACCCATGTATCCAATTTGCTGGAACACCTGCTGTGATTGAATGCTCACCCCTGTAGGCTCCCAGATATTCAGTAGCTGCCTTAGCTGAAAAAAGCAGTAACTATAAAAGCCAGTGAAGCTAGGGGGAAAATAACAAACTTAAAAATTACATAGTAGAGATGTATTTGTTACACAGTCAAGAGCAACTCGCAACAAGATTTGACTCGCCTTGTGATTTTTATCACAAGTAAACAATGTCTTCAGGATTGAAAATAAAAGCATTCTGACTTGTCAACAGCAAATACCTAAAATTATCACAGCTTTATAGAGAAAGAGAAATGTCTTCTTGATTCCTATGTCAAAAAGTTAACTCACAGTAAGACCTAGATCTGTAAAAGCACTGCCATGCAAGCAAATCTGGGTCTAAAAATGTACACGGAACAGTTATCAGAGAAATGTTTTAAATGGCTTTTGAAGTTTTTGTGTGTTTCAGCAGAGATTTAGGCCCACCAAGTCTACCATCAGTGCTATAAATCACACTGATAAAAGGTTTTCATTTAAAGTGAGGCTTTGTATCTCTTCACAAGAGGGAAGATTCCAATAGAAGAATGAAAGAAATGAGGTTATAGGTCTCTTTTCCTTTTTAAATATTTTCTGTCATCACCTCAGACAACCATTTCTGTCCACAGATATACTCATTCTTCTCCTATCTGAGAAAACAAAAGCTAGTTTTTCCATTTCTCTAATTGGTTTTATAGTATTGTAAAGTAGCATGTTTATATTCTGTCAGATTTTCAGACCCTGTATATCTCTTTTTGGTTTAATTGTGTGAGTGAACAAGTGGTTTCTGTCCAGAGGTTTAGGTTTTTTTCAGTATTTAAATGATGGATAACCTTGCAGAAGACAAAAACAGACAAAGTAAATGCCATCGGTTCCTTTGTCTCATTGGGTCATGCTGTGTTTTAAATGTATTTCACCTGGACAGAACCAAAGAGGTAAAACCTAATTTAATAGCTATCAAATGTAGAAACCTTGCAAGAAAAAATGCAGTTTAGACTCAAATCTACTGGAGGGGAAGAAAAAAAACCAAGAAAAGCAGTATGTCTAAAACTGAGTCTTCAGTATCTCTTAAGTAAATTTTCTGATTTCCTGCCTAAACTTATTCTTGAGCAGTTTAATCGTTAGTTCTTCCTTCAGTTTAAACAATTTATCTCTCTCCCCTGTATTTATCATCTTCATTCAGCTATTGCCACAGTTAGTATCTTTATCCATCATTTTGCTACAACAAGCAAGCCAGCCTGTCCTGACCTCTCACAAAGAGGAAGTCCGCAATGCCTGTGTCTTCATGGAAAAGAACAGGATTTCAAAGGAAAATTCTTCCTCTTCACCTATTCTGACACAGTTCAAGCTAATTTTTCTTGGACTTAATATGGACAGAGATGTGTACTTGTTTTATAACCTGGTAACTCCTCATTCCTAGTATCATAGAATGGTTTGGGTTGGAAGTAACATTAAAGATCATCTTTTTCCAGCCCCCATGCCATGGGTAGGGACACCTTCCACTTCCAAGTTACTCAGTCCTGTTCAGTCTGGCTTTGAACACTGCCAGGGATGGAGCTTCCACAGATTCTCTTGTTCATCTGTTCCAGTGCTTCACCACCTTCACAGTGAAGAATTTCTTCCTTTTCTCAAATCTAAACCTGTTCTCTTTCAGTTTAAGGACATGCCTTATCCTGCCTCTATCTGGCCATGTAAAAAGTTCCTCTCTGGCCCTCTTGGATGCCCCATTTAAGTACTGGGGGGCTGTTCTAAGGTCTCCCCAGACCCTTTTCTCCCAAGAACCCTCCCAGCTCTCCCAGTTGATCTCCACAGGAGGCGTGCTCCAGCCCTGTGACCAACTTTGTGTACCTCCTCTGGACACATCCTTTTCATATTGAGGGCCTCAGAGCCAAACACAGCTCCTCCTCCAGCTGGGGTGTCACAAGAGTGGAGTAGAGGGGCAGAATCAATTCCCTTGGGCTGCTGGCCACGGCTGCTTTTGATACAGCCCAGGATGCTCTTGGCTTTCTGGGCTGCAAGCGCACATTGATGGGTCATGTTGAGCTTCTCATCCACAAACACATGCAAGTCCTTCTTGGCAGGTCTGCTCTCAATCAATTCATCCCCCTAGCTGTTTTGATACTGGAATTTTTCCCAACCCAGATACAGGACCTCACACTTGGCTGTTTTGAACTTCAGGAGCACAGGCTCACCTCTCAAGCCTGTCCAAGTCCTTGTGGATGGCATCCCTTCTCTTGTGTAGGTTAACTGTGCCACACAGCTTGGTATTGTTGGCTAAGTGCACTTAATCCCACTGTCCATGTCACCCACAAAGATGTTACATGGCACCAACCCCAATACTGACACCAAAGGAACAGCAGTCGTCACTGGTCTCTTGGACTTTGAGCTGTTGACCAAAACTCTTTGATTGTTACCATCCAGCTAATTCTTTATACCACGTGGTCATCAGTGAAATTGATGTTTCTCCAGTTAAGGGACAAGGACACTGCAGGACAATGTCAAGTGCTCTGCACAAATCCAGTTGGCTCTTCCCTTATCTACCAATGCTGTAACCCCTTCACAGAAGGACACCATATTTTTCAGGCACAATTTGCCTTTAGTAAAGCCATGTTGGCTGTCACCAGTTACTTCCTTATTTTCCATGAACCTTAGCATAGTTTCTTCACCCCATTGGCAAGCATTCCATGATGTTTATGCTTTCTTCTTGTCTGTGAGTTACTCCTCTAATATATCTTCTTGCACTCTTTTTTGCAAGGGTAATACTTTCAGAAGTTTTCTGTTATTGGAAGTATAGGCAGAGCTTGTGAACCCTTCATCTTCAGAAATATTACTGGAAACAAATTTAGAATTTGCTGAGAGTCCTTGGACAGTATCAATTAACTGATTTTCACTAAGTATTTGAAAAGACCTTGTAGCTCCATAAACTCTACTGACCTCAGCTAAGAATCCTGTGCAAACAAAATGAAAATAGGTTTGTCCCAAAGGAAAAATCACTAAATTCATACACTTTTCTTACCATACTACTCGTGGTGCTTACTAACATTTTATTATGTATATTTTGGTTTTATTAACTGATTTTAAATTATGACTTCTGTATTATTTCTGTGTACGTGCTTAACCTTGCATATGCCCGAGATCCCATAGGAATGGCTCTGAAAAGATTTATTCTTTCATAGCTGTCAACCTGAAGATTCAACACTCAAGGTAAAAATACCTGAGTGCATGTCACCTGC
Organism: Prinia subflava; assembly: GCF_021018805.1. Taxonomy (NCBI): domain Eukaryota; kingdom Metazoa; phylum Chordata; class Aves; order Passeriformes; family Cisticolidae; genus Prinia; species Prinia subflava. Next base: position 16,676,329 of record NC_086253.1, on the reverse strand, counting down.
ATTACTAATCCATTAATAAATGTTATAGGCTACAATCAAAACCTAAGTGCTAAGTACTTCTGAGATAATCAGGAATAGTTTATCCACATGAAGCTAGTAATATACAGAAACACTTCTTACAATTAATTTGAACAAGTCAGCAAACAGAAGTATGTTATTGGGTCTTCAAGGGTACAGCACTTAACTACCTCAGGTATTACTTGAACATTTTCTACCCTCTAGTGAAAAATCATTCTTGCAGAAGTTGATGAGACTGCTCTTTAAATTTATGAATTATGACAAATTGGGTAACGTTGCAGCAGCCCTCTTGTTAAAGGGTAGAAATGAGTCAAGACACAGACTTCTTGTTTATCACATGATAAAGGGTCCTGGTTTATTCCTGAAGCAAGGGGGTTAAAAGTCAAAGGGTGATTAATTAGGGCTAACAGTCTAGACAAGTATCTCGCTTGATATTTGCTATGCTTGCAAAGGCAGGCAAGGCCATTACTTGCAAAAGCAAGATGAAAAGAATGTAAGGCTAGTGGATAAGAGGGAAACTGCCTGCATGACATGGGGATAAGAAAGATTGTTAGGACTAAGACTGGCCTTGTGGCTTAAACTGTGACCAAGAAGCCAGTGAGCATGAGCAAGGAGACGAGATGGAAAGTTCAGATTCGAGGAAGACTTGTCTTACTTCATCATGAAGACCAGCAGAGAGCATTGGGCAAGTGCAAAAGGACTCATAAGTTCATTTTGATAGGAAGTGAGGCTAGGTGGAGCTAGGTAATGAATGTATATTGACAGCTCAATACATATATAACATTTTAAAGAATGAGTAGAGAAAGATGACTCTTTGGAGTTGTGCATGCCTTTAAGAGATATCCCACATCACACCCAGTGCTGATAAAATACATACCTACCCTCCAACTAACTCTTATTAGTTGTAAAGTCTCTTTTTTCCAGATATGAACTCCTCTTTACAGCTCAGCCATCCTGACCCAAACCATTCACTGACTCTGGCTGCAGCAAGCTCTTGCTGTAGGTTTCCCTTGCAGCCTCTGGCTGCTGATTATTTTCTTCTAAACTGTGACTGCATGTGTGAGTTTGCAGACTCTGAGTGCAGCTTTTACCCAGCCAGACTGTGACTGCAGGTTCCAACAACAGGCTCTGACTGCAGACCCAGACTGACCTCACTGCAGTGATTCTCTCTGCCCAGGATCCTTCTTCTTCATGATCTTCCATGATTATACTTTCCTCACCAGCTATCCCACTCCCTTTTATCACACTTACCTTTGGATATAGCTGTTCCTCATCAGGGTGAGGCTGTGTTGGGTGTTTAACACAACTGCTACTTATCCAGGGCAAGGTCATCTGTATTCCCTTCTCCTACAGGGTAGGAAGTTTATTTCTACTGCTACATGTAAATTGGTAAGTTTACTTATTATTTTTTCCATCCAAGTTTTTCATTGGTCCCTGATGCATAGTTACATGGTTGTTTAAAAACTTCTTGTTGTGAACTTCCTCACTTTAAACAGTCCTTGCCACTGTAGAAAGAAAGTAAAACAGTTTTTGATTGAAAAGACCAGTTCAGAGAAAAGAAAGTAATAAAATTCTGAAAAATCCTTCAAGAAAAAGAACTAACTGCCTAATGTTCTATGTTTTGTGAATAAAGTTACCTAAAATGCATATGGCAAGGAGAAGAGGTTGAAAGTAGTCTTATAGCTCTTTAGTTAGCAATAGCTTTTCTCGCTCTTTGTTCTACACAGTGTTGGTCAGTTTAGCACAGTAAAATAAAATTATCTCTTTTTAACTGAGAGGGGTCCAAACAGAAGTACCAAGTCAGCACTGAGGGGGAAAAAACCCATGTATCCATCTTCTCATGTCACACGTGCCCATACAAGAGTTAGTATTTATTAAAAAAAACAAACTTTAGCTTCACAGTTTCCTAGAGATTTTATGGCCTGGGATGGAGGAAAGCAAAGTGTGCTAATAACTGAAGGAAGAAAAAGGATGAAACAGAGACAGAAATGATTGAGAGCTGCAGAAGAAAGGTGATTTGAAGCATGGATGGATTCATTATCACCACTTTTCTCAAAAGATTTTTCCTTCCTACTCCCAAAACAGCAGGCACAGACTTCTGTCTTGTTTAAACTGCTTTCAGTATTGGGGAGGAGAGACAAGGCTTTCTGTCTTTTGAACTACACTTCCTTTATGTGAAAAAGAGTTTTATAATTACATTTTTGAGAAGGAAGACATCCTAGAAGCTGTACCCTTCTTCTCTCTTGAGTTTGTTTCTATAGAAATTGTTAAATAAGTAAGTAGGGGAACAGTGCATCATCCATTTTTTTTTACCTGGCACAGCACAAGCCACATAGATGTGAAGAATCGGGATGCTGAGCTGAAGGGCTCTCTCTCCTTCCTTCAATTTAGAAGGCAATAGGGAGCAGCAGGAGATGCAGCCCTCCATCAGGGTTTTTTTTTCTGTCAGAGATAGTGTTAACTACATGTATGGAGAAAGTGAGAGGAAGCAGAGCAGAGTCCTTATTTCCTTCGATTGTTTGATCTAGGAGTGAGGAAAGGATCAGCTTTTCTCTCAGGTCCCTGCATTTCCAAGTACTTGTTCTAACAAGCACATGGAGAGCCCCAGGACAGCCAGCAGCTTGGGTAATTGCACACTCCTGTGCTGAAGTGCAGTGAGCATAAATACTAGAGAGGGAGGTTTGTGTGATTGTGATCAACTTCTCTATGAATTCTGGTATTTCAGCTCATCCATATATACCTCTCTTTTGTGAGTCTCTCAGCTAGCAAAAAATTCCTTTGATTTGAAGTCATTGTTTCTTGCTTTTCATATGCATACTCAGTGAGAGCTGGCATTACTCAGAACCACTGCAAGTGTCCCAGATGCCACTGCTAGTCACCATTGTCAAATAGAAGATGGAGCTGTCATAGGCATTTCAGTTTTTCCTGGCCAGAGTCAGTTCAAGAAAAGTAGTGATGTATTAACTTAAACTCCTGTTTCCAGTATTCGCTGAAACTTTTAACACCTGGGGTAATATCTGGCTTTCAGAAGCAAGAGAACATTTTTGGAGATTCCAGATAGTAGTGCTTGATGCTCTCTATGTCTTTTGGGTTTTTTTGTTTATTTATTGGTTGGGGGTTGTTTTTATTTTTTAATCTCATGGAAATGTATAAGTAAACTGAGAACTGAAGTGGTAGAGGGTTTTATTTCTGTACTTTCCAGTAAGAACCTGAAGTGCAAATCTCCACTCACATCCAGGGTCATGGCATCATTCTGGGAATATTTGTCACCAAGCACCCACAAAATACTGCTCTTTTTCTCTGGCCTCCAAAACCCAGGAACTGCATTGTGTTGCCTCTTCTATGGTTTTGGGGCTAGGAGACTTATAAAATGGAACAACTGAATTTCAAGCTTGAATCTGTCACTTAGTAGTTGACTTGAAATCAAACTAATATTTTGTTTCTACACAGTATAAAAATTAAGTCATTAAAATAAGGCATTTTCATAAAAAAAGAATTTCTTAGTCTGTAATTGATTATGGGCATATTTCAATGTTTAATCTACTGTAAAATTTTTCATTAAAATAAAGAATTCTTTCTAAACACGTATAATAGTACAATGAATTAAAGAACAAGATTTCTGCTGTTACTCATATCACCCTACCTACTTAACCATGCAGCACAGATCAGCTTTGTTTGATATAAAATATTTTGAAGAGGTAGAAAGAAATCAGAGTAGCCTTAAATTTTGGTGTTAAGATTGTCCAAGATACAACAAAAAGTGTCTTTGAATGCTTTCTGTCTTATTGTCACATTGCTGGTACGTGTTTTCTCCAGATTTCCAAGGAGAATTTACCTTAAGAACCTTACTCATCTTTTTCACTTACGTGTAACTGTTACAGAAGAAACAGTTTGTTATTACTACAACACCACCTTGCTGCACAACTGTCAGGGTCTCTCCTCAATCAGGAAAGAGTGCTGTCAATATAGAGGTCCAAAGGCCTGGATAAAGCACAGTCTAGAAAGCCTGAGAAATGAGTGTCCCCACCTTCTACTCCAAACAGTGAACTCAGCAATTAGTGTGTGCACTTTATTCTGTTTTTTCTAGATGCAGTGATTTCCAGTGCTTAGCCAAATTTCAGGGCAAGGGTAGGGATGTACAGAGAAAATGACAATGTACTTACAAAAGTATCCTGAATAGGCTGTGAAAAACTGAGAGATCCAAAAAGAGTAGATATTTTTGTATCTTGTTCTCATTTTCCTCACCACCCCTCCCCCCCACCTTTCATATAGGATAAATTAAGTTTTAATGGGAGAAAAACAAATTAATCCCTCAAGTAGTACAAGAACTATGCTCAGAAGGGACTATACTACTGTAGATTTTTATTAAGAACAGTAGGTGATGTTATTAATTTTTTGTGGGAAATGTGGTGACAGCATTGTTCAGTAAGTGCAGAATTAAGTTATGAGAGAGTCTTAGTTTTCAGAAGTCCTTGAAAAGTGGGACCACTGCTTTTTAGAGGCTCATCCAAAAAAATTGTCAAAATATTTAAATATTACCAGTGCCTTCTGCTAGTTTTCAGGACTAACACAGCAGATGCCCCAAAGCATATAATGCAAAATAGCTGCAACACATTAATTAGCACTAACCAGCACTAACTGAAGTTAAATGACATTTTATTACTTCCTTGTGAGTAATTTCTTAGCCTTTGGCTAATTCAAGGTACATCTCGCAAATATTCAGTTGGAAAAGATTTTGTTGTCATGTAAAAAGCAAGCAGTTTTTCTGGCAATAAATCTGAAAAATTCACTGTACTAATGATCTGCCATGCTCTTTCAGCAGTATGAGTTAGATTGAAGTGTGCATAAGGATTTGCTACTTTTAAGAAATGGCAGCTATTAAATCAGTTGCAGGGAGATCTTTTAGCTTGCATATTATTGCAAAAAATATTATTCATTCTCATATATATATATTTCAGCAACAAACCTAATTTAAAAAACAGAGTTCATGTAAAAAATGAACAGCAAGCAAAGGTCCCTTGCTGTGACTGATTGCATTATTTACAGTACTGCTTCAGATATAACCAGGATTATTTGTCTTTCTGACATTACCACAATGATATGAGATACAGTATGCTAATATGCTAATCTAGGGTTATAAGATATTATTAGTCCTTTGTTTCTTTCAGTCTCTTAATTATTGACTTGTTTACAGTCATCCATCTTTGCTCACATTTATGCAAATAATCCATATTATTAACAGTAGCATCAGTGGGGTCATGTTTATCTGGGTTTTTTTCCAGAGAATATTTTTCTAAAAGCCTCATGTAACCAGTCTTGTTGACATGGAGCAGAAACTTATTCTGCTAATAAATCTAGATGCTTTGAGGAGCAAAGAATTACAGCCTGTTAATTTAAATTATACATATGTGCTGTGTCAATAATACATAAATTAACACCTCCATCAGTTGTACATCAGTATTTTTGAAGAATACTTTGAAGAAGCACACAAAATAAGCAGTGCTGACAGAATGACTTTCCCTCTCCCAGAGAAGGAGGTGCATGGGTGGAGGGCAAGTGGGAGCAGACTCAGCTGACTCTTCCCTGACCCAGGACCAGGTCTCTGTTTTCTTCCTCTCTCCTTTTCTTCCCTTGCTTCCTTTTAGAACTTTGGCAGCGACAGTGAGAACAATTAACTGCAATCTTGTGAAGGAAGCATAACTCAACATACTCTGACAAGGAGTTACAGGAGTACATTTTGCTCCCCTGTGGCATTTCCCAGGATTTGGCCCTTTTATGCTTCCTGGGCTCTGCAGTTTCCCAAGTGGATGTGGTTCTGAGTGTGAACGTGGTGTTGATGGTGAAAGTGCCTCTCTCCTTGCTGATCTTTCTAATGAGCTGGGTGCTTATTTTACTGTGCACTTACATCAGCTTAATACTAAGGGCCTGAGTGGCTTTGCAAGACTGAAAAAAAACCCTAAAAGTTTTAATGAGCTTTGAAAATGAATTCTTCCTGGTGCCCAAACAATACATGATATGACTGAGAGAAAAGTCAATTTGACATAATTCTACTCATGTATGAACTTAGGGAATATTGCATTTGAGCACATTTATAATTAGCTTTGTAACAAAGCTGATAAACTGATTTTATAAATTTGTTTGGCTGTTTTTTGGAAAGGTGTTTTCAGATTTTTTTTTCTTTGTGGACTTGGTTGGGTTTTTTCATTGGTTTAAAAAAAATCTCAAGTTTATGACTGATTTCCATTACAAAGTACATGCTACAAGCCTTGAATAAGATAGCTGCAACTGAGCCATTCTTTTGAAATGTCTTAATCATGTCTAACTCCAGTGCTTCCCAGTAGCATGGAAACACAAAGGGTTTTTTCTTAAATGTTAAAATGAGTCCTGTTCACACCTGAGGAAGACTTCTTTTGTAGAAGAACAAGAAAATAATTCTTATGAAGCAATAATTCTGTGATTTTCTTTGGAACTTCTGACAAAAATCAGTACTGTAATTTTACCTATCCTTTTGTGAAAAATTAATGGTAATTTTTAAAGTATGATTTCAAACCTCAATTATCAATATTTTTTACTGCTTTCAGACAAGGAATATGTAGAAAAGGAAATATTAAAAATGAGCACTTTTTTTTTGCTTCTAAAGTAATATAATGCATTAAAATAGGAATTTACCTCTTAGTATGAAAAGGCTCTCTGCTAGCATGTAAAAAGGCAGATTACCAAATGAAATAGAGGTATTGAAATAATATTACTGTTCTGAGTTTTCAGAATATATTCTGTTTGTCAGGAAAACCATCAGAAAACTGCAGTTTGCTAGCCTGCAGTGCATTGGTATATATGTAAAAAATTTTGAACACTAAAAGTAAATTATGTAGAAAAAAAAGTAAATTTATGTAGAAAAAACCTTAAACTAAGAATGAAGTTTGGTAGTTTGTGACTGATTCCAGCTCTCAAAACCTATAGTCTCTTGTGCAAAGTCCTCTCAGTCCATATTTTAAATTATATACAGTTATTGGGAATATGCAGTTGTTCAAAATCAGTTGCAGATCAGTATCTGTAACCTGCAAAATATTGAGTTATTTCCCTGTGCTTAGACATAACGTAGCTCTGTGTCTTCAGGATATATAATTAAATAAAATAGAAACTTGAGTTTGTATGTGAAACTTGGCTTGAAAGCCTGGAAGTTACTTTGTAAGTCTAGCAAGTGTTACTGGAGCAAGGAAAAGTCAGTGTGTAGTATTCAGAATAAGGAAAAATGTGGTAAAGGCCAAGCAAAAAGAGAGAAGCAAACTTACAGCACTGAGGAATTGCTTTACTTCTTTAAGGCATTATTGTCCGTAGGCAGTTAGGGCACTTTAGGTGGAAATTTTTCTGTTGACTTTCCATGCCATGGTATGACTTCTGCTGGTGGCCTTCTGACTACTCAAAGACTTTATTTTCATGTTCTTTCTTCCACACAGTGTCTTTGCCACATTTGTCCATATGTATTCTGCCTTTTTGTTGTTGCTGTTGTAGTGCAGACATGCCAATGGATTGCTGGTACAACATAAGCAGTTTGTGTTCATTGTTTGGCTGTATTAATTTGGCATCCTTCATGAATAGAGCTTTCTCCTAAAGAAATGCAGTATTAAAGGTTCCATGTTTGCAGCGGTCATATCTCATTATTTAAACATGTTTAGCATGCCTTCCTGTTAAAAACAAAAGAGAACTACTTCAGTATAGATGAGGTAATTACTGTCTCTCACTTGAGAGTGGCTCTGCAGGTAAACCCGCCTTTTGAAACAACTCCCTTATTAGCAACAAGCATATTTGATCATCGTTGGCATAGGTTTTGTTTGCCCTTAGTTAGGAAAAGGTTGCTGCTTAGAAAAGCAAAGGGCAGTTTGACCAAAACCTCTAATCTGATTTTATTGTAGGTCAGTACCTTTGTCATGTTGTTCTGCTGCAGAGCTCCAGCCTTGCATTTCAGATGGAAGCAGCCCTTTCTATGAACAGTACGAGCCCTCTGTGAACATGTATCATTTATCATTTCATTGGAGCAGCTGAGGATGCTCTAAAAATAGATGTGTAAATGATGGACAGTTCATGATTTGTTGGCATGGAATCAAGATGTGACAGAAGGGATGAAACGAACCAGTTGCATCCTCACTGCTGAGGTTACCATGGAAGCTTTAACTCTTTACACACCCTCCATCTCTTGCTCACATAACTTGTGCAGTACACTTTAATTGTTATGGATGAAGCGTATTTCATAGAGTAAAATCTAACTGCCCACATTAACTGAAGCTGTCAGACATGATTTAGGGACCTATGTGTATATTCCATAAATTCTCATGGGACAATAGAGGTACCTCTGCCAAGGTCTTGAGGCAAAAAATGATAGACATGCAAATTTGAAATGTAAATAAATGCTCATGTGTGTAAATGTAAATATATTTACATGGTGAGACTATAGGGAAAAGATCCTCATTGATGAAACAAAAAGGGAAAAAATAAAGACAGGTATAAAAATGAAACCTCTTACCTAAATCTCTTCAACCCATTTCTTTGTGGACTGCAAGCATCTCATTTCTTACCCACCCTACAGTTCAGCCAGTCTACATAGTATCCTCATCTCTCTAAACTTTTCTTCCTTTTCTGTCATGTCAATATATTTTATTCTTTGTGCTATGTACAATAGTTAATTTAAAAGCCTCCTTGTTTAATGCGGGCATCCCAAAGCTTCCTGCAGAAACCACTTTTCAGTTTCTTCCACATACAAACATTGAACTCTATCTTTTCATCTTCACAAACAGTGTGGGAAGAAAATAATGGCTTTAAGACTTAAAATATTGTGCTTTCCCAATTGTTGATACCCTGAGTGGATGTAGTGATTCTTCTTCATTCTTCTTCTTCCCATTTTCTGACAAGTAACAGAGAAGTCTGACAGGAGCTGTGGTGAGCCAGCCCTATTTTATTTTGTTAATCTCAGATTAAAAAAAAAAAAAAAAAAAAAAAAACACACAAAAAAAAAAAAACAAAAAAAAAAAAAACCAAACATATCACCAGGTAGATAAATAGAAGTATTTAGAGTGTCTTGTTTCTGAGACAAATAGTTTTCCTTATTTTCTCAGTATTTAAATGCCAAAAGAATATTCATTTTCTCTTTATTTTTGTTGACTGGAACCCAAATAAGAGAGGTAAAACTTTTGGTCCAATTCCCTTTGACTTTTCTGATAGTACAAAGATAAATCCATTACAGTGTCTCTCTCTGCCTTGGAATTTTCTTCTGCCATAATCCAACATTTTGTTTTCTCACACAGTTACTAAAGGTTTTCGAATAAAACTGGGATAGGAAGAGCAAATCTACCTCATTTTTCTTTAGCTTCAGTCTCAGAAATACACATTCCACTTTGATTTCAACCTAATAAACAATTATGCATTCTGTTTTGCATGGTTTAAATATATAGTGGTTATATCTGTTCCTCATGGCGAGCAGTGCCATAATTGTAATTGAAGTATGACAACCAGATCTAGGTAGAATGGTCTTGTCTTTCTCTGAGTTGAATGTGTTGTTATGAATTAAGGGGTCTGTCTTTACCTGAAAACAATTTCAGAAATCTGGGATTTTTTTTTTTTTTTTTAGCTCCCAGAGTTTACAGAGTACCATGGATAATCTGAAAGTTTTACCACGTATATACAGCAATCTCTTGGAATCTCCTAAACATCAGGCAGTTACTGTAAAGATATAGTTCCATACAAGCTGACATCTGAATATATGGGTGCCAGACATACTCAGGTGAGGTTTTTTGGCAGCTGGTGCTCACTAGACCCCTGCCATATGACTGTGATGTCAGCAGCTCTGTGCAGACTCTGAGGGGTTCTCCATACAGACAGCAGGGCATGTCCCAGCACACTGCTCTCACTGTATGTGTGGTCATGGGTTAGTTGGAGGGAATGTCATAACTCAGGAGTTTTCCACTCTCTGCATATATTTTATGGGTGTGTATTGGGCATTTCCTAGAAGTGTTCCAATCCTGTGTGGGATTCAAATCAAAACCCATCATAGCTATAAGCCACACACATGCTCTCAAACTTTTATCAACCTGTTATTTCTACGTGCTTCCAAGCTTTCCTTTCTCCCATTTAACATTTGAAGAGAAATATGAAATGAGGATTTGGATTATGGTGTTACACCAAGTGAAAAATTGTCTAGAAATATCTGCTCCTTATTCCTAGAATATAAAAAACTAAAGTTTGTCAACTCCAATGATTTTTCTAGCCCAACTAACACAGTGCTAAATGAAGAAAAATGGTTGATACCAATCAGGGAGTGAGTTCAGCTCCTTTGTTCTGGGTATGCCTTCCACTTGTTCCTCACATTTCTTAGATCAAGATTTGATACTACTTTGGGAAAAGACTGGAACTAAGGTACTGCTAAGCTAAGTTCTAGCATTCCTGATTGCTTTTAGCTGCAGGATTGCCAGTAGCCTCTATGTAGCATAGATAGAATTCTGCCATTTCATCCAGAACATTTTGCACTTTAGATGTCAAAGCGTTTGTGATTTTCAACTATTTATTAAGCCATTATAGTTGAGACTTCTTATGAAGAAACTCTTTACCTTTAAGATGAAAATTTCAAGGAATTTTGGAGACTCTTTAATCTTGACTCCATAGTTAGATGTTACTTTATAAAGTAAAAGTCTGCTTCTCCCTGTTCCAAATAATTTTTTTCACAGCCGGAGCTGTACTCTGCTTTTACTTTTTCAATCTTTCACAGCAACATAGCCTACTTAAAGCAATTACAGAAATTGCAACAACAAAATTAGAGTGTTGTAGGTACTTTAAGTTTTATTATAGCAGACAGACTGAATACCAGGATAGGCAACAGGATGTACAGATTATACTTTTGGCTCTTTAACTATGCTATGAAAAGCAGCTCTCTATCTCTTGGTTTGTTTCCTTTTCTAAATGCCAGCAACAAATATTGTTGCAAAACACTTTTGACAAATACTTTGAGCTTTTGGGGAAGACATCAAATTCTGTGTGCTATTGGTTGGGAGAAACCCATATATACAGAAATGAAGCACTTCCCAGAATACACTAATACATTGGTGAAGTTGAATTGGTAGTAGAAACTGGATTTTTCTTTGCATAGAATCTGACTCATAGACAAGAATATTTACAGAGTAAAGTGCTACTTTTCAATGTTCCTCTCAAGGTAACCTGCCAGATCTCATTATCTGCTTCAATAAACCACAGTAACAATGAGGCCTATTGCTTTTCACAGTGCTATTATTGCTGTTATCCCAATCACATGAGGTGAGATTAACTACATTCACAGGATTTTGAAAAGGATGCAACAGGATTTACAAATAAGGTATTTTTCTTAAATTGAAAATAAAGGTGCAAGAAAAGGAACATAATTGAAAAGCTGTGACTCATTTCTCTAAAAAAACCTGAGGTGCATGCCTATTCATGTACCTTCTATTTTTAAAAAGGTAATGACAGTCTAAGGCTCTCCATCAGTCTGTGTTAAAGCAGGCAGAAATATTGAGCTGAATTTTGTTGTGCATGGCACATCAAACAGCACAGCCTGAAGAAGGCACTGGGTTTCAATAGAAGTTGTTTTTTGAGGAGGCCAGGGGCATGGAGGGGTGCAATGTTTGTGATTTTTTTTTTTTTTAACTGAATCATACTTTGGTAAGATAAACTTTTAATTTGACTAGTTATCCAGAAAACAAGGTATCTGTTCTCAGAATGACTAAAAGCTTTTCCTTTAAAGCAAGTTCCTTGCTTAGGTGTTTCTGCAGAAAAAGTTATGGCAAGCAGACTTTCCACTGAGGTCTGTGCTGCCCCATGCAGATTCTAGCAGCTGGGAATCCTCTCTCTCCCCTCATGGCACAAGATGTGAGCTAGACTGCTACCTGTCCCCTGTGTAAGTTAAGACATAAATTATTAACTAGTTAGTAAGTAGAGACAACTCAATACCCAGCAGTTCCCAACCAGTTGCACAGGAGTTTGTAGCAGTTGAAACAAGACTAAGCAGCTCCCCATGTTCAGGCTCCGGCGATACAAGAGCTCCACAGAGAAAGTTCCATGTTGCCATATACTCTCCAAAAGCACAGCCAACAGGCTGCAAGGCCATGACACAACTGGAGAGAAAAAACACAGAATACTTCATTCTGTCTTTACCCTTTCATTTTCAGTTACTAGAATCAAATGTAAATCTTGAGGCTAAAATTGTAAGCATTAACTTGGGGAAAAAAAAAAAAAAAAGGTCTTGCTTTCCTGTGTCCAGCTGACCCTGGTCACCTTTCTAATGATGTTACACTTATTTTAAAGACTAAATACAAGTGTGCTAGCATGCTGTTTAGTACTCCAGTACTAAATATATGCCATGTAGCATTTTAAGCTGGTAACATTTTACGCCCATTTTGTACTTTTGTAAGAGACTGTATATTACAAATCAATAGCAAATTAAGTCCAGTACCTTTGGGACCACTGACTTATGTAGGTCTTATTGCTCACTGATTGTGTTACAGATCGTGTGGGGGTTTTGCTTTTTTGATTGTTTGGTTGGTTTTAGCTGAGTTCCTTCAATTAGGAGAAGAGAGACATTATCTCACAGATTATTCCTCTCATCTCTGTGATATCTCATGCTGTCTCATTCTTTCACCTACTCCAAAGGGGACTGTGTCTACACTAAGGCAGAATCAAAAGTGTGTCCAGATGAGTCTTAGCCCAATTTATTAGGACATTTTCTTATTTTCAAACAAGACACAGCCAAACCTCAGCCAAACCATTTTATTTTCTACAAACAGATGCACTGGAAATCCATCTGTCTTGTTGGATCCTGTAACAGATGCTATCCTGCTTTCCAGTGTCATTGAATTCTGCTCATAGATGACCCATGCTTCATTTGTACTTGATTTTCATTTAATTTAGCCTGAACCTTGTAATAAAGCTCTCTAGTGTTCAGTAAATTACACAGAATTGAAAGCCAGCCACGCGAACTGTTAACATGCAATGAGACACTTATTTAGGGCTCATCTCTGCCAAAGTACCAACACACTCAAGAACAGAATAATTTATATCTTGAATATTTGGCAGCAGCTCTCTCTGTACAAAGCAGGTTTATCTGCTGGGATAAAGAATTTCTCCAAAAGAGTTCATCAGGTAAGAAATATGTATTTCTGATTAAAATTCCATGAAATTGATCTTATATTAAACATTTATTACAGAATAAGTTGACTCTGCAGCCAAAACTGGCATATTAATGCTAAATTTGTTTCATGCAGCAAGCAGTGGCTTGTCTTGAGTTATCAATATAAATTTATACTTATTAAAAAATATAATTGTTTTAGCAAGTCAGGAACTCTGTGGCTACATCTAATTTCATTTGTCTTTCAGTTAGTGCAGTGCTTGAAAAAAAAAATACCATTGTGCAGACAATTTTGGTAATTGCAAGGTTTCTGGCAGGACTTTCTTTCCCAGTCCAATGGACAAACAGACTGTGAGTCTCCAGACACTGCTTTTTTTCTTTTTTTTCAGTGGATATGACCGTAGTGTGCATTCATATGGGTCTGGGATGTATGCTGACTTCCATTAAACACTGTACATCTCGGGTGATTTTTCTGGCTGAAACTCATCACCCTGAATTTGACGGGTCAAATGACTTTATAGAAAAAGTGGTATTCAATGGTTTCCCAATTAAATAGAAATCATATGCCCATCAGATTTTTCAGTTCAATCATATTTCACTTAAATATAATGCTTAGATGTTTTGTTTTATTTTATTAACATTCATCATTTAGGATATCATACCCCTGAGATGATATTTTGAATGTATGTAAGAACACAGTCAGTGCCTAGGGAAGCTCTTTACTGAAATGAAGAAAGTACATTATAAAAGTGAAAAATGAAAGTACGCAAAGCAGTATAAACGCAAAGCAGTCAATAGTCAGTGTTAACGAAAGTTAAGTTTCCCTCTACTGTGGAATAATTTAGAATTTATTCTGGATGGTTCTGAAACTCTATATTTTTATGTTAGGAAAATGTGTTTCCCAAGCCCTTTATGTTTTCCATTTTTGAAAAGCTATTTTAAGAATAGCAAGAACATTGTAAATATTCAGTTTTCTATTAATATATATATATATATAAATGTACCAGAGCATCATAAATAGGATAATATGAAAATATGAAAATTAAGTGACTGCTTCAAAGAATTCTTGTAGCTTCAGTTAAAATTTTTTACCCCAGTTCTGCTTCTGTGAGGAACTGATTTACAGAGATGTATGAATAGACAAGAATTAAGTTGGATCAAATAGAAGAAGTGTTGGGGTTGAGTTCAACTCCTAGAGAGTGATAAAGTATTAGAGTTTAGGGGTGTGTGCTCTAATTTATTTTTTTTTTAATTTAAAAAACCCCTTTTTAAAGGGACTGGACAAGATGTATTTCTGAGATCTCTTAAAAATTTACAACTAGGTCTCCATTCCCTGAAAAAAAAACTTTGAAATTTTTTTTAGTTGATGCTTCCCTCAGAACATTTTTTTGCTAGCTATATTTTAAGTCTTCTATATCAAAGGCAAATATAGGAGGGGTTGTTATTGCTGTCTTGTATACACTGAGGTCTACAGTCTCTCTAAGTGAGAAGAAACCAACTAACAGAGAACCCAGAAGGGAAAAGCCTCTGCCTGCACTGCCTTGGCCCTACAGCAAGAACACAGGAGCCAAGCTGTGTGGCCAGAGAGCTCTGCCTAAGCCAACACCAAGCACCCAGCCAGGTAAAAGCTCGTGGCAGAGGGGCAAGAGCTGTCTGCCTGAGCAGACTTTAGAGCACCTACGGTACCACTCCCTTGACCAGAGTCATAAAGAGGCAATAACAATTTTAAGCACAGATAGCAGTGGCATTTTGGGTCACCTATGATACTTCCCTGTCTGCAGAACATCTTTAATTGTAGGCTTATCTCAAAAGTTTTCATGCTTTGGTAATTATTGGGTTGTAATATGACAAAAGTTTTGTTCCTTTACTGTCCATTTCATTTATTTTTTAATGACAAGTTGCGAAATGCCTAATAGTGATGACTTTTGAAAGTCACTAATATTAAGCAGCTATTAAGTACACTAATTAACCTCTCATTGAGGAGAAGGATCAGCATTACTCTGACATCACAAACTTAATATTGCTAGAAGGGGCACAAACGTTTAGCTCATACTCCAAGACTCCACAGACTTTTGTACCTATGTTTCATGGCTTTGCAGTTATAGGGACTAAAACATAGTTTTAAAAGTAGTTCTGGGTTCTTTCTGAATATTTAATCAAACACTACTTTGGTATTTTCCCTCCATTTATCAGACAAGTTACTTCCTTATGTTACAGAGGTTGGCAGGTGGATTAAATCTGTTATTAAGCAAAAACATACAACCTGGGCTTTCTTGTTAGAAGTGTTTTGTCCTGTGCTTTCTAGTCTTAACTGGCATGTTGTAAGACCACCTAGGAAGGATAAAATCTCAAAGGATACATGGATCTGTGAAAAAAAACTGTGCTGGAAACTCAGTTTTTCCAGTAGTGAAAACCACCATATTATGTGTCCCTATGTAGAAATGACAGAACTCTTAAAATAGGTCATGGTGGGAAGGCACAGCAAAGATGTTTGCTAGGGTGTCACAGGTCCTGTGCTGAGGATGACACATGGAACTCCAGTGGAGCACAGGCAGTAGAACAGAATCCAGTACTGAATGGGTAGAGCATCACGTGCATTTCATACCCCAGTGTGTTATTCACTGAGGAGTAAATGTATGATCCTCTATTTCATAAATCCAAAGAGAATGCTTTGTTTTACTGTACCAGTATTTCTGATCCACCCGTAGTTTGGCAATATAGAAGATTACACAGATATTTAATTTTCACAATGAGATGTGAGATGGGAAGAGGTGGTTTAAATGGATACATGGTGACATGGATACAGATCACTCATTTGATACACAACTGGATTTTCAAAATACTGTGGTCGACTGCAAGGTAGTCTCTAATGTAGTAACAGTTCAGAATAGAACTGAGAAAACCAGAAAAACTGGGAAAATTTCTCCTTGTAATCTGATGTTCATGTTTCAAATTATTAGTGCTGGAGACAAAGGACAGCAGTGAGAACTTTGTTCAAAAGAGAAAGCTGTGGAATTACACACACTGTTAGTGACTGGAAATGGCAGCAGGAAATAGTGCAAGGATACAAAAAAAAGCCAGAGAACATCAAGAAAAATTATACTTAAATGAAAAGTTCTGCAAGCAATGAGATGAAAATACTGCCCCAAAACTAGAGACCTGAAACTCTGCCAGCAATTAAATACAGTAAGTACACAGACCATGTCAGGTAGATTTCAAAACAGGCATCAAAAAGTCATGTCTTTAGGTTTGTAACATTTCTAGAGGTAAAATTATGGGATAAATCCTGAGCCTAGTTCTATTCCTGGGAGGTGGAATACACTTAGTTGGATACTGTGGGGATCCACTTTCCCTGAGGAAGTCGTGTAGCCTGCATTGTGGAGCAGGTGGATACTGGGAAACAGAAACAAACTCATCTTGCCATCTTTCCATAGTCTGCCTTCCTCATATGCAGCAAGACTGAAAAGAAGTTGTGGACTCTGCCTCCAGCCATCAGTGTTGCTGCTCTGCATTTCTGTGGAAAAGTTCTCTACTGACAAGCACCTCTGCTCCTAAGGGTTTCCTTTGCCAGACCCTGCAGTTTGCTTTGAATACAGAGCTCAGGTTTTCTCTTCTGATGCAAAACACTGCAAAGAAGTCAAAGGGATAGTTCTCAGAGGGAAGAAAAACAACCTGAAGCTACAAAGGAGAAGCATACAGATAATGCAAAGGGAATATAAGACATATATGTCTATTACCCTCAGCCACTACCATGTTGTATGTATATATTTAATTTCACAGTTCTCTTGTTCTCTGATAGGTCTATATTCATGGGTGAATCTAATTTACATTCTAAAATTAATTTCTGTGTTGCAATCTTAGGATGCCATTTCAATTTTGTCTGGTTCCCAGCTTGAGCAAAAGAAAGTGTTTCAGAATTTCTTTTCCTTCTTCCATACTGCTCTTCCTTTACTACTGTTTAGTTTTAGACTTTAGTGGTTTCGCAGGTGATCTCAAAATATTGGTCTTGAAGTCTTTAAATGGTTTTATTTTTACTCTATCTAGCACAATTTTAGCATAAGTACTTTTCCAGACGGAGAACAGATAGAGTCTACTTGCTTCAATTACATTTTTAAATCTTCCATGTGAAGGGAAGCAATCAATTTTGTTTGTTTGTTTTACTCTGCAGAATATTTTAATCACCTGATAGCCTGTGGAAATTAATCTTTTCTCTGTCGTGTAAATTGATATTCAGCTGCATGAAGGATTTTTACTGGGCCATCATGCACCTCATGCATCCTCTGATGCCTGTCCTTAAGGTGCCCAACCTTGCTATTTGAGTAAGCCCTTTTATGTTTTCAACAGATGAGAAGGAAATGTGGGCTCTTCTACTCAGTGGGGATTGGCCATCTATCAAATAACCAATGAGGTATTCAGAGAAAGCAAAAGAAAAAAACCCTAACTGTAGTGAAGCTTTGCAGGTGTCCTACTTATTTTTTGTTTTGACAAATGAGGTGCATCACATGTCATATTTCATACTGGTTTACATTTCTGAACTCCCTGGAACATTTCAAGCTCTCTTCATGATACATTGCTAGTGAATATAAAAACAAAGGAAGTGTTACCTGGCCTTTTATAGAAATTCTTGTAAGAGATTAAAATGAAAGAGCAAAAATCTCTTGATGCATTTAAAAATTAATACGTAAACAAGTTTCAGTTCTTATTTGTTTCTTGTGTCTCCACTGGGTCTGTCTTTGCTCCAGAAATTTTCACACCATTTTGGAAAGTTACCAGCTCACACATAAACACATTCACCTTACAGACTGAAGTGGAGAACCCTTAAATCAAGACCTAATCTTTCTAGTGCAGCAAATATGAATTTAAATAAAAGTAGCTCCTAAACAGCACAGAGGAATAAAGAAATGAGGACTAAAGAGCCAATAGAGTTATGAATCAGTAATAATACATATTTTTATATGCAAATGACCACTTTATAAAGAAAAATATTCCCTGGAAACCAAGTAGTGCAATAATGAAGTGGTGATACAGGCATTCATATTGCATAAAGACGGGCAAGAAAGAAACAATTCAAATAACAAGAAGAATTCCCTGCCTGTTAATTTAAGAATATTTCTGCTGAGTTTAGGAATATTGAATGTCTCTAAGTGCTGGTGCACAGAAATCTTCTGTTCATTTAATTAAAAAATGTCAGTGCTTTATGTCTTTCTGGATTGTTGCACTAATGTTCTTCAAATGTGTGCTGTACAGACCACACATGCAACTGGTGTAGTTTGGAGTGTCTGCTGAGAGTGCTCAGGCAGGTGTGTGTTTCTGTATAGCTGTTCATAAAAAGGCCATCCATCTATCCTGATCGTATGGCTTAAAACAATAATTAATAGTCATGGGCCATCAGTAAGGTAAAGAATACTACTACATATATGGTTGGTATAGTTATTTTTAAGGGGTTTTTTGACCATGAGAAAAACGGTGCAATCCCCATGATTCTTCAGGCACCCTAATGCACCCTTCATCAGTCTCTGTAATAAGATGACTTAACATCACCCTCCTGCCAAACCAAAACTGCTAGCAAAATTAAGACTGAACCTAAAATAAGCTTTGCTTAGGCACATTGATTTCTCTGTATCAGATTTATATATGGTAGAAATCTGCAGGGAAGAAATTTAAAGACTGTCAGATTGTTAGGAAGAAACTTATTGGGCTCCTTCATAGTGCTCCAAGTAGGTAATAGGGCAGAATGGGAAACTGAGCGTATCTGTCAGCTTGCCTTATTTATTTAATATATGTTGGTTGGCTTTGTAGAACCAGTCTGAAGAACAAACAAAAAAAAGAGAACTTGTCACTCTTTTGTTCTGTCATTTGTCTTAATAAAATCTTCTGGGCAAATTAGGATCTTGCTCTTTGGACTAACAGCACTCTAGGGTTTAAGTTAGGTTGAAGGGTTCTATGGACATAGTCTTCAGATTTCCCTAGCTTGTTGCTTCTGTCTTGTTTTGTGGTTCTCTGGGTTTTTTAAAGCAGAACTATGAAAAATGCTGTCTTTCTCCAAACTCTCAAGTTGTTTTCCATGGGCATATGAGCTAGGCTTTCCTGGGACTTTTGCTGTTGATTGGCATAAGTCTCTTGTCTGCAGTGAGCTGCTAATGAACCAACAAGGGATTAGGAGGAAAAGTCTGGAGAACATCCACATGCTGCATCAGCTGAACTGGAGCAACTCTTCTGTCAGTTTTTTTCTTTTGAGGCTACAGAGAAATTTCCTAATCATATTTGTGATAAAGTCAACTTAATACAATGTTCACAGCTGAAGTCTGTGGAAAGCCTGACAGTTTTTCAATAATCTGTAGCAGAAGAGGTAGCAGACCACAGAATGTATTTCTAATTATCAATGTTATTCCTATTATTTAAGATGTGTCTTCTCCCTTTGCTATCTGGATGAAAATTTTACCACACTCTTTATGAATTTCTCACCCTCTGTCCATAGCTGTGGCTGCAAAAATGTGAGCATCCACATACAGTTATAATAATATTTCAGAATATTAAGGGGAGGTATTAAAGCCAGCAACATTTCTTAGGAATAAAGTCTAATTTATGAATAAGTAAGACTAAAATGATTGCTTGGTTAACAGCTCAATTATTGATTGACAGCTCAATATTCTCTAAAAGTCAACAGTGACTAGGTATGGCAGTAGAGTGTAAGCACTGGCCTTGAAGGTGACAGCAGATATTTTGCATGTGATGAAGTGGATCCCTTAGAAATGCTGGAGAAGGCTGAAATAGTTGGAGTGGTAAGCAAGAAAGATGAATTTTGTGGCAGTATCCTGAGTGGATAAAGAGGAGCAAGACAGCACTTGACAAAGGCAGAAAGGTCACAATAGCTGAGGAGAAAACCCATGAAGTGTGCATTAAAGATTTAGTTGCTGGACAGGGAAGAAACACTGATTCTTGGAGCTGTTGCTCTGAAGGCATTAAATATACACCAGATTTTTAAATAGAAAGGGAGAAATGAGTAAGAGGTGATACCCAGGTTAAAAATCTGCAGGACTGACATGCCTAGGAATCTTTCAATGAAACTACTTGTGGCAGGAGTGTTAACTCACACGCTTACACCTTGGCAGAATAACACAATCTCTGAAATGTGCTGGGGGTGTGGGTCATGTATACCAACAGGCAGGATGAACCGTGGTGAAATGAGCTGCTGGAGGCCTGCTGCCACCTGTGGTGTCCCACAGCTGTGTGTGGCACTGAGCCCCTTGTGGCCCTGTGTTATTCACAGAAATCAAGTACCATAAAGCACCACTGCTTGACAAGCTGTGACTATCTCAAAAATCAAAATCAAGCTGCCCAAATTAATTCTTCATTGTGGAAGATGAATAAGAGTTTTACAAATGACAATTGGTAACTCTCCTGTAATTCTATGTGAATTTGGAAGTCTAGGAATTTTTCTAGTTTGGAAAATGATCAGTATGTTCTCTCAAGTGCAGACACTTGAAAAATCATTACGTTTCTTAGGAGAATATTCCTTGCTAATAGAGAAGTAGCACAAACAAATCACAAGAAACAGCTGAGCTGCAGCTCTGGAATTACAACAGCCAAATATTTTTCATCTTCAGTTTCCACAGAGGGCTTTAAAATACAGCCCTCTGTATATGTCTGACATTTTTAAGGCATTGAAAATCTTTGAAGTTTTTTTTTTCTTTTTAATGAGGTTTAAGGACCTGTAGGGAAGATGGAATTATCAGAATGGTATGTGATGAGAAAATTTCTTTCTTCTAATGACATTGTTCATGATCAGTTAGTGTTATAGTTTCCAGAAATACACTACCAGATTCAGGGAGCTATAGTTTTACTGCATGGAAAAGGATAAATTTGAAACATAATTCCATTTTAAGGGCTCCAGAATGCTCATATAATATTCAGAAGATTGTAAAGAGTAAATGATATATTGACAGATTTTGTGCTGCTTCTGACATTTATAGCAACCCGAAACTGGAGTGATGTTATGATATTATCCAGATCTTTAGGTATACTTTTCAGCTGGAGTTACATCTCAGTTGCCATGTAAGGGCTTTTCTGTCAGTCTTTGAAAAGCCTGTTTATGTGCATAATTTTTTCCTATTTCAATCAGTTCTGTAGAAGCAGGGGATTGATGTATTGCCGTCTAACTATGCACCCAGTGTGAAGAGACAGAACTTCTGCTACATGACTACATCATGCCCTGCCCTGCTCACACCATGGGAGACAATTTGCATGAGCTAGAACCTCCATGGAGTTATTGCTGCCTGCTGCCATGGGTCTGGGCTGCTGGGTTAGGGGCAGATCAGGAACTGTGGCTTCCTGTGTGCGACAGGAAGCTCGTGACATCTTTTGACATGACATAAGCATCACCAAGACTCAACTGGGGCAGCTCCTTGTGTTGTGACAGCTGCAAAACATTGGACACAGTTCAGGATGTAAACTTAGATAAAAGTTGTGAAAAGGTAGAAATAAGGCACTGTGATGTTAGACTGCTGTGATCTTTTTTTACCTGTGTTTAATCTGGGAAAAACAATGGAAGTCATACTGGATTAATGCCTGCAGGTAAAGTTGCAAAGTGTTGGAGTGACTCCTAACATTTAGAGTGGCTGAATGCATCATAGCATTTTGTCACTTTTTTCAGATTCATTAAATAATGACTAAGAAAAAGTGTTAAATTAAAAGAGACAAGTTTGTATCTTTTTTCTGGTTTCCTCAGTGATTTGATGAGCTGGAAGATTTATTAGGTTTTATTTATTTAATTTTTAAAAAGAATGTCTTAGTTCATTCTCTTAATTTATATTGCAAGTAGTAAATTTAAGAGTGAGAAAAAGGGAGACTACAGTGTAGTAACAGCTAGCTGATAGATAATAAAGTATTTGAATTTATGATACATCAAGATTTTCTGGCCTCTTTTCTTCTTTTGCAAGAAAGAGTGGGTTTTCCCCTTTTAAGATTAAAAAACTATGAACTTCATTTAAATATCTACATGGAATACATATTTTAATGATATTATTGACCGTTGGAATATTTATTCAAAGGTGTTCTTATTAAAAATAGGTAAAAATACGCCTATTCATTTTTGTAATGGGTTGGAAGGACATCACTTATAAAGTAATCATTAGATTGCTCTGGCTTTACATCATAATTTTTACTGTTAAAAGAAAGCATTATTTAAGTTTTTCCTGGTCCAAATCAAGAAATTGTACCTTCTATTAGAAGTTTTGTTCTCAAACTTTATATATGGCATGGAATTCCCACTGGTATTATTCTATTTCATGTTTCTCTCAGAGTGTATTCACTTCTTCACCCAGCTCTGCCAATTAACTGTATCCTTACCTTTCCCCCACTAATGAGAGCCTTTCCCAAATGTGGTATTGCACATGTGCAGTGCCCATTGCTTTATCCAAAGGCATCAAGTTTAGCTCTGATCACTAATGTTTTAAACAAAATCCAATGGATTTTGATTTCTGCAGGCCAGATTCCCATAAACTGTTTTGAGGGGTGGTGAGGAATGTCAGAGGGTAGTGATTGTCCCCCTGGAAGCCATGATGAACATCTGGGAGCGGCTTACCAGCATCCAAATAAAAATAAGAGTGTAAGAAAATGAGATGTATGAGTGTAAGAGAATGAAGCGTAAGTGCTTTACTGGGACTCCATCTGTAGACTAACTCATCACTTTTCAGTCTAAATGGATTGGGTCTTATTTTAACATTAACATTTCATGTTACATAGCATTAAGTAATAGCAGTTGAGATTAATGGTATCAAGGATCTAAGTCATAGTAAAGTGAATGGAGTCATTGTGTTGTGGTTTATTGCTCCATCTCAAGATGAGAAGTGACCATTTAGGTATGTTCCTAGCTGAAAATATAACCAGCAACTTCAATTTAATATATTTACTCACACAGTCAAATATAATGCTGCAAAATGCTTTGATGGAAAGGAGACAGCATTTATATTACTTTAAGACTGAAACCTTTAATTTGCAGTTACCAGTAAGAAAAACAAGCCTTCATGCTCTTGTGTATAAAGCACCTATATAGCATGTAATTTATGATTTAATATCTTTCCTCCCATTCCTATTTCCTGTATTTCTACTTGTACACTTTTTAAAAACTTAATTCTGCAATATATGGAGGCTTCTGTAGTTAGGTGAGAGAAAAAAACAGGATGCCAATACTTTCAATTGTTAGCTTCATTCTTCCTGTCATGTTTTGATAGAACTGCATAGGGAAATGAAGACCACTTTTTTTCTGGTCTTTATGGAGAGCAAAAAATAAAACAACACCCCACATCACTGTTTTTGGCAAGGTACTTGGAGAGAGAAATCATGTCAAGCAGTTTGTAACCCTACCTCATTGAGCCAGGTCCATTTTTAAGCAGGAAAGGTGGAGATCAGAGATAGCTCTGTTATGTGTTCCTACAGGAGAAATATTATAAGGTTTTCTGAAAACCTTTCTCAAAAGCAATGACTTAATGAGGGAAGGTGCATTAAACTGTATGTTAGATTACCAACAGTTGTATCTAAAAGGAGGAAATAAAAAGGAATTATCATAGCTGGTTCACAGCACTTGAGAAACACAAGTTTAGTCATAGCTTTCTTTCAAAACCCCTGCCTTCCCTGAAGATTATCATTCTTACTGTGCTTTGGCATCTACCTGTACAACTGTAGCCATCATGCTAATTCTTCATTCCTTCTGTATGTGTCTGCTGTGTCTTGGAAGAAGAGTCACAGTTAGCCATAGGTTCAGTACACCTCCACCTCTGGGCAATACTCTGCAGTTTGCTGGTCCCTGAGGAGGCAGATCCCTGACACGTTTGTCTCGTCACTGCCAGCCACGGGGTTCCAGTCTGCGGGGCAATGGCAGCTGCCAGCTTTGCAGCATGGCCACCACAAGCTCTGCTTTCCACTTTTTTACTTTCAGCCCCAAGTGGAACTGTCACAAAAGTACCTTTTAAAAAGTCTTTTTAAAAGTGTTTACGTTTTTAAAATTTCAGCAGACCAATATTACTGAAAGCTATTGATTAAAAGCAGTGTGTCCTTTCAGGTGTGTCCTTTGGGTATGTTGCACATACCCAAACACAACTTGTGTCCACCTTTTGGGTAAAGGCATACAGCATTGACTGTTATGTTCCTGATGCTGATAAATTGATCGATGTTATGTTCCTGATGCTGATAAATTAGTCTATTTTAATTCCACATTGAAGGAAAGCTGGACCTACTTTCCTTACAGCCTTGCTAAAATGGCTTAGAGGGAGAAGACATTTAGCCTTGTTTGGAACAAAGATTGAATGAGGGAGAAAAAAAACAACATAAGGAGAAAGTTTGCACAAAATAAAAGCAAAGATTCCCAAGGAAAAACTGCCTGTAGAACTGAAATGAATTCAATATTTAGGATAGAGTGTTGAAACATAGATATTTTGACAGAAGAAAAGTTTAAGCAGCTTCAGGGAGCCCAATCCTGAGTAAAAATACAAACTAGTGACATATGAACATTGCGCTGTAAGACTTTATCCATCCACTGTACAAAAAAAGGTACCTATAGTCTATCTGTTAGTGCCATTACTCTCAGTTCATTCCACTGTTTTCAGTAATGACAACACCCATTATAATGCAAGTATACCTGGGGGACTTAGAAGTTGCTGCCAGTTCTCACATAACACAATGAATTTTTTTTTAATCTTATCTAAGGAAAGAAAGAAAACTGAGCCCTTGGCAGTAATTGATTTCAGCCATGAGGGGGACAGTGCTCTACCAGGCAGGATTAAATTTGTTGCAATTGTTCTCCCGCTTTTTTTTTTTTTTTTTTTTTTTTTTTTTTTTTTTTTTTTTTTTTTTTTCTGCAATAGAGGTGTTGTTTTTCCATTGTAAATTTCTTCTTAGATGCTAAATTTTTAAGGGATTTAAAGAGTAAATGCTTAACCATGAATACACTGGATGTGACAATGCCAGTAGTGCAGACTGTTGCAGATAGGCCAGTGGCTGTTAGTGGTATGAGATGGCAGTCCAGTCCCGTGGTCAGTATTCCTGTATTTCACTGTTAATGTTTTCCATGGAAACTACTTTGTATAGAAATTATTAGTAAAATAGTGAAAAACAATAAATGAAAATGACCTTGCTTCTGCTTTATCTTGCCCCGTCCCTGGAAGTGTTCACAGCTGGGTTGGATGTGGCTTTGAACAATCTGGTCTGGTGGTAGGTGTTCCCTTGCCTGTGGTGAGGGGATTTGAACTAGATGATCTTTAAGGTCCCTTCCATGGTTCAGACTATGATTCTTTATCTGCCTTTTCAATTTTTGTTTTCCAAATCAGCCCACAGAATAAGCCTTAAAGAATCTGAGACAATTATGGTTTTTTGTTTGTTTGTTTTAATTTGGTTGTGTTTTTGCTATAATTACAACTACCCCCAACAAACCAACAGAAAAAGGATTCCTAGCTTGCTGTTACCTGTACAGTGCTGTCTTTTACTTGCTACATGCAACAGGTGGAATGCCATCGTAGAGGCAGCTGTGTTACCCGGAGGAGCTACCGGAGAGCCTGGGGAGTGCCCCACGGCCACCTCCTCGGCCTGGAGCCAGCCACAGCTGGGTGCGGTGCGGGGCCCGTGTCCGGCTGCCTGTCCCGCACCTGCCCGGGACAGCGGTGTCACCCCGAGCCGCGCTGCAGCGCCGGGGCAGCCCGGCGGGGCTGTCCCCGTGTCCGGCGGGGCTGTCCCCGTGTCCGGCAGGGGCTGTCCCCGTGTCCGGCAGGGGCTGTCCCCGTGTCCGGCGGGGCTGTCCCCGTGTCCGGCGGGGCTGTCCCCTGTCCGGCAGGGCTGTTCCCGTGTCTGGTAGGGCTATCCCTGTGTCCGGCGGGCCTGTCTCTGTATCCGGCAGGGCTGCCCCCGTGTCAGGCGGGGCTGCCCCCGTGTCAGGCGGGGCTGTCTCCGTGTCCGGGCTCTGTCCCCCTGTCCGGCGGGGCTGCCCCCGTGTCCGGGCTCTGTCCCCGTGTCCGGCGGGGCTGTCCCCGTGTCCGGGCTTTGTCCCCCTGTCCGGCGGGGCTGTCCCCGTGTCCGGGCTCTGTCCGTGTGTCCGGCGCTCCCCGCGTTGCCCCGGTAACGGCTCCGCGCCCGCCGCTGGCTCCGCCGCCAGCCCGGAGCGGCTCCCGCCGCCGGACCGAGGCCCTTTCCCGGCTGATGCCGGGGTGTGTCCCGCCGGCCGGCCCCGCTGCCCGCATGGCAGCGCCGAACCGGGCAGCGCCGGCAGGCCGGAGCCGATCCGCCCGCCTCTGCTGGGGAAGCCAGGATGTGCTCTGTGCCGCTCCCCTCCCACTCGCCCCCTTCCCTCGCAGGAGCCTTCCGCGCCTAGTTCAATGGCTTTGCAAAGAAAGCCAGGCAGAAGAGCACTTCCCTCAGTCAGTGGCGGTGGCCAGACCATGACCTAACTCACCATGAACTTGGAAGGGCTTGAAATGATAGCGGTGTTGATCGTGATTGTGCTTTTTGTAAAAGTGTTGGAACAGTTTGGGCTGATTGAAGCGGGTTTAGAAGGTAAGGGAGTGCTTTTCAGTGGCTCGTCGTTTTTCTGTTCTGGTTATTCTCTCGCAGCGAGGCAGGGGCACCTGTAAGCTCCTGTAGGGCACTGCTCGAGTCACCCCGAGAGAGATGTGCACATCAGTGGCTGTCTGTTGTGGGTGTTGGTTGTGGTGGTTTAATTTTGCAGGAAAAATAAACTGGTATCCAGAGAACTGCCAGTATAAACTTAGGTGTTATGGTCTGAATCTCTTATGCCTGTTTTAAATCTGTGCACTTAAAGTAGTGGAGGATAAAAGCAGATTTTATAATGATTACAGGCTATCATACTGCCTTCAAACTGTCTTGTAATTAAAATTGTAATGTATTCACATTAACATCATCTCTTTTAGAGTTGTTATAAGATCAAGATATATCTTTTATACTATTTAAAACCTGTTGAATATTTAATTTACTGTTGACATTTTAAACTGTGCTTGAGGAAGAACTACAATACTCAGATTCAAACTAACCAACTTGAACATTCACTAAGGGCAATCAAGTGCAAATTTTATTGCTTGATGCTTTGTTTTTCTGAGACAGATCCCCTCCTCTATTAGCAATATTGTTTCTTTATAAAGCAGTAAAAATTAAAAACAAGAACATTATTTTAAATGCTCTTCTTAAGTGTGGAATAGTGGAATATTGATTATTTTTACCTTATTTCTGAGAGAGCTGTTATTCTTACCATATGAAGAGTTAGACTAAAAAAAACCACTGCTTCCAGCATGGTCGATAATGTAATGACAATCACTGCATCCCAGTGTTTTATTAGATTACAGTCTGAAGTGGTCTGTTTCTCAAATATTGAAGGAATATTGTATTCTCAAATCTTCTTGTAAGCTGGCATTTGAATACAGTATACATAGTTACACCTGTGAAAAGGAAAACTTTGTTGACTAACTATGGTTTCATGTGCTAACCGTAATTATGGTTAAGCAAAATTTTCTATGTAAACATCCGAAGTAGTCCTGTTTATGTAACCTTTTCAAGAAATGCAGTCTTCCTTTCAAGTGATTTTAAATAAGGAAGTTACTCCACTGATACTCTGTGTTGCTGTCTTGTGTGGACTTGCTAGAATCTTGCTACAGAATCTCAAAGCCAGAGATCAAGTGCATTTTAATAAGAATTTTATGTTTGTGTTGGAGTACAGTATATCAAGTTTAAATGACAACAGAGAGATTCCCTTAAATGTTTTGAACTTCTGATTCTTTTTGTGCTGTGTTTAGTTTTAAATAGAAATATCAATTAACATGATGAGTGTTATTATAAAAGTTATTTCCAGCATAGAGACTGCAAAGATTGAAAAAAAAAAAATCTGTGTTTACATTTTAGGTTGTTTAGCATATTTGAGTGTGCTCTGTTGAGTCTGATTGCCACATCTGTTCGGGTTCCCTGGTAAAATACATCCTTTTATTGTTGTCTGTACTTGTTGCTATGGTTGGAGAAGCTGATGATGGAAAGACAATTCGAAATGTAGTGAAGATGTCTGTAAGTGGTTGTATTATTTCTGTAAGAAATAAGTTTCTTGTGGAGCTGCCTGTTTTGCCTGCCTCACTGGCCAAAAGTCTGGCAGTCTGTGGGTGCACATAGTCCTAAAGTTTCTTCTTACCTAGTGCAGGACAGGTTTCCAGCATGCCAGCTAGAGGAAACCACAGAAAGACATATATACCCCATTCCTCTGTGATATTCTACTACATAATGACATAAAAGGCATGTTACATGAGAATCAAGTAACAGTATAAATAATGATGTGTGTTAATGGGCCTTAGCTGAATTTCATAGACTGAAGAATTGGTTTTCCTTTTAGTTCAGGAGCAGAGTAGATTTCTTCCTCATTTTTTCCTTAAATTTTAATTTAAAGATCTGAACTGATTACAATAGGAAAAAAAAAGCTTTTTCCACTTTTACTAGAGAATTGAAAAAATTGTCAATATGTTAATAAGTATCAAGGCTATTCTTCCACTCTTGAATGAAAAGTACATTGTTAAATTGTGAAAATGTTAGAGAAGTTTTTAAGTAGAATCTTTAAAAAAAGGAAATGTGCTTTTCTGGAAATAAGTGATGAAGTTGGTCTTAGCTTTCTGAAAATGTTGGGTTTTATAAGGACATTTGTAGTTTCCTGAGTTTGGGTAGGTTATAGTCCTTCTGTCTTTTTCACAGAGGTTAATATGCCCCAACAAAACCTTTCTATTTCTTTCACATAATTTAATAGCTTACAGTATATAAAACACATCCTATATCTACCTGGAGATCAGAGTCAGTAATCTCTAACACAGTGCACAATGCAGGATGCTAAAACTCCTCCTGAAGCTTTGGTAGAGGCTGAGGTTTCAGAACCCTATTGTGTCCCTCTCAAGGTAAAAAAACCCCTGAAGATAACTTATCTTACACTGGATTGTCATGATTCTGAACTTCGTGAAACACCACATTAATCTGGAAGAATCAGGTGCAATGATGTAAATCAAGAGCACTCTGTTCAATGTCATAACAGCTACCATAAGTGCAAGAAATATTCTGCTTCCTTCAGACTCTTCAATGCAAATTATGTGCATGATAATAATAGTATGCAATTATTTTCATTCTTTTTGGAAACAATGAACTATTTCAGAGTAAACATCTATATACTTGCTTATACTTATCCTGCACTCACTCAGATAACAGTGTGCTTTCTGTGGTTTTGTCCAATTGCCTTCAACTGCTGAGTGATTCTGTTGTTGTAAGAAAGTATTTTCAAATAGATGTTTTTAATATTGTATGACAGCTCTGCAAGTGATAAGTAGCAGAATAGATTTATACACTTTAGTAGATTGTGGGTTTCAGACACTGTATCTCTCAGTTAAATATTATTTTATGATGTATTGCACTCACTTAGACTGCAGCATGCTTTCTGTGGTTTTGCCCAGTTGCCTTTAACTGCTGAGTGGTTTTACTGTTGTTATAAAAGTATTTTCAAATAGATGTTTTTAGTATTGTATGACAGCTCCTAAAATGATCAGTAGCAGAATAGATTTATTCACTCTCATAGGTTGTGGATTGCACAGGCTTTGTCCCTATGTTAAATTTTTTAGTTTTCATAAATTAGGTTATGTCCTCCTTGTTAAACCTTACTGTTTTTTAAAACAGTAATTTATTAGGTGTAAAGAGTAATGCACTGATACCTAATCAGGAAACTTTGTTCCTCAGTATCAATTTAAAATTATTTCTTCTTGTAAGGCAAGTTTTTCCTAAAGTCATTCATAAGTAGAATGAGGTACAAGAACTAAGTAGCTATATGTACAAAAGGTTACCATCTTGAGATTATGCCATACTCAGGATATTGGTTTATAGGATTTCAGTTTAATTTTCAGTACTTTTATGAAAATACCATCTTTATATATTAGGATCATATGAACTCGAAGAAGACATGGAAGAGATTTTCTTTCTGAATATCTCCCTTAGATGTTCATTTTTCTTGTTAAAGTTTTGGAGACAGAGAGGTTGAAGCATCATGAGATCAGCCCATTACCAAGTTAAAATTGCTTTGTCCTAAAGTTTCTTGGGAAACCTGGATTGCTTTTCAAAAGCTAAATCACTTATTATTAAATAAACAGAAAAATAGACTCCTCTTCATCGAGGTATGTATTGAAACCTACACCATTAGGAATAAGGCTCAGAGGAGAAATCTGAATTATATGACTGATCAAAAATATTTAAATAGGACTATCTTATTTTTAGGAAATACAGCAATTAGAGATCTAGCAAAAAAAATGGCATGGAAGTAGCCAAATATATTACTATAAAATGTGAGTTCCATATCTCTGTTATTGATATCTATCTAAAATCCTAGTTTAGGAGTCCTGAGAGTTGCAACAGTAGGACTTTACAGCTAAAATTGTAATAATTGAGCTAAATTACTGAAACACTTGATTCCTCCAAAATGTCAAAGAAGCTTCTAATCTCATTGTAGTAATCTTGGCTATTGAATACTTTGCATTCATCAGCTGGAAGAAAGAGCAAAACCACAGACACATAGGCAGTTGCTTGTGATATTCACAACAGTTTTTGACAAGAACTGGGTATGATTGGAAAGGAAGTGGAAGTTACTTGTGTTTACTCTGAAACTAGCAGCCTCTGGAGCTGTTCCGCCATCCAGGCTATGATCTGCTGGGAATGTCAGCGTTTCCACAGTGATGTCCCTCCTCACAGTGTTGTTCATGGATGGAAAAGGAGTAGTACCTCAGAATCACAGAATGGTTGTGTTGGAAGGGGCCTCTGCAGATCATCTAGTCCAACCCCCTGCTAAAGAAGGTTCACATAGAGCAAGTTCCATAGGGTGACATCCAGGCAGGCTTTGACCACTTCCAGTGGAGGAGACTCCTTGAACTCTCTGAGCAGCCCTGTTGTTGTGCTCTGTCTGGCTTTTCCTCGATATTCATTTCAGAAGATTCATAATGACTAGCATTTCATCCATATTTAAATAGCGTTTAATAAACATAGAGGCGTTTATGCCATTTTTATTTTCTTGAATCTATCTGGATGTCAAAGACAGTTATGCACAGAATTGTGAAGTATGGAAGCAATCGTGGACTAGTATGTGTAATGATTAGGCAGAGCTGACAGTGGGCAAAAGACAAAAATGTGACAGAAATTTTAATATTATTAATTTCAGGCATCCTTTAGAAGTAATTTGTTCAATTATGTGTTCAAAAATTACAAGATAAAATGAATCAAAATAGCTGTTGAAACAACTCCTCATATGTGGATGAGTGAGCAGTAGATAGAAATCTTTAACACACAACTCCAGTGCATTTTTTCTTCATTAAGTATGTAGCTCAAACAGCACTAGCAAGTCATTTGTAGACAGCAGCATGTACTGTAGTTTACTTGGAATTGTGGGGATGTGAACATCTGACCAGGTTGTGCATCCTGCATGGCTGGTCAGCAGGCCACTACTGGGAAGAATGAGTAAGAGAAAAGCTCTTCCCATTTTTTATGCTAGAAGCTCGAACTTATGGATACAGTCTTAGAAAAACCAGAAATAATCAAGAAAAGCAGCTTGTCAGCAGTGAGAACTTGTAATAGGTGTCTTCCACAGTTAGATGCCTGCTTAAAGAAGTCTGTCATCTCTGAGTCATCTTCTGAAGGCTGGTCCATTGTTGCTGAAAAACCTGGTGTTCCCAGGTCTGTGTCTGCTGAGGACTGTCTTTTCTCAACACTTACTGTCACACTCAATAATGTGTGTCTAGTGCTTTACATCTACAGAGACCAAAGCAGATAAATACAGTAATTGAAAGGATGCCAGAGAGATGCATAAAGTCCTGCACTCTGAGTTATCAAAACAATGGGGTTTTTTTGCAAACTTAGTATTTTATAATTAACATTTTAAAAAAAGTATTAGTTTCCTATGCAAGTTTTAAATGCACCAATTCATTTGGTTTTTTCCCTTTTTTTCATATGTTCAGTCTTACTCTCACATTTAAGTAATATAGATACTATACCACAGAAGAAAAATTAGGTTTTTTTAAACTAAAGCTTCTGTCTTTATTGCAGGGTTGCAGTATTTTGGATATCTAATGCATCTTCCCACAAAATTCCCAATTTTTTATTATGTGTTTCTGGCTGATTTTACCTTTAGTTGCCTTCACTCAAAATATTTCTCAGCCTTAGAATGTCAGTCTTTTTGGCATACAAATAATTTTGCATCTTCTTACAGTTTAGAGAAGTTCTTGTGTTTTAGCCAGTGTTATTTTGTTTGTTATTTTTATAGGAGAATTCTTTCTTCAGTTATCTGACCTATTTTTCTGGTGATTAATTGTTTAGCACCTGGTAGAAAGTTCAGTCCAGCCAGACTGAATGCTGCCTACATCTAATGAGGCCGATGATTTTATCTGACACGACAACTCTGCTTTTCCTTTCTGCAGTCATTTTTCCCAGTGGTATCTCTAGAGGTATGTGGTTCTCCAGGTAAATTTTCTGTATTGGATCAATAGTCCAAAAAATATTCTTCTGTGAACAGACAAACTTTCAGTCATCCAAAGTCGACTACAAGAGTTTTTTTCTTGTATTTGTTGATGTGAGATAATGAAAGAAAAGCAGAGTAGATCTGATAAATATATGTTTATTAATTAGATATTTATTTGTCAGTAGTTATATCAGTTATTGTAGGGAATACTGTCTAATTTTGCACAGAAGAAATGTGATTATTAGTTTACCTCTCATTACTAAAACCAAAATCCAGTACGAAAAAAAAGCCCAAAAGATGGAATAGAAAATAAAAAGGGTGACAGAGAAGTGAGTTATTGAGAACATTAAGGACGACACCTTTATTGGACATAAGCATGATGATATTATGTCAGTAACACTCACCAGCTG
This sequence comes from Prinia subflava, assembly GCF_021018805.1. Taxonomy (NCBI): domain Eukaryota; kingdom Metazoa; phylum Chordata; class Aves; order Passeriformes; family Cisticolidae; genus Prinia; species Prinia subflava. The sequence goes on along the minus strand of NC_086253.1, from coordinate 16,643,256 downwards.
CTGTAGGTACATCAGAACAGACTTTTGTACATCCACAATTTGATTTATTCTTTTGATACTAGAAAGTCATACTCAGCATGTTTTTTCTAATAGCATCTCTACAAAGTGATGGGGTGTCTCTAGATAACCAGAAAAGAGTTTCTGCTGGTGGAAAAAAGTAATCTATATACAGCCACTTCTTGTCTGTGTCTGAGGAACTTTCAGTAACACCAGAACCAAGATGCTGCCTGCATAACTTTCTCTGATGGTGACAGCCCATTCTTAACAGCTGCACCTAAAAAGAAGACAGAGATTTATCTTGTTTAGTGAACCTCATATTTCTGGAAAGCCAAAATTTCTGCAGATAATCCATAATATTCAAGTGCAGTTGCAGTGATTATTATACCCCTTGGAGAATAAGACTATGTTCTTCTCTGTAGAAGGATGTGGTTTGTCCTCTTGGAAACTAATCTATCACCCCAGTAAAGTCCTTCACTGTTTTTCCATTGGAAAGAACTTTTTTTTTTTTTTTCCATACTGAATCAAATTTTATTTAGCCTGAGGATATACATGTTAAATTTTGAAATTATATTAATATGCCATCTGAGTTACCTCCTTCGAAGTCTGAGATTTAAATTTATGTTTGCAAGACAGTGAGAGTACCTGTACCTTCAAATACCAAGTTTGCCAGGGATAGGAGGTCCATCAGAGGTCTGCCTTAGTTCTTTTGTAACCTGCAGCTGATGATAAAAGGAATTATGCACAGTTTGAGTTGTCTAATTTTTAAATACATTCAGACAAAAGTTACTATGTTCATTAGATGTATTTATCCAACCTCAATCTAAATTGCATTAGTTTCCCTCTTATTCATCACAGAGCTCAGAGTTCACATTCTGGCCAATTTTATGGCTAGATAAGTAGTCTGAGATGAATCAGGTTACCAGAACAGGAGTAATTATTCTCAGGAGTAAAGGGGTATAATGGAAGGCAGAATAGGATGCTGAAATTGTCGTTTTGCAAGTTGATGATGGAGATATGACAAAATGTAGTTCACTTGCTCACAATCAAAATTTATTTAATAGTTCAGCAACAATAAAGGAGTCATTAAGACATGAAAGTGTTCTCAGTCAACTTGGTTGTTGACCCATTCAATGAGAACATGGCTCACCTTTGAGTAATTTTTGCAAAAATTGCCATAATTGGTAAAAGTTATACTTTAAATACTTTTAATTTTTCTATTTGCTTCCTTACCATTATTTTAGAGGACTATTATAAGAAGTTTCTGAATTTTTGGACTGAGCCAAAAATTGATTGACCCAAAACATTCTTATTTAGAAGATAAATCTCATTGTAAAAACCCAAACTAAACATTCACCACAATATCCTTTATAGATTAACTTAATCTGTGTTTAGGAACTTCACTTTTTCCTTTCAGAAACTAAGTAAAGCTGCTTTAGCACTTGTACCATTTGTTTTCTAGATTCAAAATAAGTTTTGTAGCTCTTTTCTGAACCTTTTGCATCTTTTATTAATCTTCTTGGGGAATTGATATTCAAACTGGGCAGAGGATTCAAAATTGATCTCTGATAGATCAGAGATAAGACATAATATCCCTGCCTTACCTATATGTGATATCTTACCATTAATACAGCTGAGCAGTAATTAGCTCATCTTACACTTTTTTGCAAAATAGAGATATTCATAGCAACAATTCTACACAGAAATGAAAATATGGGTAAAATTATTTGCTCTTTTTTGTTTTTATTTTGGTAGGGTTTTTTTGTGGATTTTTTGTTGTTGTTTTTGGTTTTTTTTTGTTTTTAAATCATTTTTAAGGGTTTTTTTGTGTTGTTAAAACAGAACATTAGAAAATCTTTGTTTTTTTTTTTTTTTTTTTTCGTTTGAAATAACCATAGATGTGACCTTCTATTATGAGGTCTGATATGGATTAATACAAGTGCACCATCTCCTGTGGTTTTATTCATCTTAATTTGCCTACCATTAAAAAAATATATAACATGTCAAATTAGGAGTGCTGCTTCAGAACTTTTCCATTTGGTTTGGGGTTATCAAACTAACATTTAGAAAAAATTATCTGTAGTTGCTTACCTTTATGAATATAAGTGAATACAAAGATGTACACTGTTTTTTCATCTTTGGAATATCCCACTTCCTCCTGTTTTATGGGGGTTTTTGTTCCTTCTTAAAGATCCAATAATCGGGGGATTTTCCTTCTGGTTATAAACCTGCAGGATCACAACTTTAAATTTGTAAAGAGAGATTTTGCAGTCCAGAAAAATGATAAAATACAACTTTTCATTCATAGATTTTTATTTTTTCTAAACCTCTATAGTGAATATTTATTGAAGTGGTAAAGTACCAGATTCAATATTGGTATATTTTCTATATTCACTGATGTATCTAGACATCTCTTTTTTATGTGGATGCATAGAATAAGAAAGTGTAGGACTGGAGTTCAAAGTACCATGTCCAACACTGTCAGTATCACTATTTGGATTAAAGCAAATTTATGTTTTTTAAAATTCCTTGTGGGTAGAGGGATTTTCTATTATAATCGAAGAACAATAATGAAACTCTTTAGTTATTTTGGTAGTAAGTGTTTTCCATTGTTTAAAATATGATGGTCTCAGTAACCAAGTACGTGGTTATTTGGACCCAGTTGAAGCTGATTAGAGCCTTGACCTCAGCCTGTTTCTTGAAAGTGAGCTGTAATTGCCAAATAATTCAAGTCCTTGAGCAGTGGCCTTGCTGGGAAGATAAAAGGTGAAAAGCATCTCCCCTCATCCATCAGATAGTTTGTCAGTTCCATGCCTTTTCTGAAATAATTGCTGGGAGGGGAATGATTGCTTCGCTCCGAGTCAACCACCCGACCTGCTCTGGACCCAGATATTTTTCAGCAGCAGATGTGGCTGTGAGCAGCCATCCTAGTGAATGGCACCATTCAACAGGTAGTGAATCAATCTCGTCTGCAGCTGTGTTTTGTCATGCCATACTTTTAAGGACAGATCACTGTTATTGAGTCCTTGTGCTTGTGGAAGCAGTATATCTCTTTTCTAGTCCTGTGACATCTTGCTTTGAGGTTGAGGAAAGTGTGTGCAGTATGTCACAGAAATGAAAGTGTGTGCTTTGGTGTTCCTCCACACTGTGCTCGTTCTCTCTGGGGAAGATTCCCTGACCAGGAAGTAATTAATATTACCAGTAGGAACCAAGAGGGAGGACTTCCACTCCAAGTGGAAGCAGACATTTACAGCAGACCCTCTCAGGTGTCAAACAGCACCCACCTTGACCCTAAAGAGGACCAATATTTCATTTATACTATTTATTTTTATTAACTGAGAGTTAATGGTCCATTTATTGAAGAATGAATTTGTTTTAATAGATGAACTACTTTTCTAACATACAACATATGTTGTAATATAAATTTAGGAAATATGTTGTAATGTAAATTTAGGAAGTACCTTCACTTTATGATGTATCTGATCATTTGAGTCTTCCATGTCGCCAAGTGTCCCTCACCAGTGTGCTGGTAGTGTGACTCAGATGGGAACAGTGAACAGCTTCCTGGTGAAGTACAGAAGGAATTCTCTATATTAGTATTAGCACAATCTTACTACTAAGATTGCTTCATGAACATTCCAACTGCTAGATGCCATCTTTCTTGGGACAGCTTTCAAATGCTGAAAAGTCTTAAAACTTTGGGGGATATCAGGATGGTAATGGCTTGTCTAGTTTTACAGAATCATAGAACCATTAAGGTTGGAAAAGACTTTTAAGATGGTTGAGTCCAACCTTTGACTGACTACCACCATATCAACTAACCCATAGTACTAAATGCCTCATCCCTTTGTTTTTTGAACATTTCCAGGGATGATGACTCCACCCCTTCCCTGGGCAGCCTGTTCCAATCCTTGACAATCCTTTCAGTGAAGAAATTCTTTCTTAGGGCATTGTACTGCAGCATATTCCAAGGTTATGCTCTATAGCCTGCAGTGAATTTGTGTCCTGACAATCACTTCAAGGAGGATGGAAGGTTGTTTAGCAGAAAATGAGAGGTACAAGTAAGCAAGTGGAAAGTTTTTATTCCTCTGACATATGAAGTTGTAATTGAGCTTCAGCTAGAGATGTCCAAAAGTGTAACAAGCAGATGGATTTAGGGACACAGCTTACTAAATTACTGTCCAGTATTTATCCATTAGCCTATGGCTGTCTCTTTAATGGGGCAAAGACATTAAGAATATACATAATGACATCCATAATCCACTTTGAAATCCTCCTATCTTCATCCCAAATAGTTACATTTGTTATAATGGCTTTGTATGCTTACTGCTCAGAGCAACTAAGTAACTTGGAGATGAGAAATACCTTTTCAAATTCTGGTCTCCTCTGAGTCTCCTTTGTGTTTTATTGTTTACTGTATTATACAGGTTTTTTGCTTAGTTCTCTGGGCGTTGACATTTTTTCCATGCTTTCCTTTGAAATCCTAGCTCTGTAGTATAAATCTTGATGGTCTTTACCTTACGTCACACCTGTACTGGCTGCCCAGTTTAAGCAATGCTTGTGTAACATGACTTACCAGCTTTCAAATCCCACAGTCCTCAATTCAACTCACATTGGCTGCAGCCTTTTGCAACACTGGGTGTGGCCCAAGCACAAATAATTTTTTAGCACAGGGTTTAATTAGTTTTATTCTGAGATGACCTCAAATGCTTTTATCTGCTGTACATGCAGCCACAATCTCATGAATATGATCACTGGTCATCTTAGAGAGGTAATGGTCTTTCTTGTTGATTTACCTTGTGTTTGCCTCTAACATTTATTTAGGCAGTGATAGCCAAGAGTTTGGCAATAAGTGCTTAGTAACAGGACTATAGCCCACAGTTTGTAATCTGTCTGTAGAACACATCACCAGTGCATAGGCAGAACAGGTTTCCTTCTCACAGTGTGCTTGTCAGACTCAGCTGGAAAAAAACATAACTTTTAAGCCACACTGAGCAAGTATTAGGAAGGAGAGACTTTGAACTCAGTTGGGCTTTCAATGAGCAAAACAGTTATATTCAAAACTAGTATTTGTGTCACTCTGAAGACCCCTCTTGGCTGGGAACCTGCCTCTGGCAATGGTGTACAGAGCTCAGAGAAGCACTGTATGCTAGTCTTACTAATTCCCCAGGACTGCCTTAGGTGCTGATGTTACATGTGCTGCCTTCCATTTGTCTGGCATAAGAGACATGCTATAGACAGTACAGATTTTCATACTGGAGTTCCCACTACACTGTCAACTAAAAGGATATAATCCTGCTTGCTATAATCTGCTACAATTCAGCTGTTTTGTTGTTATAGTGCCTTTTTTACCAAGGTGCCATTTGAATTCGGACCCTGCTTTCCTTGAATATGCAATCTCTGACTCATTTTTGAGTAGCTAGTTCAGCACAGGATATTTTTTAACTTTGATTCTGAACTATTTTAACTCTTTGTTACCATGTTCTGTTTAAAATCTGCTGTGTGTCCTTTGCCATCTGCACAAAGCAGCAGTGAGGTAATACCAGGAAAGCACGGTGCTGGTGTGGCAAACCAGATGTGGAGATGAAACTGCCAAGGTATTCCAGGCCGTGAGGTCTCTGCTTTCCATTCCTCACCCATGCCTGCTGCTGTCCAGCAATGCTGCAATGCACAGTCAGCTCTGCCTGACCACACCTGGCTAGCAAGTATCTTTTACTTTCATCTCTGGATTAGACCTTCTTTTTGGACAGTACTTTACAACAGCAGCAGCTTTGTTATTTGTTGCCAGTATTTACACTGGGATTAATTATTTTTTGTTGGACAGCTGGGAACTGTTCTCCAAAGCAGAATCTGAGAGGAGTTCATAACTGCCCATGCTTTTCTAGTGTAGCAATGTATGCAGTTTGCATGTTGGCTTTTTGGAGTCTTCAGCAGATCATCTGGGACAGTGGGACTTAAAGCAGCTGCACTAGCAAATTATTTCTCACAGGAAGCATTTTCTTTATGACAGAAGTAAATAATGATAAGTTTGTCCCCAAAAGAACTTGTATCAGCAAATTCTGACATTGTGGTTTCCCAACAACTTGTTGTGCACTGTAACAGGATGAGCTGTGCTTTTGGATATAACAGGCCTACACATGGAAACTCTTTGGAAAACTTCCTCCTTTTTAATGTTTCAATCTGATTATGACCCTTTAGCTAGTTAGATATTTTCTTTAAGGGTGCTCAAAGGCAGGGCTTTGAATTAAACAAGTTCATAGAACCTAATTGGAGATCCTGGAAAGACACTAGAGGAGGGTGGTCTTAAGAGTAAAAGATATCCAGCAACTCTGATTTATTACCATCAATAAAAGAAGTTAAGCCAGGACTTTCCCTAGAATTTCATGTACTCTAAGGAGCCTTTCTGACAAACCGTTACATCTCCACTGAGGTTCTGTTCCTGGCAGTTCTATTTCAGGAAGAAGGAATGTATATGAAAATGTGTAAAGGCTACCAAAAATTAGACAGAAACTATTATAACTTTGGAGTTACTAGTTTGTTTTCAGCCTTCAGGATTCCAATTAAAATCTCAACATATGTGACTGTTATTTAAAGCTAATGCAGTTTCTGTAGATGTTGTAGTAAATTTTAACTGACTGAAATAAACACTGGTAAGGGCTCTACTGTGTGGACCAGTGTTTTAATTCCAGGATATCTATACAGAGTTCATTTCTCAGTCTTTGCAAGAAAAATGAGAATTTTCCTTGTATGCCTTGCAAGCTATACATAATGGATGACAAAGAGATTGCTGTATAAAGGAAACTCCTTTAGAGCCAAACATGTAATTATCTATTACAGAAATTGAAATGCAATTGCTGGACTGCATATGTCAATCCTCCTCTGCTGCCCAACAATCACATTTGGTTTTTAATTGCTAATTTTCTTCTATCTTCTCTTGGCACAACCATTATCTTTCTTGTTTGCATTATCTGATTTTGGGCAATTTTCTACCTTAAAGCACAGATTTTCTTTTTTTCAGCAGTTTAGTCTGAAAATTAGCATTTTTCTCATGTATTCAGCTTTGTGAAGATTCAGCAAGCTTGTACAAAAAAAACAAGCTGTAGCCTGTCTCTTATTTTCATGGCTGTTTTAGCTGAAAAGGCATCTCTGGCCTTCTAGACAGTTTTTTCAGTTGTATATAACATGCAAACTGACCCCTTCCAAAAGCAATTTCAAAAGTGCCGCACAGTTTTAGTTCTAAATAATAAATTTATTCACAACTTCAGATAAAAATGTATATTTTGAACTTATTGAACATAATTAAAACAAGCACAGCATTTCTTTTTCTTCTTTCTTAAGTGTATCTATTCTAGGTTGCAGAAAATGTCACTGTGTTCCCAGTAGCATTGATAGCACTGTTCTGAAATTGGGAATTCTTTCAGTATTTGTCTGTATCAATCTGGAAGTACTTTGTGTCACTTTGGACAGTATGAAGACAGGAAAGTAAGAAGCTAGGAGGTAGAAAATCAGACATTTCACTGTCTTTAATTTTCTGTGACTAAATGCATATTTTCTAAGTAAAAAGCAAAGGCAAAATCCTTTGGTAATTTTAGCCTGATACTCAGTATATCCTGGGATTGTTATCCCACTCTACTTTAATAGTGACTCTAAGTTCAAAGTTAAGAGCAATATAACCAGTTTGAGATTGCATCTGAAAGGAGACAAGCACGTGGTTTAACATGATAACATGATATATATATACTGGAATGGAAAAATGCGTGCTAGGAAAAATAATTTTTTGGTAAGCACAAGTGTTTGTACCTGTCCTGTCTGAACAGCATAAAGTTAGAAGAGATCTGATCATATAGAAGAATTGCAGTAACAGTCCCACAGTTGAAATGCATACCTGCTTATTCTTTACACAGTAGGTTACCTTTTTTTCAATGTTATTATATGTTCAGTACTGATCTATAGACAAATATATATTTCAGTGCCAATAAAAGAAAAATGTTTGTCAAATTGAGTTCTTCGTATATTCGACTCCTAAATTTTAAGGTGTGTATTTACTGTTGTAATGTCTGCATATGCTAAATGAAATGTATTTCGTTAAGAGACAGACATAAAATATGATTCTAGTTCATGTCAATTTGACATTTTAATTTTTTATTCCAAAAAGAATGTCGTTACTATTTTGGAGTTATAGTCTGCAGCAGAAACTATTTTACTAAGTCCAGAAGAAATAGTCTTGGTTTATATGTGCCATATAAAGAAAAGCCTGTATCATTAATTACTGTTATGCAGTTCTCTATGGGTCTTTTATGTGGAATATTTTACTCAATAATTCAGAAAGTGCAGCTTAAGGTTTAACTCAGCATATATTTCATAGGGGTTTGGATAAAGCTGAAGAAAATTGTTAGTGAAAATCGGGAACGTGGAAAGAAGTTGAAAGGGCTTCTTTTATTTTAAGGAAGTTGCTGTTTTGGAAAGGAATGTCAACACACACAAGGAAAAAGAAGAAAGGAAAAGGTGACTATAGGAACACAGTCCTTGTTGTGTCCTTTTCAATTCAAAAGCTATAAATAGTAGAAAGAATTGAACAAGAGTTAATAATGCCTTGCTGACAGGCTATCTGCTTTGCTATCTTTAGATAGTTTAGCCAGGAGCTCTAAATGCATGTGTACTTAGATCGTCCCAAGAAATGCAACGCTTTTGTTTTCAAGAATGTTTCAAGAACACCAAATGTTACCTCAGAAGTTGAAACTTTATGATGTTTATAATGTTTTTTCATTTAGATTATCTTTGGGAGAGAGGTTGTCCTAAGGTCAATTTTATTTCTTAATGATTTTATTATTCATCAGATCTGATTTGGTTTTCCAAATATGGATCTGGAATAAAATGCGGTAACCGAATGACTAAATATTTGTTGTTAATTTTTTCTTTTTAATTTGGAAGATTTAAGTGTAGAATTGAAGATTTTAAATTGTTGGCAAACTCATATTTATGTAATATTTCATAATGGATGTAATACAAACCAAAGCAAAATGCAGCAAGGTCTTGAAGGGAAAACATAAGCTATTCAAATTCCTGTGTAGGTTAATAACTAAGGCTATAAAATAACATCCTAATAATAAAATAATAAAGTTTATTAAAAACTGTATATTTTATTCTGTTTTCCCTCCTTATTAAAAAGTGTCTGAAGTTATGTATGCATGTGTTTCCCTCTCTTTAAAGTTAGCAATAGATAAGGCACATTCCACGTGACTTTTTCAGGTTTAATTTGCTGTGGTTTTTCTATGGAGTACCGATTTCTGGTACACAAGTGTCCATCATTCCACACTAGCCCCTCTTATTTCAATGTTGAACTCACTTTACAGAGACAATAGCAAACCCATATATGTGTGTCATACATAAACCAACATTTGGTTGGTAGTATGTAGAATCTGAAGACAGGAGTGAAAGTTCAGCTCTGCAGATCCAGCATTGGATGGAAGTGAGTCTTAATCAAGCATTTGTGCCAAATGTTGACTTTCTATTAATCAGCTCAAATAAACCTGAACCTGAGTATCACATGGCGCATAAAAAGGGGTATTTTTTGATTCGGAGATAGTCAACTGCATGCTAGGATTAAAATTCCAGAGTTGAGCTGCTAGGGAGCAGATCTGGAAAAATATTTTTAGTTGTACAAGATTTTGGTGTTTATAGAGAGCAGTGTTCTGCTAGGTTTTCATTTTTCTGTCTTTTACCTTTACACATAACAAAATCAATGAAGTATCTAGTATGATAGATGGCTTGGGAAAATGTAACCAAATATACAACGCTATGCTGGACAAACTGATTACTTTTCAAAAATTGCATGGAGGAATAGGAATTCTTTTTTGCTCCTTTGTAAACTGAATCTGGACCTCACCCAGTTTCCCTTCAGACCAACAAACTGATACACTCACTACACCAATTTGTCTGAAATGCAGTCTAAACTTTTCTAGGTTGAATAACAAATTGAGATTTGTGCAAGACAAAAATATCAAGGAGATTAGTCTGAAATAATGCTTCCTGCTTCTCTTTAACATCAATAATTAATTTAAAAAATAGTCATCAGAAAAAAAAAAAAAAGAAGAAAATTCTTCTGATTTTCAGAAATCTGTATCTTAATTCACTTGTAACTCTGATCTTTTCTGCACCTTAAAGTCAGGCTGGATCTTTGACCATTAACTTTTCCTCATTTATTTACCCTGAAAAAACTTTGGGATTCCTAAATTTCTTGTAAATGGTAGAGTATTGTTGACTGTATAGTGATTTTGCACTAGTGAGATGCTGTGTATGTATTTTATTTGTGCTTCTCTTTGGTCTACATCAAGCATTTCAGTTGGCTTTTAAGTGAGAAGAAAGGAGAAAGCAAAGCAAAATGAATAAAATATCCCAAGCCATGAACAGTTTCAGCACCAGTCCAGCTAATATTCCCAAACTGGCAGGATAAATGCAGCATGTCATCTGTCAAGCTGTTGCATTTTGTGACCAGCAATTCATTGTTAACCATCTGTTTAAATCTTTTCCACATCCTGTTTTTATACTCGTTTCACAGTTAAGTTATGTTAACAAAATATTACTGACCTAATGCACATTGGAATACATTAATGGATGGTTCTAGGCTAGGAAGTTTTTACAACTGTGTCCTTGACCCATGGCATATTTGACAGTGCTTAATTAGCCAAGTCTGTTAGCCAGCAAATCTCTTTACAGAAAATCCATGGAACTAAATTATCAGCCTCTCCAGCTGTGTACCTAACAAATTTTTAGTGTATATGAGGCATATTCTAAAGAAATGTGTAGATTATATCTGCATCACTGTGAAAAAATTATTTCTATGCAAATTATTTTATCAGGCATCATGTCATTCAAACTTCATCTGAGCCAAAGTTTCTCAGAGCTCAAAAAAGTTGCCTCCCATAGGACCTTCTCCACCTAGTAATAGTAATTAGGATGTTCAGAGGTTTCATCTGCTTTTAAAAATGTAGTTATAATTGTAAGCCTTTTTTATAAGCTAATGCAGTTAAACTTAAAGACAATTTTATTTCTGGTGAGTATAAATAATACTGCCTTCACAGCTGTTGATCTGGCACATGCACTGAGGCCAGTGGCCAGCCGTGCAGTGTGGGTAGCAGCTGGAGAAGCTCATGAACAAAACAGGAAAACAAGCAAAGTCCAAAATCCTTTATGAACATCTGACTGCTGACTTAAAAAGAGGTATTAGAAGTATGCTTATTGACTGCCAGGAAGAAGGGAAAATATGCATGCATTCATGATTTGCACCACATCTCTGATTTTGACTCTGGATTTCAATACGCTATTGTATTTAAAGAAAACAACTGACCAAAAAACTACTCAGCAGTTACTGTTTATATAGTGTGTTCACTGCAGTGTACAGGAGCTAAAGCTTAAGAGTCAAATGCTAAAATGTATGGCAGAAGTCCATGTGACATTTAAAAGCTAAACTTAATTCCAGATAATCTGGACATCCTATAACTGAAGTAGATTAATGTTCTTTGAAATGGAAACAAAATCATAAATCTTTATGGGTAATTGTGAGGTCACTGTAGTTTTTCAGTATGTCATTTAGGCATATTGGAAAAGATAGATTATAGACTTGTATTAATTTGGAGGGAGGAGGAGGTATTACAAATTGTTAGGGCCCATAAATTTAGTTTTTTTAATGTTCAAGGATAAATAGTAAACTTCCAAAAGTCTTTGAGTTAGGAAGATAATTTCCTTCCTTGACCCATTCCTGGCCCTTATTTTTGTTTGTTGAGTACCCTGGATTTACTCAGTCTGGGTAAGGAATGTAAGACTGAGTCATTTTCTTACCAGTGGCTGTCCTTAAACAGGTCTATGAGCATCTGTAGACACAGTGATGATTAAACTGCAGAAGCAGATGTACCAGAGCTCAGAGGAGACTCACCTTTCTCTCCCACAGCCAGAGCAAAGTCACGTACCTGGGAAGTGTGTGACTTACTTCTTCTGATGAGCCAGTCAATATCAATTGACTATATTTATATAAAGATGTAGTCTTGGCAAGGCAGATTGGCTTAATGCAGCCAGGTTTTGTCCTCTTTAAATGCCATGTCAAGTGTCATCCTCTCACGTGTGTATTGATGTGAGGCATGGAGGGGAACATTGAAACCCTGACTTCCTCCTGCTTCATCTGAACAATTTGTACAACTTGCCTTCCCTGAAGGCATTAGTATGGGAATTGATCCTTGAATGTGTCTGTATTCTGGGATGCAACTGAAAATAGAACAACGTGACTTGTTTCCTCATTTCTTGCTTCATACTTGAAATTGTAGCTGTGACATCTCTATGGAACACTGCCTTTCCTTAATTAACTCTAAGGAAGTTACAATTTCTACTCTTTTGAAAAGAGGTTTACTTGACTTTTTCAGATAATACCAAAATTTTCTTCTCTGTTCTCTCAAAGCCTTCTCTGTATTTTGTAGCATTTACTCATATTGCAGCTGCCTGCTTTACTTGTCTCATCTTTTCCTGTATTCATTGGATATTGCTCTTTCTCCTCACTACTTCTTTTATTTTATTCTACAAACTTCAAAATTGCTCATGTGTTTCCATCAAGTATTTTTATACAAAACATACTCTTTTTTCTAAGAGGTAAATATGCAAACTTTTTAATTCTGCTTGTTGTATGTAACTGGAGATCCCTTTGGTCTGAGTTCTCTACGTTCCCATTATTGGTATGCACCTGTAGCCTTTAGAGTAAGTGCTCTTATTGATGTTTTTAGTTTCATACAGCCCCTCCACCCACAATAGTTTGTTACATTTGGGCTTTCGGTTGTCAAGATTGCCTTACAGTTGGTAAAGACAGATTTTTTGCTTAAAGCATGTTAGGTGTCACAAACACTTTATCCTAGTGGCAAATACAGATAAAATTAGCTAGCTAAGTGGCTGACCTCCAGTAGATTAGATATTGTTAATCAATCAAAATTATTTATGGCTGAGGGACTTTTCAATAGAGTTTAAATCAAGGATATTGCTCCATTTATTCTGACCTTGATCTCTGCTTTATTTTTAGTTTCCTGGGCATTAGTTACAAGTTAACATTCATTTATCCTTCTTTATACTATTGAATTCATTCAGTTCTGGTGGAGTTTAGATATATCCCATTCATCTACTGACAAGTAAAAACCACACATGTGCTCTATTCTGAAGTGTGTGTAGTCACCAGTGACTATCTGAGGGCTTTGAGACCATTCTAAATTGTAAACACCTCACAATATTCAAATGTGGCATCATAATGTCCAGCATACACTAGTTGGAAATCCTTCTGGGATTTTGTGGTATTCTGACCCTTCTATTTTGCAGGTGAAACTCCAAGAAGCTTAAACTTTCTGAAAATTAATTCTCTTTTCATACACCTGTTTAGTTGTTAGTGGTTTAAAACTGAAAATGAAGTGCAGTTTTAATAATATTGTTTAGTGTTTGCTTTGTGACTTGGTTCTACAATATCAGTAGAAATTAGATTTTAATGTTCTTGTGAAAATTATTCAGGAGGAAGCCAAAGATTTTTAAATTATATCAGACACTGTTGGTCTATCTCCTCTTTCATGGAACTCCTTTTGTACTTAAGCTTTGGTGTAATTATTTGACCAAAGAAATCTGGACGTAATTTGCTAATAGCATCTTGGATGTGTTCAGCTTTCTTTTAAGATCACTTCAAATAATTTTATTGGTACCATTTCTCTAAGTTCTGTCATGTTTTTCATGCTTTTCATTATTGCATTGATTGATCAGTTTGAAGTGTTTCCACCTCTTGGCAGTTGCATGACCTGACAGAGCACCTCATACAAAGGCAAGTAGGAAACTCTTCACTGAGAGAAGCTGCAGTGTCTGTGTTTCTTTCTGAGCTCTTACAGAAAGGACTGAAGTGCGTGTTCAGTGTCATCCACACTTTTACAAACCAGTGAACTAACTGTGAGTGCTCTGCCAGGCTGGAACAAGCCCATGCAGTGACTGCATGCAGGAGTGTAAGGTGCACAGCAGTCCTGGATGGTCAGAGTGACTTCTCATGCTCCAGCTTCATTACCAGTCTTTCTAGAACATAGGAACATTATCCTTAATATGTACATAGATAAAAATTCTTTCCAGAGAAAAAAAAAGTACCCTGAGAAACTCAAATATATACGGCGCTGTGAAAGGAAGCCATGCAACTGGCAAATACAAGAAATTCAAAGTATTTTATGCTTTGGGTAATGTGAAAAATAACTAGAAATGTCTTTGACCATGATGCATCAGAGTTAACTTTATGCTCCTAAAATGGATTTGTTACTAGTCACTTAAAGCTTTCCCTTTGGTCCTTAGTCAAAGCCAAAGTCAAATATCAAAAGATATTTGGTTTGATGGTTTGTTTTTTAGATAGAAATACAGTCCAGGACTTTCTACCTTCTTTATGCCACTAATCAGAATATCACCACAGCTATTTAGTTTGTTTTACTACAGGTTTCAGAGCACAGGAAATTAGAGTTGTCCATGCTGAAGCACAGAGGTGCCAAGCTGCCATGACCTGTTCAATAGATGTAAAAATGAGTGACTTGGGGGTCTCCAAAGTAGTGGAATTGCAGCATTTTTGTAGCCCTCTGAGATAATTGCACACACCATCAGTCCATTTACACTGCTGTACCATGTCTTGGTCCTTAAGATGTCAGGGATCACATCAGCTGCCAAATAAGCTTTATTTAGAGATGCATTGCAGTTAAGCAGATGTTATTTTCCTCTTCCTACTATGAACAAGCACATTGTGACAGCTTGCTCTTTAAGATGTTTTCAATTTATTGACTGTTTCTTGTTTTAATCAGACCTTTTGCTTGCCCCTACGAGAGCTGGACTTCTTCTCTTTATTTATGCATGTACACTCTGGACAAAGGCAGTGTGAATAACAAAAACATGGACTGAAAGGGATCACATTTGTTTGAATATTGAAATATTTGGCCACATGTGCAACACCTCAGGAGCAGAACTTCTTGACTTACAGCTTTAGAGCAGAATCTCTCTTCCAGATGAGCTAGAAGCTTCACAAACTGAAAATTTTCATTTGAATTTTTAACACAGAAGAAACAACTTTTATTCAGCCGAAACCAATACATCATAAGAAAAAAATTATTGAATTTTTTGTATAACCTTTTGTCCTAGAAAAATGAGGCTATAGCTAAGCTTGTATTTTATAAAATCAGAGAACCATAGAACAGCTTTGGTTGGAAAGAACCTCTGGAGACTAAGGAGACTAACTTATCCAACCTGCTACTCAAAATTGGACCAACTTTCTAAAACAAAGTTGGTTGGGGCCTTGTTCAGTTAAGGTCTGAGTATGTCCAGAACCCTCTGGGCTGGCTGTCTGTGTCAGAGCAGCCTCCGAGTGGCCAATTTTTTCCTTCCACGTAATCAGAATTTTCCTTGTTGCACCTTGTTTGTTAGCTGTCATCCTTTATTGTGCATCCTAGCAGAGCCTGCCTTCATCTTCTTGCCAGCCACCCCCTGGCCAATGGAAGGCATCAGGTACACTCTCCTTTGCCTTTTCTGCCTCAGGCTGGATAAAACCAGTGCTTTCATCTTCTCCTTAGCTTAGCCTTGGAAACTTCCCACCCAGTTCCACGGACTGGTGCAATGGACCCTCAGTGGTCCCTACCTTCCCTCTGGATCACACATCCTTTGCCATGAGCTGTGAACTTCACTTTACCCTGGCCCCAGGAACCAGAAGGCCATTGCACAGATGGGATCAGAAAAGACCCAGACAAAGAAGATATTGAGTAACTCAAGATTTCATCTTTGTTATTACCACAAAGATCAATTTTATGGTTAGAAATTACAAAGATCTTGTTGATTTTGTTTATGGACATTAACTATTCTTTACAACATTCTTTTAAAGTGAAAGCAGCATTAATGGCTTTGATCTGAACACAGAAAGCACAGAGAAATAAAATATTTTTATTTAAGTTCTTTAAATTATGATAATGTTTAGAAAGCCACTCTTATTTCATTAGCAGTGTTGTTCATCAATAAATGAACAACATTCCATTCAGCAAAATGGAGGAAGAATCAATACCTAAATACATTTCTAACATGAAGATTTGTAAATTCTGACATAGGTAAAAATCCTAGCATATATTCGTGTGTATCACCTCCATGTATTTTGTACTTAGCTCTGCATTGCAGAAGAGGTGAGTTCCCACAAATACCAGAATTTTGCAAATGGATTTTCTGTTTTTCTGTACAACCTTGGCCTTAAAGGTCATGTTTTCAGCAGACTTATATTTGTTGGAATCCTTCTTTGTCAAGAAGTCATCAATTAGCTATGTTTTACCATTAATTTATGCCAGCTGAGTGTCTGACTTACAAAACTCAAAAGGATTTAAATTTCAAAAGGTTTTGTTTTAGCAAATGACGCTTTTTGACAAATCACACTAATCTCCCTTGCTCTCCATTCTTTTTAGAGATATTATAACCCATGTAAAAACTGAAGTTGCAAGAAGAATGATCTCAGTGCATGCTTGAATAGTTTTCTGATAAGTGTTGAGTACTAAATCCCCTACTATTTCATCCCCACTCTGACATTACCTGGCATCTGTTGTCTTTCTGGTTTTGAAACATTTTCAGTGTGTGTGAACTACTGGCCCCAGAGATGCAGTTGTTGAGAACTGACATTTTATGCAGGACAAAATAAGAGGAGTCACAAGTTGGTCAGGTTCCACAAAGTTAAATCTGCAGCCTTAAGGGTCTCTCAAGTATTCCAGGCTCCTATTATTAAAGAAGATAATTGAATGAATGAGAAAGACATCCTGAATGGAGGTGATTTTGAAAACAAAGAAATTCCTGCATCTTTGTGTTTAATTAGATATACTTCCTAGAACATAATTCATTTTCCAACCATTTTTAAAATACTTTAATCCCTGTGTTAAAATATGCTTTCTAATTTGTCTGTATCATGTAGGAAAAAGTTTACTGACATATTTTCAAGGCTGACTTTGTGTTTACAAAGCTGCATCTGCTGTGTGAAATCACACTGCTATATATTTACCAAGCTGAACATCACACACTTATATGGACAGCTTTCTATAATTACTCCAAGTAGATGTAATGCAGCTATTCAATAGCACACTCTGAGCTGCAGTGACATGCTTTGGAACAATGAAATTTCATTGATATTAGTAAAAATGTCCAGTAAATATAAAGCTCAGGTTGCACTGTTGCTTACTGAAATTTTTATTATTCTTTACATCGACTGAAGCTATTACAAGTGAAATTTCACAAAATAACATTTTAGAGAGTTACCTTGTGTTACCAATAAAATCAGTGTAATGTAGTACACAAGGAGCTTTTCTTCTCTATTTGACATGTCCACTGTCAAAACCAACCTCAATCCAAACTGTGGAGAAGACCATTAAGGTATTTAAACATTTTCCTCCCCCGGGTCTCATGAAGCCTTTATTTTCAGAGTATTAAGAATGCTCAATACACCATTGAACAAGGTGTTATACCCACACCTGCAGTGCACAGGACAGAGTATGCAGGGATGCTTGCCTGCATTCTGGGGGCAGGGAAACTGCAGTGGTGATTAGCTTAGCCTGAGAAGTGAGCGAGCAGCGTTGAATGATTACACCTGTCAAGATATAATCATCTACATGAATTGTGATGGCTTCTGTGACTTCTTTAGTAGCCTCTATCCAGCTGCATATAAATATTACTTAGAGAAAATGTCATTCAAATCATGTTCCTGACAAGGTCATTAGATCCTTCATATTATATTGTTTTGGAATTTCACAGCAATCTGTCTTGGTTTATGAGTCCAGCTTTACTTCACAGTAAAAAAAACTTCAACCAAACAAAAAACCTCCAAAAAGACAAGGGAGAGGGGAGCAAAAAGTATGACATTTAAAACCATCCAATAGCAAGCTGTTATCAATTGGTTTTTTAAAAGAATTGGGTTGCACTAGAGTATCATTCTAGAATAAACGTGTATGTTAATCTAAACATCCATGACAGTGACAGCCAGAGCAATTTTTTAAGACAAGTAGGTTCATACAAGAGTTTCACTTGCATCTTTCTTTTGCAGATTTCTGTTGACAATATTTAAAAATTCAAGTATGTGTTCATCTGTATCTACAGAATAGCAGTTTCTTTAATAACTAGTTTAATGCAACTGTGGCCCTAGTTGCAGTTGTTCTGCTAAATACTGTGCAACAAAAGCAATTAAATTAGAGAACAAAGGGAAGGATAAGACAGTGCTCTTGCCTCTTTCCAGGGAAATGATTGTGGAAAGATTTAGCAGTCCTATTGACTCACTATTTTTGACTTCAGAAAAAAAGTCAGTATTATGAAAACTGAGCTTTTAAACCTACAATTCTAATGCAAGTGTTTCTTTTCCTGTGATTTTGGTGCTATGGAACTGAAGAGTGACCTTAGTTTATATGACAATCTTTTTTTCAAACAACACCCAATGGCATTTTGTTTTTCTGCCAACCCAGTGTCCTTCCAATATCTTTTCTAGATTAAATATATCCAATATTTTAGTCTTTCCTGCTAGGTCAAACTTCAAATTCCTTAAATCTTCCTCTAGTCTTGTATATTCTTGCTGTCTTCCAATCTCTCTTCAAGCTGTCAACAACTTTCTTGGAACAAATATTAGAGCTAAAATTGTATTATAGCTTAAGAGAAGGATCAATTATTGTATCTTGCACATTGACAGTTCATCCCACTGCTTAAAGGGGGTTTTAAAGAAATAGAGTCAGAAATTACCAAAATGTAAATTGATTTTATAATTCATTAAATGAAAGGCTGTTTCAGATTATCTTTCAGCTGTATTTATAAGGATCTGTGAACATATTTTGTACTTTCATTAACGACAATTCCACACAATAATAAAAGCTACACAAGCTGTAGCATTTATTGTCCACGTTCTGTAATTATGAAATGAATTAAAAAATCCTTTTCATCTAATAGTAGATAGTCATGTTAAATAGAAGGTCAGGGGAGTAAAAATAATGAAGAACTTGCTAATTTGGTCTGTTAAGCTGTTTTCCTTCTCAGAGAACTGTGTTAGAAAGGAGAATTAAGTGGTAGCTATGGGAACTTTCCAGAACCTTCCACATTCCTAAAGCACCAGACAATTCCCATTCTTGTGCCAGTATCAGATTTTTCTTGGGAAGCACAAGTCATCTGTGGCAATTAACTGGAACCTTTTCAATAACAAGAACTCTTTCTGATGTTCACTCACTTCAGTGTTTGAAGTCAAATACCAGCTTAATTATCAGTGACCTGCCATTTCTTGAATGACAGCTGAAAGAAAAAGAAGTTATTTAATGGAGGAACAAGTCCCATCAGACCATGAGTCTGACTTGACTGTGTTTTACACAGATGTGAAAAGCTTCTGTCACCCTTAGCACTAATCCTGATCACCTACATCTTTAACAGTTCCCACTCTTCATGTTATATGTTTGTCCACAATCCCTGCTGAACCTGGGGGATAGAGGGTGTTGAATGAGGAAATACATTTTAATTAAGAAAAAAAATCAAAACAGAAAAAACCTAACATTTGTTCCTTTGCATTTCAAAGCCAGGTAGAATTGATTTGAAGTCACAGTTACATAAACCCCTAAAATTGAGCTGCAGAGCTCTTCTAAATGTTATTCTCCCATATTAGCACGTTGTATCATAAATTTCTCTTTATATGAAGTCTTTCCACTTGTTTTGTATTGTCACCTTAGAGCAGCTTTGCTTTCAGGTCTACTAAATGGCAAAGAAATGAATGGATGCAGGGATAACTTTCGTTGGTAACCTTTGAAGAATGAATGACTGTATATTTTATTACATTCATAAACAGTAATTCTCTTATATGCCTATATTTAATTTTTTTTTTCTGTCTAGGGAAGGATTTCTGGTAAGAAAAGCCCAGCCTTGTCTTTCCAAAATCTTCTTTTTGTTCACAGATCTCATATAAAGAATTTCAAATTAAGCTGAATTTAGTAGAAAAATCAGCACTTTAATTATATTTTAATTTTCACAAAATTAGTTTGGGTGGAAAAGAATATAAACAAGTGTCTCCCTTGCTAAAGACCATTGAGCTTCAGGTTTTAAAAGACTTACCTACACTTTATTAAAAACAATTCACCTCCCATCTGATTTTTAGCTTTTATGTGCACGTGCCTAATGTTGCCAAACAAAATAATGAGAAAATGCCTCTCAAAGATAATTTTTTTTCATATAATTGAATAGAAAATTTACTCTTAATAGAGATTGTAAAGAAAACTGTTTGATTTGTCTCTACTGAAGACAACATGGTTTCTAATCTACCAGAAGGATATACATTTCCAAATTGCACCCATTCTCTCTGGGTTCTTTTGATATTCAGCCTCTTCTGAGCAGCAGAATAGTTAAGATCTTAAGTATTCATACAGGTAATCTGAACCTGTAACAGTTCTAAGAAATATTTTATGTCAGGAAAACCATATATGGCTCATGCCTGATTACAAGACAAGGACAAAATTCATTTAAAGTGAACCTTGAAGTCAATGGCTTTGGATGAGTGTAGGTTTCCTCAGAAATTAAAAAGCTTGAAGGTTAATTTCTCTAAAATATGACTCTTTAGAAGCTCTTCAGTGCCTTTGTAGTCTAACTTTTCTTTTGTATATTTACTTCCTGAAGTTGACTTGAATTTGAAAGCCTTGAATGATAACAAATTGTTTTGTCTTTTCATAAAACTTTGACATTTTGATGGAGAGCAAAATGTTCTGGTTTTGCGCTTCAGGTTGATTTTATAAGACTATGACTTACAGGAACCTCAAGGCACATTTTAAAGTGAATCTTACTCATTGCTGTGCAATTAAAGCAGTAAAAGGTTTAGTCTTTAGGCTATATTTTAATTCATATCCCTCTTCAGCAGGGTGAGGGCTTTGTAACCATGGCAATTTTATCACATTGTAATTTTATATCTTTTTCTTTAGGAAAAAAAGAGTTGGCTAGCAAGTCTTGGACCTATTTTCTCTGTACAGCCATGAGGTCAAAGTCAGAGGCTTTAGTATTTTCTTAGATTTGTTATTCCTCTAATTAGCAGAAAAGTTTCAGGGTCTGGCAGATTACATTTTTCATACAGAATCACTTATTTATGGCACTGCCAAGCTGCAATATAGTCAACATTTATAGATAACACAGAAAAACATGTTAACTGTAAGTGTGTTCTTTATTGGTCTTGGCAGAGCTGTCGCTTGGAGCTCTAACAAAATAAATGAGTTACTGTTTGCCATCTTGCAGACAGGAAGCTGAAACGTAAGAAAATGTACATATTGCCCTAAGCTAAACATATGGAGCCAAGAAATATTACAGAAAGTGATATACCCTGAAGTATGTAATTTGGTAGTTGCTCATTTTAAAAGATTATATATTTAGTTACAATAGTACAACATTTTCCAGTGACCTTCACAGTAAGTTAGGAACAATTAAAGCACCACTGTAGAGATTTGAATGAAAATGATCCCTTTATAAGCAGCTTGAGGGAGAGAACTGCAGCACTCTGTAATTGTTTTACAGCAGCAGGTGGATCTCACCCAGCTCTTGCTTGCTCAGGTGAATGCAATACAGAGGCTTTACATAAAACCAACATATTTTTTTCCAAATAAGGGGCTGATTCCCAGCTACCGGGTTTAAGAGGGAAGATTGACTGAAGTCTATCTGGTGCCTGGGTCCTGCAGCCTGACTTCCATCCCAGGTGAGGGAGTCTGGGAGCCAGCACAGCTACAGGCAGTGCAGGCACTGAAGGTCAGGACAGTCTTCCTCAAAGGCTGGGGCAGACACAAACAGCAAGAACCAGCTCGTGGTCTCCAGTGGTTGACTGCAACATGTCTCTCAAATTATGCGTGATTATCATCATGCCAACAGCAATAAAAGAAAGAAGGGCTTGAAAATGAACTGGGTTAGTTGCAATCTTATATTTTAGAAGCACTTGAGTACAGAAAATATTTGCAGTTGCCCATGTGAAAGCAGGTGGCATTGTCAGTCCAACTGCAAATGGACACCTACTCCCTATCTAGAAATTTGTCATCTTCAGTACAGAAGCCAAGAACTGGGTAGAAAGGAAAGCTGAGCACTTAACATTTGCTCTGTGTACACTAATGTCTGTGGAAATAGTATAACTTTCCTCTATCCTGTGAAATAAACCCAGGACTCTGTTTCTAAGGTAACAATTTAAGTATTTTTCATGTTTAAGTTTTCATTGTTAAAGCTCCCAGGCTCAGAGAAACCCCTGAAGTTATTTATTGAAAAGTTAAAATGAGAAAAAGGTAATCAATGCTGAAAACATATGCTCAATCCAAAATAATAGTTATTCACACTAATTATGTAAAAGTAAGCCTTTTTATACATGTATGGAGCATGAGGTTTTCTTTTGATTCTTGGAGTGCTTGAGAATGTTGTAGAAGTGATTATATATGTTTTAATATATATTATTTTTTAAACACAATTCTGAGAACCTGGCACTGCAGAAGTCAGTATGTTTTAAAGCACAGCCTCCTCAGTTTACAAGTTTATGCAGTGAAATGAATGCTAAGATTGTAAAGGACAGAACTAAATGTGTTATAAGTGCTGAATTGCTACACAATCAGATAGAAAGGGTTAAAACTGATGTTCTTGAGGAAGAGTTTCTCATTGTCTATTCCTTTTAGACTTGAAGATTTGGCGAGCCTGCTATGCCTGCTGCCTCGAAAATAGCTTTTTCTTTTGTATTAGTCTAACTCAGGCACTGCTTTATTGAGCCAGAGAAGGATAAGGCAGGTTTAGCTCTTCCATTAACACCAGCTGGGGCCTACATCACATAATTTTGTGTGAATGCACAGCTTCATCCTATCACATCTGAGCTGCAACAACTCACAATCTTTGCCAGTAATTCCATAACTTCATAGGAGTTATTTATGCCAGGTATCTCCTTAATTTTTTTGTTTTTCTGTTTGTTTCTTTTCTCTGTGATATTTTTGCTGTAATTTTACACAGAGAGGCTAAAATTGAGGAAGGAAACAGGTATGTATAACACTAGCAAGGAACAATACCTGATTATCTGGGGTATACTAAGGAATCTCAGAGAACAGATAAGGGAAAAAATGCTTTACTACTGAATATTAAAAATTACACTATGAAAACATCATGAAGAAATAAATACATCGTCAGCTCAATAGCAATTTTGTTTAAATATCTGTTTGTGTATACAAATTAATGTATATAATTCAAGATCTTTTTAGTTACTAAAATTATAAAATTTTAGTTACTAAAATTATACTAGCTTAGTATAATCCATGTCTACATGTCTTTTCCACTAATATATTCTGATAGCTGTAGCAAAATATCCTCATTAACTTATCTTCTGAGCACCAGATCCAGGACTGCTTTTGTTGGTGAGACTCAGCTTTCAGATCAAGATAACCCACTGACTGTCATGTTCTTACCAACTACTCTTAAATTTCTCAGTCACCTTTTTGTTTCTGGTGCTGTTCCAGTCAAAGGGAAAATAGTTTTCCTTTGCATTGTAGGAAGCAAGTCTCCCCCTCAGTCTTCAGGGCTTCTCTGGTGGTTCGTTTGTCACTGGCAGAATGAAGAACTGCTGTTATAGACTGTCAAAGGGGTTTTTTTCTTAAAGGAAGGATGATGTGTAAGTTGCTTTCTTGGCTAGAAATGATGCAGTGGGATGAAAGCCATCGCATCCAAATGGTTTTTCTTAGCTGCAATGTTGGAAGTCTGTGTTTATTGGGATATTAAATGAAGAACCCAGCTGGTTTGTCTTCAATATAGAGAAAAGCTCCCATTTTTAGCTCAGTGTTTTTCTAAGTCAAAATTTTTGAAATTCTTAAATTCAGCTAGCGTTAAAAGATGGAAAATGTCAAATAATAAAACTTAGTGTCTGCATTGGAGTGAGGGCAGAGGTGGAGAGGAATTTTGCAGCATGTTATTTCTTCCCTTTTGATAATACCTGTTAAAGAAAATGTGCTGAGAGTTATAGCATATTAGAGCACTTCCAGGCTTTTCAGCCCAAACCTGCAGCAGCTGTACAGTTCTTTATCTTGCAGATAAACCAGAAACAATTGCAGATGTGAATAAAATTACATTTGATCTGTTTTTTTCCTTGCAGTGCCAGCACATAAGATAAAGTGAGCTTTACCCTGTGGGACTTTATGTTGAAGGACAAGATGCTTTTTTCTACCACAGTATTATAAGTCTCACATTATTGCAAACTTTGGTACATTCTCTTCTTTGGTTTCTTTAAGCAGAACACTTGACATTTAACTTACTAAATTGTAAGGCTGTTAACTTATCCAGGGTGGCACATCCTGACAATAATACCAGTATACAGTAAAACACTTCAGAAGTTTCAGGCTATCCTTAGACCATCTTGATTGCCTGAGCAATGAAGTCAAGTGATATGGAATGGTTGTGTTCATATTTTGAACACCTATTTCTTAGGTTATATGAAACAATTCACATCCATATCACCCATCACAGTCACAGGACTGCCATACATACAAGCCATTTGATTACTTTTTGCATGCCCACCAATTTCCCCCAAGGAAACTGCCTCCCTGCCTGAGGATCACAAGCACTGGTGAGATCAGTGTTGTTGGGAGCCCTTGGCATGTCTGTGCTTGGTCCTGAAGCAATCTGCTCAGGTCCCTTGGCTGCCAGGAGTGGATTCCTTGTGGCCAGTGCTAAGTGTACATTTGATAAGCTGACCCCAAGTTCAGAGTCTCTCACTATGGTCTGCTAAGCCCTTCAAAACTTGTGCAAAACCCCACGTGAGCCTTACATCACCAGTGGGTGTGGGGGGATAGGAGACGCCAGGGTGCCCCTCTGTGCAGAGTGACAGAGGGTGCATTTCCCTGGGCAAGTGCTTGGCTCCCAGAAATGAGCAAGGACAGCCCATCCTCACTCACTGCCACTTTGTTCTCACCTTAGGCAGTGTCCTAAGTGTGTAGGAGCAGAGAGGATCTCAAAGGTATCTGGGATCCCTACTGAAGCCTCAGCTTATCACTGTTTCACCCCAGGCACCCTGGAAGTTTTAAGCTTTTATTTATAATGTTTGGAGGAATTGAATTTCCACTGAGAACTTTTTATTTTTATCCCAAACACACTCTGAGAACATATGATAAATAACACTTAACAGCACGACAGCAAGCTTTCCCTCTTTTTTCTGTTCCCTTTAGCTACATTTCTCATCTCAGCATACTTCCATTCTCTCCACACATAAATTTGAAATGGTTACCATACCTCTTAATAAGATGGAGTCAATCAGTCACTAAGCAAATCATTACAGAAAGTGATAATGGCAAAAGCATTTGAATTCTTTCATTAAGTCTCCTGGAGTACTCATTTAAAACTACTGAGCCTAACCCAGAACACAATGCAATTCATTCCTCTTTCTGAGCTTCATACTGAGCTCAGACTTGAGTGAGACAAAGTGGTTTACCAGCTTGAGGTGAGAGGTAAATGTCATGAGGAGCAAAGCTTGGTAACAAAATATAACTTGTTTATTAGTTGGTTGTTAAGGTATCTGTATGCCGGTCGATGTGGCTGAATTAACATCTCTGGTTGGTTTCAGCTCTGAGGCTCCAAAGGGAGATGCCATTTCCTTAGTTGTGGCTCCCAGGTTGTTGCCTTCTTTAGGGGCATCAGTAATAAGTCTTGATTTCTTCTCTGTCTGCTGTTAATGTTTCTGAAATAAGTATATTTTTATTTTTGTATTATGCACCTATGTTTGTAGAAAAATGCCCTGAGATTTCTCTTGCAGCAATATATTGGACTGTTGCTTCAGTAGGTTTTGTAAGCAACTTAAGTATCATTTTAGAAAGGAGACACAAATCTTTTTTTTTTCCTACATCTTATTTATGTTGTCACAAAATGAAATGCATTGACCTCAAGTAAAGCTCTCTAAGCTGTTTGGAAATAAATTCTTTAGCTAGAAATTTCTTCTAATGTTCTATGCTCAAAGCCGATTCAATTTTTGTGATCCCAGCTTATGACTAAATGTCTCCATGTACAACTGCTGAAATAATTCATTGAGAAAAACATGAGTTTTCAGTCAGAACAAATAAATTATTCATATTGCTGTATTTTGCTAAATAAATTGTTTGATAAATTGAACAAACTGGGTTGTGTTTTCTGCTGAAAACAGAGATATTATTTAATGTGATTTGGGGAAGAAGTCTATTTTGTATGCTGATTTGGTATAATTTTCATCTCATAGCTGAGCAAATTTTAAAATTAACTTTGCCTACTATATAATACTTATTCATGAAAAGAGAAAATTATTTTCACAATATGGTATATTGATGTTTTTATTTTGGAACTACTTTTGAAACCTCAATTCATATTGTGCAGTAGTTACCCAGTGGGACCACATAATTAAGGACTACCTGTCTCAGAGCTCCAAAAGTGAGACTTCTATTTATATCATAATTCAAATAGAAATTAAGCAGTCCAGTAAAGTCTTAAAGATGCTTGAAACTAGAAACTGTAGGAAACTTACATTTTTTTTTTATTAATGAAATCCTTTCCCACTTTAGCTGAGGCAAAGAATTAAGGTGAGTTTTGAGAAGATAATGTTGATAAGACATTTGCTTGTATGTTAGGTACAGGCTGAGTAATAAGTTTTGTTAAATAGGCATAATCTTCCAATGGTCTTAAATGTTTTATTTACTCTCTTCACATCTTGCCCCACAAACACTCCATGTGTTCCATTCATCACCCTTCAGTATTACAAGCAAAAGTCACTTGAGATGTGCACATCTATGAATTTAAATGCCATGGCCTTTGAAGGTAAAGTTCATTACTAATTTTGGTGGCCTCAGGATTACAGATGTACCAATGAAAACAGATCATTGTGGTAATCGAGATGGTTATTTAAATGCCATAAAGGTTCTTCCTATTCATGTGATATGTTTCCTATAAAATTCACTGATTTCCTCTAGTAAATAAAGGAATAATTACTTTGACCAGCAGAGAGCAGCAATGATATACTTTATAAGGACTTGAGGCAGCCTTTGCAAAATCCTATTACTGGCATGAGTGATAGATAATGTTGTGTATGATTTTCCTGATTTTTGGCAAAACATCTGTTGAAATTAAAGAAACAATAGGAAAAATATGACCCCATTTAATTGAGTTCTTCTACAGAACCTCTTAATTTAAAATACTTTCTATTTAATTTCTTGTCTGTATGAAAGTTAAAAGGTTTATGACTTGAACTGTGTGTAAGTCACCCTAGTCCTTAGTAGCTGATTGTTTTCATATTGATCTGAATATTTGCTCAGGAGTTTCACTGATTGTGTTGGGCATTGTCTCTATTTTAATCTTACACTTAATTTTCATAATATGTCAATTGAAGTCTTTTTTCCACTGACTTACAGGCAGGGTTTCACTATTCTTGTGACATATATTAAAAATTCAATATAAAGAGGTTAATAAGATAGGGGAGAAAATTCTTACTATGTATTTTAGTTTTCTTCTGCTGTCTGTTCACAAAGATAATTTGCAATTTTACAGGCACTGCATAAGAAGGATGAGAACCTCTTTTTCCTCTGCTAGAGAATTCTAACAATGCTGTTTCCTGTTCGAGCTCTGTGGCTCTTCCATGTTTGATTGTGTAGCAGTACTCCAGAGCAGATTAGAACAGCCCTTTTTTCTCAAGCTTTTTGCTTTACCCTGAAAATAGAAAAAAAAAAAGAAACAAAGAAAAAGTGCAATTTTACCTTCCATCTTCTAATGGGACTGCTTTGCAAAGTAGGAGAGAGTATTAATGATGCCACTGCTGTCACTTTTGGAAAGAAAGTGGGATTTCTGTTGGTTGTCCCAGTGCAGTCTGTATGTTGTGTATGCATTAACATTTGAGCTCAATTCAGGACAGTGGTTCAGGAGTGAACCTTCTATTCCTGCTCCCACATGGAGCAGTCTTATTTCACAGCTGTGTTGCTCTCAGAGGGTGTGGAACTAAAATATGTGTTCCTGACACTGATGAATGTTCAGTTCCGGGAAATGCTGCATGGAGTTCAGAGTAAAAATCCTGTTTAAAATTTGAATTAAGTTGTACCTAGGAAGAGCATCCCCTTGGCACCAAGTGTTCTGCCAGCCAGATCCACCCTTGCTGCTGAGGCCATTCTGGGTGAGGCAGTCCAGGCTGCTTCATGCTGGCTTACAAGTTTCAGAGGAGCTTGAACCCCTCTGCCTAGGCTGAATCACCTCTCTGTTGTGCCTGAATACTGGTGTGCAGCAAACTCTGAGGTCTAGATTAGAAATGCTGCTTGAATTTAGCTTACAATGCTGGAGAGCTGTAATAGAATGTGAATGCCCTGCCCTTTTTTGACAGTTAGCTTGTAAGAAATTCCCTTTGCTTCAGTATTTCTATTGCAAAGTAGGAGCAATTGTGTCATAGAGATTTTATAGAAGTAAAATTGGTGATGTTTATGAAGCACTGAGGTCCTATCATGATGAACTCTGCACAAACTAATGAGGGAAACGTTGCTCTCCTCCTTTAGAGCAGGTCTTAAATAGTGTGAAACAAATTAGTTGTGAGACCATAGACTGGATAAACACAGGGAAAGAAAATATTATATAGCTCTTCATTTAATGAGTACCATCCTTTCTGTAAATGTAATGAAAAAAGGTCTTAAAAGAAAATAATGAAATCTTGTAATTAAAGATTGTATCAGCACTCATATGCCCAAAGCACCTGCCTTAGAGTTCTATGGGAGATTTAATTCTGACATTTCATCACATGATGAAATGATAGTGCATGCTATGTATTATTCTTTAAATATAATACTGCAACCTATCTATCATTCTTTGAACATACTGTTTTACTGCAATGGATTTAAATTAGGGATGGAAGAGGTTTAATTTCTATTAAATTATAATTCTTCCAATTTATTTATTTATTTAATTATTTGGAGTGTTTTTAAGGAAAAAAGAACCATTTCATAAATTGGCTGTCCATTCATCTTAACTTATTATTAAATATAAGGATATTCCTGCTGTCATTGTTGTAAGTATTGTCACAGCAGTATTTGTATTGAACCAATAATACATTCTTGCTTTGCTATACAGAATACACTGATAGAATAAGCTACAGTCCCAGACAGGGGAGATTACTGACTTTACATGTAGCAAGGACAAACCATAGAAAAGGAGACATTAAAAATGGAGGCTAATAAAAAAAAAAAAGAGGTGGATGACAAATGTCATGGTCACTCTGACAGTGGATTTCCTTTAATTTAATTAATTGTATTTCTGAACAGAGTTCTGTGCAGAAAGACTTAGCTATATAGGATTTAATGAAGGAAAAAAAAGATGAACAAGGATGTTAAATATTGGATAAGGGGAGAGTATGGTGGGTCACCAGACAGAAAATGAATGAGGACAAAGAGAGTCAACAGGGAAAAGGATTTTCTTCAGCATCTTTTGCAAACCTAACTTTCTGTGTGGTTTTGAATTTACTTTCTTGACTCTTTAAGCTCTGATTAACATTTTATTTCAAGTTCATTAATGCAGAGTGTAAAAATAAAATTCTCTTTAAAGAAGAAGTTAAAATTCCCACATTTCCTACAGTCTGCCACTAGTGCAAGATTCCGCATGCAAAATTTTGTCCACACCCCCAGTGTGATATGAATAACAGTGATATGAATAACAATGCAGATGAGGGGATGATTAAACATGAAACCACCTGGTTTTTACCTTATTTCTCAATTTCCATGTTTTTCAGGCATTATTTAAATAAATAGGGCTGTTGCCTGTATCATTTCAATTTCTGCCTTGCCAGGATACCACTGGGGCTGACTCCTACACCTGCCTTGGACAGGCCCTGTGTGCAGATCCTGCTACCCTGTACCTCCCCCAGCTGATTACTGCCCTGGGGAGATCTCACTAGTGTCTGCTTCAGGCAGCTTTGAAAACCTCCCCTAGAGGTTCCAGAGAGAGCAAATTTTAAATTATTCTTGTCTGTTAGTATTTTGACCAAATGAGCCTATTGAGGAGGTGATAGGGAGAGAGATGCCAGTGGTCACAAGCAGAGATTGCCACAGCATTATGTGTGAATGAAATAATAACTAATATAGCACTTGAAATGAACTTTCTCCACACCCACTCTCAAGGCCCTGACTGCCCCAGACCACCCTGTCTTTTCCTTCTATCTCTGCTTTTTCACCTGGCTGGACACCTCTGAGGTTTACCCAGAAATGGAAAGTCAGCCTGCAGTGAGGTGTGCCTGCTCTTTGTGCAGATACCCTGAAGCAATTGAAACATCTCACAGAGTTCTCTAATTGGATTTTCTTACCTTTTTTTTTTGATGATTTTTTTTTTCCCTGGTCTGAATGCATATTTCAGCTTGATTTTAAAAAGTTATGTCTAAATCTAGATTCTGATAAATGAAATCTGTGAAAACTGCCCTGCAGTCAGGAATTCTATTATTTTGGGTCAAGGATCAACATGTGAATTTTTAGTAGGATATTTTTTAAAGACATTAGTGGTTTGTTTGCATCTGTTTTATTTAAAGTGACTTCACATCAGGACCTCTAATTGTTTACATGGACAGTGCTTTACAGATTTTTTTTTTTTTAATACTAGTTAATACCTTTTTTTTTTCAAATATATTGCTAGAAAGAGAACTGTGAGGATAACCTTGATAATACTGTGCATCTACTTTCTGAAACACATTGCTTATTGTAATTCATATCTATATTAACTTTAATGGATGCAATTATGTTACGTTATGTTATGTTATAATTAATGGTGGACTGTGTTTCTTATTAGTTATATATTTTTTAAATAAATATTGCTGTAATATTGTAAATATTAAAACTGTGGGGAATTTTTGTACTCTCCATGGGGTTGCCCACAAATAAATACTGTTCTTTTTAGATTACGTTTCACATTTGTCTGTTGAGAAATGTATAAAAATAATACTATAATTATTTTCCTTTTGAATAGCTTATAACTTACTCTATCTAATGCTTATACTTTTTCTTTTTCTTAATCTGCCTTCACAAACTGACTTTATCATGCATTTTTATTTCATGTTTTAGTTTCTCCTCACAGCTCTTCATAATGCAAAAGAATGAGCAAACCACCATGATTAATCTTTAGGCTATTAAATCTTGCACTTGAAGGTCAGATTTAAGTAGAGGCAAATCTATGTTTCTTTAATAAACTTTAATTCTGCAAACGAAATGTGATTGTAAATTGTGGTAGGATTTTATTTTAGAATTTCTTTCTTTTTCATCTGATAAATATTGATTGAAGGGGAGGATAATGAGAATTTGAACTTCCTTGTTCCCCAGAGTACAGGCATCATTTTCATATGGCTTTGTTAGAATATTACAAGAAGATAGTTGGTGAAAATAGTAAAACTGTGATATTGTAGCAGGAAAATAAAAAGTCAGTGAAAGGTAATAGAAATTATTAGTGGCATGGGAAGGTTTCAGTATAAAGGAAGATGTGAAGAAACCCACTATTTACTGTATTTAAATTTGAAAAAGGAAAACTTTCCCAGATTTAAATTTTTAAATCAAGAATTCATTCCTTTCAAGGAAAACTGAATGGGAATTTTAAGTTTAATTAAAAAAGGATTGTATGTATTGTATTATGTGTTAAGAAAACCCAACAGAATTAAAAGTGATAGCTCCAATGAGAGAACTGTGGGGAAAAAACCCCAACTCTACCAATAATGCTTGTCAAAGAAATTTCTATATTACATGTGGGATATGGGAAGAAATAATACAGAAAAGTTCAGAGAAGTCTTTGAAAAGCTTTTAAACACTTCTAGTATAAGCATCTAGGAATATTCTTGGGCATAACTATTTATTTCTTTAAGTCACCAGTGGGAATCCATTAGACCAATATTGAATATTTTTTGGAACAAAAATA
This sequence comes from Prinia subflava, assembly GCF_021018805.1. NCBI lineage: Eukaryota > Metazoa > Chordata > Aves > Passeriformes > Cisticolidae > Prinia > Prinia subflava. The sequence goes on along the minus strand of NC_086253.1, from coordinate 16,611,339 downwards.
CTGTAAGCAATTCTAATGAAATTTAAGAATCTCAGTGTTGCCAGAAACTTCCACTCAACGAAAGAAAGAAAATACTTTTTTTCCTCTGTTACTCTTACGATCTAGTTGCTTATTTTATCAGTGATAATTTAGGGGAAGAAATGCAAATGTTGCTGTGAAAAAAATCTCTTCCTTTGTGTTGTATGGAGCAGACAATGCTGAGAGTCAACAGGAGTGTGAGAGGAGAATTGGGAGCACCTGCTCCCTGATCCATGGTTCTGTCTGGGCTGGGGGCTGTGGCTCAGGGGTTTGCTCTGGAGCCTTTGGGGATCCCAGCTGGCTGCAGGGATGGGCTGGCTCCAGCCAGGCACTGTGCTGTGCAGAAGCAGGAAAGAGTCCTTCACTGTCAGAGGTGGGTGAAATTGGTGTTTTTCAGTCTGTGGCTGGACCAGAGGTTGGCTGTGTGGTGCCAGAAGTTGTCATGGTTTTGGAAAATGGGTAAAATAGGCTTGAATTTTGTGGAGGAAAAGATGAGACTCAACAGCTCTCAAATCCAGTTCCTTGTTAGTATGCATTAGGTGGGAGTGGGATGGGCTGAGTCTCCCATGGGAAATAAAAGAAGTAATCTCTGTATTACCTTCTAACAGAGAAGTTTATGTAAACATAGATTATATGGTTCAGCTATTCAGGCTGCAGCCATCTGTATGGCATCTTGTAATGCCTTGAGCCCTTGAGGAAAGGTAGGATTGGAAACATTTTCTCTTCGGTGCTTGGTGTTGGACTGTTCAGCTAAACTTTGAGTAGCTCAGTGAACCTGTCTAAATGTTCAGTATGATTCTCTGGCTTTGTGTGAGTGGTGGATACAAAGGCAACTCAGGTTTAAAAACCTTCCCTTGGTCTCAAAATGCAGCAGATGCTGAATACAAAATAAATGTGGGTTTCAGTACTGTAGCTTCAAAAGAAATATTCTCAGAAGTTTAATATAGGGAAATAATTTGAGTTATTGGGACACAGAAACCATTTGGTGAAAAAGAAGCTGTCAGTTCAGAAGCAAGGCTGTAGAGAGCGTTAATGGTAGAGCTGTGGGAAGGAGGAAGAATAACTTAGAGTGCTGCAACTGTGTATGTGTGAACTAGAAAGACTCCAAGAATTTACTTCTTTACCTTATTTTTGCTGTTTTTTCTACTTTATTCTAGTTCTCAAGGTGAAATCTTAAATCTCTTTAGTGGCAGGTACAAACTTACATGTGCTGCTTCAAAGTGTTAAAGTATCAGAATATTTCTTTACGTGCTCAGGCTGCTCTTAATAAATTTACATCTGCTTTAAAAGGACTTAATTGGATTAGAGCAAATGTTCTGTAGACAATATCTGTTTATATTGTTTGTATTGTTTCTATTGTTTTGGTTAGTATATAAGTTTAGGATATAAACAGATTATGTCTTAAGTTGTCAACTTCATCTAAGATCTTATCTGGGAGTTTGTATGGTTTTATTATATTGTAATTGCCAAGTAAAAAGCACACTGAGATTAAGTAACATCGTTTTAGCAGAATTTTAAATACATTTAATTACATTATCGGTTCCATATGTGACTAGTCAGCTGGGAGAAGTCATTATATACAGGATAATAAGAATTTCTCATATGCCAGCCTCGATACATTTTATGTTAAAATTGTTTCAATCTTATGTACTAAACTGGCTTTACACAATGAACAAGGTTTTAGATATCTTGCATCTTTTGTACAATGAAGGGTTAAAATTTCTTTTGCTAGAATTATCAGATCAAAGGGCTAGAGGAAAGTGTATCCTTTTCTCCTGTTCTTGCCAAGAGGGTGTACAATGTTGACTGTCAAGAGTGTAGCAAAGAGCTGGCAGTGGTTCTGAGCTGGACACCTCTAACAGAAAGAAGCAGCCTCAGAATTCCTGATTTTTAGTGTTTAATAATGTATGAAAAGCTAGGGTTTGTTTCTTTTTTCCCCAAGTAAAAAAGTATGGTTTGTGGAGAACAGAGAAAAGACTTCTAGCTCAGATTTAAAGAAAAAGAAAAGCAGACTATTTGCAATATGAACATCAGGGATGTTGCTGTGCTGCCTAATCAATGCAGTGTTTTAGAAACCCATAAAAATGTCTTTCCTAGTGTCAAGACACATCTAGCTGTCTGATAACCTCCAGGATATGTAACATTCATGGCAAAAAAGAAACACGAACTATAGCATATTATGGAATAAGCAAAGTCGTATGGGATCTGACAACTTAGGCTGGGATATTAATTTTTGCTTATTCATTGTCTATTTTGAGCAAGTTACATTCTTCCTTCATGGAAGAAAAGCCTAAAATATGCTTATTTTCCTCCTTTTCCTCCTAAAATTACTCCAAGATTAGACCTTCTTTTTTAAAGAATTCTTTAACGTTTCAGGTACGCAGGGAATAATACATTGCAACCCAAACAATTGGTCTGATCCCTTAAAAGGATGATCAGTAGTCTCACATTCAACATCAAATGGAAACAGTAATGGAACAGTACAAATGGAAAAGTACTGTTTATTTGCCATTCTTCTTTGTCATTTAACTGTGCAGTTTTGTGCTCTTATGGGCCTCTTTGTTGTTGTGTTCCTAGAACTGTTTACTAAGGTTTTGGATCACCTTGGAGAAATGTTGAACTATTTTAAAGTTAGTAAAATATCAGTAGCTAAACATTCTCATCGTGTGTGTCAGTGCTGGGCATTGTGGCCCTGTGATCATGGGCTCAGATGTGCAACATCAGTTGTGTTGTCCCTCACAATTAATGATTTCTCTGTTAATCAGTCAGAAAGGGAATAAAAATCCCTTAATACTCAGTGAAGTAAATATTGAACAATGTCACAACCTAATGCTAGCTTTCTAACTGCGTCACCCTTAAGGAAAATCAGACAGCAGTTCTGCTACATGAGGTACAGTCATGTCCACTGCGGTCTCAGAAGCTGTGTGACTGCATCCCTACTTGTAGACCTTTCTGAGAGCAGAGTGCACTTTCCTCTGGCCTCCCTGACTTCCCCTGACTGAACAGGTATCACAGCTACAGCTGTGTCTTTCTTCTGAATAAATCCCCTTAATCCTCTTAGATAACCCCAGAACACTAAGAATAATCTTGCTCTTTAGTTCTTTTTTTTTTTTTTTTTGCCAAGTAAACACACATACATCATTGGTGAAAATCTGTCTACAGAAGCAATATAGTGTTTTAAAATTTCAGAGCACAGAAATAAGAGTAAAGTTACAGTTACAATTGGAGAGACCTTAAAGCTTCTTAGCTTCATTTTACCTTTCAATGAAGTATTATAAACTGGCTTAGGATGAACCAAATGGAATCCTATAAAGACTTTATTAAGTTGAAAGCTGGAGAGAGACTTTTCTCAAGGGTGTGTAGTTATAGAACAAAAGATAATGGCTGGAAGAGAGTAGATTGATATTAGGCACATGGAAGAAATTCTTCACTCTGATGGAGTGAGGCACTGGAACAGGCTGCCCAGAGAAGCTGTAGCTGCTCCAGCCCTAGGAGTGGTCAAGGCTAGGTTGGATTGCTTTGAGCAATCAAGTTTGGTCCAGTGGAAGGTGTCCATATCCATGGCAGGGAGGAGGGAAGTGGATGATCGTTAAGGTCACTTCCAACCCAAGGCATTCTGTGATTCTCTAGAATCAGTGCAAGTTTCCAATAGACTTGGGAATCTATTGCTGCCAGTATTTTTTCCCCACTGTTTAACCTAAAGATTTTTCCTGCATAAATTTATCATTCCTGAATTCACAGCCTGTGGCTATGATATAAGAACTGGTTTATTTCATGACTCATTCTTTTCTTCCAGGGTGAAATGTGTTTTTGTCTCTGTAGACAACAGGCTGATGCTTATTATCTATTAGTAAAAGTTGTTCCTTGATTTTTAATTTGGAGTTCTTAGCTGAAAGTTGTTCTCAAGATAACTACAGAACATAATATGAATAAAAATACATGTAAAGTTTTGTGGATTTTCATCAGGCAAATTTAACTTGAAGTGTGTTTGGCCACCGAAATTGAAAAGGGAATAATAATCCCTGTGAAGAGTGCCATGGTTAATAATTAATAAAATTGGTTATAGCTTATTGATTATCTTTTGAAGAAAACAAAGATATATTAGAAATTTAGATGTGTTGCAATATATTTTTCTCCAATATACTAGACATGAAGTGAGACATATGCAAGACCAGAGGAATCTAAAATTTCTCTTTTAATACTCAGCTAGAAATACAGTTTTTTTAATGTAGAGAACAATACATATTTAATACTCTCCTTTTCATAATGAATGTTTTTCTTAATGAAGAAGTTGTGTTTTCCCCACCCTTCCTCAATTCTTTTGATTTTCTTGAAGTAACTCTGAACTATTATGACAGTTTTGGTTTAGAACATCAGAAGTCTGTGTCTGGAGTCAGTGCCAAGATTAGTTTCAATACTGCTGGACAGTCCCTGTGCAGAGGAGTATCAAGAATAATGCCTATTTTTCAGAACCTCGCTTGCTCGCAGTTCAACACTTTCCCTGGTTTATGTGTTTTCCTTCTCCTAGATTAATTGAATAGCTCACACTGGTGGATTCCCACTAGGTGGATTCCCAGTATCTAAATGAAGTTTTCTTTACTGAAAGGTAAACCAATTACTTCTCATAGTACCTTAGATGTGGAAACCAGCTTGAATACTGTTCCCCTATATCTTTGCCATTTTTCTCTCCTTAAGCCCAGCCTTCATCACAAATCATTTTTTCTAAGCTTACTAATTTTCTTGTCATACTCTCAGCTTGGCCTAATTTTATCTCTGTCTTTATTTGACTTAAACTTGTCAGAGTAATCCAGGAGGGGATTCTCCCACAACTCATCACAGCAGACAGAGCAGGGTCAGTTTGTGCAATGCATACTTCAATCTGCTTATTGAACCTTCTCTGCAGTGCTACTGCTTGGCCTTTTATTTTCTTGTCTATTTTTCCTTAAATGTGTATGATTTTAAAGGATTTTTGATTAAATCTTTGCCCTTTAATTCTTAAGTATAAAACTGTCTTGGAGAAGATCTTTTGGTTAAACAGTAGGAGTTCAGAAGTAGCAGTTTTTAAAGAATTTTATTTTTTCAAAAATATGTAATTTTCTAAGACACTATTAAACATTTCATTTTGTGAATTTATGTAAAAATAGATTAGAAAATAGAAAAAAATGTTACAGTGACAATATTAAAAATATTATGAGGGAAAAATCATCCCAAATAAGAGTAATAAATCCAGAGGATTAGTAAAGTAATGGTTAGTTTTATTTTCATTTATTTTGATAGTATTTTTATATGTATTTGCAAGCAATTAAATTAAGACTGTTTCAACATATCATAGCATACTTGTATTAATAGGATTTATTCCACTTGGTTTTAGAGGGCTTTTTAGTTATTCTCAGTGTCTACTGACTCACTTCAGTGTACATGCCAAACTCCTCTCTGTGAGTCATGTGCTTGTATGAGTCCCCCGATCTGAACTCGCCCTCTCTACTGGGTCTTCTGTTGAAACATCTCTGAAATGTGTCTGCTAGACTCTTCAGTGGAGTCTTTTTAAATGTGTATTCAAAAATGCAAGGATTTGTTTTATAATCAACTTTTTCTTACCCTAGCAGAGATGAGACTCTTGCCTATTTTAGCAAGGCCTGTAGCTAATGAAGTGATGCACAATTAAGTGATTTTTCTTTCCCTCCTCCTCCCCACGCCCTTTGTGCTGATGATTAAATAAGTTTACTCTACAATCAGGCACATACCACAGCTAGTAACAGAGAGCAGGTAGGGTCACACAGGGAGAAGAGGGAGAGGAATGGCAATAGCTTTTTTGCAGCAGTGAACCACTTAATCAGCTCTTTTGCAGTGCAAAGGCTCTAATTAACGTCTTGAGTTTACCCATCAAATTTGTCGTGACAACTAAGCTAGGCAATCCTGATACTAGGCTATAGATCACAGGTGTATTTTCACTCTTTTTTTTTTTTTTACTTGTCACATCTATTCTTGAGTAGGAGATGCTTTTGTATTTTAAGAATTGCCTAACCCTTCAGAATACTTTTTCAAAAGACAGTACAAAGGGAAAAGATCAGAATAGAGAGGTGAAGTCATAAACCAAGTAAAAGCTGGCTGTTTTCCCACTGTTCTTCTCTGTAGAGAATTTGCAGCTGGTAAAGTGATCATCTAAAAATATGAAAATTTGTTAAAAAGCTCAAACTGATATGACTATATGACTGATACAGATATTACCTGACTACAGATGTTATCTTTCTTTTCCACAATGGGATCCTAGCTTTGTCAGATACCTAAACATATCTTTTCTGCATCATGAAATTAGGCTTGCAAATATCTTTAACTTTTCCCACCCTATTATGTGCACATAATGAATAGAAAACAATCATTTAATGTATCTTTCAGTCCTGGTTTTAGCTTTCCTTTCATTTAGGAATACAGGGGGTATTATAGGAGCTAATGTCAAAGATTCCTGTCACTGTGAATCCATCTCTGTGAGTGGCCTTGGCTGTGTTTTACTCTGCATACATTTCTCACCATGACTGAATTTCGCAGGGTTATGTGCAGCAAAGTTAGAGGTAGTTTGGCCCACACAGCTGTGCTGGAGGAAGTTTCCATGGACTCTTGAGCTGTTTCACTTGGGCTGTGCCTGTGCTAGGGGCTGTACAGAGCAGCTGCCCTGCTGTGGCCGTGTCAGCAGCTCAGTGTCAGCGCTCTGCATCGTCCAGCTGCACCAGCAAAACCTTTGGCCTGGTCCAGCATAACATCTAAATTGCAAGCTCTTTGCACCAGGAGCCCTGCACCCTTCCTATTCTTGTCTGAACAGATATATATGATTTCTTGCAGTCCCCTGTAAGCCTTTGGGTTGCCTACTACTGCCACAGATGTTCATGAGACCAAGGAAGCCCTGTTGCAAAAGTTGAGGATGTGAAACAGAGGAAATAGCATCTCACAATACAGTCTGCTTATTGAAATTCTGCTTTTACCAGCAATGAAGACACCATGACCCCAGTGAAAATTGGATCTTTACCCAAAACAGTGCATTTTATGTTGCAAAATACTTACATATGGGTAAGCTGCTACAGCTATTTCCATAGATGATTATTTTTAATTCTGTTTAATTTTAATTTAATTTTAATACCCTAAAACCAGGGCACTGTGTACATACATACTCCATACAACAGCCACTCCATGCATTTATTGCAATGTTCAGGAAACTACTGAGAAGAAATAAATAATGGTGCTACCTGGTTAACCCTTGAGGTTACTTCAAAGTCATGTAACTCATGGGTGTCAGGTTAGGGGTCTGTCAGGGATATCAGGTTCATTTGATGTCCTTGATGTTACAACCAACTATGTAAATATAGCTATGAAATATATGTTACAGCTTTAATATCTCCCAGAAATTATCTCACAGCTGACACTTAAAAGTCATTAATCACCATAAAAGTTAAAGGATGAGCCCTGAAATCTGACATGTTCTTCAAGAGTAGTTTATTTGTCATCCCAGGTGAGTCCCTTTTATGTGCTTAGTGTTGCAGGGGGAAGCAAGAGAATGTTCATTCCTGAGCAGAAATGTGAGGAGAAAGTTCTGAAGTGCTGAGCTGGAATTCTGGAGTTTTTAAGACTAGCTTAAGTGGTTACATGGCTTGCTCTGGGAAACCACACTTGAGCAGAGGAAACGGAAAGGCACTTTGTGTCCTTTAGGTCAGGATTACTGTTCTGGCTAGAATACTGTCTGGGATTTTAGATTAAAGGAAAACAATGCTTCAGTTTTTTAATCCTTATTAACGTTATGTAATTCGTTCTTCCCTTGACCCCAAGATTGATGTAGAATGTGTTGATTTAGAATGTAATTAAATAATTTTTTAATACAATGATTTATTGAGTCATTCTTCTATGGTGACCTTAATTATTCATTTTTGGTTAGTTAATACAAATGTAATAATAGCTTTTTTTTATGCTGATATTTGATTGCTTGTTAGTTTTTAGAAAATCCTTGAAAGCAAAACTGGTAATTGAAAGATAATTTACTAACATCAAAAATTTAAAATGTATTCAATAAAACTCATTGGCCACAAAAGTTTCTTGCCTAGAGATTTTACCAAGGAGAAAAAAAGCAACTCAAAACTCATTTTACCCTTTTTTCATTTCTAAATAGGACATTTTAACTTAACTAATGTTATGGATATAACAACCTCAGATATACTACCAATCATGAGGGTTATATGTAAAAATCTTAGAATTGATAACTAATTCTTCTCTATTACTTAAATAGTTGATACTCATCTAATTATTCTGAAATATTAAAGACTCCCTAAGGCTGGAATTTTATTTTAATTGCCTCTTTTTGTCCCATACCACTCTTTTATTGATTTATTTCAAATATTCAGGAGATTAGCAGGGCATAAGTTTTTACGTAGCAGAAATATCCTGGCTTGACCTTATTCAGAGATTATTATGTCTTCCTACTACACAGCACAGTCCATAAAATTCCCCTGCAAGTTTTGCATGCTTTGTCTTCAGATTTACTGACTCTACTTCCATAAGGACTCCTCAAGGTAAAAGATTTCTTCTTGTCTTTATTTTTTTAAGCATATGATTGATAATTTTTTCCAGATAAAAACATAGTCTTTCTAAAAAAGTTTGATTATATAGCTGTAACACTTTGTACTCTGCCTCGAATTTCTTATAGTGTAGTTTCTATTAAATTTTAATATTTTCTCCCTGATGATAAGCTCAATTACCTAATGAAAACATACATATGAATATCTTATGAGTTACTGTCAAGCTCATGCAATATTGATGGTCTAAGCTTTTTGGAATAATGCAATCAGGATAAAACCTTAGAAATAATTTATTTTACAAGTATTTATTTGAAAACTGAATCGTTGTCTAGAGTAATAGTGACAGAAGGAAGAAATCAACTTGTTTATCACAATCCTTTGTTCCTACTGTTGTCATTGTTACATATTGATGTCCTTACTTATTGGAATTTGCTTCTGAGTGGAAAACATTATCCTTCAGCCTGTTTGGCTTCCTGCTCTGTCATCCATTCTGTGCATTGCATTTTCAAATGCTAGGAGAAACATCTCTGTCATGGGATGTCATAGACTGCGTGCATGTATGGTGACAAAACTTGTGCAGTCTGACAATGTAGAGCCTACAAATGCATTTTAACATGGAAGCTGAAACATGCTGTGAAAGAGAAGACAGTGGGAATGGGACACTATACTTCAGCTTTAAAGAATGATTCTTTTTTCCCTGATTCTTCTATTTTCCATGTGAAGCCACAGTGTCTATTAAAAGTAGATCTGATCCTTGTAGCTTGTGTTTCCCAGTTTGGAAAAACCATATGAAAAACCTGTGAAGAAAATACACTTCTTTTTCTTGGTGTACAAAAATAGAAGTATGTAACCACGGCAGATTTTGTTCACACTCTTGTCTTGTTTGATTGTAAAACAAAGGGAAAGGGAAGGAATAAAAAGGGATAAGAATAAAAAACCACAACTGAATATGACTAGCCAAACTGGGTGAAAATACAAAAAAAACCCCACTGTATTTATTCTCTCTTCTTTTGTGCTTTCTCACTGTTTTAATCTCTCTAGTATATTTACTCAGCTCTTGTCTCTGTGTTTTGCTCTTAGTGTTACCTCTACAATGTTCTAGTCTCAATTTTCTGAATATAATTCTACCCATTTTTGAATGCTTAATTTGTTTAATAAAGTACTCTTCTCTGTGATCATACATAAACTATTTGCTTCCCTTTATCTCCTTTAAAGTTCCCGGTTGCCATTTCCTTAGTCTCTTTTCCCAGTCATCTCACTACAGGACTGTTTTCTTTCTCTGGAATCAAGTTTCAGTTTGTGCCCTCTTTGTGCTGTCAGATACTGAAAAATCAAACTGGGCTGAAAAGTTCTTATACTGCCCAAATCAGTTGGAGGAGCAGTAGATAATGTAAGCTGATGTTTGTCCATTAATTATTGTTAGGCAGTCATTTTTATATCATTGTCCTGAGGTTTTAGTCTCTTGTCGTATGAAGAATTAAAAAATACTGGCTTTCTGTCCCAGGATTTCCTTTTAACATTATCCAGCCAGTGATCTGGCTGATCTGATCAATTGTTTTAGATACTACCATAGATATGGGCCTTGAGAATGAGCCTCTTTCCAAAGAGTGGCTGAGGGACTTGTTCAAGTAGGGAATGTATGGAAAGTGCAGCAGGGAGAAGAGAAAGTGCAATGAAGTACACATGGTCAAGATGAGAGCTGAAATGGTAGCCTGGTAGGGACAGCTCCAACTGCATTGCACACCACTGCTTCAACTAAGTGCAGCACTCAGATAAGGAGTCAGCAACAGAAAGTATTTCATAGCTTTTAGGTAGATCCTAAATTGTGTGTCATTAAGGTGATATTTAAGGATTTTTCTTGCAGCTCTACATAAAAGCTTAGATCTCTTCTAAAGTCTTACCAACAGCTGCTCTTCAGCCATGATCTGAAATACAGTGGTCATTAGTGCAAAGAACTGGGGGCAAAGCCACTTGGACTTTGGTGAAATATTTGTCTCAGGCTTGATGCAAACAGACACACAAATAATACATTACATATGCTTACATGAAAAGAAAGTTTTTTGGTATTTTTTACGGAGATCAGCAGGGTTTCACTTGCTAATTTTTATTCTCTAGTTTTCTTTTTGTTTACCATACAAGCATTATGGGTTTTTTCCCCGTCTTGTCTTAACACCTTGGAAGAATGTCCATGAATACCTATGATATTATTGTTGTCTTTCTGGTTTATGATTTCTTTATCTTGAACTTCCTTGCCAACTGCTGCTGTGCCCCATGTTGACACATCAGTCTGCTGCAGCCTTTTCCACTGATCCTGTCACAGCTGACCTGCAGCTCCTGTGGCCATTTGCCTGCAATTCCCTGGCTTCTCTGAACACCCCAGGCACCTCCCCTCCTCTAGACACTGTACAGAGGACTAACCTGGTCTGTTGTTGGAGTGGTCCTGTGTACCAAGAAAGCAGAAATAACCCTCTGGAACACATTTGCTTCAGTTGCATCACACTGTTGGCCACCTGAATAGCAACCAAGAGCAGACAGGATGCAAACTACTTGCAGATGCATCACCCTGTGGTCTCTGACTCCTTCAGCCATGCTTGAGCCCCCTCAGAGGGGTGCTAGGACAGTGAGAATGGCCTGACAGCAGCCTCAAACCCTTCCTCTGGGGTTGTGCCATCATGTTCCTACCACGCCAATGGCCAGTGCCAGTCCTTGCAGCTGCAGAACAGCAGTGTTCAAAGTCAGTTTTCTGAAGTGGTAGCTGTTTAAGAATAGAAGTTGTCTTTTGAGATAGTGAATAAAGTAAATACAGGGATATGCATGGTGAACTCAGACTGAATGAAATATTTTCCAGAATTGCTACCATTGAATGCAGATACTGGTATCTGTAGAAACTATAAATTATTCTGTCATCGGTCCAAGAGAAGGAAGATATTGTGGGGAAAGCATGAACCTTGTACTGCAGCCTTCCTTTTTTCTTAACTTAGTGGGCATTGAAGATGTTTTGAAAGAACAGGCTTTTCTCATACCTGCTCAGACCTTGGAGGAAAAATGCCAAGGATACCTGTGAACTTCATCAGGCTCCTGATGAGCTATTGCATATTTTAATAACAAAAAGTCAGTGATAAGCCTGGGTAGGGAAAGCCATTAATAATTCTAACAGCCCACCTACAGGTTGCCTTACAAAAATATGTAAAAATGGGAGGAAATAGGAGATTAAGATCTGATTAATAGCACAACAAACATCAGGGGATTTTTTTCTTAAAGTGCTAACTTTCTCAATTTATAATATGTCCTAATAATTAATGAGAGTGGAGTTATTTTTTTCTCTTTCCCTTTATCATAAGAGAACACTGATATATTCATTCTGCCTCTGTGTTTATTGTTCCAATTTTGGAACATTCGTATCTTCCTCCAGTGCTAGTTCTCAAATAGTGCCGTTTAGTAAAGTGAAAAAGTTTCCATTTGCCCTTCACAACTCAGTGAGCTGTAAATACTGAAGTAATTGAGCCACCCACATCCTAGTCTGCAGGTGATACGAGTGATGTATTTTATTAGCATTTAATTAAATTGCAAATGTTATGCTAAACTGTGAAATTGTTGGCAAAACTTGAGTAACTGGATTAAATGACACTATTTTTTAAAATAAAAAGATTGTTGAGTAATCTGGAAAAATGTATTTTTTCAGCTCTCTTGAAGCAATTCACCTATGCTCTGCTGCTTTTAAAAAAGTCCCTCAGCATACTGAAATTTGAGGCTGTTGCAACATTAATTTCACACCTTCCTAGTTTAGGTTAATGACTTCGGATTGTAACAATGAAGATTAAATGAATCTCATTCAATCTGTAGTAGTAAAGAGATAATATACACATGAAACAATCACAGATGACTAAAATTAAGTTTTATATTATTGCATTAAGGATTTAATATCTTCAGTTTATAAAAACTTGATTGCCTTTCAGTTTGGGGAAAATGGAATGATTTGATTTATTCCATTTGCTTATTTGGATGTGTGCCTGAAAAAGTCTAATTATGCAAAAGTCATTTGATATGATTTTTTTTGGGACTAAGTATTTCTAGTTAAAATTTATAGCTATCTGTAGAACATGCTGGCTACTGCAAGGACTGCTGTAGCCAGCTGGAAAGAGGAGGAGTATTCTGATGGGAAATGGGAGGCAGGAGGGTTCCATCATCTCATTTTTCATTTGAAGGATGAAACTAAAACAATGTGGAAAAATACAAGTTTTCTGGTTACAAAATAAAAGGAGCTAAAGACTGGGAGAGGAACTGGGTTATCATCCAAAATTATTTTTTATTTTCTAGGATTACAAACAAAAACCAAGAACAAAAACCATGTCTCTGTGAATAGGGGAAATCAAACAACTACTGGTACCTCCTTCATTCAATTTTTCTAAGCTGAAAGCCTGCACTCAGTTTCAATAGGTAGTGCTTCCCAAATATTAAGTTAAATATTTGAAGATTATTTCTTTTAAATTAGGCAGGTGCTCCACTGAAGATAATTTTCAATTAAAATAATTTCTATGGAGTTTCATCTTTTTTTGCTAAAGCATTTTTTTAAGTTTAAAAAAAGTATCAGTTGCATGCTTATTGGGCAAAGCCAATGTTCTAATGGCACTGAAAGTGAGGAAATTGCAATGTGAATTTTATATTTGTGTATTTTAAGTTGTTTTAAGAAGTTGAGTCTTTAAGCTTGTACTGTTCTTTCTGGATAACTTGAATGAGTTTGTTGTTGTTTAGATGCTCAGAATTTTCATGTGCTCACTTGATTTGTAACTGATATCAGCAAGGAATACTAGGTGTTCTTCACATATATAAATGAAGGCCTAGTAAAAAAAAAAAAAAAAGTGCTTTTTCTTTCAATACTTCTGCAAAACAACTCCCAAATGCTGTCTATGTCTGGAGAAAAAAAAAATTGAAACTCCAAATATGTTTTAGAAATGAAGTTTCAAACTGCAGTAGTGGCAAACCTGTACTGTGTGGTAGAATTTCATTGAGACAGAAGTGTCTCATTTTCTATGGGAAATTACTGCAATTATTATATGCTTTTTTGTACTAACCATGAGATGTCTAGATATTCTTACGAATAGCTCTAAAACATACCAGACTGCACTGTTGACATACCCATGAGTCACAGTTTTTAAACAAGTGCCAACATGTGAAAGAAGTGCAATTAATGTTGGCAGAAACTAGGCTAATTTCTTGTTGGGGCTTAGTCACTCAAAGTAAAACATATTTAATCTTTTCTCTCATTTCATACTCTCTTACAAGAGATGTCAATGAGCTTGTTAGTGATAATAAATTTCCTTTTAGGTGTTTCAGGGGTTTCTTTTGTGAAACTGCAGTTATACAGTGTGGTATTTAGATGGTTGTCTAATTTAACTGAAACTGCAGAGGGAAAAAAATAACAAGATCAGTGATAACTCTAATCCAACAATAGACCTGGGTACATTCAGATTAGTCTGTGCAGAACTCAGCTTCTAAACCTTGTGTGTGGGCTTTACACATCACCTTAGACAGGGACACTGGATGCATGTGGATGAGCACACACACATGCACACATATTTTTTGTTTCTATTTTTAATGGTATGCAGAATGTTCGTGGACCTCATTTTTAGACCTATAATTCTACCCATTAGATGCTTTTTAGTGTCAGTTGGAGATGAGAGGCAGTTCAAACTGAGACCTGGCATTGTTTCTATTTCTATATAGAAAATAGGTATGGGTACATCTGTACAAATAATATACTGCCCAATTGTACTGTGTATGCCATGGAATCTCCTGCATGCCTCAAATGCTTAAACTCCAGGGCTGGCAGTAAAGTGGTTGCTTGGTGCAGCCCAAATTGTCAGAGTTGCTAGGCCAGAAGTAGAGAGATGAACAAAGACGTGGAGCTGGTCCAGTGAACGTGCCACTGAAATGGAAGGAAGAGCCCTGGGTGTTTGCATATTCCAGATTACCAATTTCTAAGGAGTCCTGATTAATTTGATTGAACTGACACCTGTTTGTCAGGTAAAAAGATAAAGAGGAGAAGAAAACAGCCTGGACTTCTTTCCTCAGACCTTGCTAGTGTAGGCCAGAGCAGATAGATGTTCTGACTCCAAATCTGTTGAGGACAAGGAAGAGATACCTGTCTGTTTAGTAGATCCTGGACTGGATTCAAAATGAAGTGACAAATAAGCCTCCAAACCCATTAATTCTGATTTACGGAGTGACTTTTGCTTTTTTCTCTCTCTTTCTTTTTTTTTTTCTTTTAATAAATGGATTTGTTAATTAATAATTTGACTTGGATCAGCTAGCTTCATAAAGATTGCTGAAAAGCCTTTGGAGAGTAGTAACTGTCAACATATGTTTTCTTATAACCATAAAGGCAGAAGCAAAGCATACTTGTTTTCTGAATAAATGTCTATAACATTATATTTGTCATACCTCTGTGAATGGTAGTTGTTGTTAACTGTAGCTATTAGTTGCTACTTAGATTAATACACTAGTCAGAAAGTCTATGTAAAATTCCTGTAAGTATTGTTTACTTGAGAGGCCAGGTTCTTAAATTTTAACAGCTACTGTAGTATTGGAAAAGCTCATCTCAGAGTACAGAAAGAATCTTTCTAATAATGGTCATTATTCTGGACACCACATTTATAGCTGATTTCGTGGTGGTGTTTGTTCACATCCTCCAAGATGAAAGAAGCCAAATAATCCCATGAAGTAAGCACAAAGCATTTTGAAACCCAATTTGCATCTAAACTTTAGAGCCTAATATTTTCTTAAATTATTAGCAAGCACCTTTTTCTGTAAGCTTGTTTCCATTTTTGAAGTTACTTAAGACTCAGGAGGAAATGTCTCAATAGTACTCAAGTCTTTCAAGGAATCATCATTGTTTATGAGGTAATAAAAATTACTTAGCATAGCTCAAGGCTAGTACTAAAAAGATTTCTGTGCATTCAAACAGACAGGGAACTCTGAAAATTGCAAAATCCATTTTAACTCCTCTGTGATAAAATGGGAAGTAGTAACTGAGTAGCTGCCAATGGTCCCCATGCTTTTTTCAGCTTCTTGCTGTTAAACTATTACTAAATCAGTTTTCTCAAAACCCAAAACCAGACATGAGCAAAATAGAGGAGTAAAGGGTGACTTGGGAAGTCCATTGGATGAAGATTTGTGTGCACTTATGATTGCTTGTGAACAAAATGGAGAGGTTTTCTTGAAATGGGATACAACTGTGAGTAGCAAATCCTGTTCAACTTCAAAGATAGGGTTCTAACTTATCTAGGATATACTGATGGAGTAAGACATTGTAAGTTTTAGCTCTTTCAGTCTTGGATTAGGAGTTAAGGACTGGGGAAAACCTTCAGTAAATAGATAACTTTCTATCAATATGTGTATCTTCAGTACTCTCAGTAAAAAAGATGAGCAGCTATTTCACTCTGGCTTTGGATTTTAAAAATTTTCAGCCTTAAGTAATCATCTTGGACTTACTGGTGTATTCATGTGATGTGGCATCCAAGTTTATATTCTAAGTAAAACACCTATTCATGAATTCCTGATTGCAGAACCTTTAAATATGTACTCTATTATTTAACGTACAGGTTTCTTCTCTATGTTTCTTTGTCTAGTGGTAGCTACTTTAAAGACTCTACTTAGCCTGTGCTTTGTTAAGGACCTTGATAATTTGGTAAGCTGTTTTCTGTATGCAAGCCATATCTGCTATTTGATCTGCTGCAACCAGAACAGTTACAAAACAACAGCCAGAAATTATAACTTTTCTTCCAATTGTGCATTTCAGAATATATGCTGTTTATCTTGTATAGGTTCATCGACTAGAAAATTTGAAGCAGGGTTTGCTTAAATATTACATCTGGGGTAGCTGCTTACGTCCTGACTTGTGACTCTGTAGGAAAGCAATGTCCTAGATTATCTTTAAAGGTTACCATAAATGCTATGTTGAAATTTTACTGACTGTAATTCATAGATTTCTCTCAGTGGAAACGTATTCCTCTCCTAACACAGTCATCATTCTTCGTGTGCCTTTTATTGACTGTAACAAGGCTCTTAGGAACATATTATGAGCACAGTCAGTAGGATATGCTTGGAGATTTGCTGGTATGCATTGGCAGAATGCTAATTTATTTAGCTGGACTCAATGTCCAAGTGCCACACAGAGGCTGTGTGTTTCTCTTACCTGGAAAATGCAGAATTTGCATTGGACAGGTGGTAAATTGGCAACCTGGTGCACCCATATAGAAGATCTGAGGGCAGAAGTGGCTTCTCCTTCACATAGCTCATTAATTTGTGGGAGATGAAAGTACTGTGCTGGGGAAAAGTGGCTTCTAAAAAAAAAAAGGGGGGGGGACAGAAGGGAGGCAGAAGAGTTCAGGTGGGTTGGATTGCACTTGATTCTCTGAACTGTTCTAGGGATAACTGTGTTGTACCTTATGTCTAAGCTGCTTGGAAAAAAAGTATTTGCTGATGTCAGTAAGTGACAGAAAGCAAAGGGCATAAACCTACAAATACCAAGCAAAGGAGATTATTCTCTGCTTTGGTTAACCATTGCTATTTAAAAATAGTAATATGCTCTGAAAGTGGTTAGTTGCCTGCCCTGCTGTTATACAGCTGTAACATAAACCATCCAAGAAAAAAATACTCAAACTCAAATAATTTTTTAAAAAAAACCCTAAAAATGAAACATAAAAGTTCTTTCCATAAAGTTTTAGACCTTAGTGGGATAAATAACTACCAAAAAATAAGAAGTTCTTTTAAAACTGTCTTCTTTTGTGTCTTGGCCTTTTGTTTTTGTAAGTAAGTGAGGTTTTTTTCCATCAATGAAATACTGTGTATTCTGGTTTTGATGTTATTCCAAAACATAGATCAATAAGATCTGCTGGGGATTACTGAGGCTCCATCTGTTCTTGCCATGAATAGGAAATACTACAGATGATAGTGAGCAGACTTATCCTGCCTATTACAGTCATGCTCAAAACCATGGTAATATTGGATTGAAAAGGCAAAACCACTTCAGTTCTAAACAGCTTTCTTTCGTCTTTGCCAGACTGTGTATTTGTCTGACAGGCCTCTCAAAATCATTTTACTTTGCCTGAGAATCTCCAAAATGTATTGGGTAATTCTTTTTTCTTTTGCTTGGGAAGGGAGACTGAGGGGTAGGGGATATGTCTGGGGTTTTTTGGCTTGAAATTGTTCACAGCCCAGGTGGAAGGCAGTTTCACATCCAGTCTACAATAACATATAATATTTAAAAAACTTAGTGCCTATGAATTTATGCTCACACTTCCTTTTTTTCTGGCCTAATAAATTCTGAGGGGTCTTGTATACCTTGTTTTTGTTGGTTTTGGGTGCCTTAAGTGCAGAAAGGAAGACGAACAGCGAGCAGGCATCCTAAAAATTTGCATGGTAGGTGCCCTGAAGGTGATCCTTGCTTTTCCTGAAGTACTGGATGGGTCTGAAAGCAGGTCTCTCCCCTTGAAGTGACTGGTAACCTGCAACAATGAGACAGGAGAGAGATAGGGACCACCCTGGTTTCAAAAATGTAATACCATGATCTCTGTGAGAATGAGTTCTTTCGTTCAAGTTGACAAGCACCATTAGGTACTTCAATTACATGTATTCTGTGGTGTTGGAGCTTTATTGTTTGGGGTTTTTTCGGGGGTTTTTTGTGTGTGTGTGGTTTTGGGGGGTTGCTTTGTTTGGGTTTTGTTGCTTTGTTTGGTGCTTTGTTTTTTCTCTTTGGTTTTACATCTAATACTCAAACTGAGGTGAACTTGACTGAAGTGTGTGCTGGCATGACCAGTGTAGCTGCTACTACAGTGTGGCTGAGGTGGAGGATGAGGAGGCTTTGAAGGATTGGTGTTCCTGCTGAATTTGTAAGACTTATGGACATAACTCCTGCCCTGTTAAACGGGGGCTGTGACTGCTGGGCATGTGGCCTGTTTCATGCAAGGATCAGAGCCTGTGGCAGCTCCTTTTGATTTATAACATGCTGCTTACAGGGGCAGAGGTTGAGAGGTGAATTCAAGGTGGCAGAAGTGTAATGAATGGAGAACTCTCTTATGGAAGCTAGCACAGCAAAACAGAAAGCAGGAGTGAGATATGATTAAGAGAAGGAAAAAAGATTGTGTCAGTTAAGTGATTAAGTTGGTACAAGTAACAGGTTAAATTCTCTTTGAGGGCTTCTGCTGGGAAGTGATGAAGTTTCAAGACAGTTTTCCAAAAACAGGAAAAATATAAATCCCAAATTTTTAGGAGGAGTTTCTTCAGTTCATTAGGAGGATTGTTGAGTGTGTGGTGACAATGAACAATGCTTACTTTGCATTTCTCTGAAAGTTGAAGTCAATTATTTTGTAACTAGCTTTTAATGTTTTGATGCCAGGGGATTTAACAGTAAAAAAGCTGTATTTTACTCCATGAGCAATTAGCCCTGATGGAGAATCTTTTTCTGATTATCTCTTTTTAACACTTTTTCTCTTAGAAGAAATACTTGGCCAAATATTTGGAAATTTCCCATTTAATTTTAAAGCTCACCTATATCAAGTATATCCTCCTCTTTTCTCTTGTTTTCCAAAGCAAAGAGGATATACAGTAATTCTGAATGATTTTATTTTAGATAAAGTTGATCTTTAGTGGTTGCCTGCCTATGTAAAAATGTAATAAAAAGAAAGAAAATTCTGGCTCAGACAACTGAAGTATTTTTTTGTTTAAGTCATACTGTTAACTTGGAGAAATGTTCATGTGATGATGATGAAAAGAAAGAATTACACCACAGGAAAAGCTGGCAGCAGTCATTCTAATGCTGCCACATGCTGCTTCCTCGCGGCTGTGGGAAGGAGTTTGAACAGTTTGATGGTGATACTTGCAGATTAAAAACCTGCAGCTAGATCATCTTCAGTACCTTCACTGCTGCTCCTGCAGCTCACATGTGATAGTGTGATACCACCTAGGCTGCTATTATGGCTCTAAACTTGTTTTCTCTGAACACAGATACAATAAAACAATGCTACTTGAAGAGTGGTATTCCATCCAATTCCTAATTTTAATAAACTTCATGCTAAGCATGAGGATTTAATAAATTTTATCTGTCCTAAAAGAAAAAAAATAAATCTGATGCTTAGGACATATTAGTTTGCAAAAATAAATTAGTATTCTGATATTTTGCAAACATCAAGTTTGATGTTTTATATAACTTTGTATAAGTAACAGCTTTTGATCTATAGGCCTGTCTCTTCCTGGTCCAACAAAACACTAAAGGGGAAATTTAGCTTAAGCTAAAACAAATTAATAAAGAAATTGGAGACTTTTTGTATATTGAAAAGCTGAGACTGTACTTGAATTCTTTTTCCAATGTATTGTTGGGTTTCAGTCAGTTGAAACCAAGTTTTCTTAAATTATTGTTTCTTACTATTTAGTTACTGTGCAGTTAATTCAACACTTGAGATAAATGAGAAAGCTTTCCTGTTTCAAGCTTGTAAATGATAAATATTTCCTGCCATTTTGGGGAAGCTCAATTCTTTCTTATTTTTTTCTGTAATAGTGTTAGGAGTAGGATTTTGCAAATAATAAACACTTGCTATAGCTTCTGTGGACATGATTGAAAGCATAGTATGTTCTTAAACAATAATTGTAAAATAGTATTGTTTTTATATTCTTTGGATAATTTTTGGAGTAAGAAAAAAGTCTATTTTTAAAGGCAATATAAGAAGACAAGAAAGTGGGGAATGCAGTTACTTGATACTGCTATTTAAAAACAGGTCAGCTAATGCAAGGTGATATGAATTTTTGTATATTTGTATTTGACGTGAATATTCTTAGCTCAAAATTTGGATCAATTGCATTAAGGTTTTGTAGTGTTTAAATGTTTATGGCTTTGTTTCTCTTTTTAGTCTTAACTGCAGTCTTGCATCTTATATCTTGCAGTCCTAAGGGAAAAAAGCCAATCTACACTCTATTTAAGTGTCTCTTTATATGAGTAATGCTCACATGTAAATGGCCTTTGGAGATTCGTAGATCTGATTCTTTTGTGGTGTTATTTATAGCTTCTAAAACTATGACCAGCTGAACCACTTAAAAAGCAAATCCTACTTTTGTACTGGAGTCTGTACTCCATGCTCTGTTTTGCTGTGGGTTCACTGGAAAGATAAAAATGAGGCAAAGACTGAGCCACAATCTCCCCTTGACTAACACTGGGAAAAATCAATGAATCTACAAAATCATTAAAAGGAGTTAACTTTATTTATTTGGTTAATCAGTATGACAGAATCTCTGCCCATTTTTCTTATTCATGTAACATTAATAGTGGACTGTGAATTAAAAGAGCAGAACAACACAACTGAAATATTTGGAATATTGTTTTTCCCTGAATGGACAATCTTGTTGGAAACCCTTGTGCATTCTAAAAGTCAGCTTGGCTATTTCTCTGAAGGTGTTTTGGGGGAATGTAACACAGAGTGAGTTATCCTGCTCTGTACTCTTTTTGCTTAGCAATAGCAAAGCAAAGCTTCTGCACCACTTGTTAGAAATGTGCATGTGTGCTCACACATCCTGCAGTTAATAGATAAGCATTGCAGTGGTAAGCAGGCTTTATGGAAATAATGTGGAAATTTGTAGGGGGGAAAAAAAAGGTGGAACAGAAAGCTACCAGTCCGTGACCATCAGTCTTCAACATATTGTTCCTGAGATTCTGAGAGTCACAAACTAAAAGCAAAAGCAGACAGAAAAAAAGCTGCTGTCAGAGAAAAGCAGGTTGATGTGTTAAAAATTGGTAGACATAAACTCCTTTAGTACTTCAGAGAAAGGATTAAGCTTGGGGAAATAACCAAGGAAGAAATAAACTAATTTTTAAATTTTCTTTTTCTTAAACTAGAGCAGTGACAATACGGGGCTATGAGGTACCAACAGAACCTCTGATGGTAGTGAATAGGAGAGATCTTTTCCACATTGGATGGCAACCAAAGTTCAAAACTGTTTAGAACGACAAAATTACATTTAGGCAATATGCTTAAGAAGTGAAAAATATATTCCTTGCTATACTTGTAAATTTCTAACCTAAATATATATATATTTTTAATCAAATACAGTTGATTTTTGGGAGTGGTAATTAGTGTCATGTTTACAGAAATTGAGAAGAACTTCTTTGCTTTTGTAATTGACTTTAAAATTTTGGAATAAATATAATTAGTGAGCACCTTTTGTAGCATTTCCAAATATTTATATATCTTGTCTCATTAATCTGTGCTTTTGATTTTGGTCTGTTTTGATCAGGATTCTTTTTAATATTTGGGCCTTTCAGTCACATATTGAATTTACTCAGCAGCAAATCACTTCATCATGCTACTTTGTGGAATGGAAATTATTCTCTCCATATATCTTGAGCCTCTCAAAGTACTTTAAGCATAATGAAACTAGGTCCTGCTATACTTCTATACTTTTATCCTCCTCCTTTTATCCTCCTGTAATCTGGGTGATCTCTAAACACCATTGTAAAACATGTCAATAAGAGAGCTGTGATAAAAAAGAGTGATTGTGAATTGGTTTGAAAATTAGAAGCTTTTTTCTAACAAAAAGTACATCTTGGGCTATGACCTATCTCATTATGTAGGTTGCAGAAAAACACAGCTTGGGAACGGGTCTTGGAAAATTTAGAAGGGCACACTTACTACTGAAATACTTTGTCAAATTATTCAGATAAACCCTTGATCCTGCAGCTCTTCAGGCAGTAATGCATCTCTGTCACACTCTCCAAGTTGCACTTCAACTTCTAACAACGCAGCCAGGCACAGAATTAGCCAGCAGCTCTGTACTTCTGCTCCTCTCTGTCTATAGTTAACTGTATCTGGAAGTTCTTGCACTTGGAATACTGTATTAGTCACCGTTTGGTGGACAATGAGCTGAATAAACAAAAGGCTTGTTTGGATCACTAGGCTTAGTGGATAATGGGTTTTGTCCTACCTGGAGGCTGATGACAAGGAGAGTCAAGAATCTCTCCTGAAACCTGTCCTGTTTCACAGCTCTGTCCATAACCTGCAAAGAAATGTGCTGCCAACAGCATTGCAGGTGAGGCCAAAACTGGGAGAGCCACTCTCCAGAGATACCCAGACAGATTGGAGGAATGTGCCAGCAGGAGAATCATGAAATGCAACAAAGAAAAATGTCAAATCCTGCACTTAAGAAGGAACATGTGGAACAGCTCTACTGGAGAGCATCTGGGGCTCCTGGCATATGGCAGGCTGAGTGCACTGACTGGTACATTGGTGTTTGGAGTAAGTCTGGGCTGGGAGCACTCACAGGAAGGGTCACAGCCAGCAGATCAAGGAAGAGACTGTTATCCTCATTACACCATAGCTACAGTGCTGCATCCAGTGCTGGCTCCTCTAATACAAGGTACTGATAAACAGCAGTGAGCTCAGTGGAGACCCTTCAACTGGTGGGGAACTGGTGTATTTGTTTCTTAATATTTTCAAAACATGCTAACTTCCGACAGAATCTGGACTCATTTTGCTAGTACAAAGCAGAAACATATCTCCATTCTTCATAACAGCCAACATAATTTCTAGTGTCTTGTTTCATAAGAATTAATTGTGAAAGTCCTGTTTAAACTTAATTATGTTCATGCTGTAAATAGGAGAGAGGATTCTGCTTTTCATTGGGTAAAATGAATTCCATCATTAATTCTCTTGTATTAATTTAGAAGAGGATTTTATGTGTGGTTATAGGAAAATAGCAAAACATACTTGCTGGTGTCAAGTTTGGCAGTTAATTTAGCAGCAGCACTTTTTGAGATCAATGGCCCTGGATGCTGCCCTTAATTCTGTAGCAGAAGCTGACTTTCAACACCCAACCATTACCAGCATCCCTTGGTGTCACCTGTGCTCTCTGCTGGTGTTTCTTCTGGCAGATCAGAGCTATTTATAACAGCCCCACTGTCTCCATACCACCCGTGGCATTGGCAGAGCTTTCGTAGCCTGAGGGCTGGTGTGGACACAGAGTGTTCAGAAGCTGTGCTCAGCAGCCCTTCCTTCTCTTGGGCAGCGTAGGACGTGTTTTGAAGCATGTCAGCATGCACTCCTGCCAGCTGCGTGTGTGAAGCTGTTGGTGTGCTTTGGTTTGGCTGAGTGCGAGTTGAAGAGCTGTGTTTGGCAGCAGGAACAGGCAGAAGCAGCTTTGCTTGATCAAGAGAGCAGAAAGAGTGGTCTGTGGATGGTAGAGAATACCAATGAACTGCAGAGAGGAAAGACTGGTGTTATCTGACAGACATCTAGTGAGGTGGATTTGATATGGAGTGTTTTGGGGTTTCCTTGGCAAGTCTACTTTGTTCAAAGTGTGCTAGCATCTCCTGAGGGTGTTAAAAAATTTGCAAGTGTAAATTTTTTACGGTCTAAAATACCAGTATAAAGAGATCTGATGTAGGATTAATGCTCTGAATTCTCACTTCTGCATTGTGACAGCAAGAAACTGTATCTGTGCTTTTAAGCCTTCATTTCCTTCATATTTTCAGGGCATGTAACCTCATATCTCATACTTCTTACAGAAAAATAAAGTTCAGTTAACTGATCTGTGACTGTAGGAAGTGTTGTTTCTTAACTACCTTCCACTAATGGACTTTCCTTAAATTTTTTGTTCTTCATCATTCTCTGGTTTTGCAGATGTGAGCTGGTGGGCTTTCCAGAAGTGAGGTGGGAGGAAGCAGTTTTGGCAGTATGAAAAGGAAGTTCAAACAAGCATCAGGGATTGAAAAGGACAGGCTGCTTTCATAAAGAAAGCATCTTTAGCTTTCAGCTAAAGCTCCTTCAGCCAGGAGCTGATGCTGTTCCCAGAACAGGCAGTGCTCTCATGGAATAGATCAAGTTCCAACAAGGATTGAACAGGGCAGGTGTTCTGATGGAAAAGTCACTGTCAGCCATCCACATGTCACCAGAGAAGGTGATGTCCTGAGCCAGGTTTAGGAGGTCAACCCAGAAAGTCCAGTCAGGAACAGAGGAGAGGGAGAGAAAGAGAGAGAGAGAGAGACAGAGGGAAACTTCTAGCAGGTTCAGAGGAAATGAGGGCAGATATGGATACACCCATGATACACTTCAGGCACAATGCCCAAGCTTGAGCTAAACTGGACCCTTGGAATTGGGTGGGACAGCCCAGGTGAGGCCATCTGAGACTTAAAAGTGCACTTGTGACCCTGGTTATGTGCTGTTAATTAATCACCCCAATTAGTTAACGTGTTTGAACTATTTATTTCTTTGTTGAAGCGTGAATCTGTAGGTGTGCTGTAGCATGTGTGACAGAACTCTGCAGGATGCTGGTTTCACACCCAGAACTGGGCAAGAGGCTTCAGTGGCTGTCAGGAGTGGCCTCAGGTGCTGATGATCCTGTCCTGCTGTGGCTCCTGCAGTGGCACCTTCAAAGGGAACTGATAAATTTCAACAAGGAAAACAGGTTAACAGTGGGAACTTTATAAGGTCAAAACACAGATGACAGGTTTGAAAACGTTTAGTTCATAATCCAGCAGAAAGGTGCAATGGCTAGATATGTAGCAAACACAGCCCTTGCCTTGAAAAAATTAAGTCATGATGCCCTCCATTAAGGTAACTCAAACTACAACTATTTTACTCATAAATGAGTAATGAACTCATAGGAGTATAATGCACTTTGACTAAATGAATTGTACATTTTGATCATTAGATATTTTGGCTTGGCTTTTCAGCAATATTTCCCCTCTATATCGTGGTGAAAGTAAAACAATATAGAAGTAAAAGCTATGTATATAATTTATTATCATGATTTGCAGCTAGACTGTTCGACTAGTGATACCCAGTTAAAGGAAATTTTATTGACTTACATTTTCCATCCTCTATGAAGACAAGGATACTCTTGGTGCCTTCTGCATTATTGGAGTCGCTCAAAGCAGCTGCCAATTATTTGAAATCATGGAAACAATCCTTTAAATTTTGTTTGTGTCCGTATAGCTTTTACACAGTGCATGGCTTCCTTCTGCCAGAAAGTCCTCAAATTTACTCTTTATAATTATTTTACTAATACATAAGGTTGATTGGATCCTGACTGCCTTTTCTATCACAGTAAGTGTCAGGAGAGTTATAAAGTATACTTACTTTAGTACCTGGCTTATCATTGGGCTTCACGGATGAGACAGTCTAGGGTTTTGACATGGATATGTGAGTCTCCTGGTAAGTCATAAAGATCAAGAGAGATTTGTTGTCTTCATTAACACCTTGTCATGCTAAAGGTTAGGTGTTTCTTTCACATCAGTTAGAAGACCCTATTGCAGCCATTAAAGCTGTCTCCTTTCTTTTTTCACACTATCAAGTCAGTTGTGATAACAACACATCATTGCAATTTCTTAAAAACATTTCTACTCTTGTTTCAGGCTGATATGCTATGCTTTTCCTTTGAGGCAAGTTATCTATATAGGCAATAAAATTCAAAAGTATTAATACATCATTCAGATTTATCTGCAGCTTTTGGTATCATTAATCATGATATTTCTAAGTTCCTTTCTTTTACTTATTGAAGGTCTAGTAAGCCATATAAGCTTTTTGAGTACTGCTTTTTCTCAGAGTAGCTTCTTGACAGTTCCCACCATACCAGCCAGTGCTAGAGATCACTATTCACAAGCTATGGCACTCTGCCTGCAGCTTTTTTCAACAGCAAGTTTTCTTTTCAACCTTCCATCAGCAAAATGTTCATATGAAATTTGATGCATCTTCTCTCAGACAACATTGAGAGAGTGCTACTGGATTGCAAGACAATCTTTAACAGCATTTCAGTAATGTTTTCTTTGGAAAAAGTTATTTTTGTTTAAATAAGAATTACTGTTTCAAATCATTACACTTCTGAGTAATATTAACCAAAGATGCACCATTAGAAAACATTTTAATTGACTTGATTACTGAAGGAAGTCATAACACAGAATAGAGATATATGCACATGTTTTTCTCTTGTTCCAGTGGGTAAAAACATAGTTCACATGACTTTACACAGATGACAGTTCTTGCTACCAATTTTGTCTGTATTATAAATCTTATATTTCTTGCTGAAATATCAACACATCTGTTATAGATGTTCTCTGGTCAGTCAGATAATTTCTATTTATAGCTGTATTTTAAAAGTATATAAATTATGCAATACACTGGGAGGAAACTATTCTTATCTCATATGAGAATCTGAATTTAAGATGCGTACAGTAGTGGGCATAGCAAAAGTTCAGGGTGAAAAAAAAGTTTCACTATAAAATAGGACTCATAAATTATGTAGTTGATGAATAATAATACAGTTTATTTTTATTAGAATATTAATAAGTAATTGACAGTAACAGCCAAAAGATCATTTAAGAGACAGCTGAAACATTTTGGCATTGTCATTTAAATCATTAATACCACGTTGGAAGGTATTAATTTAGATGTTAATGGTTACAATTTATTCCAGGTTTGTCCATATCTAGATATAGAAACTATAGCATTTAAATTAATGACACTAATTTTTTGTTAATAATCAAAAACTAATTCACACAGCCCATGTAAGCAGGTGTTTTGTTAAGCTCTGTGGTGATGGTACAATCTTTAACTGCAGTAGGTGAAAACATTAATTCAGTTGAAACAGCAAAGTTATTGCTGATGCCTCTGTGCCCAGGAATTCACACACTTTGAAGATTGTCTTTGAGATACTCAGAAAAATGAAATAACAAAACAAACACTCTCAGAGTTGGATTGCTCACACTTTTTATATTTTAAATCAGAACAATTTTTTGGTCTTTTCTATCATGTCTCATTTATCATCCTAAACATATCTTAGTGCTGTCTTCCAATTTTGAGGCAGTTGAGCACAGGAGTCATGAGGTTCAGAACGACGTGGTTGTGATGAGAACACTGGAACAGGCTCTGAGCAAAAAGCAGTGTTTGAAAACTCCCATTTTTCTAGAGAACAAGTCAAACTGCTTTCAAGAGAGCACCAATAGCAACGATCCTGCTTCTGCTACCCAGCATGAAATTTAGCAGAACAAGGATGATCCACACAGATGGTACATCTGAAACGGGAATAGAAAAGGGTTTAGAAAAGGGTTATAAATGTTCACATGTCAGCTTACAACAAGATACCAATCAACTCTTGTAAGAAAAGAATTTAATTATGAAATGCAGCTTAGAAGCTGAAAAAAACTCTTTCAAATAGAATTTATTAATAATTGTGATTTTTTTCTTGATAAAATATATTACATATTCTCAGGGATATTTCCTTCTTTGGTAATTGATTTTGATATAAAGATGCACTGGGAAGGTATAGAACTAATACATAATTTAAAATGTATTTATTTTTCTTAAGCTTTTTTTTTTCCTACTGCATAAGACAATGAAATAAAGCTATTTAAAAATGTATGATTATTTATGAAAATCATTAGTATAAGCAGCAGAAAAGACTGCATTTGTTTAAGTATGGATATGCTGCTGCCAAAACAGCTGGGGTTACTGCACTTTATATGAACTAATAATGTTTGAATGTGCCCTGTAATTATATTAGTAATAAGAATATAGAGAAATGGAAAAGAGTCTTTGAAGCTTTGCACAGTTCCAGGTCCGTTCAGTATTTGTAAAGTGAGTGGTCAGGGCAGGATTTTTCTTCACAACACTGTGATCAAGTTTCTGTTCTGCTTTGTTTAGTTAAATGCCTCATAAAATTTAGGGCAGTTTGGCAATATACTTGCTGAAATTGATGAAAGGGCATATAAAAGAAAGCCACTAAGCCTGTATAGAAAATAATCTTTCCTACTATATTGACCATGCTGCATTCTGTACTTAAATAACTGTACTAGAAAAAGAAATAATAACCTAATAAACCATGCCAGGATGCATACTAAATGTGCCGGGAGATTAGATATTAATAACTAAAAATTCTAGCTGATTAAACAATTGTCTTTTGAATGTGCTTTTGTCTATATCAGCAGCTGTGCCCAGACCTTTGCAAGAATGTTCTTGCTTGGAAGTTGGAAGCCTTACATGACTATAAAGTTGGATCAAACTCTACTTGAGTTGAAGTAAAAGGCAGAGAGTATATCAATATTAACAAATATTGATATCATAAATCATCTGGTAAATTTAAGCTTTCTTCTTATTTTTTTTTCTTCTGAGAGGGCCAGTAAGAAATCAGTGACCCACCAAAAGTGTACTTGATGGGAGGGTGAAAGTGCCCAAGTCCAGATACCACTCATTTACCACTGCTTCTGTTAAGGGAGAAAAGCAGTTCCCATCCCCAGTGGAATAGTGAATGTCCTGGGAAAAGTCAAAAATCTCTAGGAGAAGAATTTCTATTTTTCTTTTTTTACTTTTTGCATTTTCTAACAGTCTTCAGTCAGTTATTATTGACTGCCTGCTTTACTCTACCCATTGTATTAGCAATACAAGCTGGTATTTCCTAATTTGTATTTAATACTTGAAAAAGCATAGCATCAAAGGATCCATTGGTTTCAACCTCATTATGATTCTGTATGCAAGAATAAAACAAGAACAAAAAGAGTTATTCTTTTTCCTATCAGTTATCTCTGTGATTATTAGCAAAACTACCATTCTCAGAACTGGTATTCAGCACAACACCTTGCTAACTTTCCTTAGTAGTTTCCTTATTATCAGGTGGCAGTACCAAACAAAAATTCTTTGGTGTTGCAGTACTTACCTAGGAGAATATATGAAATGGAAATGGCATAAGACTTTGACACAATGGCATGATATTGTGCCACAACTGCACTGCAGCTGTCTTAGCAGAGATAAACATGTACAGATTAAAATGTAAAACCACACCTGAGTTTTGCTTACTTTGCTTTATTAATCTGAAACAAACTAGATTAGAATAAGGCCTCTTAGCATTTTGTTTACTTCCTTAAAGCTGTTTCACTTCCAAGTAAAGAGAAAACCTTACTTTGTTCTACTAGTTCTATGTGAAGTAAGAATTTTAGACTTTGCACTGCAATCTTCACTGTGCAGAGCTATGAACACCAACCAAGGCAACAACAGAATAAATCATGGCTGAGAAACTAACAGGATTTTGTCTGTCCTTTTAGCCAGATTGATTCTTCTTTGTTGCAAAGACATCTTAAGGAAGAAACAGACTTTATGTTATAGGAGGGTCAATACTTGTCACATACTGGCAAATAGTACATTCTGGAGCCAGAGTTTATTCAGAAGAGGAAGAGCAGCACATGACTGGAAGAGGATGATGGGGTCAGGAGATTGTCTCCTTATAAAGGTGAATCCTGAGTTTCACCAAAGGCTCGTTTGCCTGCATCTCTGCAGTGCTAGTAAACATTGTTGAATCAATGTTGAATGTATATATGGTCCAATACGTACACACAGATTTTAAGTAGACTAAGTATTGCATTTGGGGGATTTGTAAGCTAATTTTCTAGAGGCAAAACTTAGTAAGTCTGGTAACTAAGAAGAAAGGCCTTCTATTTTAATTTAATTTAATTTATATTTTAATTTATTTTAATTTTTACTTTGAGTTTAATCAACTGTCCATCACTGCAGCTACTGACAAATGAGGAAGAGACTTGAAAAGAAAGGGATATGCTTCAGTTCTACTTAGCAATTCCAGAGGGTGAGCACAATCAATGTTTTTAAAATAAAAGTAGGATCACCAAATATTACTAAGTTGCATGATCTTCTGATCTTCATTGGTTTGAGCTCGTCCTCTGGAGGTTTTTCAGCTAAACTACTTTAAGGTGGTTTTTTGGGTTTTTTTTGTTTGTTTGTTTGTTTTGTTTTGTTGGGTTTTTTGTTGGTTTTTTTTTCATTTTCCTGCAGTACCACATTGTAAAGCATAATCATTTTTATTTTACTAACTAGCAGAGCTGAAGAAAAAAAATTAAAAAGCACAAGCAGAAGCGTTGCTATGTCAGCAGTGGTGTCTGATGTGTCCACAAATGTACAGAATTGGAAACCAAATGTTTTTAACTACTGGCATAAAAAGGCTTTAACTGGGGGTGTTGTGATCTGCAAACAGATAAAAAAAGACTGGTGGTAGAAGAAAGAAACTGCAAACACAATGAAGATATCTGTGCCATTAAATTTTGAATCGTTGGTATTAGCTATTCATTTGCAGCTTGGGGTAAAATACAAAGAAATTTAACAGATGTAGGTAGTAACTCTCATAGATTCCTGGAAGCGCAGCTAGAATAGTTATAGCTGTTTAGAAATGGCTATTCTGAGTTCTGAAGGAAAAGAAAACAATAGATAAAAGATGGCAGACTGATGAAAGTGGTGTAACAGTTTATGGACCTAAGTTCCCAAGATATTGCAGTGCAATAGCAATATAAATCTTCTTTGGTATTTATTCTGCAGTTGACCAGCATTCCAGAAATGAAAAGTTATGTTTTAGCTTCTGTCTGTTACAATATGTACCAACAGACTACTACTTGTGTGCAAGTTTTTTGTGTTCATTTTTTAAGCATAGTTGGTTAGTAGGGCTTAGATCTCCCTTCTCAGACATTTGCGACATATTTGTTTCTATATTAAAGGTTTTTATGATGTAGAAGATATCTTCTTGTACTCTATGGGTAAACCTTTCTGTAGAGGATGTATTTTTTTTTTATTTTACTTACAATGTACCTTGAATGGGAGCAAGAGCACCTGAGTCTGTGTAAATGCAACTGCTGAGAGAGTGAGTGTGATTTCTTCCAGACCTTAAATATCCTCATGGGTAGTCACAGTTTCTCAAGCAGTTCTGATTCCCCAGCAACCTGGCCTTGAGCACAGGCAGCTTAAATTCCTGGCCTGGGGGAGACCCTTGACAGATGCATCCTTGAATCAGAAGCACCACATTAAGGATCTGATATTTTCTGAGCATCCACTTTGATTTTTTTTTTTTCTAATTTTCCTGGTTGGTCTCATAATTGTTTGCTATCATATTGTGATCCAGTAAGTTTATTTTAGAAGTTAAAAAAATGTATGCTGGCGTAGTTAGATTCATTTTCATTTTTACACATGCTCTTCCTGAGTCTCCAAAGGTAGGATTTAGATGCCAGGTAGTCCTACCATTCATTTAAGTCCTATCCATAATATTTACTTTCACTGGTGAAGTAAAATATTGCCTCTAAATATCCTAGAGGGTTTTGGTTGAAGGACAGCAGTACATTAGGAAATGGTGTACACAGGTTATGTAGTTCATGCCTCTGTAAAGAGACTAAATATTTACAACTCATTAGTAGCTGAGGTTTTTTCTGTCTTGAGTCTTACAGACTTAGCAGTATTTTAACCTTTTTTGCTGTTTTTCTTAAGCAAAACCCAAATCTATACCACCTTTCTTTTGTTCATCATCCTAGATATAATGATTTTAAATGTTTAAATTCTAATACTAGATTGTAATGCCATAATTTAAGAACATTAGTAATTTTTCCCAAGGGCAAAAGGCTGATTTTAACAAAATAAGTGTTAAAGATAAAAAAATCCTATACCTAATAAGTCAATCAACACTAGTTTAGTTTACTAGTGAACTAAATGGGATAAGGATTGATAGATGTTGGTATATGCAGCATTTGAGCTTTCTGAATTATATTACATACTATATTTACATATTTAAATATAGAAACAGTGTCTGTTTAAAGGTTGACTTTCCTGTGTATTAAAATTCAGACACTTGTACAGAAGTGTTATTGAAATTGTACAGAATGAGAACTGGATAAACAATAAAAAAGCCTCCAGGTATGAATCAAGAAATTCCAAAGACAAAATCTCCTTTAAAAAGTGCACACAAACTTGAAAAGCTTTTCTTAATAGTAATTGTTCTCTTACTGCTTTTTTTATGTTATTTTATACATCAGGTCATGACTCTGGCAGAAAAGTTGTTTTCATCATTTATTTTACTGCTGGGCAGTTGATAGCTCGGCACAAAATGAAAACAGTAAGGTGAAAGCTAAATTCTCACTCCAAGTGTGGTCAAATTTGAACTAAAAAGAGTATTTTGCATCAAATCCGTGGGGTCACAGGCCAAGAATTGCTTCATAGAGAAATGTGCCACCATGCCTGGGACCACGTGTCTCATTTAAATATACTTATTCTTTGCAAAACAGCTCTTGCTGTAAAATGCTACAGATATCCCCAGAGCATTAGACATTGATGTGTGGTGGTACCTGCCTTTCCTCCTTTTCTTCAGAAAAGCTGCACTGCAGAGATCACTGAACAAATCACTGAGACTGTGGGTAGGGATGCACTGGGGGCTGACGGCTGGGTCGGGGCTCTTGAGGGTGGCCGTGACCCTTTTCCTCTTCCATAAGTGGGGTAGAATTTGACATCCTGTCAAATTTTGTCTGAGAGTTTCTACTCACACTAACTGCTTCTCAGCACAAGGCTTATTCTGAAATACTGATTTAATCACCAGGAAGTTTGGAAATGCAGAAATGAGCTGAACACCACTCCTTCATGCCTGGAGTATGTTAATTTTGTTTGCACTGGAGACTGACAGATGCAGAGAGACTGATGTTGTTGTGACTGTTCATTTATTTTTGTGTTTTGTTGCTCTATGTCCCTGAAGAACATAAAACATAAAACTTAGTTTTTTGTCATCCCATCCTTTTATTCCCTACCTCCTTCAGAGATACCCTGTTTAAATAGTACCTTGGGAAAAAAAAGACAATATCTTGAATTATTAAGGATTTTTTTTGAGAAAAATCTTGAGAAATACAATTTTAAAAATTTAATTATCCATAGAGAATGTCTTCCAATACAGCCTATTGTATAGTGGGTTTGGGATGGGGAGAAATTACTGCATTTATTCAAATTGTTTAACTGTTTGAATTTTTCTTCTCCTGCTACAATAAAAAGATTTATAGTTTTTAACTTATTAATACCAGTGAGAAACTTCTTTGGGGATCAGTAATACCCTCACTCTGCTAAAAGAAAATCTCAGTTCAACAAATAAGGCAGCAAGTGTTGCTTAACCTTTATTGCAGTTGCCTTCCCTTTCCCCCAAACAATTAAAAGCTAAAGAAAACAGTCTTCTGGCAGTGAGGGAGCAAGACAAGCCACTGCATTCTGTTGGTCTGTGACTCAGAGGAGATACCTCTTGTGTCTCTCTTGGTGTGTTAGATGGTGTAATTCACTAGGAAAGAAAAATGTACTAGACTTGAATTCACCAAGGGAATTTACCCATCGGCTGAACACCATATAATATAAATTAACTTATTCCTTCAGCTGGGATCAAAATCAGAAAAATCTAAGGAATATCTTTCAGAGGTACTAGCTCTGTGAACATATCCTGTATACTTATGTTAAGAAGAGTAAAACAGAATCAATGATAAACCGAGTTGAATGTGAGAGTTGGACTGCCTGAGCCTAGGGACTGTGCATCTCCCTGCATCCCACACAGCAAGAAAGGCTGGTGCTGCTTCACTGCTCCAGCTCTTTGCACACATCTGGTAGGACAGCAAGTTTTGACTACTTCTTGCAATACCTTTGTGCTGATTATGTCAGTTAAAACCTGCCCAGGATTCATTTCCTTACTTGCTTGGTCTTTCACCATTAGAGTCTGGCTTTTGTCCTCCTGAGCCTGCACAGCATTGCAAGTCTTAGGCTACAACCATGAGATTAGTACTCAAAAGTGAAATGAGCACTGCTGGCAAGGTATTTTGGGGACAAAAGCTCTGATTTTTGTTTGTTTGGAGTTTTTTTGTCAAGTTGTATTTTGTCTGTTTTAGGATTATCCTTGAAAGCTCACACAGTATCAGATAAACACCAAAGCAAGTGCAGAAGTGACAACATGCTAGGGACAGGGCAAAAACTGTCAGACCTGTTCAAGCAGCCGCAGAACAACCTAATTACTCTCAGTGTGCTTCAGTGAAAGACAGCATGTGTCACTGTCCTATTAGCAAAGAATAAGTTTGAAATTACACCTTACCCAAAGCAAACACCAGTTGCAGTGAGGTAATGGGCTGAGCTCTGGGCACACTGCTGGGGTACCTCAGCTGAAATTGCAGCTTCTGGAAGTAAAAGGATGCTCAAGCTTATTTGTTTTTTAGGGATAAAGACAATGTTTTTAAATAATTGATATTATTTTCATGAGAAGAGGTTATTAATGAAATGCTAAGGCAATGGTTGGCCTGTCGTTGTAGAATGTTGTTCATCACTAATTGAATACCTAAAAACTAGTTACTAAATTTTTTGTATATGACTCTTTTGCTTAATTAGAACAAGTTCAGAAAAGAGCAACTTGATTGGAAGCTACGGAAATTGCTTCTGAGGAGATTAAAGAATTAAAATTCATAGCCTGGTGCGCAGATGATTATTGGGGGGGGAAATGATTCCTGAAGTATTAATGACAGTAAAAATATTCTTCATCTTAAAAATGGCTGAGAATGGATTAAAAATCCAGCCAGCTCCAAATCACATTTGTTTATCAGGAGGAAGACAAGAAGGCATCTCATTTATGGAATTTGGGTTTTGCCATGTGCATGCCAAGAAGCATGTGAAAACGAATTTCTCATGACCCACAAATTCTCTGTACATAGTGGAATATCTGCCTAAGCCATAAGCATGGATTGTATAGAAGGTGTGGTAAACCCCGCAAATCTACTAAAGAAAAATTTGATCCTTGCAGCAGCATAACACACTCAAAAGTGGTGTCTGAAGTTATGTTGAAGGTTCAAGACCTTGGGTTTCTGTGTTTTTTTGCTTCCCTCATTTCAGCATCTACAGGAGCCTCATGATGCTGTGCTTAGTTGGGCATTATAACGATTCCTCAGGGAATATCTGCAACCTTCCTTTAACTTACTTAAGTGTTAAGTCATTGTAAGCTCATTGCTCCTTTCAGGGTTGCTTTTGTCCTAAAGCTGCTTTCCAATTTGCCAGAACAGCAAAATTGCTGTTGCAGAAAAATTTCCATTGCATTCTATGGATCCTTAAATAACACTGTAGGTTCTTGCACTGGAATAGGGCTGTGAGACAGTGTTAGTTGCTGAAAAACATTAAGTTATGCCATTTCTTTCAACCCCTTCCCCATAAGTTTTTTTACTCTCTCTCTCTTTTGTGAAATATTGAGAGTCCAGCTCACAAAAGTTTCCAATTTCCTGAACAGGTAGTAATCTGCTTAACTTATGCTTTTAATGGCAGAATTAAGTCTTAAGAAGCCTCTGAGATTGCCTCTGAGAGTGAAAGCTCTGAATGAAAATGAAAAGAAAAAAAAATTAAAAGGAGGGAATAAAAAAGAAAATAAAAGGTCCTTTACCTTTCAATGTGGAGAATTACATGCATGTATATCCCTGTATCCTCATCCATTTCTTTTTTTTCTACTACTACCATGTATCAGGAGTAAACCTGTTTATCAGAAGTCATCTATATGTAGGTGAATTTCAGACCCAACACTGGAGAAGAGAAAAAATCTTCAGTGTCCCTGTTACAACCCACCACAGAGGGCAAGAAAAACCCAGGTTCTTGTTAATAGATCCCTTGGGATTTATTAGGGTGAAACATAACTGAATATATACATGTATTTATAAAGAAATATATGTAGGGTTTATTTTAGAACAATTTGGCTGCAATAGAAAGCAGCTATGTAGCCATTTTGGTTATTATCTCTAGTAATATAAAATCCTAAAAATAAAATCTAAGAAAATGTAGAAGGGAAAAGAAAGGAGGAAATGCTAAGAGTAGACAGATATTATCACACCTGGATCCATGAATGAGATTTGGTTGTTGCAATTTTGATGTCCACTGATTGAAGTGATGGTCCTAGTTTTGATCCATTGGGGGTGGAGGAAGCCTGCAAACACAAATTGCAGTGATTTAATGTACACTCAGGGTCAGGTGGGAATCCACACTGTGGATCACAGGACACTTAGAGAGTTGCTGATGGTATCTGACACCTTCTAAGACAGGACAGCTTTCTCTCTTGTCAAAGAGGCTGAGCCAGCTGTGCCCCATCAGGAGGAGTGAATACCCTCAGGTCTAAGTGTTCATGTCCTGGTACTTCCCTGGAAAGGAGTTTTCACATCTGAGTCCTTTTGGAAAGGATGATAAGAAGCACTATGCTGCCTTGCAGGATCTTCTTCTCATGGATCCCTTCCCATATGTGGCTCACACCCAGCTCGTTGCTGAGCAAAGGTCAGTTTGTCACGGCCATCCTCCAGTGGAGGCTGTGCACCCCTCTGGTGACTTTGGGTATGGTCAGCAGAGCACTCTGCTCTTTTTGCAAAAGGTCAGTAGTTCTGGGTCATTAACCATGTACATTCCAGCCTCTCACAAGGTGATATGGACTAATTCTGAACATTTATTTGGGAATGGTAACCACATGTTGCAGATCTCTAGTCAAACCTGTGCATGTTTCATATGTAGCACAAGTCTAATTATATAGAATTAAGGGACCAAATCAGGATTACAGCAGTTTCTTTAATGTGCTGCAAACATGTAATACCTCATCTTTACAGGACAAATACACTCGTTTTTTAACAAGTATATCAAATGTAGAAATATGTCAGCCTCTTCAGCCTTCATTTATAATACTTTCTGGTTGCTATGGTGAAATACAGTGCTTCACCTTTGGAGAAGCAAAGGAGAGAAATAGAGCATTTATTGTACATGGGTTATTCTATATCAGAGAAAGGTGCCACACAAAAAAAGAGCTGCACAATAGTGATGTTCTTATTACTGTGGTTAATAATACATTTATTTTTTCGTTTGGTTTAGTTGCTAACCATTCATTGAACCATAGAGAGCCAGAAACACCTGTTTTGAAACAGAGGTGTTGCAGACGATAGGTTGATGATATTAAATTGATGGATGGGTTGGAGGCTTGGATGATGAATATTCCTGGTTGTTACTATAATGTTGGCTTTTATTACTGGCATGCATGGTTCATTTATTTTCTCATTCATCACCACAGAAAACACCTTCTCTTTCTTTAGAAACTCATCTGAGGTACTCTAATTGTACAGCCCATAAATAAATGGCTTCCTAGAGGTATAGGCAAGCATGTGTGGATATAGTTATAATTTGGCTAACAGAAAATGACTGAATTAGGAGCTGTGAATGCTGCTACTCTGTTCCATCATTTCTACCAGCTTGATCTGTTGGCCTTCCAGTAGTTTTTTTATTTGTATGTATACAGAGATTGATAATGGTGTCCTCTTGATTCAACGTGTAATTTAAAAAATACTAGTGAAAGAAGAAACTCAGCAAGTCAGACATTACCATGTTTGTTCCAAATATGAAAAGACTGAAGAAACCACAGAAAAAAATTGTTTCCTTACATGCAGGAGAAGCATATCTTACAGGAGGGTGGGTCTCTACAGCTAACAAAGTAGTTTGGTGTGATTGGCCCTTAGTAGTTCCATTACACTGCACTTCTCCTGTGCAGACATACATTTGTGCTTTCAAATTTGGTAGTGGTCATTCCTGCTGCAACAAATACGATTTAATAATAATAAAAATAACAGGTCTGTAGGCTGAAGATACAGTTGCATAATTTAGAGGTAATTTTATTTGCCAAACAAGCCAGTGGGCTTTGCAGTAAAACAAACCAGAATTTGATTACTGACTATTACTAAATGTAATTTAACCTCATTTAGGAAACATATAGCTGCTCTTTAATCCTTCGCTAAACTTTAGTAAATTAAAATGCTACTGTTGCTCCCATGGACATTCCATTTAATTTACAAACTACTTGTACACAAAGTATTTTATACATATTTGTATAACATGCTGTATCAATTAGATTTTTGACAAATAAATCCACCTGTGTTATGTTATGAGGGGAATTGGCAATGGTTTTCTTGTGGAATTCCTTTCAGCTCCTGTTTTCAGATCAGAAATGGCAGCAGTCCTTTGATACAGATCAAAGCAAGAACAAAAGCTTAGAAGCAAGTGAGAGTCATAAGGTGAAAATGAAGAGAGGAAAAAAGAAATTAAATCCCACACCGTAGCCTAGAACCTTTATACAGCTATAACTACAATATTATATTAATGTAATTTACTTCTGAGATCAAACCTGTAGAAGCTTGGATATCATGTTTTCTTCCCTGATTACAAACCAGTGAAATTTGTCTTGCCAGTATAGATGTTGAATTTTTCCTTTCTCAGCCTGTATGCACTTACAGTCATTAAAATCTAGGACACTTAGTGTAAATATTAAAGATGATATATGGAGTCTGACAAATTTAATCTTTCATAATTACACTCTACCTTGCTCTTCTAGCTAGCAAAAGTTTCCCTGCAATGATGTCTGGATAAGTAATCTGCTAGAACACTTGAGCAGCTGCAGGGCTGGTGAGATGAACAAAGTGATTCCATACATTAACTTCATTTTTCTATACATTTTATGAAAGTTACATTATGTTCTGTGATTAGTTGTAGCAGCCTGCAAAGGAGATGTTGCATTCAAAATCATTTTACCCTGAGAATGGTTCTTGAAAAAACACGTTTATATTAATTTCTTCTCCTGGTTCTGGAAATGCTTTCTAGTGGACATCATTTTCTTCTGGAGAGCAAAGATAGAAACTTTTCTATGCAGAAAACTGCAGATTATTGCCTGTGACTGAATTTCTCGCTGGCTATCTAATAGGAGGATTAAGTTCACTATCCACCAGCTAACTTTCCTAATAAGCTCAGATTTGGCATGAGCAAGAAGCTGAAGATTTGCAGTTTATCTGACCTGTTTGTAGGTGCCCTTTCTGTGTTTGTTTGACCACTTCATTCTCTTCTGCCTGTCTAACACGTCCCTCTGGAATAAGAGAGCACAGAAAGAAGGGCAGCTAATTAATACTTCCAAATTTTGTTTCTATTTCTAACTCATCCGCAGTTTCCCTTTTCAGATACATTGGGGGAAAATATCAAATAGAGTCTAATGAACTGTTACTCCCAGCCAATTAAGACACACACACGCACGCAAATTAATTGCAATGTGGTACAGATTTTAGCAGCTAGGAAGGCAGTATAATTCAAGTCAATTAATGAATAGTAACAGATCCTTGCCTTGGAAACAGATCGGTTTTGGTCAGACCCATTGTGCACTAGACAATAGCAAATACAGAATGCCTGCACAGAAATAAAAACCATTCTCAGTATAAAGAGAAAAGTCTGAAAAGACTGATACTGCCTACAGGCAAATGTTAAAAAGAAAATATAGTGGAAAGACATTAAACACTCCAATCTAGTAGTGATCATGTAGGTTCTCTATAAGAGTCAGAAGAAATTTGAAAAGATTAGGAGTTTAAAACTTCCAGTAAAAATTTCTTGTAAACATTAAAATAAAAGTTGTTAAATTAAGGGAATTAAAAGAAAATACATGCTATTTATTGTACTAATTACAATGGCAGATATAATCCAAAACCGAGTGCTGACTGGGATTAGTATGAAAGAAATGTGATGATACCAGATAATTTTGAAAGGACTGGGTAACCATATTGAGTTGTAGGGAAATTTTATATCCTTATGTGTTAGTAATTGGTTTCTTATTAGGTATTATTTAAGTATTGCTGGAATTAAAAATTGCTTTATTCCTTAGTTGTTCAATTCTTAGCAACCTGTTGTTATTCTTAAGCATTTGCTACTTCATTTGATGTGTTAAATTAGATGGAGTTGTTTGTTTTTAAATGGCACATTTTCTCTATTCTTAGTCAACTTTAAAATTAATGAAATTTAATTTCTCATATCTAAGCTTTATAAAAAATATTTCTGAGTGTTTTTTTCTTCTTAGGGAAAATTGATGGTATTTTCCAAGTGTACAGCAATCAGTTACAAAATGTACATTGTGGATAACACAGTGTCTTATCTAAGGTGTCCTTTTTTATATTATTTGCATTCCACACATAATTGATTCTATTTAAAGTGGTTAGAGCAGCCAGTACTTATTTGGGATTGTTTGTGGAAAAATGTTAGGACTCCAGAATGGGATCATTCTTACAGATGCCACTAATATAGACAAATCTACTCTGTCCAGTTCAAAACTCATTTGGGATCTGTGCTTCCAGGTAATGTGTGTCTCCTACAGCACTTCAGCACAGGTTCCTCTTGAATATTTAGTTAGGAGAGAAAAACTTGTATTTGTTTTATGCAGAGGTCCTTGGTTGCAGCCAAAGCTCTCTGCCCAGTCTGGCCAGTTGTCTTCCCCTCTGGCTCATCTTTCAGCACACAAGGAGCAGCCTACTCCTGTACCTGTAATATTGCCTCCTTAGGGCTCTTCCAGCCTCCCTGGATCCTTTGCCCTTCAGGACTGCTTCCAGAAGGGCTCTCCCAACCTTATCAAGCCAATGTCTGTCCAGAGGTCCAAGGTGGCCTTTCTGTGGTGGCCCCTCCAGAGTTTCCTGAGAGCTGAGAACCCCCTTTCCCAATTGCTGTCCCTGAGATGGCCTGCAAGCACCCCATTATTCAGCAGATCCATGGGTCATCTCCCCTCATGAGCTCCCCCACCAGCTGTGTCAGGAAGGTGTCTGCCACACCCCAGGAACCTTCTAGACTGTCTGCTCACTGCTGTGTTGTGTTTTCAGAAGACATTTGGCAAGTTAAAGTCCCCCATGAGAACAAGGGCCAGCAATGACACCTCTCCCAGCTGCTTACAGAACATTTCGTGTGCCTCTTCATCCTCATTAGGTGGTAGCAGACTCCCACCATGGTATCTGCCCTCCAGGCCTTGCCCCTGATTCTCACTCATAAACACTCCACCCTATTGTCACCAACATTAAACTCTAGATAAACAAGATAATCAAGAAATCTAGATCATTATCTAGAAATCTAGATAATCAAGCATACAAAGAGTTGCTGTACATACAACAGAATGTTATTATCTCCTTATTCAAGATTGATTTAATTTTCAAATATTTTGGGGCATGGATTTTTTGAAATTGAACTTCTTCCAGAAGTATTCATATCTCTAAGTAGCATTAATGTTTTAATCTGTTGCATGGCATATTGCAGGAAGGATTTCATGTATCACTTTCTCTTTTCCACATAGCTTCTTATCCTTGCTGCTTTACTTTCTAGTGTTAAGTCTTGGAGACTCACAAATTCAGTGTATGGTACCCCTAACTTAAACAATTATCATGAGAAACAACAGGAAAAGTCTATTTCTTTTTTTTAAGGAGGTATTCTCTGAAGTCAGTAATCAGTTACATTAATTCAAGTGGATGTTTTCAGCTTTTTTTAAAATTTAAACATTCTTATGTAACTCATTTACTGTGTAGGTAGAATTGGCTCCTAAAACTCAAAATCAAACTCAAAATCTTTCTCCCTTTCACCTTTTTTAAGAGGTCCAGGCCTTTCCTCTTGTATGAAAGCAGAAAAAAAAACCTTGGGACCACTTCTTACTTGGCCAGCAGTGGGTTGGCACCTTCAGTGGTGGAGTAGAAGGGCCTCTGCTCCCAAGAGTGGGCAGCTCAAGAACACAAGGTAGACTAAACCTTAGGAAAAGAAAAATGTGGACTGACAGATTTCTCCATTTTATAATTTCCCTGAGACCATTTATTAAGATAAATAAGGCCTCTTTCACTGCTATAGCGTGAGCATGACATTATATTAGGATTATTGTTTCTGCAATACTGTAAACATTTGTTCATGCTTTGTCATTGAAGAAAAAACCCCACAAATTTAAGAAAAAGAACAGCCTAAGTGGGAATAACCTCAAGGAGTAAATAGAAGCCAGAGATGAGAATGAGTCTGAGATTGACATGTCAGAGCCTTAAAAGGACAAGATGATGATATGGAGTACCTAGAAATTGTAAAGAGGAAACAAGGTATTACTTTTCTTTTAAGTGGAGAAGAACTGAACAGGAAAATTAATTCAATCATTAGTATGGAATATGAGGTATAAAGTAATGACATATTTGGAAGGTGCAAACATGGGATTGCGTATTTGGTTTGACTTATTTTTACCATGCTTTCCTCTTAAGATCCTGTTTTAGCTTTACAGGTTAATGAGAAAGTGAACTGGCACTCAGATTGAGAGCATGTAAAAAAAATACAAGTCTCACAACATTCTTGTATTAAATACTCAGAGGTGTAAAATCAAAGAATATTCCTGCTTATATATTGACTAGATATAACCTAAAATTAACTGAAGTACACACATACATTTTTGAATGAATAAAAATATGTAGATTCTAGAGTTCTGCTTACATTGTCCTTCAATGCCTACAGACTTCAAAGAAAACCAAAAAAAGCTGGTAATAAATTCTAGATTAGATATTTCTTTCTCTATGTGGTAGCCCATAAAAAATAGATTGTTAATGTTACAACTCATTGCACTAATTTAAAATTATAATGACTTTTTGAACAAAAATAGAAGTACCTGAACTGCTTGATAGTTAGCAAAAATTTTTTCTA
Source organism: Prinia subflava (assembly GCF_021018805.1). Taxonomy (NCBI): domain Eukaryota; kingdom Metazoa; phylum Chordata; class Aves; order Passeriformes; family Cisticolidae; genus Prinia; species Prinia subflava. The sequence continues at coordinate 16,568,450 of NC_086253.1, read as the reverse complement.
GTCGAAAGAGTGTAGCAACCTGAGTAGTTATACTGGACATCATTCTTTTTAGTGTTAAAACAGATGTTTTAATTAAGAGAAGTGTCTAAAATCTTTTTTTTTTCTGAGGCTTCCCTTCACTTTATTGTTGTGCCTTGTATAGCAATGGACAGGATTTATTTAAATTTTTAGGATGGGCACAAGGGCATTTAGGCATAACCTTTTATTGGTTATGCATGTGCTGCATAAATATTCTTCAGAGGGTATTTCTCACACTGGGTATCCTCTTGGTAATCACATAAATAAACACAGGACAATTAGTTTTATACAGACTGTTTGATAAATCAGCTGGGATTCTTTTCCCCCTGATGTGCAGCCTGCGCAAGATCTTCCCAGGAAAACGCCTCATACCCATTAATGAATATCAGAGTTTGGGGTTCAGCAGTTCTAGGTTCATGTCCTGAGGCAGAAAAGCCCTGTTTTGTTTCTTAATCGATAAAGAATACATTCTTCCTGGCTGTGGATCAGGGCTTTGGGCTGTGCAGGTCTCCTTGACAGCACTATGTTTTGCTAGCTGGAGGCACTGATCATGCTGATGTGTATTTCTTTAATTTCCATTCTCACTTTCAGTGAAGATTTAATTAGACTCTGGCGATGCTTAAGAAGGGGAAGGGGCAGCGTTTCTCTGATCATTGTTCTCTCCAATGCAGAGGGCGGCAGTTTTCTGACATGCAGCATTTGGCAGGTGCAAACAGATGTGTGTCTTTACCAAACTGTGATTGCTCGAACTTAGCAAGAACTGCGCTGAGAGAGGCTGGGGAAGGCTGTGAGGCTGGGGAGCACCGCAGCGGCTGGGAGCGCCGGAGCTCTGAGTGCTGATAGCAGCCTGCTCCCTGTGCAAGTTTCCAGAGAGCTTTTCCTCTTGGCACTGACACAGCCAAGGCTCTGCTCGACACAGATGTTCCTCCAGCAGCTCTCAGTAAGGCTGCTCCACGGATACAATGTCATGCCCAGAGGTGCGTGGTCCACCTCAGCCTTCTAGGAGGACTCGCTACTGATGAAATCAAATGCTTAGAGAGGCATGAGATGCGGGGCTTTATCTAACATTTTAGCTCAGCTACAGTGGCTGCTGAACTGCCACTGCTCGGTATAGTGGTGCTTTACACCACTGCAAATTTCTTCAAACTCTTGGTGAAATCCTCTAATTTCCCTCTGATTGCAAACCCGTGTGAAGACTGGAATGATTTGCCTGTTGGAAGAATGTTGACTCTCGAGTGGGAGTCGGAGGGACTACAAACAGTGGGTATTGTTGTGATTATATTTGCATCTCTGAAGCTGCTTCATTTGCTGGGACTGATTGATTTTTCAGAAGGTAAAGTGGTCACTCGCAGTTTGTGCTGTTTGTAGGTTTGGTGTGTGATAAGCTAAAATAGAGAGCATCAGCTATAAAAGCTGGGAAATGAAAAAAAAAAAGTGAAAATAATAGACTAATAACCTTGGTTTGCCTCTGTTGCTTTTCCTTTGTTATGGAAAACAGAAGTAGATGCTAGCAAAAGATTATTTTACCATTAATTTACAACTGTGAGAGGATGTTCATTAAAAAAAAATAAAATAGTGAACATAATACCTGTCAGTTGCCTTTGAAAGGTGTTCAGTGCTACTGAACTAGATAGATTTTACTTAGTTCATGTTTACAAAATGCTTTGCTCTTCTGATTTATGATGCAATTACAATTTTCTTTTGTAAAAGTATCTGTGTTTTAAAAATCTGTTTCATAGTTAAATGCAATCCACTGTTATTACAGGATGAGCCTTAGGATCAAGCCTGCCCTACATCTTTAAAAAAAAGGCATAGATGCCAACATTAAATGTGTGTATTTAAAATATATATCAATCATATATGTTTTAAAATTCCTGTTGCTTGCTCAGAATTTTGTCTGTGCTCTACTATATGGGTCATATAATTTCATCTACTCCCAAAGAGGGCTTCACATTAATTTATTACGACTTCTATCTCTAAACAAAGTGAGGGTTTTTTCACATTTTATAGAAATAAGCTATTTTAGGTCAGTTATGAGTGAGATTTTTAGCTGTCTTTTCAAGTTTTTCACAAAATGTCTACTCAGTCACTGAAGCCTTTGCTTAAAAATACTTGCTTTTGTCATTATGTTTGCTCAAGTCAGTCCAGACCAATCCTTTTTGCTGGGTAACTGCTTTCAGTCAGAATCACACAGCCAAGGGGAGCACTCCAGTTTTCTGAAACATTAACTTTTCATCATAGAAGAGGATCTTTGATAGATGTAGATTCACATAATCACCTCATAAAATTGTTCAGTGCTGATAACATTTGAAATATTTAGCACTTATATAGTTTCTGAACTACTGAAATAAATCATCTTTCAAACTTTATGTGGTGAGAATATATATTTTCTTTGTTACTATACAATGTATTGGTTATGGAATTACTTTTTCAGTTCTAAACAATGGGTAATTTACCCCTCAGAGCAGTGCTCACTTTTGGGTTTTTTGATTCTCTGGATGTGTAACATCTGTGACATGTAAAAAAAATCATTGTGGTTATGGACTAGCTTCAGCTTTATTTCCTATGGTAACAAATAGGGAAAAAAAGATTGAAATGCAATATTACTCTTGTTTAGCATATGTAGAGTTAGATCCTTTTGCTGATTTCTCACGGATATTTCCAATACGTTTGTGGGAAAAGATTTTATGTGATTTCAACTCTATTAAATCACTTAAACCCCACCCCCCCCCCCCCCCAAAGACTGCTGGTACAAATTACACTGATTTTAATAATAAAAATATTTTCAAGGTGTTCTATCAATTGAAGTACACCTTTTTGTTCTAATGCACCCATTAGTGTCATGGTATTTCTTCATATGACAATAATTTCACTCAAAAGTAGCTAGCAGTATAAACCAATCCCTAAATGTTAAAAGGTTAAACTATGTAAGGTACAGTTGATTTATTTATAATTGCAGTGTGAATAACTCCAGTGACTTGAGGGATTTCCAGTTCCCCTGAGGCTGATAAGTGCTAATCAACTCTTCCATGTTTGGGTACCACCACTACATTAAACAAGAATTCTGCCCCAAATGGTTAAGGAATATTTTATAGTGTGTGCAGAACTAGTGTTCACCTACTTGTTCACCTACTGAATGCAAGGAAAGGTTTTCTGTTCATATCCAAGGAGGAGCACATTTAAGCTGCCAGCTTGATCTGGAAACCGAAATAAGCAGTGAGTCCTCCCCTTCTACCACATGCAGACAGGACATGGGTCATAAGCTGGAACAAATCTGTTCCCATAGTTAGGCTTTCTGATGCCTTAGCATGCTTAACATCTGTGCTACATTGACTTGTACTGCAAATATCACTGAAAGAAATGACAGCATGCCTAATGTTTACCATTACCGGGCAGAGAAGACAGATAAAGGACAAATCCTTAGTTACTATCTTACTACAATTCCACTGATTTTAGTGCAGTTATGGTGAAGAAGAGCCTGACTTGCCCTCATCTCCATGAGAAAATGGGATAACCCAGTCAATCTGCTTAGTTTTACTGAAGACACTGAACCACAGAATTAACTAGGTTGGAAAAGACCTTTGACATCATCAAGCCTAACCTGTATTACAGCATCCAACAATTGGCAGGACAGAGAGAAACCTGATTTTGTCCTGTGTCCCAAAGTAGAGACTATGTTATTCTGCTTCATCCATTCTTCACTTTCCAATAAGTAAAAAACAGACCTGAATGAAGACAAAGCTGGCTTCACTGGAGCCAGCAAGCTGTTTCAGTTAAAAGGACAGAATTGAATCAATGCAGCTTTTACTAGGAGAGACTGAACCTCCCTTTCCCTCTCCTTCCATTACTTTGAAAGTGGTTTGACACTGACCATTATCTTCCCTCCAGCTTCTTTGCCCAGAGCTTTTTCTGCTGGGCAGCTTCACTCTAGAGCTTTAGTTTTGTTACCCAAGCTGGAAGGGGAGGAGAGCAGGGAGATCAAACTGAAGCAATGAATCAGAACAGTAAAGCAACCGGGCCAGGCTTAGAGGGAATTCATCCACCAGAAACTTGGAGGGGAGAGGTGGCAAAATGAGGGATTCACTTTGCATTTCTGTGTCCAGAACAGCTGTCAAGTAGTAGCTATGCAAAGAGATTATGTAAACGTGTGAGCAACTTTTTAAAAATCAGGGAACTGCATAAATCAAAGTCTTGGAAAGGAGAAACTCTGTGCCTTTTCTTATATCATGCACTGATTGTATCTCGAAACAGGTCTCTTACAGAAATGTTTTTCTTTTACACGTGAATAGAATCAGCCATTCTTGCAATCTATTTTAGACTCCCTTATTAGTTTCTTATTCCTTACAGTAATCTCTAACAGTCTCCAGAGCTTGTTATCTTTCAAATGCCTATTCAGATATAAATGTCATGTTTGGCAGGTGAATGTCCTATGAACTCCATGCCTTGTGGTTGATAGGGCTCACTGGAGTCTCTATGTCTTTAAACTCCATAGGCTATCGAGGGTAGGTGAGAATGTTTGATCTTTAGTTTCTCCTACTGTGATGAAAAAAACAGTTCACTTGCAGTTATCAATAAACATATTTGGCTGCAAAGTTGGCTTTGTGAGTAAATAATTTGTTGCTTTAGCTACAAATTGGAAATTGGTTCAGGGGGTATATAGTGGTAGTTTTTAATAGACGTAGTCTTCTGCATTCGTATATATCTGCTCTATCTTCTCAGGTACAGAAAGGTAGGGGTTTTTTCTATCTAGTCTAATCTGGATGGACAGAAGTCACCTCCAGTCCAAAAGTCATGTTAGTGAATTTCTATCTGTTCTGTCACACAAACTGCTAAAATGTGGCCTCTTTCATAGTTCAGACACTTAAAAGCACAGAGAGGATGTTAGGTCTGTCTGCAGCCATCTGTGTTAACATGTTGTTAGTTACCCTCATGGCTTAGCAAAACCAGTAAGGTTTAAAATATTGTCTGATATGGGGAAAGACACACTGCTGAGAAATTCTCTATTGTATCATATTGTCTAAGAAAAAGAACATCAAAAACCATGGGAGTTTTCTTCTCTGCATGTGGCTGACATGAATGATCCTAATTGGAATGTCCTCTCCATCCACTGGAAGCTGTGCTACAAATCCAGCTTCCATCAGACTCTCCTATGTTGCTGACTTTCCTATGTTGCTCCCTCTCCTGTGTAGCTTCTTTCAGCTAATGCAGCAATTGTGCAAATTCCACAATAAACAGAAAGGCAAAAACATGCCATGCAGCAGTGCCTGTCCCCTTGCCTTTTCTCAGCAGCTGCTGTTAACACCTGTTCTCAGAAAGATGTTCAGTTAACATGTGGTGAAATGACCACCTCCTACTTGTTCTTTTCTTCTCCAGACAATGAAGAATTGACAGAACTAGTTTTTTTCTGAGTAACCCAACCCTCCTTGTAAACCTTGACAGACATTCTGGATTCAAGGTCTCTAAAAGAGAGTCAGTCTATAGAAGTATCTATAGATTGCACAGCAGAGAAGAGTTACTTCAGAAGAGCACACGTGCAACTGCATTCAGTTGCTGCTTCAAATCCAACCTAGATCCAAGTAGATGTAAAAACTGAGCTGTGAATTTCAATATGCTCATTTATATAGATGTATTTCTGTATGCTTATGTTGGATGCAAGACAAGCTTTGCAACTTACTGAAACTTGTGACCATCTTAATACCCAGCCTCAGGGTTGGTTTGATGATGTTCTATTTACTCTCCACCTCTCTCAAAAAGTAGGCTCTTCCAGGCTTGGGAGAATGGTTGTGTTTGGAAAGCAGTGTCTTGATTATCCTTAACACTAATTTATTGAAAATGAAATTTTTACTTTGTTTTGCTTTTCTCTTAGTTTAGTGGTTTTTCTACCTGGCTCTAATGATGTGACACACAAATGACATAAAAGTGTGAAGAAAAGTGTTTGGTAAAGAACAGCAAAATCATTCTTTCATGTCAAAATTAGAGAAATCAAGCTTTTATCAAAATAGGAATAAAATGGGTCAATTTATGTAAAAGTTTTGAGGAAGGGCCTGTTGGTTTATGAAGATCTTTTCATCAGCTGCTCTCCATGGACTTCTTCAGGGAATTTTATCCTCCAGATCAACTAAATCACTGTGGAATGGATCACTTTAGATCCACATCAGTCTGAATTAAAAATCTAGATGCTGTGTGAAAAATGGTGAGAAATATTTAAGAGATGTTACAAATATTACCAGGAATATTTCTGTAAGAATAACATATGTCCTATCTCTTCATGTGGGAGTTCACAGATCCTCTCTGGTTCAGGATCATACAGGATATTTGCCTTCTAACTTTTGGCCACACTGTTCTGGGTAAACCCTTTCCTGCAGTAATTAGATCCTCTACTTTGTAGCCTTGATTTTTTTTTTCAAGAAAGTATTCATACTAATAGTCATTTTAGATTGACTATGTGCAGGTAGAGAACTTCCTCATTGTATTTATTTTCACAAAGATAGAGTTGCTTTTGAGCATCATTTGAAGTTTCTGTTATTCTGAGTATTCATCTTAAGGAGGTTATTTATCCAGATATATCTTGGCCATTTCTGGCCAAAATCCATATATTTTGAAAGGAAAGGAGGTATTTCTCCCAAAATATAAATACAATCAGACAAAACAAAGGTAAATGACACATATTTGATGCCTGCAGCAAAGTCTACATCTAACCACCTTGCATCTCAGAGCTTGGATACCAGGAGCTCCCTCCTGGTATAATGCCCTGATTAAGCATTTTCCTTGTCCTTTATGCCACAGCTCCATGCCCAGGCTGCTTTTAAAATGTAGCTCTGGATAAAATAATTCATTTTAGGATGACAAAAATTTGATATGACAAAATATGCTTCTGAAAAACAACTGCACTTGGTCAGCTGACAATAGGTGTGGAGAGAAAAGCATTGCCTACTCTCTAATGTACTTTAGTGCTGAGAACCTAGAAGGCCTTGCTGTTGGAATGAGATATTTGCAGACATGAATAATCATTGCCTAAAATTCTATAGAATAAGATTGAATATACACAATGATGGAATGACTGAATGAAAAAAAATCCATAATAATTTACTGACTAGAAATAATGCATTCACCTTTTATCTCTTGAATCTTAAATTATTTTTTTCTATTTTTGATGCTTTTGATCAGAATTCTTTGGTCTTTTTTATTAATGAGATATGGGAGATACTTGGTGATTTTGTAGGGATTTATGTATCTGATTATGTGTAGACTTATTTGAAACATTGAAATTTACAAAGCAACTGAATCTCTTTCATATAATGCAAAAATAATAACATAATTTGGAGATAACATGCTACAATTTTATTGTTTAGTATGCATTTTAGCTCATAATAAAAATACTTACAGAATTACCTTGGGGAAAAACTGCAAAAGCAGCCATAAAGCTCCTTTTGCAGTCTCATCTGTATATCTGCTTTGTGTTATTAGAGGAGTATGAAGAGGCACAAATGAGAGAATTCTGTTTATAGAAGTGAAATATGGCCTTCCAAAGTCTCGTCAGTGAACTTTTAGAAATAGCAAGAGTAGATTGATCACACATATGTATGCATGTGTGTACGTTTTGTGAAGGAAGAGGAATAATCATAAATGAAGACTTTGTTTACCAGATTTTAACAGCAAGTACTTTTTAACAGATATCTCAAGAAAACCAGTATAACATGGAAAGTCTGACATAGGTACGAATAGGTCAATTTAATGTTTCTTTAAAAAAAAAAACAACACTATTGATCAATGTCTGTAAATTATGTTACCACTAAATAATATATATATTCATGTTAAAATGGTAGGATACAGTTCAGATTGATTATTTTATAATTGCTTGTAAGTAGATTGATTGATTCCATATGTGCATTTGACTGATTTTTAAATGTATATATAGATGAAGAGACCTTGACTATTTCTGATAAATATCTACCCTTCTTTTGAGAACATTTTCAGTCTTCTACTAATCACTCAAGAAAGAATAAGTTACGTCATATGAAACAAATACTTATTTACACAACACATCTTTCATACATTAGAAGAAAGTATATTGATCACTGAAATGAGTCAACCCAAAATGAAATGCAACAGTTCAGTGACTGTTTTGTGATTCTCCCAAAGGAGGCTTGTTCCTTGCAGCTACAACTGCTGGGTTTGAAGTGGCAGAGTGGAATTAAAGAAATTTGAGAAAATACAGTTGAGAAGAAAGGGCAAAAAGAGTCTCGTTTGCTTAGTGATCAACCACCAAATGAATAAGTAGCAAGGTAATGAGGGTCTCAATTTTTTTTTTTTTAATTAAATAGAAAAGTTGGGAAAATAATTAGGCTCATGAGTTTCAGAGAGTTAGATTCCAATATGTCATATTTCAATCAATTTACATTTAAGCATATACTCTGTACAAGGAGAGGAAATGTGGCATTCCCTGCTCAAAACCCAATTTTATATTTCTGAGTGATCTAATGGGAACTCCCTACTAATCTGTGTTTCTTCAGACAGTCATGGTGCCAGAGGGGTTGGTTTCAGCCTAGATGTATCTGAAAAATGCAGCCATAATGTTTAACCTGTGTTCTAGCAGTTTGATCTGTGTCCTCCTTGTACTGTAAATACTTTAGGTTTCTTTATTTCTCAGTAAAAGACTGTGTTCTGGTTTTTTTATGTCATGATGAAATTTGAGCTAAGGCAAAACGTGTACGTTAACATCTGTCTTGCAAAGTTATATTTATGAAGAAATTATCTGAATTTCTTCCTTTGAGACAGTAAGAGAAGAATATCCCACTTGATGTGAAATAACACTCCTGGGGAAAGGTATAATTTTCTACAAGGGGTAGAGCAGTGGCATTCTTTACATTGACATACTTACTGCTAGTTACTTTTTATAAGAATGTTTGTGATTTATGTCCTTAGACTATTGGCTAATCTGCAATCAGCATTGCCTGATAGTTCTGTAGTTTGAATTGTTTATAAGTGTCTTCATTATTTCCCTGTCAGACAGGTACCAATTGTCAGCAACTTCAGTTACATAATTAAAATAATCACAAAAAAGTAGACAGCTGAGTTGGCATCCAGGAACTCTCATTGTGATTTCTTTCCTTTTTGACCTTAGAAAATCCAGAAAATCATGAAAATTTTACTTTTTAACTCACAAGTTGTTGTGAGAATGAGTATAGGTTGACAAAGTGGCATCCAGTGCTAGAGTGGTGAGGCCATATGACGAGTATTGAGAGACAGAACATCGAGATCTCTCTCAATCTCAATGTCAAAATCCAGGTTTGAAACTTGAATGTGGTGAGTGACAATAGCTTCAAACTGTTGATATGTTTTAAACCAAAACATCACTCTTAATCCAGATAGAAAGGTGTTGGCATTAGACAATATCCAAGACTTCTTGTTCTTTACTAGGAATAGAGTGTATTGTCTTGTTGAGAAAGCAGGTAGTGTCATCTCATATTCAATAAAAAACTGTTTTAGAATAAATTACAGTAAGATTTGACTGTAGCATAGTGAGTACCTTATGTTGTACCCTTATGCACTATCTGCAGTTACAAATGCTTCATATTACCTATTCTTCTTAATAGAAACGTTTCTCCTTTGTTTATTATGAATAATGTATTTGTTTGAACTCATATGTATATATGTATAGAGAGGTATACACTCCTTTATGAGATATGTAGCACATAGAATGCATTTATATATATATGCAATGAAATACGTATGGGAAATAATTTTAAATTTATGGTGTACTAAGTGCGGGTAGATGAATTTGCCATATTTCACTGGCTGCAAATTAAAAAAAATGTCTTAGGTGGTTGTTTGAAATATTTCAAATACAGGGCTTATTTCTCAGTATCTTACTCATGTGAATAGTTTTTTAATACAACATATTTGTAAAAAAAAATTTAATTTCAGCATGAGATTTTTTTTGTTATGAAAATGTCATTTTCCTATGGATTCCATTTTCCCATACATGGGAAAGAGAATTAATTCCAATTTAAAATTGTAAAATAAATTGTAAATAATTTGAAAGATTTTCTTTTTCTCAGTTTAATGTTGTATATAGGGTTTTTCTTGTTATATTTCAATAATGATGCACTGCAAATAGATTTTTCTTTGTTGTATTTCAATAATAAGTATATGCCTCACATTGCTTGAGTTCTTTCTCCCTTTGGGCAGCCATTTGTCCTCATTACTGAAGTCACTAAATGGAGCCAAATCAGTAACAAAATACATTAATACCCCAAATTATTATTGCAAGTTAACAGATCCTGATCCTTACGTAGATCAGAAAACTGTAACTTTTCTAGTTGTTCTTCTCAGTTGAAAAAGGCTAATGCATTGTAGTAAATACAGTGCATGTAGTGTAGAGACTTCCATATGCCCATCACTTTACCCTCTCAGAATATTGTGCACAAAACAGCATTCCAAATATAACAACCAAGACAAAGGTGTAGGCTGCTTTTATGGAAGTAGAGAACCTCAGTGTATTATCAATAGATAGATGCTTCATTGTGTACCCATATATTACTATGAATTTGTGCTTTTAGCTTCTTTCCAAATGGAGACAAAATTGCTGAAAATAATGTTATTAAAAGCTTTTCTACAGATCTCTTTTATCTTGCCAGGTTATACTTGTATCTCATAGACAAACACTTGAATAGAAGTATCTGAAGTATTACAATTAAGTAAAATCCTGAGTGGCAAATTCTTGCTCTTATGAATTTTATTAAATGGTGCAATTTTGTGTTATTTGTATAACAAGAGGCAGTAGTTGCAACAATTCTAATGGTTATTATTTTAAAAATTAGATTTTCTGCCTAAAGGCTGTAGAGTTCAGGGCTGTTTCTCTTTGTACCACTTCGGAAGCAGCCAGAGAGAAGGCTGGCAACACAGGGAGCAGCAATCTCATTCTCTGCTGCTGGGAAGGAGCAAGCAGCAGCAGGTCAATGTTCGTGGCAGCTCATACTTCCTGCACACTGCCCGGCATCCTAATCCGGGATATGTGGTGGGAGGGAGAGAGGGGAGTCCAGTGCAGTGCCCACATGAATAGAAAACAGGACAGAGTGGGTTCTCCAGTCCTCCAGAGAGCTGAGGAGGTGGCAAATGAGATAACATTTGCAACAGCATGACTGAGCATGAGAGTGTGTGCTGTATGGACAGGTCAGCCATGCCCAGAAGCAGCACAATGGATGCACATTTTTAAGGAGGGCTCAGGACTGTAAGAGGTTAATTCATTAACCACAGCAGGGTTTGTTAAGGACCTGATGATGTTAGCAGCCTTTTAAGAGTGGATGGAAACAAGAACTAACACAAGGGTGGGGGAGTGCAGATGCAACACCAAAAAATCAAACTGTTCAGGATTTTCTGTTCTTGCTGTTTTTCCAGGGAAGTATAGTTATTCACTGTATTGGATGACAAGTGAACACTTGAAAGCCAACTGGTTTCAAGCAAAGAAGCCTGGCAATGCAGGAGTACAAATGCAGATGCTCCATTTTTTAGAAGGCTTGAACTATGAGTTTTGGGGCAGATCTCAGAGGAAACTTTAGCAAATTAGGCCAATTCAGTTCCTAGATATTGATCTTTGTGACCTAGTTTAGACACCTTCATTTGAAAATGTAGTTTAAGTACTAGTGATTCTTTGCATACTATTTATCCTGAATATAAAATCCTTTTCTTTTTTGATGTTTTTTATATTTTTTAAGTTGTATGATCATGTCTCCATTCATGCAGATGAATCCAGACATGTCTAAATCTTGTGGTTCGGTGTGGAGTGTAGTGGACTCACATATCCAGGAAGCTGCCTGAAAAGTACATTAAATTAGTTTACACTGAGAAAAGAGTTTCTGTAGTCTTGATTTTTGAAAAATCTCCCTCATTTTGTTTCGATAGAGACTAGTCTTACACTGCAGGAAGTATGAAGCATTATTTAACACCAAGTGATTCACAGTGTGTTACTACTGTACTACACGTTGTACATTTCTGAGGAAAAATTACCTTAATAATGGCTTTATTACTTGAATCCCATGATAATTTAATTCATAAATTCTTGCTTTGCAATGTATTTGGGAATGGTTAAGAGAGTGTAATTCTAAAAATTGATGGAACCCTGTGCTATCTCTAGCTGGATATTTAAAAAGAAAAGGAATATTATTCATATTTTCTGTTGCTTTATTTTCAATTGTGATCTTTTTTAAAAAAAAATCTCTAAGTTGAAACCTTTTTTCCTGAAAAGTTATAGAGAGGATTTTTGCTATAAGTCTTCTTGGCTCATTATGCAAAGGAGAAAGAAGAAGAAAGTTAGCAAGTTAGAATTGAGGTTTTGCTTATTTTTATTTAATGATTATGTAGAGAAACTGAAGACAAACTTTTCACAGAACTAAAACTCAGGAATTCATGGGGTTGATAGGAACTGACAGAATATGGTGAGCCTTCATCTGACTTAATGCTTTCTGATTAACTCATTTAATATCCATTTTACTGTTTGATAAATATTTTACACTTAAATCATGTTGTTCATTCCCAATGCTTGCAAAAAAAAAAAAGGATCTCTGTATCTGTAAATCTCTACGTTCTTACCCTAAATGTATTCCTTTAATATATATTTATCCTCTCACCATCCTAAGGAGTTTGCACTTTTCAAGAGTGCAGAGAAGGTTTAAAAGCAGACAGGTACCAAGCTCTTTTAAAGCTGGGATCCAGAGAAACTCAATAGTGGGCACATTCTAAAAGAAAACATTCATGTGACTACCCATCTCTTTTGAAATTTTCACCCATGTCTGTCTGCCTTAATAAATTAGTAGGGTGGAAAGCTCTTGAAAAATAATTGTACTAAGCTGGTACATATGTTAAGACACAGAGAGGTGTTTAAGGGCTAAAAGCAGATAAAAGTTGGATATCTGAACTTCCTGTCCTTCTCTAAAGACATGAATTGCACTCTGGTTTTTCATACTGCCAGATATGTGTGTGTTTTCCTCTGGCACATCTTCCTTTCCAGTTAGTAAACATCCCATTTCCAAAACATTGCTTTACACAACAGAGGACAATCTGAGTAATTTGTATGTATGGCAGTTTCATGATAACTCAAATGGGCTCCAGGCTGGGTATGCTTTGGGTAAATCATTAATCTTCCTTGAATTATCATATCTTTAAATGTGCAAATGTCCATTAGGTATATGAAATTAATCATGTAATGTGATATATTTAACAAATTAATGTGGTCATGTCTGTGTGTAATGAGGAAGGCAAACACACGACATATTTACTTTCCGTAGTGCTATGGTTGTGTTCTTGCAATAGATGTTGGGATTTTCTAAAAATTGTTTTTGTCTGCAGATAATTTTTTATTTTAATTCCAATTTTTCCTGCACACACACATGCCACACCCCTAGTTTTCCACCTCCAAAAAGGCTGGTGTGTTATCTGGTTTTCAGCTGATTCAGCTGGTTTTGTGGAAGATCAGCCAGCACTAAATGCTCAATAACTATGTTTCACTTAGTGTCTGTCAGTTCCTATGTTTGACACCAGCCAGCTATGTATCATTCAACAGCAGGATAGGAAGTGTCTCTGAAAGTGCTATTTTAAATTAGAAGTGAAAGCTTAGATTTTTTTCACTTCAATCACCACATCTGTCATCCTGCAGTCCTCAGAAATGCCGTGATTGTCGATTGGAGTGAGAGGAGGATGGGAGCAACCTCTGAGTAGCTCAGTGTTACCTTATTTCTTGTCCTTTGCTTAAACCAACACATTAAAGGCCAAGTTGTTATACTAACGTAAGAGTTAAAATTAACTTTTAAAATGCACTTATTGATGTTATGGTAACAGATAGTGTTTTATTTCAATCAATGTATACAATACCATTTGTTGATGCTACATGTTCTAATTTTTTCCCTTACCTTCCTAGAAGTAGTAGGACATTAAAAATTAAATGGCAAAAATGAATTTAAACTTTTCTGATTTACAGCTGTTGCTGAAGGGGTTACATTCATGAGAAAGACTGGGCTGGGATTAACTAAAGTGATTCTCCTGCAAAATTATTATGACTATATGATTAGGTACTGGATTATGAAGGTGTGAATGTGTGATATGCAGTAGAAGTGTAAGAGGCTTAAAGAAGGAAAGCAGGACTGTTTGTCAAATGTATGTCAAAAATATCACATGACAGTCCCATAGTTTAAGATTGTATTTCAAAAATCTATTTAAAATGAAGTTGAGTCAAAATGATCTGAGGGTTGACTACAGAGCTCTTTAATGGTGGGGTTTTTTTGGGTTTTTTTTGTTTGTTTGTTTGTTTTTTGTTTTTTGTTTTTGTGGTTGTATGTTGAAATAATGAGTAACAAAAATACTTCCTGGAGCAAGAATGATCTAAATATTGCAAACGTTAGTCACCAAGACAATATTTGCCCACAAAGTCTTGAAACACCACTAGGAACTCTAATTAAAAAATAAGGAAAGAAACTATGACTAATTATTAATCTCCAAACTAAGCTGGTAGAATTAATTGAAAAATAATGGTAACTGTCAAAGCAAACTAAAAAGGTACAATTTCTGCCAATATTTATTGGATTAGATCTTCCTGTTTTCTCTAAGCTGGGTACTGCAGTGGTGCTGCCTTATCTTCTGCTAGCTGTGTCCACAGGCTGGGTCTGCACAGCAGCACTGTCCTCGTGTAAAGCTCTGTCTCTGCTCACTTTAACCTTCAGTCTAACGCTGGCTCCACATGACAGAGAGCCCTGCACACCTCTGGCCTGGGAGCCAGCGCTGCCACAGGGCCGGGGGAGTTGGCAGGGTGTGTTGCTCTGGAGACAGACAACCTCTTTCCTCCCCTTTCCCTATGTGTATTTAAAATACACTCAGTGCTATGTACACATCATCAGCAAAGCAAATTTCAGACAGCAGAGAATATGAATAATATTTTCAAAGTAATCGAAATGAACTTCAGGCTAAAAAACCTCTCTCTTATTATTCCTTCTTCAACAATATTTTAAATTAGGTTAATACATGCTGAGGCATTTTACCTGTCACATTCAAATGAAAGCAGTGAGCCATATGCTGGTTACTTTTCTGAAAACCTGTTTCATGTGAAAGCTATTTTTAATAAGAACACCCAGTTGTGATGGTTCACGGTATACATTTATCATGTATAGCTACTCAGGACCTGTCCTGCATTTTCTGCCAATTTCTTCATGAAGAACCCTCGATTATAATCTTCATTGTTAAAGCTGTCAGGAGTTTAGAATACATAAGAAATGCAAAATGTGCCCTCCTTATTGTTATCAGCAAAACAGTGATCTTCAGACAATATGAATGAATTACTATTTTTCAAAGACTAGAAAGGTCAGCTTCTACCTCTCTGTTCTTTGCAGAGTGAAATTGTCTGCTTGCTACTGTTAGTTTAATAAGACCTATTAATAATATAGAACTTTTTAGCTAGGAGAAAAAAAATCAAATGTCAAAGGACTTTCAGTCCCCTTTTCAGATGATGCACAAATTTATCCATTCACAAAATTGCATTACGAAAATGAGACACAAAATATTAACTTCCATTTTGTTTTAATTATATTTTTTGTTTTGCCTGGTTTTGTTTGCTTGCTGGGTTTTTTTACTGGCACATGTATCGTAATTTGAAGATATCTTTGGTTTAAGCAAATCCTGTAAGCAAACTGCTGCATCACAGTGGCTGCCTCTTTTAATAGCTGTGAAGAAATCTACCTTTCTGGGCAATTCATTTGTAGTGAAATCACCTCTAGGCTCCTTCTGCAATCTTTAAACTTTCCTTGATCACAATCTAGCAGAGGAAAATATCTCAGCAAAGGCAATTGGTTTGGGGATCCTCTCTGCCACAGTACAGAGGTGATGTCTCCATTCCCAGGAAGGGAATGGTCTGGAGACCTTATGTGGTACTTGGAATGTTATTTACTGCCCATAGGAAATGAATATCTCAAAATGATGACTGTCTGCTGCATTGAAAGCACATAGAAATGTGTTTTTCAATGTTATCTATAAATTGATTGGGCTGTAGTACTTTTTTATTTATTCAATACTTTATTTCTTATTAAGAAACTTCACAGTCTTCTGTGGTAAGGTAATGCTGGATTTTTTGTTTGTTTAAAAAATGAATAACTAAAGTTGCTGACCAAGGCACAAATATTCACCTTCTTTTAAATACTGATGGATTCACTGGTAATTAGACACATGTAGCTAAATTTTTTAATTTGTTTATAGGTGTTGTTCATTGAAAAATTATTCAAGGAAATTTACAATATTGTGGTGATTATATGTTGTACAATGTTGACTACCTCCATAAATAACAGAGATAAATGAATACATTATGTAAACTTTTTATACAAACACTTAGTGAAAAATTGAAAAGTTGTATATTTGAGAAGTTCTCCCTTGAGAAAGGCCAGAAAAAATGGATTGATTTAGCAAGAAACAAAGTTTTCCCTTGGAATAAGTTCCTGTTGTTTCCCAGATAAATGGTAAGAAAGCTGTACAAAATTGCTGAGAGGAAAAGGGATATGAACTGTTCTCCTCATGTGAACTATTCTCAGAAGCAGTCTGCATTTTTGAGGCCTGGAGGTTACTCTAGCTACAGC
The DNA here is from genome assembly GCF_021018805.1 of Prinia subflava. Lineage (NCBI taxonomy): Eukaryota > Metazoa > Chordata > Aves > Passeriformes > Cisticolidae > Prinia > Prinia subflava. Next base: position 16,551,822 of record NC_086253.1, on the reverse strand, counting down.
TGCCAAGGTAGAAGTTATCTTGATTGCTAGGCATTCAGTTCTTTTCCAAAGATATTTTTATCAGTAATATTTGTCAGTGAGCCAGAGAAAGCTCATCCATTTGAAATAGAACTCAGTTACCCTCACTCAGGGTCAACTAAACTTTGGAATTTGCTTGTAGCCAAAGTTTCCAACCTAGCTTACTAAAAGCAGCTTTATCAGGCTTTAGAATGTGAAGCCATCATAATTCCCTTGTGTTTAGATCCCTTTTGGTAAACAAGTAGATGTTCATCATTATCCAGCCTTTCAAAGACTGTAAATTCTAACTTTTCTCCTCACAAGTTGCCTGATTGCACTAAAGAGTTGGCACCATATATATTTCTCAATGTGTTTCCACACATTGCGGGACTCAGTCTAGAAAAGAGCAAACCATGGCTCGGATTTGTGTCCTCCTTCCAGCCCTGTGAAACTGGCCCCATCTGCACAGGTCTGTTGTGGCTGCAATAAGAGACCGGTGTTAAAGACTCAGAAAGAGTTAGAGACTGATGTAGAGACAAAGACTGTATAATTTTCCAGTGTTGTTCTTCCTGTATACTGAAAAAACCCTTGTCCAAGGAGAGAGGCTGGATGCCAGGCTGACATTTTCAGTTGGGACCAGAGTAAACCAAACATGAAATTAGAAATGCTTTTCTGACTAGTCTTTCTTAAAATATTTTGTTTGAACTTTTACTGCCAAATGAGACTCTAACATTGTCTGTCCTAAAAACTGATAATGTAGGTTTTCCCATGGCACTGGTGTTGGTAATAATATGCCTCAGCTGTGACTTAGACCCTTTTTTGGGTTTAAAACTTCCTCACTTGAAACTTCCTAACCCTTACATTTCTAAAGATATCATTTAAAAATAATTTCATGCTGCAGGGTGCTAGCCACATTTCTTCTCTCCAGAAAAACAATCATAGGAATGTGTAAATTAAAAGACAATTATTTCCATTAACACTTAAAAATCAGTTGAGTGAACTTTGCTTAAATTTAGAAAAAACTGGAAGCAAGAATAGAATCAGAGACATTATTACTTGGTATGGTCAAATACATGATTAGCCAATCCAATTTATGGTGTTGCCTTGGGTTTACCTAGAAAATTATCAGTAGTGAAGATGACAGGTATGAATAAGCATGAGTGAAAATGAACTCAGAGACTTCTCATCGTTAGCATGTGGTGTCACTGTATTATGGCACAAAAAGTAAGGGAAGTTTGCAAGACACATTGATTCTAAGAAATCTCTTATTTAAACCAGGTCTGATGTTGCATCCAGTGTACCTAGAAATGTACATTAGTCATCATTATAAAATCAACCTTTCCCAACAATTACCACAGAGTGATACATGGATGCTGGTGTTGTTTTATGGACAAAAAAAAGCTCTGCAAATTCATCCCTGCTATTTCTGAGCTGAAAAACATAAATAATCCTGCAGAACTATGAGCACATGGCTGTGCTAGAGATGAGGTAATGGCTGGATTGCTGTGGAAATTTATGGATCTCCAGCACACCATGTTAAAAATGTACTGTATTAATATGCAGTCAGAGGCTCTTCTGTGGTAAAAAATCAACTTAGGCAATGGTATTATTATGGGTTACTATTGTACTCTCGTTGGTTCAAAAATGCTGTCTAACTGAGATGATTCTTGCTGTTAGAGAATGTAATAAAGTATTTGGGCTCTGTACAGCTGTGCTCTGTGGGGCTATGGAGAAAAGTAAGGAATGCCTTCAGAGTACCTCCTGGCTTTTTTGTGAGTCACTCTGATAGCTTAAGGAGTGCTTAGAAAGAAGTATTATCACCTCTGGAGCAGGCATGAGCAATTACCAGGTGTTTTTGAGGTGCTATTGTGTCATCACTTCTGAAATTTCTCTTCTACTATATATTTTTTTCTGATTCTAAACTTTCCATTTCACTTGTAGAATGTTCATAGAAATCTCTCATCCCAAAAATTACTTGCAGCATTTGGTTGTACTTAAAGGCTTAATGACAATGGTTTCATAAATACTGGGATGAATAAAAGAATGTGTACTCTATATATATATATATATATATATATATATATATGTATATATTCAAGGTTAATGAAGGTTCACTGAAAATAGTAGATACTTGTCATTCTGATCTGTCAAAAATATCATTCTGGTATGTTCAGTATTATCACTAACACTTTGGCAACCTCAGACATTTGTGACGATGTCATATCAGTTTGTGCCAAAGGGACCCTTCATCTGGATAAGACCTTATTCCATTTCATATCTTTGGCAAACCAAACCCCCTTTTTTCTCAAAATGCAATTAACACAGTTCCATGTGGTGGGACTGAGAAAGGGGCACATGCACATCATTTCTTGGTTATCAGCAGCTGAGGACTATTGTTGAAATTTGATGTGGGTAATCTTATATTTGGCAGACTCTTAAGCAGTTTTGGCATCTTTGACAACAATTTCTTCAAGGAAATGACTTCTAGCTTGCCACTCTTTTTTTTTTTTTCCCATGTAATTTCATTAGAATTGCTGATCAGTAATCTGAATTGCTGTAGGCAATTTGAAGACTTATCGTTCCAACAATTTTTCCTTTAATTCTGCAAGTTGTAAAACATCCACACTTGTATTTTTCTGTATTGTTATCTTATTAACTACCGATAATCTTAATATTACTTATCTCAGATAAAAAACATCCTTCATTCCATTATTAAAATGTAATAATCCAAATTAACTGGGAATTATGAGGCAGGAGTATATAGGTGAAACATTATTTTAAGGCTGAATTGTAGGTGAATACAAAACCCCAACCTAAATAAAATATAAACTTGCTATAATTAGCCATCCCCCAAGGCTTTGCATTTTTATGTTGCTATATTATCACCTGCCTCTTTTGAAAGGGTATCTTAGCAGAAAACACCATGTGGTAATGACAAGATACTTTCTCAGATTTAGAAATTCTGAAGATTACGTTCAACACCCTGAAAGGGTTTCTCTTTCCCATAGAGGGCTTGAGTTCCACAGAGAGAATTAACCCTTCTCCAGTGGAAGCAGAACCCCACAAAGCTCTGATGGAAGTGCCAGACTGGCTGGTGTTTTGGATACACATGAGTTTTCTTAGGGAAAAAAAAGTTCTTTTTCTGAACTACTTAATTTCCTTAGATCCCAACCCAAACACATCACAGACAGTCTAATTTATCCCCTGTTTATTTGGGAGGTGGCTTCTTTCAGTGTACCATATTAAAATTGTATCCCATTACTCCAGCAAACAGATTATATATCCAAAACATTCTGGAATACGTCTCCTATCCTTTGCTCAGGTCCTATTCTACATGTTTTTTATGTACTTTTAAGAACACAATAATGTGCTTTGGTATCAGTATTTAATTAGTAGCCTTTGGGTTTTGCAATACTCTCTCTTCAGCTGCCTATCAGAAATATCATAGAAAGTAATATATTTTTATAGAATTTCAGCTTGTTCACCAAAAGTATCTGCAGGTTACATCTACTTTTCAGACTTTTTGGAGCAACAGTTACATCTCATGATCTATTTCAAGGTGAAATAACTGATAATGTAAAGTATTTCCAATATTTCATCCAGTTCCCTTGGAAACAACTTTGTTAACAGTCTGTTACTTAATATTGTATTAATCTTAATATCTATTAGGTCTTAATATCTGTGAATCTTAATATCTGTATCAGGACCTCCTGATACAAATATGTGTAAAGTTCACTCATATGAACTTTATTTTCTCTACTTGCATGGATTGTGTCACTTTCCTTGTTGGGATGATTTTATTGTTTATTCATTCATTTATCCATACAATCCACTGTACAAAAAAATTGACATAAAACTTCCCTTCTCCCCTGTTCTGTAACATGAGATCAACAACCTGCTTCCTCTCTGAGCCTCTATGAGTTAAATTTTGAGTTGAAGTTAACTCTTTTGTGTTTCTCCATTTCTAGTAGAGAAATTCCTACCCTCTTCTACCATAAACACCAACTCTAACTTTCCATCTGAAAATGCTTTCCAAGGCTCTTCCTGTAGGTCATCTTTAAGCCTGAAGGTGTCATGTCTTCTTGAAATTCCTCAGTCCACTGGAAATGGTGGTCCATGTTGCTGGTCCTTTCTTGGATCTCTGGTGGTTGTGGAGGAGATGTAGGTTCACAGCCTTCTCACATATTGCTGTGTTAATAAGGACTTTATCTGTGGCCAGTGAGAAACTTTCTGTAGCTCTAATTTATTTTTTTACAAATTTCAGTTCTTGATTTAAATTACCTCAGTCATTTCATTTTTATATCATGAGCAATTTAATTTTTTTCTGACTAGGTCTAATGGAAATTGTCATTTCCAATTTCCCTTCATCTTACGCCAGCATTGCTGTGTGCTTTCAGATCAGCAGCATTCTGGGTTTTTGGTGGTGGTGGTAGGATTTTTGGCATTTTTTTGCAGGGGATTTTTTTTTCTTCTAGTATAAGAGAAAAGACACATCGTGCTCACATAAATTCTAGTGCCCTGTTAAATTACTGCAGATGTACACCATGTTCCAGGGCATGGTAGAACTAAAATGTGACAGATTCCTGATAGTTCTGTACCCTCATGCCAATAAACAAATTGTAAATATTGTTTCTCTTACCTTCTTTACTAAGTTATATGTGTGATTTTTTGAGCTATTTTAGACTTTTTAATATATTTGTCAAGTTTACTACATTCCTCGGTAAAATATGGTTACAGAGTTTTTAGCATTAATTTTTACCACTCCTACTGTCTTTCACTGCCACATATTAGGATTTCTACTGACTAGAAGGTGCCTACTGATTCGATTTGCTGATATATTCACCTCTGTATTCTCTGCTTTTAAAGAATAGACACAGACAAATGGAGTGTTTATTATTCTTGTGTATATCTATTATAAATCTCAAGGAGTGATGGTTCACCAAGATCACTGTCAAATTCAGTGATGGTGTAAGAAATTTATCCTTTATTTTCCAGTGTTTGGGATACCCATTCCTGCTAATGAAAGATACAATCAGGAATATTCTGTATTACTATAATTTCTGGTATGTCTGTTATGCTTATCTTCACACAAGCTGGAAGGAGATTTTTCATTGTATCTGTTTTATGGGTTTTCGTGGCTTATATCCTGATGCGAGAGCAGAGCAGATTCCCTGTAGTTTATATTGTGCTCAATTTATGTGTGACTGGTAAAAAGCAGAGTTACTCTGAGTGTATGGCTTATTGGGACAAGAGATTTTCAGTCAAGGCCTGAGACACATTGAATCTCTGAAATTTCATAGGTGATACAATAAAAACTGGGAGAAAACCCACGTCAAGCTGGAATAAAAAAGAGAAGCTGAGCTGTTGAGCTGTGTAATTTAGCAGCATCTTATGCCTACTGTGTGCACCTGAGGATCTGGACATAGGAGTAATGTGTAATTGTGAATCACTGGTTCTTTGGTAAAAGCCCCTGTGCATGTTTTACTACATTACATGTTCATGGAAATATGGTTAGCTCCTTTTTTTCTTTTAATTCTGTAAGGATTTGGATAGAAATCCTCTCCTAATGAGGACAGATAGGAGTGCATCCCTCATTGGTAGATAGACATGTTTTGTATTACCACTAAGAGAAGAAATAGGATGGGATGCTAAACTTCCCCCAAAAATGTGTGAACTGCACTGTAACTCATGAGGACTTCTTTTACCAAAGAGTTCATTCATTACTAACAAGACCACTAAACTAAATTGCTCATTCTAATTGTGGAAAAATAATCTCAGTCTTGAATGTAAGGCAGGATATATGTAAGGGACACAGTCTTTGTGATGTTTGCAACAGGTTTATGCCATGTGGTTTTTTTAAGACGTATTTGAGGTATGTTCCATAACTAAATGGAAAAGCTGCTTAGGTAAACAAATTTTCAATTATCACAGGCAACCCACATCCTCAAAGTCGAATCTACACCTAAAGAGACAGCCAGAGCTCCTCTTAGACTGTCAATTCAGCTAACAAACAATTTAAAAGCTAAAGCCCTGGCATAGTGTACACGTTTTTGACTGAAATGATACTGCAGATATACAACTTTCAAAAACAGCCAGTGGAAAAAACCCAACAGATATGTAAAATTAAATGTAAGTAAAAGTAGTAACAAAAAAAGTAAAAGCTCAGCTTTTGTTGTTTGCTACTTATTTTTCCAGTATTACCTCAGAACTTTATATACCCACAAAGATGTTTTCACTTTGCATGGGTATTTAGACCCAAAAAGCTCTTAATTTGACATTTTTTCAATCAATGGATTATTTTGCCAAATCATAATTTTGGCCAAACCATAATCCAACGCTGTGATTTAGTGAAGTTCACCAAAAGGTGCTGAAGGATTTGTGAATGTTGCCAGGTGCTAACTGGACAATACACCCCAAGGGACCAAGACTTAAGAAGGACTCCTGACCTGACACGTTCTCACAGGATTCTTCTGGAGCACCTGCACTGCACCAGGGAGATGGCAAAGCTTTGCCCCAGTTTCTCTCCCAAACATCTGCAATTCACCAATATTCATAATTAAAATTACTTTAAAATGAAGGCCCTTGTTCTGGGTCACAATAATTACCATGGTGATTTAGGGAATATGACTATGTATAATTTCCCAACTCGCTTTGAGAATTTGAACTCTATACTTGTAACTGTGTCAGACTGAAAACTCCATTTGTACTCCACTTTCTACCTCCATTTTGGGAAACAAGCTTTGATTTAATTTATTAATGTGAAAGTATTTTTGAACAATTTTTACTGTTGCCAGATATGATCTTTGATCATCTGAGAAAGATATTAGACTTCATCTGATGAACATACACAAAAGTTGTAGAAGATATTTTCAGATCCAGTGTTTTGGAGAGAGAGAGCAGATGAGACAGATTTTATTGAGGGGTAAAAATTCATGTCAGAGGGGTAAGGAAGAAGCATGCATTACTCACACAACTCTGATTCAAGCAGAAAGGAAAAATTGATTGTTGAAGAAATATTTTTCACCTTTTTAATTATTTTTTTTTAATATTTGATGAGATACCTAGAGACAGGATCAAATGTATTGGAGCTTTTTACAGGTGGCACATTCTACATGCTGTAATTGTTGTTTAATCCAGAGGAGGTTAATTGTAAACCAAATTGTTGGTCAAACTAATGCTCTGGAAAATGATGAGGGTTTAGCAATTGAAGCATTTGGGAGAATTTTCTTTGGTCATTAGGCTTAGGAAACTAGGCTGTGGGAGATCTTACCTCATTATTAATGCTCACTGTCTGGCAAACAGTTATATCCAGAGACAGCATCTGGAAACTGAAAACCAAATTTACATTTGAAAAATGTTGTTTTGGTAAGTTAGCCCAAAATAACAGCTTAGGGAGTGATCAGCAAAGGGAGATTTACCAAAACTGTTATGATTGCCAGCTATGAAAGTCAACCAAATGAAACAGGAAGATGAAATATTCTTTTAAGCTAGCTGGTATTTCAGAATGTGTTTATAACATCAACAGTTTCTAAATGAACTTAATGTTCACCGTGTCTCCTGGGATGTTAGGAGAAAACAGCTTTCAAGCTACTCCAACAAATCCTCCAGCAGTTATGATAGGATTTGGTTCTGGCTAGCTGCTTTTATCCTCTCTTAAATATAATCCTGATAGAACTTGCACTAAAAATCAATGGAGGAATTTAGGAGAGATTCAGGAGGATTATTTGTTGATTCCTTTCCAGAGGGAAGACTTTAGGAAAGAGAGTCAAACCCTTGACTTATAAGTTATGGTACTCATCTTTGCATATTTTCCTGTAGAACCAGTGGTTATTTTCTATAACTGCCAGACTAAATCTCCTGGATTTCCTAAGCAATGTTTCCTTATACTTTGTACAACAACTAACCAGGGATTTTTAGAAGCTTTCTTTTGCTGCAATGCTACAGCACATTTTATTTCAGCTCAGACCATACTGGAGTTCCCATTCTGATTTCCTAGCTTATACTTGGGTATTTTTGGCCCAGCTTATCAAATTTCATGGTTCCTCCCATAACAGCAAGATGAGATAAAGAGTTGCTTTTCCCCTTTTTAAAGGTAAAATAGCTCATACCAATATCCTCCTACTCAGGCATAGGGGCCTGCAGCCACTCCAGTGCTGCAAAAACCTCGCCACTTAAACCAAGCTCAAGAGGAAAGAAAAACCTGGGTAAATACTCAGTCAGTGAATCCTAAAACCTGAGAGCCAGCAGTCATATCTCTTGTGCTGTGTCACCAAGCATTTACCTTGAAACTAGACATATTCTTGAGCTTACTAGAGCAGTTGGAGGAGTCCAGGTTTCATGGTACATGAAAATCTTGTTAGTGCCCAGCTTCAGACTATTTGCAGTCATTTCATATGCATTTGTTCTAATATTATTCTTTGGCTCACAGAGCATTATTCCAGTTCTCAAGTTTGCATTTTTGATATATTTGCTGACAAGAGCCATACTCTTTCTTGGTATTGCCTTAACTGAGTTAAACAAGTTCAAATGATCCTGGGAATTTTTGTCTTCTTCTATTCCAACTTCAGTTTATCTTTGACAAATATGACTGAACAGAATTTTACATTCTGTCATTGAGTGTTTCTGTTTGATACCAAAGACTCAGAGTTTGAAACTTTCTCTAAAGCATTTTAAGTATCTTTCTGTCGTGGTCACTTCAGATCAGTAGTTGATGGCCATTTTATCATCAAGCAATACATGCACATTTTTATTTCAAAATAAGGGGATCCTTGGTCCAGCTCACCTTTCCTGTTGCTACGTTGATTACTATTTAGACTACTATTCAGAGTACTATTTTTTATTGCATCAAAATATTTTAGAAAAGCCTTGTTGTTTTGGTATTATTATTTAGTACAAGGTATTGTCTCAGTACTCATATGAAGAGTAGCTGTGAAGAGAAATTTGCCAATTAAAAGAGTTAAGACAATAGTTTCAAATTTTTTTAGGGAGAGGTTAGAAGAAACATAAATATAAATATCCCCAATAAGGCTTTAGATAAGGCTATCTAAACTGATATTGTCTGGGTGAAAAGGAAGTTTCAGAAGCTCAAATAGTTGGTTAATCTAAATGTTAAATGAGTGCAAGGTTTACAAGTATACCATAAAAGAAGTATTATCTTCCTAATGTTAAATGTCCTAATGCTGCTAATGCAACAACTACAGCAAAGCAACACATACCCTCTTCCTCACATACTGAGTTGTTCTTTTCCTGAATGACTTTCATAGGCTCCAGTAAAACATCTGTTCATCTTTCCTGCCTGACAAGAAGGGAGCTGTGGGAAGAAAGAGAGAGTTGCTTCCACTCACAGGTCTCAGAAACATTCTGGCATGTTGTTATTGTTATAAACTTGGCTCTCAACCACCAAGATGATAAAAACAGAATGGCAGTCACATATATTGCTTTCATCTTTTTTAACACCCCAAAGTTGTTCCTCTTTCTTTTTTGTGTCTCCATGGCAACAGCCATTAATGAAGTTGCTGCAGGTGTTTATGTGCCAAAATTTCTTAGATCTGTTAGTTGACCAAATCTCTGCACCTGTAGCCTTTTCATTACCACTTAACTTATTCCTGTTTTCTCTCCAACATGCAATTAGTTGGGTATTGGAAGCAAATACATGGGCTACCACCCAAATCTCACCTTACTGTGCCTGATCAATGTGTTTATTACCTATTTGCAGCTGTGACAGTTTGTGGAGAGTATATCGTATGAACGTCATGCAGTACAGTTTCTTCCATTCAATTAGGTTTCTATTTAAAGTCATGATTTATAATTTCTGTTGCTTAGTTCTCAAAATTGTGAAATGAGGATGACAATAGTTTATGTAGCCTCTGCCTGAATATAGCTCAAGCCCTGTGTATTTTATGCTTTGGTTGTTGATGAGTATAGGAGTTTACTTTTCATGCAGAAAAGCAGAGGCATAAAGCTGAATTATTTTAGCACTTTTCAAATCTGAATGCCTCATCATCTTTGGGTATCCATTTTGTATTACACACCAGGAGTGATTTTGATAGTAAAGCTTTAATGTACTTCATAAAGCTCCCATGGTAGCTCTTTTGTAATATTTTGTTTTGCTTTTTTCCCCCCACATATTTGCTGCCCAGATGATTTAGGGTTTCTTAGATCACAAGGGCCACATTCTGAGTGAAATCATTTTTTCTCAAGAAATGTTCTATCTAAAGGAGCAGAGAGTTGTAATTACCTCAGAGCTGAGAAAAGCTTGAAGTTGCAGAGACATATTGATTGAAATTTATTACTTTGGGGCTTTGTGTGAGACATACAGTGAAGGAAGATCTTATTAGCAGACAGTGATTATCCCACCATGAAAATGTTTATCTTGGCATGTGACTTATGCTAGTGCTAGCTCAGATGCCTTACCTTCTTCCACTAATTCTCAGCCAGATATTATAAAAGACAGTCTCTGCTGCCAAATAAAGTTAAGGTTCAGACTTGTTTTAGTGTAGAATAGATACCACTTCCTCTGAAAGCAGTGTTTTGTCCTGCTGACTTATAAACAAGCACTGGTGGTACCAAACTTTTTTTTTACCTATTTACCTTTTTGATGTAATAAACTTTATGTGTAAGTTGGCTCATCTTTCAGAACTAAGCAGAATTGACTGGGTTTGTATGTATTTTGTTCTTAAACTCTTCATAGTTTAGCTTGTGTATTTCCTATTCAGAGCACAAATCTCAGTATCAAGATGCTGGTTGTGAGGTGTTTAGGAAGATGTGAAAAAATAGTATCTCTGCCTATTATACACACAAAATTTGTGGTGTGTGCTTCCCAAGGAATGTGTCCAAACAATCAAATAACTGGATGATTTTAAGGTTCAGTTGACAGGTGCTTTTGAATTACTAATGATAAAGCCTGGTGACTGAAGCAGAGTTATACTCCAGGTGTCCTAAAATTAGATAAAGAAGATCTTTCATTAAAGCCTGACAACTGAGAAGAGAAAGTGACTGTGTTGCTGGTTCTGCCCTAAAACGTGCTCTTTGACCAGTGTCTGTTTTGATTTGGGGCCAAGCATCTCTGTTTGGGAAAGACCACAGTCATCAGTCCAAGCTGTTACAGGCAATATTAGTGGGGAGCAAAACAAAAGGGTTGTGATGGATGATAACATAAGACCCATACACAGGAAATTAGATTTTTTAAGTGCCAAAGAGAAACACTACAGAACTCAAACATCAGTAAATAGCTGCTTTCTCCATCCTTTACCCTGGAGGAGGCAGCACTAATGTTCCTACAAGCCATAAGGAATGTTGTTTTAATAATTGAAACTGCAGACTTGATCTTGCCACAGATCTTGTGTTTCATTAAAGGCAGTTCTGATTCCTAAGTGTTTGTTCTTCACAGAGGCACAGAAATACATACTGAAGAAATTGGACAGACTTTTAAAATGTAGTTACCAAAATGGCCTTTCTTTTTGCAATCTTTCTTCATCAACGTTTTTCAGCAGAAGTGCTAAAATAAATTACCTGAATTATTATTTACACAAACTTGCAAATGATCTGTCTTGTAAGTGATATTAAATGACTTGCAAAACTATCTTTCTGGTTATCATGTTTGAACAGCTAAAGCAAAATGTCCACAATGAAAATGTTATTTTATGCATCTTGGAATGTGCTTTTTACTTCCTTTTTTAATCCACTGCTCAAGCATGATGTAATATAGTTTCAGTTCTCTAATGTAACTGCATTTTAGCAATCAAATCCAAAGCAGCACAGCCTTGGTAACTTCGCTGTAACTGCAGTGGTTCATATCTGCCCAGAGCCTGCACATTTTTTATGCAACTTCTTATTCTTATGAGTGTTTTCAGTCATTTGTGTTACACAGACAAGGATATGTAAAAGTGATACCCTGGTGGTGCTAATCGACTAAGTCAGTGAAGATTTCTCACTCTCCAGGAACTTTTATGTGCAATTGGATGTGCTAGTCAATCAGAACAAAGGTCACTTCCACGTGCTCTTCCATATAGTTTCTGTCTACATAATTCAATCTTAGGAATGGCTTCAAATCCACCTATTCTTGGAGACTATATTGCTTGTTGGAAAATGATACAATTTCATCTGCCATCAGTATTATAAATTTATGATTGCTGATGAATCATTGTTCCTCAATATTTGACGTTTTAATCAAATGTTCCCTGGGGCACATTTTCATTTCAGATCATTAGTGTGATTCTTATTGGAGTACAGAAAGAAATGTAATGGAAAACACCCAAGAGCGATCTGAAAGGCAAAAATTTTTCTGCAGAGGGTTCAAAGTCTACTAGAGTCCCATTTTGACATTTTTAATGAATTAATTTAGACTAATTTGGTATTCTGATTGTGAAAGGAAGCTGTTATAGGGAAGCGTGGAGGATCTTCCTGGATTACATGGGCCTTTCAATTTTAAGTAGTCCAGTTCTTCTCCTATGTGCATATGGCATTTAGGTTTTTTCTTTCTCTTGCAACACTTTTTGATGGCAACACTTAACAAAGGGGGAAAAGAGTAAAACATTTTCTTGCTGTGTTTCTTTATGCACAGTAGGTGTTACTAAAGAAAACACAGCTGGAGGTGGTTTTGGTTATTGGACTGCAGCTTTTAAGGGAGATTTAGACTGGAAATTTCTCTGTTTTCAAAACACAGTGTATATTCCAAATAGCCAACAATAAAGGAGAAACAGGATGGCTTTCCAGATACCTCAAACCCTAGATTTGCTACCTGGAATGAACTAACAGTCAATACAGTAAAGAACATTTCAATAAGACCAGAATCTGTGGTAGCAGATTTCAATGTCTTTCTGAAGAAGTATGGATAAATAAATAGTAATGCTCAGTTGACCAGGAAGAGGTTAGAGGATAACATGGCTAACTGGCCTAAATTTCCAGAATATACTCCCTGATGTCTTTCCATTCTTAAGGTCAAATTAAGGTGAGATCTCATTACCAGCCCAGACCTTAATCCTGAAAGACAATGTGCATCCTGCCCCCCATCCAGCAAGATAATATTTCTGCCTTGTATGAGATTAAATTTCTAAAATTCAAGTGTTCATTTATTTCTTAAAGAAGAAAGTATGATCTCATTCTCCCGATTCTTGACATCATTTTCACTGACTTTATCATGAGTGGTCTGGGTAATATTCACCATTGCTTTGATCATATATATACATATCTTTGTGGTTTTTAAACATCATTAGATTGATAGTTTCATTAAATCAATTGAAACATTCTTCAGTTAAATAATTCTTACATACAAAATGAGGTTTATCCTCATAAGGTTTAATTCAGAACTGATTATTTTATTTCTCATCCAAACTATTTCCATGAGACACAGGACTGCTTCTCCCTTACTTTCTGTCTTTCCTATGTCCGCTTCTGTCAAAACTTTTCAAACGAATTTACCCTGAAGTGTCCTAGGATGGTCTGGCTCTTTTGTTTGAGTAGAATCACAATAACCTGGTGAAGAACCTTGGGCAATGGTTGAGAAGAGTGTGAATGTGCTCTGAAGGACCATAATGCTAAAGAGTAATTTTTAGCTAGAGTAATACTTTGATGTATCTCTTTCATATTGGAAGCAACTGCCAAATTCTTTCATTCTTTGCTCATTCATTAATTCATTCATTTTCCTACTGTTGCTGCTTTTGGCTTTGTGCTCCTGGAATTACTGCTTTTGTTTTTGAGAAAATATCACAAGGGAAGGAGCCATGTGTGCTATTTGCAGGTTTTGATTTATTCTTGAATGGTTCTTCATTAAGGTCAGAGCATTGCTGCAGACTTCACACTATGAGAGATTTCAACAAACCCTAACCATATTTCAGAAGACTGTATTAGGCTTGGGCCTCTGCTGTAGCAGGTCTCAAATGTGCCATCCAAGAGGTGGAATCTCCATCTCTAAGAGAAGCTTGTGCATAATTTTCTCTCACCTTATTATTTTGAAATAAATACTGACATTATTTTGAAACACGGTATTGTCAGTTGGAACCATCTCCTAAAGAATGCAGTGGAGCCTTTTGGACACACACTGTGCAGTGAAGACAGTTTTAATTAAGCATTTCAAAGAATTTCATTTATTCAGCTGTAATGAGCCCTGCAGCACATAAGTGAAAGGATAAAGTTTTTGCCATTCTGAAAAAGCTCATAGTCTAAAAGCTATGAACTAGTAATTTGAGGGAATCAAATAACATTTTTTGCTATTGTTACGAATTCCCTTAGCATATATTATATCCTAAAGACATTTTAGGAAAGATTTTGATGCAAGTGATGCAATGTCTTGTTCAGTAGCATCATTGTCTGAGGGGATGAGATGAAAATAGCAAATACCAAGTGAGATATTTTAGTTACATAACTTTGTATAAGGAATGCTTAGCAACTACAATGAATAATGGTTTTACAAAGTCTGTATAGATTAATTCACCAAGTTAATAGTTTTAAAAATATTTTTTTAAATCTTTAAAAGTATATATATTAAAAAAATCACACATGGAAAAATTGCACTGCAACTTGGAAATACACCAAATACAGCAAAAAAAGTTTCATTTAAAAATAAGCTTTTTTTTTCTTTGATATAGCTGCCCCACAGTCATATTAAAAGCCAAAAATTCTTCTGAACAGAATGGTTTCAAAAAATAGTTGACTCAGAACTGAGGAGCAATTAGAAAATAATTTTCTGTATATAAATATAAACACTTTTTTATTTCAATGCAAGTATTTTCTATCTGCTAATCGAATCATAGAACTCCTCCAAGCACATTGAGTCCAACCAGCACTGCCAAGTCCAGCACTAAACCGTGTCCCTGAGATCCATGTTTACATGTCCTAAATCCCTCCAGGGATGGTGACTCCACCTCCCTGGGCAGCCTGTTTTAATATTTGACAACTCTTTTAGTAAAGCAATTAGCACGTATATAGTTTAAGTTTATCAGACAGTGGTCCTGTCTGACAAAAGAACCTGTAAAACCCCAATATCAGCAGGAGCCTAAAGGCTTAGTCACTTCAGGCTACAGCTTTGCCAGCAGGAGAGATTGTTATCCACTGCTTTCTTACAAATATTACACTCTGGGGTGGTTATTGTCCTCTCCCATCTATTAGTTCAGTCTCAAAAATAAACCACACTAATATAAACAGTTTCAATAGTATTTTGTTCACATGTCTAAAGATATGTACATGTGTTGAGTAATGAGGTTTTATTTCTGAATTAATTGCCATAATAGTTGTGTCACTGGTTACTCAGAGAAAGAAAGAAAATGGTAGATGCTAATTTGCAGTATATTGCACCCTGAAAAATAGGTTTGATCTCAAGAATACACTAAGCTATACTGTAACAGAGTGCTGTAGTAAATTGCTTATTGATTCTGAGATACTGAACAATGGGTCATCAGGTTGCTTTCTCAATGCTCTTTATCCCATTCCTTCTGGTTTTTTTAATCATTTTTTTTATTTAGATAGCAATAATGAAAGTGTTATAGATTGCAAAAGCAATATTAAAGAGACTAAAGATCTTCTAGAAATGATTACTTATAAATAGAAATGACACTTTGAAAAAAATTGGTAAATTGCTAAAACAAAAGCAATACCAAACACCTACAGACTTTTTTCAAAAGCTTAATTAGCTGGCACTAATATAGCCATCATTAATTATTTATTCCAAACAGTCACAAAAAACATTGCTGGTGGTTCATTAGATATATCTTTTTTTCTCAATCAGTCCAAGTGGTTTTATTAGGAGAAGGGATCTCAAAGAAAAATCTTCCCCCTGGCCCTCTTCCTGAACCTCAGTAATTTCCTGAAGGTTCAGAGCACAGATTTTCTTTGCAGGTAATTGCAGACAGAATGGTACAAGCCTCTCTGTCACTGCCTACTGAGTGCAGCCACTCGAATTGGTTTGACTGTCCAGAGTGACAATTCCCCCAAATCTCTTTTCCCCAAGCCTAAGTGATCCAAAAGAAAAATGAAGAGTGAGTGAGAGTGCTGCTTTGCCTTTCTTAGCTGGCTAATAAATCTCCTTGTGACACAGGTCACCCAAACAGGCATTTTCTGAGAGATTTCTGTCCTACTCACAGGATAAGGCTTTCATGCAAACATTCCTGGTGTAGCAGCCTACGTCTAACAGCATCAGTTTTAAAATCCCACTTATATATGGAAGGATCAGCTTATTTTGTTCAAAATTTTTTTTTTCTCTTTCACTGTGTTTATTCTGTGGTTTTTATTACTGTTTTTATTGGTTTGGGGTTTTTCTCATTTCTGAGGACACCAAAACCAGTAGAGAGATTTGATTTTTTAGTAAAAAAATGTGCATTTAAGTCACAAACATTATCATTAAATACTTATATAAGAAATAATATCTGAAATTATTACTGTTCCCTTTTAAATAAATCTATTTCGTTTTTTGTGTCTCTAGTGTCCTAATTCTATAGGCAAACAACACTTTGTTCTTTATCTCCTAGCATACCTTTGAAAACTGTTGAATTAGGCTTTTTTTTTAGAAAATACCAGCTCATGTTTTTGTGCCTGTTATAATTTTTTTAATGCCTAATTTTTTTTCTTTTCAAGAGAAATACTTAGGAGGGTGCTTTTCTTTAAAAATAGATAAATCCAGCATAGAGAAGCTGTTCTCTTGAAGCCTGTTACCAAAGGAGACAGAAACTTTTGCAAAAATGTCATAATTGGGAATATGCTTTCTAGCTCGATATTATTCTAAATTGGTGGGAGGGAGATCTGATTAATTATGGATTTCTCTTTTAAATTCTTAGTGTTTCTAAACAAAATTAGATTAATTGGATGTACATGGGTTTTTGAGGTATTAAAAAAGGGTCCATCCCTTCTTACTGGTTCTTTAACCAAATTGCTTTCATTATTCTTATTTCCTATTAGATAAAGTGAGAATTACTGGTCTTCCTGTAAGTATTGATAGTGCTCTGTATTAAAAATTCAGAAACATATAATTTTTTCAATATGTGTTCAAGACTAGAAATAGAAAGATAGTTTCTATACAAATGTTTTTCCACTCTGTTATTATTTTAATTCTGCTTCTCAGCCTTTAATAATTGATACTAGTTCCAATGTTTCTCTTCCAAATCTCTGTAAATTTTTACAAGCTACCAACTCTATAAATATCTCATTTCCTGTACTCTGGTTTGCCAAGTCATTGCTTCCTATTTTAGCTCATTTCTAAAATCCACTTCTCATCTATTTTGCTTCATTTAAATAGATCAACAATATCTGTTATATTATCAGCTCCTGCATTGGCTCACAAAGTGGAAAACCTTGAGACACTCTCAATTACTGATATGTAGTTGGACTGTTAAGTGCTTATGGGTTTTTCTGGTTACACAACATTCACACAGGAATCCATGTGTTCTGTGCTCTACATTAACTAACCATAGTCTGATGACTGGTAGTACAGAACACCAAGCAAATGGCTTCTAATAGTGTGTTAATCTTTTTGAGTGTGGATTCTGTTTAACAGAAATTCAGGATTTGTTCTATTGAGTTAAAATTACCCCATACTTTGTGTAAAGCAAGACCTCCAATGAATGATTTTCTATATTCAGGTATTCCTTCAAATTAAGTTGCACAAGCAGAAAGAACTGAAAATTGAACAGCTTACTGCTTCTCATATCTTTCTTCCATAGGTTTTCACCACTTAGCTGTTAGGCATCAAGGAACTTTCTCAGAAGTAATGTACTTTTTACTGCATGAAAATCTAAGGGACATAATAAGAAATTGAATATTCCTTCTACTGAAATTACCTTACACCAGAACAATTGAGAGCTTTATTCAAACATAATTGGAAAATTGTATGCCAGAGGCTGTAAGATTATTCTTTTAATTTTGTTCTTTTTAGGACATTGCTACAGATTCACATATCTACTTATAATATTTACTTGATCATGTCTTAATTAGTTTATTACTTAAAAAGTAATAAAATATGTGTAGTCATTCCAGATTTTTTCAATATGACATAAGTATTTTTCCTGAGAATTTATATAACTATATATATTTATCCATATATGAATATGGTTATATCTCTAATCACCTGATTTTAAATTAAGCAACAAATACCATTAAATTTTGCAGATATAATTTTAGACAGTAAGGCTCCTGTCTCTAGCCACTGACATTAGACAGCTTTGCTGCATGGGTTTGTGCATGTATATGTAAGAATCCACAATGAATGTTGTTGTTTCTCCCCTTTATTGTTTTTGCTTTATTTACACTATCTGGGACTTACTGGGAAGTCTCCACAGTTTACAATTTAAAGAATTCACTGTGGCAATTAGACTGAAGTGATATGTTGTAAGAATCCTGAAGAAATAATCCAAAATTATTCCTTTAAAACAAAGGAGTTTTTTATGTTCCACTGAGAAAGAAATTATTTGAATATCTCTTGAGAAACTAAAATGGAATTTCAGTTTATTCCTGGAAGCAGTTTCCAGATTCCCAAGATGGCCAATATCCTTGTGTGGATGGGATATTGGAAGACAAGAGAGCAGCTTGAGGATAATTGACAAACTATAATAATAAAAATGTCCAAGATATTTTATTAATTGCAGTCAAGATTGGAAGTGGTTTGGAAAAGACAGCTTAAAAAAAATACCAAACACATATCAGAGCCTTCTGTAAAAAATATAGCCAGTGGATTTGTGTGCTTTTAAGCCTGCTAAAAACCAGTATCCAGTAGAGCAGTTTTTTCTAGTATGGCAAGCATGTGGTTTGTCAGGATCTCTGGGGAGTCTCTGAACTGAACAGATTTGTCCTGGCAGAACTCCCAAATCAATAGCCCTTGCTCTACAGGGACTTTGCAAATAATATTTTTTTATTTGTGATAGGACCTTTGGCTCAGGTCATTTCTCTGCTGGAGGTTTGCCTCTCCTTGTTTCCTGTCTGGCAGCATTGCAGCCCTCAGTGGTCTTCCCACTTGCTCTTTCTCCCACATTTATTGACTCACAAATTGATGTTCCTTTGGTCGCTCCTTTTACCACAAGTTGATAGGTGTTGTCATACATGGTTTGGGTGAAAATTTTGAACACTAATTAGGAAAGCATTTAGGAACAGGGAATGGAAAAGACAGGGCTTTTATGTGTAGCACATAAGTCACTTATACCAGGATCTCTCGCATTGGAAAGTCAGATATATTCCTTTATGATTGACACCAAGTAAACAGGAGAAAAATCAGATGAAGTGTCCTCTTCAACAAGCTGAGTCATAAAATGTCCTGAGTTGGAAGGGCCCCTCAAGGATCATCAGAGTACAACTTGCTCAGAAATAACTGACTCAAAGAACAGGAACTGGTCCATGAGAGCTGTGGTCCCAGCACTTGTTCCTCCTGCACAGTAGAAAGCTCTGTCGGTCTCAGTGTAAGAATTTGCTTCATGCAGCTCATGACAGAGCACTGCAAAAGTTCTTTGCCTGAAGTTAGAATCAAGCACTTCTTCCTATTCAGTACCTGTCACAAATCTTTATTGTTGTTCTTTCTAGTAATTGTTTCAAGCTTTTGAAAATTATTTTAATTTATAATCATCCTGTATGAGATTATTGCCTAAGAATCAGTCAGCCTGGGTTTACTACAGTAAGTCTCATGTGAATTTAAATTAATGTTCTTCTCCTCCCACACATGGTAGGACCTAAGTGGGGAGTAGATAGATAAGGAGTCATTGATAAAAGCAGAAATGTAATACAAGTAAAATACAAAGCAATCCATGCCTTAAATGCCCTAATTCATGTCCTTCACAGTTCTTTTCTCTGAAAATTTGACCTAGTTGTTGCTCAGTGCACAAGTGAAAGAATTCAAAAGGATGGGAAAAAGAAGAACATGGTCCAGTTTTCATTTCCTTATGCATGCAAAGATAGGAATAGAAAGTCTGAAAATCTTAGCTAGAAGTTTAGAAAATTGGGTGATGAAAAGCTGAGATAACTAAGAGAACAAACAAAGATGTCAACCTTATATTAAGGTAACAACTCTAAATGAATTATATATAAAGTGTGGAGAGTTCTCTCAAGGTGAGAAAGGAATATTACTGCTGGAGGAACAGTATGGAGAGACAAGTTGAGAAGAGACGTCTATGCATGTTACAGAGCAGCAAGCACCAACTCCATGTCAGAATGATATGTTTATGTCAAGGCAGGAATTTTATCTTAGTAACAGATTTTGAATAGAGTGCAGGAGATACTAGAATTAAGAATGTAACTAATACACAACGAGTGAGAACTAAATTATGACTTTTATATGGAGAAATTGAAGCTGCACATAAAAGAGAAGAAATTGAGCACTACCAATTTAAAAACCACAGGAAACTGCATGTTTTAGTAGTTACAAAGTTAGGAGGAAGTAATCAAACCCCACTTGTTGCAGCACTTTATTTCCTTTATCTTGTGTCCTGAATTGCCACAGGGAAGATTTGCTATCAGCATTAGCATACTGCAGTCAGTGTTTGTGTGTGTGCCTGTGCATGCAATTGTTGGTTCTTAGAAAAGAGCATCTTTAAAAAGCTGTCCAAAACCTGAAAGTTTAAACTCTTGTTAGGTAAATCATGTTTCTTTTATCTTTCAGTGTCAGTCCTTCTTTATGTCCTTTGCAATGGTTGGCAAAGCATTTAGGATGGAGAGTTTCAGTTGAAACTTTTTTCCTAATGTTTTTTGAAAAGGTTTCAAAGTTCTTTTTTGAGCCAGATTTCACATCTCCTTGTTCAAGGAACTAATTTGATTAGGATTTTTGGCTGGTGAAATCCAAAGGCCTTTTCTCCAATTGCCCTCATAATGCTCTGTGAATTAACCAGCCTTGGAAACATTGTAATTGGTAGAAAAACTAACAAAAATAGATTTTTGGAATTTTTTTGTATATTTATTTCACATGGTGGATAAATCTCATTGTTTTGACAGTGTAATAACATCTAACATTTGTCATGCTGTTGCTAGTTAATCATTTCATGGTATTACTATACACTGTATCCTTCAGCTATGGAAAAAAATAGATGCCTTTCAAAACTTTCTTGAATAAAGAGGACAATAAATGAAATTTCTAATCTCAGAAAGTATCTTGGAATACCTCAACTTCTTTCTTTTGCCAAGATTAGGTGGAAAACATTTTTTGTCTTCTTTCACACTGCACCTTCTCTCCAGCTCTGTGATGTAGAAAACAAAATCACCTCAGTGTTATGTGAACGTGACAGCAAGGTAGGCTCACACTTGCCCAGGTTAAGCAGTTGTTCTCAGTCTCACCCAAATATATCACTACTCCAGGCATTTAAAAAGAATTAGTTTCATAGATATGCTCTGTTGCCCTGGTTTTTCTGAGATTTTTTAAAGCCTTCTACTTGCTTGTAAGATGGAGTCAGTTCTTTAGCTACTGTTGTGATATTAAGGGTCAGTTTTTCACTTTCTCACGCTTTGGAACATAAACAACCCTTCTTGTTTTTGTTCACTGTCCTTTGCTTACATATTTCCAACCTGAAAATAATGTTGGTTGACAGCTGGCATGGCCAGTGGGGTGAAGGGGTAGTAACCCCAAGGGCCAATGTGCTTCCAGACCCACAAAATTATAAAAGGAAAAGAATAAACAGGCTGGGCCCTCTTTTCTCGGTGGGGAGCAGCTTTCACTGAAGACTCTGCCTCCGCGTTGTTGATTATTGCGTTCCGGGCAACAATATGCTCTCAGCTGCGTTACAAAATAAAACCAGTTTTGCAAAGGAAAGGGCTGTTCTTAAGAAGTCAGATGCTGTCAGTGTAAAGAGAGGATTAGTTAGGGACCCTCAGCCAGGGCTTCAGTTGAGTCTGCCATTGACGTATTTTTCCAAAGAGGAGGAAATTATGGGTGCTTTTTTAACTTATTTAAACATGATTTCAAAGTGGTGCAAATGCATTATAGTGTGTAATATATTAGCAAATACATGACTCCTGATTCTTATGAAACTTTAAATTGCACTTGGAATTGTTGTCACTTTAGTTTACCACTTAAGAGATTGCTTCAAAGAGACTTCTTTAATTAATACTTTTAGAATTCTAGTGAAAAAATTTCAGTACATGACCACTGCTATCCAGACCATCAATTCCTCAGCTTATCTGGGTTGAATTGCAGTCTCCAAATGCAAGTGTAGTCAAGATGGATGAGAAGATTGAGTAGGAGTTCTATGTTTTGTAGCAAATTACACAATGGTCCTTATGGGATGGGTTTGACAAGAATATATTTGTCACTTCTAGCCAGTCTCATTGCAAATCTGTCTTACTAAAATCCATCATGCTCACATGCCGGGTGTTTTTTAATTATGGATTCAAAGAACCCACAACCTTGGTGTTCTTAGCACAATTAGCACCACGCTCTAACCAGCTTAGACTGTCATCTGCTGTGTGCCTAGAAGTGTTCTTCAAGATGGAACTGTACACACAGCTGTGAAAACTACCAAAGGAGCTGCATCATTCTTAAGGAAACCAGAACAATTTTGAAATAAAACACTGCTTTTATTGGTTAGTAGGGTGTACTGCATCTAACTACATCAAATGATTTATAGTAACTCAGCTCTGTACAAAGGAATTGTAAATGTAAACATACTGTTACACATGGTTAATTCACAGAGCATTATGAGGGCAATTTGAGGGCAAATCAATGAGCAAAGAGAAAAGGCCTTTGGATTTCACCAGCCAAAAATTCTAATCAAATTAGTTCCTTGAACAAGGAGATGTGAAATCTGACTTAAAAAGAAACTTTGAAACCTTTTCAAAAAACATTAGGGAAAATTTTTCAACTGAAATTCTCCATCCTTAATGCTTTGCCAACCATTGCAAAGGACATAAAGAAGAACTAACACTGAAAGATAAAAGAAACATGATTTACCTAACAAGAGTTTAAACTTTCAGGTTTTGGACAGCTTTTTAAAGATGCATTTCTCTAAGAATCAATAATTGCATGCACAGGGTTTTAAGGCACTAGCCTTAAAACCCTGTGCATGCAATTATTGGTTCTTAGAGAAGTGCATCTTTAAAATGAAGAGGAAGGAGTGATACCAATTTCTTCTATTTCTTCTTTATAGTATTTTTAATGAAGCATTTAATGAATGGTGCAATTTTTCTTTCTTTAAATTTTTTGCAAAAGTGAAAAGGAACATCATCATTACTTTTGCTGCTCCTCTTCTGTCTTAGTCAAAAAAGTAATTTTTTGAAAGCAGGATACAGATTATCAGTGGAAAGTGGAGCACTTTACTGAAAGACTGGCAGCTTAGCAACTAAAAACTCTTAGT
Source organism: Prinia subflava (assembly GCF_021018805.1). NCBI lineage: Eukaryota > Metazoa > Chordata > Aves > Passeriformes > Cisticolidae > Prinia > Prinia subflava. The sequence goes on along the minus strand of NC_086253.1, from coordinate 16,528,579 downwards.
ATGCCAGAATGGTGTGGTGCCTTCTGTGCAAAGATGGTGTGATGTCACCATCAGCCCCAATCAAAACGAGCTTTACCCAAACCACAAAAATTTGCAGACAAATGTTAGCAATTTAAATATGGAATATAAAATTTAAGCTCTAGACAAATCCTACAGAATTCTGTGGAAAATTTGCTGTTGGCTTTGCAAATGACCTCTTCCTGACTGACCTAGGTCATAGCTGACTCACTGACCAGTCAGCAGAACTGAAAACATGCACTGGTTTAATTTCACCATTTTGTGGCAGTTCTTTCAAAATTCCTATAAAACATTTTAAAAGCACATTACAATGACTGTGGAGCACTGCAGGTTAATTATTTCCACTGAGCTTAATTAGATAATAGTGTGAACACTATGAAGGTATACTCCTCAAATTATTCATTAAAACTATCTCTCTCTGGCCTATAGCTCTCCTAATGAGTATAAAAAGATTTCTCTCCACAAAATGCTGGTGTGCTTGTTAGGGGATGTTATGACACGCTCACACACACATGATGTGGAGGAGACACAGACCCCTCTGCCTCCTGCAGGTGGTACCAGACACAGGGGCTGTGCCCTGGGCTCCCCTGCAGCCCCTGGCACTGAGCCTCTCGCTCACACTGGAGCCTGCTGCAGGTGTTTTTTTCAGCACATGCACCCAGCAGAGTGGCTGGGACTCCCACCCACTCCAGTGAGTGGCACAGATACCCCACTGGCTCCAGCCAGAGTGACACCACAGACCAGGGACACCAACGCCCCTGGTCTGAGCTCCTGTCCCTTTGGCAAATGTGTCTGAGTCCAGCATTGTACAGGTTCACACATGGCAGAGACACAGTTTAGGTAAGAAGCTAAATTTAAAGGTAATGAATATTTGAAAGGTCTCCTTCTTTTTCATTCAATTTTCTTTATTTTTTAATTCAGATTAGTAATTCCTCTTAAACATTTTTGCTTTTTTCTTTCTCTCCTTTCTCTACTAAACTCTTTCATTACAGCTCACTTCATATCACCCATTTGATTTCTGTCACTCTTGGTAGACTAATTTTTTTTGTTTTGTTTTGTTTTGTTTTCAGTTTATTTCTCTAATCTTGCAACGGAGTTTTTCTCTTTTTGCTTTCATATTTCACAGCACAGGTACTGTGTGCCACTGGTTTTTAGCCTCCAGGTTGGAACTGATCCTTCATTTCAGTTGAAGCATCAATTACTTTTCCTCCACTGCAAAACTCAATGAATCTCCACTAAACCAGATAAACTCAATATAGGAATTGGTAGAAATTCAGTCTCTCTAACAGCTTTTCTTTATGGGTCTGTGCTGCTGTTTGTGACCTGCTGAATTCTTGGAGAGCCTTTCACTGTGACATCTCTGGTGCCAGCCCTGCAGGCTCTTCACTGACCAGGGACATCACCACAGCGTGTCCAGAAGTGCCTGCCAGTGCTAGGGCCCATTTCACTGTTACTCAAGTTTCCACCTTCTTCACTCTGGATCCATAAGCCATCACAAGATCTCCAGCAATCACTTTCTCAGCATCACTGGCTATTTCTGTGGCACTAAATTGCTCTTGAAGAGACATAGCCAGAGAGAATGATCTCTCATCTATCTTAAAAACCTCTTCCTAATCTGATTTCTTTCAAGATCCCCACAAGATAAGTAACTTTCTGTTGATGTAAGTTGTTCTGTGAACATTTGTATTCATTACAGATAGTTAAAAACCTATAATAAACAACAAAAGTAGGGAGGGGAAGAGGAAGGAAATTGTATAGTTCAGCATAGCAATAAATCTGATTCATTGTGCATTTTTTCATATGCTCACATGGTCCACATCAAGTGAGATTTTTCTAAAGAAATCCAGTGATCTGGTATAAGTGTGTTTCCTGTCATAGGGGACCAGCTTAGCTTTGCACACACTGAGAGTGTGTGTGCAAATGTGTTAAGTGACATTAAATAAATTAAGTCATCTTGACATTCTAGTACACTTTAAAGTATTGCACTGAAGAAACTATGCAATTTTCAGTGTTTATGCATCTGGAGATGTTTATAACACTTTTAGATAATGTTTACATTGAACATTTGTATAGAAACTTGTATAGAAATTTGTATGTTCACACATAAGCAGATTTTCAGATTGAAAAGCTGCACGTATATCATGGAAAGGCATGATCTGAATGATAAAGCTGGAGTTGGGAAATTTAATTAAGACTGTCAGGAGAAAAGTATGGCCATGTCTCTGCTTCATCACTGTTATACTTTGATGCTTATCTACTCTATTTCTTCTCTCCAGTGATGCTACTTAATCCTCTCTTCTTTCATACTTTTTCCTTTGACAATCCCACAAATGCCAAACTGTAGTTACTGGTTTTGACAAGATCACTGGCTCTTTGCCTCCAGACTTCCCAATTGGCTCTGATCTCTAATTTATTGGTAGAGAAGTGTAACTATCAGTTCCTAATCTGCATCTGCCATTGGGAGACTGATTTATATCAGTATGTACAAGGGAATTTAAAGTGAAGGAGAGCAGTCTGGCTTTTAAACTGGAGTTCCAAGGTATTCCCTAAAATGCTGCCATCCATTTTTTTTAACTCAGTACCTTCATGGGTGATCTGATGTGACCTATAGTGTTTTATTAGTCAATTAAGTTAATAAATATATATTGCAATGAAGAACAGGAAGCTAGGGTCAGTAGAGAAAGAATCAATAAAATGCATGTGTACAGACAAATGAGATTGTCAGGAATGTTTTCCTGGCTTGACAAAAAATGCTGCTGATCTGCCAAGTAGCCCACTGACAACTCACACATTTCCACAGCAGGTGCTTACAAAGAACTGAGACTGACACTCATAAATATTTATATTGTACATAATTTCATTCTATTCCCAAGCTTACTACACAGAAGGCACATGTACCCTGATTTGTCTCTTCCACAAGTCCTGAACTGTGAATATGAAATCTGCATTTCATTTTGCCTCCCCTGCCTCTCCATCTGTGATGAACCATTAAGAGTTTAGTGGGGCTGCCAGCCTTTAAGGCCCTGAGAGAAATTCCATCATACAGCTGAAATTGAGCGTAAATCATCATGTCAAGAAACCACTTAATGCATTTCCCTTTGAGTTTTCAGATTCTTTGTCACTTTTGTCTCAAAATTTTGTATTTAGAAAAATGATCTGTCCAGCCTAGATTTCAGGTCTTATGCTAAATCTCTTCCAAAAACATCACATCCAGAACTAACATAACAGAGAAAATTTTCCCATATTTTATGGGAAGGCATAAAATTCTGTAGGTGAACAAAATCCAAATTCCAGAACTACTGGAAGCTTAGTTGTTAAGGCATTGGAGGTGGCCAGTGGATTGTAAATGCCGTTAACTAAAAAGCAGAGGTAGACTTAAACAGTGGGATCTAACATACTGAAATTGCCAAATATAGGAGGGAGACTTTGAGAAGGAAAAAAATTAACACAAATAAAAAAGCATGAAGAGAAAAAAGACTGGGGAATAAAAAGAGGTAGTTTACATGTGACTTTTGTTCCTCACTAACAGTGAAGGAGGAAATTGTTGGAAGAATTATTTCTAGTTTTTGAACTAGAAACATCCCCCTAAATAGGATGATTACCAGCCCCAAAAGCTTTTAGGGACTCAGATTACTTTGCCTTCTGTGTATATTTATCACCTAAATCCCACTACAAAAAGGCAGCAATAAGGCAGGTGGGTACTTCTTTGAACAGAGAGCATTTGATGAAAGCAGGAAAGGTGAGCATGACTTTGGGGCAAGGGCAGCAGCAATGAGGTCTATCTTGTGCACTTAGTGGATGTTTGAGATAGACATTCTGATTTATCTGCCACTCCGGTGCAATCTGCCTTTGCTTTCATGCTGACTACAAAGCATTTTCAAAGACACCAATCACACTTAGAAAGGGAGATATTTTGCCACTGAAAACTCCTTTCTAGATGGTCTTTCCTGGGGTAGTCTGACCTGTCTCTGTAACAGGGCAATTTGTAATATGTACTGTCTTTCTAAAGCTGGGATCATATGTCTGAAAAAAGTAAATATATTAAGATAGTCTAGGTGTAGGTTTATATAATTATTTTTATATTTATTAATAACTCATAACTTTTAGCTTATAAAAAATTACATATTTTTGGGGTTTTTTTATAACCAGTAGTGTCAACACTGTGATACTTTTGGTCAAGTATAATTTTTAAATTGTAGCAGATTTCACTGGCCATATGTACATGTTGTGCTCTCGATATTAAACCTTGATTAATAAGTTGCAGTCCTCTAGTTCAAGTATCTCTATGCAGGAGGCTTAGGCCATTGGTGAATTTAACAGTTGCAATTCCAGATATAGATCATGCTAAACAGCAGGCACTCCCACAGGATGTCCTGTGCCCCGTGTCTGTGCACAGGTAACAGAACAGGGGTACCAAGAGAAGAGAATACGTGAGCTGTGCTCCAGTTACAGAACAGTTTGTGAAACGTCAGCGCCTCTGGGGACCATTGCCCACAGTCCCAGGTGGTGTCATGCAGAGATGAGTTCTAGGGCACTCCCACAGTGAATTCTGGGGAAAAATGTGTCTCACAGTTTAATTTTCATTGCAGGGAAACTGATGATTAAAGCCAAGAGAAGCAGCACCAGTGAACTAACCTTAATTTGAAGAACATTCACATCTAGCCCAGAGGAGTTTGTGCCTTACTGGGTTAGGGATAGGAGCTATGACGTTTCTAGTCAACATACTATTGGGAAAAAAAATCCAACCTAAAAGAGTCTAGAAAATTTAGCTTCTCCTGATTATCTGTTTTCAGGCTAAGAGAGTTACTGTTATTCTATTCTGGAAGTTTATGGAAACAGCATCAGTCCATCATTATCAGTGTGTTGATGCTTCATAGCTCTTCTTTTCATGACCGGCCACTTTAAAAACTGGCATATAAGTTTCCTACTGTGTAAATAATTTTAATCTATTAGATTAATTAGCTTCTTAATGGTCACATTAGAGGTTACAATTTTTCCTTAACGTGTTTCAAACTGGGCAAATAGGTACAGAATTCACTGAAATTATTACAATATTTCATCTTCATTATCACCTTTAGTGTTTTGACACAGCATAGGACCGGCGTGTGGCATGTTTTCTCTGCATTAAGTATTTTTGGGTGTTTTAGCTCATGAAAAATCACACTGAAAGTTGCAGTACTGATCAGGAGATCATAACACAGTAGCTTCAGAAGAAACTAACTGCAGCCACTGGGAATGAAAATCTTCCGTGCTGCTTTCTCATACTGTGAGAAGATAAACCAATCCCCTCACCTCTGCCCTGACCGCAGTGTCAGAATTTTAAATTAGCTGCCAGAAGTGAGTACAGAGCTATACTGCTCTCCTAGGTTACTCCTCTGATAATACTTTCTATTATTTTGGTTCTGACCTTAATCATATTACTGCAAAGCCCATATGGTCTGCATTGAATTCCGTGAGCATTTGTGTGAGCCTGAAAGTAGCAAAATTGTCTATTTACTCAAGGCTTTTAGCTTCAAACCATTTAGAAATAATACATCCCTTTAGGTATTTTAAAGCATTGTATACATCATCAGTTGATAAATAAACCTCCTTTATTTCCCTTAAGGGTCCCACAGGGGAATGTAACAATCAGTAATTACATAGGTGTGGACCTATTATAGAAGTGATACATATGTAGCAAACTTTTGCAAATCTTTACTCAAACAAATAAGATAGCTGTGGATATTTCTGCATCATGTCTATGTCAGAAGAATTCCTAATAAAGAAAAAAATCTTACAGATAAAAAAAAAATCTTTCATGCTCATATAGGCACAGTACAGACATAGTGTGATACTGCAGACCTTGCCAGGTGAGACAGCAAGCTACTCATTTAAAGGCTCAGGTTTGGTGCTCAGACTAAACATGGGAAGTTTGAGATCCCATCAGATACCATATTGCATTTTATTTTATGCATTTATCTATTATCTATGTTTCTGAGCTTAGCTGGTGGTTAGGTGCTACAGGCTAAAAGTGTATTTATTCATTCTTATAATTTGTATTAAAAGGTTTAGACATTTCCTGAGACAGTCATGTAGGTTCATCTGACCCTGTGCTGAAACTGGATTGTTTTGTGTATTCACCAGAGCTGTTGCTCTCTCAGAGGCAGAATTTGTCTGCTGAAAGTTGGTTGATTTTTTAGGCTGTGGATGAGTCATCTCTGGTTTTCCTCATTTCTTTTTCATTTCCTTCAATGTTTTACTCATATACAAACTGGTATTTTTTCCTTTTATTTACAGAATTTAATATCCTTAAGCTTCTTGCTTGCTGTTCCCAAACACAAGCACATACTCACCATGGCTTGGGAACTGTTCTACGTCATGTCTCTAACACAAGGATTGAGTGCAATTGCAGCACAGGGGATAACCCAAGATTATCCTGGTGCCTGTGCCCTTAGCACAGGACCTGTCAGGTGTGTTTTTCATCTCTTGCCCCATGTGTTTTGCACTCTTGCTCTTGTGGCAAGAGCCATCATAGAGCTGTGTTTGTGTTCTGTGCACGCAGTTGAGAGGGAAAGCGCAGGAGCTGCATAGTGCTCCAGCCAAGGTCTGCCTCTCTCAGGAACATAAATCAGGTACTAAGCAGTTTTACAGGTGTTAAGTCTGCCATTTGCAGCAAATATCCACCCAGGCAATGCTCTTATCACCCATTTTGTATTAGATGGTTTGTTAGACCTCACTGGAAGATACTCCAACAATTTCCATCACAGTAAATAAGGGTGATGCTGTTCACAGCACATGAACATTAGCTATTCAGCCAGATTAGATTTTAAAATAAGAGTATAAATAATATTTATATTTTATATATGTAGAGTGCCAAATAATAAAGGGAAACTGACTACACATTATGGTTGATATTTTAATACTCAGAAAAGGCAAAAGTACCAGATTGGTTATCACAGTTGCCGAATTCATTATATGGGAAGCTCAGCCATGGAACTAGAAGTCTGCCAGAAAGGACAACAAAAGATATCTTTGAGATTTCATTTTGGTTTGGTTCTGTTTTCCATCTTAAAATTCAGAATGAAATAGACTTGAAAGTCTTTAAAATATTTTAACATTAAAATTTTTATGAACCTTCTTTTACCTTCTGTTGTTTCAAATAAATAATCTGATACTTCTCTATTAGGTGATTTAAGATGGATTATAAGAATTTTACAAGAGATGCACACAGACAGACAAATCCTCTTTGTTGGAAAGATGCTGGAAAGATACAAAGACAAAACAATTTTGTTGTCCTGTTCAAAAATTCTGGTTGCCCTTTGCGATTCATGATGGCTGCAACCTGTTTGGCCTTTTCCCATCAGGATTCTGCTCTAATGATGAACTCTGCAGCATGTACAGAAATTGTTCTCAAGCCTGTGTTAACAGTCCTGATAATGTATTTTTTAGGTTTCCTCTACGCTCAGAACAGTACCAAACGCAGCATTAAAGAGCGACTTATGAAGCTCTTACCCTGCTCGGCTGCCAAAACGACATCTCCTGTTACTCAAAGCAAGTTTTATTTTTCATTTTTTTAATTTGATTTTTTTTCTTTTTAGGTTTGCATGCATCAAAAGTTATACTTTCATTAACTGCTCATTTGAGAGGCAAGCTATCTGCTGAAGTAATCGTATGGTTTACCGAGGTTTAAAATCCAGTGATGAACAGATTTGTCTGTGCAGAGTAGGATGGCAAGGTACCAGGGCCAGGGTCTGCCACCCAGGAGCTGCTGGGTTGGCACTTACCATCTGCCAGTTAGTTGACAAGTGATTCCCTGGGTAAATTTAGTACCTGCTCTCCATGTATTTGAAAAGTGGTAACTTTTTGCATTTTTTTTGCACATGTCCGTGTGTGCTTGCTATCCAAAACACAGGGGGTACCATCGTGACTGGTCTGGGAGGAAAGGACTGGCCCTGCAGGTTTTGAATATAGAGCTTCAAATTATATAGGGAACAGCACTTAAAGTCGGTGTCTGAGAGAAAAACAATAATGAGATTGAAAAGAAAGTATATTGAATTTCTTGATGTGCTGTAAGGAAATAAAATCTCTCCAGGGCAGGCAACAGATAAATATAGAGCGGCAGAGGGAGTGAGAGAGATCAATGCATAGATACATCTGTATTCCTAGATAGAGGTTAATTACAGAAATAACAGTATAATGTCTTCCTATATAAATTGGCTCCTATAGCAGATTTTAAGATCTCTCTGGACCCAATTCAATCTAGATTAAGTTGACTTAATTCTAGGCACTTACATGAGCACCTGGAACCAGAAGCTGAATGATCCATGTGTTTCCTTTATACTCTTTTGATAAAGCACATAATCAATCTCAGGTAAGAAAAGCCTGCAAGAGCCATGTCTAGTGAATCTAGGAGAACTAAAGGCAACTTGACTAGAAATACAGTCTCCTACTTAATGTTCAGATTTCACAGGTATAGATCTAGGATTTCTTTTTGCTATCTCCCTTCAATGTCTTTCATGTGCTCCTCTGTAAAGAAAACTCTGTGACTTGCTTTCTTTTTAAGTATTTGAGATGAAAAGGGCTAAGTTTCTGAACATACACTGATTTATTTTTTTCATGGTGTCTTCAGCTGATATGTTTTAATTGAAAATAAAGTAGCTGTAATGAAGTAGTTACTGTTGTGGCACTAGTTGATACCTCTTTCTGGATAAGTTACTTTCAGCTGCATGACCTTAGCAATACAGCTCTAGACAAGAAAAGGAGTCAGAGAATCACAGGTTTGCTTGAGTTGGAAGAGGGGCCTTTAAAATCACCTGGTCTAGTCCTCCTGCACAAGACCAGGTTGCCCAAAGTCCCATTCAACCTGAACACTCCCAGGAATGGGGCATGGAATAGATGAGGAAATAGAACAGAATTGATAGAAAGTTTAATCTGTGTGTTTGAAATTGCTAGGATAGTGACACATCCTATTCCTTGCATAATTTCTGTGTATGCTCTTCATCTGCACAGGTAACCAAATATATCTAGAATCAGTCTCAGAAACCTTGACCATGTCAAACTTATATTTTCCTTGCTGAAAATATTCTATAAACCAGAAGTTGAACTAAAACGAGTATTAAATATTTCCTGCTTGAGAACCAAGCAGTAAAATGGTGCAGTCAATAATTTTCTATATAACCTCCTCAATAATGAAGTGCTATATTAAGTAAACATGTTATATCAAGTGAAAATGTTGAATAAGCCTCTCATTGCAGATATACATTGTTATTATTCCGTTTTGACATCATGTGCTATTTGATTTCTGCTAGCATGAAAGAAGCAACTTTAGAGCGTCCCATGAATGAAAACAGCACCACTTACAATATCAATCACATTATGTGAATTCCTTAGAAACTAGCAGAGAAATGTTTTTTAAACAAGTAATTTATTGAAATACACATAGCCTGAATTTGCACTTCGGTGCTTCTATCAATATGTGCTTACAAAGGTTATTTAAAAATGTAAAATCTTGTTTCAGCATTTGCATTGAACATATTTCAGCATTGTAAAAGAACATTTATCTGTGTGCATCACTAGTCTAGTGAGGCTAAACTTTAAACCATCATTCCCCAGACACGTGAGTGTGCTAGTACACCAGAGTAAGACCACACTCAATGGTTTTGAAAATGAAAAACATGCCAAATAGTTATTAAATAGTTAGGGAGGCTATATGTGGAGTTTTTGCAGGGAAATGCATGTGCACAATTTTTACAGACATGAATTATTTGAAGAGTACATTTGTTTTTTCAAATGTTTTTACCATTTTGTTCTTTAATAAATAATGAAAGTTTCAAAGCATATCTCCTGTGCCATTTACATTAAAAAATGTCTCTACTATTTAGCTATAAGAAATCTACTAATTAATGGAATCAATAAGAGTATTTTGCTTAGTACATTAATGAGGGATTGTGAACTCGTTTCTGGTTTTCAGTTGACATGAAATTTCATTTCTGTGAAAAAACCCTGCTCCTAACCTATCTAGCCTGAAGAAACCAAAGAACTGAAATAACTACTGCCATTGAAACAATTGTTATTTAGAAATAGATGAAAATAGAAATAGTAAAAATAAATTTTCACACATTTCCCCACATATTTTAAAGTATAGATTTTTTTCCAGCCTGGCAGCTATAAGTGTGAAGAGAAAAATTTAAAAATCTGCAATTGACTTATGAATGCTATAGCATTTTAGTCATCACAGTTGGTACATTTTAAGGAAGCTTATGATGACCTTACATTTTTATTATTTCTATCTGTAAGACACTAGAGAAGTTGAGTGTGAAGAATGTTACACTGAACCTTTTCATTAATATTATCAGCCTACTGCAGTCTTCTACATTCTCACTGAATCATTTATACACAATAAAAATATTTACTACTAGGGATATACTGAGTATTGCACTCAGCACGTTGTCTGGCCTTTAGCCTCATATTTATTCTGTGTATTCATTTAGCTTCCAGAAAAGCTTGTAGATGTCTCTCTAGGTAGCCAGATGTTTTACAAATGGGTGCTTAGAGAACTCATTTCAAGTTGAGTCTTTTTCTGTCTAAAACCAAAGCCTGGTTAAATCTCACGTAACCATTTGAATATAAAGTACAACTGAGCTTTCAACAATATTTATCCTCAAGTTGATTTTTTTGCCAATTTAGTCCAAGTACCTAGTGTTGACTTGCAGTTAACAACAAAAAAATTATCTGGATCACACTGATATCATCTTTCTGAGATGAGTGCTAACAGCAACATATTTTTCACAGGAGAAAGGACAGTGCCCTAAATTTTGTGAAGCTTTTTTCCAAAAAGTTTATATATTATTAAGCATCTCTTTAAAGATTGTTTATTTTTTGTTTAGCTGAACTGTATCTTCTTGCCAAATTTCTCCCAAGCAGCTGAAAGCTATTATTACTGCATTGTAGCAGAACAAAAATATATGAAACTGTAGGCATAATACTACTTTAATCAAGTATTCTAATACTGTATGCTTATAAATATTGAACCAAATAAACCCTTATTTTAGAATAAAGAGTCCCCGATTCTAATGAAATAAATTATGTATCATCAGCATTGTAGAAGTGACAATTAGGCATGCTGTATTGTTATATTTCTATAGTTTATATAACTCTTAAATCAAAATAAGGCAATAATTTCATTAAATCAGTTTGGAGTACTACATAAGTTACATTAATGCTGGCAATACTTAGAAATGGACACACACATTCGTATTTTTGATCATAAGTGACCGGCACCTTACTGTAAGTTCCTTTAGCTGTTTTATTGAACTTTCACATTTAAAACTCTACCTAGGAAAAAATGCATTGCTAGTTCTCATTGTTTTAGGGCTACTCTCAACTGTAAACCTTGAATGTGCATATCCACATTCTTACTTACTTAAAGAAGAGGTCACAAAAACCATCGTGTTCCCCACGTAGGCTGCTCACCCTCAATAATATTTCTCCTAAAGGGTCAGTTGTATGATACTCAGAGTAAGATCTGCTGCTGAATGTGCAACATCAATTTCACATGCTTTCCAAGGGACAACTTCACAAGAAAAATTCCAGCCTGATACAGTGAATTCACATTCATTATCTAACTGAAGGAAAAATTTCATTTTTCTGGAGTTGCTACAGTTTTATAAAGTTGTTTCATTTGGTCAAAGTATAAATATACATGTTCCATTTTCTGGTATAAACAGAAAAGTCATACTGAGTGTATCATGCACGCTCTTGCAGGATGTTGGCTTTCCAGTTTATTGCTATTACCACCCATATTATGAGATAATATGCAGGCTGTTGGATCATCACTGCTGTTCACTATTCTTTGCAGCCACAGAAGCACATGATAGACACCCTTTTCCTGTGAGTTCAAAATGGACTCATCGTTTGTCATTAAAGCTGCAGGTCTTTAAGAGAATGTCCTTCCTTCCTTTTCCTTCCTTTTCCTTCCTTTTCCTTCCTTTTCCTTCCTTTTCCTTCCTTTTCCTTCCTTTTCCTTCCTTTTCCTTCCTTTTCCTTCCTTTTCCTTCCTTTTCCTTCCTTCCTTCCTTCCTTCCTTCCTTCCTTCCTTCCTTCCTTCCTTCCTTCCTTCCTTCCTTCCTTCCTTCCTTCCTTCCTTCCTTCCTTCCTTCCTTCCTTCCTTCCTTCCTTCCTTCCTTCCTTCCTTCCTTCCTTCCTTCCTTCCTTCCTTCCTTCCTTCCTTCCTTCCTTCCTTCCTTCCTTCCTTCCTTCCTTCCTTCCTTCCTTCCTTCCTTCCTTCCTTCCTTCCTTCCTTCCTTCCTTCCTTCCTTCCTTCCTTCCTTCCTTCCTTCCTTCCTTCCTTCCTTCCTTCCTTCCTTCCTTCCTTCCTTCCTTCCTTCCTTCCTTCCTTCCTTCCTTCCTTCCTTCCTTCCTTCCTCCCTCCCTCCCTCCCTCCCTCCCTCCCTCCCTCCCTCCCTCCCTCCCTCCCTCCCTCCTTCCTTCCTTCCTTCCTCACTTCTTCTCTGTCTGTTTGAAAGGGTTAATCATTTCTACCTCCTGTATTTCTTGTTGAGCTTCCCTTCTCTGTCTCTTGTGTTCTGCAGACACTGTAGAAGATGAAATGGAAATGGCCACAGTACGACATAGACCTGAAGCTCTTGAACTGCTGGAAGCACAGAGTAAATTCACAAAGAAGGAACTTCAGATCTTATATAGAGGTTTCAAGAATGTAAGCACTTACTTTTTCAATTTGCAATCTCTTTATGGAATATGCCACTGCAATCTCAGCCATGACTAGCAGTGACTAGCAGTGCAGCTCATGAGATTCAGTAGCTAAATACTGCATGTCTGATCTGATGAGGAAACAATCACTCAGAAACAATTGGTCTAAACTCATTAAACTATTTCATGAACAAAAGATGCAGACAAAATAGAAAGTATCAAGGAGAGACAAATTATAACTTAGTAGAATAGGAACTTTTGTTCAAAGACAAAGTTGTGTTGAGGTTGTTTGTCTAAGGATGCAATAATGGAAGAGTCCTGAAGAATTTGGTTGGTAAGAAGAAGGATTTTGATTTTTGTATTCACAGCAGCTGTCACAAGAAGTAATTGACTTCAACTACACTTGATGACTTTATTTGGTGAACAACTGTAGATAACTTCATCAGTTCTCACTAGTTCTACAATTATGTAAATTTCTTAGTTCCCTTTACTTGGAGTAGTTGTGGTTTTTTTGGTTGGTGTTTTTTTTGCTTGTTTGTTTTTTTCCGTTTTTTGTTCTTTCTGATAATGTGTGATGTAGTGGGGGGTCCAATGTTTTATTTGTCAGGGATCCCAACTGAGGACCCCAGTACTCATTTTCCAGTGTGTACAGCTGCCCTACAGTGCTGGGCATGATTTTGACTTGTGAGACACGCATGGCTGGAACAGCAATGAAATAAGACTCAAAAAGGTGTTAGTAAGTAGTACTGAACTCTGCTTTCTTTAAAAATAGACTTTTTCTCTATTTATTTTACTTTAATCTGATTAAAAATATGCAGAATATTGCATGCAATTAATGTTGGATAGAAAATATTAAAGAATTATTATATTGAAATTAATAATAGAAAATATTATTTATCAGTTTTAGTGTTAATTTATCAATTTAGCTGTAATTATTGCAACTGTGGAGATGCTATGTCTCCTGATAAGCTGCAGCTAAAGATAAATTTAATTGCATTTATCACCTCGTAGTTTAGTTTTTCTTTCACCCTTTTTGGGTGAAAAGGGACAACCTCTTGCCCACGGCATTTACTACTCAGATGAGTTAAGCTCAGTTAACACAGTTAAGCTCCATTATGGAATCAGAGAGGATATCTTCAATAGCTTGTACAAGAAATGTAAATCTTGCAGAGTTCTTAGCTTTTTTGCATTCCTTAAAGGAGGCAACACATGCAAAGGGGTGTTTTAAACATATTTTTTTATGAAAAGCTTACAATGCAGGAAAGACAGGGTCATTTAATGGGTCCTGTCTGTATCATCCTCAGTTCCAGAAAGTATATAACGTTGGCATGTTAGTGATTAACAGTGATTGCTCTTAAAAGCTTTTCATTTCCTCAGGGTTCCAGAGAACATTCCCCTGCTAATGACAGTATTCTCCAGGCATTGCAAATCATGATCTAATGTCCCTAATTATCTAAGGCAAAAAGGTACAAAGTATAGTGGATAAAATAAGCCTTGTCTGTTTCTCCAAGAAGAATTATTTTTAGAGTTTCAGAAACTAAGAACCTTGATATTTCTTTGCATAAAATGAAGTGTGGAGAAAGAGGTTATAAGGAAGTTTTTTAATTGACACCTTTTTTAGCATTTTCTGAAAAGATGAATTGCAGCTCTTCATATGCTTTTCTGTGTCAAGATGTAAGTTCTACTAACATCAAAGGAATCTTGATGGTAAGACATGGCAATGCATCTTCATCCATATGCTTCATTTCCTTATCAGTACATGATAATTCAAGACATGTACAACATATATTTTACTAAATAGAGTTAATGGGCATTAACTTCAGTGTTTTTGTGTATAATACCATTGCAAAATTATCAATTATGATCTAAAAGGTTGTAAAGCATGCCTAGGGCTAGTGACTCTTATAAAAGATAAATCAGTTTAAAGTACTATTCTTTAGCCCAAACATTAGGTTTCAGAAATGGATGATTTGTACTTTTTGTGAAACAAACTTGGAGTTTGTTTTATTTTTCATATTAACAGTTTCTACAGTGCTAGGTCACAGTTCTCTAATCACTTCAGAGAACTGGTAGGACAAATCTACCTCAGCTCTATGAGCAGCTTGTTTATGCTGATTAGTTCACCTTTTCTATTAGTTTCCTGTTAGTTCCCATATCTACTTTTACCAAATCTGTCTTGAGTGGCTTTGGTGGGTTCTGATGCACGATGGCATTGCAATGTCTCCCATGGTCTGTGCTTTCAGCACCTCCCCTCACAGTGCTCCATCATCCTCTTCTGCCTGCCACAGGCCACCTGCCTTCTCTCATTGTGGTCCAGCTTAGTGCATCCTGCCAGTATTTCCATGCCTGTGAGCTTCGTGCCTGTCATGGGTTGGCACTGGCCAGATGTTAATGCACCCATGAATATGTTTTTTTTCCCTAACAGCTACTGTGGGATGTGATCAGGAACAGAGCAGAGCAGGCTTAAATCTTGAAAACAAAAAAAACCCACCAAAAACTTTATTACATTACATAAGAACAGGGACAGAAATACTCTTAAACACACACAGAGACAGAAATAAAAACTTCTTAGAACATTTCTTCTCCCAGTTTCTACCTCCCCACACATCACTCTTCACAGACCAACCTTTGGGTTTTAGATCAAACAATCACCACTCAAAACCAAACTAATCTTCAATTCAGCAAGGGAGAGAGGAGTCTCTCTCGCACCACAGACTGTTCCTCAGAGAACACGGGTCCACCCCTTATGTGTTTCTATGTCACCCGTGGCACCGCCCGGAGAAGTCTGCCAGGGTGACTCTCTCTTTTTCCTATGTCCAGCGCTCTCACCGCTGTCCATAGGCTGAAAACTGCATACAGGGCTCTTTTAAGGATGCTGCATGCCGAGCTCTCCCCTTTTTACCCAGGGGCCGGGGTTCTAGGAGCAGGTCTGCCCTGAGGGCAGAGAGTGCCACCTCACCCTCCCCCTCTTTTCTCTGCTCGCTCCACTCTTCAAGTGCCAGTCACTGTAGCAAAAGCAGGGGCAGCTGTATCTACCCAAAAATGCAGTTTATGTTCAAAAGAGACTCAAGTTCAGTCCATGGCTGACATTATGCAAGAAAAGTCCAGCTCCGAAGGCTACTCCTCTCATTCTTTGCCCATCAGGTTCCTTCCAATCGTGCTTTATCACCTCGGTCCCAGGCCGCTTCCTTCTCTTTTCTTCCAAAATCACCAGTCATGAGAATCAATGTCTAAGAAAAGTTTCTTTCTGCCAAGCAAGGGTTAACAGCTTCTCTCTCCCAGCAGGGTGCTGCAGGCTCAGGCACTCCCAGGCTGGGCAACTCCCACTTGGCTGGGCACCTTCTCCCGGAGTTTGGGGGGAAGAGGGGATGAGCACACACAGAAGGCACTTCCACAGTTTTCCACCCCTCCATCCTGGACGGGGCAGCTCAGTTCCAGTCTTGTCCTCTCTCTTCTCCCTCCCCCCGGGGGCTCCGGCTTACCTGAGCCGACCACGTGTTTCCCCTCCCCCACCCAGCCTCGTGGCCGGGCAGGGGAAGGAGGCCGGAGACGTCTCTCTGCTGAAACCGGGATCTGAAAAGAGGCCGAACTCTCTAGACTCCTGCTTTTAACTCTTTGTGTCCTCAGAGGCGTGTCCAAACCTCCGAGTGACCAATCCAGGTGCCAGCAGAAAGCTGATTACTGATTGGACTGCTTACCTCTCCCTGAAAAAATTCACCTCCCCCAGCAACCACGACAGTGCCTCTGCCTCCGGTACCGACATCTCCTGGGTACCACCCAGCTGGACACTTTTTGCTTTGCTGGCATGAGCCAGCAGATGTGTCTGTCTGTGCAGAAAGGAGTTCTGCTTTAGGTAAGGCATTTCCAGCAGGCCCAGGGAGCCCTGGGAGGCCACACCAGCCTTTCACTCAGCCCTGGTGAGGCTTCACTTCACATCTGAACTGCCATGGCCTGTTCTGGGCTCTCCAATGAAACAAAAGTCTGGACATACCGGAGAGAGTCCAGCAAAGGGTCACAAACATGCCTGAGGGACCGGAGCACCTCTCCTGTGGGGTGGGGCTGGGAGAGCTGAGACTGATCAGTCTGGAGAAGAGAAGCTCAGCAGGGTTCTTACCAGCATATATAAATATCTGAAGGGAGCAGGTAAAGGTGGAGCCAGGCTCTTTTCAGTAGTGCCCAGAGACAGGAGGCACAAAGTGAAGCACAGGATGTTCCCTCTGTGCATCAGGACACACTTTTTCACTGTGGGGGTAACTGACCACCAGCACAGGTTGCCCACAGGGTTTGTGGCATCTTCCTGCTTGAAGATATCCAAAAGTTAGTTCTCTGGACATGGTCCTGGAGACCTCTCCAGGTGGGCCTGCATCTGCAGGAGCGTGAAACCAATCTCCAGAGATCCCTTCCAATCCCAGCCATTCTCTGAGTCTGGGATATTCTGTTTAATATCTCTCATTCCACTAAGAAGGAAACTACTGAAAAGATTTAATGACACACACAGAGGCACACATATTTAACATGATGTCATCAAAGTCTTGTGCACATCCTACCTCTGTGCTTTGTGCTTTTCACCTGCTATTTGCCTGTCTTACTATCTCTTCAGTAATTTAAGCATATAAGGCATGATAAATTAAAGCATGAACTTAAGTTACTGAAGTTCTGCTGATATTGTGGTCTTGTTAGATGAAATTAGCATCATCCTTCAGCACATTAGTACTAACTGAAAAGCTTTTGTCTATAGAATCTCACTCCAGCCTGCTTATTTCCCTGAATCCTGTCAAGTTTTCAGATGACTGTTCTGAGATAGTGATGAACAGAACTTTTTACAGCTTACCTCCAGTTATTTGTGATTTCTGACTTCAAATTGCTTACATGTAGTTCTGACTGACTTCAGATAAGAAAGCAGTAAAATACACCTGCATTTCTGTAGTGTTGATGATTACAAAGTTTGATTTATTATCATCAATTTGATTTTTCACTGTACACAAATTACATGCAAAATCCAGGCAGGAGGAGCACAGGGTCTCACAGAGCCTGTGTATAAATAAATACCTGAAAGCTTTAGAAAGTCTCAGATCTCATTGTATTAGAGCTGATGCTCTGAGTAAGCAAGAGGTAGAGTATAATTGCAGGGAATGCTCAAAGATGATTGAAATGCCTGTGGGACAATGGCTGTTTTGGTAGAACTCAAAGTCAACATTTAAAATGGAAGGGGATATGCATTAAAGAAAACATAAGGAGGTGGAATAAACACCTTCAGATCACTTAACAACTATTATATGGAAAATTATCAGGGGAGAACTTATGTCTATATTAAGTAATTTAGCCATTTTTAAGCTTCTATACTATCCTTGAAAAATGAGTTTAATTTAAGGCCTAAGCCCTTCTCAGACTGAAAAGGTTGTCTCCAGCACTCTGACTTTGATCTTCCAGTGCTGTTGATGAATTGTTGCTCAGCTGCCATCCCAGTGGGATGTTTCCAATTTGTATTTGGCTTCCTGTCATCCCATTTCTTGTAAATTGAAATTGTGATTGCTGCAGTCATTAACCTTTCAAACCAATGGCTCTGTGGCAGTCCTAGTACAAGTGGCACTTCACAAGAAATTGTACAGACTATCAAGCATGGACTCAACATGTGGTCTTTCTTTATCTTTTGTCCATTGATAGATCTCTCCCAGTTTTAAAAATGTCCATTTAAAAAATACCTAGATAATCCTTTTGCTGTACAAAAGATGTTCCTGTGCTAAATTGAAATGTCAGTAGTGTTTTCATTTTGGTGGGTTATTCTTGTAAAAATTCTTGTAGAGCTCTGTG
Organism: Prinia subflava; assembly: GCF_021018805.1. NCBI lineage: Eukaryota > Metazoa > Chordata > Aves > Passeriformes > Cisticolidae > Prinia > Prinia subflava. The sequence continues at coordinate 16,510,063 of NC_086253.1, read as the reverse complement.
TTGGGAAACTCCTAGACTTTTCCAGAAAACTGGAAGGATTTTTCATGAACCTTTTTCTCACCTGGCTGTATGTCAGAGAAAATGTAAAATGAAGTCATAAATGCATAAAAATCTCTGTGGACACATAGTGGAGCTTTAAATAGGCAGCTCCACACTTTTGACATATATTGGGAAAATGGCATTTCTAAGACACTTTTCCTCTCTTTTGCAAATGAGAAAAAGAATGATAGTAAGAAAACAAATCTTACAGTGTTACAGCTCAAATAATGGTTCCCTCATTACACTACCTATCTATGTGAATAAGTTGAAATATGCTAATTTATTCAGAGATTTTTCTATTTCAGTTATGATTTGATGGAAGCATTGTATCACTGTATGTTGCAGTTGTAAGTCTCACAGAAAGTTTAATGGAAGCTAGTTTTAGAGGTAATAAAGCTCATTTATTGATTCTCCAAAGCATTCGAGTTTTGTGTTTGAACATTTTCCCATTCAGAGTTTAAAAAAACAAAAGAAAAATTATAAATTTTGTGAAAGTAATTGAGATTTAGACGAGCAGAATTGAGTTGGTACACAAAATCCAAATAATTTTCACTGTATAAATAATTTTTCTACTCCTGCAATCTTTTGTTTAACAATGAAGATGAAAGTTGGGTATAATTTGCATTTTGCAGGATATACACTAACTTGTGCAAAAGCTGAAACACCTCAATGAGATTTTGAGTACCAAAGTTAAAGTTCTCAGAATGATTTAACTTTTCTTAAATATTTGTATGCATGATATTCTAGGAACACTATATACATTTGATTTTTCACTGCAGTTGGAACCTACTTGGTAAGAAAGAAGGTATGAGAAATGTATCTCAGTGTCCTACACATGGATGGCTTTTACCTTTATGGCTGTGGTTCTTGCACAGCCTCTGACCTATGGCTAATAGAGATGTACAGTTCTGTATTTCACTTCTGTCTTTCAAATGGGGTTGCTAAGATAATGTCTTGGTGAGAAATTATTTAGTACAAACTGAAATCTTGTACTGACAAGAGGCATAAACACTTGACTATTGAAGAGATTAAAAAATGGGCATTGCAAAGAGTTAAAATACCTCTGTGATAATCCAAAACAGAGATTTTGAAACTATTCCATTTTCCTTGCTTTCTAGCTTAACCTTTTCCACCTGTTCTAAAGCATGACAAGGGACAATGACAACATAATCCTCTTAGTTTATATCTCCGGAACATTGTACATTATGAAACAGAGGCTTTCACGCTACAGGAAGTAATAATTTAGCTTGGATCAGCTTTCTCTGAATTGGCTGTGTTACCTGTCTCACAGAGACAATAGGATGTCATCAGTTTGTTGTCATCACATTCAATTCTATACTGAACCTGTATGCTTGTATTGCAATGAGTGAATGCAGTTTCAAGATTAATACAGACCAGAACAGAGAGGAAAAACCCCAAACTGAACATGAGTGGAAATTGCACTAGTGCAAGAGAATTTTGCCCCGACATCAGTTCTCCAAGGCTTGTTCTTGTAGGTGAAATAGCTCAGAAGTTAAATAGGCTTTTCAACCTCCCATGTGGAGCCCTAGCACAGCAAGGAAAATTTTTCATTTGACCAGCAGTTGGAGCAGTTGCGTTTCCTCAATATTTGATGACTGTCTGTACAAGCTGTAGGGCTTCACAGCATGCAGACTTAGCAAGATGTTCCCAGATGCAGAAGAGAGCCTAGAACAATATAGATCAGTTAAATGTTCCTACCTGGTTTTCCTGGCTAACATGAATCAGTACTAAAACCATTTGAGCTATATCCCTCAGTGACTCTGAATATCAAACAGGGGACGCTCTACTGTGCATCAGCCCATGAGACATTCCTGTTGTGCTGAGAGCTTTGCAGAGGTGCTGACCCCTCTGCACAAAGCAGTGTTAGAACACCAGTGCTGTGGACATACAGAGGTTGTACATACAAAGAGGTACCAAAGACTTGTCTTTTCAGATAGACACAATGATGACAGCTGAGCAGTGTGCCTCATGCATACAAACCTGCTGAACTTAGGTTTCTATGCTCTTAAAAATGCCAATAAAATGAAAAAAAAAAAAGTAAATGGAAGTTCTAAATCTTACAAGAAAAATTGGATAGTAGTAATTCAAACTGAAAATTAACATCTCTCCATATTAGAAAACTCCTGTGACTTGTTTTTCTTAATAAGCTAAAAAATAGACAACAGCATAATGAAGCTCAAGCAAGTAAACCTAAAAGCTAGATACTATGTGTGCTGTCAATATACAGATTTCTGTAAATCCTTTTCTCTCTAGGGTTTCAGTAGACATGTATAATATACATAGCTCAAATCTCCCCTTTCTAAATTTGAGTTCTTACTTTCCAGTTATGCCTCAGATCAATTGTTTTCTCAACTTTAGATGACTGAAGAATAACTTTGAAATAACCAGCTCTTGCCAAGGAAGAATTTTGTTATTATTTTACAAAAGCCATGGCATTCATTTGCAAGGGACTTAGAGGGAACCCTTCCATATTTCAAACAAGGCTATGTGAAAATCTTTTAACAAACTGAGCAATAAATAATTCTTACATTCATCCTATATTTCCTACAAGTGTTAGTAAAGAGACTTGAAACATTTCAAAAATTTTTCAAGTAAAATAATTTGGAAGTACAGTTTGACAGACTGAGAGTATAATTCTCAGTTGTCACAGATTTACAGATCTTAATGTGTTCAGCAGAGATATTTGTTTCAATTAGTCTCACAGTTACTGGCAGAGACTGAAACCTTCTTTCTGAAAGTTAATAATGAACTCAGTCCCTACTTCTATTCATCTCATGGCTTGCACAGAGATGCTTCATGTCGTGCTCACTAGGGAAAAAATGTCATCTAGCTTACCAGGGACTGTATTCATAATAGTGGCTGCTTGCTCATGAATTATCTCTGAAAAAGGTAGTCAAATCTCTAATTAAGAAACATACAAAAAGACTGCGATTTGAAATACCCAATAGTAATAGTAGTCCAGAGCACCAAATGCCTCTAAAATTCTTCTTGGTAAAAAAAAAAAAGAAAAAAAAAGAAAAAAAAAAAAAAGGCAACATTATATTTTGGTGGGATTTTATTGTTCTGTGTGCTTGTGAGCCCCTCCTGTCTGGAACTGGCAGTACCCTGTCCTGTGCTCTGGCGGGCTCTCCTGGGGCTCTCAAGTGCCAGTTTGACACTTGAAGCACAGTGCAGACCTTCTGCTTTACCAGCCAGATGCTCATCTGCTGGAAGAGCTGTTTTCTACTACATGAGCTTTTATGTGCATCAGTTTGGAATATAAATGTTTATGTACGAGAATACGAGCCACCAAATGTTGTCTTTGGCTACAGCTCACTGCAGTGTCTTTCTTGCAGCATCTGGACTAGGCACTACAGAGCCTGGTATTTGAAATATGTGCAATGGTTGGATTTCGGTTTCTGGGTAATCACTAACATTAGAGAAGTAACATTGGGTGCAATGCAGCTCTGATGATGTTGTAATTTAAAATTTTAGTAAGGAGACACCTCTTACTCTGCTTTCTCTGCCAGTCCTCTTTTCTTCATGGGGTGTGATGCATATTAACTCTAACTGCTATAAACACTGTACTTTGTAACACACAGCTGAACATAAAATGGTTCAGTGAGAATATTTATCAGTTGAGACAGCAGCATTCAAAAATCCATCTTCGCGGCTTTCTTGCTAGCAATTTCCTTACTTTTAAAGACTTTTAAAGAATTTGTGTACAAAATGTTACAATTCTTTATTAAATTTTATACTAAGTTGTCTCTCTCTTCCCCTCCAATTCTAATGCAGCATGTGGACACGTGGGGATCCTAAGCCAGCAAAAACGAGGGGAGAGGGAATAAATACACCTTCTGATGAAACTTCTTGATAGTGCAATTCAAACTTTTGGGTCCTGTGGACTTGACAGATAAATCTTATTTCTGTTGGACTCAGGGATCTATCATGGATCCCAGGAATTTCCAAATGATTTTGGATCTTTATTTTTTTTTCTACTGTAAGTTTCTGATCAATGTGAACAAAATTAGCAACATACAAGTTTTGTCAGAAATAAGCAAAACCGATTAAATAATCCTTTCATTATTTCAACAGAATTAATTTCTCTTTAAAAATGTCTTTAGATCAACATCTGTGCTAAAAATAAAAATGTAAACTGGCAAATCTTAAAATAAAACAGCAAATCACAAGTGACAAAGCTGCAAAGTCAAGTCTTTCAGTGTCAGGGGAGTTTATTACAAGTCTTGGGTCAGCCTGCATTTACCTTTGAGTGAAAGTGTCTGACAGAGCTCGTATTCTTTAGATCAGCTGGACATTTGTGCAGTTGCCCTTCAGTTATGTGAATGATTCTCATATTAGCTTTCAAGTAATGGAATTTATTCAAACCAATGAATTCCATTGTGAAATATACTTAAAAGGTCTTAGATACGGTGAGTGTCAGGGAAGAAATAGGAGCCAATAACTCAGAAGACAGCATGATTCAGTAAACACAGCATGAAACTAGAAGTCCAAAGACTCCAACCTTTTGGCTCTCTGGCTGGCTTATTAACTACCACACACCTTTAAAAGCCTTAACTATCACACTAAAAAGCCTTCTGGGTTGCCTGAGAGCATTTTACCAGTGCTTCAGGGCCTGCGTGGGCTCCACATTGACAGCTGCCTAATTTAATGTCTCTGCTCTGACAGCCAAAACCTTTCAGAGGGTCCCTGGCTATCTGAGAGATTGCTGCTCAGCCATTGATCAAAGCCTCCTCAAACACGTCTTGGGAACAAAGTGGGGAGTACCAGTGGGGGGGCTGGTGGCTGTGGGAAACTGAACTTTCCCAGGAGCTGGAGATACCAAAGTTCATCCCTAGAGGAGAGAAAAATGAGCACTGAATTCCTCGGTGTGAAGAGCGAAATGTGTGGGCAGTGTATTTGAGGGAGACTCTCTACCCCTCGATGGCCAGGCTCCATATCTGTCAAGTAGAAATCACAGTAAACTCATGCCAGAAAAACACTGATCTAGGGAGCACTTTATGTGTGCTTTATGTATTTCTAACAATTATTTACTCACTCCATTTATGCATCTCTGACACTGCAATGCTTCACAGTGGCCTCACAAAAAAAGTACCAAGAACAACTTTAAAACTGAACTCTCAGTTAGTGAATATAGCAATATTTGTATCTGACATACTATCTACACACAATTACAAATATTAGAACAACAACTGGTTTGTGATTTTTCTTGTGATTTAAAATGTCAGCATTAAGCACTGTATTTAGATGCACAGGCTACCAATAGTCTACTTCACTGAAAAAGAGGCAATAGTAACACTTAGTAACATTCTCTTCTCAAAATCTGTAGTTATGGAAGAAACTTAATGTGCCATAACCTTAGCAGACTGTTCAAGGAATTTTTCTGTCTAGCAATTTCAGCCTCAATGTATCACCATAAGGAATGATACAACCAGGAGAAATGAAATCTCTTTTTTAGGCCTGAACTGATTGATAGATTACTCATTTTTAGATGTATCTGATTTTCTAGTTATTTCATTTTATTCTTCTTGTTACCTGTTTTGACTGGGAAATATCTTCTCCTTTTTTATTTCTCTATGCTGTTCATGTTTTCATGAAAATATGCCATCAAGTATCAATCAGCTTTATCTAGACTTTTAAAGTATTCAGTTCCAATGATTTGACTTATGCTACCAATTTTAGATATGCTGCCAAAAGCTATGTATCGAGTGTCCACATATGAGGAAAGGAAAGCTCCAGAAGAGTCTAAAGGAGATTAATATGATTCATTTAGATTTTTTTGCTGTGCTAAAATAATTACCAGTTCATATGCCTTGCTAAACTTCAAATTCCATTCTGATGCTTTTCTCATGTCTTTGAGTTATAGGAAAGATATCTCCTTTATAAGCAGTAATGGTACATCCTCCCTTGTCTGATGGAGCTGTTCACCCCTCCTTCTCAAAAGGATTTAGATGTATGGCCACAAAGCCCACTCTGTCCTACCAAGAGAGCTCTTGTGGTCAGGTGGCTTCTCCTCATCATGGACCCACACTCTGGGGAGACTTTTGGGCAACAGAACAAAAGTGTCAGTGTGCAGTGCTGGTGGGCTTGGAGAGCACAGAAGTGAGGTTTGGATAGGTGGGGAGGGGATCCTCTGAGTGCCAGAGTTCCTCTAGGATGAGGATATTGCCCTCACTGTGTGGGCAGGGAAGAGGCATTTCTTCCCACAGACCACATCTCTCTCACCCACAGCAGCCCCTTACACATCATTGCTTGTGTCTGATTTTCCCCACTGTACTTGGTGAATCAGCTCCAACTTATGCTAATGTCAGGCTCACTTTTATAAATATTTATGCAGATAAGCACATTTGTTCTTCTGTTTGCACTGCTGGGGCCCTTCTCCTGAGACAAAGTGTTGTTAGTAGTGGAGAAAGCAAAAACCTTTGTTAAAGGGTAAATGTATTACCATATAAAATATAAATAATGAGCACAGTGTTTGATTTTCAGTGTCTAAACCAGTCCTCATTGAATTTTATGTTCTTTGCCATTTCTTCAAGCTGGCAGAAAGCTGTAGGCACTGAAATTCCTTGGTCTTTTCATTGTGTTTAGTACTAACCAAATATTGACCTGTCTGTCTTTACCATTGCACATCTTTGAAAGAAACAAAGAACTACTCTGAAAAATACTGGAATAGCACGACTTAGGACACACTTTCAGCCTGATTATCTTTTATTCAGTTATGTGTCTCAGGAATGCAAAACTCAATGTTCTTCATTATTAAAATGAAAATTTGGTTTGATGTCAGTACTTAGTATCAAGACCCAGTTGATTGACAAGCATTTAAGACAGGATATAGAATATTTTTTTACCCCTGACATGCTGCTTCTGCTTCCTAAATACCTTGAGCTAAATTCAGGCTTATCCATTTTCAGATATGGCTCTATAAAGATGGGGCAAGTCCACTAACATTTAGCAGAAGGTTGTTAGTACAGTTTCTTCCTCAGTGAATCTTCCACTCTTCAAGGACACAAGAAGGTTCTAGGATAAACAAAAGCACCCTCATGTAAAAAAACGAAATAAATGCCCCCATGGTTTTAAAGAAGGGAATTGATCTAACTTCAAATATTGCTTTTATGGACTGGTAATGTTCTCCATTCTGCTCAAGAGAATCACTTGAGGAGTACACCAAAGAGACCAGCACTTGCTAATATGGAGCTGTTCCGTCTCCTCTCACCCAGGATTTTAGCTGACTTGAAGGGACTTGATCAAAAGAACTCACATGGGAATGTGTGAAAAGCAAGTCACCGAAGCAGTGCTCACCTAAATACAGCTTTTCCCAAGAGGGTGAGCACCTTCTATTTGCCCAAGTGTTTACAACAAGCTGCACTGCTGAAGTATGGGATCTGCTGCATTTAGTTTAATTATATTTCCTGCTTATTTGTCAAGTCAGGATTGTAAAATGCCATCCTGCAGTGACAAAAAGGGCAGAAACACTAAGCACCATTCAGATGCCAGGGACTCATCCATGAAATTTGGGGTATCAGGCTTTCAGCTGAGCTCTAAAGTGCAGACCTTTAGCTGTGTTGTTTACTGTTGTTTTACTGCCAGTGCTAATAATAAGAAACTAAAAATTTCACTAGTTAGTGGGCATTGCTAAACAAAGAATGGCTCTGATTAAAAGCATTTGCTGGCACCTCGCCTGCTGAGTTGTGGAAGCAGCCAAAGTGTTGATTGTTATTTACTGTGTGAAGCCACACATGCTGGATGTGAGCCAGTTCCTTTATTTCTGCTTGTTTTCCTCTGAAACTGCCATAGAAAGCAGGGGGTGGAAAGAAGCTGTTGTTCATTAGAGTATCCTCTGTGGGAGGCTTAAAATGTGGTGCATCTTTGCTGTGCCATAGGGAAACATTGCATCTCTTCTACAAGTGGCTAAGTAGAAGCAAGTTTTGTGTTTTGCCTGATGAGACAAAGCTTGAAAAGAGATTTTTACATGTATTTCCCCAATGGATGTCAGTGGAGATGCTGTCAAATCAAAACTGCCACAACATTTCTAGAAATGTAGACTCTGAGCTATAAAATGAGTTTACAGCTCCTGTGACAGAAATGAAAATGCAACAACCTGAGATATTCCCCCTGTGAGTCTTTAGCTGAAGTAATCCTACTGTACCTTAAGTCAAAGAGGGAAGATCAAAAGGTAAGTTGTCCCTTTAGACCCAGTAATTAGTGTGCTCTGTTTGGGTCTGCCTTCTTTCTTTTGAGTCTTATAAAGCAGCTCAGTCTTTACACTGGTAACCAAATAGGCAAATTCATCAGAAGATTTAAGAGTAGGGACAAAAGAGTTCCTGGGGTAACTGTCCCTGACTGTCCCTAACCATTTCCCCGACCATCACTCTGTATTTCATCCCATACAGCTTCTATAAAGACTGGAGAAAATATTTTATTTCCCACCATCACTTTTAGCTCTCTAGGCTCCCTCAACTGTACTCAAGGATGCAAGAGTAGAGTATGTTCTTTTGTGTTGTGATCTATAAGGGTTGATTCTGCAATAAATGAAAACAATAGCATTAGTGAGATACTTAGGCTCTCTTGAAGTAAATAAATCTGATCCAAGATATAATTTTGGTTACACATATTTCTTCATTTATCACGTTTTTTGTTACAACATCTTTCTATATAATGGCATGGAAGTTATTCCTAAAAATGCAAATCAAATAATTTTTCACTAAAGAACAGATGCTGTGAAAGTGATTTTTTTTATAGCCCACTCCTGAGAAAACTAACATGAGAAACCAATTAAAAAAAAAAATAGAAATTCAAGCACCAATTCAATTTCAATAGACAGGAGGTTAAAATAATAGCTGTACCTTTTCAGATATAGAAGTGAAAATTGAAGTTAAAAACACCAGTGGTTTTCAATATAATTGAGTTGAACATAGGTTATTTATTAGAGAAAATGAGTGAAAATTCATCCAACTAGAAATAGATAATTATAAATATATAGATATGTATAACATACATTGTTATAAATAGTGGGGACAATATCCCACAGATGAAAAAATATATTAATTCTGGCCTTAAATTTTTCATAAAAACTGATTTCCAGTAGTGTAATAAATAAAAATTAAAAGCCCTCACACCACCTTTTATTTTGAGCTTTTCCAATTTCTATTCTCTGAATATCTTAATGCGTCTTACATACGCTAATATACTGCATAAAATTCTTCTCCTATGAAGTAGGAAAGGCTTTGAGCCTTTTTGGTGGCCAGTGCTCTTGACTGGGCACCCAATGAGCATGTGTTCAAAATTTTCCTTTACCCATCTCTTCTACTTCAGTCTCTGCTCTTCTTGCCTCTGCATGTGTCTCGGCAGCTCCTTCCACAGCCTTTCAGAAGAAAGGTGGGTAAGGCTGGACTTGTTCCATTATAGCATGGGCCTGGGCAGACCCCAAAATGATAGGTTTAAAGATAGGATAAGACAAACTGTCATCCTTTGTGAGTAGTTTGAGACACTGTCCTGCCAATCATCCTCCCAGTGCTTTGACAAAGTGGCTTTTATTGTAGGCAAACAGCAAAAATCAAGGAGAACAGAGTTGGGTGAATAATATAACAGCCTGATCAAAAGAGCCAGTGCAGGTATCTCTTCTGCAGTCACTGCAATTATCTCATTCTGGCACTGGTTTCCTAAAAGCTTCCTCAAAGCTCCCTTTTGATGTGCTGACATGTTTGAGGATGTATCTGTACAAAGACAACAAAATGTTTCTGTCCTTTAGGTAGTTTGAAAAAGAGGTGTTTAAATGCAGGAGCCCAAATACTGACAATGCACCAGTCCAGAAGGCACCAGTTCAAAGAAGCTGATCAGAGAAATTACTGTCAGGAATAGAGAACAAAGACAAGAGGGTTTTCCTTTGAGTTCATAGCTGAAGCAACCCCTTGAAATTTTACCAACACCTAATGGACAAAACTTTGCTTGTATTTCCACCTCTGTGAATTTGTTGCTCTCTTGGGGGCATCTACGGCAGGAAAACAACAGCTCTCTTCCCACAAAATCTTCTGTTATTTATTCTTCTAGAAGTATTTAGAGAAAAGGAAAATTAAAAAGAAAAGGAGGATAAATATAGTTGTCTGTGATTTCTTAAAATCTGTATTAATGAGAGAAAGTCTTTTCAACTGTCTGACTATTCCCAGGTTATTTTTTCCAGCCTTAATTTCTAGTGCTTTGTTCAGCCACATTTAAAATATTTCAAGAGAGAGATTTTTCTCTGAATTAGTTTTCTGAGGCTGCTTCACAGGCTAGTTCATGGCATCTCTTTTAAGCATATCTTTTGAGATATTTTTTATATTCCACTTGTTTTCTCTTTCATGACTTCAAAACCTTTTCTACCCCAGATATCTCATTTTGTTTGCATCATCTGCTTTGAAATCCTGCTAGAGTAAGTTCACTTTTATTAGCTGCTGCAAGATTTTTACCCTGCTTTTGGTGTTCCTTCTGTGTTGGCCAGTAGTGTGATCAGAACTCCAGAAATGCCACCCAGCCCCTTTCACAAAGATAATTTCTGATATGTGTTCTGGGCTTTTATGAAATAAACCAGTATCAAAAGTGAACCCTGTATTCTGAGAGTACTTTCAGGACAAAAAATTAATCACACTCACTCTCAATTCAAAATAAATAGGTGAGAAAATCTATTCCTGATGCATATAGCATGGACAAGTTTGTTTATATTTACTACAGGGAAATTAGCTACAAAATTACAAATTTATTTGGTTTTTAATTTACAATAAATTACAAATTTATTTATTTTCGGCATATAGCTCTAAGGTAGGTCAGAATTTCAGTTTAGCCCTATTGGTATTTGGTAAATACATCTTTAATCCCAAAAGTATTCTCAAGTAAAATGGCTACAATACTGGTGAATGAATGTATTGAATTATAGAAAATTATTAAATGAAATAAATGAAATAATTACATTTCTTAGGGGGAAGTATCTGATCAGATTCAACAGCATGAAAGAGAAAGAGTCTGAAGATGTATTCCTAAAAGACACATGCACATAGAGCATATAAGTACATGAAAAAAGAGAAGATATTTAAATCAAGGGACAGGAACATGAATCTAAAATGAAGCAGTATGAAAACTAAAATAGCAGATGAAACATGGGATGGGAAACTATCCTGCAAACTATAACTAAAATATATTCAAAGTTGCCAAAACTCCAGCTTTATCCATCATTCAAAATTGTTTCTTATGTAGACAAATGTCTGAGCTTTGAGTTTGTTTCTCCTTCATTCTCTTTTCTACATTTTACTATTTCTCCATTTTTGTGTCTTGGTTTGCCTCTTGTCTGAAAGGATGTTGATAGGAAGTAAAGAAGAATCACCTACTGCAGTACTTTTAAAAATACTGAAGGAGAGATATCTTAGACAATATGAGTCTTGCAAATAATTTACAGGGTTTGGAGTGGTTTGTAAGACCATGTGCTGTAGATGTAATTTCCCAGCAGCAAAATTGCAAGCAAGAAAGGCAAAACCATATTTAATATTCTGTCTGTTTGTCAGTTTATATTATTTTCTCTTTAAAAGAGAGAGAAATGGACTCAGTTCAAGTTGAACATTCCCTCCTTTTTATTCTCCAGAAGGAAAATCTAATACATTAATGCAATTTTAAAAGATTGTCAAGGAGAAATTTGCTGTAACAAAATAAATTATACTCAGATCAAGGAAGGAAAGAATATAGCAAACTGTTTAAATAAACCTCACCTTTTTATTTCAAACTATGTAATTATTTTCCTCTCTTTTATAAGAGTTTAATGAAAGGTTAGATAGATTTTTTTTTTTAATTATAGTTGGTAGAGTGGAAGAAGTCAGCAATAGCTTGATATAAAACCTTGGGGCGTACTTAATAATTACAATATTTAATCTCTTTCCCTGAACTGTACAAATCTCCTGATAAACACAATAAAGCCAGATTTATGAGTCAAGAAAAGTACAGTCACGGAGGTAAATCATGTTGGCCACATATATTATTCAAGATCAGAAGGGTTCCCTGTCATGTAGAATCCCAGAGGAAAGATGCCTGCTAAAGAAAGAAAAGTTTGAGCTGATATTTCTGATAAATGTAGTTGGCCAGCATCTCAGATTTTTAATGAATGTCCTTAAGACACCACTCCTACAGATCTTCAAGGATGGAAAAGGTAAAGTGTTACTGGCAATGCTGTGGCAGAGAAGAGAGGAAACTACAGAGGGACAAGCTAGAGAAACTCAAAATGTCATTCCTGGCTCTGCTAATATATAGTTCTCTGAAAGTAGGTTGCCTTTTCAAGCAATGATTCTTTCAGACGGTGAAACCAGAGCTTAAGTGACAGAAAAAAAAAGGACTGCCTTTAAAGAAGGTATGTAGATCATATATTTCTCTAATAACAAAGGCTGCCAGCTTATTTTGAACTGACAAATAATAAATTGTATAGAATTTGGCAGAGTATCCTTAATTATCCTCTAACATCACAACATTTAAATGCAGTCAGGAAATGGGACTCAGACTTCAGAGCTTCAGACTAAGGACTGACAGAGTTGGAGGTGCTGGCATTTTCTGTAAAAAAGGGGAGAGCATCCTTTGCAAAATGAGTATAGTTTGAATGTCTTTGTCAGCCAAGGAAAAGGGAAAAAATAGTTTTACATGTTAATAAGCCACAGAGTTAGATGAACTTAAATGTGCATTTTGTCATTCATTACTTATTTAACTTCTCAGGAAAAAAAAAAGCAACATCTGACCTGTACAAATTCAAAATTACAGGTTTTCTCTTTAATTCCTTCAAAATGTGCCTAGCTCTACTTTTTCTTGTCTGAAAAAAAAATACCTGAAGAACAGAAAATAGCCACTGCTTCTTTTTCTAAAAGGAAATGCAAATTTCAAATTGCTGCATTGTTTTTTCACACATCGGTTTCAAAGAAAAGGCTGTTTATTATTCCTCCTCCAGGTCTCGGGATGACATAGATCATATACCATTATCTGCTTGGAAGAGGAGGTTGTAAAATACTTTTGTTACATTTTCTATATTGAATAACTATATTATTTCAATGAGTATCTGAAGAATTCACTGGTTTTCTTTATTATGCTTTGAAGCCAAGCAAAAATACTGCTCTTTTGCATGGCCTTATACAACTTCAGAAGGCTTCCCAAAGACAAGCAGCGTAGTAGAATCATAACATCATGGAATCATCAAGGTTGAAAAAGATGTCTGAGGTCATCAAGTCCAACCATTAACCCAGCCCTGACAAATCCACAACTAAACCACGTCCCCAAGTGCCACACCTACAGGCTTTTAGATATCTTCAGGGATGGTGAGTCAGCCACTTCCCTGGGCAGCCTGTTCCAATGCTTGATAAGCCTTTCTGTGAAGAAATTTTCCCTAACATCCAATCTGAACCTCCCCTGGGGCAGCTTGAGGCCATTTCCTCTTGTCCTATTGCTTGTAAACCTGCTAGAAACCATAGAGCCAGCTGCCTGTCTGACTACAGTCTTTTTGGAAAGCTGGTAAGAGAGAGAGATGTTTTAGAATGCCCTCATACCCAGAGATGTGCCAGACAGGGAGATGCCTCCCCAGTTATGGATTGCTCCTTACCTAGTGAAGGGTAGAGGTTCATTTCACTGTTCTTCCCATTCCCCAAAGGCTTTGGCTCCTAAGGCAATGTGGCCCAGCAGTCAGAATTAATCTCATTTTACAGAGACCTGAGCTCTGTTTCTGCCTGCACCAGTGACAGCCTCTGTGCCCAGGGACAAATAATTTTGTGTGTGTATCTCTGACACAGCTGTTTGTTTCTGGTTTTCACCAAACAGAATTCTTCCTTGCTGTATGTTTGCATATGCTTAGTTATGATGAAAAGCTGATTTAGCTAAGGATAAGTGACATAAAATCATAATAATCCTACACCTAAAGATCTGACATGCATTTTTCAGACAGTGCATTTGTCTCTCAATTAGAGTTTACACTATTTCTTAGCAGAGGGTGCCAGAACATGAATATCTCAGTGGTACTTATTTGATCTAATTAGAATAGTATTTGTTCTTACAGGAAATGTTGTTATTACACTGGTAAAAGATGTTTCACTATTCTTGATCTCCATTTCAAGCTATTAAGTTTCCTGAGTTTAGGACTAGGAGGACATATGTTTGAGTCCTCAGTCCAAATAGCATGATAATAGTCAAAAATAAATGTATGAACCTTAAAGCTTAATTTGCATTTTCTTTTTTTCCTATGTTTCTAAAAATCCTTTTTTTTTAAAGAGCATAACTGGCTTTTTACCCCCCTTTTTGAGTTAAAGAAGAATTAAGACAAAAAAAGGAATGAAGCACATTGCCCAAAGTCATCTGCTCAGTCTGGTAAAATCAGGACTAGAAACCAGCTCTCTGGTGTTGGATATTTATGCTTAGAAAACTATTGCAGCATTCCTTCTGCTTTTCCCACCTCTTTGCATAAGTTGTTTTTGTAATGTCATAGCTTTAACCATCTTTATTCTCCTCTTCCATTTCCTTTGTAGTCACTCTATTCAGAAACTTGCTACTTATTCTGTGTTGCATATTTCAGTTTATGAAAGAGAAAGAGGCAAAAGGATCTGCAAGGTTTGAATAGGATCTTCAGTGGCAGGGTCCTTTGAATTCACCAGTAGAGCTCTTCCAGTAGAATATGCCTGCATGTTCTGTCAGTAACACCTAGGTGTGTACATTCCTGCCTGATTTCCATTTCCAAGGGCAGGGTGCAGCGGAGGGAGCGAGCGCTGACGGCCCACGGGGGACACCGCGGCAGCTCCGCTCGCTGCAGCACACTCACCTGTGTCACTCAGGTCCCAAATGGCACAGAAGGCATTTTTGTCTCTTGGGAAATCTTTAGGAAGATACTCCAGTGTGATAGCGTGCATTAATAGTTGGTTGAAGGTGCAAAGTCACCCATTTTAGACTGTCAGTCACACACGTTGTGGATGGCCTCATGAACACGAGAGCTGAGTGGACCAGATTGGATGGTATTCATTCCTTGTCATTTGCTTTTTTCCAGGAATGCCCCAGTGGTGTTGTCAATGAAGAAACCTTCAAAGAGATTTACTCTCAGTTCTTTCCACAGGGAGGTAAGTACTTGGCAGATATAATTAGTGCTGCAGTATGTCTGTGAGTTCCTAAGTCTGGCAGAAGAGCCTCTTGTTCAAATTAATCAGATTGTTGCCTCAAGCTCTGTCTGAACTCATGGGGTACTTCCCTGATTGTTGGACACATTTTTAAGTTTATATTTCTGCATGACATGCAATGATATCTGCATAAAGTCAGTCTTCTGTTGTAAAGATACTACCCGTGCTTGGGTACCACTGAAAAACAAGTTTCTCTGAGTAGGTTATTTTTCTTTAAGCTTTCTAAAAATTGTCGCCCATTCTCTTCTTTTCAAAAAAAGCCTTTCACAGTAGGAGGACTGTAGGAGGCACTGCAGGTACCCTCTCATATCAGTAGCAGAACTCCCCTTTAATTCTATGGTGTTTCTCTTCTTAAATGCTAACCTTGATTTCAATTAATTGATTTCCAGGAGTTTTGTTATTTTTTATTTCCATTATCTTTCAGTGCAATGAAGGTAACAGAAAAATGTGTAACAGTTCTTTTTTTTACCACGAACCTCAGATTTTCTTCAATTTGAATATTTTTCCTCTCATTTCTTCCCCTCACATTTCCTATTCAGTTGCCCTCTTCATATTCTCCTACAACCCTTCAATCCCACTTCTCAGTTTTTCCCTGAGCTCTTGAGATTTGTGTACTTCTCTGGGACTGCTCAGAAATCTTTCTTTTCATTTTTCATTTTAAAACTCACGTTAATTGGTAGGAACAAAATATGTCCCCATTAGTTTTACTTTGAATAAAGACCTAGAAGGTAAAGAGCAGCATTCAGTGCAGATTCCCATCTCTGAAATCATTAAGAATTAGGCCCACTCAATAGAAAGGAACAAAAGGCTAGAAGGGTTGACCTGCCTACTTTCTCTTAGTAAACTTTTAGACTAAGCTAACAATTACAATTTGAAATATTATATTTTGTAGTTACCCTTGGGTAGTGAAAATAATTCTATGTGATTTACTACACCTTTACTATACTTATTAAAAAAAAAAATCATATTTCCTGTTGTTACACCCAGAATTTTTTTATGGGCAAAGAGAATGCACACTTGTCCTAAAAGTGAAGTCAAAAGATATTGTGAGAGTAAATGTAATCTTAAAAGACTAATCTTTATTAGTCCAAATCTAGTTGTTACAGAGAAGAAAAACTATTAACATAATTAAAATGGATATATCAAGGAGTGTCTAATTTCTACCCCTATTCCTGGTGTTAATACTGATCCTTCTGCTCCTCCTCTGGCATTTAGGGCAGTGGCATCCTTTGGAGGAGGAGGTGAGAACTGCAGTGGAATGTCTAGTTAAGAAACCAGTCTGAGTTCTAAAATCTTTGAATGTCTTTTCAAAATAATGTGTCCAGCTGAGGCCTTTAAATTTAAGTATTAAAGAGGAAGAAAGAATCTTGAAAGTTTTCCCCAAATTAAAACACAGATCTGTGCCTCAATTGTCTGTGTGATGAAAAATCAGGCACAACATGATGTATCATTTTGACAATTCATATCTGAGCAACAGAATTATGTCTATAAGATTTTAATCCAGCAAGTCACTTTCTCAAGAAACTTCCAAGAGTGTCCAGGACAAGGTACAGGAGGATTACAAATAGGACAAGGTGCCACAAGAGTAACAAAGGAAACGAAATGACACTGGATTGCAGAAAAAGCAATATATTTTAATATATTAAGCAGGTCATGGATAAGATTCCAAACACTGAATAATTATTGCACTCCACCACTCCTGAACAAAATAAATCATGCTTCTAATTTGATAAGTCATATTCTTACATGTGTAATGATTATAATTTTTTGCCTCTGACATTTAAAATGCTTTGATGGTGTTTTTCAAGGGAATTCTGATTTAACAGCTGTTCCTATCTCAACCTGTTAAAATAGAAAATTAGCCTACTAGTTATGGTATCAGATCTTTGGAAAGAAATAGTATTTAATTTAAAAAGTTAAGATTTTGTCTAAAATGAATGATGTTCAAGATTTAGGGGGGGAAGGGGGAAATTAGACTAAATAGCTCTAATTAAAAGACTATCGTGCCTCATCCTGCTGTTGTTTTGAAGGCAAAATTTCAGCCCAGAACTGATTGAGAAAATAACTGAAAAAGGCCTTTGATTTTTTTTTCAGAGGGATTACCAGAAAAAAGTATTTTTCAGCTATGGACTTTTTTTTTCATATACTATCATACAAAAAAGAGTAGTATATTGTATCATGTATGGGCAACAAAATTAAAATACCTTTGTGTTTTCTGTATATCTACAGAAAATAACCAGGAATATTTCAGATGTTTTTAAGAAATGGGTGCCAAGAGAATAGGAAGGCATTTAAAATTCCTTTTACAGTAGTTATACCTCTATAACATGTATTTTCCCTGAAGATGATTTGCATAGTATATTCTGTTGCACAACATGAGTCTCAGCAGATTATAGAAAATATGACTATTAAAATGCTAAATATAAACTGTAGTCAACAAATTTACATTTTTCAGCTAAAATGTGTGAATGTATCTGCCATGCTGTGCTTAACCAATTACAGTAGTTACTGGATACGAGGAGGAATGAATGACTCTCTCAAATAGTGGTGGTGGGGATTTAATTCTCTGAAAATGTGTCAGTAGATGGGTTTTAAAATTGCAGTTTTTTCTTGTTTTGATTATTTCACATCACATAAAATAAACATATGGAAGTAAGACTAGAGAATTTTCTTACAAATATCAGGTTTGAATCTGTGAAGCACAAAGCTCTGAGTTTTTTGCTATGTTTGTTTCCTCAGAGTCAAGGTGGCATTTCAGCTGAGTGTCCCAAGACTATTGCTCAGTTTAATACCAAACAGTATTTTGGCCTGCGAAAAATAAAGCTTTGCAGGATTGATATAAAAGGTAAAATGGTTTAGTGCCAAGAAATCAGAAAATGACATTTCATCATTGATCAGGTTTTTCCATGAGAGGGAAAAGTTTGTTCTGCAAAGGGGACACTGATTTCATAACACCTTGCCCTTTATTAATAATTTGTGAGGTTAATGTTAATTAGCCTAAAATTAATGTAAACATATGAAGTGGGAAGGGAAAAAGTGAGTATTAAAAGTAAACAAACCCTCATCCTTCATTAATTTGCATGATTTTGAGGGAGGGAAAAACACTGAGGACTTCCCTTAGCCCCAGCAGCTTCTGCCTCACATCCACAGGGCAGTCTCTGGGTAAGTGCTCTCTCCCTCTCCCCCTGGAGCAGGCTGTGCCTTTCAGAAGGCATCCTGTGGAAATAGAAAGATGGATCTTTACACAAGCTACAGTCTTGACAGATTTATATTCATGCTGTCTCGTGTTTCTGAAATGAGTCAATATGCACTGGGGAGGAGGTTTGGAAAGTATGCAAATAGTGAAGGGATCATTTGTTTAAGGTCATCTTTCAGAGTCTTATTGACCATTTAGTGAGCCACAGCCAATTTTTCCAAGCCCTAATGCCACGATCATGGGAATTCAGCAGCAGCTTTAAGAATCTGCTCCTCAGGAGAGGATTTTCTCTCACCTGTGGTGAGCATGGAACCTGATAGCAGCAGCAGCTTTCTGACAGGGTCAGTTCAACCTGGCAGCAGGTCTGTGTCCAGAGCAAAACCAGCACGGGGGATGCGGTGAGGGCGGTGTCTGCTTCCCTCTTTAGCGGGAACAAATGGACACGTTCTTCCTTGTGAGCACAGGAGAGAGCACTGTCACAGCCAGTGTTCCTGGGAAAACTGGTTGTTTCAGAGAACAGCAATATGTCATCTTTGCTATTTGCTCAGGTATCACTGATTAGCAAACACAAGAATAAAAATGAATAGAGATATTCTAGAACAGAATTTTTCATTTCTGGCAGTGTTGCTATCCACATTCATGAACTTATAACTTATCCCTCCTCTCCTGCCAAAAAGCAAGTTTAAATTTCATTTAAAGTCTAGTCTTACTATGAAATGTTGGCATCAAAATATATCTTGGTATCAGATAGTTTTAATAGACTTAAATTTTATTAAATAAGATGTGCTTACTGTGATTTTTTTTTTCTACTTTAAATTTTAGATTCCACAACATATGCACATTTTCTGTTTAATGCATTTGACACTGATCACAATGGATCTGTAAGTTTTGAGGTAAGTGATACCATTGATTATTTCTATAAAATGGAATACTTTGCCATTCCTTGTAATGAAGTCCAGTGTGGTGGCTGGCTCACATTTGGGAAAATTTAGCTTATGTGGCTCAAGTTTCAAGTTTTTCCAATGTAATAACAAAAGTCATCACTTTACATTTTTATATTCTGTAATGGTAACTCAGACTGTGCTACTACATAATATTTTTAAAAATCTGTCAATTTAAAAGGTAACACAATTTATACACAAGTTACCTAAAATACTTCATCTCTGCCTTTGCAAGATGAGGTCTCTGAACTACAACAAATGTTATGGGGATGACTCAGCCAAAATTGGATTTTTCATACTTAGTTTCCAGAAGGTTCTAGATAAAGGCTTTAAAGCAAATGTTTTTAAAAGCACAAGAACTGGAAATTCATTCTTCCTCCATTTAACTGCCTAATTTTTTTCCCGGTTCTGCCTTTCCCTAGTAAGGCTGATGTCATCCACAAAATATAATATGGAAAAAAGGGACCTTACTGCTATACTGTAGATGAGAACAGGCTGTACAAAATACTGCAAAGGAGATAATATTTTAAGCTATAGAATTAAAGAAAAAGTCATTTGCAAAAGGATATGTTTCTTTTTTCATGTTTTCTTTGGTTTTGATTATAATGAACTAATTATTTCTTCACAACTTTTGATTGGATTGTGATAAATACACCCACTTCAAATTTATTGAAATGTCCTGGTTATGCTTTTATGATTTATTTTAGTGAATGATGTTGTGAGGTCATACAGATTTTTTTTAATTAAATAAATGAATTGATGTAATAGGAAGAAGACTTGCCAATCAGGTGCACTGTGATCAGAAATCTATACCCTAAACTAAGACTATAATCTGATAATTTTTTTAATCATTATTGCATTTATTTAAAAAAACCCATGAAGCCTGTCTACCTTTTTCCAGGCAGATGAAGTTAGTGGAATCTATTTGAAACTAGGAGCAGGAATGGAGGATTAATTCATGTCTTCTGTACATAGCCTAAATATGCAAGGATTCTTCTAGTCAAATCACAGAATCATTGAATGGTTTGGATTGCAAAGGATCTTAAAGATTACCCAGTTCCAAACCCCTTGCCATGGATAGGGACATCTCCCAGTAGAACAAATTTCTTCATCCAACCTTGCCCTGAGCACTTTCAGGGATGGGGCATCCCCAGCTTCTCTGGGCAACCTGTGCCAGTGCCTCACCACCCTCCCAGTAAAGAATTTCTTTTGTATATCTAACCTAAACTTCCCCTCTTTCAGTTAAGCAACAGCAGGCACATTGAGAAAAATTATTTTTAGAATGAGTAGTTGAGAAGTATTACTGCAGTTGTCATTAAAAAGAATGGGAACGAAAAAAGCTTTTGTACCTTTTCTGGTCAATTTGTTGACATCTGAATTTCAGACAGAAAGTCTTAAGAAATGCCCTTGATTTGGAGCCCTTTGGTTATCTCCGAGTGCAGGTTTGTGCATGAAAAAAGGCTGTTGAATAAAATAAATAAGGAAAATAAAAGCAGAGGTGCTGAACTTTTTTTCAGTATCAAGGCAGCAATGAGTGATCCAGACTTTCATATTATTTTCACTAATTTTGAATCCAGCATAACTCTACTGCTATCAAAAGACTATTGCTTCTGTGTCCTTGTAGCAACATTATACTTACAAACTGTATGATAGCTATTCTAAAAGCATCCTTTTCAAGTTAAAATGTATGAAGTTTTTTTTCTAATCACATGAAAATAGCTGCAAAATGTGAAAGAAATATTGTGAAATGTGCAAAATACAGTCATCTCATTTTTGTCCTGCTCCCTTTAATCCTAGGTGCAGCTATGCCATTTTCTTTCTATTCCAGTCTTTACTAGTTTTCTAATTTCCATTATAAAACAACAAAAGTAAACAACTCAAAAGGTAGAGAGGGATTTATTTAAAAGTTTGGAGAAAAAAATAATAATCATTCTTTCCAAAGTACTTTGTATATCGAAGTGTAGGAGTAAATACAATTTAATATAATTACCTGTGATGAAAACACTCTGGCTATCTTCTGTGTAAAAAAAGATTATCAAAATCAGAAATGGCAGCAAAATTCTTTTGTTGATAAGAATGGCTTTTTTTGTGTGTGTGTTGGACTTGGAATTTCCCATGAAGCAGTGGCAGCTGGAGTTGCAGGTAAAAAGAGAGAATTTCCTTTAGCTTTTTGCTCTTTTTTCCTCAAATTTTCCACCATTAACAATGAAATGTTAGATCTGAGCACAGCTTAAATGCACACCTCAATTGACATTTCTTGGTGAGATTGTTTGGTGAGATTGCTGTGTCCTTAAGAGTTTTGTCATCCCTAAACCTACGTGCTCTTTGGTACGAGCCAGCATCTCTAAGTGAAGGATTTATGTAGCATAAAAACCAAAGTTATAAAATTAGGAGCTTGAATTTATCTCTCCTTATCCCATGACTGTATTAATTTTGAGACTAGTTTATTTCATTAGTTTTGTGAACTAGTTTTGCTTTAATATGACAGAGTTTCTGAAGACCCAGTGACCCAGCTATTTGAGGGCTCTTTGGGCATGTTAGTGAAATTCTTTTTTCCATTAGACAGAGATAGATATAAAAGCAAAGTTTTCATTTGCTGCATGTATATTGTCACTGAGTAAAAATGAAGATCTGGCCTCAAAGCTATTTACACAGTTAGAAAAATGGAGCTTATTCACTTCAGTT
This sequence comes from Prinia subflava, assembly GCF_021018805.1. Classification (NCBI taxonomy): domain Eukaryota; kingdom Metazoa; phylum Chordata; class Aves; order Passeriformes; family Cisticolidae; genus Prinia; species Prinia subflava. Next base: position 16,488,035 of record NC_086253.1, on the reverse strand, counting down.
ATAATATTGTCAAAGGTAAAGCTCATTGCACACACATGCAGATATCCAAATCAGTATCCTTCATTTGTTGTAGATGCAGATTAAGGTTATTCTAAATGTGACCTTGCTGAAAGTCATTCAGTGCTGTGCCCAAACACAATGGAGATGTTTAAAAATTTCTGTCATATTTAATCAAAACCAAACTTATACTGGTTAATAAATTAGCAAGCATGCTAACTCTCTTCCACAGAGACCTTTGTTTTACATACACCAGGGCTCCACCACTTCTGTGACATCACTTCATTCCTTTTCAAAATCCCAAAAATTAAATTTAAAAATCGACTAAGGTTCCTGCCTACCTATTTCTGGCCTTGAAAAAACATAAAGGAACACATGACCAGGTGGAATAGTTTTAAGCTTTCCTATGGATTTGAGACAGCACACTAATTAGTGTGTTAATTAATTTATTAATGAACTAATTATCCCTAAAGATTTACTGAGAGATAAAGCAATCAGAAAGTCATCAACAACCTTGCTAGGAGATAATTAATCACTGCTGAAAAAAACCCCACAAATACAAGCTCATCCTAGATGACAACCAGACCTTCTCTATGCAGAACAGAAATATCAGCAGGCTCTGAGTACACAGAGGCTCTGGTGCAGGTGCAGTGATGCTGCATTTTGCAACCCTTCAGAGAGACACCTCCCTTTTGTGAAGAATCAAAATTAGGCACTGAAGGAGGTCTTAACACGTATTAGCATGCTCTGCAGGAAACTGGCAAGTTACAAGCAGGAAGCTGAGGAAAGCAGTAAAGGCAAGTATCAAGGCAGAGACTTTTGTTTCTAACTTCACTGTCACAGACTGAAGAAAGACCCAAGCTAGAGTTGTGCCTCAGCCCAGACTTCCTGTTTTAGGCTCCTTTGCCACCCTAGATCAGATGCACCTCTCCCCATCAGGCTCAGCTGAGCAGGACCATCCCTCCCAGTGGGCAGGGACAGCATCCTCAGAGGATGTATGTATGAGTGTGCTGAAATCTCCTTAAAAAAGAAACAGGCTCTAGAAATAGAATTCCTCTCTCCCTAGAAGTAAGATGTCTAAACCAGGATGGAAAACAACATCTGGGTGCTCTAATACTGCAATGGGGACTCGTATTCATGCTCTTTGCTAAATGGTGTGCTGGATCTGTGCATCACTGAGTTGTTGGTGACATGCATAAAGATGGGCAGCTGCTCCCTGAGTTTAAGCTGCTTCCCTCTGCCCTGCTGTTTTACTGTGGCTTTCTGCACTGGATTATTTGTTCAACAGCTAGAATGGCTGCACTGCCCCTGACACACACATTGCCTTCCACCATGCAGAGCATTTTCAAGACTATAGCCCAAAACACCCTGTGGATTTGGCCTATATCCATTGAATCAGATGCTTAATTTCTGTATGTTCTGTGTTCTTCAGTTGCCTGAAAGTAAGTACATAGAAAAGACATCCCATCCTAGCTGGTCCTTATCCAGCTCATCACAACTTTTTACCATAAATCCTTTCTGTTGTTCCCGAGATGACTTCTGCACAACACTCAGACAAAGGCAATGCACCTGAACTATGTGTGATCCCAAAACATGTTGATGCAGTATGGAAGGAGATGACTCACTGCTGCAAGGTTTAGAGCATATACCTGGAAGGTTTTTGAGTTGTCTCTGCTTTTTAAGAACACCCAACCCTATGAAAAACAACGTAAAGTCAAGGGGTTTATTTTTAAAATTGATAATAGAAAGGTAGCCGTGGAAATGGGGGTAGAAATGATTCCAGGAAGCCAGCTAACACAAGTGGTGCATCACAGAAAGGAACAAAGAGAACCAAACAAAGGAAGGAAAATGGATGTATTTTAGATAAAATAAATTCAAAAAATGTCGCTGTGATAAAACGAAAATAAGTTCACAATTCTTACATATAATCTAAGAAAACAATGCAACTGGGGACCTTCCCAAAAGACTTAGGGAGAAGCTACATCAAGAATGTAAAATTGTCAGATAAGATTTGAAGACATGGTACTGAATTAAAAAGGTTAATTGCTAATGCTGTAATGTGATCAAATCTGTTAGGAATTTCTTGAACATTTTAATGTTTAATAGTATATTGTTAAAGAACTGTTTGGAGATTTAACCCTGTGACCCTCAATTAGTCATTGAGATGTAGACAAGATGAGCAAAACTTTTTCAAGACTCATGTATCCATTTACCCAAGGGGCACATACACCAATAAGACAGAAATTTGTGTCAGAATAAGAAAACCCAGCGCATGCCAATTGAATTGTTAAAAAGACTGAAGCTGTCAGAAGAGCTGTCCTGTGCCTGCTAGACCACCTGAGTTTATGATATCTGTGTATACTTCAGTGCATCAGGTATATTTATTGGACTTTGTGGTACACCAGACCTTTTAAATTTGAGTCTAACCTCAGTGTAGTCTTTCCATTGTTCCTGTGTTAGGCAGAATGCAAAACCTTGCTGGTGCAAATAAGAAAGATTTTGGCTTTTATTGTCTCTACTTTAATGTTACTTTAGAACTTCCTGTATGTCATTGCCACCAGTGTAGAAAGGCACATTTAAATATACACACTTGCCATATTCTGCTCAACCTAGTATGAAGACAATTTCACATATTTATGGGTTCATATGCTTATCAAATAAAAAGAGGTGGAGGAGATGGCTAGGGAAAAAAGCTATTGTTTACAAAATATTAACATGCTAAGAAATACCGAAGAGATGTGATGGGAGATATTTTCTACAATCTGGAAGATTCTCACTAAATGTAAATTAGGTTTGTGCTGTCAAAAGAGTATTTATTATGAAACAAAAATGTATAATCAAAAGCTATATGTAAATAATCTCAAGAGCCTCCTGATTTATTTCTGTGGAATAGCTCTGCAGCAATAGAGCATTGGTGTGTCACAAAAACATTAAGATGGTACATGGACATGTAATATATTTATTATTCCCTATCATACTTCCAATAAAAGTAATAGGAATTGAGGTGTGCAGTATCATACCTGAAGTTTGAAATATTGACTGCAGCAGGTTGATCTAAGAGATCTGGGAACCACATATTCCACTTTAACAAGGTACAGATTTAACAAGAATTTAATGTTCCTTAGTACAGAGTTCTCCCCAAACTGGTCTCCCGTGCTTAGATTAATCTAACTACCACTTAAGCTTTTCTTGGACCATTAAACCATGGGGATGGCTTTTTCCTGGTATTTACTTAAGCAGGAGCTGCTTACACACAACCACTAATGAAAAATTATGGTTTACTTTATAGAAAATCGCTCAATTTACTTATTGATTAAGAGTGTAGCAAATGGTGCCTAGACTGTTAATCCAGCAATCATCAGCACTCACAGTGAAGCAAAAAAAATTTGAAACCACACATTTTTTCATACTTCTGACAAATGCATTATTCTGGATTTCTCAGTGTTTGAGAAAAACTGTGCATTTCCAAACTGACCAAGACCTTTTGTCTATTTAGGATTTTGTTATGGGTCTCTCAATTTTACTCCGAGGGACAGTACAGGAGAAACTGAACTGGGCTTTCAATTTGTATGATATAAATAAGGATGGATATATAACTAAAGAGGTAAGGTCTACTTCTTACTGTAGTCACTGAAAGTAAAGCTTGTTAGCTAAGTCCTGCATTCAGAGAATGGTTTCGTTGTCAAATTGAACTGTGTTAACAAGTTATGAGATATTATGAAGTTAGACATGCCAAAATTAAAGTAATTGTCTCATTTTAAAGGCATATATGAACATTGAAAAGGGAAAATCTTTACAGAAATTGTAAAAGTTCAGAATTCTTCAGAAATTATGTTTCTGAACATAGTAGGTGCAGAAATAGTTGGCTTCAACTTATGCCCATGTATTTGGCCATATGGTCCCTAGAAGAAATTGGTAGGATATTTGGACAAAAATGAAATAATTATGTGGGCAATTATTTTAATTTATTTTATAAATCCACTTCTAATAATTTTTACTTGAAACAGAATTTATAAAGAAAGATTCCTACATCTTTTAGTCTGCAAGGATTCAAACAGATACTTAAAAAATGGGACTAAATGAGTGCTTTCATCAAAATATATGGAGAGTTTTTTTAAGTGGGATTTATGCAAATATAAAAATTACACTTATAAGTTTACACTTTTAGAAAACACTTCAAGATCATTGTAAAAGAGTAACCCATAGAATAACTTCTTAGCATACTACAGATGGCTTGTTTTTATAATTATTAAAAATTTCACAAGCCACTGAATAAAATCCAGAGATTTTGTTATAAAAGGAGAACTCTGCATAAGTATAGGCATGTGCATGGGTGTTTTTATTATCTTTAGGGAAAGTAAGTTGGAAGAACCTGATGTGCTTTGGCTATTTACTCCCTGTTACAGAACTTCTTTTCCTTTTTATTTTTATTCATAAGACATTGGTAGATTCTTCCCACAATCCGTGAACTTGCACATATTATAAATCATTCAAAATTGAAATCATACATCTATGAAAGCTGAAACCAGATGCTAGAATTTCTAGGAATTAAGTAGTTCCTTCTTGTGAAGCTGTTGGGGGGAGGTGGGAAGGCGAATTCCAAGATTTTATTCTAAAATGCAAATCCTAAAAAATATTTATGTTTTGAGTAAAAGCAGTGTCTGCACAATGCACATTATATTGCAGAAACATAATATTTTTCCTCTTCAGGAAATGCTTGATATCATGAAAGCAATATACGACATGATGGGAAAATGCACCTACCCTGTTCTCAAAGAAGATGCACCTAGGCAACATGTGGAAACATTCTTCCAGGTAGGCTGGGTAACATGGAAGCAAAAAAGACTGCTCTCTGAGCAGGTAGAGAAAGATTTCCATTGTTATAAAATAGCCTTCCAATTCTGTGATCCTTTCTAGTCTATGGTTCCATCCCAAGTTTCCCAGATCTACTCATTACACCCTGTTTTTTCAACAACAAGCTCTTTAAGCATAGTCCACTAACTGTGACTTTTGGACTGGTTGTTCCTAGGCTGACATATAACTGAAATGAATAATGAAAAGAACTTGTTTTACACAGGAATTTGGGTAGAGAAACATACTGTAGTGGGTTGACCCGGTCTGGATGCCAGGCACTCACTAAAGCCTCTCTCTCACTTCCCCCCTCAACTGAACAGAGGAGGGAAAATCTGTCAGAGGGTTGAGGAGGGTCTCATTGCTGATGGGCTCAGCCTTGGCCAGCAGCAGGTCCTGGAGCTCTGGAGCTGGCTGGCATTGGCTCTGCTGCACACAGGGGAAGCTTCTGCCAGCTTCTCACTGTAGACCTCCTGCTGCCGAAGCTTGGCCACACAAACCCAATTCCCATAGTGTTTTGTTTTTGGTTTTTGTTTTTTTAATACAGAAAATGGACAAGAACAAAGATGGAGTAGTTACCATAGACGAATTCATTGAGAGCTGCCAGAAAGTAAGTATTCAGTGTTAAATAGTGAATGTGTATTTGTTGGATATTTCTGTCATAGCTCTTTACAGATTTCTGGAGTACCAATGAGGATGATCTTAATACCAGAGACAGCATTCTCCCAAGTTAGAGTACCTCTTACACAGAAACACTGTACAGTGCAAATAGATTTGTGGCCTAAATCTGCAGAAGAGCTCTTATATACTGTCATTGCTTATGAGACAACTGTGCCAATATCCTTTCTTTCTTTAATAGTATGTTGTTTGTACTTGGTAGAAAAAAGTTTCTTCACATTCAGCTAAATATTTATTTCTATCTTCTGCCCATGCTGGGGCACACAGTTTTGTCACAACTGGCTTTTAATCATAGCAATAATAATATTGGCTGAAAATTTGTCATCCATGGGTGTTTCTCAGTGAGGTGTGATGTGCTTATAAGCAGTAAAGCTTTAAATAAAGAGAGTGCAAGGAGTTTGCAAGGTTTAGCATGCCAAGAGTTAACACCAGACAAGTTTTCTCAAGGCAGGGGTGTGAACTGATTGTGATTATCAGCCACAAGCCTTAGCTACCCAAGTGGCTGTAAATTTCTTTCAACTGCTGGAAGCAGCTCCTGGCCCTAGAGCCAGGATGGAGAACTTCTGAAGCAGGAGTTACAGACTGTTCTCACTCCTCTGCTCTTCAGAAACCAGCTTGTTCTCAGACCAGTAGATGATATGAGGAAAGATAAGTTTCATTTTCATAAATTAAAGGAAATCCTGTTAATTTTGCAGTTAAAAATTGCAAGAAAAAGAAACAGAGTATAAAATAAGAATGACTAACCTTTGGCATGGTAAGAGGTTCATAGAATCATAGAATATGCTCAGTTGGAGGTCACCAACCAGGATCATCCAATTCCTGGCTCTACACAGGACACAACTCATCATGTTTTAAATATTACTACAAGTCTGTATTTTCTTGTGAAGACACTTCTCATTTGACTTGCTAAGGGAGTGGCATTGGAAGTCTTCTGTAAAGAAACAGCCATCCTCAGAAATATGGATTTGATTTTAGAAAACTAACAGTTTCATTCATGATGATACATATATAATAAAATTGGTAGGATGTGCCAAAAAAATTTGCTGATTCAGAGCAAGTTGCTTGCTTGCACATTTTCTGAGCTTAGTTGCTAATGTATATACAAAAATATTTATACTAATTATATGACAAGTAACTTAAATCAAATTGTTAACCTTACATCAGTGACATTCACTAGTTTATTGATTGCTTCAAAGCAGTGCAGTGAGGAAAAAGATTGTTTATTTTAACTTTCAGTAATTTAATATAGTAGCTGTGCTATACAAAACGTTTAAGCATTAGCCTAAATAGTGTATTTTTGAAACTACATACCGTTACTTCCATAAGTTATTTTATGTACAAAATAGCACATAGATCATTCCTTACAGTAGCATCACTTCAGATGACATAATCACAGATAAAAAAACCCCACTGTGCATGTCGCATAACATAAATTAAGCTAATTACTCAGACTTGTCATTTTCTACAAAGCAAATCACCCACTAGACTAATAGTGACTAATTTAAGTGGAAATTGATACTGAACACGTGTTACTGGATGATTAATGTGAGAAATCTCACATACTTATCAGTAGTGGAGAATAATATTGAGATAACCTTTTTAAGAAGTGGGTTTTTGATGTACATCTTTCATGAAACATCCAAAAATAATCTATGATTCAGTCTTTTTATTCATTATAAATTAAGATGGTGATATTACCTCTGAAGAAAGTACTAAAGAGAGGGATCATTACAGTGGAGACCAGGAAATGCTAAATGAGCATGTAATACTCTTGTATTGTATATACATATTGTTTATGTATACATATTCTACACATATTGTACGAGCAACTGTTGATCCAGAAATGCCAACAAATATGGGCTGCAAGTAACTCTTTCTTCTAGACACTGAAAGGTAAAGCTTACAAAGAAAAACATTTTTTTTGCTGACTGCCATGGTGAGAGTTACCTACTATAAAATCTGGAGCACAGTGATGCATTGGTATAATAAAGAACTCAAAAGATGAATATTTTGTTAAAAAATTATCTAGTGCAAAGCAATCAGAAAGCAGAAGTAGCACTTAGAAGCAGTCACCATCTTTCAGTGTGAACACACAGAAAATCTGAATCGAGGAGCTGAAGAGCATTGTGGTGATATTTGTCAAACTAACTGATTTTGGCTCATGCAAAGGTGCACACTTCAGTCTGTTTTTCTTAGTCATCCCTAAATGTGCAGCAGAAGCCCTAGGATTGCAAAAAGGATCTTGTGTACTGTGCACAGGACTAGCAATTATATGATTCACACTTGATACAACTTGATACAACTATTCCATGAGTATTTATTGTCTAGGTGTATTCTGTTATCCTGAATATAAACTGATAACCTCAGAAATGTTACAGATCTAATTTTCTTATAATGCTATTGTATTCCTCACAGAGCAGTTTTGGTTTCATTAATATATAGAAAAGCTTATTTAAGCATGGATCATTAACAACATTTTTCTGCTAACCATTTCTCCAAAGAAGTTGAAAAGAAAGTTACAAGTAACTAAAATGTTCTATCACATTTCAGTATAGGTATCCACCAACTACATTTGTAATGGTGTGTGATTTCTGGTTTTGTGTTGTTTTTTTTTACAGGATGAGAATATAATGCGATCCATGCAGCTCTTCGAAAATGTGATTTAATGAAGACATTAGGTCTACAAATAATGGACAAATATGAGCTATTCTGCAACATTATCTAAAAAATGGATTTCCCCCTTTATCATAAATAAAATTACTCAGCTTTAAACTGAGACATGTATTATGCAAGTAAATTTTTTATTATAAACTCTTCCCAACAAAAAACCCTTTCTAAATTATACAATCTAGCACTTCCACAGTGGCTACTTAGTTAATAGGACTGTACTAAAAAAACAGGTTCTTACCACAAACTCAGACAAAATACAACTGACATTATGCACCTTTATTATCATTCAAACCCCCTATCTATTAAAATAGATACAATCACAAGGAGATTAAATAAATATTCTTAGTTTTGTTACTCATTTGTATTGGACTAAGCTCCAGTGTTGAAATGTATTTCTTAAATCTCTAAGTTCAAATTTATACAGAGGCTTTACAATTTATTTTCTTCTTGTATTTCTATGGTGTAGTCCTCCTTTTTGAATAATACTTTGAGTTAAAATACTCTAGTCAATGTGCAAAGCACACCTTGCTACAATTGCCTTCTGACTTTGACTTGTTTTTCTCTTCAGAAAACCCCCAAAAAACCCAAACATAACAGATAACTTGAGAGCGAAAGCTGTTATAGAAAAAAAAAATACTTATGGATATTCTTATTCCCTAAAAAATATGAGTAAGCTTCTCTAAATCTCACCTAATAAATCAGCACTTAATTTATCAGGACATGAATATCAGGAGTCCTACATACTGTATTTTTAATTCTTGGATGTGTCTGCAAAGTTCTTTGCTTAAAATTAAGGATCTTCTGATTTTTCACAAAGAAACCTTATCTGGATCCTAACACTGCTTTCCCAAGTATGTGTCTTTCTGCCTTTAATAAAGAAAAAGGCATGACCTTTTGAAACTGCCATCTCACTTTAGTGCTGAGAATGAACATCACTACATAGTAACATCTACTAATAATGACTGCTAGAGGCTAACATCCATTTCATCTTTTTCTAATACCTTTAACTATGAGACAGAACCAGGAAAACAATGAAAACTTTAGCTGTATATTATCTATACGTGATAAATGCTTTACATTTTTTAAGATCATTTCTTCATTAAGATTGGAGCTACTTAATTCTGAACCTAGAAATATTCTTCTAAAAAAGTATGCATATAAAAATATAACACTGCCCCTCCATCCATGTAATTTTTAAGATATATTGTCCACAGAGTCTACGCAAATACTTCAAAATAGGTGAAATGCTATCAGAGATAGGCCAACCTTCATTGCGACATTGCTGCAGAAAGTGTGAAAGGGGATTAATGAAGTAGAAAGAAGGTTACAAGAATTCTTTTGTAAAAATAAATCAGGTATCTATTCTGGTGTAGAGATGGGATGTTAGAGGCATGTTGAAGGCTGCTCTGCTATCACCAGTGTAGGATAAGAGTAGTACAATACATGTACACCTGAAATCTGCTGTAGCGTGTTTGTGTAAACTAAATGTGCACATTTTGTAAAAAAAAAATAAAGTAAACATGAAGAAAAAAAGGACCATGATCAATTTTTTGAGTTGATAGATACCTGCTGGCAAAAATGCTTATGGAAGAATTTTTTTTTCTATTTTTTTCTCATCTTGACCTAGCAGAGTCCTGATCTCGACAGAGATTGGTCCTGAAGTGAATCTTAGTCAGGCTGTGGTAATTTAAAAAAAACTTCTGAAATTGCTTTCACATGACAGACTTTTATTAACACTCTATGCATCAGAATCTTATGACAAAAACATCCTTTCCAACAACTTTAAATGACAGAATTGATCATTCCTCAGGGGAAAATATTCTGTGCTAATTTTGTTACTTCAGTTAACTCTCACTCACAGTGTACTCAAATATAACATGTCCCAGTAAATAACAGTATTTATTACAAGAACCAATTAGGAATTCTTTTGCAATCAAATTCAGATACATTAATGGACAAATGCTGTACCCCACAAAGCCTGAGAGCCAGGTAAGCTGGCTTGTACAATCTTTATTTTGTCTTTAACTCGTATTTTTTATAGCTTCCATGTTCAGAAGTGTATTAACTTGTTTGCACCTGGATTCCCAAGCAAACCCCAAGCATGTCTGTAACGTTACTGAACTCAGTGCAAAGGGAGCACTGTAAGTATTCCAAAGTTGCCTCCTCCAGTCAGTAGGCTCAAAGTTAACAGCACCTAATTAGCTGAGCAAAACCTCAGCTCTGGCTCTGTGGAGCAACCTGCTGCCTCTACACTGCATTCTCCAGAGTCTCTCCAGCCTCTCAAAACAACATGCTGAGAATGCACTGGGCAAGTTCAGCTTTGGACCATATGCTGCCCGTTTACTGGCTTCAGCTTCTCACCTTTAAAAGCTGACTCTGAGGAAGTCTGTGAGGAATCACAGTTCTGTGTCTAACCTAGTCCTGATGAACCCAAACACATCCATCTGTGCTGTGTCACAAAATAAGTTATATATTTCAAAAGCAGCTATACATATGCAAGTTAGATTTAAGTAATTACAACCAAATTATTTTGCATCACACAAATATACAAAACATATTAAGCACTGCAGATATAATAAAAAATTGTACTTTAAAACTAAATAAAAATCAATATTTATTCTGCTTTTGAAATAATAGCATATTTATCAGTGTCATTGTAAGCCCAATGCATATACAAATATACAAACAGAAGTCTTCCATAATTACATATTCATAAACTGATAAGACTCCTGCTTTACATCATACTGAAGAATTACTATTATTATTTTAAGAGAATATATTATACCCCAAATAATTGTCAGTGATATTTACAGACAGTTTCTTTCCAAACTTCACCTTACAGTACAAATCACTACAATTTCCTTGTTCAAGAGTAGATAGAACAATAGGTTGGAATTTTAGATTTGATGATAGCCACAGTTGCCTGTTGAAGAAAACAAAACAAATATATACAAAATAAGGGACACTAGCACCACATATGACAGTACTTATATAGTCTCTATAAATTGCATAACTCACAACTTTTAACTTTTACTTGGTTATCTTTGCTATTATCAAACAGTAGAAAAACTGAAAAGTTAATATTTGCTGAGAAATTTACTGTCAAAAAGACTGAAAATAACGAACTGACAAAATGCACCATTGTGGTAACTAATGCTGGGGAGTAAACATACAAAGGAAAGGACATGTAAACTCATACCTAAAAGAGATCATAAATATAGACATAAAATAGTAAGGATTTGTAAGTAGAGGAATGATGTTGTGAAAGCGACTTCCACCAAAAGTAAGAATCATATGCTTTACAACTAATTTAGAAAATAGATTTGATCAATTAATTGGTTGGATTATATAATATTGCTTGTGACCATAATTTAGTTTGTTTCCACTTTCTTTTTGCTTTATCCTATAACTAACCCTATTATTATTAAGACATACAGAAAGACCTACTCACAAAACAGGTAAGACTACAAGAAATCAGGGGACTGACAGAAGAATTATAGGCTAATGACTCACTAGATTACTTGTATTATCTAGACCTAATTTCAGAACATTAAGACAAGACATAATTTTCCTCTTCTTGTTTCATTTCATACAAATAAAAAACTCATCCTCCTTCATTTTTCAAGTCTATAATACAAACACTGCTACTGCTCTTAAATGAACACGAGCACACACAAAAATGAAGAGGCATCTACTGATTATTTGGGCACCTACTGCCAAGGCACACAAGCTCAGTACTGCTAGGCCTGCATGTACATATGTATGTTTGCTCCTGAGGTTATTCCTATTCTTTGTGAATAACCCTTTAATATAACACAAACTGTTCATAGGGTGAAGAGAGCAAATATTTTCTTCTAGATGAACACCTAAGGCAGTACTCCTCATTTCTTCTCCTTTTCTCCTTTGTGCACAATGTATAGCACAACCTTTGGCAAAAGGATGTTCAAGAGAAGTAACCTCTGCCATCTATTACTTAAAGCATCTTTTTGATTTTTAGGCATTGCAGATCCAAACTCTGGGTTAACCTGGGTGGGCTGGAATGTGAGTGTCAGATTCCCTCGGGAAATGGCATAAACAATAAAGTATTAGTGGGAACAGGCAGGCATCATCAACAACAGCAAAAGGTAACTTTTTGCAAGAGTAAGGCTTGTTGAGAAACATATTTAGTCCCAGAAAATGGAACACCAAGCATGTTTCCCAGCCATACTGAAGCAAGAACACGTCAACAAAAACAGAGATGAAAGCTGTTTTGACAAAATTGTATTCAAAAGTGTAGATTATGAATAAACATCTGATCAACTCACCTTTCCACCACAGTGCTCCAACTTTTGTAAAGCAACAGTAACTTTTTCTCTATGTTTCTTATCCATTAATCTTTTTAAAAGCTATTGGAAAAGTAAAATAAAAAGATTTGTTACACAATATAGTACAATATATGCAAAGAGGCAGTAATAACCTACTTTGTTACTTTATTCTATCTTACTTTTGCAAAATTAAAGCAATAAAGATACAGTACTTTATAACTTGTAACTGATGTCAAAGTATGAAACTCAATAAAAGCAAATGGAATAAAAAGGTAACTAAAGAGAAACTTAAATTCAAAGAAAACTGATCTGTTAACCAACAAAAATATTTCTTTTTCTTTTAGCAAACAAATTTGAAAGAAATATCCACCTTAAAAAAAAGTCTTTCTTCAAGAGCTGTCCACATGAAAAGTTAACTTTTATTTCATGTACATTGAAAGAGATTTATTGTAGTGGCAACACTTCAAGAAAAACCTACAATTTCTCTCTTCTGTATTGATTGTCAAAAAAGGTCCTTTTATTTTGCTGTAAAAGTGCACTTTGCAAGCAGGTTAAAAGAAACCATGAAAAGCCTGTCTGACACAGGAAGAATGTCCTCACAATGACTTGGTATAAAAATACTTCTCATAATCCCACTCAAAGCTTATTTAATGAAAACCTCCTTGTGCAGAATTCCCATCTGAAAGGAGTGAGAATATTTGCTTCTGTTAATGCATTGAAACATTCATGGGTTTGTTAAGACATTCAGAGTTAAAATTAAAGACTCATTTTGCAATAAATTTTCCTCCAAAACAAAACATCTGGATGTTTTTATAAATAGTAGAGAGAAGACTTCCATTATTCTCCAGTTTACATTAACAACAGGTTTTGGATCTTGCTAGAACTTTTAAGTCATCATATTGTAAAAAAATGAAGAATTCACACAGGATTATATGAAATAATGTGTTTCATGGACTGCTGAGTCCTCCACTGTATCTGTGCAGATATAGAAACATCTCAACAAGAGTGCCATGAAAATACAAATGATTTTTTATATCAGCATTAAAAACTTACATTTGTGAGTAGAAGCTTGAGATGACCATTAAGAGAGGGGCCAACAACAGCACTCAACTGCACTAAAGCATCCAATCCCCTTCCAAACACTTCATCATCTGCATGGGCCTTCAGAAGGGGAAGAAAGAAAGAAAATCCCGTGAGTAAGATTCAGACACGTAAGTAAGTTCTTCTAAACTGCAGTCTCTGCATTATGATTGTATGGAGTAGTTTTGAACATTAAAACTACTGTGCAATTGCTAATTGCTGTAACAATAGAAGTTTAGAAATAGAAGTACAAAATGACTATATATTAGTCTCTAGAGGCCAAAATTAAAGCCAGAGCATATTTTTAAAGTGGAAAACAAAAGCATCCATGAAATGTCCACAAAACTCTCGCATTTATTGTGAGACAACAAAACTAATAATTTACTACTGCTGAAATAAAAAATGTGGCTTGCAGAACAGCTTGCTACACTGGTAATTTCAGTATTTCACAGCATATTAGAAATAACCTTTCAAATGCTGATATGTTGAAATTGAGAGACACCATTTTAGTTACAGTTGTAATGAATTCTGGGTATTTTCTATGTAATTAAAAACAAAAGCTTTCTTTGTTGGATAAACAGAGCCAATGACTTTCTGCCTCAATTATTTAGTTCCCTGCCAACTACCTTTGTCACCTGCCATCAATTATCAGGCTCTTGTCTACTTCTACAGTTCTTTGTGTCTTTATTTCTCCCATGGAAAGGTGCCTCTAAACCTGACTTCTCTAATGGTTTACTGATCTTGCTTTTCCTTTAGTAGAGAAATAGACTCATAGCAACTTATTTTGGTTTCATACTAAATTACAAGTTTATTTAAACAACTATTTTTCCTCTCTGGGCCTTGCACATTTTCTTTTTAACTACAAATCATTGACTGCTTGTGTAGTAGAAGATTTAACAAGACATAATATGAAAACAGTGCAACAACAAAAATTATCGGAAGAGTAACATTAATTAGAGGAAGAGACAAGAATAATTTTTCTAATTTTGCCTTTAAGCTAAACCAAAGATAGTGATAACATACAATTCTGAACATCTCTGATTTGAGATCACAATTAGTTTTCGAACTTCAAGCTATCTCTGTTAGATCTGAAACACAGCTAGATTAAGGGACAGCTACCTTCTGAACCACAAAAGGGCTCTCAAAGACATGAAAAAGTTCCAAAAGAGATAACCTTCAAAGCCAATATCTCACTTTAATTTTTGATGGTATAGAAGAGTTAAAAACATTTTTTTAAATTAAGAATATGACCTCAGACAGTTTAAATGTATTCTTCCTTCTTCCTCATTGACGTATTCTGGAGATGGTGCTGTGCAGGTCTGGGAGTTGGACCCAATGACCCTTGTGCTTCCTTATTTTGTGATCCTCTTTTACTTTGTAGCACATTTTGAATTGTTACATGTAATAGAGGAGTATTTATTCCTGCATATCCATTTTACTTAACCTCATTTTTATTTTTTGCATGTTATTGTGTGGATATATTAAAAAGCCCACTAAAAGTATATCTATATTAATTTCTGCTAATATTAAAACCTTTAAGAGAACAGTTTCATAAAATTTTCCCATAGCTATGGTCATATACAAGGAGTTGCCCATCTTAATTTATATTTAAAGACATATTTAGCTAATAAACCAAGGTGGGGTTAACAACATAAAGAGAAATCATTCCTACCCCCCAAACCAAAAGCCCATGTAACAGATTTATTACATTAATATTACCCATGTAGTTCTCACCAGCAGAAGAAAAAAAAAATCAAACCCATTAAAATCTCTGCATGAAGAGCAAGACATACCAATGCAGCCTTTAGGATTGGAACTAGACGAGGCAACAAGGGAATAGCTTTTTCAGCAGCACCTTCAACCAGAAGTAATTCTTTAAAACCCTCCTTGGAAACAAAAGTATAGGGATGTTTTGTCTCTCTTAGTCCCTGTTGCAAATGTAAAACATGATTTTCTTAATACTGAGCATCCTTTTAAACAAAAACACATTTTAAAAGCTCCACACAGCAGCAAGACCACGTTTAGATTTTGTCAGATCACTTCAAAACATAAAGAACACTAACTCCACCATGTGGAGCCACTGGGTACAACTCTGCTCACAGAATATTCTAATTCATTTTTCATTGAATATTAAAACTCACATTATGAATACTGCCAATTCAATCAGTATTTGTACTCCAGTACCTTTAATCTAACAACCCAAGGTATTTTTTCTATGAGACCATGAATGAGAACAGGCTATACTGTTATAGAGGTTTTGCACACTGAAGGGAAAAAAGAATAGAAGGTGAACTATGGAAGAAAAGATACCCCACACCACATATCTCTCTATACAACACTAAAAACTTGTAGATAGTACAAAGATGCACAGTAAGCCACCTCAGTATATGCACTTTATTCTACCTGTGACATTGGATTCAGCTTTTATTGAGACACCTGGAACATATTTGGTGATAAATGTCACAGATTGTTCTGAGAAAACAGAAGCCTCAACACAGTGTATAGTATTTCTCTTCCAGTTATTTAAAGGATCCTATTTCCACTGTACTAGTTCAGTCTATTGAGGAGAGCATTCTTACTTCATAAGGTAGTCTTTGTATACAAAAATAAGCACAATTTAGTTTACAAAAGAATCTGCAAAACCACAAATTTCATTCATCTGAGCATCAGAGATGCAGTCTTGCATTTCATCAGTATCTTGAAGATTAAACAGCTCTACCTAGCTCTCCCAGAAAGAAGTACAAATACCAATTGGTTTTGACCATTTTCATTCATACAATATCCTCAAAAGTGGTTTTTTTAGTATTTCTTTAGTAGCTGAGCCTAAACTAGCTAACTTAGATTGTTAAAAATGACATTTGCAATTAAGAAATTAATGCTTAATGTTGCAAGAAATTGAGCTTACCTCTGCCAGTGTTAAAAGAAGTGGATCAAAGGGAACAGTTTCAGGAGGGCATTCCCACTGCAGTTTGTGATTTACTGATCCATGCACTAACCTATACAAAGAATGCAGTTTTAACAAAATAACATATAATAATACATAATTTATTGCAACACTATTTGCTTTAAATGTATCACCAATTTGTTTGTTTTATTCCTACATTATACAATCTCAATACATAACGCCCTCTTTAGTGAAATTATAGGATCACAGAATCAACTAAGCTGGCAAAGATCTCTGGGATCATGGAGTCCAACCTGTGTATATGTATAAGGGTTAACAGTGCAATTATATTAAATTCCCAAAATATGGCAGTTTTCAAAATTCTCCTCCTAATCACATAAATCAGAAAATAGAAGTTATAAAAATTATAGATGTCTCTCATGCCAACACAGAAGATATTCCTTTTGCAAAGTTATTTATTTTGATAAGTACACCAAGAAACATTTTCCTCAAACAGCAATGGGTAAGGGAAAGCAGTTGAAACTGAAGAAAAGATTACATTGGAATTTACTATTTACTCGTTAGATACAAATAAATGTATTAATGATCATTTTATACAATTATTTACATGTACATCTTATTAATGACGGTTTATATTTTTGTCAAGTAATTCTGCATCATGTGACAAAACACCAGAACATTTATAGTCTAGGCAAATATATATCTAAGTAACTTAAAATACCCTAAACTTACTTGCAAGTAGTTTTCTTAATATTTGATATGCCTGAAAACTACAGAATAGGAATATTCAATAACATGTTGTCATACTATCAAATTCAGATAAATAAGGCTGTGAAAGGTCTACTTACTAAAATGGCACTAAATTCATTATCTTTGTTAGTACGGAGAAGTAAATACAAGTACCTGAAAAATTGTTTGTGAAAGGCTTTCAGAAAACCAAGTGTGCACTACTTAACTATTCTTTAAAAATGTGGCTTTGATATTATTACAGCATAATAAAAGAACCAAAACAAGACAACTTCAAAGGCATGGAAAGTTGCCATCTGCTCTGAAAAGAGTTAAGTATTAGAAAGTTTTCCAGAATTGAATGGAATCAAACAACCTAACTAAAAGATGAAACATGAAGAGATGTACTTCATAATATATATAGTAAAAATCAGAAACAAACCAAACTCACCTGCACGGAATTCCACCTCTAGCATATGTAGCAGAAAATGCAGATGGTGGTTGGGAATAAACACGAAACTGTGAGGACAGAAAAAAAAAAAAGCATTATTTATTCATAACAGTAATGTTTTATAGCTACTATGAATATGTTAAAAAGGAAGTTTACCAAAAAATGAACTTAATCATATGATTCTAAAACAAATAAAAAAAAAACCCCTGCAGCTATGGAGTGAAAAACATGCAAGTGATACACTTATGTGAAAACTGCTTTTAAGACCCATTGGTCTGGGGAGTTGATAAAATGAGTAAAAACATACAATCAATGGTCTCCTGATGGAATCACTTTATTTTTCTATTTTTTTTCTTGCAAATGATAATAATAAAGCCTTACACGTTCTTTCCTAGGCAGCTCAAAGGAGCTCCCACTTCCCTGAAGCTCTTGTTATATTGGTTAACACACAGAATGCAGTTTTACTGCAATTCCATCTTGATCTGAGTACAGACAAAAGTACTGAGAAACACCAAATACTGGGCAAGATGGTGGGAGGGCACTGGAAATGCACAGGGAGGTTTATACTGGGTGAGAATCTAGGAAGGATACACTGGAGAAGGAAACTAGGATCTTCATGCAAGGAAAAGCTCCACAATTTTTTTATCATATACATGCTTCTTATGCATATGAACTATTATATTATTTATTAGCATGATTATTTAATACTGCTTCCCAGATAATACACCTTATCACAAAGCATTCAAAAGAAAATACCATGAAATCTCAATTTTTAACTTTTGAATATCTGAACCTACATTAAGATTAGCAGAATTGTGTTCATGGCTTAATTTCCATCATTGTGCTACTTGCAAAGAGATTTCAAATTAAAAAGATGCCCACATTAAAGTATTAAGCCTCTGTTTATCAGCAAAGTACTTCTGCATTTAATTCATTTTCCAAAAAGCCTGTGACATTACTAATTACCAAATTATATGGCCCAGTGGTGAACTATAATTCATGCATTCAATGCCAGTTCTCCAGGCATGGGACTTCCATGAAATAAACAACTCCTTTCATTACTACTCTCCCAAGAATACAAATTTTTCCTGAAGGATTACATAGGCACAGTTACTGTGATTTTCAAATAATGCTCAGCAGCAGTTAATTTGACAGATTTTATGAAGCCTTGAATACCTTCAATATGCCACCTGCTTCTGGATTTCATTGCATAACTGAAGTAAGTTTCTCTAAAGCAGCAGCAAAGTTTAGAAGAGAAAAAACAAACCCTTTTTAATGTTTAGCTCTAAATCTCTTTTTAGGGCAATAGTGCATAAAAAACCAGTTCCCATTCAAGCCACTGTACCAAAATACATTTTTATAAAAATGTAATAAACAATGTTATACCTTCAGGCATTTGAGCTTAGAAGATAAGGTATGTATGACTAATAAGAAACATGTTATTTCAGTTTAAAAAATAGGACCAGGAGAAGCATGTCCTGCATGCCATTTCATAAAGTAAAGAAAAATTCTTCAAAGCACAGATGGACTTTAATCAAACAAAACCACCACCACCTATACATACTGGATCAATAGTTTTAGGATTCAGCTTGTCACTAGGCTTTGGCCGTAATTCTGGAGAACGTGTCTTGCTTTTCTGTGCTGCAGTCTTTTTTTTTATTTGGATACCTGATGACATTCTTAGAACATTGTTTCCTACAAAAAAAAAAGAGGAAAATAATTAAAAACATAAAATAATTGTCATTCCTATATGACAGATTACCAGGGGTTAGAATCCCGAGGACCAAAAACTGACATGAACAACCAACCAAGTAAATCTGAGTAAGTGCACTAGGAAACAGATGCTTATTCTGATATATCAGACACAGGGCATGGAACAATTGTAATAGTCCTGTCACTCCATATTTCAAATGCACACATTTCCTAAACTGCTCCTCTTTACTTGCATCCTTTGAGACTTGCAGCAAAAGTGAACTAGATACAGTCTGCTTTTAAAGTAGCCTACAGCAATCCAAGCAGCAGTACAGGGCTCTGGGCAGACTCTGGGCAGAAGAGCCCAGAGTCAAATAGGGTTGGGTACAGTTCCATTAGAAGAAAGCAACAATTTGAGGAAGGTCCAGGATGAAGGAATGAAGCAAGTACATTCAGGACACAAAACCCAAACCACAGTCAATAAGAGATGAGAACAGAAATGTAAGGCAGCAAAAAGAAGAACACAGAAAATGAATTTCAATTCCACTAAGAAGAATGGAAGCACTTTTTAAAAAATATATGAATAATATAAATTATTCCTGGGAGATTACAAGATTTCAAATATTAATAAAATTATAAAGAGTGAAAACCCTAGTTTTGTATATTAGAAGGTTTAGTAATTTTTGCTGTAGTATATTCTGCATGGAAAAAAAGAGTTTATTAAATAAGACATTAGATTCCTATACTGAAAAAGAAATTGCACTATACAGAGATGAAAATAATAGGATGCCAGAAACACAGAAACAAGCATTTCCTCAGGGATGAGCAGTGTGCTTGCTGTCCAGCCATCACCCTTGATGGCACCTGTTTTTGTTAAAAACACGATTAAATGCCGAATGCTGAGATCAGGATGAATCAGAGGCAGATTTGCCATGCTACTCTCTCACACTCAGCTCTACCAGCCGCCTAATCAGTCCTGATCTCTGCCAGACCCTTGCACGTGCAGTCCTTGTTTGGCTTGGCTATTCTAATTCTTCCCTCTGACCAGGGTTTCCACCCAGGTACCTTTGTCATCACCTACATTAGGAAATCTTTAGGATTGCTGCTGTTTCTGCTAAGTGATGAGGTCCCAGCATGGGTGTAGATATTCTGTCTTTATGACTTGAGGAAAGAATTACATGAAGTGCCTAAGTTTTACTGAATGCTGTGAAACAGCATATAATAATGATTAGCAAATTAGCTAAAATACAAAGCAAAACTAAAATTGAAAGTTTAAATCAATACTTCTTGACTGATGATTTAATCAGAACTAGTGATTCAAATCAGTTCCCCTGCTGTACGTTTTGTTTTCTCTTTCCTCCCACTTCCAGAATGCGGCCTGTTTCCACTGAAAGTCTTTTTTAAATAAATAATATACCACAATTAGTCAATTAAATCTCTTCAGAACTCACTGAAACTTACAGGACACTTAAGGGAACTATTCTGTTTGTAAAACAGAAGTCAAATGGAAAACATTAATATAGAAATAAATCTACTGATTTTGTATGTCCATTTATTATCCCAAAATTCTAATCACGTTAGCATTAGAACACAGATTTTTAACTGCCAGAAAACGAAGAATCAAAATTGTTTCATACTATAAAAACACCAGATAAGTGCTTGACAGTAGCAGCATGTATCACAAAATAGTGCTATCCGTGTCAGAATTTGAAATGTACCGTTGCTCATAATCCAGTCAGCTTGCTAATACCTACAAAACTATTTTTCTCAGAAAAGTATTTAGAAGTACTACAGATGTATTTTTTCCATTTTCCAAGTAATCAAAATATGTGCTAAGGCACATTAGGTAGCAATGAGGAGAAAAAGTACTATTCCTGCGGAGGTCTCACCGTTCAGAGATGAATGCTGGAAGGGTCACGCGTATTGTAGAGATCAGACAGGTTTCTGTTTCACAGCCGTGAATCAAACAAGCGAGGTTTGATACAGAAGTGACCCATCTACTGGCAGATAACAGACTTCAAATAAAGGAGAGACGCTTTAAACAGAAACAGGAGAAGCACTTTTAAGAGACATCTTTCAAAGGAGGAAAAGCGCAGCCTGGAGTTCGGGATCTAGAAGTCACTTAAGGCAGGCAGAATGGAAGTCAGTAGGATTTGAAAGGCGCGGTTGCTCCCTTACCCTGCTGAGTGCCAACTCTCCCGGAGGGCACAGGCACAAACAGATCAGGGCCTTCGAGCGCCGCCACCGCCGAGTGGCTCAGGCAGAGAAGCTCCGGCTCCGAGCCCCCACAGAGCCCCGGCCCGGCCCTCCCGAGCCCCGTGCGACATCCAGGGACCCCGCGGGAGCACGAGGGGCCTGCCCCACTCCCTGAGCCCCTGTCCCGGCCCCGGCTCCCGCTCCCTGAGCCCCTGTCCCGGCCCCGGCTCCCGCTCCCTGGGCACGCCGGGCTCCGGCACGCCGGGCTATGGGCAGCGCCTGGCTCCGGGCACGGCCGGGCTCCGGGCAGAGCCGGGCTCCGGGCACGGCCGGGCTCCGGGCACGCCGGGCTCCGGGCAGAGCCGGGCTCCGGGCAGAGCCGGGCTCCGGGCAGAGCCGGGCTCCGGGCACGGCCGGGCTCCGGGCACCGCCGGGCTCCGGGCACCGCCGGGCTCCGGGCACGGCCGGGCTCCGGGCAGAGCCGGGCTCCGGGCAGGGCCGGGCTCCGGGCACGGCCGGGCTCCGGGCAGAGCCGGGCTCCGGGCAGAGCCGGGCTCCGGGCAGCGCCGGGCTCCGGGCAGCGCCGCCCCCGCTCCCCGCGGGCTCCGGGCAGGCCGACGCTTCCTGCCGGTTGCCAGGGGAACTACGGGCCGCCGGCAGCCCAAAATGCCTCCGTGCTTGCCGCAGACGCAGCGACAAAGAAATTTAAAAATGGTTGTTGTTGTTGTTGTTGTTGTTGTTGTTGTTGTTGTTGTTCTTGTTCTTGTTCTTGTTCTTGTTCTTGTTCTTGTTCTTGTTCTTGTTGTCTTCCCAGCCTACCTTGTATGCTGTGACTGAAATGGGAACAGTGACTTTTCAGGTGAGATGGCCACTGTTATAAACGAAAAGGTCCCAAAAAAATCCAAGTTAAAATTTAGCGGCAATTTTTAATTGAGATGAATATAATTAAGTAAAAGGATACATTCAAATAAAAAATGTAGTCCATTCTTTATAAAAGTAATTTAGCAGCGGATGGACCCAGTGGTATCAATAAAACATAAGCAAAAGGCAGGCCAGACGGGCCGGGGTACATGTGCAGCATTCAAGACCCTACCACATGTACCAATCAAAGCCTATTCCATCTATACTTTCATACTGTAGTTAACACCCCAGCTCCTCCCAGTTTCGGTTCTTGAAATCTGTGTCACCTTCTTCATTGCGCATGCTCCAGTTGTTGTTTGAGGGTCTCCAGACTCTTTTGGGTGGTCTTTTGATGAAAGCTTCACACTGCTTCACGTCCTTTGTTTAACCCCACAAGTTATACATGTGTGCCAAGCTAGTGTTCCAATAGATTTTAAAGAAACACATCTGGATTTGTCTCAATTTTCCTGGACTCATCCCAAACCTGTTTTTAGCATCTTCAAGGACGCTACTCCCTACTAACTGTCCTTGGTCTTATATCCTGTTTCTAATGGTATCTTGCCAAGGAAGGGGGCTCTTCCTTTTATTACTGAAGTTAGTTTTACTAATTCTGCTAATACTGATTAAATATAAAGTTAGAATTTAACACTGACCTATAAAGTTACAATTCAGCACTAACTAAACTGTTGATATTAAGTATATATAAAGTTACAATTTAGCACAAACCATACTCATTTATTACAGCCACTCAGTTTTATCCACTTTTTAATTCCTTCCCAGGTGGGTATACAATCCACTCATACAATAGTGAAAGTTCTACTGGAAATACAGCATCACATCTGAGAATGATAAGTGACCTTTTGGGTAAAAGGCTATTTTTCAACTTGACCACGAGAGTGCTTTCTTGCTTTCTTCAAGAAACGTGTGTATTCATTCATGCACACAAAAATAAATCTTCAAGCAAAATGTTTCCTTGATTTGCTTACATTGTATGCCCTACAAGCTTTCCACCATTGCATTCTTTCTCACTTCTGTCATTTCTATGCAGAACTGAATGTGGATAAGCTAGACAATTCTCATGATTTTCCACAGCGAAAAAAATTTAATTGGCAGTGGTGAGAATTAGTAGTAGACTATTTGAAAAATGCCATTGGCATTAGATTTTGGGCAAGGCAGGCATTCCATAATTGGTTTTATCCAACATAAATACTTTGTATCTGCCAATAATGGCGAGTCAAAAGTGACCACATTTGCAGAGTTGAAATAGAGTTGCATAACTGAGTGTCATTGAAATGCATTAGTGCAAGAGACTATTTGGAAATACAGAAGGAAAATATCTACAAATAATATTGGAGAAGTGAAGATTTCTTTTTTTCTAAGTGTTTTTAACTAATCTCAAGAGACATTATGGTACCTTAACAAAAGTATTTCACTGTTCCACAATACTGAAGTCAATAGAAAAATGTATGTCTTTTTATCCAAAAAATTTATGGACTGATAAATGGTCTCTGGAAAA
Organism: Prinia subflava; assembly: GCF_021018805.1. Taxonomy (NCBI): domain Eukaryota; kingdom Metazoa; phylum Chordata; class Aves; order Passeriformes; family Cisticolidae; genus Prinia; species Prinia subflava. The sequence goes on along the minus strand of NC_086253.1, from coordinate 16,464,069 downwards.
ATCTAATATTTGTAAAGCAGACCATGAAAATCTTTGAAAATCACACTAAAAATGCAAACCAGCACGGTCATTTCCAGGATGAGAAAAAAATCTGCTTTTTTTCAGCAAGGCTTATTTTTAGTTCAGTGTTTTAGTATCATTTTATACCCGTATCTGCTATAGCTGTTTTGTGAGTACAGAACAGACCCCAGCTGTGGAAGAAAGCAGTGGTACAATCCCTCAGTCAGTAGGAGGGATGAACTGCTGTGCAGCATGAAGCAAAACCCCACTGATCAGCTCCGTGGAGTCGGCAGCTCCCACTGAGTTCACGGAGACACAGAAACGACTGGGTTGTAAAAAGGACAAGTGAGACTCCAGACTCTGTGCAAGAGCAGGGCTTAGTTCAGAGCCCAATCATTTTCCTGAAAAATGCAAAACAAGAGTGTCAGGGTCCTGCGGTGTGTGGTAGCACGGGCAGTCCTGCTGTTCTTGGGGTGTTGAGTGTACGGCAAGGCTCAGCCAGGGGAGTGCAGGCAGCCTGGTGTCCTGGGTGGGCTTGATCCTCCCACATGGCAGAAACACACACCAAAATAATCCTAAATGCCTGGAGTAGGATAGGATGAAACTGTATCCTTGTATATATTTTTCTAACTGGCATGATGTTTTAAGAGTTAGGAAAACAGAAGTTCTAAGGTTAAACGCACATTCAGTCCCTTCTGATTCCCACAGAATGATCTTCAAATGGTGTTTATTACACTTGTCCTATCCATTTGCAGATCCCCTGCTCCTTAAGTAGCTTCTTCATTATTATAACTGGCCTTGGACTTTCTCATTTAATATAGACAAGGGGAATATGGGTCAAAATACTTATAATAAAACATATTTATTTAAAATAAAATGCTTTTCATGCAGCATCTTACAGTTTTTGGTCGTTGTAATAGAAACTAGACTGTGATATTTTAAACATACTTGGTGGATGGACAGTTTAGGAGGAAAAATACCATATTATTTGGATGCTGTATGGATCAACAAAACATGACAAATTTTAGCGTTTTTCTTCATGCTGATGATACCAGTTTATGTTAAATATGCTATAATATACCCATTTGTTACTGTATATTTGGGTAGTGTTAGCTCAAGTTATTATGAGTTTCTGCATTATGTATTTTAAGTTTGTTTAATTTAACAGCCATAAACCTTCCTAAATGCTTGAAAATAGCTCAAGACAAAAATATGAATAATTTCCAAAGAGTATTTATCATGAAAAGAGACTTATATGTTTATGAGTGTGTTCAGTTGAGCATATAGAATAGGAAAATGAAAGCTAACTCAGCACTAATTACTTACTTTTTCATAATAGTACTCAACCAATTTAAATAGAACCAATGATTAATTATCTATAACTGCTGATAAAACCAATATGCAATTTGACTTCTTTTTTCATTAGTCACACCTAAATAGTTAATTACTGAAGGGGAGGAGAATTCACCAATGCCAAATTAATTCTGAGGCTTATGAAATTAAAATTAAGGCTTATTGGAATATGGCTAATTGAAAGAACATCACATAAACTAGTCACGTGTGAGATCTTTTTGTCTCAGCATATTTATACCTTTGTTAAGCTAATTCATTTGGCATGGTTTGGACTTGGCATGTTGCCAGATCCAGTTGAGAAATTGTGGAGAGAATATTTCTTGACAAGTGCAGGCTTTTGAATGTGGAAGAAAGAGAGTAGATACTTTATTTTTTGTCACAATTTAATTAATTTGCATTGTCAACATTTCCCTCTCTATTTCTAGCAGCTATTCTGTTAGACAAAAAGTGGCTTATGCTGATTTGATTGTTATATTGTTCGAATAACAAGAAAGAGATTAACAACAGACTTAAAAACTGACTCATTTTACATCTTACTATAGTCTTAAATATTCATAGAATAACACACAAACATATGTTTTCATTTGAGATTGTTTTAGAAGTTAATAAACCAAGTGCAATTTTAAACACAGTTCGGGGTCAACAACTTGCAAGCTAGTAAGAACAGTAAAAGAACAAAACATGTTCCCTCAGTGTATAGGGTAATTCTTTTCATTTCTCCAGAAAATTTAGACATTTAGTGCCTGTCAGGTTGATGGACCTGTGAATCTGCCCTTTTATCTTCAATAAAAGTTGGTGTGAAACAGCATCACTTCATTTGAACAATTCTGGATAACAACCAATTGATTCTATTGGATTCCTTACTGTTCTTCTGTAATACACTAGAAATTATTTAATTGCCTATCATTAAGTGCTACAATGCTGTAAGGGATTAGCAGATCAAAGTCCCACATAAAACTCAGAGGCGAGAAACACACTGACCCACAGATACTTCCAGGTTTTGATGTTTCAGAGTAACAAAAATTCATACAGGTATGACTCCCAAATTTACAAACTGAGTGAGATTCCTAATGGGTATCACAGAGTACACGGTACAGAGTGCTGTTAATGTGCAGACATAGTGCTTTGGGCGTGATTCATGAATGAAGATGCAAGGCTGAGCACAACACGTAGTTGCAGTTAAATTCCACATCAGGTTTTTTGATTGCTCTCAGTATATACTGCTGATCTGAAATTATTAGGAAACTCATGTTTTTCCATGAACATGAGTACTTGAGTGAGTCAGAGAAATTTATGTCCATATAGATACAGACATGCAAACTCATCATTGCTCCTATTTTCTTTACATATTGAAGTGTTTAGAGCAGCTCTGCAGTGATCCAGTTATACTTGTATTCATCTTTTACCCATGGCCACATGGAACCAATGCTCCTGTCTCCTGCAGATAGTTGGTACTAGCAGGAGCCAAAGTAGACCAATTATACCCATCCTTCAGTGAACTGTACTACCTTAAAAATGAAATTAAGATTAAAATGAGAATATCAAGATTTGGGGTTTTTCTGATTCTTCTAACTTTTCATATCGCCATCAATAATGGCAGTTTGAATTTGCTTTTTTTGGTAATTCCAGTTCTAGTGATGCCAATTGCTCAGGAAGGACAATTTATTCCATTCCATCACCCAGATGTTGGCAAAATCACAGCTTCTTCTGTAAAAGTACTTTGCTTTTTTACAGAGAGAGATCCATTCCCACAAGAATGGATCCATTCAAAAACTAAAGAATTAGGTACCTCCATTTCTTTGAGTCTCTACATTTGAGTTTTATGATACTTGATTTCCTGCCTCCCTGCTGTTCACTGAATTGTCATTCCTAATTTGTCTCAGGAGTCTTAATCAGAGCATTTCCATAGTTAAAGAGCTTAAAATGAGATTCAGGAAAAGATGACCTGGTGATGACCACCACTAACTCATGGAAAATGTTTAGGAAAAGGCATAGTTTCAGAGAAAAATAGGTCACAAACAGCTGGGGAAAGAAATGGGAGAGTTGGATATATATTTGTGAATTCTCTGAATTTCATTATTCTCAATGTTTTCAAAGCTAACAGGTTTTGAAAGCAGTGCTAGAAGGCTCAGTGGGTTTTTAAAAGTCTTCTTTTGCCTGATTTGTACAGACTTGAACCCAGGCTCTGCTGCCTCTCAACCTGACAAACACATCTGGATATATCCAAATATTCTCAATTGCTTTAGGGCATAGAAATGATATTCTAAATTTTTCTAAATTTTTCACTATTTTTTTTTCACTAAATGGTGAAGGTATTTGTAAGCAGAAACAGAATGAAAGAATGTATCTGTGAGCATAGCAATTCTGAAGATGAAGTGTGGTGGTGTGGGTTTTTGCTTTGAGTTTTCAGGCTAGCGTTCTATTTCATTTGTGTATTATGATTTAAATTATGCATACCGTTATGTGTCAATTCTCTGTATCCCTGCCTCTGTTGCTAGAATCTTCTTTGCCAATCTTCCTTAGCTCGATATATCATTTGCTGGTTTGTATCATTACACTGCTTCTGCTATTCCCATTGGATTTAGTTTTGTATTCCCGCCTTAGACTCCTCCCTGAGTGCATTCTCATTGGTTGTTTGCTTTGTATTTCCTGTGTATAAAATCCACAGCAGGAAGTGTGTTCCCGGTCCTTGGGGTTCAGTTTTAGGTTTTATTCTTCAGTTGCACCTTTAATAAATCTCCTCAGTTTACCCCAAGACCCGTCTCGCCTCTGCTTCATCTCTGCACCCCAAAAGTACTCGCTGAGACCATCGGAGTTCCTGAGTGGGGAGGAAGAGTCTCCCCGGGGGGAATGTGTCACACCCCAACGCTGCCTGTGCGTCCTGGGAAACGCACACCGCAACAATGAAGTAGTACCCAACATTGCAGAAAAAGTGAAAAAACTAGAAACAACAGGTTCTTGTTATAAATCAGAATCTACCTGTAAAAAATGGACTGTATATTTAAAGATGACTATTTAATCACAGCTTTGAGAGCATTGAGAAATGTTCACCACTATTTTATATTGCAGGTACTTTTATCTGATGCATGCCACCCCATGCAAATAAATAAAAAGATTAGTAGTGTGGCTTTTCTCTTTGCCCTGCAGACAATGACATTATTCTCTTCCAACTCATTTTTATGATCTTGGAATTTGATTTTAAGGAAAAAAAAAGTTCTCATTGAGTAATAGTCTTTAAATGCAAGACAGACATGAATGAGCTCTAACTGTAGTCACTAGATGACTTTTCTTTAATTATTTGAAAAAAGTCTACTTCCTACTACATTTATAAGGCAGGATAAATATACTTTAAATTCTGCTGAGGGAAATAATTAGCAAAGTTGAAAATTTGCACCTAATTTACAGGGTGCTGCTAAGAGGGCTGATTGACATGTTTTTCCCATCAGAGTTGAACAGAGAAAAAAACCCCAAACCAGCTGAGGCACACGCTGCAGTTTTGTGTTTTCCCACTCGGTGGCAATGATTGCCTCTCTTTCTTTCCCAGTTCTGTGCTTCGTCCCAGGGAGCTGCTGCTCTGCATTCTGCAGCCTCCGTTCAGAGGAGCAAACAAGGGAAAATCATAGTTTCCCCTTACTTCAAATATCGAGGATGGCAAAATAGAAGAGTTTGTTAAATGAGAATGTATTTTATAGTTCACTTGTCAGAGAAAATGTGTTCTTTGATAGGAATTTTTTTACCAGTTTTATTCCACTCTAGGGCACAGATCAGTAGCAATATGTAAAGTATTAAATACGAGTAAGTTTACTGGACTTTATATTGAGAGACAAATGTAAATAAGTAAAAATTCACAAGGCACAGCAAGTGTATTTGTACCCTTAATTGTCTTTTTTTTCTTTCTTTCTTTCTTTTTTTTTTCCACTTGTTTTTGATTTGGTTTGTTTTTTCCTTTGTTTGTGTGGTTTTTGGTTTATGTTTTTCTTCCCAACAGCAGGAATAAAGCTGTGTACTTGGTACTACTTGGTCTGCAGAGAACATGCTGGGGAAGAGATCTGACTGTGCTGGCTAACCAAATGCATCTCTGCAGAAACTGTAGCTAGCTGCAAAGTGGTCATTCAGAACATCTACAGACCTTTCAGCTTTTCCCAGAGTCCGTTTGGTTCCCTTTGCTGGATCAGACATAGCAGAGAGCTGCAGCATGGGCATCAGGCTCTGAGGCACACACAGCTTGGGAGTACTGCATCACAAAAACATTTAATGTCTCCCACACAGCAAGCACAGCTGGCACTTGAGATAACAAGTCCAGGCATGGTAGGAAAAATATCTTTGCTTAGGACATAGAGAAGGTTTGAAAGACAGGCTTAAGGTTCATAAGATTCAATTCAAGTTGCTGTCTCAGAACTAGTAACAGCCTAGAAGTACTGGCTGTAGTGATGGTGGTGAGCTGTGGTAACAGTTGTGACTAAATAACTAAAATAGATCAAAGTAGTGGTGATGGTAGCAACCATTTTCATATTTCCTCCTTTAGAAAGTGGTTCAGCAACATCCCCTCTGTCCCTGCCCACACAGGAGCAGCGAGTGGGGGAGGAAGGCTGCCCTGCTGTCTCTTGCTCTGCCACTGGATTTTGGAGGAGGATGAATTGAAATGCTTTTGTAAAACAAACAGGAGAAAAAAAAGGGGAAGGCGTGGATGGTGTGGATGGTGCAGAAGGCACAGAAGGTGCAGAAGGCGCAGAAGGCGCAGAAGGTGCAGAAGGAAGGAAGGTAGGTGCAGGCGGGGGATTTAAACTGAGAATATTGGAGGTGAGATGGCAGCAGAGTGCAGCAATGTTTTCAAACTCACGTCTTTTGGAATTTGTTCATAGATTGTAGCTCCTGTAATTCAGATGTCATTTTGGTTTTCCATAGTTCTACTTTTTGGGATGAGAAGAGACTGGGTAAGAGAAACTAGAGGCTAGAGAAAATAATTAACTAGAGGAAAAGGGGTGCAAGGGGGAAGGGAGAGAAGCTTTTGCTCAACATAGTACGCTTCTGCGGTCTGTATTTGAAATAATAGAATATGAGCCTGTGCATTTTTGAGGAAAAGAAAGGAAAGGATGGGGATGGTAAATGTGGGCAATGAGTACCTCACTGTGCTGTTCAGCTGCAGACTGCCCTGCTGTTGCTGGACGCCAGCACAAGTAGAGCCCCCTGTGTGGGCTGACTGGAGAATCTCACGCTGATGTCCTTGTGGATGTGGAGCTAATCTCAAGAGCAGGTTGAAAATAGTGGGGTTGTCAAAAAGGCTAAGAATGCAAGAGCCTGGAAACTTGGTAGATTCTGCAGGATAAACACTAACAGGTACACGCAATGGGAGGCAAAGAGGAAGCTTCCCAAGAGCCTGCCAGGTCAGATATTTGGCATGAGACAAGCTATGGACAAGGGGACAATACAATATTTCCTATCAGCTTCAAGTCTGAAAGGTAATTCTGTGTATTTAAATACTGTGAACTTGCCATCTCACAAAAACTATAATTTCAAAACTATTGTGCATTCTGTCTAACTTTTGTTGAATTGAACACCGGGGAGATCAAAGATTAATGCAGTGGAGCATCTGTTCATTGAGTGTTCAGTCTGAGACAGCTGAAGAGGGTGTGCAGGGAAGACTACATGAACCGAGGCAGCTGTACATAACGCTTCTCATGAGTATTCTCCCAGCTTTCAGCCTTTTGCCATTCAGTAACATCCTGAGCCAGGGATGACTGCAGAATATTCAGTAGTTTTCAGTGGATTTCTCTCATGAGGAGTTCTCCTGTTGAACCTCAGGAGACTTAGTATTCACAGTAACCTGACAAGGAGTCTTGCAGCTCACCCTCACCTTTTTATGTTGGATGAGCATTTGCTAGAAGAGAATTTTATTTCTTGTCAAATAGTTCTTCTGCTCTGGATTTTTCAAGGTTGCATCATGAGCAGCTCAAGTTTATGTCATCTCACATATTTTAGGTTTTTTTGTCCGGATCATGAAATATACGGTGTCACTTCTCAGAATCTCCATACCATCTCTTTGCTCCTAAAGCTCCAAACTTCTTTAGGTTTTAACTTTTCTAGACATTCTGTAAAAACACAGTTTAAATTGTGGCAATTTTTCTAAATAGTAATGCAAAGCACTTCATTCTGCAGTAGGGCAGACTGTGCTTTATAACTATCAGCTGATTCTACAGTACATGTACGACACATTTTACTGCACATGGAAGACCCCACAGTGTTTTCTCCTGTTATCCTCCTTCATTACTATTTCCTTTACTTATTTACTTCTTTTTCTACTCTGAAAATAGGTGCAAATTTTGACCAGGCCGCTTCAGTCTGTTCCCTGTTCTAGGCTGACCTCTTAAATGCTCCCACCAGCCACCGGTTGTGTAGATTTCCATCCATAAATCTGAAATGTCACCATGTCCATTACCAGCCAAATCTAGGAAGCCCAGTGCCCCACTGAATATATTGGTATAACATATTCTTGAGAGCAATGCAGACTCAGTCCTGCAGTATTTTTCCATCCTGTGGATCCATCCATTTTATTTAACATATCTGCCATGAATGCAGTTCTAAAACGATCTCATAAGCACTTCTAGTGTGAAATTCAATCTTGCAATCTGGTACAGTGTTCTAAAGATGACTTCAGCCAACAGTGGTGTTACAATTGTGGAAAGCAAAACAATCAGTGTGGGACAAATAGTGGTAAAGACATGGGTGTCCTTACACAGTCCCAAAAGGACTGTATCTGTTAGGACAAATATTGTGTGCATTCCCCAAGCAGTGGAGAAAAGCAGAGAGTTGTGTGAGAAGGTCACCAACTGGAGGTTTTCTGTTTGGTTGGTTGATTTGTTTTGTTTATTCTTATTAGATACATTTCAGTTTGAATAAATATTTTAATGCTCTGTGGTTTTTACTGAATACTAAATTTCCATCAGGGCAATAACTGCTGCATGAAAGGCTGTTCACAACTTATATTATTTCTTTGACTCAAATAATAATATTTTATACCATCCTTCTTCACTAAAGTGTGATTTTGCACTTAATTGTTTTAATGTTTTGGCTTTAGATGGAACAGTAGTAGTTAGGAATTTATTTAATAGTTTGCTCTTAAATTGAAAAGGCAATGACTATTTAAACCTACTCTTTAGTTTTTGTTGTTTAACTGGTCTTTCACTTACAACAACATATCAACCAGTAATATTTCATTTCTTAGTACTCTCAGACTGGACTTTGGCACAAGGAAAATGAAAAAAATATTAGTCTACTGGTTTGACAAGCAACACCAGATATTTTCTTAGCAACATTTTATTGCTAAGAAAAATCTCTTTGTCTGAATCTGACAGACACAAACATAGCTACACATTCTAGTTTTGATATGTGTGCTTTTAAAAATCTGCCTATATTACTATTTCCTTCAGTTTTACAGGTACAAATACAATTTTCTGGAGTGCTGTTGTTAAGATCTGATTATTATTATTATTAGAGAGATGCCTCTACCCAAATTAAGGTGCAAACTATACCGTTGTCTGAAGCCAGTAGTATGGATTTCAGTTAATAGCAAATGTGAAGTAGAGAGAGAAATAGAAGGAAATAGAAAAAAGTGGGGGGATTAAGTAGAAAGATATCACCACCCATGGATCCAGACTGGGTCCTATTGGTCTTCTGTCCTTCTTAGTGGGGTGTATGATGAGGTCACTCAAAACTTCTCCCCAGTTATACATTTTACCAAACAAAGGACTCAGTTCTCATTGGGTACACAGTTCTCTTATTCTATTGGTTAAATGATTCCCTTGTTTACAATGCTAATTAGTCCCATGCTCAGTCTTACTCTTCTTTTGACTCAGTGGGTGTGTCCTCTCCCTGCTGGACTCAGTCAGAGCTGATTTCATCACAGTTGCTGAATTTGCTTTCTTTGTGGATTCTTTGTGTTCTTTATCAGTGCTCCCCCAGCTTGTTTACCCCTTCCTAATTTGAGCTAATTGGACAATAGTACCACCTTTATCTCATCTCAAGTTCCAGTCAGGTAGCTCAATTTAATGCCCAAAAATCTGGGAATTCACTGAGACACGTTCAGAATGGGGTGTGTTTGGTGGTCACAGATGAGCAGTTGGTTCTGTATACAGTTTGTCATAGTGGGCAAAGTCCTTCAATGATCTTAACACAGTTTGAGGCTATTATGACCTTTAAGTCTCTTACAGCTGCTTCCTGACCACTTAGTAGAGCAAACCCTGGGAGATGGGTTTTGAGCATCAGCTGTGCTTGGGGGGCTGTGAAATTGGGTATAGAGCAACTACAAATGTGATAGTGCTTCTAGAGCCAGCTTGGGTCCAGAGGCACTGTGTGCCTGCGCTGCCCTGAGCAGAGCTCTGGTGTTAATAAGGCTCATGGACTCCTGCCAGCAGCTGCCCAACACCGCGCCCCTGGACCTGAAATGATTAAAAAAAGGATGGCAAGGAAGCTGCATGGTGCCATACAGTCAGCAAGAAGCTGTAGGAGTTCATTAGCTCTCATCAAGCTCTGACTGGGCTTATTAACTGCAGCTCAGCACCGCATTTCTTCAGTTCCTGGTGTGCGGGCTGTAGGTACAAGAAATACTCCGTGCAATCTGAAAGTTCAATGGTTATTTTAAGAAGAGAAAATTCTTATTTTCACAAGATCCTGAGATAGTTCAGACTTACAATCACACTATATGGTATGAGGCTTTCCCAAATTAATTCCAGCTGAGCTGGTATGTCTTCACAGCACAGCCTTTTTGCTAATCCCTACAGTGGTACCTCTGCTCCAGCAATGTGCACCTGGCCTCGCAGTTTCTGAAGTTTGTAGGACTCCACACGATGCCCTATTTCCCCAAGTGCTGGGTTGGTGCATAAACAAAAAATGTGAAGATACCATAATCACTAACAAAACTGTGAGAGGGTCACCATGCTGAAGAGGTGTAAGGTCCAAACACACATGTGCAGCCATTTTAACTATAAATGTGGCAACAGGTTCACTGTGAAAAACAGAAGCACCAAAAAAGCAAAGATGACAATCAAATCTTCAGTGACAATCTGTTGCTAAAAAGGTATTGGAAACACATCAGCTCCACAGAAGATTTAGAAAAACAAAACAGGAAGTACCATCCCCAATGGCTCTCTTTGGAGTACTGTTAATCATTTGGAAAATGAAATTGAGATTTAGAAAATAATTGTGGAAAGTGCTTACACTGAAAATACGAGCCACAAAAGTGGCTAGAGCAAAACAAGAAAAGGAAGAGTTTTAGATCATAAAAGAAAAGGTTCAAGATAGTATTAAGTATATATTTTTTGGATGTACCTCTCAACTACAACGTAATTTACAATAACAAGCGTGAACTTGAGCAGGCTGAAAAATGTCATGTGACAATTTTACTGAAAGAATTAATTCTGCATAGTAGAATACAATAAAACTGATCCTGCCAGGACCAATTCAATGCTGTTATGAGCCCTCAAGGCACCATTTACACTCCAATAAAGGGAATTTTCACATTGAAAATTATTATGTCCTTAAATCACAAAAATTCCCCACACTTTGTACTTGCAAAACTACAAAATTACTAATTCAAGACTCCTCCGCAGAAATTTTAGCAGTTAATATTTTTCCCTCTCATCCCAAAGATGTGTTGCTGGGTTGGTATTGTTTTTGTTAGGATCTTTGTGAAGGAAAGGGCTTTGAGGTAATGAAAGATCTTTTATCAAAACAAAAGAGGGGTCTTTAATGAGTTACTCTTTAGCTCTATTGTAAATGTAGTGGCCCATTCCAAATCAGTGAACTTCTTCATCAGCTTAAACAGAAATTTCAAATAGGACAAATCCCAGATTCTGCCAAAATTCCATTTGTTTGTTTATTTTTTCTTATTTTGACTTGCCAAGGGTTTGTGTTTGACTTGTTCCCATGAATAAAACTATTTCTCTTTCAACAATGGGCTCTCTGGGAATGGTGTGGGAAAGCTAATCCCATTACACAGCTCCGAAATTCCCACTCAGTGGTGACCCAGGACAGGCAGCTTATCAGGCACTTAGCAGAGATGTCAGCTGGTCAGCTCAAGTGGGATATTCTTCTTTGTGAAGTGAAGCAGGCCAGCAGGAGCAGTAGTAGGGGTTTGTTTGTTTATTTTAAGTAAATAGAACAACAGGGAACTTCTACATCCTTGACCTGAAAGTCATGTTCTGTAAACAGAAGACATTAATGGTAGAGCATAGAACAGTGTCATTATCACACTGGTCAGATGTGTTAATTAATTTATAGTCCACAGATGAGAGGAGTCTTGCAAAGATGCTGTGTCTCATGACATTTCCTGTGACTCTCTCGCTTTCCAATTGTTCAGACTATCTAAGTCCTTTCCTAGGTGTCTCTTATCAGAAAAGTTTTCCTTCAGTGGAAGTTGTTTTCAGATTTAATGATGCCTTCATAATTTTGCTCCAAGTGGTGGGCATCTTGTGATACCTCCAGCCACATGGCCAAGGTCTCCCGATGATATTGAAGGCAAGATGAGTTCTCTTTTTTTTGCTAAGGTGGAAACAGTGGCAGTGCTGCCTGAGGACCAGGCCTTACTTCACAGTAATGAGATGAGAATTTGCTGAGGATGGACAAGATTATCCATAGAAACATTTAAAAAAAGCATAGAAAACTATGTAAGAGTATCTTGGTTTTGGGGAGAGCAAGATTAACACAGAAGGGAAAAATGTGATTTTTTTTTTTTAGTGTAACTGTGCTTTTAACTTATGAAGCCATCTCTGCATGAAGGGGAGGCTGCATCTGGCTTGCAAGCACTACTGTTTTCCAGAAGCTCAAGCACTGCAGGCTGAAATAGAATAGAGTGCCAGACTGAGTCTAACTCCAGTCATCTTAGTGTTGGTGTCTTAACTGATTGTCCTAATTGTTCAATTAAAGCAAAGTATTATCTGGTTGTGGCTAGAAAATACCTCACTGTATCAGAACTCAGAAAAATTTGAATTCTGGTTATGGTACAGCTTGTGGAAAGGTTTTCTGTGCAGTTCTTGCCATTATTTCCTTGAAATTGTCAGTATTTTTCTTTTACCTCAATGTAAGTACAGTGCTTATATTCAGGAGACCTAAACCAAACTGTGCTCGTGAGAGTTTTGAGTGGCCCAGTGATGACAGCCTAACCAGAAAGTATAGTGGTTTAAAGTGTCACTTGGAGTATGGCCCTCTAAAATTCTTCCTTAAGAGTTGATGCATTATTTTTTAAAATCTCCTTTAGTTTGAGCAATTATATTACTTCAGAGCAGCTCCCATTCCCTAAGTACTTCTCAAGATGAGCCAGTCTTGTCAGCTACGAGGTGTCATCAGCCCCCAGTGCCACTGAAGACACAGAGGGAGCTCAGTGATTCCACAGGCCAAGGACTCTACAAGGAATTGTCCTTCACCTGTAGTTTGACATTTGTTTGTTTTCATAGATTTTTAATCAATGGCATGGCATTCCATGATTCTGACTTTCTGAGGGTTTTTTCTGGGTTTTTTGTTTGATTGTTTTATTTTGTGGCATTTGGGGGTTTTTTTTGTTGTTGTTGTATACTCAATATTTACACCACATAACATAAAAGACTAACAAAATGAAACTGTCCTAAGAGTCCTGGGGTGTGCCAGCTAATATTTACTAACAGAAATAAGGATGCTGAACTAGATAAATATGATCTGTGTTTTAGTTTCTCAGGTTTTTTTTAATTGCCTATTACTTCATTGCCCAAGGTCAGTCTTGTCAGACAAGTGGACCAACAGTTCTCTGGAGTAACATAAAACCATTAAGCTGCTCTTTGATCTTGCACCTTCTTTAGAACCTTTTAATCAATTAACCATGAAGCTACTCAGCTTGTCTTATTTCCTGCACATAAAACTACTCTGGCTGAGCTGACACATTACTACATTATAGATCAAAGATTGAAGGAAATTTCACATCCAGCCAGGATAATTATGTGGAATTTTTCTGAATCTATTATATATACATTTTTGTGCCTCAAATGGATGAAAACCAGCATTTTGATCTAGAATGAATTAAAGGATTCATGTGTATTTTAAAGATTGGTTAAATGGGTTTGTGCATGATTGACCTTACACAAGCTGTGGATAGATTTCATGGCAATGTTGCTGAGCCTCAGCTGTCCATCTGTCCTTTGAAAGTGACCACTACTGATAATAAGAAGCATGACCTGTTGTAACAGAAGCAGGGATCTCTTGCTTAGGATACCTTTAAGCAAAAAAGATATTTAAAATGTTGAATGTACATATGATATTGTAACATGTACAATGATATTGTAAATGTTGAATGAAATCTGTAATGTGATACAGATTGAAATCATCTTAGCTCAGGAGTAAAATTTTGATTACGGAAAGAATTGTGGGTTTAGACTCATACAGGGCCATACTTCTGTGATCTTATTTGTATTAATAAAATGCTTTTTCATCAAGAATCAGACATACCTTCAGTGTTATGTTTTTAAAGATTTGTGTTTATACTTTTATTCTCTAGTTATATGGGAATGAAGGTGTGTCAAAATAAATATTCCATTCCTTCTGGCCAAATACTGGAATACACAAACAACTTCAATCAGCTCTTCTTCTGAGCTTCTCCCTTAAGTGGGACAGAGTGTTACCCACACCAGCCCACAGGAGCAATGCATCTGTTCGTTCAGATTTTGCTTAAGGCATATTTTGCACAGCTGTTTCTTGTGGGACTGGTTTGTTCCCCTTGTGCTTACTGATGCTGAAAGCAAAGATGGCCTGGCCCAGATAAGTGTCACCTGGTGCAGGTGCAGTGGTAACAGGTAGAAATACCAAGAGCCAGCACAATGTCTGAACAAAAATACAACCCAGTAAAGAAGCATTTTTGAAAGAATCCATGTTATGAAATAAAGGTGTAGAATATTCTTCAGATATCACCTTGTTCCCTTATATATTCACCTTACATATATATATTCCCTTCAGATATTCACCTTATATATATATTCCCTTCAGATATTCACCTTATTCAAATTCAAGAAGACATATCTTGAATTTGGACTTACTAGACTTAGAAGCAGATAGGAAATGGGAACCCTTAGAGCTTCTATAACTCACATTCTTTTCACAGCTAAGTTTAAGCCACGCTCTCTTTGCAAATCCCTATTGATTTTTCTGAATGTCACACTTCCTTTAGCTAAACAGATCCCTGCTGGTATTTGTCTTCTTCCTTTTGAGCAGAATTAAAAATGAATGAACAAGTTTGTGGAAAGCATGGATAAACTGCTCTTTGATAGATGTACTTCTTGTCTTCTGAACAAAGATGAGTACATTCAGCTCTTGGTACTAAGGAGGAAATATTTTTCTCAATCTCCTTCTGTATAAATCCCTCATTTAAGTCTAAATGGAAATTTACCAGAAAAGGGAAGGATATTTGTGAAGCTTATTTCCACGTTTACCACTGCAGTATCTTTTTCATGCTGGATCCAGGATACAGTGGGGTGCTTTCCTTCTGGGATTTGAAAAGACACAAAAATCCAAAAGAAGTCAGTAGGAGGTTACACTTGATTTTGAGCGTAAAGCAGGCCAAACTTTAGGTTCTTTGTTTGTATTGTTTCTACCTCCAGCTATAAATCATCCCAGATTCATCAAACTGTTTGCAAAGCTAATCCAAGCTGGACCAAGTTACAGACTGGACCAAGATGTAGGTTTATAGTAATGCCTGAAAACAGGACAGACTTTACATCAGACAGGAAAGACTATCTGGTTTCATTACATTTGGCTTCAAGTTACATTACAAAAGGTTTTACATGGCTTTGATCCTCTAATTTGGCTAAAAACTGAAAAAAAAAAAAAAAAAAAGAAGTGATCTCCATGTGCACACAGCTATTCCAGTGCATGCATGTGACTAAATTAGATATGCTGTGCCCCAGTGAACTATAGTGTGTTCCACACAGACCTGCTGCATTTAAATGCATAGAGTGCAAAGTCAAGACAGATTAGATCAAACCTCCTCACTGCCAGCCACCTTGAATTCTTAATCATACCTGCTGTTGTTCAGAGCTGCTCAGGGGAACCAAAAAGCCTGAGTAAGTTCCTATCCTGAAAAAACCCCAAAAAAGTATGCACTCTCTACCCTTATCCATGTGTGTACACACACACTAAAGATTTTACAAGGAGAATCTGTTTTCCATAATGCTTTCTTATGGAGCCACAATTAAGTGAGTCTTTAAGAGAGAATATTAAAGAAATGACTTCAAGAAATGACTTCACTAGAAGAAATTTTACTACAGTAGTACTCAATTTTATTTTTTTGGTTACAGACCTCCTGTCTTTCATTTTTGTGTGCTGCTGCTGAAGAGGAATTGCCAGTTCTCTTTGTTCCCCTGGAGCTTGGAGAGCAGCACTGAAGAGCAATCTCCTTTCCCACAGATCCTCAGCATCAGTTAAATGGGGCAGCAGGGCAGAGCTCAGCAAGAGGGGCACAAAGGTTTTCCCAAAGTATCACAAGTGATTGCTCCTTTAGCTAATAGGCTGCAGGACAGACCACAGTTCCATACCAAGGTTTGGTGCACTGAAAACTCCTTTTCTTTTAGGAGATAAGAGCTCCAATGGCTCCAGGCCAGCTAAGTTGGGTTTACAGCTGCTTTGCATCACTGAAACAGCATGATGCTTCTTGAATCTACAGTGAATCTAGCCCTAGATGTCTTAAATATTTAATATTTTCTTCTGTCTCATCTAATACAGTTGTTTTCCTGCATTTTACAAGCCTATTGATTACCATATGAAATTCAAATGAACTGTGATCACTTCTGCTAAAAGAACTCATTCCCAAACATCCTTTCATGTCTGCATGAAAGAGGATGACTTGTGTAGCTGGTCACTATTTTCTGGGCTATAAGTGTCCTTTCTACAAAAGTTTGAAAATTCATGTTTGCGTTTGTCAGCCATAAAAAATTGCAGCAGTTAATTTCCTAGTGAATTCACTGCCTAAAATTTGATACAGTCACAGATGCTTCCTTTTTTAGCATTATTTCCCAAGCATGCATGCTTTACCTATTGGAATGCTTATTCATTGTTCTCTTAGTAAAAAACTCAAACAAAAGAGACAAACTGGGGCATATTTTCTGTTTGCAGTGTTTGCATGTGATTGCTGAGCAGATTTTCAGTGAGTTCTAGGTCTCTGTACCCTTCCTTTCAATTAACCTGGTTCCAGGTTGCTTTTTGGAATGAAAATGAGGAGGCATCATTCACCGTGTCACACACAGTCTGGGAGTTTTATTACTTAAATGTTTTGACAGCCACAGTTCCCACTGATTGGTACTGGCACTTTGCCATAGCAGTTTAATAAATAATACTCGATTTTGAAATGATCACGTTAATTGATCGAGTGTTAATTAATTAATTAGTTGGAGAGTGTTCTAGTCAGGGTAAAACACCGTGCTGGTGTTTTACCCTGACCAGACGCCTCCAGTGATCTTAGGGAAGGCACATGCAGGAGGGTGATTGCTGTGACTTTCCGCAAATGGGAGGAAGAAGTGACATCTGGGAAGGCTGTGGGAATGGCAGGCACAGTCAGGCCTGGAGCCAGGTGGGTGGGAAAGGGAAAGCAAGAAGTGTCTGGAGTGCCTGGAGCAGGAGAGAAAGTGAATGCCAGTGTTGGTCTCGGGTTTGTGATAATGAACGATGAGAACAGTTTAGCTCACTTGGGACTTAAACCTTTTGCTTCTCACATTTAAGCTGCTTTTCAAAATTTCTCATTATGTTTTTTTGTCACTTTTTTTTTAATTTAGAGCAATAATGAATCTTTTTATGCAGAGGATTATGTGCTGTGCCACATGATCTTGCTGTGGGTATTCTGCATAGATCTATGCATCTTCTGTGGTCAGTTTTATTTACTGTTGACATTGTCTCACGTTCTTACTTTTCCTCTACAAAATAAGCATAAAACTACACAAAAATGGGTGAACTGTTAGGGAGGGAGATCAGTGAAAAACAAAACAAACCCAAACCAAACCAAACCAAACAACAACAAAAAGGAAAGAAGAGACAACAGGCAAACCTTAGACTTATTAAACTTGCTATTTCAAAATAGCAAGCAAGTTCTAAAGCACAGGTCAGAAGGTACTCCTCTTATAGCTGTTACCATAACAGAAACACATAAATGTGATTAAATAAATAAAGCTAATCAGGAGCAAAAGAAAAAAAACAACTCTGCAGTAAAACCAGCTCAAGTTAACTGAGTCTCAGAGGACTTGGAAAGAAAACACTTCTAAAGATGTTCTGTGAGAGATTTTAGGCACAGCTGCAGGAAAAAAAGGTATCCTTTTCCTCTCTCTGGAAGCATTAAATCTGTTCTGGAAAGTAAACAAAGTCGACAATGTTTCATAGAAACAACAGATTGAAGCCTAGAATGTTAAAACCTTTGAGAAAGAAGAAAAATGTCCTGAAGAAGGGCTACTGGATAATTTTAAGGAACTTTAATGTCAGAATAAGCAACCCAGGCACATTAATCCTATCTTTACTTGTCTCTTGTGATATGGAAAGTATCCTAAAAGGAATTTTTTAAAAAGTAAAAGTAGTAGCAGACAAAACCAGATAACAATTCCCCTGGTGTAAGTCCACAAATCCATAAAATAAGTAAGTTTATATCACTCCATGGCTATCAGACATTTTCTGAATTATAAAGGCCATTAAGATGTTTTATCTCTGTATCTGGATGTGTAACCTTCTTTAAGGCAGGTCTTCTGATCCCTCTACAAATGTTAATAAATACCTAAAACAGGAACAAAGAAACCCACCCTCTCACTGGAAGGAAATAAAAGGATGGAGTTGTAAAGACCAGAAAACACTACTAAGATCAGCATTCTGAAATAAAGTTGTGGATCTGGGAGGCAGTTTTAAAGCCTGTTCCCATGGCTGAGCAAAATTCCTGCAGCGTGCTGTAGAGCTGGAGCACATTTGCTGGGACTGTGGATAGCCAGAAGTCTTGCTGTTCAGTGAGATGACTGCTTTTTCTCAGCTTGACAAATGACATGCAGGCTCTGACAGAGTGCTTCTTCTTTGCTGGCCATCACCCCTACGGACACTGGCCAGAACAGCAGCAGCAGGAACACACCCTTCAACTCTGATTTAATCACATGGAGCCCAGGAGACTAGTGAATAGAGCCGTTAACTCTCTGTTTAGTTTGCTTTTCCCATCTGTGTTTTATTAAACTGAGAGCAAGATTTATTCACTTTTTTTTTAACATCATGATCTGTTGGTGTCCAAGATGATGGCTGATGTTAAGGTATACATACACAGTTTAACCTGGCTGAGGGCCAAAGTGGCCTATGATTTCCAGTCTAGACAATTTGTTTACAGAAGGACACTAAATCCCTCTACTCTAAATTATTTTAGAAAGGATGAGCATGACTTCCCACTCTCTCAGGAACACAATACATGGAGAACACAGTGAGAGAGCAGGCTCTCCAGACATGCAGGCAAACACTTCAGTTTGACTGTACTCCTGACAGCCCCTATGGAGTCACAACTACCAATGATTTTCTGATTTCCACTCCAGGAATCTTAAATAGATTGGAAATACCAGCTCTGTCTACAGATATTTTTAAAAACCAAGAATCCTGAATGGCTCAGCTGGTGAACTGCACTTCATGGGAACTGAAATGATGTGCCAGGCTTTCCACTGCTAGGTGGGATAGCTGAAGCACAGACACTTGCATGCCTAATGAGCTACTGCAGGAACAACACTTGCTTCAAAAGGAGAAAGGAACCAAAAAATGGGATTTTGAATTGCTTTGAAAAGATACACTTCTCCTCAAAATAATAATTGGATTAAGTCAAGACAGAAATATCAAGTGTGTGTTTGTCAGAACTGTAAAGGGGTTTTTAAAACATGTAAGTTTCAAGCAGGAACAGATAAAGCTCCCAAAATAGAGCTTCAGTACAAACAGCCCCCGAGACTTGACAGTTTTCCAAAACTTCTGGGCATTTTTCCTCTTAACAGCGAGCTCCTTTCCATAACAAACCACTCTCTCTCATCTCTTAGTCATCACCTTAGTCACCACATCTTAGTCATCCTCTCATCAAAACTAACATGGTGACAATCCACTTACTCTAGTGCCTTGCTCCTATCCCTGCAAATACACCGTGGATTATCAGGTCTGCCAGACTTGCTGCCATTTCCAGAACCTCTGCATGCTCCTCTCTCCAAGCAAATGCCTTCATAACATCATATGAGTGTTATATTGTGGCACCTACACAGAACATCCTCATATTACAATTATTCTTGTACTACTAAGGCTCATGGTGTCCCCCTATGGCAACACAAAGTATCCTGAAGACAAAATTATCGCAATACGTCTTATAAAATGAACTCTATCTCTCAAAGCTCATTCATAGCCTACCATTGGTTTGCTTAGAACAGTGTTTTTATCACTCAAAGAGACATTAACAGACTGCAGAATCTGGTTCCATGTGTGGTAGTTGATGTTCTGAATTGACTTGCAGTGTTAACAACAGGGCAATGTCTTTTGTTAGCTTCATTCAAGAATGGTCTTTTTTCGTGCTCTTTCACAATTTTGTCCTAAATGAGATGACAGCAAGAGCTGTGCATGAACCAGTACAAATTAAGCAATATTCATGTGTTTTCCCTTTTTTACAGCTTTTAAGAACACTGGCAGAAAATGATGGAGTCTCCAAGTTTTATTTTTCTTAGTTTCTAATGAAAGAAGACTTCTAATTGTATGCAGTTCTAAACTGAAGTGAGAACTTGGCCATTATACTGAGTCGTATCCTTCAGCTCCAATGCATTTTATGGATTTTATACAATACATTAAAAGCAGACTGTATGAGTTATTCCTAGAGGAGGTAGCAGACACAAGGAGAAAATGCTAATCCCTAGGCTCTGTGTTAAGAGCAGCGTGATTTACGTTTTTGAATGAAAACCTGTGTCTGGAGTGTTCTGCAGTGAATTAAGTTCTCCACTATGGTAGTGATACCTAAAGTGACAATTCCCTCAGACCCCATTTCCCTTTTGGAGAATACAGGTAAAAGGCAGCCTATTACAGCAGTATTTAAAGAAACTCTGTTTAGGTATTAGAAAGGTGTTAGGGTGACCCATCCCATTGAGGAATTTATCTCTTGTCCTGCACAGGGTCACTTTGTGATGCTTGAGGATGCTTGAGATGGTGAGAAAGGGGGATGAGGAGAGCTGAATCACCACTTGATGTAGGTGCCTTGTCTTTCTTCAGAGGAGCAGGTGACAAAGCTGAGTTTGGTTTTGGGTTTCTTTTTCTTTTCTCTTTCTCTTTTCTTTCTCTTCTCTTTTCTTCCTCTTCTCTTCCTCTTCTCTTCCTCTCCTCTTTCTCTTTCTCTTCCTCTTCTCTTTTTTCTTTTCTTTTCTTCTTTCCTTTCTCTTTCTCTTTTTCTCTTCTTTCTCTTTTAATTCTAATGGGCTTCTTTGGTTCTGCTTGGAGACCACAAAAGGTACCTCTCTTGATGACCTCACGATCACCAGTTGCTACCAGTATTGCTTGATTACCATTCCAAAGTTCATTTTTCTCTCGCAATATGAGGACAGAAGGTGATCGAGCTCCAGATACAGGGACTTTGAGCTTCAAGAGATCTTTCCATATCCAAGAATACTGTTTAAGGACTGTTAGGCAAAAATGTCTTCTTTCTCCTCAAAGCTACCCCTGTTTACAGCAGATTTTTTAGCAGTCACAGAAACTGCAGAGAAGTCCTCATATCAAAGGCTGTTTCATTGGATATTTAGACAAATTCTAAAATAGACCAAGTAAAATAAACACAGAATTATTTGTAAAAGATATATTAGAGAAAATAAACCTGGTTAAGTATCATCCCATCCAATTGCTTAAATTGAAAATACTTAGTCAAAGATTAGTGAAAATGAATCCCTCTAAAGAAGTAAATTGCTTGCAAGAACAACTGTTCAATTGCCATTTTTATAACCACTAAAGTATTAGGATTGACTCAATTTGTCTTTTCCTGCAGTGTACTTTATTTATAAGTCTTTTTCTTAGTTTTGGTATAAGTTCATCTGAGTTCATAATGCACAGACATTTTTAGATGTCACTGCCTCTAGGTGTAATAATCCCAAGTCAATTCCTTCTTCCGATTTTCAGCAAGGAATACACTAGATTTAGGGTTGGGCTTTATTCTGTTTTCTACCAAATATTCTTTGCAACAGATGTTTAATTAAAGGCTGCTAGACAATTTAAACTTCTCAGAAGAATACAAATAAAAGCTGTTAATGAAGTAAATATCTGTTTAATTTACAAACATCAGTAGCATTACTGATATCAGTCCAAATATGACAAAGCACACTGCATTACACATGTACATCTAACTTTTTTGTAAAAAAAAATAATAAAATAAAATTGAAAAAACATCTGCATTTTTACAGGGTACCCTGGGTTTTACTGAAAGAAGAACACAACCCACTATTGATTACCAGATCTACATTATAATTTAGCAGCAACATGTTAACGTGGGGAACATTAGGGCAGTAAAGTAGTTTTATTATTTGGGGAAAATCACAGTTTTTGATAGCACAGCCTTTTTTTTCTTTTTTATAAAAAAGGTAAAGAGCTCCATGGGAATATTAATTTATAAAGATCTATCTTCTAATGTCATTTTCTACACGCCATCTTATTTTCTGTAAGTACTGTATATAGGGAAAATTAACTTCTCTACAATTGCCATCTAGTGTAAAGACATTTTCTGTAATACATTACACATTCTTGGAAGGTGTCCTGAATGTCTGCTATATGTGAAACCATAAATTGTCACCACTTTCTATTCAGTGACACCAAGTGGTCAGATTCTAAGGAAAAGTAAAAGGGAACAGAAAGGGAAAAACAGACTGAAAACATTTTACCCCAAGACAACAGGCTACGTTAGTTCTATTGCAAAAAAATCCTGATTTTTAAGTCCTTTAAAAAAAATTACAAAAATACTGGGACAAATATAAATTAATATATATTAAAGCATTGAAAAACAATAAAAGGGATGGCCTAAAAGGGTTAAGTACAATGTACTTTGATACAATAAATATTTCTCAATGAAACCCAATACTGTATAGAGTTGTTTAGAACTCATAGAAACAGAAATCCATATTATTACTAATTTATCCATCAATAATCTATTTTATCATCCCTGGAACATTTATATTACAAAAAATTAATACTGTAAAAGGGAAGATAAACACTTTTTTTATGCTTCTTTTGCTAACATGCTGACATAAATTACACATCATCAGGAGATTTCTGGATTACAGTATATTCTTGTATCTCCCATTTCCCATTCATTAAATGAGACCCCATCTTCTCAAGATGCTTAGTAATTCCAAAATACAAAATGTGTTTCAAACAATTGTTATTTCTGTATAATCTTTTTGCTCATAAAGCTTCCTCATCCATAGGTAAGTGATCGGTATGGTCTGCCAAGACAATAAAATAGACTGATACGAAAGTGAAAAAAAACAAGCCTCGTGTTCTGATCAGTATCTCATCTCTGAGCTGTTAAGTTGAAAGTCACATGTGTATAGTGTCAGTGTATCTTCAGCATGTTACAAAGAAGAATCCATGTTAAAAGCAGTTAAAGTTTCCCATCTCTGCTGCAATGTTACCAGGTCTTTTTTTTTTTTTTTTTCTTCAAAGCTCCTCTTGGGTATGAGAAGTTTCAGTTCAAGCACTTGAATCTCTTTTTTTTTTTCAGTGAAGAAAAAGTCTTTATTCTCATAATAAAAATAAGTCTGTTCTGTATTTTACAATATATTTCAAATATTTCCACTATGAAGCATTAATTAGTCCGACACGGTCAATAAGTATACAACATTTTCAAAAGACAAGTGTGACAGGGGCGCTTAGGAGGGACAATTTGTACAGCCACACTTCACCACCTTCTCAACCTCGTCGACGAAGGAGGAGCCGTCGGTGCACTCGAAGGAGTATTTCCGCCGCTTGCTGCGCAGCGGCCCGCAGCACTGCCCGGACGAGCACCCGCCCGCGCACTCTAGTCGCGATACCTTCTTGGTCGTCTGGCACGCGGCGTAGCCCTGCTGCTTTTGGTAGTAATCTCGGACTCGTTCCCCTCGACAGGAGATTTCTGCAGGAAGCAACGTTTAAAGTAAGAGACACGATTCTGAGACGCGGGCCGGAGGATGTGTAACACGGGAAGATTCTGTGTTACTGTTTGCAGTTGGGAGTGATATTTTAAAGTTTGAATGAGACTGCAGGTTGGAAACTAGTGGTTCTACGGAACGGAATTTGATTAATGCTGGGTTTCATTCCCTATACGTCTTATTTTTGGTAAAGCTTATACTATGTATATGTAAACCATAAATACAAAGCTATTACAATGACAAGAAAATTGGAAGCTTAAATCTTTTCCTCCTTTATAAAAATACACATCTTCTGTTGCTACATTGCTTGCAGCTGGTTCTGTTTACCATAGGGAAACGTTTCAGAGAGCATGCAATTTAATTTATTAGACCTGGAGTTTAATATTATTCAAACTCTTATTTAATATAAGTTACATTCTGCTAACTTCATAAATTACTGAGGTATAAAGGCAGCTAAAAATGAGACATCTGTTAAAAGTTCTACAACCGTATTCTTCTATTCACATCTATGTACAATACAAAATAAATGCCATCTGGGGTCAGGGAAAAGGAGGGAGAGGGAGAGCTTTGATAGACAAAGGAAAAAGAAAAAGGTAGGGGGAAAAGTCATCCTGTTTTCATCCATCTCACCTGCATAATTCGCTGTGATAAATCAGTTGAAGCTGAGAGGTCAAAAGTAGAGTTTGTGATAAAACTAGGAGCAGAATCATTGGATTTGGCTTCTCAGTTGCAGAAGGTAGAGAAACAATAAATACAGAAAGATATAGCAGGTAAAAGGTAGTAGTTAAATATAGTAAAAATGTGTTTCTGAATAAAGGCAAAAAAAAGAAATGTTTTCACAGCAAAATATTTGATGAAAAAATCCTCAAAATGCAAACAAATTCATGGGAAAGGCTTGATTTTTCTCTCATCAAGATAAATTCATATGGTAGAAAAAAAAGCAACAAATGTGAGTGTAGTGGAAAAAAAAATTGGTCATGTTTTTGGCTGTTCATGTGCTTGGCTGTTCATGTTTTACTAAAAAAGCCTATTTTCTAAGACCACAGCAGTATGAATGAATTCTTTTTACCTTTATCACAACTGTCCCCCGTGTATCCGCTGCCGCATTCGCAATATGGTTTCCCAAGTCCTGAAAGCCTACATTTGCCATGTTTACACCTGATGGATTGGCAGGGGTTAAACAGCATTTCCTCTTCATCACAGAGGACTCCCCCATGTCCCTGCAGGCATTTACAACTGTATGAAAATGCATTGATCGGCAAGCAGGTACCATGCACACATCTACAGGGGAAACAAGCCCAAGAGAATAAAAATAAATTATTCATCAGAGTTCATGTTAAGCAACATTAACTACAAATACTTTGGACTGTACTCAGAAGAAATTGCTTTTGTTTCTAATGGACTTTTTCAGTGAGATGCAGTGAAGTGGTTTATAATTGGTATGCAGGTTTACTCAAAACAAGCTGCAGTACAGAACTCCCTCTCACCAGAAAATAGCCACTGTAGATGTGTTATGGAAAAATTTTACAGGCCACAGTTACTACAAACATTTCCTGTCTACTTAAATTTTAAGCATGCTTTTGAGAAGAACACAGAAAAATCAAGCCAGAGAAAAAAGAAACTCACCTGAAATTCTGGTTCATGTATCATTTAAAAGAAACTCCATATTGTCACTCATGAAATATGGGGCTCCCAGCACAAAGACAGGTCAGGCACTTCCTAAGAGAAATTATTCCTACTCAAGCAATAGTGGTCTCTAGCTGAACGTGTGCTTTCCCTTCAAATACATTAGTCTGTATTGCCAACTGCAAGTAGCAGGGTCTTGTAATGTCTGACGCAGGAATGTGCTTCGCTGCAGGCAACAGCACTCACCCAGAACTCAGACCAAACCTCACACTAGATGAGGCTGAGCATTGTCAAGTCTCACCCAACGTGATTAAAGCAGATAATTTCCCAGCTGAGCTTCGATAACATTTGTGGCAGGCTCAAATCTTGTTAAGACAAAAAAGTTTGTGAGTTAATCTGCACCTGCTAAGTTTTGATGTACAGTAGTATGGGAACACGCAGTTGGTCTTACTTCTCTTTGAGAGCGAGGTGGTGTTTCCCAAAAGGAGGATGCTTAATTACCTGTTCCTAGCTGTAAACTGAACATAAGGGGATTTAATCTTCTGAAACCATCACCAATGACTCGGAATAAAATTACTTCCCTTTCCTCATTTGGCAGCACAGGATCAATAACTTCCTTTCAAAAATAATGTTATTCTCGTTAACTGTTGTTTCCATAGAAAAATTTTCTATCTACATACTGTTTTCTAGGGAGATCACAGCAAAAATTCCTCTGTGGGGAGGGATGCAATCCTGACACACAAGTCACCCTTCCTGATGTTTCTGCTCGTTAATGTTTTTCTTCTCTATAGTGTACAACTCTAGAACTCCTTATTATGTTATGATAGCCACCTAACTAAATGAAAGAAACTGAGATAAAAAAATAGAAAACTCTCATTTGATCTAAAATGAAATAATTTGCTTCAATTTCAAGACAGCAAAAATTCATCTAAAATTGCATGTTCTCTTAAAAGAAGTCTATTAAGAGCAACATCTTATTTTGAATTTTTTAAGATAACATAACCTGTTTGGGATTAAAACCTGCAAATATAAAACTAATTGGTTAAGCACCTCCAACTTCTCTATCAGTCTGTATTTTGAAGCAACCATGTTCTCTACAAAAATTAAAAATTGTTTCTGTGGTTGAAGTCTGATATTCCAAGACTGTTATTAAGCAATTCAAAATGGAAGGCTTAGACAGTATCACAGAGTAGATAGCTTTTGTTTAGTTTTCATTATGTTCAGCATTTGATCTTTTCACCATTTATAAAACATCCACTTTTAGGACATCTGATCTACAAAGTAACTCAGGTGGCACTGACATCATGTCATACTCTATACAGGCATTAGATATCAAAGCAATCTGTGTCAAGATCTTTGGTGAAGTTTTGCTTTGACTTGGAAGATGATGAAATTTTAGCTAATGCCAGCTCATACTTTTGTTTCCACCTGCTCTTTGAATCTCTAAATTTCATCCTCAGACTGTACTGAAAGGAACATCAAGCTAAGTGCAAACTCTCGGGCACAGTTTCATCTCATCTAATTTTAGGTACCTGTGTCAGGCACTCAAGTTGGATATATAATTGCCATAAGCTCCAGACACAGTCAGCCACGGGGAGAAATGAGCTTCTCTAGAGCATGATTAGACAATTTGAGGTCTTATTTATTCTTTTGAAATGTGCTTGTTCCTTGACTGACCAGAGA
The DNA here is from genome assembly GCF_021018805.1 of Prinia subflava. Taxonomy (NCBI): domain Eukaryota; kingdom Metazoa; phylum Chordata; class Aves; order Passeriformes; family Cisticolidae; genus Prinia; species Prinia subflava. The sequence continues at coordinate 16,437,274 of NC_086253.1, read as the reverse complement.
ACAAACTCTGGTCACTATATTTTGAATTCAAACACCTAGATGTAGGTAAAGTAAATGTGTCTTAAGCCTTTTCATGATGTGCAGGGATCTCTAAAAGATCACCTATATTTTGAAACAGAGATCACAGTGACAATTCTGTTGCTCAGATAAAGCAGAATGTCAAACTGTATTAGATGGATAAAATGCTTCTATTCAATAGACAATTTAGACATGAATCAAGGAATACAGAATTAAAATCCCCAGGAAGAAAAGAACAACAAAACTGTCCTCCACTCCAAATAAAAAAAATTGGTTTGGCTTTCTCTCTTTAAAGCTCACAGCACTGTATACAGCTGAAACAAATGCAATACTTTAAAGAGCAAACAAAATATTAACGCTGTGCTCACCCGCTGTCCTTTCTTTGATACTGCCTACACCTGATACTGATAACTTTGTAATTTGCTTCAAAAAACTCACTCAGTTTGGGTGCTAATGTGTACATTTATAAGAACCAATGAAGAATCCAATATTTCAAGGACAGTTTAAAGAAGTTTTCTGGCTTTTATGATAGTAGAACTTGTGGGTACAATTTGATGTTACTTTTTAATCCTGAAGTATAAAGTGACATTTGCGTTTTTTAACCTGCTGTGGCTACCTTTCTTGAAAGTTACAGTGAAAGAGGACACCCTAAGCAAACGACCAATAAAAATTAAATGCTACAATGATATCCTTCAAAACCTGACTGCTCTAGGTCTGAGAAGAGTTCAAAACTTAAAGGTACTGAAAGGGTCTATAACCAATGTAAAGAAAACTGTTGAAAAGCATGGTAACTGCTGTATAAAACTTTAGAGGGTCACACTCTCCACATACTATGTGAAAAAAAGATTTAAACATCATTTTATGTGGGAGTTGAAAATAATCTTATTAGAATCTCTTCGCAAACTTAGGCCACTGGTCCTTAAAAGTCGAAAGCTACATAGGCAAATGCTGCACTGAAAAAGCAGCAGCCAAACGATCTGAGCAGGCCTGCTTTACAAAAAAAAAAAAAAAAAAAAAAGATGTTTGCCAAGTTGTACTAAGGACAGTGGTAAGGACAAACAGAATGACATCCTGTTGCCCAAGAACAAGATCAGTAAATACAGAATAACTTTGAACTTCTGAAGTTTCTGATCTTCTTGTGCTGGGAGTCCATGGAGCCAAACTGAATCTGTCTCTACAGTAAATGTAAAAGATAAATATTCATAGATATCAATACTATCATATACACAATTATACATATCTTTTCCTATCTCCATACATTTATATACAAAAACTTTTCTATAGACATATATAAATATCTGAAATAATTTTTTTTTGCTCAAATCAGTAAATATAATTAACACACTCAGACTGAAACAGAATTTCACTATAAAGATTAAAATCTATTTTCCAGCTAAAACCTGGGGTACCTGAAAGCATAAAATATTAGATATGTCCATTTTATAATTTTTGAAAAACACAGTAGAGATTATTATTATTATTACTAATAATAATAATAATAGTTTTTTACCCCATTCTATACAGCTGAAAATAAGCAAATAAGGGTTTTTTTTATTTGCAACTTCTTCAAAATTATTTTTGTGACAAGGGCCATACCCACAGTTGCATCAGTGCATCTCATTACAGAAGAAGCCCATACAGAAGTTTGTAATAGCACCTCCCAGGCTTTAGGCAGAACTTCAGTGAGATGTGTCAATCTGCTCTCCCTAAACTGGGGGCTTTCCCTCATTAGGTTTATGGAAAGAATATATACTCCAACCTGGATGCTGTCCTCACTTTTACATGCCCAGGTTATCTTGCTTCTTGCAAGTGTGAACTTCTATGAAAAAAATACACATAACAGGAGACTTATATGCATATTATACTGCTTTTTCTTGAGGAAGGACATACTTATTTCCAAGACATGGGTCGTTAGTTTGTTGGTCACAGAGTGGTCCGGTCCATCCTCCTTCACACTCACAGGAGAAGCCTGACTGGCTGGTAGCATGGCATGTGCCATGCACACAGACTTTCTTATGACAAGGCTCACAACCTGGCAGAATTCCCACTTGCAGTGGCACATTTCTGAAGTCCTGGAGCTCGCTGTTGATGTATAGGTTACGGATGCAACCATGGAAGCTGGTGCCGTTCTGTCCTGGGGACTGGCGTATAGCTGCTATGTTATTTTTCACAGGCATGCCTAGGAAATTAATAACAGCAAATAATCAGTCTAATAATCTCACAATTTTCTATACCATTTTCTCTATTTTTAAAACACTTTTAAAGGAATGCTTCTTCTTAATTAATTATTCTTAGCTATTCTTAGCTATTCTATTCAGGCTAGAACCATGAACAATAATCTAGTTTTTGGAAATTGTCCTGGTTGTCGAGCATACATGTAAACCAGCTCCAAACCTGAAAGTGTCTAAGTCACACTTAAGAGATGAATATAAGCCTTTATCAGAAAGGAAGGTCAGAGCTGTGGAAAGGTCAGCTTTGCCTGGTCTTTACCTAGTGCATGTAAGTCCACAATAGCACACAGTTTCTGGATCCCAGAAAAACAAAGGTTGTTGAAATTTAGCAGCTGATATGCCATTTTTTGTAAGCTCAAATACTCAAATCCAGAAGAATTTAGTAGGACAAGCTCATCAAAATGGAGCTAGCATACACATTTTAAATGTGAAGTTTTGCTACGGAAAATTTCGTGGAAAGGACAGTTTAACAGGTTGAGGTTCCAAAAACAAACATACTTTTGTTTAATGTGTCTCAAAAACAGATTAATAAAATAAAACTAAAAGCCATTCATAGTTTCCCATTATAGTCTAAATCAGTCAATAATAACAATAATTCAACATCAAATTACTTCTGTGTATACACTTTTAGATAATCAGTGTCCCCAGTGTTGACCATTTTCAGAGTAATTTCTCTGTTACAGTCCATAGTTGTTACAGGTGTAATTAGAACAGTAGGTGTATGCCCTTATCCTGTGATAATTATTTGAGAATAATTCAGAACGAAAATTATTATAAAACTTTTTCTTGTAAACATGAAGTTTCTTCTACTCCTGCCCCCTGCTTTTTGTTTTCTTTTAACTTATTGCCAACATATTAGCCTATAGCAGATAGTCCTTAAGGTTCTGCTTTCCAATAATGAATACACAAATGCCTAAATGAGTCCTGCTACTCAAAAGTAAAGGAAATCAAAGTGCACTGAGCATTAAAACGGATCTGTTTACCTGAAAATAAATATTCTTTTTAGCTGCATAGGTTTATTCCTAGACAAAATCAGCAATTTTCTTTCTGGTACTTAGATAATGACAAGAAAGCAGAAATGTTCTGCATAGTTGCTCCTTAACCATGTAAACTGATACTTCTCATAATTTTCTATATTACTCTGAACACTTAAGAGTCATGCAGTAATACTGTGCAACCTTATGAAGTAGACCTGCCTTTCATTTAGACGTTATTGTAATTTCATTTGTGCTAGGCTTCAGTGATTACAGAAATGAACAACATTGTATCCATACTGTTGAAGAGCCTAATCTTCTTTAATCTTATGAGTTAAGTAATTGTGTTGGGTTTGTGTGGCCAGGCTTTGGGTAGTGGGGGGGCTACGGGGGTGGCTTCTCCAAGGAGCTGCCAGGAGTGTCCCCCATGTCCAGCTGGCTCCAGGGTGGACCTGTCAAGTCTGCCTCAGCCAAGTCAGTGAGTGATGGTACCAACAGCTATGTGATAATGTATCTATAAAGGGAAAAAACCCAAAGAATAATTGTGCGGATGTGACCAGAGAGGAGTGAGAGTAGATGAGGAACAGCTCTGCAGACACTGAAGTCAGTAAAGCAGGAGAGGGAGGAGGTGCTCCAGGCACCGGAGCTGAGATTCCCATGCAGCCCACGGTGAGGCAGCTGTGCCCCTGCAGCCCGTGGATGCTCACAGGGCAGCAGAGATCCACCTGCAGCCCGTGGAGGAGACCATGCTGGAGCAGGTGGATGCTCCAGAGAAGACTGGGACCCCATGGGAAGCCTGTGCTGGAGCTGTGGAGAGAGGAGCCCCACTGGAGCAGGTTTTCCTTGGACCTGTGACCCTTTGGGGACCCATGCTGGAGCAGCCTGTTCCTGAAGGACTGCACCCCATGGGGAAAAAGAGACCCATGCAGGAGCAGTTGGTGGAGAACTGTCTCTCATGGGAGGGACCTCGCACTGGAAGAGGGGAAGGACTCCTTTCTCTGAGGAGGGAGCAAGTGATGAAGTGACCATAACCCATATTCCTCATCTACCTACACTGCTTGCAGGAAGGAGATAATCAGGGTGAAAAAGTTGAGCCTAAGGAGGGAAGGGTAGGGGGAAGGTGTCCTTAAGAAATGTTTCACCTCTCCTTATCCTACTGTGATTTGGACTGGTAATACATTAAATTAATTTCTTCAAGTCTAGTCTGCTTTGCCACATCAGTAATTGGTGAGGGATCTCTCCTCATCCTCATCTCAACTTACGAGGTTTCACTGTGTTTTCTCTCCCCTGTCCAGTTGAGAAGGGGGGTGATAGTGTGGCTTTGGTAGGTACCTGGCACCCAGTCAGGGTCAAACTTTAAAACAGGCTTTGAACTATTATATTAAAGGACTCATACTGCAAACATACACAACTTTCCATTTCCTCACATCTACTCGCCATATTCTCAAACCAGCGACAGGGCAGAGTGATCAAGGCCCCTTCACCCTGTTGTCTCCCTTGAAAGCCACACTCAGCTAATGTTCATAGAAAATGCCTGAAGTATCTCAGCAGAACAGAGGCACTGAACTCACTCTTTGTAAAAATAAAAGGTGTGTAAAACCAGGCACACCTATGCAATGCTAAACTAGATGTTATACTTGAAAGTGCCAGGAAACTTAGAGGTGATTTTTGGGAACTATATAAGCATGTATGTGTGATACTAGACAATAGGTGTTATACCACACATGATTCAAAAATTTTTGCCTATATTCTCTAGTAAGGGAGACATTTGGAAACACAATGCAAACATATGCACAAGCTTTCAGCCTATACACTTTTCCTACTTCTAGCAAGATACCAAATTTCAGAAGGCCAAAGTGTGTGTAAAACCTGCTTATATTCTTTAGCAATATTTCTTAGATAATTTTTATATAAAGATTCTTTACCAGTTAAGAAAGAACTGACAAAGAAACAACACATCCAAATATTTCAGATGTATTTTTGGTAAGGCAAGAGAGTAGTTTCCACCCCCTTTTACTCTTTTGGACACTGAGCCTGACTACAGGTAAATTACTGTTCAAGGAGGCAAATGGTAGGCATCTCTCTTAAATAACAGTCACACAGTAAAACTGTCAAAACGAGTATCTAATTCTAGATGCTGCCAGAACAGATCAGGCACAAATGGGAAGCAGCTGATACTCTACCTGTCTCAGAAATAGAGACATCCGTGAAAGAAGGTGCCACTCTCAAGTAGGAAAATATGCTCTAATTTCTGAGAGAAGAATGTGAAGTATCAGTGATGGCTGTGACTCCTTTGAAGAACTTTTGAGAAGAAACAGATTGTCCCTTAAGAATTCTTACAAAAGCCATGCCCTTTCAATATGATTTACTGAAATTTGTTACAGAAAGACTGAAAAATAACAAGCACGTGTACTCTGACCACACAAAAGAGCCATATACTTAGAAAAGGCAAAAAAAACCCCAAAAGGTATATATCAAATAGTTCACTTTTGGTAAAAGTAATGCTAAATTGCCCCTTTCAAATTGTGGCATAAAAAATAAAGGAAAAAAAAAGGAAAAAAAAAACAAGAAAAAGAAAGAAAAAAGAAAACAAAAAGGAGGAAGGCAGAGAGAGAGGGAATGAGAGAAAATGAGAGCATACACTGTACAAGGGCTTGCTGTCAAGTCTGAATTTCAGCCTGCCAACTGAGGTGATGCTTATCAGAAATGCCATTTTAGCAGGGAAGTGGTAAGAGTAAGTGTAAGCTATATGATGATTTAGGTGTCAAACTAAGACTTTGGCAAAGATAAAAATACTGCATAAAAACCTTCTGAGAATTTAAGTTCTTAACTGACGGAAATGTGTAATCAAATTCTCTAAAAAATCTAGATGTAGTTGGATAAGAAAAAAATTATTGAATCTCAAAAAGATAGGTGATATAAAGATACAAGAGTGAAAATTACTCATCTTGAGAATTTTAAAAATCATAAACAGGTAAATTAGATAAAGAAGAGGAAAGATTAAGAGCTGAACATCATGCTACTGGATTTTTTTTTCCTTTATTTTGTTACTATGTGCTTCTATGATTGCTTTTCATTATTTTTTGGATCAAAATTTTCTATGAAAGCGGAAATAATTGTCTGTTTGAAGCCTGAATTGGAAGATTTAAAATAAAGTAAACACAGGATGTCCCTAAGGAACATGTACTAGAATGCAAAAGGCTGTTGCTCTTAGGTATCAAACCACTAAGAGAAGACTTCTTCCAAAAGTTATTCCTCTGATACTTGAAGATGATGATGCAGATTAGTGTGATTCTCCTAATGGAGGCACAGATCTGCAGGGTGAAGAAGCAAGGAAGAGAACCATATGTCACAAATCAACATCCCAGTGGTAAGAATGTGCCCAGAATAAATGTTTGCAGCTGGCAGTCTGGCCTCATTTCATCAGAAGGTGCTTACAACAGACAGGAGGATTATTGTTCTGCACTAAGCTCAGCTTTAAACCAGCACAATTGGCCTCAGCAGCCATTAAACACACTGATGTGGACAATACAATAAGCAAGCAGACAGTGTCTTATCAGAGACAGGACACTTTGTTAACAGAAGTGATACCCAGGAGCAAATGCAATGTGCTTCTACAGGGCCATCCTCGTCTGAAGGCATCAGTACAACATACAAATGTGCACTGATGGCATCGTTTCCTGCAAGGAGGCAAGATGCTTAACTCTAAAAAGCTATTCTCAGACATGAAAGAATTAGGGAAAATGAAAAAGAAAGAAGAGATCAGAAGGAAACTCCTTACATATCTCTTGTAAGATTATAAGGTTAAACTAAGCAGAACATGAAAATCTGTAGCATTTAAAAAGTATTTAGAAACCATGCTGAATCTCTGATCATTGAGAACTCAGACTTGCTACCAAGTAGGGTCGCACTAAGTGTTGGCTGAATTTTCTGAATTTTTCCTATATTGCACAGGCCCATCAGAAATCCATCAGGAACTGCTAGTTAAAACAATGTGTTTGAACTCATAGTACTACAGAGTAAATGGCATCAAATGATCAAAATTTTCCAAATACTTTAGCTGCTCAAGTTAAACAATCAAACAAACAATTCTTTTTTTCTCAAAACAAACAAAACCCAAGCCCTGACACACAGAGTGAGGCAACTGTCTGGGCACATTCTTACCTAGTGTCCTATCTCCTATCAGCCCTAAGCTGTAAGATCTCCAGACATAAATTCATGCTTTACACATTGCTACCATTTCCTGCAGATATCAGTACAAGGAAATGGGAATGGAAAATGAGCAAAACAGAATGCTACCATTCCACACTCTGAATAGGCATTACTAAATCTTCATGCAGCTAAACAATGTTAAGCACGCTTCTTCAGTATAATAAAAGGCTAAATAACAGGAGAAAACTTACAAAATTTTACAGTCATAAAAAATAAACATAATAAGAAAAAGCAACCAGTGTATTTGAGAGCATATTATTTCTTAAAATTGAAGCTATTGACATTAACTGCCAAAGTTTAATCTTAAAGTTTTATGTCAATGAATAAGTCCCTTTAAGAAACACAAGAATGTATTTCTTAAAGCATGTTACCAGAGTAAATTATCTATAATAATTCTAATAAGAAGCAGTAAGATCCTCTTACCTCCCACATACAGTGGAGAATCAAAATTCAGAGTGGATTGCTTGGACAAATTGGTAATTATCTTGGGGCTTCCTCCATCAACAGATAAAGATAGAATCTGATCCATAGCTAGCAGCTCCACAATGTGGAAATTGCCATCATTAATTGTTTCCACACTGCAAAATAAACATTAATAACAAACAGCTGATGGTCAGGTTATAACAATTTTTTACCTTTTTCCCCCTTAAGATTCAATACAATTTCAAAACAGAACTTCCCTAGGAGTGCATTCTCCTGAAAATGACATTTTAAGCAAAGACATGCACATATGCTTAAAAGCCAATACAATACAACATTCCTTCTTCTGCACTAATGATGACAGGGCTGGAATACCTTTCCAATGAATACAGGCTGAGGGAGTTGCGGTTGTTCAGCCTGGAGAAGAGAAGGCTCAGGGGAGACCTACCAGATGCTTTTCAATGTTGAAAGGGCACTTACAAGAAAGATGGAGAGAGACTTTTTACCAGGGCCTGTGGTAACAGGACACAGTCTGTTTTAAAATGAGAGAGGATATATGTATATCAGATAGAATCTCTTAAGTAAAATAAGTTACTTAAAAAGTTCTTTGATATGAGGATGTGTTGATATGAAGCACTGGGACAGGTTGCCAGAGAGTTTGTGGACTTGTTACTGGAAATGCACAGGATCAGGTTGGATGGGCCTTTGTATAACTATAACTTTGTATAATCTAGTGGAAGCTGTCCCTCTCCATAACAAAGAAGATGGAACTAGGTGATTGTTTAAGGTTCCTTCAAACTCAAACTGTTATCTGATTCTAATGTTACTTCAAGATTGCATTTGCATGCAAGTCTGTGTGTATCCTACATTTTGCAGAGTGTGGGTTTTCATATCTTGCAAGTATGAAGGCCTGAGTGAATCCCAGTGATACATAAATCTACTATTTCATGGAATATGGATCTGCATCTAACTTTAGGCCTGCCAGACAAAATCATTGGTCCAGACAGCTCCACTGACACTCGCAATAAAGTTATTCATTATCTTTATTGGGCGTGGTTATTTAAGTGTGTTCAGCTTCTGGCGAGTACAGTGAATATGAATATTGTATTTTTTCTTCTCATCTACATATAGCATTTCCTTCTGCTTACTAATAAAAGACTCAGTAGAAGGAGAATGCCTGAAGGTTGTCAAGGTGAAAATGCTTGTTTCAAGCAGAGTGCTTACCCTGAATAAGGACAAGCTTCCTCATGCTACTAGGCACAAGAAATGGCTGCTGGTGCTTATCAGCCTCAATATTTACATAGCAAGTGCTTAAGTGCAGGAGCTACTCTGCACTTGAACACAGTTTAAGTACATCAGAGAAGGAAGAATATCATTACTCAATTCTGGGACTGAATATATCATTGTACTTGCATAACTTGTAATCCATTTTCCACTGGAGAAATAGAGCTGAATATATGCATGGAAGGTGTGAGCTGCAGTCCAGAGACCAGACATTAAAAGCATTCCCATGAAAGCCTTTATTTGTTTCAGGGCACCATCAAATGAGTGAGCTTAATCCTATGAAAAAAGTTATTTAAATGAACCAATTGTATGATAGCCTGAAATGGACAGTCACACAGTCAATTAGCTCTTCTCATTGAGAAAGCAGGATAGCTGAAAGGGATTAAGTTCCTAAATCTCAAGGCAAAAATCAAGCAAATTACCTTAACACATCCTTAGTGATGTTTTAATTAACCTAACTGCTTTTGTCATGGAACAGATCAGCAGCACACTTGGTCGTTCCCAGCTGTGACACATTAAATAGCTTCTCAGCCATTCATTACCAGCTCTGTGAACAGCCTCTGCTCACTGTGGATCAAAGATCTGCATGGTAGCATGCATGCTTTACATAAACCCAACTCTATTTGAGAGTGCAAACACATGACAGAGCAGACACTGGCACAATAAACACTTTATGGGAGCTGCCAGGAGGGGGACTGCCAGTTTCCATGAGGGGAAAGGAAATGGTCAGGGTTTATCATTCCTACAGATAAAGATTTATTTAAGGTATCAAGAGGTTTGTTTGCTCTGATCAAGCAAGTATAAAAAATGCTATGATTAAGTTACTTAACACATTTCAATTAATCCAGGTAAATAGCGTGCGAAAAATCAGAGTGCATACGACTTCTTTATTTCAGGAAGCAAGAGACCCTAATGCAATATTCTTGTTTCAAGGAAACTTATTTTACAACTTCTAAACCTTTCACTCAATATTATTTAAAAGAATAGGAGTAACACATTTATAAAACAAGGGGTCATTCCAGGGATATACAAACCATAATGTGTAAAGGGAATGTGTCTCTGATAAGAGTGAGTATTAAAAGCTTCTGGTTTAAACGGTTTCACTGGTAAAAATTTACTGCAGAAAGAGAATCCCTCCTAGGTAAGGGTGGTTTGAATTGAAGGGGAAATAAACTTAAGGCATATCTGCAATATTTCCTGCCAATGCACTTACATTACTTCTAGCCCATTTCCCGTTGGAGATATGAGAGCTGAATGCATAGATTGTAATGAAAAGCTGTAAGAACTGATTTAAGGCTTCTGGTACTCTGTAGAAGAATAATGATCTGGGAAGAAATAGTCCCACATTTCCAATAAATATATGATGAAAACTAGTTTACAGAATGAAAAGATTTTTTTTCTTTTATGTAAAAAAACAGTTAACTCTTAAAAATGGTTGCCCAGACAGAAAAAACCACATTTTTTTCCAAATAACCATCCCTAATGAATAAATATTATTTCTTGGTCTTGGCAGTACCATCATCTTGTTTCTCAGATTGGCTGACGACTGTTTTTGGGATGATGGCTCATCCTGCAGTCAGTTCCCATGAATTGGGAGGATAAAAGGGAAACCAAAAGGAGGGACTGAAGGAAGGGCTGGAAACATTCCAGGAGACAGCTTAATTAGGTAACAAAAGTACAGAAAGGCAACATGCAAAGAATGGATAAAAAAAAGGTAAAGGCCTTAAAAAGAGCAGGAGATATCACAGAGATTCTGGAGGGTAAGAAGGTAAGAACTGGAAACAATGAAGGGATTTGAGTAAAATGTGTAAAAGATTCTGTGCTACAACATACCCCTTTCTAGAACCTGAAATAGAAATTGAACATTACACAATTAGTCGAGCTATCACTAGATGCATGTATATTCCTATACTCACGTGTGGAAATGCATATAGGGCTTCCAAAATAGAGGGATGAAATCACAGACTCTTTAGGTTGGAAAAGGCCTCTAAGATCATCAAGTCCAACAGCTAAACCAGCACTGCCAAGTCCACCACCAAACAATGTCCCTAAGTGCCACATCCACCCTTCCTTTAGATACCTCCTTGAGCGGTGCCTACACTGCGTCCCTGGGCAGTCAGTTCTAACGCTTGACAATGGTTTACATGATGGAATTTTTCTTAACATCCAATCTAATCCCCTCCTGGTGCAACTTGATGCCTTTTCCTCTTGTCCTACTGCTTGTTATTTGTGAGAAGAGTCTGACCCTCACCTTCTACAATCATCCTTCAGACAGTTGTAGAAAGAGATAAGGTACGCCCTCAGCCTCAGAGCAGAAGACTTCACTACAGTTGGACTATTACATGGGGGTTTTCAAATGTCTCAGAAACTCACCATCATGCTCATTAGGAATGAAATGGAGGTTAATAGCGATAATAATAACAGAAACAAAAATAGTAACACTCAAAATGTGTATCTGCTTCCCTAGACAACTGTGTCACTGTAACATGTCACTACATTTCCTGTCCCTTTCTTCACTACACTTGCATTCTTCATTTACCATATAATTCAAAAGAGATAATCAACTATGTAGGGGAGATGCTTCTTATTATTTTGTAAGAGTAACCTATTTGGGACTGTTGTTAATTGGTCACTTTGTTATTAACTCCTTCCATGTTTACATTTGAGTTTTCTTTTCCCTGTGTGAGTTGTGTTTTTCAATCTTCCTCTGGATAACTATAATGGACAAGTATGAATTACTAATATTTGTTATATCTCAATAATGCCAGAGGAAGCATTAAATTTATGAGAAGGAAATATAGGTTTTGAAAGGGAAGAAGTATTCTAGATATATTAAAGAAATGGGAGCCAAAATAACTTGGAACAATATATGACCCTTATTGCTATTGCTTCTTATTCTCATACAGATGTACCTATTGAAGTAAAAATCAACAAAAATAATGAAACTCCTGAAAAGATAATCTAAACTTCTTGTGTAGCCCTAACCCAGATAGAAAAGAAAAAGAATGTTATGTTGAGTAGGAGTATAATAATTTATAAAAATCATTTGCTTTTACTGAAATATTCCTAATAGAATGCAGAATAGTGTCACTGTTAAAACTCTAGAAAGCAAATATACCCATATATAATTTTACAACAAAAGGTTTAAATAGAGCAAAAAGAACATTCAAGGAAAATGGATGCAGTTGTTCCCCTTTACTTCTGAAAGTAATTTTAGCACCAAGAGGGCAGTCAAGGCCGAGAAGTGATGCCTGCTGTCTTTCTGCTCACTCTTGCAATGACTGTTTGCTAATTCTTGTCAAGTTATACAATAGCTCCCAAAAAATTCAGGCAGTAATTTTTCAGAGAACCAGAGAAATATGATTAAAAAAAAAACCTCTCAAAAATTAAGCCACAGAAACAGCTATGGATTCTTAATGACTTTGGAAGCAAAAGCCATTTCTTTTTCAAAGGTAGTGACTTTTTCAGAATCAAGTTTTTAGCTTTCCCTTCACTTGCCAGGGAAAAATCCCACATTATATGACTGCCTAGCACAGAAGAGAAGCTTCTATTTAATTTTTGTGCTAGGCAGTGTAGTTTTTCATTTTATTCAGTGCACCAGGAAATTATTTGGCAGTTAAAGAAAAAAAAACCCACTGCTATATGTGAGTTTTACACAAATGTATAAATATTCTGCCGAAAGCTAACTCTTATTCTGTTTTAACGCAGCAAATAATATATTATTTGTCTGACATATCTGCTTTACAGTTACTTGCCAACCAAATCATATCTTTCAGCGAGAAGTTTTAAGGATCTGACAAGACATTAATTTCCATATATTTCTTTTGACCATGTATTAAAAAAGTGACTTTGATATAAGTAATGAATAGAGGTTTTATTTCAGTTACAAGTGTGTTTCACCCATGTTCACCTGTAAATGGCAGAGGCAGGGTATGATCCTGTGTCATAGCTGACCCTCACTCTACCCCGGTACAGTTCCACTGCTATATGATCTTTATCGCCTTTGTACAGCAGGATCCCACTGTCCTCATCTGTGGCAACCTAGTTAAAAGACAGAAATATTTAGAAACACCTAAAATTAGGTAGTTAATAAAAATGAGGCATTAAGTGAATCTCTGAAATTACTGCCATAGTCTGATACGTCATTATAAAATTCTTTTTTGAAGGACAACCTGGCAAAACTCTTTAACTTCCTATCAGTAAGCCCATCTACTTCAATATGAGCACAGCGTTATTGCACTAACTCTTCTAGATTTTTAGCTCAAACAGTGAAGAGCTCTTTAAGTGAGACAATGACAACTTTGGGTCATTTTCCACATCATGAAGAATTATTTACGCTCTTTTCCAGAAAAGAGAATCCACAACACAAGCAAACTTACCTGTAGAGTGATGTTGGTTTGGGGGCGTATCTTAGCTGAAGGGATTTGCAGATAGGATTCTTTGTTGATGAAGTTTATACTTATCAGCTTTTCACATTTCTCACCCTGGTAGCCTGATAAACACTGACAGATTGGTTCACTTTCTTTTATGATACACTGGGCCCCATTTTGACATTCATAATTATCACAAGGGCTGGTGCGAGGTAAAACCATTGGCGGTGAAAACTCACAAAATAAGCCACTAAATGAAAACAGAAAACAATCAGTATTTCCAAGAAAAAACAACCTTGACAGAAGACACACATGTTTGTACTGCTTTCAGATCTTTCTCACCTGTACCCCTCTGGACAAATGCACGTATATCCATTAACTGCATCAGTGCACTGTGCTCCGTTTTTACATTTGTTGTCCTGGCAGTCATCAAAGTCAATATCACAGTGCTCACCTACATATCCAGGTGTGCAATCACATCTGTAAAACAGGAAAGCAAATCAGAGAGCACATTTTAATAATGCAGTGAGATTATGACAAAGTTAAGGAACTACTGTATTGTTTAAAAATCAAGGAAAAAAGGTATTACTAATACTTTGTGTGCAAAGACTATACAGCTTAATCATACTATTAGATGGGGACTCTATATACATAATGAATACAGGTTTGCTATTTAAAATGTTTACACACCTGCCGTTATATTGAAGAATTGTGTGCAAATTAATCTAGAGAGACCTCATGAATAATTTTGACAGTTTTTAGAATTTATGAGCAACACAGAATGTTTCTCATGGCTTCAAACATAATCAATATGCTTGGCTGGTGAAACCAAGACAAACAATCCAAAGCTTGTACTGATGTTTTTTTTCTTTGTCAACTGAACAGCTATGAACGGACCAATGGTCCACTTATGCTGTTTAAAGGTTATTTTTTCTCCTAAAGTTCCATCAGTCTGATTTACCACAAATAGCTCCATGGTCAGTGAACTAACAGAAGTCTCAAAACCCATCACCTGCCCTCCCTGAACCCCTCCTGATCTAGAAACAGCACATCCCCAAGAGAGCATGTAATGATTTTTGTTTGTAACTCTCATTGCTAATGCTAATGTCATTTCTTCAGGAAATTCTCATATATAGGACTGACTGAATGCCCAGAACTCTGCCAAAAATTAATGCAAAATATTACAAATCTATGCATCCATATGATATTTTTAAAAAGTAAGATGTCTTTAATTGATTTCATTAGATCTTGTGATTCTCTCCTCAGTATTGTTTCTTTTGCTATCTAAAATTTGCTCTAAGCTGGCAAGAGTGATTTTAAATAGCCATGTAAGTTTAAATTTAGTACTTCAGTCAAATACATCTCATTTTTTTTTCAACAACAGATGTGAACAAGACAAGGAAAAAAGAATATAAAGCATCCTATTAAAAGTCTGACTGAGATACATCTTGAAGTATACTGCATGTGCTATTTTCTGATTTAAAAGTAACAGGAAAGTTTAATGAACTGGACAGACACTAAACTAGGTTTATTGAGGTGACATGAAAAAACAAGCATGATGCACTACAACAGAAACCCAATAATTTTTCTATTTTCCAGTGTGAAACTATCAATTTAATTTCCCATTTAACTGAATATATAACATTCTTTGCATTATTTAAAAAAAAAGTCATTTCATAAGTAGTGGAAATGACAATAAATAATCTGATTTTAGCACAAAAGCATACTGTGCATAAAACAGATACTTGTGAGAACGATTTAAATCTGCAGGTTCCCTGTATTTATTCACCTAAAGCCTATTAAAACAACTTTAAATTGTGCATACTAATTAATCATGATAAGGATCTGGTGTAATTAAAGATTAGCTTTCCTGGGGAGGGCCTTCTTTACTTTATACCTTCCAGTGTGCCTTACTAATAATCTCTTTCACAATTACTTCTCTAAAAGCAATATAATTATTCCACTTCAATTAAATGCAATTATTTTCCTACTGCTCAAACTCCTATAAGGGTTTTGTATAGACCAAGATTATCCTGTGTTTCTATTTAAAATCTGATTGGGATTGGACCTTTTAAGGATCAGTAAAATTCAGTAAAACATACTTAAGATAATATTGCAGCTTTATGAAAATCATGGCCTGTTCTGCCATACAGTGCAATAATAGTCAAAATTAGTACTTTGAGAATAGAATTGGCTTCCACTTAAAGAAGGAAAGGAATGTAGTCAGGATAGAAAAACAGAAACTTAATCCAGTTGGACTCTAATTACATTCAGACTTACTTGTATCCTTTGGGTGTCAAGATACACTTTGAATCATGCTGGCAAGGATTCAGGTTTTGGGCACAGAAATCTAATTTCTCCTCACAGAGTTCACCTGAAATATAATGTATGTTGTCAATTCAGTGAAAATATCACAGTGACTTGGAAACAGTAATGAACAGAATTTTAAAAGCAATGGCTACAAATTCCTTTGCTAACACTAAAATATGCATACTTCTTTACATAGTAATGAATACCTTTATAATAAACACTAATAAATAAATGGTAATACAGAAATAATAAAAATAAATAATAATAATATACCTGGCAGCTCCTTTATAAACAATATCAAGTTCAACATCAATCATCTACATATGGATATAAAGTTTAATTTTGTAATTCTTTTTCATTTACAATATTTATCTAGCTCTGCTATATAGCAACACTAGTGATTAAACTCACTAGAACAAAAAAGCCATCAATATGCTTTTACATATTTCTAAGCACATTACACACAGAAATAGGCAGATTTGCACTATCACTGTAAGTAATCTATTACCTGAAAAAAACCTGTTAATATCACTGCATGTCAATACAATTCCAATTATCCAAAAATGAAAACTTGTTTTCTACTTTTCCTTAATATGACTCTCCATTTTTTGCATTTCTTAATGTACCATAATTATCTATAATATGTTCTGTGAAAAGAAAAGAAACAAATAATCTATGTAAAAGGTCTATCCTTCCCTGCTGATAGAGGCAGTGGCTCTAATTTCCAAAATGGGCTTATAATCTAAAAAGTATTTTAATATGGTTAAAAATTGTTTTATTTGCAACTTTATGAAAAGGAAGACAGGTTTGTAAACAGATCAACAATAACTTGTTCCCTGATTAGCTTATCAGGCGATACCATGGATAATGCACTTGCTAAGTGGATAATGCACTTGCAATCACTGGTTTTTAAGGTAGATATACTTATTCCAGCATCCATATGAAGAAAATATGTATAATAAACAGATTCAGGAACTGACAGGTCCATCAGACTCTAAAACTACGAAAGGAGCAGAGTTGTCCCTGTCCTTCATCCAGCAATAAAACATGAGCTGGCAAGCAATGAGAAGTGGAACTGCACATGACAATGACAAGGCAAAGAGCAGAAGGAGGGAGTGAATGATCAGACACTTCCACTGCTCAAACCAAACTTGCCTTCAGAAAGGTGATATTTGGTATCCCCCAGTTTTACCGAGCTGAGCATGGCACTGGCTTGCAGTGTGGTGGACAAATAAACAAAAACTTAAAAAGAGTTGAGGAACAGTCTATACTAAAGCAAGGATGGATAAAAAAGCAAAACTGAAGCAGGAGCAAAGACAGTTATGGCAGTTAAAAACACAACTGAAAAACATATACTAAGTGAGATAAGACATGGGACCCCTACATCTTCAAAAATGAGAGGACAAGCCAAAAAAACAGCTAGAGAAGTATTTTGCAGCCATTCAAAAGATCCAGACTATTTCCACACAAAGATTTAAAAAAAAAAAGCTAAACAAGTAAATAAACAAATAAATTAATAAATTTATTATTAATTATTCCAAATTTGCAAGTAGTGTGTTTTCTTTACAAACCAAATAAAGGTTTGACTTAACATAAGAGAATGTCCCTCACGAACAGGTAACTTAAGAGCCTCAGGGAAACTGTCAGTAACAAGACTTAGCCAAAATATGTAGGAAACTGAATGGAGATCAAGTGCAGGCCACTGAAGAGGACTAATACAAAGGATTATAATTCTATCCTCAAAGCCTCTTCAAGCTCTCAATGGAATTATTAGTCTGGAAATGTACAACTGTTATGACTAGGTCAGTGCATAAAGAACCCTGAAATACCAGGGATTGTTTGCATCCCATGATATATTAAACAAAACCCAGATCCCTTTCTCTTTTCAAAGGATTTTGTTCAAATACATATATAAGAGGTCTTCAATGCTATTTTTCACATAGCATTTCGTCAATTTGTAGAACTTACAATAGCTGAAATCTGTTTAAAGACCAGTACTGTTAAAGAGTTAGATGTAAGTATGGGAACTGTGAATTCAGATTTTTAGGATCATAGGAGTAGAATAAGCAAAAAAGACTTGTTTCAACCTAGTTTGTGCACATTCCCATAGCTTAGAAATGTATGTATGTGCCTACATATATGTGGATACATATGCAGATATAAACACACCTATAAAAATATCTTATTATGGCATATATTGTATATTAGATTACATGCAGAACTGAAAAATACAAGACACCCCAACTACAAATGATAAAAATGTGGGTGCACCGTACTAATAAAAGTTGGATAAAAGCACCTCTAAGTGACAATTTAGCCTATCTCCTAAGCAGGACTGGAGCCTGCTGTCTCTTATACATTCACAGCAATTGTTCAATGAAAAGAAAACCAAACTACCTAGAAATGGTAATTTAGGAGTGGCATAATAAGAACATGCATTCTTACCATTCCTGTGGAATTTATTAAACTGATTATGCTACAGGGTATTAATTGGGCTTTGATTATTCATGGGCAGAAATTTCTGAAATAACTTGAGTGGCAAATAGTTTTATTCAGTAGTGTTTAAGCCTGTACATTTTTGTAAATCCTCTCCCAGGTACTTATAAAAGACAGAATTTCTTAGAGTACACTGCATTTTAGTATTCATAGGTTGCTGGCCCTAATATCTTCAGAACTATACTGAAAGCTGAATCACCTCATGTGGAATGCTCAGGGGCATTTGAAATCTCCTTATTTCCCACTCTTGGCTGTGAATCCTAAAAAATGATTAGGCATTTAAGTTTTAAACAGGTTTACAGTTTGGAAAAATGTCCACTTCAAATTATAAAATCAATGTTACACTATCAGGCATGCTGCAGCCAAATGGCTTGCAAACATCATTGAACATCACCAGGCACTTTTGAGATTATGGTCAGAGTTTGCTCTGAGTACTCTGTAGAAAAGCACATAGAAGCAGAACTTCTTGTGCTGTGACAGCAGAAAAGTAAAGAAACATTTGCAAATTATATGCATGATGGATCATATCCCTGAAGTTTTAGTTAAACAGTCGGGAGCAAATAAGGAACAGGATAGCGGCCATGTAGCAAAAGACTCATGTAAAAAATACTATGACCATAAAAGCTAGCTTTACTTATAGTACAACTTTTAGTTATTAAAAAAAAAAAAAGGTAGCATTAATGACAGACTTGTATACAGGATCAGTAAAGAAAAAGTCAAGATGGAATCCAAATATGTACATCAGATACTGAATTTCTGAATGAAGATGTAAATACCAGAAGAACAAGCCAAGATAACCCAAATGCAAGGTATTATACAGCTAATAGATAATAACTGCTAATATTAATAAATGCTAGTAGATTTATATTCTGAATGGAGCATTCCCACAGCCAAAATGAAACTGTTTCTGAAAATGATAATAAAAAAGGTAAGTAAACTATGGGACATGGAACCTAAACCACTGAAGAATATAGTTTCCTGGTAAAGAAACCCCTCCTTCAGCATACTGAATAACCATTGTGTTATTCAGAATTTAAATGAGACAAGGTGAAAAGGAGTAGGTAATTTTGTGGAAATTAAAAGATAGTGAGGAAAGTGAAACCTCATTGGACAAAAGCCCCTGATTTACCAAGTTAGGCTCTTTGGCTTTACTGGAAGGAAATCTTAGAGAGTTTCCTAATTTGAGAAACATAATACAAGGTTTAAAGAGCATACTTCAAAATAATCAGAAAAGGTTATGAAAAAAAGTCTCAATTCAAGGAAGCTTGACATCAATGTGTGAGGACATTCTTTTATTCATCTAAAAATATTGTAACTGAGGCTTCTGTAAGAACTTGGCTAAGTAATTATGTTTTTGAAAGATGGGAACATTCCTGTATGTAATAAGGAACAGATTAGTTTGTTTAAAAATAAGTAGTGGATAAAGTGTCAAAAAATCTGTGAAAAGCTTCCAAAGTTTAATTAGAACCAGCAATAACTCTTTTCATAAAACATCTGGCTTAATTAATCTAAGGGAGTCTGGATTGTGGTATAGAGTAGCATTGAAATCAGTGGAATTATGGCACAAATGAACACGACCCTCCAAGCTCAAGACAAATATTTACTGAGATTTTGCATAGAATATGATGTAGACTTAAACAGTCAGCTAAAATTATTAAATATTGACATATACTGATGATATTTTATACAGGGAACCAAAGCTGTATTCACAGGTCTATTTGCTAGATTCACAGGTGAGTTTGTGTTTCCTGTGTGTGTTAATTCACTCTTATGACTTGATAAGATTATAAATCACTAAAAACTTAATCACAGAATACCAGGTTTAACCCTCAAGGATCATCTGAAAAAGGCAGAAGAGACAAGATGGCTCAGCAACCTTTCCAGCTGAATCCTAAGTGTCTAATGTTGAGGAATCCACACTTTCCTGGGAAGATTATTCCAACGGCTCTGTGTCCTCTTTGTAAAAACTTTCCCTCTTTTTTAATTTTAACTGGCACCTCCCCAGGAATAACTTGCACCCATTACTCCTCCCCTTTTCCATGTAACTCCTTGTAAAAAAGGGAGTCTCCATTGCCCTTTCAGCCACCTTTTAAATACTGGAAAAGGGTGATAATATCTCCCCTTCTTTTCTCAAGGTGGAATGGATCCTTAACTCTAGATTTGCCATTATATAGATAAAGTGGTACATCAAATAATGAGTAACAAGGCAATGAGATGGAAAAGGATTTACATCTTTGTTATTTTGAATAATTGGGCAATAAATTTAAAATAAAGCAATGTCAGCCACTACATTTCTGAATGAAGACAACAGCTCTAACAAAAATGGACATGGGCTTCTTAATGTAATGGCACATTGACAATTGCAGTCAAGTTTATGAAGACACAAGTTTTAAATCACCTGTGTTAGCAAAGCTGAGTTTGATATTCAAAAAAAAAACTTGACAGAGAATCCAAAAGCAAGAGTAGTCAGTTTTATTTATCAAAACTCAAGTTTTTCCTAGAAGACTTATTCCCTCTTCCAAAGTCAAAATATCAAATGCCTACCACAGACTAGAACAGAGGGATTTTGTGCGTGCTTATATATCCATTTCAGCTTCTGAGCTTAGCTATGATATACTGTGAGTCAACTTCTGCAGTGTTTATGTTTTATCAATTAGGTATCACTCTCTGACTCTGTCTGGAAATCTCTGTTTAATACTGTGACTCAAACATCCAATACAGTGCCGAAGGGGTTGGAAAATGTCAGTGCCATTTAATAAACTGTATACAGAAAACTGCTGCATTTTTATCAAGTCTTGAGTTTCATCTGCAGTATACAATACAAATTATTTCAGGTCTTAAGCTCGTTATCCAGAAAATAGAAATAAAAATATCTATTATATGAGGGGAAAAAATTCTTAGAATTAACAGAAGTTCACAGTAACAGTATGATGCAATTGTAATCATAAATCTGAACATCTTTTTAGAATTTAATTTTAGAGTAAAATTGTTGGACTGTTCCCATCTTTCACCATTGCATAGGCATTTTTACCTATCCCCCATGCTTGTGGATCTCAGTGTAAGATGAGGCTTAGTTTAGTTTAGTTTAACATTTCTATTTGTTTTATGTACACTGCTAACAGCAAAGAAACAGTAACTTCTAGGCAGGTAAGCCTTAATACAATTAAGGCAAACAGAAGGGTGGATCATAGACTGGAATGAGTAACGGCAGTGAGTGAACCAGAAGCAGCTATCTCACCTTGCCACAAATATAATGCATATTTCCCCTTTATGCAAACGCAATAAAGTTACTTAAATACTTGAGCTTTTAATACAGAATAGTAATTTAAAGTTTATTAAGCTAGATGAAATAGAAAATTTTATAAGTGATAAAAAGCAAGAGTAACAAATGCATCTTTATTCTAAGAAAGTGTAACACATGCATTTCTTAGAAGGATGAGAATTATGATTTAATTTGATGGAATTATTAAACTTTTTATCAAGTTTGATATGACATGATTTGCATTTGAATACTTGCATGCTTAAATTTCAGGAAGGTACTTATCTGATTACCAAGTGAATTCAAAGTAGTAATGCTTTCTTGCACTCCTTTCTTGCAGTGGCAAGAAGGTTGTGTCTAAGGCTTGCATAAACTGAGACAATTGCTTTAAATGATCCCTTTCGTTTTCCCTAATACTGTCACAATTCAAAAGATGTCTTGCATGATAAAACTGACTGGTCCTCCAAGTGCCTTCTAGACTACCAAAAACTTGATATAAAAATCTATCACATACACAGCTGCTTAGTTTTGGAGCCAAACTTAGTTCACATCCCCTGGATGTTTGATACTTTGTTTGTGAGGAGTTTGTTCTTTCTAAAATCAGTAATTTTAATACGTTACAGTTCACACTTGTGTAATAAACAAGAAAAACAGCAGGATATTTCTGCTGTCCAGATGAGTAGTAATAAAATGCAAATACAGCAACATGTCTAAATGGAAGACAGTTTAAGCATGGGAAACCTGTGGCTGGAATAATTTTCTGAAAAGGTCTTATACTCTGCTTCAGTTACAGAGAAAATTTACACTATGAGTTTAAGTTGTAGGAATTATTAATCAGATGTCTAAATTAATCAACATATTATTGAGCAACAGAGATGATATAACTGCAGTCTTGCTCAACATGTTATTTCATGGATAATGAACATCTTTTTTACTAGATATAGTATATAATATTGCTTCAAAAACTGGAAATATATTTATCAAATTAACAAAAAATATACCACAAAATTTTTCATTTGCTTTTAAAACTAAATATGCAACTTTATAAATATGCTGTCCTTGATTATGCTAGGTCTCAGACTGAATATATGATCGGATTGCAGAGCAGATGGTTTATCTCTGCTAGTGTGATAGGTGCTAAGCAGAAAGTTAAAAAAAAATTAAAAATCAAACATCCAAAGTTAGTGTCATAAATCTCTTCAATGTTACCTTTCTTCTACCACTGCCCCAGATTAATACAGTCATTTCAGTTTCTTAAGATATTTACAGCAAATAAAAAGCCACAGAAATGAGGAGAAAGAAATTGTCATTTGATAATCCATCATATTTTCTAGTAACACAGTCTACTGAAAATAAAGCAAAACAGTGCTATAACACAGAGAATACATTAGCATGGAACCAAGGGATGGCTTTAAGGTTATGAGAATAAGGATTTCAGAACACAATATGTAAGCTTTTTAAGTCCTGTAAGCTTTTTCAGTGTCTGCACAAGTTTTTAATACATCTGAAAAAAAGACATTGAATGCAGTACTCAGTACTCCTGCACAGCGATCTTCACCTTCAACAACACTCTACTGACATGCATTCACAGCAACAGCCAAGTGCCTCATTTGAGGATTTGCAGTGAGCTTTCTAAATTATATCTAAATACAATTTGGTCACATTAGTAATAACTGAAATCCATGCACCTTTAAGAAAAGGAAAGTAGTAATGCTTAGAAACCAAGGTAAGTGAAAATAGGCTTAAAAGACAACTGACCTTTCTCCACTTCATTCAGATTAGCAGCTTGCAGTGACAAAGACAGAAGAGACAAGAGACTTTTTACATTGTAATACAACAGCATAGCACATCAAGCTAATGCACAACTACAGCAGCAGAGAGGTTGATACAGCAAACGAAGCAAGCTCCAAAGTCTCACCTCCAGCAGAACACGACACACGGAAGGGTAAGAGGTACATGCCACCAGTGGAGTAAGAGAGGTTTTACTTCTGATCAGCTAGTTCTGTGATCTAATGACTGATGACAATGAGCAAGAGAAATGATTGTCTGTAATCTATAGAATGCACATAAAATGACTTGAAGTTTATCAGACGGGTTAAAATAAATGAGATGGTAAATGTTAAGAGAATAGCAAGATTAAAGAGTGCAGGACATAGTGAGGTATTTTAAATGTTTTATTTCTCCAGGTTCCATCATAAGCCCTGAATGTCTGTTGATTCCATTTGCTTACTCTTGTGCCACAGGTACAGGATGTGATCTTAAGAAAGCTCATATTAAAGTGCAAATACCATTCTTTGTCTTTTCACCTGTAACTGTGGTGGTTGCTGTAAAACTCAACTGAGGCAGAGCAAAACCAATTCCTGATTTGTGTGTAACAATACAATAAGCTTTCTAATTGCTTGTTTTTAAGTCAACACAATATAGTTGAGAAGTGTTGCTTTTCAAGGGATTGTTAGAAAAATAGAAAAGAGACTGCTAGGTTTTACACTGCAACATTCTTTGCAGTTCATTTCAGATTCTAACAAGCCCTCCACATAAAAATAAGACTTTATAGAAGACTGATTTACATTTCATACCAGTATGTTTCAGCTGACTTCCTCCTTATACTGTGCTGCTGAAATGTAAAGCATATTTGCAGATAATCATTCACCCAGAAAAATATTCTGGGCTGGTGCAATTCCCTGTTGAGTATGTATAGGCTGTGACATGTTGAACAAAGACAATTCAGAGTATTGTCAACCGAATTAAAAGAGGACAGGACAAGCCTGCAGTAATATTTTCCTGGTGTATACACCGGGCCACTTATGGCTCAGGGACTTTCTGAGCTAGAGATCAATATACCTGAATTTAAAAGTCTTGGTATATACTGAATATGAACATATAGCCTGATTGATTCTCCTGATTGTTAGGGTACTTTTGGCCAGCTAGTGCATGAATTCATGTAGTGAAAAATCCTTCTATAAAAAACAAACATTAGAAATATATGCATATATCTGATTTCAACTTGTTAGAACAGATATCAAAATCCGAATGTTTACAAAGTTTCACATGAAAATCACTCTATACATACTTGACAGGGATTCTGTTATTTATCTTTCAACTCAGGTTATAGGCCAGAGAAAAAGAAAAGTTCTACAAATTATTTTGTACCTCATACACACTCGAGGCAACTGTAGAATTACTTTATATTAAAATCTCATACATTGTGTCCTATTCTTAGATGCTTTGTATGATAGATATTATATGGTAGAATTCTGTACTTTGTGTAATGGAAAACCTAAATTTTTGCTACAATTACTATAAAATGAGTTGAGGCTCTAGTCATGCATTTAAAAAAATCTTTCTTAAAAAAAGTGTTGAGAAAACTCTGATGAGCTAGTGTAAATTCTCAATAATTTTTAACTGGGAGGTTAAACTTACTGATTAGAAATAGATTGTTTTGCTTTCTTTTAGAGCTGGTGAGAAGACTCTCACCTACTCACGTATCTTACTGACTTCAGTAGAGATTATGAGGAGGCATTGTGTGTGTAAAACTCACAGCACAGTTATGGTAAAATTATGCACAGATATGAAACAAATTTAAAAATGCATTTTCTTGTATTTTGACTAAAGAAGCATAACTGCAATACAAACATCAAAAATTTTATCTATGTTTATTCTCTCCTTTTTTCTCTATCCATAGAGATATATAGAGAAATACTTCTTTTTTTTTTTCAATTGTAATTTTAAAATTTACATTTCGTTTGCAATACTCCAAAAATGCAACAGGCACACTTAATCAAAGTTTTAGGCTAGCACCTGTAATAGACAATCCTTTGTATCCACTTTATGGATATTTAATAAAAAGCAGTCCTTTCTATGGCATACTCTGAATCCAACAACCTGTGGACTCATAATAGTTAAAGGCACCCAAAGTAAGGTTGAAAATGTAGAAATTAGCAACAAAGTAGGTGTAAAAAACACCTGCAAAGCTGCAGAAGAGGAATGCACTTGCATGTGAACTATCTCCTAAGTAATAGGTATATGAAACCTCTTAGCATGAAACCACTGAAGAGCAATACTGGACTGATGTGACTTTGCTTTGCATTCTCCAAGCCTACACAAGAGAATACCTGATCCATTTTTAAAGGAGACAGAACTGGTCCCAGGGGAGCCGAACTTGACTCACATACACCTGAATATTAGCTGTAGGAGAACGGCTGTTTCTGCTTACTGAGGATGTTACCTCTTATTTCTTTCCAAGGCTTGAATTGTCAACTGCACTTAGGTATCCAGGTATTGGTGCCTGGCAAAACAGTATTTTCTCTTACGAGAAGCTTACGTCTGTCCTTCCACAGATGGATCATCCATGTATTGTTAAATAGCTTTTTGGGTTTTGTATTGCTTTAGATATTGTAGGTTTTCCTGCATGGGGAAATTTCTACCAAACATTTACCCAGAATAAGTACTGGATGAATGCCTCTATTAGATTATGAAGTTGTATTTCTTATACTTGTGTTTTAACATCTTCACTCGCTGTGCATTCCCAATATTTACATACTGATTTTAAATTTGAAAACCATAAAACAGGGGACCAATCCAACAGCCTCTAGAACCAGTGATGGAAACACTTCGGATGAGAAAGGAGTTAGCTGGGTTTTCAACAAATGAAATTAATTTATGCATTCACCTCCCCTTTCAGTTTCTCAGAGCTCAATTTTGATCAGTTTCAGTAAAAATCTAAAATGACTGAATAGAATTAATTCCCAAAATATGGTGGATCTTAGATTTCTTTTTTATGCATTTGAAATCATAATGGATTTAAGGTCTATGTTCTTCTAGTGGTCAACTATCTGATAGAAAATAGATCTATCTGGTTAGAAGAGTTACAAAAATATCAATACAAACAATAGATTCTACTTCCTCCATGTTGCTGTTCCTCCATTCCCACAGAGACCATGACAGCAAGCAAGAGATCCTCTGTCACAAAGAGGAGGATATGCTTGGGCTTGGCTGCCAATTGACAGAAACAAAAGACACTTGTCTTTTTATTCTGTGCAGGAAGCATCACACTCGGTATTAATATTTCTAGAGGAGCACAGGACAGCATCCAGGGGTGCCAAATACAATTCCCCAATGGCACAGACAAATTCTTTATAGTAAAATGAGGATTAAGGATAAAAGCAGAATATTTTTTTCAGATTTCTACAGCTACAGAGGTCCTCCACTGGGGTATCTAGGCAGACAGTAAGGAGGGGCACATTTTGAATGACCTTTTAAATATTAAAATGCTGTAATTTTAAAACTATAAAAAGGAATTAATGAGGGGACATTAAATCTAGTTTTGACTACAAACCATAAAGGAGAAAAAAATGGAGGGACACCTGGTATTAAGTCACTTGTAGAGTAACTACTAATATACCTGCAAAATAGAAAATATTACTGTTCTGCTAGGAATTCTTGAATTACCTGTGCTTTCTCTTATACTCCTACCTGTATATTCAGGTGGACATAGGCAAGTATAGTTATTAATTCCATCCACACAAGTAGAATTGTTTTCACAGTCATTGTCTTCACAGTCATCAACATTTACTTCACAGTTTTCACCTTCAAATCCATCTGCACAAGTGCACCTGTAATACAAAAAAAAAAACAACCACATGGACATTTTAGGTGAGGAGTCCCGACAAGGACTGTAATGAACAGAATTATATTAGAATTATAATAATCCACAAAAGAACATGGTTGATATAATGTAAAAAGCCTTTATGTTAAACAATCCCAAAGTATTTTTTTACAATTTCAATTACAGAAAAGTGATTCTAAAGTCATATCTTAGTCTTTAGTATAACGACCCTGATAAATTAAATCATGGAGCATTCCTTTTGAAAAGCATTCTTCCTTTACATTGTTAGATTATATTTCTTATGGAAAGTGATCCTTTTGGTTCTTTAAGGTTAAATACATGGAAAATACTGTGGAATCAGCATTTAGTATGTAATAGTAGTTTTCCACAATCATTCAGTTAAATGCACTAATATAAAATTCTCTTTAATGTACATGCATTCATATAAAAAACCAAAGCCTGCACAAATTCTTCAAAGCAGTAATTTATTTTTTGCTTTTAATCACGTTTCTGCGAAACAAATACATCAAAATAGATAGTAAATGTAGAAGCTACTCAAACATGACTACACATATATTTTCATGTAATTTCCTTTACCTATAATTTATGAAGCTTTCACTATGAGATTGCTTTGATTTTCAAAATATGTATGTGTTATGTATGTTTCAAAATATGTTTGTGTTCAAACAAATAAATGAAAAAGGTCAAATTCTGAGGCATGACTATGTCAATTTAGAATTTTGAGTCATATTATTAAGATGTATACACTTAAATTTTAATAGAAGACTATTTAATCCTTGGGCAGAATTTGGATTAAAAGTAAGAATAATGTCATAACGAATTGCAGGATAATGAATTGTATCTTTTTGAAGTGTCATTTCTAACAAGCTTGAGGTGTAGATTATAAAATGACTAATAATCTCACATAAGAATGCTAAAGAACTTTATTTCATAATTCATGAAGTACATCTGGAGTAATTGTACTGTGTGATTAAATAACTCAAGATTAAAAATGCTCACAGCATGTTTATCTGCTGGCATAGTGAGTTTCAAATGAATCATTAATTTTCTGTTTCACTGGGATTTACATTTTATCATTTACATGCTGTCTGTTGAAGTAATACACACAACAACAGATGAATTATGAGATTTTTTTCAGCAGGGATCTAGCTAGCTATTAATTAACATAATGGAGTCAATACTATGCTGTCTTGACCTGATATGCCTCAACTAATCACTGTCATTTGTTACTGTTTTTAACAGATTCAAAGCTCTAGAAGCTTTCCAAGGATGGCAACATATTTTGAAAACTTCCAAAGCACTAAAAATCTGCCTTTGTGGTGCTCTCAGCAGCAAACACAGAGAACCTAAAGCTTAACACCAACATTAGTTTACCACAAAAATCTCAGTAGTTTTCCATCCTGTTATTACAATTAAAAAACCTACCAGAAACCATCTTTTTCTCCCTCTTTCAAGTGACAGGTTCCACCATGGAGGCACGGGTTACTAATGCAAGCATGAATGGGAATATCACAGTCTTGACCCTACACAGGGAACAACAATTACAATGTAAGAAGAAAGTACAGACACCAGTGGAAGGGAGACAAAGAATATTTAAAGGTTTTTAAGGATAAGCTTGCATTTCAGTGAGCTTTTCCCTCTTCATGCAGTACCTACCTTGAAACCATATGGGCATGTACATCTGTAGAAGTCAACCGGATCATTATTGCAGGTTCCATCATTTTTACACGGATTTGATAAACAGGGATTACACTTTGCAAGAATATTAACATCCACAGAACCTTAAAAATACAAATTAGATTGTCAGAAACAAGCAACAGTTAATTTATATTGGACAGGATCTATCAGACATGTTGCTTTAAATTTTAAAATATATTTTAGACATTATGGTGTTTCTATATTAATGAAATGCTGAACTGTCTTTCGTTCTTTTGATGTGACCAAATAAATATGGGATTGGACTTTTGGTTGAAGTATCACTTTTTAGTTTTTGTTAAGAAGCTAACACCAAAGTGATTCCAATATTCCTCTTCTCTGACAGCTGTACCATTCTGATCCATGACAATTACCTTTCCTTTGTATTAAGAAATTGAAGAATACAATTTCAGCTTTTGTTATGGAGTAGGAGTTGCCTGTGAGAAAATCACAGGCTATCACAGTTTTCAATCCTTCCCTTAATGGTGTTACTGAGAACACTTCTTTAAATGCATTTTTGTTTTAACATTTTTTTATCTGCAGGATCACATAGATGGCAAAATGAAATGGTAAAATTACCTGTAAATTTCTTGAAAATCTGCAAACTGTAATGTAAATTACATTGTCCAAGCTATCTGACCATAAATAGCTCTATACTGTGTCTGTCTTCCTTATGGGTCAGCACAGTTCTGTGCATTGCAGTGTTAGCTGAGCCCACAAATCATGTAAACTGTACCTCAGAGCTGTGTGCAAGGGAAGACTGCAATCCATGCTTGCAGTCTCGCGTCTTCTGTTAATGATTATAATGAAAGAAATCAGAAATGGAAATTGACAAAACCCTAAGTTTCAGAACCCAGACTTGAGCTTTGAATTATGCAAATCTTATCTCTGTTATACAGATTTTTTTTAGGATTTGTTTTTGTTGTTTTTGTTTTTTTCTCTATAGTTTTCCAGTTTCACAGCCATTTTCCGGTGAATTTTCAAGTTAGGAAACTTTCTTTTTTTCAAACAACCGAGGAAATCACTGGTTACTTGTTAAAAGTTAGAAACCACCTGTGTATGATTAACTCTCATAATTTTTGTGAAGTTTGATTACTGTAAAGAAAAAAATGGGTGACTTTGTCAAATGTCTATTAAGAGAATGAAGATACATCATCACCAGCTCTATGGCCTGATGACAATACTGCCTTCAGTTTGATTTCAGATTTCCCCTATTAAAAAAACCCTTCAGTTATCCACAGATGAACTGTACCTTTGAAGGAATAAACAGTGATTTCTTCTAAATGGAAAAAACCCCCAACTCCTGGGGCCTTCTACAGAAAATACCTGATTGCTCTCTAGCAGGTTTTACATGAAATGAGCCAAACTGCAGAGTTTTCAAAGCTAAAAGAGCTTTGCTTAGATATAGGGATTTATTCTATTTTTAAATTTACATTGCTTAACTTTTTTTTCTTTTTTTTTTTGCAAATTAATCTCATATTAATTGTAAAGGAACTGGCCTGGAATGAAACCATGACTTTGTAAGGATCAAGAAAGGAGTGTTAGACAAAGAATGGGTGACCTTTTAATTTTCTTTTAAATCTGCAGTTGCTGGTATCCTTCTGTGTCACAACTTGCAAGAAGAGCACAGTAATATGTGATAAGGTGCTTATTGCCAAAGCCATAATTTGTACCTACTGTTAATTTTTTTTCTCTTCATTACATTATTTTAAAAAAGAAATCTATACCTGGTTAAACTATCTGTTAGATCTGCACACAGGAGAGGAGGAAAAGTTGAAACAAAAATAATAGAATCAACATCTAGGAAGTGCTGACTGTACTCTAGACTACTGCTGAATATTGAGTATATCAGGAGGTTCTGTGAAAAAAAACTAAGTGAAAGAGGCACATACATAAGCATTTGTAATACTGTGCTGTAGTCTGGAAGTCAATCCTTCCTTCTATTTATTCTGAATATTATATCCTCTCTTCAACTTTCATACAATAAAATGCTAATTAATTGGCACAAATTATAAAACATGCAGTAACCAAGGTTTTTTCCCAAATGGAGTAGCACTCTAAATTTCACTTCCAAACCAGAGACAGAAAATGGGAACCTCAGTCTCAATAAGAGAGTAAACAACATTATCTTATTTTGTACTTTATTTATTTTGAACTAATATATATGAAGTATCCAACATAAATGAATATTTTTATTTATCATTTTTCAGTTGTAAGATCAAGAAAAGTGCAAAAGTATTTTTGGAACCTATTTTCATCTTCACTATACTGTTCCTTTATTCTTCCTGCTTGCATGTGTTAAAAGACTCACATATGAAAAAGAATTTGGTTTATAACCTCTTGGTTAGTTTAGTTTTTCAAATTGTAGACATACATGTTCTTTAATATGAGGAAAAAAATTCTTCCTTAAACCAAGAAAAACTAACAGTATTTTATTGACATAGATATCTAAATGTAACTAAGATGTTTTAAGAAAAACCATGACACAAACGGTCTCAAACCAGATTCTAAAGAAATCTGCTGTAAGAAAAACTTTGAGCTCTGACATGCTATGACTCCTCTTTTGCATTTGGCCTCTAAAGCAGTATTTAATGAAATCACCAATTTCACAATGAATGGAAGTAATAATTTCAGTTAGATACTCAGGTTTTAAACCCAGACTTTTGAAATAAAAACAGTTCATACAATATATAAATCTGTAAATTCATCACAGGGGAAAACGAACAGTGCACATGCGTGTCTTAGGAAAGAAGTCTGCTTGAGGTACACAAAAGGAAGGTCAGAAGGTCTGTTCTTAAGCAGATCACCATTCCATATCTGCTTATAACCTTACCTGGTATCAGAAAACCACAAGGCCCTGGAATCTCTAGAAGCAGGGCATGGATAATAAAGAGGTAAAAGTAAAAGATTGAGAAGCTGTTAGAGGCCACATTAAAAAAAATGAAAGAAAAAACCCACCCACAAATGTAGAAAAATAACTGGAAGAAGAAAATATTAATGGACGATTCCTGCAGTAAAGGAATTCATAAAATTAGAGTAAGGTAAAGGGATTTTGTTGAGCTTTACAACTGAGATGAGACTTCACTATAAAATGCCATTTCCACTAGGAACTATTCATTATGTAGGTGAAATTCAAGCACCCAATTCCCTATCAATTGAGTCCATGGATAGTGATAAGAGGGAATTACACACTACTCTTTTCCTGTAAATACATAGATGGTAGCAGACCATACTCTGAAAGCAGCTCTTTTATTCATGGGCAAAAATTTCGCTTCTAATAGGAACATAGCATCTTCCTAATTTCTATTATTCAGCAGTTCACTTTTAAGCAAAAGATAAAATTACTTATCTTTTAGCAACAGACTCAAAATGTCTTACAGGGCCATCACATCATTGAAAAGCTGCTGATTTGCAACCTGTAATTGTGAGCATCCTCATAGGAGAGTGGCAGAAAAATTATTTTCTTTCAAAGGTATCCATAATACCAGATCTCCACTCTTGGAAGTGGAACAAATACACAGTTTTTACCCTGCATAATATTACAAAGGATCTTTTCTGATGGGCAAGGGGGAGTAAGATATAATTTCTGGATTGTCTGACAGAAACATAACAATGATTGTAGGCAGAAGTGATACAGTTTGTAAAACTGACAAAGCTGGAAAATAACGAAACAGGTTCCTCATATCTGTGCAAATACTCTTTCACTTGTATCCCTATGACAGCCTGCATTAGAAGTACACCTACAATACTGTTCAGTAGATGCTGGTAATAAAATTATCAGATTGGCCAGAAAATGTCCTATCTAAAATGAGGCTAAGAGACTTTGCAACAGATGAGCATCATATGAAATGAACACTGCATGACCTCAGAGATGGTGAAAAAATTCAAAAAGGATTCAGAGGGAAAAAAATTCACTGGGATCACAAGTAACAAGGTGGCTTCTAGTCGTATTTTTATACAAAAAAAGAAAAAGTTTTTTGACAGACAGTCTAAAGAGAAAAGACTGAATAGATTAAGTATGCAGTAAAGAACAACTTTGGATAAGAAACTCTGACAAAGTCCCACTGCTTTGCTTTTGTAAGAACAAAATGACAAATAATAAAGCTCACCTTAGAAGATACATTAAAAGATGAATAAGTCAAAGCAATTTGAAGATTACTTGGACACTGAGAATAAGTTACTTGTACAAGACTAAAGAACATATTCATTTGATGCTTCAAAAATCACAATGAGTGTAGTAATGGCTTAGAAATATAGAAACATGATTTTTTTTTCTTTTTAATTTGGAGTTTCAATGTTTTTAAACCAGGACCATGAAAAATGAAGCTACAGTAGAATCTTTCTGTGCTTTCCAAATATTTAGGAAGGAATAAATCAGTGGAATACAGAAAGATTAAACAGTAAACAAAGCAAGTTCTTACTTAATATAAAGTAAAAGGCTACTTTTCTAAAAAGTAATAGTACAGTTCAGAAAAAGAACCTAGGAATTAACAGACAATAATCTAAGCTGTGATAAAAATGCCAGCAATGCTGGTACCACCATGGAGTTAAATACCCTGAGACACCTGCCCGTTTAACAACAATTTAGATCAAGACCTCTGTAGTGGTTATCACATTCCCTCATGTACCCTTTCTTGGTCTGCTTTTTTTGTTTGTGCTTTCCTCTGAAATATCAGAGACATACTATACATTTAATTGCAGACTGCAAGGATTAGGGATGTTATTTACAGGTTTTATGGTGAACAGCTTGAAGGAAAATTGCTGGGGGAAGTTTAAACTCTTACTCATGACTGAGCCAGAACAAAGTACCTGTGTACATCCTGTACTTTGATGTACTATGTACATCATGAGGAATACTGTACTGCAAGTCCAAATACTTTTTTCTCTATTTATTTTAAAAGAGATAGGAATTAAAATCTTTAAAATAAATACATTTCCTGAATGGAACCAATGGTTATATCCTTAAGTATGGATATAATGACAAGGCTGAGTTAAGATGCTGTAATAAATGTATTTTGAGTACAAAAGACTTAATTCACAGCTCAGCTATTTGTAAAAAATAAACACTGACACTTCAAAGAGAAAAGAACCAGAAATAGTACCTTGGCAAGTAAATTTCTTAGAAGGAGTTGTGAGAAGGAGTTTATCTGCCATTTCTCCAGGACCAGCACAACGTGCAATACCAGGTTCTTTGTATTCTGATTTTACCCAGTCAGAGAGCCACTGCATATTACAATCACAATAAAGAGGATTTGCTCCAATAGCCCTGTGGAAAAAAGACAAATAACAAAGGGAGTCAAGTTTTAAATGGCTGCTTTTTAAAAAAGAAGGCAGAAAACGGATTGGCAAAACCCATTCAAAATGCAAACCTGCTCTCCCACCACCAAAATGACTGCTACAGCACTAAGTGTCTGGATTTGGGTTCTAGATCAAGCAGTGATAGTTTTAGTAGAAACATAGTCCAGAAATC
Organism: Prinia subflava; assembly: GCF_021018805.1. Lineage (NCBI taxonomy): Eukaryota > Metazoa > Chordata > Aves > Passeriformes > Cisticolidae > Prinia > Prinia subflava. Next base: position 16,402,909 of record NC_086253.1, on the reverse strand, counting down.
TAGATATTCTTCACAGCACTACGTGTGAACTTTGGTGAGCTAATACAAACTGTTTCACTGCTGGTTGTAACAGAGAAGATCAGCTGCATCAGCAGAGTGAAACTGATACTGGGCAATTTAACAAGATAACAAGAATAAAGTATTTCTTCTGAAACAGTCAAGACAATTCCACAGAGTTCTGTCCTGATATTTCTCCTTTTCAGTTTATGGCTCCCAGGCTGGTACAAACCATCTGCTTCTAAGCTTCCAAATTGGATTTAATTATTTCCTCTTTGGAGCTGTCTCACTGAACTCACAACTATGTGCAGAATTCTGTAAGAGTTTTCTGCTGCATAAGTAAATAAAACTACATTATCCCAGCTTTGCAGTAGTTACATAGGAATTGCTTCATTATGAAAGCAAATCCATTTCTTTAAATTATAATCCATGTGATTTTTTAAATTAAAAACTAATTTAGCTAGAGATTTTTTAAAATTAATTTCCATAACAGCTTTTTAAGTGTTTATTTTCTCTGCCAGAAACTATAAATACTCTTAAAACTCTGGAAACAATGAGACATGTAGTTAATTTGGAGGATTTGAAGCCTTGTGCTATTCTGTAAAGATGCACTCATGTTCCTTTTAAGAAATACGGTAATCATGGAACTTTTAACAGATAATCTCAACATGTTCAAACACTATCAAATGACTGTATTAAAATATCCTTCTTCTCCAGATGTTTCAATACTTTCCACAGTTTTGAATCCGTGTGTCTTCTACAGATACAAGGAAGTCTTTGGCAAGCAAAGGCAGTAGGAACTACCAGAGCTGAAACACTCTTTTCTGCCCCACTGAGCAGAAAGCCCTCTCATATTAACTTTTTAATAAATTCAAGCTGTTCTCAAGAAAATGTACATATTTGTTCAGTCTGGCTTAACTCAGAGCAGAAAAAAAAGGAGACTTTGTGACAAGGAAACTTCCCATGCAAGGAGAAACATCTAGAATTTGTCCTTTCTGTATTTGCAACAGTGGATTACAGCCTGAACTAACACAATTGTTCTGTTAAAAACAGAATATTAAAAAGAATAACTGATATCCATTAAGAAAAAAGCACGAGCAATCAAATCTATCCAAGTTTTACTGATATTTCATGCAGATAAATTAGCTTAATAGTAGCATTTGAATGAATTATCAATGACTGAAAGCTTAATCTGTATGAAATTTCTGAGACCTAAATATAAATGTCCAATACTGACAGAGAAACAGATAATTAAGTTTTTAACAACTGCTGCTGTTCAGAAACTTAAACCCCCAGATATATCTAAAGGCCCTAGTCAACATACTCCTCAAAGTCTTGTCCTCAAACTATCCATAAACACCACAAGGTTTGCAGAAGGTAGCTTGTTCTAATTTAGGTTCCCAATGAAAATTAAAAACTGGAAAACTATTGCCTCAAATTATGTTCTGAAATCAGATGTGATGTGTTTAGTGTCAACTTAACAAGACACTGACACAGAATCATAGAAAATTTTTTACCTATTCTCACCTCCTGCACAAAGCAGGGCTACCTTGGCAGTCAGGGCTGCTTAGGGCTGTTTCCAACTGAGCTCTGAAAATCTCCAGGGATGGAGATTTTCCTGCTTCTTTGGGCAACCTGGCTGAATCATCCTCACAGTGAAGAATTTTTCATTATGTTCCATCAAATTTCCCTTGTTGCAGGTTTTGATGCTTTGTGCACCTCTGGGTCTCCATCATTGATGTAATCCTTAGGCCTGAACACTTTTAGATCTCCCTTTTCCTTGGGGTGGATAAGCCAAGTTCCTGTAGCTTCTCCTTGCAGCTCATACGATTGAGCCACCTCCCAACCCTGCTTGTCCCTATGCTGGATTTGTAGTTCATGAACATCTGCTTTATACTGGAGAAACTGGGCACATATTCCAGATGTGGCCCTAGGAGGGCCTAGCAGAAAGGAGTGATCAGTATCCTCGAGCCCCTGGCTGCTCACTTTCAGATTTAGCCCAGAGTCTTTAGCCTTCATTGCCATGAGGACACGGGGCAGACAAGTTCAACTTGCAGCACAAGCAGCAGGCCCAGGATTTTTGTGCTGAGCTGCTGCCAGCCCTCTGGCCAGTGCCCAGCCTCTGCACAAGCACAAGCTTCCTCCAGAGAACTTCTCTGCATTATGTCTTTGTTTGGCTACATGGAATTGGCTAAGCATAACAACAACAGAAGTACACCAGCTGAATACTTACAGGTGTGATAATGCTGAGAGATCATTAAAGGCTCCTTCAGGAACAACAGAAATATCATTGCCATGCAAAGACCTTAAAGAGAAAAGAAACACAATAATATCAATGCAGAGAAAATAGTCAGGTTAACTTGGCAAATTTCATCTTCTTTCAACAGTCTTCAGCTTTTCACATTTTTTTTCTTCCAGTTCCTCAGTGTTTCCAACTGTTTGTGGTTTCATTTTTTTTTTGTAAGCCCTAACTGGCAGCTTATTTGTTATTTGACTTTTTTTGCATCCTGGGTTTTTGTAAGAAATATAAATATTGTAATTATTTTAAAATTGAAAAATAAAAGTTAATAAAGTAGCAACAGATATGCAAAGTAACAACTGGATTTAGAGACAGATAGCAGAAGAGTTTCTGATTTTTTCAGCATTTCCCTGATTTTTGCATTAATTACTGTTATATGTTCTTTTTAGTCTTTCATAGATTCACAGAACACACAGACATTGACTGTTAATATAGGTATTAACATTTTTGTCCAAATTTGATAGTGGAAGTAGAAAACTAAAAACTTCATTAAGCATCACTACTGGGAACAGTGATATTTCTTTTGTAGAAAACCTGCTGGTTTCACCAACCATATGAAGTTCAGCAAGGGCAGGTGCTGGATTCTGCACCTGGGATGGGGCAATCCTGGATGTAGGTTCAGGTGGGGAATGAGGTGATGGAAAGCAGTGCCAGGAAAGCACCTGGGGGTCCTGGTCAATGGAAAGTTGGACAAGAGCCAGCAGTGCCCTGGCAGCCAGGAGGGCCAGCCCTGTCCTGGGGGGCATCAGACACAGCATGGCCAGCCAGGCCAGGGAGGGGATTGTCCTGCTCTGCCCTGAGCTGGGACAGCCTCACCTTGAATAGTGTGTGCAGTTTTGGGTGCCACAATTAGAAAGACAGGAAGCTATTACAGTGTCCAAAGAAGACTGATGGTGGTAGTGAAGGGCCTTAGGGGAAGCCACACGAGGAGGGGCTGAGGCCAGTTGGTCTGCTCAGCCTGGAGGAGGCTGAGGGGAGACCTCACTGCAGTTACAGCTTCCTTGTGATGGGAAGAGGAGGGGCAGGCATGGATCTCTTCCCTGTGGTGACCAGATACACGATCCAAGGGAATGGGCTGAAGCTGAGTTAGGAGAGGTTTAGATTGAATTTGAGGAAAAGGTTCTTCACCCAGAAGGTGGTTGGCCACTGGAACAGGCTCCCCAGGGGTGAAAGCACCAAGTCTGATGGAGCTCAAGAAGCATTTGGGCAATATGACTCTTGGGGATGATGCTGTGCACGGCCAGGAGCTGGGCCTAATGATCCTTGTGGGCCCATTTAAACTCAGCTCATTCTGTGATTCTGTGAAAAGTATCTCTCCCTTTCTATAAATTCATTCAGCTACATGAATATATCTAACATGTAAAGAACTATGGTTCTTGAAATTATCCATATTTATATTTAATAACTGAAATTATGAAAGCACACTTAAATAATGTCACGCTTTAGGTATTTAATCCAACCAAATACTTAAATGGTTATAAATGACCCACATGGAGGCAAAAAATACATTTTCTGCTGTGAACTTTTGAAAAGGAATTTTTGCAGGCTTTTTTCTTAATGACAAACTGAAGCTGTAAATAAGACTGACTGTTCCTTATTTTTCTTTGTCCATTTTTGTGCCCTGTCAACCATGTTTTTCCTAGTGGTAAAATGGAAAGTTTTCTTGCAACCAAAAAGTAATTGGTTTTCAATTCTTTATCATGATGTCATAGCTTTGGAAATACTCCAATTAAATGAAACAAGACACAGAAATTTACTGTTGGAACAAAAATATTCAAAATTCAACTGCAAAACCCTCTGATATATACTGAAGGAATTTATGCATATGTCATTTTTTGCTAGACCTCAATGCTTATAACAAGGCAGAATATAACACAAAAAAAAAAAAAAAAAGAAAAACAGCTGACATTAAAAATCAGAAAAGTAAAAAGTGCATGTCTTAGATTTTTAGGGCTACGTAATTATCACTTCTGAAATATTTGATAGGTGTTAAAATTTGCTAACTTCCTGTGGATCTGGTAACTTCCTATGGTTCTGCTATCTTCTGTACACAAAAGTTATGGAAAATAGCAACAATTAAAAAATAATACTTACAATAACCTAAGTGATTTCAATCCATCAAAAGTCCGTGCAGGAATACATCTTAGGCGGTTGTAACTAAGAATTCTGAAAATACGTAAAATGCTGTCAGCAAGTGTATCAGTTATTCAGTAAACTATGCAGAGCATGACCAAAATCAGCTTTTGCACACATAGCTAGTTAGGAAACAAGTTATTTTACAGCCTCCAAACCAAGCAAGTTTTAATATCAACTAAACACCCTTTCTTTCCAAGACAAAACACCCCATTGTAATGCTTCCAAAGAGTCAGTGTTACATGTTTAAACTTACAAGGTGAGCAGCTGAGTCATGTTGCTGAAGCTCTGATTAGAAAGAGTGCTGATTCTGTTGTTACTTAAATCTCTAAAAAATAAATTCAGAAATTCAGACCTTAAAATGAATGCCCCAGTCCCAAAACAGTGTAAGTTAAACTGACACATTTTCATTAGTAGAAGTAGTATTACCACTGATATAACTATTTAAAACAGCATCTGTTTTTATTTTCACATGCCATATATAAGCCCAGCAAGTGTTTAGCTTGATCAATAAAAAGCATTCTCATTTCAACACAGAAGAAAAAGCAGTGCAATGCATTCTAATACAATAGCAATGTTCATCATGCTACCAAGTTAATGATGCAATCCTTCATGAACTCAAGCACAAAAATGAAAGTAATGTTTTAAAGTGGAAGTCATTCTAGTCATGTTCCTAATGACACCTAAGTAAATATCATTTAATACTCTACTTCACACTTACATGATAAAGACATCAAAGCCCAGAGCTATTATTGTAAAGAACTTAGATTTACAGAAAAAGCATTAATGTCTTCTTTGGTCAAAATTTTAATGAATAAAATCTTAAATGTAATTATGATGGAAGCCGTAGTGGTACGCTGGTAACTTTAAAGATGCTGCACTAAATGTGAATGCTGTCCTTTATTCTCATATCGTGCTTTATTTTTAATTTTATGTTGACTATTTCAGTACTGTTTCATGTGTTTTGTGGTGAAATACTGCCTTTGTTTCTGAGAGAACCTTGATATATTAACTTAAGAGCATTGTTGAATAGCTATGCAATATACATATTTCCCCACTTGAAATTTTTGTGTAAGCATGTAAGAAGACTGACTCATAATAAACATATCAGGCAAGTATAACAGAGAAATACATTCAAAAGAGAATGAAAAAGATAAAAATAAACTACTTTCTTTGTTAATCTGGAACTCAGGAGACTTGTAATTCTTTGTTTGACCACAGGACTATGCACAGTGGTTTCTTTTCCCAAACACAGCTGAGGAGCCTTCTCAACTACATAACAGCAGTATGAGTAAATGTACAGAAGAGTTTAAAATAGTGTGCCCTGCAGCTCTCATAAATGGAGACTGCTGATACTCGTTTGCATTCTATTTATTCATCCATCTATTCATAACTCCCGTAAACCATTCACAAAGATTTCCTACAAGTTCTACACAGGATAGACTTGAAAATATTGCAAGGGCTTTTTTTTCCAGATATTATTGGAAAAATACAAAAAGATTTGAAAGTGTGGGTTTTACAAAATTTGTGACTGTGACTTCTTTTGTCTAACATGAGGTAAATAAAGGAAATTAATTTCTTGCCTTTGAATTGCTCTAAACCCAGTGAAAAATGAAATTTAAGGGATTCTGTTACTCCCCATGTTACATTTCATTCTGATTATAACGAAACCACAAACTGCTTTCAGAATGTAACACAGTTCAGCCTCAGCTGGTATAAATTTTTATAGTCTTAACAAAGACCATGAAAATTACAGATGGAATTACAGGAATTTACATATACAGCCTTCCTGTTTTTCTCACTGTACAATTAAAAGGTACAGAAATCATATTCAAACTACTCATGGAGTAGAGGTAATAATTTTTAGAGGAACTAACGTTTTGCCTGAAATCAGTGAGTCAGCAATAGAGTTGGCAGCAAGGCATTTAGACAAGCTCTCTCCTTGGGTCATGAAAACCATATACCGTGGGAGAAACAATTACCCTCACTTTATAAGACCTTATATCTCTTTTGAGGTCAACTATAACTTTTTCATTGTTACTTTGTGATGTAATCACTGGAATAAAATACCCATGCTCATAAAATGTGAATGAATATATTATATGTAGGATGTGATAAATAGAATAAAATATCCTCACTTATAAAATATGGTTGGGTATTTGCTGAATATGATACATTTTACCGACTTTTTCTTATAAATAAATTCAGGTATAATTGAGTAAGGTATTTTGTTTTACTTTTCATTTCAGTAGAGAATGTTATTTTAAAACTACTTACATGAGTGTCAAATGCTTATAGTTGGAAAGCTCTTTTGGAACAAGGGTAAACTGATTTCCATCCAAATAACTAAACCAGAAAAATAAAACAAAGAACATTATGTATTTCATTAAAATAGGAGCATTTTCATCCACTAATCTCAGAATCCAACACTAAAGTTAATAGCAAATAACACATTCTACTCCATTTTATAAGAAAACTTGCTTACAAATTTTGGTTTTTAGAGATAGACCTGAGGATTGTAGCCTAAGATCCAAATGCAATTGTATCATATATAATGCATATTATGAAGTAACATAAAAAAATCTCTTGCATTATATTTTTTATTATTTCATAACGACTCTGCAAAATGAGGTCTTTATCATCTCCATTTCCCGCACACCTACACAGGAAAGGTAAATCTGACTCCCACAAATCACATTAAGTGTGGATTTTTAGCTATCATAAAAAGAAATAGATTCTGGCATTGCAGAGGTAGTCCTTTACACTACAAACAGCAAGGTCTAGTTTTAGCTCCAACAGCAAATTCATTTGTCTTGCCTGTGGTTCAGGTCACCTTCCTTAATTTATCCCTGTAAATTATATGATATATCAGTCTATCATGCTACAATCCTATTCTTCTGCATTATATTAGTGACTGAAGACAGCAATCAATCACCCTTCACTAGAAAAGTTAGATTTTTCCCCCTCTCAGTAGGTTCACAGCTCCTGTATTATATTGCTCATTCTTCTTCCCTGCTCATATCTCTCAATAAGAGACCTTCTCATCCTTGGAGTTAATGGGGACAGAGCCATCAACCTGTCCCAGCACCAGAGCTGCAGGCAGGGGAGGGTAACAAGCCTTGCCTAAAGAGCCTCCAGTGAGCAGCCAGACATAACAGAGTACAAGTGGAGGGGTTCTTCGTGTAACCAGGCCAAGTAGTTTAGAGATTACAAGAAGTGCTGAATTTACTTGTCAGTTTGAAATGAAGCATATAGTGGCACGAAGATTAAAGGTCTTTAGTTTCTCATCTGGGGAAAATGACTTTGCTGATGGTGGTATTACTTATGTTTCCTGGATCCCAAGTGGAAACTACACCCTCGATATCCCTATGCAAAGAAGACATTTTTGCCATTGAAATACTTGCAACATGCTTGAGCTAAGAGCAGTCTTTGATAGAGACATTTTTTGTTTTATTTTGAGATTAATGTCTTTACGTATGCTGTAGCATCTTTGGAAACTTTAGTCTTGACTAAATGGATGAGATGAAACACAGCTAAACTTCACAAAAAAACTATCTAATCAAATGGCTGTCTTTCTTTCTTCCTTTTTTTTTTTTTTTTTTCTCTTTGGACTATGACTTTCTAGGGCTGCTTGCCAAATCCAAAATGTGTCTCAACAAGCTTTATACTTACACTATGCTAATGGTGCTGAATAGAGCTTGGGCTCATGTAATTAATTATTAAAAAAACCCACCCCAACTTTTAAAATTTTTTAAGAAGCAAGTATTCTGATGAAATCCTTTTACCAACAGATACATTAGGTCATATTATTAAGCTTTGTTAGAACTGAAGTACTACAAGTATCCACTTGTCTGATAAAAATTCCTCCTTGTTCAAATGAAGCAACTATTAAGATATTTTATAAAACACATGAAGTACATCTTAGAAGAGCCAAGCATGCTAATAAGCAGGAAGAATCAATCAGTATGCAACTGTTAACAGGAACCACCTCCATTATTCTTCTGAAAAATATGCTAGATTGCATGCTTAGACACTAAAGCATACAAAATCGTACACAAATGATTTTTCAGTCACAGGGTTCCATTTGCAATTCCAAAAATATCTCTCTGTAACTGCTTTGCTTTACATTGCATTGATCACCTGAGAAATTGTATTTATACCAGATTGAATTCAAGAAAGTCATCTTTGAGGAAAAAAAATCTAAACCACCCAACTCAAACCCTAATGAAGTTAGGGGTTTATATACCTGTGTGCTAATTTGAGGTCTCAATCATTTCAATTTATCAATGGCTAAAGACTTTTAGATGCTATTAAGCACCAGACTAATGGTGGACATCTCAGAATCTTCTATACAATATGAAACCATAAAACAGTAAAAAATTTTAGTTACTTATGAAACATAGTTATGATGTTTTCTGGAAAAGCACTACCTTAACCAACCATTACGAAACATTATTAAATACTTGCTATGTGTAACACAGTCCAACATTTTTCCTGTAAATAATTTCTATTTCTTTCACTATTTTGACCTATCTGATCAAGAATCAAAACAAACTAATATTTCAGTTTTTAGGTTCATATTTTCCTTTTCATAATGCATAAAAACTTGCTCATATAGTCTTATGAGTAGCTTATTCAGTAAATATCTTCAAACAGTACATGAGGCAGCAAGCTCTTTTTTATGTATCTATGTCACTGTCCACCTGCATATTCAAATCATCTTTCATAAAATGCAATCTTAACAATTTTTCTCATAGAAAAAATGTTTCAATAGGTTGATAAAATAGCCCAGATTTTATGAAACTGCCTATATGAAACGGAAGACATTCTATTAAAACCAGTGCTTTTACAATACCACAAAACTATCATAATCTCTGCATCATAGGACATCCTGAGTTGGAAGGCTCACAGAATCGTTAGGATTGCAAGGGACCTCTGCAGATCATCCAGTCCAACCCCCCTGCAAAGGCAGGGATACCTAGAGCAGGTCACATCCAGGTGGGTTTTGAATGTCTGCGGAGAAGACGACTCCACAACCTCCCTGGACAGCCCATTCCAGTGCTCTGACACCCTCAATATAAAGTTCTTCCTCATGTTGAGGTGCAGCTTCTTGAGGCTTATTTTGTGGCCATTGTTCCTTGTCCTGTTTCTGGGCACCATGGAAGAGAGTCCTGCACCATCAAGTTGACACCAGCCTTTGAGATATTTCTATGTATTGATGGCATCCTCTCTCAGTCTTCTCCAGACTAACCAGGCCCAGGTCCCACAGCCCCTCCTCACAGGAGAGATTCTCAGCCCCTCATCACCTTTTTATCTCTACTGGACCCTCTCCAGTAAATCCATGTCTTTTTTGAACTGTGGAGACCAGAACTGAACACAGTACTCTGGAAATGGCCTGACGAGGGTTGAACAGTGAAGGAGGATCACTTCCTTTGACCTGCTGGTTACACTTTTCCTGATGCACCCCAGGACAGAGTCCTGCTAGTGCCCCTGCTCAGAACAGCCACTAGGGTCACACCATGTGCCTGAGAGCATTGTCCAAACACTTCTTGGACTCTGGTAGGCTTAGTGCTGTGACCACTTCCCTGGGGAGGAGCCTGCTCCAGTGTCTGACCACCCACTGTAAAAGAACCTTTCCTCACCACAATTTTACTTCACACTGAAGTGGAAGTGACAGGTTCATAGCTACTGGTGTCAACCCTCTTGCCCTTCTCAAAAATTGGGGCATTTGCCAGCTTCTAGTTGACTGAGACTTTTCCAGACTACCAAGAACTGACAGAAATCATTGAGAGAGGCCATGGAATGGCATCAGACATCTCTCTGAGTATTTTTGGATGAATTTCATCGTGCCCCATAGCCTTAGAGAAAGCCAGCAGGAGCAGCAAATCCTGTGCAAGTTTGGTGTTGGCTGGGAGTTGATAATTTTCAGTCATGGTGCTCCAGCTCAGGGCATTGGGACCCTCAGAGCTGATCACTGGTATTGAAGACGGAAGTGAAGAAAGCACTAAACATCTCTGCTTTGTCTATGTCCCTGTTTGTGAGGTGACCATATTCATCAAAAAATGGACCAGCGTTACTTCTGAGCTGCCTGTTGCTATAAAGATATTTTAAAGAGCTCTTTCTATTGTCCCCAGCAGTCCTGGCCAGCTTCAGCTCTCATTGGGCCAATTTTCTTTCTACAGTGATGAGCAGCACCTCTGTATTCATCCCATGTCACTCAACCTCGTTTCCACTGGATGTACACTTTTCATTTCTGCCTCAGCTCCAGAAGATCCTTGCTTAGGTGAGATGGCCTTCTGTCTCACCTGCTTGGCTTCTGACTTTTGGAATTGCTCTTAACTCGCTCTTTAGCTCTTAACAGGTGGTACTTAAAAAGTGACCAGCACTGATGCACCTCAGTACCTTCCAAAGCATTTCCCATGGAGACCTTACTAGTTCCCTGAGCAGCCTGAAATCTGCTCTCCTCATATCCAGAGCTGAAGTTTTGCTGGCACATTTCCTCCTGTCAACAGAGATTTTAAACTCGACTGCTTTATGACCACTGTGGCCAAGACAGACTCCAGATGCCACTCTACTCCCAAGACCCTCTTATTAACATGCAGCAAATCCCAGAGAGCAGCTTTCCTCGTTCACTCCCTTAGTACCACAGAGCCTTTGTCCACGTGTTTGTAACTCCTTGACACAGATGAAAGCCATTGATTTAGAGAATTAAGGTGCTTGATTTAGAGGTAAAAAGTATTGATTTAGAGGTATAAAAAACATGTTCATTGTGAAAACACATTCATATTATTGTTTTCTTTTTGCTTTTTCATGTAATTGAACTTCATTCCTTTCTAACCAGTGACTTGAGATTAATCAGATTAACTGTTGCCCTTAATTTAACCCCTTGTAACATGATATGCACACAGTTATACAATGGTTCAGTGCAGGGGATATAAAATCTGAGAGTGATAACAACTTTATATACATATATTTTCAAAGCTATTCAGCAACAGATAGTTCTTAAGAGTGCTTTGGGACTTACAAAACATTGCTAATTTAAACTTAACCTCCAGTTTCTCAAGATAATGTTAAAGTCTTTACAAAGCAGTGGATTAACAAATTTCAACTCATTTAATAAATTCAATTCTTCATTTTCTTTTCCCCTCATTCTTGACCCTGACAACAAAACTCTGACATTAATTTTCATAAAAGGGATGAAAAGGATGCCACTTACAGTTCAGTCACATCTTTTGGGATGCCTTTTGGCAAAGCTTTTAGACCTTTGTTGCTGCAGCGAACTACTGTGTCCAGACAAGTACATTCTGCAGGGCAGCGGGCCAGGGGAGAGCAGCTATTGTCATCATTTCCTGATTAAAAAAGCAAACAGATGCTGAGATTGTTAATAGATGTCTCTTCAGTATTAGCAATAATAGCCCACCTAGATTTTCTTCAAGCCAATGTGATATTTCTGCATTATAATATCTAAGTTAGGGAAAAAGTTACATCATCTATGCAAACCATCACTCTAAGAATTTCCATTTCAGGTGATGCTTTAGGTAGTGCAATGCTTTTTACTAGGTAAGAATGTAATAATATGTAAAAAAAAAAAATTAAAGGAAGAATAAATCCTGAAATGAAAGACAAAAAAATTTAAAAATTATTAAAAGCAGTCTCTTTAAAAAGATACAGCCTTGAAAATTGACAAACCAATAATGCAGTAAATGGAATCATGTGTGAGAGATGCAAGATAGCATTTCTTTTAATTAAGAGTTAATGAAGCTGCGAGCCGTAAGATGTCAAGTTATTTGATCAAGTAACCTGAAAGAGTGCTTGATTCAAGCATCGGTGTTTGAAAATACTCTCATCTGTACTATAACATCGGATCAATTTTTTATACTATTTCTAAATTATTAATTACAGTACTGAAGATAGGCAAGAAAAACTTTTGAAGGCATGTATAGAACAGCCCGTGCTTGCTGATCATCCAAAAATGGATGGAAAGTTTTTAAACTGACATAGAACTCAGCATGAAGGCCTTTAAAGTGCAATACTTTGGGATCTGTGGGAGCCATGAAGGTATCTGTAAGAAAGCTGAAATTATAAAAGGTTCAAATATAATTTATTTACCATCATCACATGTGAAATCCTGAATTGCCACATCCTGGATAGGGATCTCTTTGAGGAAGTAAGGTTTCTGGCAGCGAGGGTTCCCCGTCACAATGCGTTTCTTCCTGAGCCAGTCTCCCAGCCAGGCGAGGTGGCAGTTGCAGTTGAAGGGATTGGCCAAGAGGTTTCTGAGAACCACAGGAAAGTTTATCCCACATGACACCATCCTTTCATTCTAAGGATTCTATTTTCAAAAAAGCATACCTCAAACACTGTTCTTCAAACAATGCTGTGTGTAAACCACCAGTGAGAGGTGTAATTTAGGCTCAGTGTGGTGAATCTTGATACAACTTTTTTAGAAATAATTTAAAACTGTCAAAGATCTGATGTCATGTCAAGCCACTCTGTACCAATAACACAATAACTTCATATAGAGATGGAGGCTATATAGATTACATTATTAGCTTTAACCTCACAACAGGTATTCCATTAGTTTATCATCTCAAGATTTCCATGTTTTATTTGCTCTAGAGAATAAGTTTCCTATCTGAAGTGACAGCTAAGCTGATTACATGCCAGTTACAAAAATGAATTTACTTCTAAAACTCTCAGTACTTTTGGCATCTCCTTATTGCAGCACAAACATATTGATAATTCCATTATTTATAAACATGTCATTCTTAATATAAAAAATTAGTAACTGTATGCAAAATGTCACTTTTCATGCAAAAGGGGTACTAAGTATTTTCCCGAAAGATGCTACCGAAAACCAGCACTTCTTCATGAAACTGAGTAGCAGCTTTGCTTACTCTTCACATCTCTTAAATTACATCACATTTAAATTAAGAAAGGATGTTTCTTTTTATAGAAAATAGGACAGAAGCTTCCTTATAGAACACATATGAATTAAGATTCTCAGCAGGCCAAGGAAATTTAAGCCAGTAATTGGGTGGCACAGGGCACAAGGACAGACAATATGGTAATCTAACCAGCTGAGATTATGTGCTGCCTACCCAAAATGTGGCTTTATACCCTGGTTTAGATCAGTGGGATTCCCCAAGGAGATTTAGCAGGATGTGTTTCCTGCCTTCTCAGACACTTCTGCAAACCTGTCTAATGCTGTATCAAAGGGCACCATGAAAACATACTCTCCATGTGCCTAAGATGGTCCAGGAAACAAAATTTCTCAAATCTGCCTCTATGAGATCCTTTTATCCCTGAACTTTACTAAGTGCTGTGAAATTACACATTAAAGCATTAAGGGAAATGCCCCCCAAAGGTCAGAGATTTAAATGTGATTACGATAAAAGATGAATGTGACTTACAGGGTAGAGAGTGAATGCAGCGTGTCGAAGGAGCCGGGCGCCACGGTGGTGATCTGGTTGTCATACAGCGAGAGCAGGCGGACAGAGCTCAGCCCTGTGAAGCTGTCATTTCCCACACAGCTCACCCTGTTGCTCCTCAGCATCCTGGGAAAGAAGGATCAGCATTTTTCAGCTTAGCCTGGGCAGGGACCGGGGCTGAGGGATATGACCATGAAGGAGCCACTGCCAGTGAAGGGATCACCAGTGCAGTGAGCCCTGTGCTGCCTGTCATCTCACTGAAGAGACTGAGGGCAGGGTGTGTGGAGCAGGCTGGAAGACAAAGGTGGGTGGGTGGGTGGGTAGGTTTCACAGAGGCAAGGGGTGTTTCACGGAATCACAGAATGGGTAACGTTGGAAATGACCACTGGAGGTCATCTGGTCCAACCCTGCTCAAGCAGGCTTCTCCTGAGCTTTTCCCTAGAGAGTTACTCAGGATTGTGTCCAGGTGGCTTCTGAGTACCTCCAGATGAGACCCCATAACCTCTTTGGACAACCTGCTCCAGTTTCCCGTAAGCATTTGGAGCTTTTTGCTTTTTCTTTCAATACCAGAAGCAGTAATTATGAATTTTTAACTGATGAGAAATGAAACTGAAATTCCCCAAATCAGAGAAACACAGTAGCCCTCTCTTCATGTTTCCAAGGCTGATGACTCCAGAACTGCTATCTGTGTAGAGCAGAGGTTTGTACCAGCTTACCTCTTCTTGAGGTCCCTTTCACTTCATTTTTCTTAGGACAAATTCTAAAAGCCACTTCTACTGTGTTCAAAAGCATTTAATTCAAATGAAATCAGCGTTCTTCCTCAGCATGACTCTAGGACAGCACAAATTTCAGAATCCTAAGCTATTCTAAAATCTCTCAAATTTCTATAAAACTTAAGAGCTTTGAAGTCTGTTGCTCTCTCTGTTCCCCAAAGATGGTAATTTTCCACTATGCCCTTGTCTAGGACTAGCTGCTTTAAACAATTTTGGCAGCTTTAACTGCAAGGTTAGAAATTGTAGACATGATTTATTTAAAATACCTAATGTCTATGGACAGCTGAGACCCCAAAGACCATCTAATCTTGGCTCTGGTCTGCAGATCAGAAGGACAGGCTCTCTGAAGAAGGCCAAGATGCTGTAGATTGTATAAATATTTTTTGAGTGGAAAGAACTAAGCTGCTTCATGGAAAGAATGAAATGAGTTCAAGCTGTAGTGCTTTTAATCTTGCCTTCACTGTTGAAATGATAAAAAAAATTACTTAAGAGAGCATCATTTCCCACATTTCAATACACACCAGAACAATTTCTTCCTCCAGCAAAATTCCCAGTAACGGTCGAACTGAAATGATTTAGACTCCATTATGTAAAATGTGTAATTCCCGTGCAAAATTCTGTTACTTTGATGATTATTCCAATTTCCATTTCTGAAGTCGGATGTTTACCCATTCTCAACTTCTTCACTGCTTTAGAGGACTCATTATACCCATACTTAATAACTAATAAATTATAATGTATACCTTCTAGTAAAATAGGAATAAAAACTAAAATATGCTTCAATAATCCATAGCTAATTCTCCAAAATAATTTTTTAGGACAGATACACTATTACTTTTAAAAATACCTATGAGAAAAGAAGAATAAAAACATCCAAATAAACATACTTACAGTGTTTTGAGACTATCTAGTCCTTTGAACATTTTGTGTTGAACATTTTCCAAGCGGTTGCTTGTGAGCAATAGTTCATTCACACCAGAGGCTCCATCAAATGCTCCTTCTTCTATATCTGTAATCTTGTTATTGCTCAGGTTTCTATTACACATTAACAGAAACAGATAAGAACTGAGGGGATTTTCCTTTATAAATGTCCTAAATTAACGGTTAAACACTGCAGATTGAGTAAATTCCAAGAAAGACTTAGAGTCTTAGTTTTCCACCAAGCTTGGAAAAGACCTCCAAAATCACCAAACGCAATCTTAATTTAATAGCCAAGTTGTTGTGTAAAAACAAAAATATAAATACATCATTCAACTTCAAACCAGTAAAAAAAATGCCCTTCTAATTAAAGAAGCAAAGATTTTTAAAATAATATTTGGAAGATGGTTTTTAAATAATGGCAGTTACCCAATCTATGCTGCTACCACACAAGAACGTATTTTCCTAATTGTGAATCTTATCGGTAACTATATTTTTTCAGGTCTCCAGCCTTTGTAGCATTTTTAGATGAATCAGTAACAAAATTATACTGCATGAATACAGCACAATTAACCTCTCTGATTTATTTTATCTTGATAGACAAATATAAGAAAACAGTGTAAACAGCAACATATGTAAAGGAAATGTGTGAATATAAACAGTACATGAAATGTTAATAATTTATGACATTAGTCAGAGAGGAGGGTTTATAAGCAAGATAGTTCATGTATCTACAATTTGCCTGTAAAGTGGACCAAAATGTGGGGAAAATGACCTAAAATATTGCCAAAATACTTTGTGTTTACGATTTTAGTTGAAAGATGGAAATTACAACCCAAATGGGTAGTATCTGCACTATATACACACAAAAGCAAACATATGCAACAGCACACAATTTCTTCAATATTTTTCATAATTTTTTTGTTTGTTTTGTTTCATATTATTATTTACACATTACAGAAGTACATAGCTACACATTAAACAGTGTTATAATACACTAGTGATTTTTAACAAGGTCTTAAAAACTCTCTGAGACAAAGTGAATGGAAGTAAAGCTAAAGACTATTTGATGGAATTAATGGTGCTGGAAGGAAAATCAAACATTATTTGACACAATTTCTAGAATGGTGTTTAAATCATTCAAAACAAGAAAGATAATTTTTGTTAGAAAAAAACCCCAGGAAGTTGTGGCTTAGTCTTCAGTGCTGACTACTCACTAGCCTAGCTGAAATGCAACCTGCACCTTGCCTGTGATGAAGGACACAATCGTATCATTAGTTAGGTTGGATAGGACCTTTAATATCATCAAGTCCAAGCATCTGATCCAGTCCTGCAAAGCCCATTACAAAAATGCATCCCTAAGTCTTTTCAATTTTTCTAGTGATGGCAACAGCACCACTTCCCTGGGTGGCCTGTTCCACTGCTTGACAGCCTTTTCCATGCAGAAACCAAACTAAACCTCCTCTGCTGCCATTTGACATAATTTCCTCTCACCTTGTCACTTGTCACCTGGGAAAAAACCCCCTACCTCACTACAAACTCCTTTCAGATAGGTGTAAAGAACAAGAAGGCCCCCACTGAACTTCCATTTCTCCAGGCTAAACAACCCATTTCCTTAGCTGCTTCTCATCACACTTGGGCTCCATGCCCTCCAGCAGCTTTGTTACCCTTCTCTGAACTCTTTCCAGCACCTCAATGTCTTTTTGGTAGAGAGGAATCCAAAACTAAACAAGCTACTCAAGATGTGGCCTCACCAATGACAAGCACTGAGGGACCTGCCCTGGTCGTGCTGCCACACTATTGCTGGTACAGCCCAGGGGCCATGGGCCCTCTTGGCCACCTGGGCACACCTGGCTCATGGTCAGTCACTGTCACAGCACCCCCAGGTCCTTTGCCACTGGGCAGCTTTCCAGACACTCTTCGCCAAGTCTGAGCTCTGCATGGGGCTGTTGTGACAGGGCAGGGCCTGGCACCTGGACTTGCTGAATCTCACACCGATGTCCTTGGCCCAGATCCCAGCCAGGCCAGATCCCTCTGCAGAGCCTTCCTACTGCCCAGCAGAGCAACACTCCCAGCCAACATGGTGCAAACTTGGGGACAGTGAATTTAATCCTCTAACCCAGATCACCGATACACGTACTGAACACAACTGATACTGAGCTCCAGGGAACACCACTTGTGACTGTCTGCTGACTGGATTTAACTCCGTTCACCACCCCCTTGGCCCAACCATCCAGCCATTCTTCTACCCAGTGAACATCCAGTTTATACAGGAGAATGCTGTGGGAAATGGTATGAAAGGCTTAACTAAAATCTAAGTAAACAACATCCACAATCAGCACTTTGATTTAATCTCATAGTGGAGTTTTTCAGTCTGCAAGGTGCTGTGGAAGACTGGAAGGTGTGAAGAAACTCATTATTTCTAATCTTAGATGGCTTGTCCATGTCAAGCCCTCTGTTTCCTAAAATCTTTTTTGTTCTTGCTGTAACACGAATACTACTTCACCCACTTCAGGCAGATATTTTAAAGTTTAATGTTGCATAGCCAATCAATGTTGCAGTGCATACACATGCTTTATTACTGATGAAACATTAAATCAATGAAACATTTAGGCCTCAATTTTTCAATGTCATCTGTGCAGAAAGATCTTCGCACCTATTTTGAACCTCCAGAAGAAATATGAGCTTCACAGAAATATAGAATTCACTCATATTGGAGTCTCTGCAACATCAGTACTTCTTTCCAGTGATGCTTAAGCAGTCACAGTATTATTCTCTCAATGAAAGAATGTTGTAACAACAGATAACTATATTAGGAAGTTATGGTGTGGTATTATTAAAATATTTAGCTGTTCTTTTTTTTTTTTTTTCTTTTTTTTTTTGCTTTTCAATTAAACAGATTTGAAAGCCTTTAGGGGTTCCAACAGACAGCTACACCAAGACTGATAAATATTAATCTTTTTTTTTTCTTTTGTCTTGAATGCCTACCTCCTCAATTTAAAAGAAATATTGTTAAATATGAAGATCTGATATAAGTATAAATGTGTGTATGCGTCTGCATATGTGACACATCAAGCATTTTATTTATTTAATAGAATCCTGCAATCATAGAATGTCTTGGGTTGGAAAAGACCTTAAATATTATGTAGTTCCAATTCCTCTGCTGTAGGCAGGGACAACTTTCACTGTATATTGACAAGGACTTTAAATAGAGACCCTTAAGGGCCACCATTTGTCACTGATGTCTTTGGGACTCTGAGCCACTGACCATTACCCTCTGGATACTGCTGTCCAAACAATTCCTTATCCATCTTAGTCCACTCATCAAATCCATCTCTCCACAGTTTAGAGAGAAGGACATTGGGGGAGCCCACATAAAAGGCTTTACAGAAGTCCTGATAAATGACAGCTATAGCCCTCCTCTTGTCCACTGATGCTTCATATTGATACTTGATATTTCCAGAGTGCACCGTAGCTGTAGAAAGTGCTAATCTGAGATTCTTGAAGATTGAATAAAAAAGGATATCCACTGTATGGCACCAGAACACTGTTGTGCCAAACATCCTACATTCTTTTTTCAAAGTACTGCAGCCCAATTCGAAGTGGTAAGGTGTACTCAAGTGGAAAGGTCGAAGGCAAGTTCATTTTTTATTTTTGGGGTTTTAAAAATATTTTAATCTAAAAAATCAATAATAAATATTTAACTAATTGTGATCACACCAGCAAGAATCTGGTTAAGGCTAGCCATAGTTGAAGCAATATTATTGCCCTCTTAAAATTTTGATCACTAATACTGATCTCTTATAAATGGTAGTCACTTGGTGACTACTAATCTATTTTTACTTGCATTTTTCTTCACTGACTATTTATGTTTGGATTTAATCCTAAAATGATTGAGCACAGAGTCACAAAGTCTAACTAAATAATCTACTCTCAAATATGTCTTTTACATAAGCTAAAGAAAAGCTTTTCATCATCTTATTTTTAGCAACAATTGCAATTGGCAAGATTATAAATGGCTCTTAGAACATTAACTGTTAACTTGAACTTACATGGATGGCCTATCAAACCCCTTTTACTCAGTCATTTAAATTTTGATATTCCCCTCACCTAATGACCATTTAATGAAGCACAGAATCAACGGCATGTCCTTAATGTGCTGAAAGAGGCAAAATTGTCTGGTTAGAGAGTAATACAGGAAGTTACAAAAGATTACTGGAATCTTTTCTAAGCAGCTTACACTGTGGGCTCCCTGCTGTGGCTGCACAACAGCCCAGCTGGCTGGATGCTGCCGTGGAGGTGCTGGAGCTATGCACCACGAGAAGAGGCTGCTGGCAGTGCCAGCCCCATACAGGAGAGCTGCCAACTCTGACCTACCTCAGGGATTCATTTAAACCCATTCTTGATTTCTGATCGGAATAAACTGAATCTGTTGTAGATTAGAGCTAAGAAAGGTGGAGAGACACAGCAAGGAGCTAATACACTGTCTGAATAGACAAGGTCATTGAACTGGCACTTACATTTTACGCAGCTGAGGAAGTTTCTTAAAGATTCCAGTAGCTTCCAGGACTGAAAATTCATTGTTATTTAGCCGCCTAAAAGAAATTACATCAATTTCAGAGAAAAATTATACAGGGATTGATACAGAATGTTCCACACTAAGTAAACTTTTCATTCTGGCTTCCCTGAACATCTGATATTTAACTGGTAGCTAAGAACCTTATATAGTGACATTTCTAATTTTGATAATTCCTGTGAATGAACATTCTCATTCCTGTAAATGAACATTCTCATTAGTTAAACTTAGGCATACATGAGACATTTTCAAAACCTGATCACAAACTTTTATACAGCTGAAACTGAAAAGGAATATAAGATGATGGTTTTAATTTTTCAAACAAAAATGTAACTAAGGGAGGATTCCATGGCAACCTATAAATAAAAGTCTTTAAGAAGGACATATAAACCACTGAAGATTAGTCTTCTGTTCTTTAAAGGATATCAGGTGGAGTCTGCCAGACATCTGGAGGTACTCACAGAACACTATTTACAAGAATGAAATAATTACTCTTTTGAATAGGGAATGAAACCCACAGCATAGGTCTTCCCATGAATTTAAAAACACTTCCCTCACCATGGTTTATTTTCATACCACTACAGCTGGCACACACACATTGTTTAAGGCAGCATTAAATGCTGACTTGTAACACTGTAAGAAGGTATGCAACAAGTAACAAATACTAGCTGGGCACTTCTCTTTCCTGCACAGGCATTAAGGCATACAGTACAGTATACCTTTAACAGCAGCTAGGTTAGGGGACCATCTATATTTCAAAAAATACCTGCATTGACCCAGTACTCCCTATTTCCTCTCTTGGAAAGAAAATGGATATTGTGAGTCTTAGATCCTTTATATGCTTTAATGGAGCTGTATTATTAAGGAAGGGAGTCAGTCCAGCATTTCTTTTTAAATCTTAAATATGAAGGAGAAGATATGACAGACAAGATCACTGTGAATGAAATTGAGCACAATTCTAAACCCAGAACGCTTTTCAGAATTGCCCTATTGCAAGACAAGTTTAAAAAAGCCCCCTGGAAAATTAAAGAAAGCTGCTTGTTCATCCTTCCCTCCTGTTCATTCTCATTGACAGCCAGAAGGGAAATTAAGGTTGTAAATCTGAAGGTATGGTTGTTTCACCGTTTCAATGTGGAACCAAACTGAAAGAAGATGGAAGTTTTTTGGATATACACAAAACATTCGCATATCACACTAAACTACAAGGAACGCGAATTTCAGAAGATGCTATCACCTCTAAAAATCAGCTGAATGACTTAATGTGATTTTTAGTGGGACCATATAAAATACTCTTGAACACTGTCAACTAACAAAGTTACTTCTTCACTCTAAACAGACTTTTCTTTATCCTGTATATTAACAACAGACCCACTGACCATTCTATAAATGCTGATCTCTTCAAGTACTTTTCAAGTGCTATACCTTCTAGAATGAACTGATAATGAAAACGTTAACTGATTTTAACAATACTTACTTGCTTGACTGCAAACATTTCTAATTCCATGGAAAAATGCAAACAATTTGATCATTTATTCTTTGCAACAATCTTTTACCTATGAAAAGTAATTTACTTTGTCTCTTCCTCAAGTTTCTTTTACACAAATGACTTCAACCCTTTTAGTCTTTTTTTCTGAGCAATTATATCCATCTTGAAAAATGAAGTCTTTAACACAGTATTCCAGCTGATCCATTACTATTGCTATGCACAGTACAATTATTATTTCCTATAATTTACATTCTACATTCCTATACATATATCTGGAAATGAAATTTGCATTAGTGCCCAATAGCACTCCTTCATCTTTAATATGTATGATAACCACATCCTTTCATCTTGACCTACTTGTTGTTTATGCCTCCATCTTGTATTTCTGGTGCTAAATAGTTCTATCTAATTTCATATGTGGAATTTGAATTTTTATTTTATTTAATTTAGCCCACACACAATGGAATCAAAATTATTGTAGATGACTGGACAGTTTACAGATGTGATGGGATCTCCATTCTGGACCTTAATATTATTTTTTGAGCCCAGTGCTCTTCACTGGTAAAGACAGAAACTATAGTTATTACCTGTCAACCACTAGATCAAGGAAGTGATCTTAAAATTACTTTTATCTGGTTTATTCAAATAAAGTACTGAAATACCATTCTCAAATTAAAACATAAACAGAGGCATTTGACCATAATGTCTACACATTCTGTTTTGTCTGGCTTATTTGATGCTTTTTCTTGTTTTAGTAAAAAAATGGCTAAGATATTACATGTTTTGAACAATAGCTGAGTCTTGTTGGAAGAAGCCTATACACTGCAGTGATATTCACACTTTCTAAAAGCACCTTGTTAAATGATCATTTATTGTAAAATCTTTATAAAAATTCAACATATAAGACTGAAATTACTTTTTATTTAGCATTTCTTCTGGGGGCTTCATTTTGAGTGATTTCTGAAATGCTTCCTGCATTTTCCTATATATTAAAAAGGTACTTGAAAAATATTTTATTTCTGGGGTACAATTACAGACTTGTACTTTATATCAAATACTTTACTGACAGATTAGACAGATCATTCAATGTTTCTCTAGAAGACTGAGCAAGTGACAAAATGGGAAGTTAGAACAGCAGTTAGTTGGTTTATTTATAGTTTTTTTAACTTTTACAATGAAGTATCTATCTTGAACTATATTATTATTTTCAGATTTTTTAAAAAAATAACTACTTGAAGGAAACTTTTTTTTTTCCTGTGATATTATTACTCCTGCAATTTACACAATAGAAACCTTTTTTAGAGAATCACAAGATATGCTGAATTGGAAGAGACCCTCAATGATCACTGGGTCCAGTTCCTGGCTCTGTTATTGGTCACCACAGAGAAGAGATCAGTGCCTGCCCCTTCTCTTTCCCTCATGAGGAAGTTGTAACTACAGTGAGGTCTCCCCTAGGTCTCATCTTTTCCAGAGTGAACAGACCAAATGACCTCAGCTGCTCCTCATACAGCTTCCCCTCAAGGCCTTCACCATCTCTGTAGCCATCCTTTGGAAAACTTTTTTTCCTTACTTTTGATCTTCATTTCCAAGCTGAGAGTAAACTCCAAACATCACCCTGCTGAAATTAGTCTAGCTTTTCTCATCACCTAAAGAAGCATAAATGTAATTTGACTCTAACAACTGTTTTTATACCACATTTTGTGGATAAAAAAAATAGGAAGGCTAACTAGCTGCTATTCTCATACATGGCAGTAAATATGTGAACAGGAAATCAAAGAATGGTCCTAGAACTAGACTGGGAAGTCTCAAGATGAACAACAAAGAGTGCCTCAAAGACCAGGAATAACAGGAGGAAACAAGAGGAAGAGCTGTAACTTTTGTATAGTGAGGCAAATACCAAAAGAATGTATTTTGCTAGAGCAAATGGATTTTTAGGAGAAGTACAAAAATGAAGAAGTAATTTCTCTATCCTCTCTAGAATATTTGCAAGACTGTTGAAATTTTTATTACATCAAATGACTTGAAGAACGATCTGTACAGCCTATCGAGTAGCAGGTTGAATAATGACTTTGTTACAGTTAAGCACCATCTTACTTGGATGTAAAGGGAAGGGAATGAGCTGGAATGAAAAGGGCTCTTTAATGGCAAAAAAATATAAAGGAAGCAATGATGGAAATTGAGGAGAGGTAGAGTCCATCTCAAACTAAAAAAAAGAAAAATTAACAGAAGTGAAAGAAAACTTCTGTAACAGTCTTAGCAGAATGGTGGATTTTTTCAATCTACTGACACCTTTAAATAAGACTGGATATTTTCTGAAAGAAGTGCTGTAACCAGATACTTAGTAAAAAAAACCTTGTTGACTGAAATTTGAGTGTTTAAAATATGGAATAGATGAGGCTTGATTATTTGATTGTTCCTTCTGAATTTAACAGGTGGGAACCATAATTACAAAAAGAAAACACCTGACAGTATATCTTCCACATGTAAATAAATTATTCTAAAAAAACCCAATTAAAATGCTAAATTGAGATTATTATTTCTTCAGAGAAGAGACAATTAAACATGATTACTCCTAAATATGAAAGCAATGCATGCTTAATCATTTCAACAACTCCATTCCTCTTTTCTTTGTTCAGTAACTTCATTTATACAATCATTACTATATGATTTCCTCCTACACTTTAACCTGTTACATATTCTATCAGCTTTTATTCTTAAATTAAACAATTTTATCTCAAAATATCGGATAACAGAAAATGTATTTTTCCACTGAAATCTATCTCCCCTCACACAAGACTATATCAATGTTTTTCTTTCCTTCTGATTGTAATTTTCAGATTTGTAATGAGAACATGTTGTGGTTTAAAACCAGCAGGACACCACATTCAACACAGCCACTTGCTCTCTCCTCCACCATCAGGGACTGGGAGAGAACTGTAAAGGTAAAAGCTGGAAAACTCATGGGTAGAGGTAAAGACAGTTTAATAAGGAAATAAAAAGTCATGCACACAAGCAAAGAAAACCAAGAAATTAATTCACTGCTCCCCACAGGCAGGCAGGTGTTCAGCCATCCCCAGGAGAGCAGGGGTCCACAGTGTCTTGAGAAGACAAATGGCATCACTCTGAATGCCCCACCCTTCCTCCTTCTTCCTCCCCTTTGTATACTGAGCATGATGCCACATGGTCTGGAATATCCCTTGGGTTATTACAATAATATCAGTTATAATCAGTTGGGATCACTTGTCCTGGCTGTGTCTCCTCCCCACCTCCCATGCACCCCAACTTCCTTGACAGCATGGCAGTACAAAAAGCAGAAAAGGCCTTGGCTCTGTGTAAGCCCTGCTCAGCATAAACAAAAACATCTCCATATTATCAACCCTCTGTTCAACACAATTCCAAATCATAAGCCCGTACTATCCACTGTGAAGGAAATTACCTCCACCCCAGCCAAAACCAGCTCCTTTTCACAGCTTAGAGACAGAAAAAAGTCTCCATCTGTGTTTTAAAAATATTTCAGTTTTAAATCCCTTTTCCTGTCCAGATACTCAAATACTTAAGAATAGTCTCATTATTTCGTATCTGATTGCCACAGTGTTGCTTTGATACCAGCTGTGGACTGCTCTTTTAAGATGTGTGCCATCCTGTTGCTCATCTCAACCCGGTGGGTGACAACTTGATCACAATAATCTTGTCTCCACATCTCTATACTGCTTTAGTAGTTCAAATCAAAGCCCCTTTTTTTTTGTCCCTCAGCATTTTGCCTTATTCTTTAAACTGAATCTCCTAGGAAAACCAGCTATTTCCTTCCACCTTTGCTCTGCAATGACAGCCACTTTCCTCTACCTTTTTGCCAATTCTTCAACCATCTCTGCATTCCCTTTTATACTATTCTTTGCACGTGAAGGAACCTTGTAAAGCTGTCTCAATTTTATCTTTCACTCCCTCCTTGAAGATTACTTCAGTTGTAATGCCCACAAATCATTCCCATGTGGTACTTATTAAGCAAGTAATCTCTGAGTTCTTTTCTCCCCATCTCTATTCATTATATTATTATCTCATCTTCTTTACTCTGTACTGTTTGTCTGCTTTATCTTCCTCTGGTCTCCTGCCCAACAAACATAATGTATGTTTTGCATAAAAAGAATGGTCTCTGTCTGTATAAACATCTAGGTAGCACTTTTTAAGACAGATCTCTCTGGTTACTGGATGCCCTATTTTCTCTTGCATTTAAAAGCTGAAGTAAACCCCACTGCCTTTCAAAAAATCCAAGTGGATTGCTCAGGTCCTGAAGACCTAGAAGCATAGAATAGTTAATTTATTTCTTTATCATGGGTTTTTAGGGCTACATGGTATTGAAATAATGAATAAATAATTTTTATGAATATTTAGTCCTTTGAAGTGCACCACAGAGGTTACTTTCAATTTTTGCCATTCAAAAAAAAAAATTGAGCTGTGATTTTATATTTAATAATTTTAGGTTTTTTCTTCACAAGTAATGGGTTCAACTTACAACTCTGCTGTGTACTGGGGAATGTGATCAGGAATTTTGTTGAGTTTCTGATTGGAGCAGTCCACTGTGGTCCCTTCACAGCGACATTTCTCAGGGCAAGCCAAATCTGCAAAGCAGTCTCCACTTAATTTGGATCTGTAATCTTCAGTGCCTGTAGAAGATTCAAGTCAAAACACAGATACTAAGTCAATAAAGTATAAGATTTGCTTCTTGTGAGAGGGTTGAGAAGACGTCTGCAAGGCAGATAAAGGGTGGGTAACTTGGGAAATGCATGATAAACTTTGTGATACTGAACAGACACAAGGGCTTCAAGAGAGGGTTAAATATAGGGACTTAAGATATGCTGGAAAAAGAAACTGAGACCAACTTCACATAGCAGGATAACATTAACTTGAGCTTTTCACAGCTGTACTTTCTGCTGATTATGTTGTCAGCCAATCTAGCCTTGTTTATAGCTAATCACACAAATGCCACTGTTTGTTTTAGAATTTGTTTTCTTTCTCTGTATTAAGAATAAATGGGTCCTGAATGCCACCTTTTCTCTTTCTCAGGTTACAAATTTGTATTGTTGACTGGACTTCATTAACCTCTGTGATTTTTTTTTATAGTCCCGATACTCCACATCATCTCAACAAATAAGTTGAAAGCCCTGTTTTCAGCTTTAATTTAAAAAATGTGTGATCCTGACTTAAGCCTCAGCAGCTTGCCATGCTGTAGAAAGCTGCGTGACGTTCCATGGTGCTTGACAGAACCATGTTTTACTCATACCTCACAACCACATGGTTAGATCAAGCACAACAGAAAATCTCGCTACATTATCAAAACTGCATCCATTAGGCCAAGGATAAGAGCAAGGGAAAAGAGGAAGGAGTAGGTATAAATTACAGGAGCATTTGATGTTCAATACTTGCTTACATGACATGGCATTCTTATTACTGAATGTCCAGTGCCACAGTAACAGTATCACTGTCACAGATTAAATAAAAATACAATTTATATATAAAGGAAAAAAAAGAAAAAAAGGAAAAAAAAGAAAAAAAAGAAAAAAAAGAAAAAAAAAAAAAAAAAAAGAAAAAAAAAAGAACCACATTGAAAGTTTCCTCCACCATTTCCCAGAGTCAGTCAAATAAAACATCCTAAACATATCAGGAAAAAACATCCAGTAAGGAACTGAGGGTGGGTGACAAAACAAAGAGAAGGCAAAAGGACCTGTGGGTTCTTCTTGGACAAAGGTGAAAAGACTGAGACTAGCAGAAGGTGCATCGGGCTGGGAGGTACACTGTGATTTAGTTCAGACACTGAACTTTACTTACAGCCAAAATGGTGAACTCCTGAAAAAGTAAAGATAGCCAAGAAGGAAAGAAAGACAGAGTAATGCCAATTAAGACAAAAACATGAACTAGGATCTTGTGTTCTCTACTTAACTTTTGTTTGATTAGAAGATGGTGCTAGGGCCATTGTCTTCAGCAGAAAGAAAGAATAATTCATTTTGAGTGGCATTTAAAAATGAAGATAAGATTGGGGTTTATTACAAATTTCATATAGGGTGATCATCATGCCTCCCATGAATTATTCTTCATTATTTTGAATGTGTTCTTTAAAAGCTGCTCCCTGAACATATTACAGAATGTAATACAGAGTTAAAGAATATTCTGAGTTGGAAAAGACCCACAAGGATCATCGAGCCAAATATACATGCTATGCCACTTAAATCCTTAATAACCCAAACAAATATAGGAGAAAGATTGCTCAGTGGAGGGGAAAAAGAGCCAACATTCATCACATACTATATTATCTATCACTTGTAAATGTTTTAGTAATCCATATGATGAAACTACTATAGAGTACTTCTAAGAGGTAGCAGATAAATGACATTTATTCAAATAAATGATTTAATACCTGCAAACTTTTCATCTTCTAAATTATAATGAAATTTTACTAGGACTTCATAGTGTCTGCAGAGCAACACCTCCAAATAACATACTTAAAACAAAGACTAAAAATATTTAGGTGTTTAAAGAAATGCTAGGATTATTTTTTGGTAGCCACTTAAGTATAAAGAAGTGTTTTTAGAACTTCTTAATGATCAATAAACAAGTCTACAAATATGTTGGGATTTTTTTTTCTTTCTTCTGCATCCAGAGTACATCACTGTCAGCAGTTTAAACAATTAAATATTCAGGGACAATGCCTTCAACAACTGAAGTACTTTTAAGTAGCATCTCCCTGATAACTTGATAGAAAGACAAAGCAACAGAAGCTGTATTTCAAGAAGCATATATACGCCCATTTTTTAAAATTTAATTCTTTTTCTTCTTCTTCTTCTTCTCCCCCAGCCTGCCCTCCCCAAGGAATAGCATTTTTAAAGGGTATGTAAATAAGCCTAAACTGCATGAGTGGCCATATTATAACCAAGCTGTGAAGACATTTGCTGGCAAGAAAATACTTCTAGCTCACAAGCAAAAGTTGTGCTGGCAAGGTTGAGTAGAAGTCACTCTGTGGCAGGAATACAGCTGCTCTACACATTAAGGAATCGAGTGGTACTACAGGTTTGTGAAATTGAATCACCCTGTTTTATGCTGCTCTAAAACACATTTTTGTGGATGCCAGTGCTGACAAATTGCTGCCTTTTTTGTTTTTCATTTTGTCTTTTCTTCATATTCAAAACAAAGTATTAGTATAAGGGCATGAAGAACTTCACATGACTGCTGCAAATTTAAGTGTTACATCACACAGCATTTGGAGAGGAGCTGTTAAACATATCAGCTAAAGAGCCAACAACTAAGATGACTGCAGAATGATGATATACCTGGAGTACTTGAAAGAAGAAGTGCACTAATCAATTACTAAAGTCCTAATCAGTTACTGAAGATATTTATCTAGATATTAAACCATGGTAGAAAATCCTGATTGCAAATCACAAACTGTAATTCATCAATAGATGCATTATTCACTTGCTTATTTGGTTATTTATAATCTGTTATGAATATAATGCAAGTGAATTTTTTCTATTAAGAAAACAGCGCACACACTGACAAGCAAGGTAAAAGAAAGGAAGATCCATATTTCAAAGAGCTAGAGCCAACACTGGTAATTTTTTTGTAAAAATATCATAGACTTATTGTAGCTTAAAGCAGTGTGTAAGTTGCTATTTCACGCCAAATCTAAAGTCATATTTTCTTTAATGGAAAGCATTTCTGATTTACTGTATGCATGTGACCACAGAATGCCTCTAATTAAGAATATCAGCTTTCTTTTCCAAGCATTCCACTGTGATTTCCTAAACAAAAGGAGGGTGAGCAAGCAGCAGATGCAGCCAGCATAGAGCATGAAAGCAAGGCAAGAAAACGTTCACTTGTAGAATGTTTAGTCTTTAAAGTTGTGCTAGCTCTTTGATGGCAGCATGGTTTCCTGTGTTTAAAAGCAGCTCAGAGCTACATTTTAAAAACAGAAGCAGCAGAAAGGCAAGGTACAAGGTAAGTAAAAGTGTCAGTTAAAATATGAACTAGCAGGTGCAACTTTCTAAATAATTTAAGTATAGGAAAAATTTTGGTAGGTTGTGTGCAAATCTGTGAGACAGAAAAAGGTAAATGGAGCTGCATGCTAAGCTCTTATATTCAGAAAACAGAATTACTAGTATTCTACAAAGGAAAACTATGTATAGCTACAGGTAATGACTAATGTTAATACACATGCATCAGTTTCCTAAAAGCTATGACAAACTTTGCTTTTGGGGTGAAAGAGAGAGAATATCTGCAGTCAGTCAATCTTACTGCAGAGCCAAACCTACCTGGAATGAAATACTGTTCTTTAGCTAAATAAAGAGAAAAAAAAAATAAAAGATGCACCTGAATGTCAGCAAGCAAAGAATGAGTTTTATTAGATCAAGTATGGACTGCAGTTAACTACAGATAATTTAGTGAAAAAAGCGTATTCATAATGAGAGCTGATAAACAACGAAGTGTGAATAGTCATAAACGTATCCAGAACATGGATAACAAAACAGTTTTCATCTGGTATTTGCAGTTGAGACTGAATAAACTGTAGAATATCAAATGCACCTGGAACAGCTGGATACCATATGACAAAAGTTAGGATTTAAAGAAATGTAAGTAGGAAATGGAATAAGATTAGAAAAAGAAAACAGTGTATTTCAGTATGAAGCAAGCTCCCTGTATAAAAGGAATATGTTATGTTTCCATATTTAGCTTAGAAATTTTTAGATCTTTCACATATTCCAGAGCCCTGTGGAAATTTAAAAAAAATGATTTATGGGGGTACTTGTAGTGAATAACTTTAGCATTTCATTCTGAAGTTTTATATATTACATTTATTTTGTTAGATGTAATGCTACTCAGAAATAGTGCCAAATATGTTAAGTACAGCAATGTTCCATGATCCAATAGTCTATGACTTCCCAGATTTCCCTCTATTCAGTCAACGAACTAAAAAAAAAAATCCGTGATGTTTAATAATTCTGTAGAGAGACAGCTGCTTTCATTAGAACTTCCATAACCACTATTTTTGGGGGGGTTATTTTTTTTTTGCCAATAAAGGAAAAATAGCAGCTGAACTAAGGGAATTACCTGAGCAGCGGAATTTCTTGCTCTTGATCTGGCCGATCCTTTTGTTGGCCAGGCGGCGCGGGCTGGTGCAGCGGGCACCGCTGGTCTCAATGGGGTTGGCGTGCAGATAGTCCGCCAGCCACTTCAGATGGCAGTCACAGATAAAGGGGTTCTGAGCCAAATGCCTTGCGTGGAGGAGAAAACCAATAACGCCACACGTTATTTCCCTTTGGTCTCAGCAGCAGCCAGTGCTTTTAGTGCACTGTGGGATGTGAAGTCATACTCGAGAAAACCACGAACAAGAACATACGTACAGGGTCTGGATCGCACGGAGGGGTGAGAAGGTGCCCTTCGCAATGGTCTGAAGCTTGTTGTCGTACAAAGAAAGAAGGTTCAAGTTGTGAAGGTCTTGAAATGCATCCACTCGCAGACAATTGATCTTGTTGGCATTCAATAATCTGTTTAATGGAAGATAATTATAAAATTGAAAGAAATCGCTCCCTGTCGCAGCTTCAGCATTTTTCATGGACAATTCTTTGTGCATCTTTGCAACCAGAACAAGAGATGTAGTAACAAATAATAATTGACAGTGACAGAAGGAATTTCAGTGAATGGAAGCATCTTATTTTGGTTATATGTTTTCCTACATATTTGAACCTTGGAGTTGAAATGTTTACATTTATTTAGCTAAATCACATTTCTTGTATGTGCTGGTAGAATGTCTGTGTGGTATTTGTGTACTGTGCAAAGAAACAAGCCTAAAAAATCAAGTATATTCAAGGAAAACTAGATTCTTTTGCCAAAGAAATAAACAAACAAAAAAGGAACTGAACACTGTGTTCATTAGCTGGAAGAGATTTGCAGTGGCACTTTTAATTATATGTTACTAATCAGCATGCTGCCACATTAACAGAGTTGTAGTAAAAACTGGTGGCATGGAATATATCCAAATCTGTCTTGGATTCTTTCTCCTCTGCATCTTCAAAGGGAACCTTTTCTTCCCTGTACCTCCCAGACTTATAGTGTTAAAATAAACAAGCCAATCTAAACCAAGTCCTTTTGAAGAGAGAGAGAAAAAAAGCCATTCCTCTAGATGCATTTTTATAACCAAATATTTTTTACTTCTTTCCATTTTGAGCCAGAAATGGAATGAAATGGTGGATTTGAAACTTAATGTTCTGATCAGAAGTTTTGCCACACAAGTAGAAATTTACTTAAACCTAAATGC
Source organism: Prinia subflava (assembly GCF_021018805.1). Classification (NCBI taxonomy): domain Eukaryota; kingdom Metazoa; phylum Chordata; class Aves; order Passeriformes; family Cisticolidae; genus Prinia; species Prinia subflava. Next base: position 16,370,993 of record NC_086253.1, on the reverse strand, counting down.
ACTATCTATACAATACATATTAAGATATAGACATTTTTTAAATACAGAATTGAGAGAAGGAAAAGTCTTTTACCTTTATTTTTTTTTCTACCAGATCTGAAATATGTTTTATAACTAAAACATCTTTAAAGGAAAACAGGAAAGCATATCCTGGCCACTACTGTACTATTTTTGTGACTAAAGTAAATCAAAATGCAAACCTCTAGGTGGTGCTAGAACCTGCATTTTCTTTGTATATATTTACTGGTTTGCCATCTTCAATTAGTTGTTAGTAACAGACATTTTGCCAACCACACCATGGTGAAGTCTGGACGTTAGATAATTCTAAACATGTGTCAAGATGTTTTAAAATCTTTAAGAAGACTCTAATTCAACAAGTCAGTTATTCTGGGACAGGTTCTTTCAAAACCACCACTATTAACACATTTCTATTTAACACATTTCTTTTACATGGTACACCTACTGCACAGCCTCTTCTGCTAAATAATGACAATCTTTGATAAAGTTATCACCATGACATTCTTTATTCCAGTATGAAATCTAAACAGCAAGGTTTGATAGGTTACATGTGGAAATTTCCAAAGTGTTAAACAAAGTAGCAGCTCAAGTTCACAAATTCAAAGAGTCGAACAAGGTGTCAGAACACACCAGAAGTCATCAAAGAAACTGTGGTGCAATATTGTTCTTTCATGGGAACAACTAGAAATACAACTGCATTGCATTTCCAATACATATTTTCTCTTTATAAAACACAAATATTCCTTCTACAGTTCCCACACAATTATATACATCCTGTTTGCCATTTACAGTGTATCATACCTTTATGAGTTTTATCCTTAGAAATTCAACACAGGAGAGTAATTTCATTTTAATCATTTTAGGCTGAAACATTAACTGATATGATCACAGTTGTAGATGAATGGCAAGCTGGCCTACAACAGGCTTGACTCTTTTGGTTTTAGCATAATTTGGTTTTACTGTACTTTGATCTTCCATATGGGATTTCCTGCCAGTTCTTCTTCTGGCATAAATCTCTCATCATGTTTACCCTTTTGAATGATCCCAAAATAGAATAAATTTTAAAAAAATACTCACAGAAGTTGCAGAGAAAAGAGTCCTTCAAATAGGCCCTTCGGAAGTTCAGTGATTTTATTGCCATAGAGGACTCTGTACAAGGAAATAAAGCAAACAAAGCTACCATTATGAAAGGCATATGCTATAGGATTTTGACTTCAAAAATAGAGAAATTCCCATTTTCCTGAAAGGAACTTAATAACAACCACTTGATACTTGCAATATCCTTGTGGTCTTGTGAGGCAGCAGGATCCCATGCTTTCCCAAAAGGTGTGTAACCCAAAGAGCTCTCTGCAGAATCAGCTCCTCACTGATTACAGCCTTACCAAGGGACCCTGCTAAGTGGATTTGCTGTTGACAAGAATGGCTAGCTGGGAATAAATGATAGGTTTGGTTTTCGTTCTACTCTTTGCCATGGACTTATATATTAAAAACCCCATTCATTATTAGTGTCCAGCTGTAAAAGAATATTCAATTATCACCATTATTCTGAAATGATTATCACAACTTTCGGAATCAAATTTATGGCAAAATTTTGCACGGAGCCAAAAGGCCAAAATAATTTCACTATAAGAATATGAGAAATTTGCTTTTGTTTTCAGGTGAAACAAATACCTACAGTGAATTGAGTGAACGTAAGCCCTGGAAAGCGTCTGGAGCTGCTTCAGAGATCTGGTTATTGCTCAGGTCACTGAAACAAACAAAATTTCATTCAATTAATTCAAATATTTTAAAAATAATGAACTTTAAGATAATATGTAATTAGAATTAAGCTTGCATGGGAGAGAGAAATTGAAATATCTATATGAGACACTGCCAAAGAATTTTAATATAAAACCACTAAAACTGCCAGTACACTGAAACAAAATGCATAGTTAAAAACAGTTCAAAACACTTGGAAAAAAAAGACAAAATAGAACCTCTGGTTACTGCAACCCCAGAGCTATACAGACTCAAAAATAATTTGAAATTCTCCTCATTCTCTTTTTTTTTTTTACTAGAATTTTGACTACAGTAACATACAGGTTCTATGCAGAACCACATTAAACCATTTCAATATTTGTTAAAAACCTAATTATTATTAATATAAAAAAGATGCTACATTGTCTCAATAATCAGGCTGCCATATCAGTTTACCTTCTAGCAGTCAAACTTTCTTAAGTGCTCACAAAATAACCGCAGTTCCCCGGGACCGTTTTGACTTGTTTTTTATCTTGTTTTTATCTGTATCTATATATCTAAATAAATAAATAAATACAAGTTATTTGGTACGTACATTCTTCGAAGCTTTTTATAGGGGGAGAAAGCTCCAGGAGGTATGACTTTGATCGAATTTTGTTCTAACCGTCTGCAAAAGAATAGCAACAACATGAAAATACAACCCCCAAGCTACACGAGAATCTAATGCCATAAGAAACGAGAAGGGATAGATGTCAACAAAGAAGACAACTTCTGCTTTCTTTTTTAGTATCATCTTTATTTGTTTCATTATCAAAAAAAAAGAAAACAAAACAAAAACCCAAAAAAAACCACCCCACCAAACAACCAGCCAAACCTTTTTTCCTGTAGAGAGTAATATTGTAAATTAAAACCAAATCTTGACTTTATATTTAAAGAAAACTTATTTTCAGAGCACACAAGATTTTTCTAAAATTTAAGAAAATTGTCATCAAAAATTCCAGTCTTGAATTAGTCTCATTTACTCCCAACATGTTTTTCATATATAGCAATTTGCAGAGTAATTTTTCTTCAGAAATGCCTAAAGATTTCTATGAAATAATTGAAATATGCAAACCACGGTAATGGGGAGAGGAATAATTAAATCATATATGTTCAAATAATATATGTTGCTGCCTGCAATAAGGCAGCTACCATATTTTTAAAGATGCACACGATTTCTTTAGATACTGTACACAAAATATTTTCTTTAAGATATATATTAGATCTGCACAGCCGCATTTCTAACTTCTTTAAACAAGTATTTTAAGTGCTTGCTTTGTATGTATAGTGACTGTAATTGAAAATTTCCCTACTGTAAAGTGTGAATTTACTGATGGAAACCATTTTCCAAGAAGTTTTTGAACTTGTAGAAGGTTTGCATATGGGAAATCAACGCAGATATAGACCTATAGCCCAGGTGCTGACGAATCAAAACAGAGCCAGTGAAAAAAAAGTTACAGAAACAGAAAAAGTTGAAACAGAAGCTACTTCCTCACACACCCCAGAATATCATAGTTATAGCAGTGCAAATTTCTGCCATGTGGACATAAGAAACTGTTATACCAAAGTGTACTACAGGAAAAGCCATGATGTTTCCAACTACATACCGTGCTTATAAAACAAGATATTTCCCTCTTTCATGCACAAGCATCAACCCTAGGATTTATGTAGATAAAGATAATGCCAAAATCTCCTTAATAAAATTAATCAAAAATCTCTAAGTTTACACATTTTTGATAACTTACAAGGGCCTTGCCTCAGAGTTTAAGGTGAAAGAGCCTTTTTAAAACTAGATGCAGAAATATTGGCGCTTTTTTTTTTTCCTTTTACTCTTGTCCTATTAACTGTCTTCTGTTTCACTGTTGTTCTGATTGAGATATATATGTCTCTGTGTGTGTCCAGTGTAAATAATAAATTCATCTATTTTGAGTAAGCTTTTTAGGAAAATATTCCAACAGAAGCTGCTTCTTTTTGTAAAGTTTCTCAAGAGATCATGATATAGCTGAACTGAAGCTTTTTTTCTGCCTTCATGAAATCTCTTTCAGATAGAGATATATTTAGTACTTAAAATCTCTTTACTCTGTTCATGCTTTAACTTAGCAGAATTTGTTTTTGAAAGGCTTATGATGAATTCAAGAAAAAAACCAAACCAAAAGCTCCAGAAAAATCTTCAATATTAAGAAAATCTCACTTCATCTTAACTGATTTAGTCCTTTTTAGGAAAATGTCACCTTGCTGTAGATTTCAGGTGTATTTTAAACACTGAAGGGAATCCCATGGCACAACTTGGAAAACTTTTATGGAAAACTGTTTATGGAAGACTTTTTCCATAAACATGATGCTCATTTATGATCTTTGCCTTGGCTGAGCCTTTTGGACCCATGAAACACATTTTGCATCAGACTAGGAATGCTGACCAGGATACAAAGCAGCAAGGTCACTTCTCTCTTATACACTTGGCAAGATGCAGAAGGCAAACACCTGGATAAGCAAAAACTTGCTGAAGTTAAGGCCAACACCATGTTAACCCATACTCAAGTATTTTCCATCCTTACATTAAAATTTTAGCTTAGTTTTCCCAGAAAATAAAGATTAGGCATGGTTTTCACCTAAGATAGTTTTTCCACTCAGGTGGCTAAATCAGGGAGAGGCAAACCCTCCAGATAATAAAACCTCCTCATTTTAATAACTGGAAGGAGTTGAGAAACCAACTTAACCCAGCCACGAATAGCATGGTTGCCATCCATCCATTCCTGCTACACACTCTGCTTGGCAGCAACCAGCTGCCTAACCCCAGGGACAGCCTCATCTGACACTGATCAGACGTGGGGCTCTGAAAACCAGCCAAAGAATTATCTTGCACAGGGAAACACATAAGGCATATGCAGAGAACTGGAATGGGGAGGTGGGAAAAAGGATAGGGAAGGGTTAGGCCATAATACAGAGGAGGTCTTGGATGGTGAGAGGGAAAAATGCTTCTGGATGTATGGGAAAGAGATATTGCAGTAGCAGTGCTCCCACATGAGGCTATCACAAGCCTCATTTATAAAAGCTGCTTATTAGTTCAAGCTGTAGAGATTCATAACCTTGTGCTGGAGGGGCTCCAGTCTACATTCATATATCTTTAAACATATAATGATCTTAATTAGGTAGGATAAGGCATGTAACTTAAGGTCTAGCATTAAATTAGGACACAATGTATTTTCTAGTTTATTCTCTTAATTAAAAATACATATTAATTCTATGAACTGAAGTACCTTACAGGATCCATGTAGGCCATTTTTCATGAGAAGATAGAACAGCAGATTTCAATTACTTCTTTCAAATTTGGCTGCAAATTGCATGGGCCCAAAACCCAAAGAAGTCTTGCTACAGCATATTTCTGAGAGCTAATTTCCCAGTGGTTCTAGCACCAATTCACTGGTGGATATGAAAATGAACTTTATGTCAACTTTACCTAACATTTCCTTTTAGTGAGACATTTACATTCTAGCAGACACAATGTGCAGTGCTGGGATATATTTACAAGCTCTTCTGGATAAAGGATTTGTTTTAGTAGGATCATCTAAGTATGTCTTTTCTTAACTTAAGATGAAGTGTAGGCACTGAAACATACCACATTTTAGAAAATGAGATTAACATAAGACAGGAAGAATAAGATTATATAAATACAGAAGAAAAATCTTTTATACCCCACTTTGTCTGTAAAGAAAGTAAACGAAGTCCACATTTTCAAGCTTTGTTATCATTTAATTTTCTGCTTTATCTTCATAGAATCAGCTGAATTTCACAGAGTGTAAATTTGTATCCACTATTCCAGAGAAAATCTAATTAGACATTAGACAGAGTCACAAAGTATAGATAGACCAATATCTAAAGGAAATTTGCATTATACTGATAAAATCCACAGTAATTAAAAACTCCTTTATATTAATGCCCTATATGAAATGAAATATTTTTCATTCTGGAATAGGATGGGTTGTAGTTATTGATTACTGAAAAAGTCAGTCATTATTTGCATGCTTGCAAATGACCTGGCAAGAAGTAGTATTATATCACCAAAGAACAACAACAAAAAAGCTAGTCAGTAGTTTTCCATGAAATTTGTATTAAATTTTGTTCACAACAACTCCTTTCAAAGTCATTCCAAAAGTAATTTTTTCTTTTAAATGAACATCTATGTATCCTAAACAGTGCCTTGGTGGTTTCTTTTTCAAAAGCCACAGTCAATTTTAGTAGCATATTTAATAAGCTAAGATAATGGAGGGAGATGCTGAAGTACACTCTTCATCAAAGCTTGCAGTGCCTGATGTACCCTGCCCACCACCACACAAACGCTAATGAATGCTTTTAATATTTAGTCTCCATCTCTTTTTAGTGTTTCACTTCAAAGAAGTCCTGCATCAATACATAAGTGTTTTACTGTCTTTTAATGCTGCCAAGCTAGCTGAAACCTTTTTTGAAGACTATTCCCCAATCTCTCCTATCTAGGAAATGTACTGTGAACATTTCTCTTTGGAAAGCTTTCCCCTCTGCTTATCGCTGCAGACACTGTAATGTACAACCACTTACTATTCTAAGAAATAAAGGTGCTTCTGCAGTTGTGACTTCCAACCTAATCAAATCAAATCAAAGCAGGTCCCCAGCCAGTAGACAGATTCTTCCCACACGGTCCCCAGAGAGCCCTGTGACATGTAAATCACTTGACACTTTCCAGGAGGATGCTGCTCTGTGCTCCAAGCCTGCAGCACACCATTCCTGATTACTACTTCCGCACTTAGACACAGACAACGAGCTTATTTATACTGACACTTTTAAACCAGCTATTTCTCCCACTATAAAAAGTCATTTCTGTGAACGACTGCTGCACCAGGAAAGAGGGCAGACTGAGAATGGAGAACACCCTGTTCTCTACAGAATCACTTTTATTTTAAATCATGCAGATGGGGTACAAGATACGAAGCCCTCTCAGTAGAGAATGGTAAAATATATATACACAGAGATGTGCTGCACCTAAATGCATGTAAAGGGATCAGAGGATCAGAGATGTATAAAAAGCATTTCATAATACTAAAATACAATAAAACATCTTGCTTAAGAAAATGTGAATTTAAATATAGAGGAACAAATTAAACATATATTTTATAATTAAACAATCAGAATATAACATCTTGATTAAGTAAATTTGGATGACAGATAGTGGCTTTAGCAGTTAATTAATCTACACTTTTAATTCCAGTATCTCCTAATTTACAAAAAGTCTTTCAAGAAAGCTGTCAAGAAATCCCAAAAGAATTTTACTACAGAGAGAAAGTGTAAGCTGTGAAATGAGTCTGATGTATTGCACAGATGCTGATTATACATGGTAATAAAATTGACAGCTCTTCTTTGCATTTTCCCCATCTGCTTTTAAAGTAAATGGCAAAAACAGCTGTCAAAAAAACCAAAAAATAGATTTCAGTGATGGGATTGAGTACAGCTCCTGAATCTGAAGAACTGCAATACACAGCCAACCCATCTCTCATCACATGCAACATCTGCCAGATTTTGGGATTTCTTTTTTTGTTTGTTTTTAAAATAAGGAAACAGTAATGATCTCCCTTGCTAGGGGAATCCTTGAGGCTATTAAACAAAGTACCTTTTTTGTCTCTCCATAACTGCACCTCTAGAGTGCTTAAATCCACTAAATGTCACTTCTAGCCTTAGCAGCAGAAGAATTCTGTTGAAAGCTGTGATATCATCCACATCTAACAAAACAAAAGATGTATTTTGAATGACTAAATTACTTGCATTTCTTACTTTCAGGCTCTAAGTATGTATATTAATAAATCTGTTTGACAGTTTTCTAAATATTTGTATATAAAGAATCACTGTCAATGTTGCCCTAAAGCTTGCCAAACTGTTAACATCCAGTCTAATTGTTCTATCAAATATTTCCTCAGGGGATTGGTTTTAAATGACAGATGACTCCTTAGTCTGCATTACATCAAGAAAGTAACAAGAATTGCAATTCAAAAGCTATTAAACAATTCATCACATTTATTCAAAAGCAAGTCTCAAACCTGCATTTCATTACAGAAAGGGCCATCTCATGCTCTGAACTCTAGAGCATCACTAATGATGATGGGCTTGACATTCCTCCATTGTTACAGGTTCAGATTGCAGCAAAATACGCCACTTGTTAAATAATTATTTGCTTAGTACTTTGGCTTCTGTCAGTGTGGCTCCAGTGCAATTAGCCTGAGTCACCCAGAGTCAAGTTAATCTCTCTAATTAGCCCATTTTTGATGAGAGTTCTTACACTACCACAACTAGTCAAGCTGTTCAGATAAGTGTTTTAAATTCATAAAAAAATAGATACAATCCTGCTGCACTCTTGGTTCATCAGAATCAGGGATCTGCCCAGCTCTTGTAAAAGTGCAGAAACACTACCTTGAAAATCTCCCCATTGTGAGACCAACAGGGTGGCAGCAGTCCTCACTACCTGCTAAATAATATGTAGTCTTACACTATAAATTTGCCACAAAACTAAAAAAGCTTTTAGACTCTGTGGTTGCTTACTTTACTATGTATTTAAAAATTTAATTGATGAAGAAACATTTGAATTATGACAAAACACAAAATACTGAAAAGTCAGTATCCGTAGTTTCTTTTTAAATTACTTCACTCACATAATTGCTGAGGAAAAGTAATCAGCAGTGAAGAGCCATGTGTGAAAATAAAATCTAAGATTAACAACACCTTTGGAGTATGGCACAGCTGTCAGAAATCTGCAAGGGTTTTTCTGGAAAAGCGACATGGGCCTTCTCCAGGTTCCCTTCGTGCTGTATAAAGTATTCATTTATTCCAAGCTGGAGTTATTTTCTTTCCCTTGGCAGCATCAAAGAGGTCCATCAAGGTACCTCTTCTACTTAACACCCACGAGAAAATTGCACAAAACCCCGAGAGGTGGAATGGTGCTCATGCTGGCCAGTACCTACTGCTCGTTTCTGGAAACCAGCACTGCTCCCATATGTTTCTTGTCTGGTTATTTTTTTCTGTGTCTCTATGTTCTCTTGACTCCTGAAATGATCCTGTTGTCTGAATTTAATTAGTTTTCAAGATAGGACACAAGGGCATGAAGAAAGCCAAAGACGTGAACAATGGCAGAACAGAACACAGGCTAATAAAGAACAGATTAGATGTTATACGTACAAAAACATCTGACAACTCAAATGAAAAAGATGGGTTTTTGTTTTCCAAAAAGCACAGAGCCACAAGATTTACAGTAATTTTCAGATTAGGAAGACATTTGAGTAAGAGCATGACAAATCATTTCTCTTGTGTGTGTTAAGCAGGCAGGATTAGCTATCCAAGCAGCAAAATCATCTATTTTTGAAGCAGTTAAATGGAATATGGTTTAAGTTTTGACCAAGAAATATTAAGGTAGGAATACCAAAGATAACTTACAGGCAATTCAGGAAAATCTACATTGGTAAATTAAATATATGAAGGTGAAGAAGTTAATACCTCAACACACTTCTTTAGCTCATTTTAATTTGTTTCACATTTATTCAATACACTGCCTTATGGATAATGCATTTTTTGTTATTTACATGTATTTATTGTGTGTTTATATGCATATATCATATAAAAGATGTTTAAATTTTAGCAAATTTCTAAATTTTTGATTAAGCACACAAAATTGTTGTTTTATATTGCAGTGGGGATAAACACTGCTTTAATTAAGAAATAATGACTCTCCCAAGACCACAGAAAAGCACAGCAAAAGGACTGCATGGTTGACACAGAGATGAAGAGCCTAGACAGAGGTCAGCGAGTGGCAAATCTTAAAACCCATCTAGGAAAATCATAATACAGTATCATGTATATTTGCATGCAAAGATTTTCAATGTTCATGGCCTTATTTGCAATATTTAGCCAATGAAACAGGGCCAGGGACTTTTTTTAAATTAGGTGCTGCAGAACATTGAAAACTTTAGTTGCAGTGTATATTGATACTAAAATGTTATTTTCAAGTCAGCTATTTTGCATCAGATATTTCCGTTCCATTAGGAACCTTTTTGGTCCTCCTCCATAGGTAAAACCTCCTCTTAGGAATTCTCGTGAATAAGCATGTAAGCAATACATTATAATTAATAATATTGTATCTGAAGACTATGTACTATTATTATTTGATATAAGCATTTGGACATAAAAATGCATTAAATTTTAGTCAAAACAGAAACAAAAGCTCTAGATTTCACTGAAAATTCACTATGCCTCTATGGTCACAGTACTCAAATAAAACTCCTCATGTATGCAAAGCACTTCCCCTGTGTCTGCAGTGTGATCAGATCACTTTATCTTGGTTAAGTCCATCTGTCAAAATCAGTTCTGTCAGATCTCGTTTCCTTTCCCCTCTTTTCCTCTTCTTTTTCTTCTTTCTTTCCTTTCACTTCCTTTTTTCTCCCTTCTCCTTTAATATAATCTGAATGTTACTGCAAGAAGCAATCTCAGGAGCTTTTAATCCTGCTTAATTTCAAACACAGCTCACAAAGATGTAGTTGAGTGCTTGGCATAACACACAATCATTAATCAACAGTTAAGAAAACACAGTGTAACAAAGAATGAGATGGGAAGATGAAAACATGAAGAAAAATAGCCAGAAATCAGGATGGTAAGACAAGACTGAGGAAAAATTTAAGAAACTAATGGAAAATGTAAATAATGTTGTCATGAAACAAATATACAGTTTCTACTTTTGGCACTCAAACATTATAAAGCTCCATTCACATGAAACAAAAACCTTTTTCTGAAGGCCATAGTAATAAGGAGACAGGGGCTTTTCAGTGCACTGGATTGCAAAGGTGAGCTGTAAAATTCCTGACTCTTATATATTTTTTCATTTCACATAGTATGTGGTTTAGGGTCTTTTCAGCCTGTTACAAAGATTAGAATTATCTATACAACTGTTCCTTATTTAACAGTGGCAATCCTCCAGTCATCCTTTTCTCCAGTGAACCTGCCTCCTCCCCAAAATGCCATTGTAGTGACTGCTATCCTTTGGAGAAAGAAGAATTTAATTAAGTCCTTCCTTTGATTAATATTTTTTAATATAAAAAAGTGAACGAACAACCAATTTAATTCTGTGCTCTTTTCTTTTAAATAATCATCATTTGTACAAATTTATGGTCATCAGTGCAGGTACTCCTTCCCCCGCTTCCCCCTCCACCACCCTTTAGAAGCACTTATTGCAGTTCTATTTATTTTCATTTATGTATAATAGTACAATAAGGAAAGAAGCTTTAGAACCACTTTGACAGGTTCAGGCCATGGAAGAGAAAAGAAAATCAGAAGAATGTAAGAGCAGCATTTCCATGAAGGTAGGTCTAGCTCATTAATGGCTTTTTGGCCTCTTTTGAAATAAGGGCCTGTCACACCACTCTGGGATGAGGAACCAGTACAATTAATACAATTGCTGCTGGGTTGCTATTTGTAGGGTTTCTCACAGTCTGTTTGAACATGTGCCAAAAAAAAGGTCTCTATTGGAAGGGAACCAGAATTACTTCTGCCGATCATTCTCAAAGAATTTTCAGAAGGTGAATCCTGAAATTAAACCAAGCAAAAAGAGATTAACAGTGATGAAAAACTAAAATGTGGAAGGAATGCCGGCATAGAGGCTGCTAAATGCAACTGCCATTAGAAAGGCTATAATTTCTAGCAACAATTAAAGTAATAGTTTTGAACCTTAATGACATTTAATGCCTTTAATACATGAACTGCATGACAAAGGAGGAAAGCACTAGGTGTGTGAGGCCACTTAAGTTGGGTAAGTGTAACAGATTGAACATGCCAATGAAAGAGCATCTCCTAAAATATTCTGCAAAAGGAGAGAGGTTTAAAAAAAAATCTAAACCAACTCAAATTATGATGTTTGGGATGAATTAATGTATAATGTACCATGCTTTGCTTAAGTCGATGAAAAAAGGCTAAATTAAGGTATACTAAATAACAAAAGTTGAAAGAGCATTTATATTATTTATGGGCACTGTATTTTGCCTCACAATGTTATAATACAGACATTAAAATAAACAGGTCTATGGGAAATTTTTTAAGTTCCCAAAATGTTTCCTGCAGGTTACTCACAGTATGAAATCTACTAATTTGAACCAGAGGCAGAGGTATATCTGTGCACCCTTTTAATTTTTGTGCTTTCTGTAGAATTTATAGGTGCACTAAAACTGGAGGAATTTTGGTACTCAACAAATTTTTTTTAATACACATGGAATATTAATTGCTTATTTATCAAATATTATCACATCGATTGGATAAATCCTGAAAAGAAAAGTTTAGGTATTCTCATTTGGCTATCTGTGAGTTTAGATAATGAAGTGGGGATTAATTCTGGAGTAAGTATGTAACTGGTACAGATACAATTGTACTAAGTCAATGCAGATTAAAAATTACATTTACTGAGATGCTGAATACTTAATTTTGCTCCAAACTTTATCAAACAGAAGGGAAAAATAGAGGACGCTATAGATTTTATTCTCCTTCCATTTTCACTGGCAGATACTTGGAGATAAGCAGTCCTGTTTCTGAAGGCATCTTCCCAAGAGGCACTTGGCAGACAATGCACTGCCTGCTGACTGCCTTGGTGCAGCAGGAATTGCTGCTTTCAGCCAACTGACTGAGACAATTGAGAAGTCAGACAGAGAGTACGACAAAATCAGCTCAGCAGCACCCTGACAGTCACCAGGAAATCCAACTACACTGGAATGAAACAGCATTTTGGCAACTGGCTCTGCCTCCTCCTGCTCCCCCATCACAGAACGCCTGCTCTTTCCTCAACCCCTTCAGCATCCAGTGCTCACTCTTTTTCTCAGTGGTTTAGGCTCCTACTCCAAACTCAGAGAGGCTGCAGTGCAGTGCAAGCACATCTTCTCCTTGCCAGCTCTGCTACAGAGGCACTAGCATCAGCCTGAGAGGACAGCTCCTAATGTCCTAAAACAGCATTCCAAGCCAGTAGAGCTATCATGGCAGTGTAAAGCCACAACACCAGCATTAGACTAAACAGAAAGTCTTCTCTTGTACTTTTCCACAGAGAGCTAACTCAGAGCTTCAACATGTAAAATTTTACTCAATGGAAACTGCCAATGTATAATACTTAAGAAATTCAATATTCCATTTACAGGGTTCTTTTTTAAACACCCTATTTAGATACAAGTTAATTTATCAAGCCGCTAGGGGAAAAAAACCCATGCAATTGTCAACATGGAATATACACTTTAAACCTGTGATTTCACTATATTTATCAGAAGGATGGAGGAAGCACCATTATTAATACTGTTTGGTTTTATACAAGATTGTCCCAAACAGACTGACAAGGCAATGAATTCAAAGTATTCCTGTGCAGAAACAGATCAAGATTTATTTTTTTCCAACAAAGTTAAGAAATCAATGTTTCATAGGATACTGAGGAGTTGATTGAGGTCAAAGTTTCCACAGAGAGAAAGAGCAGCAAAAATGAACAGAGAACTTGGCAAAATATCACAAATCCATAAGCATGTCCTGCAGATGAACTTCAAAAGAAACTCATTGAAAAAAAAAAAGGAACTATAGATCTTTAAAAAGTAAATATGGATTACATTCCTATTAAAAATAACCTGCTGTCCATATAAGAACAAATAAGTAAGAGGCAGAAATGGGTGGAAAAACAAAATCTCACAAAAATGAGTTGTCAGATTTTAAACTCCTCTATAAAGGAGGGCTGTCAATAAACTTTAATGTCAGCCTCACAGGAAAACATTATTTATATGAGATACAATAAAGAAAAGACAAAAGGACACAAAGATGCAAGCACCAGAGGTGGTTTTGTACCATGAAGTTGGCTGAAGCACAGTATGGCAGGCTGGTGGTACTCAGCACTGGATTCCTCAAATGCAGCTCATAAACAGGGGACAGAGGACAGACAAACATGCTCGAGTAAGGGAATATGAAAGTATTGTGGATTTTTCTAATGTTCCCATCAATAAAGTAGGAAATATTCAAATGAAAATGCAGAAAAAGATTGGCAAAAAAGGAAAGGAACTGAAAAGATTGGACAATATCTGGCACAGGTAAATTAGAAGTTTAAAGTTAATTTTCTTGCAGTGTGCACAGGAATCTGGTAGTATTATAAAGATGAGTGAATAAATAATAATTTGGCTGTTAAAGCCCGTACATCCTTCAGAAAACAACAGGGAGCCAGCACATTTCTCCTTCCCCCTCTTGCTGAGGACTGGGGAGCTCCTGCCAAAGCCTGTGCTTGGAAGGGTGCTGAAGGTGACGCAGCCGCGTGCGGGGACTGCGCCGCGCCGGCGGGAACGCAGCGCTCACTGCACCCTCTGCCTCGTGCTCCCCAGCTCCCCAGCACGCCTGACAATGACAGCACGGGCTCATCTCTTCAAGTGTTTACTGTCAGCTACCATCCTGGCACGCTGACAACATTGCCGCCTAAGAAATCAGTGAAAAACAGCTTATTTTGTGGGATACAATCGCTCCTTTCAATCTAATCTCAAGGGGTTGCTATAAGCAACAGACTTCTTTAAAAATGAAGCTTTAAAACACTTATTGTATGATAACAATACTGGAATGTCACAATCTTCCTGCAAGTTAAATTTAGTTAAAAGCAGAGAGGACTGAAGTCTTTCACAGACCAGCTTTGAAATGTGACATACAACCTGATTCAATGTTAGAAATGGATGTGATAATAGGATTACATTTACCAACTTCTTGTTCCTGACAAAATCATAACAGCTAAAAAAGGGACCTAGGACTCTGCAGGGCTAGTTCAAGTTAAAACATGGTGCAACGTGTACTGGTAGTTCAATAACACAAGCGATTAATTAGTAAGTTGCAAAAGGCAGATGAAAAAAACCCCTGAAATTCTGTTAATAAAAACCTGTTGATTCACTGTCATCTGAAATATTGTATTCAACTCTGGTCATTGAAGATGAAAAAAGTTACAAAACAAGTAATTCAGAGAAATAAGATGAGATTAGTTAAGATGTGGAAGGTTTTGTCATCCAAAAAATATTGAATGGAGTTGAAACACTATTTCAGAGAAGAGACAAATGAAGATGGTGTGCAAAATAGAAGGTGACAGGGAAATTATGTATGTGACTGCATTTTCCTTCCCTATATAAAGTCAAAGAAACATTAATGAAACTTTAAAAAACTGTATTTTAAACTGGAAGAGTTTGAGCACAACTCCCGCCCCCAAAATTTATTATCTTAACATGAAGATGTAAACCTAGGGTTTAAAGCAGATTGGATATTTAAAAGAAAAGTCCTTTTTCCCTGAAAGCTTTTTGTCAAGTTTTAGAGCAACTCCAACACTTATTGGGAGAAAGAAAATATTTGCGCTACTGGTATTTTATTTCTGAAGTTGTAAATTTCTGATTCCAGAATATTCTTTAGGGACAACTGATGTGAGCCACTGGCCAGGGTGGAATGCTGGTTTGATTCAGTCTCAGACTTCCCTCACATCTTTATTGGTAAAACCTTTTTAACTCCATAAACCACTCATTTTCCAACCTTTTCTCTCTCTCATTCTCTGATACTATGAAGCTAAATACACCTCCCATCCATGAGAATCATAAGACAACTATCACTGTTTTCTTCACATTAAAGCAGTAAGTATAGCATAAAGCTTTCTCCATTTAACCAGCAAAATGTGTTTGTCAAAACTTGCACTCCTCTTCAACATATTGACAAGGAAGCAGAAACAATCCTGTGATTCTCAGTAAATACATGATCCTTTACTCTAATTCCTCCTCTCAGTTTATCCCTCAATCTCAGAGCATTTCCTTCCTTCCTTGCTGCCTTCCTTCCTGCCTGCCTTAATTTCTCTCCTTACCTTCCAGTCAAAAGAAAAGTGTTATTCTCTCTATGGTAAGTCAGCCTACCAACAGATCAAATTGTATCTTGTACCGTATTCTTCTGAGTAACTCAAAAACTATCACTGAAGTTCAGTTCTATCACCACACTAACATTCATTGGTGTGTATCTGTTTAATAAAATATGATTACTAAAATCTGATTTTCTAATGTTCTATCTCCTCTAACACCTCCTGAGCAAAATATTGTGATCTGCATTTTACTTAGCCAGAACCTACTAACTAGATACAATAGACAGATAACAGTATGAACTATATACACTGTGCATATGTATATAAGAACACATATATCCTTATATATTCATGGATTATAGATCTCAGAATGAGAAAAAAACCTCACTCTGGAAACTGAATAATGTCCAGCCTAGCAGGAAACATTGAGCATCAGTTTGCAATCTGTTAAATGCTTAGACAAATACTGAAGGTGTTTTTCCATGGTTACTTTTACTCTCCAGGACAATAAACTAATGAAGAACATATCACTCCATGCTTAAAACTCAAGAGCATTTCTTACATATCTAAGAAAAATATAGTGGAAACCTCAGTGTCTGTAATCCAGTGGTTAGCACGAGAAATATAGTGAGGAATATTTGACATGTACTCCCTACTTCTTTCTTGCAATATTTTTCCTCTATGCACACAGATGCACTTATGCAAGTAAGAACTTTGGTATACAGCTCATTAAATAAAGAATACTGTTCTGTGCAGCCTTCATGGCCACTGTGAATGGATTTTATGAAAGAGTCACTTTATTTGCAAGCAGATAGATTTTTCTGAGAGTGGTGAAAGGTAGAAGTGTTTGTATTATACAGTGGAATGACTGTATTGGATCATGTGGGGTCAGCCAGGTTACTATTAACAACAGTAATTATGAACTAACAGATGTGATTATTATTCACATCCTAAGAAGATGGTAGTTCCAACCTCGTAATGTTCAAAACCACAGGTCAGATATCAACAAGCCAATTAAAACCTCATTGTGAAACCCTAGTTTTAAACATTCAAGACCCTCTTATATCATCAAACTACTGACATTCTTTTTATTCTGAATATTTTCTCCAACTCATTTAATTCTAGTTACACCTCACTTACCAGGTTATCATCACAGCTACTTTCCCACTATTTCCCTGAAGGGAACTCATTCCAAAACACTGCCCCTGCTGATCCCAGAAACAAAGACGTTCATGTTGCTGTGCCCCTGCCCATCTTGTCAGCAAGCTCACCTTTGCTTTTGCTGCTCACCTGCACAGGTGACAATGCAGCAGTAACTTTCCTCCTGTGCCCACACAACCCCTCAGCCACGCTGCTTTTGGAGCCTGTGTGCCCTACAGCACCCTGGCTATGACTCTGCTCCACAGCCAGGACAGGGTGGTACTTTTTGTATGACACGTCATGGGACACTGCCAAGTTCATGTTCTTCTGTACAAGGGTAGGTGCTGTTAACATAATGACTACATTTTACTCTTGCCTTCTCAGATCACCCTCTGAGGATACTGCTTGAAGCAGAACCCTTTTTATTGGTGACATGGATTGCTGATCTTTCATGGTAAGATACAGCTCCCTAGTAGGAAATCTAATGAATAAAGTGAGTGAAGGTGAGTGGGACAGTTTAACCCCAACTGGCAACTAAACCTCACAAAGCTGCTCACTCACTGCCCTCACAATAGGATAGGGGAGAGAATCAGAAGGTTAAAACTGCAAAAACTCATGGGCTAAGACAAAGACAGCTTAACAGGTAAAGCAAAAGCTGCATGCAAAAAAGCAAAGCACAGAATTCATTCACCACTTCCCAAGGGCAGGCAGGTGTTCAGTCATCTCCAGGAGATCAGGGCTCTGTCACATGTAACAGCAACTTGGGAAGACAAACACCGTCACTCTGAACCTCTCCCCACTCTTGTCCCTCCCCCAGCTGTATATGCTGAGCATGGTGCCACATGGTACAGAACATCCCTTAGGTCAGTTTGGGGTCAGCTGTCCCAGCTGTGTCCCCTCCCAACCCATTTTGCTCCCCAGCCTCCTCTGGTAAAGTTGGGTGAGGAGCAGAAAAGGCCTTGGTTCTGTGTAAGCACCACTCAGCAGTACCAAAAATATTTCAATCCACACTATTTTCAAATCCAAACCATGGCCTCATACTGGCTACCATGAAGAAAACTAATCCTACCTCAGACAAAACCAGCACAGAAAACGACCCTGAAGGCAACAGGCAGTGAGTCTGCAGTGAAAAGCCATTTGCTTGTACAAGAGCAAGGATTCCCCAATCTTTTTTAACCAATTCAGAATGCAGTTTACTCATGAAATATGAGTAGCACATACAAAAATAAATCATGAGATAGCATAAAGGTCTTAAGTGCTTTCATACACCTGCATATTCATTTTTCTATCTGAGGGTGAAGGTATATACCAAAATTCCTACCCTATATAATGCATTGATTTATGCAAATAACAAAAATTAATACACAGGAAAAAATGTTTTCTGTAAGTTAATGGAAAAAGAGTCAGATCACGCACATTTCAGTGATGGTTTCTGGAAGGTTTGTTGGGATCTCAGTAAGGCCTTTCCCACGGCAGTCCACGATGTTGTTACTGCAGGTGCAGGCAGTGGGGCAGTGCAAGACACTGCAGGATGGAGCCATGAAGGACTGGTGACCTGCAAAGGGAAGCACAACATTTTACACTTACTTGAAAAATTTAAGGCAGAACTTCTAAAATAAGCATTGTAGCATGTCAGTACTTTCAAACTGCATTTATTTAAACACACAGTTAGTGTTAACCTAGAGAGGTGAAAGACAAAGGCTCAACTATTGTGACAGCACTACATAATTTTTCAACTTCTTCAGCAACAGCCACTCAAAATTATCTCATTTAAGAAGACTTAAGTGATCCATTTTTCAGATATATTTTATTTCTTGCATGCTATTAAAAACTAATTACTGATTTATTTAGTTTTCAGAATGCTGTATAGTATTAAAAAAGCCATGTCAAGAGAAATAAATAAACTTTGCTATGAGACTGATTGTGACCTGCCAGTTTTGCTCTGTTCTGCAAATAGTTATTTGAAAATGGTCCTTCAGTTATGTATTGTTTATAGACAAATTTTTGAGGTTTTATTCATTTCATGACATTTTCATTCAGTCACACAAAAATACATAAAAGTTTTGACTTCACATCTCTCACTCTGTTTTAGCTCAGCAAACTTCTTCCTCCCACAATCTGCCACTCTTTCTAACTCAGGTAGCTAGTTTACATGAGCTCCCCCCTGATTTCTTAGTGTTGTATATTAAAGTCAAAATTTTTAATTGCATTTGAACTTAATCATTTCATATTTAGGTATGTTTTAGAAACTAAAAACCTTATTATATTTTCCTGCAAATAGATAGATGGCACATTCTACAATACATTAATGCACTCATTCTTCTATAAATTTAGTGATGCAGTACAGTTGTTTTGTAATGATACAGAAAGACAAAGGGATGAGAAAAGCATGATATCCTTTCCTTTCTTTTTTCATTAAGTTAGAAAAATCTAGAGACTGTTTTGATATTCTCAAGGAAAAAGATAAACAACCTCTTGACTAAGAAACCATACTTCAATATCTTTCTCGCAATATTTAATGTCATTTATTAATATAGGAAGGGTACACTGACAATGTAAGTTGTAGCCAGTGCTGTTCCTACTTAAAACTTCATATAACAACTTTCCAAGTTCTAAATTGCTCAAAAGATTTTGGGACGAGGTTGGATGGGGCTTTGAGCAATTTATGTGGTGGAAGGTGTCCCTGTCCCATGGCAAGAGAATTGGAAGATGATCTTTAAAGTCTCTTCCAAGCCAAACCATTCTATGACTCTATGAGACAGAATTTTACAATATAATAAATGAATTTCACATTCATGTTTTTGTTAGGAAAGTACAAACAATAATCAAATCTAATAACACACACTATTCTTTTTATACGACCAGTATAAAACTGTTGCACCTACCTTTATTAAACAAAAATACAGTGATTCAGAGAGAAAACATGGTTATTCCCCTTGCTAATAATCAGCATTACAATCATCAAGTTATAAAACTGTTGTTGACACCCAGGCTCTGCAGCCATAACAGTTACATGTAAGATATATGAAATGATCTTATTAGGAGCCCTTTTAAATGTACATAAAGGTACAATTAGTGGCAAGAATACTGTTAGCATTTGCCATGTGAAGATGGCAGTGCCTTACGCTTCAATGTCAGAGGCTATTTAATAAGGACAGAACATTGTGCTCTTCATAAAACTCTTCTAGAAACAGGGCTCTGTGCAAATTTTGGCATATATGGCAATAGGTTTCTGGAGTTTTGCAGAAAATCAACCGGTAGGAGAAACCCTGCTGAACCACTGAAAAGACAGCAATATTGCATCTGGTTTTTAATGCTCTTGGCAAAACTCGAAACAGTAGACAAAATTTACAGAAAATTTTCAATCTGAGTGTAAAAATATTTAAATAAGAAAGATAAACTTGCCTTCTTCCTCATCTAGAAGATACAAATAAAGGAAAAAAATTAAATAGAGAAAATGTGATTAGTAATGAACTGTTAGTCATTTCATTATTTCACATCAAAAAATAACCTTATGCATTAAGGCATAACAATAAAAATTCAGAAAGCTACTTAGGGATTCAGAGTAATATTTAAAAGTCAGAAAATAACAAGTATATACATGAAAAGTTTTTTTTTTTTTAATTTCCTTATTACTGATGGGTTTATGTTCTCAATCAGTACACCTTTTACTTCATTTACTGAATCTCTACCCCACTATTAAAGTTTAGAAGGATATAAAATCTACATGAACACAATTTTTACACAAAATTTGCAAGGACGCGAGCACCGCCACAAACACGGGCAGAAGCGATCGGGTTTTCCTCAATTAGCCTTCATGCAGGAGCTAACTCAGGTGGGCATGCAGCAGCAGCAGCGAGCCCCGGGGCGCGGGCAGGGGTGGCAGGCAGCAGGGCCCGGCCAGCGCGCTCCTCTTACCGCTGCAGACAAACTCCCTCTTCTGCACCTCGGCCACGTTGTGCCCGCGGAGGTGCGAGGGCGCGGCGCACTGCGTGTAGAGCCCGACGCGCGGGCGCTGCCGCAGCCAGTCCGACAGCCAGGCCAGGTGGCAGTCGCAGAACAGGTTGTTGGAGTGCAGGCGGCTGCAGGGAACGAGACACCCCAACACCCCCAGTTAGCGAGAACAAACAGGAGAGCAGCCGGATCGCCCAGCCCTCCCTTCAGCAAGCGACTGTGCCGATTTATTAACAAAACCGTTCACGAGGAACTTTTTATGTCTTTCGCTGAATGTCTTGGAGTTACAAGCTAAAAACCAAAACTACACAAGCAGCAAAATTACTTTTTATTTGTGGTCTAATTAACTGGAAGAAAAAAGAGGGCTTCCTAATAAATTAACTTTTCTGTAGTTTCCTGTTTCTCATCTAAAGGAAAGAAGTAAATATACAAAAGCTTGAAAGATGACATGGGACTCTTTAGTCCAGATCTCTATAAATAGTGAATAAGACAAAAAGTATCTCAAGAAAACTGCCCTAGAAAAATATCTAATGCCAGAAATAAAGGGTTAATAAAAGATTTTGTTTCCAATTAAATATATCTGTAAGTCTGGCCATTATTAGTCTCTATAGAAACAGCCTGAAAAATCCCTTTAACAGGTCATACTCATTTTCTGCTGAACAAGATAGAGTAATAACTCAATATAAAGCACCTTCTTTTACATCTCCTTTCTGATTTCCTCTCTAGTTGTTTAATAGCAGAAAGTGGGATTAGCTGCTTTTGGCTGCTAGGGATCTACATTTTAAGCAATGCCTGAAATTAATTAAAAGACGAAATGGAAACAAGTGATGGAATTAAGAAAGTTGTCTCTTTGTTGGTGTGGTCTGACATAAGACCATGGCTCCTTGCCAAGTGGCAAAAAAGCACTTTGCCATTGATAAAATACCAGACGAATGTATTCACTAAATTAGGTAAATTACTCTTCTCTGGCTTTTACATTTTCTTAAACTACTGAAAGGGACGCCCACAGCTATAAATCAAATCATTACTCATAATCGTCCATAACAGGATCATGCCATTTTGGTACTTTTTAGCTGATGTGCTCAATCCTAACTAAATAACTGGAAAGGAAGTGCAGGAAATTCAGGACGTAGACAAAGAGCATAACTAATCCATTAGAAGATAAATCTGCAAATCAACAAAATAAACTAAAATATTAACCAACACTTTTCGCCCCCAATAAACGACTAGAAATTAAAGGCAATATATTTTTCTGTACTAATTCTTGGGTAGGTGCTTTGCAAATACAGCTCACAATACAGCACACCATTCAGTGTGATTTGTGGCCAGCTGTAGGCATGAAGACCATTGCAAATCAGAAGTAATGCCACTGAAATCAATATAGTTATATAGGCATCTTCTGACTGCAAATGGGATGTTACAGCTATAATCCAGGACTCTGTGTGTCCGGTTTATTTTGTTTCTAAAATATATCTTCAGAAATTGTAAATATTGCTGATTTGATTAACTCTACAGTTCAAAACAGAAGCTGTATTTGAAAGTTCAAAAAAAGTACAGATGGTACATTTTCAAGACTCAAGCCTGAAAGAACAGAATGAGATTCTATCATCAAAATCTACCTGAGGTGACCAAAAGCCCATGGTCAGGCCTATTTAAGTACTCTCGTATTTGTCCAAGCAAGAATAGCTGCAATTCTGTCATGAAATCAACAGAACTACTCACCTGTGTGAAGTTTCTTTAGCTACAGGTCATATGTTAACATGTAGGTGAATAGTCCTACTGATTATTCGCCATAGGTGAATAGTCCTACTGATTTCAGAACAGTTGTGCAACTCAACATGGATAAAAGAAACTAGACAGGTTTTTTGTAAAAGTAATTCTTTAACACTAACAGCTACTCTTGAGCTCTGATAGAAAGATCCCATTCATTCTTAATTCCCACTTCACTGGAAAATCTGTTTAAAAGTGAGTCTCTGGACTAAACCTGGTTTTGCCAGTCAACACAATCTAGATTTGTAGTCAGTATAAATATACCAAAACATAATTCCAGCCCATGTGACTTGGATACACAGTCATTTCACCGTGCTTTGTTTCAAAAGCCTGAAGTGTTCCTCTGTCAAAGTCATAACCTCTGAAAATGGGGACCTTATTGTAAATGCTGACACAACTTTAATTATAATAGCACTACCGGATGACGCTATAATTTTATGTTACAAAGAATGTTGGCAAGCCAGTTTAGTTTAATTAGGTCTGCTAGCAGTACAGTAATAAAAGCATAAAGATTTCCCATTTATCACATCTGACAGTCAGTCAAAGAATCTCCAATGTTCCTAAATGAAATGTGACCCATTCAATAGCTCAAAGTAAAACAAATTTTTGACTTTCAAAAACATCAATTTATTTCTCTATATAGCTCTAACATGTAAGAAGAATTCCCCCTGCCCTCACTATTTTTTGGTTAGAAGGTGAAGCTTTTCTTTGACTGAATACAGCACTATGGAAATCCCATTTGGGAAGAGGCCATGAAACTGATTTTTTGACTTATTAATTTCATATCCTAAAAAATTTGATGGAAAAGGATCCAACTTCTTTTTTGTCTCCTGAGCCCCAGGTGTAGCTTTGGGGTCACTTGTTAGGTTTACCTTTCAGAATTAGCTTACACAGACACACACGCACAGACTTCACGCTTGTCAACCTCATGAGACATCAATAATTTTTATTTGAGCTTGTGTTTGCTTTGCCTGTACATGTATTTATAGATCCCTGACAAAACTTAATAGGGGTAAAAATAAAATACAGGACTGATAAAAATGGCAGCCAGTTTCAGTGGGACTACTCACAATGTTCTGAGTTTGGGCATATGGTTGAAACTTGCCACGGATAGTCGAGTGATGTTGTTATTGTTGAGAGTGCTGCAAAGCCAAGAAGAAGCATATTAACATCTTAAGAGTTTTGTCACATTTAAAAAAGGCACAGCCAATGAAAGCCATGTGTACTGTTTTTAGGGATGGGTACCAGGAAAAAATGCCCTGCTTTTAGTTATACTTTTTCTCCCTGTTGAATCCCCAACAAAACACCATGGTTTTACTATTACCAGTCCTACGTAAGAAATCACAGTAGCCTATAACTCACTCAAAAGGAACTTCCATCAATATTGATAACATCTATGCCATTCAAGCCAAACTCATCCTGAGGTAAAAAACAGTGTCCTCAGAGAAAATGTCTGGGTTCTAGGATACTGATTTCTCTTTTTAGCTGTCTGAGTGCGACAGATGATACAAGAGCTGAATGGTTTTTTTCCAAAAATTTTAGAAAATATTACCTCTGGGCTGTGCCTAGGTTTTTGATGGAATGAGTTACTACAGATGATCCAGAGCTGGATGAACAAGAGGGAAGTTTCCAACATGACAGGAGTCAGAAATAACATTTTAGCAAATTAGTAATTTAAATTTTAGACAAGGTGCTTGGAAAATGAGATAGTAACTAGAAACAAATCTTAGCTAATACTTGGCTACATAGGCCCAATTTACTCAGTACATGTATTTTGTAAAGATTCAGAAACTTTATGAATTAACTTCCAGCTAAATATTGTCTTTAGGCTGCAAATAAAATGCAAACAAGCTTGACTCCAAAAAAAGGAAGTACGCAATAAAATTTACAGATTTGACTTAGAGATTACTCATCTGAGCAGAATGGATAATGAGCTCTACGAAACTAGAACAGTAATAAATAATAACCACTGAAAAAAGCTTTTCTCCCTTTTGAAAGAAAAAGTATTTTCTTTTTTCCTTTGTTTTTTTAAGCACAAACTATAATTTGTACCTATTTTGAACAAATTTTTCAGTACTGTCTGATCTTGAAACACAGAAAGGTAAAATCACAGCAGCCTGACCAGGATCAGGCTTTATAGCTCCACATTAACCAAGCAATTAATTACTGGTGCAATGTGCAGCATTTTACCTTTGTGTGCTTACTCATTCCATGTAGTAAATCTTCCCTTCACTGTGCATCAAGGGATC
Source organism: Prinia subflava (assembly GCF_021018805.1). Taxonomy (NCBI): domain Eukaryota; kingdom Metazoa; phylum Chordata; class Aves; order Passeriformes; family Cisticolidae; genus Prinia; species Prinia subflava. The sequence continues at coordinate 16,346,213 of NC_086253.1, read as the reverse complement.
TCTCCTACGCGTTCTTAGGGATGAAGAGAGATGAATAACAGAAAAAAGGAAAAGATAAAACCAAAACAAAGAAATAGAGGAATTGCACCCCTTTTCAAAACATAACAAAAATAAAACAACAGAAATGGCCAAAGTACTGGGTAAATCCACAAAAGGTGTCCTAATGAATAAATGTCAGTAAATTGTGGCAGAGTTTTTTTTACCATGTCCACATGGTAAATGATGGCTCCCACAGTTCTTCCTGCATAACTTCTTACAAGATTTTAAAATCATATCTTTTCAATGAAGGGAAGGGAAATCAGCCAATATTTCCATAGCTGTTAAGAAAAGGTGAATCTACAAATGTTTTACTTTTCAATTTTGGCTGTTTGATGTTTGCCTTGCTATTTTGTATACATGAGTTATTAATTTATTTTTTCAGGATAAAGAAAATTACATATAGGAATAGATGTAAGGGATACATACAGAATTAAATTATTGTTACAGTTATTTCTCTGTAATGATAAAAAATGCTTAATTTCATTACAGAGGTGTCATTAAAAAAACTTTGCTCAATACTTTTATTTAAGTGTTACATACTATAGCAAAGACTGTGATGACTGATTTTTTCCCATTTTGTAGACACTTTCCCTTTTTTTTAACATGTCAGCACTATACTTTTCCCATAGTCTGTTTCCCAAATATAGCAATTTCCCTTAAAAAAAAAAAAAAAAAAAAAAAAAAAAAAAAAAAAAAAAAGGAAAATTAGCATTTCCCAAAAATTCATGGGAGCAATATTCAGTCTATTTTGTATCTTTGTATCTTTAATATCTTTAACACTAACAGCCTCTAAAATTCTACAATTATTTAGCCAAGATATAAGATTTGATGCTTTGGTAACCAGTTCAAACTATTACTAAACAGGATTACAATCCGCTCAAAAGCTTTACCTCCAGCTTGAAGTTTGAAGAAATATCCACTTTTTCTGCTTAGTTAGAATAATTGACTCCAGATGAAAACACTATGCATAGTCTTATTTAGTACTCAGTGCATATACAGTATGGTCTGATCTACACAGCTTTCATTCTTTAAGCCATATTGTAAAGGAAGCTTAATTAGATACAAAATCTTCAGTAGTGTTTGAAATACTTATCTCAATTTCTTAGAATGTCATGAATCTTTACATAATTTTTTTCACATAATTCAAGACAGCAAACATTTAGTCATGTATTTGAACAATGCTAATAGACTATTTATATTCATTCACAAAAAATTCTGCCTACGTACTTCTCAGCTGACTATTATTTCAGAGGTTTCCTTCCTCTTTTTCCACTCATTGAAATCAATGTATAAATTGTACCCCTGACCTCAGCTGCAGAGATGACCTTTTAAGAACACTAAAATTGCAAGCATTAAAAAATGCAGAAAATTTGATTTTTTAAAATAAACATTTAACCCTTGCACTTGTAAAGAAAGACTCACATTAACCAAAAAAAAAAAAAAAAAAACCAAAAAACCAAACCAAACCAAACCATAATCAGCAGATTAAGCCATCACTGTAAAAAATATTGTCACGTATAAGAGTTCCAAACATAAAAATCTCAGAGAACTTCACATTTACTGACAGGCAACTAATCATCAACTTAACAATTAGATGTAATATTGAACCTACACTATATTTTACATGGCTTTATACCAGAGAGTTAACAATAGATTGCCAAGTAAAAAAATAATATCAAATTTGGCGGCAAGTTTCATTCACTCATAAGTAAAACCAACTAGTGTTTAATATTAAAAAACTTTTACCACCAGCTACTCACATACTCTTTGGTTTCTTAGACATGCAGACACTATCAACTGCCAGAGAAGCTTCTGTTCTTCAGAATATTAAAAAACAACAACAAAACAAAAACCCCAAACACAATAAAATCCATATCCTCACCCTCCTCAACTTGTGATTTATCAAGTGTGATTCAAATTATTGTGAAGTAACTCACTGATATGCAAATTCTTCCACTTCTCTCAATGAAGAAAATCCAAATAAAATGTGTCATTTTGACTGACAGAGCAAATATTTCAGGAATGTGTCCTGTGCCTCAGACTCTTTGAGAACTAAGGCACTTTGCTCATGACAGTAACTATTCTTAGATGATAATTTTGTCACCTTTAACCTCACTGATAGCCACTTGAAGAAAGTGAAAAAAATGCAAAGAAAGTATTGCAATAACAGTCCTCAGTGATACGAAAAAAGATATTTTTCTACAGACACAAATTTATTTATACACATGAAATGTTTTAAAAAGATGCTATTAACATGGACATGGCTAAACATCTTAACATACAGCAGTAGTGTTTGCTAGAAAGTGCCTCTTTGAAAACATCAGATTGTCAAATAGATACAGCGTGTTGTTCTTACACTGAGTCTGAAAGATCAAATTGATGTTAAGTATATAACAAAAGCAATCCTGTTCAGCACATCAACAATAATGGATAATTTACAAAATTAATTGGGTTCATTAATACTGCTGCCCTCCCCCTTTTAAAAATGAAATATATTCTTTTCTTATAGTATCTGCCAATGGCTTTTTTATTATTTTTGTTTAATGGCTGTCTTGGAGGGTAAAGGAGTATCTCTGCCTCTCCATATCTTCTTACCATTCTATAGCACATCGCAGTGGATTATTCTAAGACATCTTTTCACTAGACCATCCTGACACCAGGCTGCAGCTTGCAGATAAGCTGCTACATTAGTACTCCCCAGACACCGAGCTCTCGCTACGAGTACGAGATACGAGGAATACTTACAGCACTTCCAGGTCACGCAGAGCCCTAAATGCCCCATCTTCAATACAGCTGATCTGGTTGTAATCCAGTTGCCTGTTAAACAGATTAGGAAGGCGTTTGTGAGGGAGGGCTGGCACGGCGCGGAGCCGGGCAGCCCGGCAGGGGCGGCAGGGCAGCCCGGGCTCCGCACGGGCTCGGGCTCCGCACGGGCTCGGGCTCCGCACGGGCTCGGGCTCCGCACGGGCTCGGGCTCCGCACGGCGCTGGCCTGCCCGCCGCCACAGAAATCCCTTTTTGTTCTCCGCCGTCTGCGCACAGCAGCGGCGCTGGGAGAGCTCCAGTAAATAATAACTGCACCTTATATTAAATGCCAAAGGAATGCAATTTCATTACATCAAGAAAAGCTATCCATTAAGAGCTCTCAGCGTCATCTCGCTGAAACAATTTCATTAAGGTAAAGGACGGTAAATCACTTAATGTCACACGCATCCCCTCGGTGACCCAACAGAATCCATTTATCAGAGCAGCCCAGCTGCATGTTAATTCCGCCCGCCGCGGCAGCGGCCGGGCACAGACACAGTTTTGGGGGTCTCCCTGCGTGTGTGCACGCCTGGAGCAGGTGGGAGGTGTCACCCCCGGGGATGAGGGGATTTACAGCAATTACCTCCTGGAATATGTCTACATGTAGAAATAACAGTGTCCGAGGCATTTACAGACCAGTTCGCTTATCTCCTTTAGTTCTGCTTCAAACGAAAGTAGTGTTTCTCCTGTAACCTTCAGTATTTGCTTTTCTACACACTTTGAGCTATATGCAGATAGTATGTTGTAATGGACCACTTGAATTCTAGACATAAAACCCAGCAATCCATCCCATACATTATTAATCCTTAAGTATTAAGTTATGAAAAATTTAGATTGGTTTCTCTGAAGATTATTACCTTTTCAATTCAAAACATTGATACAGCACACATAGCCCAATTAAAAATGTCTGCTTAAATTAACAATCATGCAAATATAAAATCACACTTTCCTTACTGATAAAAGCTTTCCCCGTATATTTAAGAGCTGTCTTATGCATTTCAGGGTGTGACTTGCAAAACAAAGATGATAAAAAACCTCACTTTAAAAACTTCTCTAAGCTGGTAGCTTGTCAGTGTCAAGTAATATATGTGAGTAAATGTGTGTGAACAATACTAAGAAAACGAACAAAATACAAATGAACTCTGCTCTTCTGTTTTCAATTATATATTAGCTAGCAGGGCTAATGATACTTTTACTAAAGCATTTTCTGTGATTCTTCTGAATCTATGATAACATTTTACTTTATTAATAAATCATCACACCCACTGCTGAATGTAATGTACCAACTTCTCTAAAGTTCTTCCAGTTTCAGCTGAATTACTGGTACAAGGGAATAAGATATTGTCATAATTGTAACAGTGCCTGTGTTCCTGTGTATTGAAAGCTAAATGCAAACTATCAATTGCTGAACGTGATCTTTAATCATTTTGGTGCAATGTTACAACACCAGTGCTGCAGTGTTGGAATATTTAGGTCTACTTTCTAAGGCTTCTTCAATTTTTAGTAATGAATTTCATTTAACAATTAAGCTAATAGCCTTTTTATTTTAAAGAGGTAAAATATATATACAGTACAATTCTCTAACCTTTCAAACAATTTATCAAAGCTATTTAGATTACTACAATGGCATGAAATGTTACCCTTGACACAATAGAAAAGAGAAATTGTTTCCAGACAAATTGGAAAAATCTCTTAATGCCATCAAATTTGCCTAATGCAGTCTGCAGGTTAATCTGTAAAAGGGTGAGCTGTATGTTTGCCCATATCTTATTATCCTTAGCTGTCAATGTATAAATCAGTGCTGACACAGCTTCTTCTAAATCATCCATATTATACACAAAGGAAAATCTTTTAAAGCAGAGAAAGCACTTGAGAAAATCTTACACAAACTGAAAGGCAGATTTCTTCCACTAGACTGGCAGCAGTTGTGGTGATCCCGAAAACTATTGGACTTCTTCCTTTAATGAGTCACCATGATCACTACCTTAGTGAAGGGTGAGTTTTTCCGTTTAACCTTCTTACCAGAAAGATTACTTTGTCTGCACTGAACTAAGGAACTGGTTTCATTTTGAGAAAGTTTGCAGATGGGAGAGAAAAAATATTCCCTAGTTTTAAAAATTACTGTCTTTGAAAGATGCTACCATCTTTATGTGTTAGATTATCTTCCATCACTTACAGCCATGATATAAAAATGATTAGACACACACCATGAAGAACAATTGGTATGATATATATATATATATATTTAGCTATGAATTGAAGACCGTGTGACTGGCTTGAATAGCAATTTATGGTAAAAGTAAAGGTTAAGGATACCTACACTGTATATATGACACAAACAGGATGTTAGACCACATTCCACAACCAGTGTAACATTAACTTATGATGTCTTTCTAACAGATATAGGGAACCAATGTGATTGTGTTTTTTGATAAAACTGGTTCTCAACAGCAAGTATGCATGTGCTATGTCTTAAGGCACAGGCAAGAATACTAGAAATTAAAAAGTACATATTTATCTAATTTTATGTTCTATTGTTTAAGTATGACTTTAAAAACCACACATAAAAATCTCCGACATCATTATGAAACCTTTCTCACCACTAAGCTATTAAATATACCAATAACCCTAATTCCATTTTAAAAAGACTTTTTTTTCCCCCCAAGAGCTGTTTTTCTTCTTTTCAAATTATTAGAACACTCTGAGAACCGAAGCTGGCCAGACATGGACCAGCAACTCGAGCCCATTTCATCCTTCCTCTCTCCCCAGTTTGTCTTTACCATCTTTCTGCCTGCTCCATCTCATTTGAGGTCTTTCTGTGTGGGATCTCTCCATGCTTTTGTGAAGTTGCTGTTCCTTTCTGCCTCCAACATCCACAAAGCTTCAGCAGTGCCACTCTTGTGAAGCTCATAAGATACCAAACAACAGTTGTCACATTCAAAATCCTTCCATCATCGCAGAGAATTAACTGGATTTTGCACCCGTATCTGCAGCATTACCAGGGTATTTCGTATATGGAATAATCTAACTGAATTAATCTACTGCTGCTTAAAATGTCAATGTTTACGTGAGTTTAGCAACAAGAACGAGTAAGAATAATAAGCATTCAACTAATAACATGCCTACTTTAAATTTATTTTTTTTTATTGCTCTTGTGGATACATCTTATGCTGCAGAAGCCTGTTGCTGACTTATATTTTCTTGCCTTCTGCCATATGTTGTCTACCAGATAATGATAAATAAATATCTTAAAATAAACTTTGTCATCCCACAAGAACCTTTAATGACTAACCGAAGATGTTGCATACATTTAAAAACTACTACTACTCTCATACAGGAAAAATCTGTCATCTGACTCTTGACAGAGAAAACCTCCTTTATTCACTCCTAGAACGTTGAAGGTTGGAACAATTCCAACAATTGTGTGCTTTACTCTCCTTTTCTTTACACTTTAAGGACTCTTTGTGGTCCTGTGCAAGGGCTACTTTTTTCAACAGAACTGAGTTATGTTTCCTATTTCTTACTTCTCAATTTCAAATTTTAAGATGAATAAGTTCAGAGGAATTAGTTAAAAATGATGTAAAAAAAAGTGGCAGAATTTATTCTGTTTTTATCGAACTTCAAAGAACTGCTTGTTTCCCATGATGTAATATTTACATCCAAGTAACACATTCTTGCTGAACAAACTAAAAGTTTTAGAAACTAAAACATTTATGGTTCAATTGCTCAATCCTTTAAAAATTGCCTAGCATTCTACTTGGTTAATCCCAGAATTATGTTACAGGAGGAAAATAATAAAAAAAAGTAAAAATGAGACAGAAGAATGTCATCAAAAGGAGGATATATACAAACCTAAAAATCTGTATGTTATGTGATTCAAAGATATTATCACATTAATAAGAAATAACTTTTTAAAAGAAAACAAAACTTTAAAAATAGTATTTATTTTAACTATCTTGTAAGAACAAGTTGTTTTTTTTTCCCCAAAGGCTACAAAGTCACCAATCTGCTTGATAACAAGAGGTTTAAGATGCACTAGAAAAGTGTACCTATTCTTTCCTTCATGGCTATCAGAACTATTTTTTATTGTAATAAAGATCTTAAGCATGCACATAATATAGTTCATGACACCCTGTAAAAATCCTTCTTTATGTAAACTTGAAACACAGGTGGCTGAATAGACTAGCAGTCCAATTGATATTGCCAGTAAGAATAAGCATGAGAATAATTGAATTATAGATTATCTAAGCCCATCTTAGACAAGCAATGCATTTGGAACAGCACTTGTACCATTACAACTATATAGTATAGTATAACTGTACTTCCAATTGCAGTGAAACTTTATGCATGATCTGGGAAGAAATAATAATCTTCAGCAGGAATCTCTTTTTCTGATGCTAATAATTAGAATTTTAAAAAGTCCAATCATTCCCAAAAAGATTAATACACAATTCATTTATGTCTTCAGTGGCAGCTTTAAATGTTTTACAATCAGCATAAAAGAGGCATATGGGCAACAAGTAATATCAATCAAAGTTTTGGACAAAGTATAATGTATAATGGGAAGGACTTAGATTGGATGCTGGTGATGGCCTCCCTCTTCACTAATTCTTCATTTCCCCAGGCAATTTAATGTGTGAAGCTACTACATTGCTCTGCAGCCTTTATCCCTGGCATGACAGCTACAGTCTCCCCCACTTGCTGGGAAAAAAAATGGAACCAAATGAACACAAAGAAGAGAGTAGCTGAGAAAAGGCCAGGAGCATGACAAGAAAAACAGGGCACAAGATCGTTGCACAAGATATGAAAATGAGCCCTACTATTTTTGGTAACGTTTGAGATTGCATATATTTAGCATCACAACTCCATCATGATATTGGTAAATTCCTTTCCATCCTCTGCCAAGTATTGATTACTCAGAGAAAACTGGAATCTTACAAAATTTTACACACTTGAAATGGCAACGTCATAAGGCCAAAATCTACTCAAAAGGAGAGCACAGCACTATTGTTCTTTCAGTGCTGCCTTACATTTGTTAGTAACTCAGTTATTTCTCTTCCTAATTCAACCAGCTTCAAAAACAACCCCATTCAGGCTTACAATCTGGGCACCTAAAGCATTTTCTTACCACCTTAAATAGAAACAAAATTCCTCAGTTTGGGAAAATTTAGAGAATCTTTCACATCCAGTGTGAGTACTGAATCACCAGGGAGGGTTATGAAACATTCATTAACACGTATGTTAAAAAATCTGTGTTTATCTTCCCATTTATATGATAATGTCTGGGTTTTTTTTAAAAAAAGTGTGTGCCACTGTGTTTTCTGGAGAATCAAATGTCTTGGTGAGTAGTTTTCTCCCTGAAACGTTAGCAAGCTAGGGGTACCTTTCAGAATTATATTTCCAGAATTTCACCTTAATTTCTCTCAAGTCCCAAATAGTAGCTATAGTATATACAGTGTATTATTACTCTTTAAGTCATTCAAGAATAATTCCTTGAATAAAAGAATTGAAACTTTGACATCCTGTGGCTGTTCTGTTTTTCTGCATTTGAAATGCCAAAATAATGGATACTGGGCTTCTAGTCTGAAGAACTACAACAGCATAAGCTTCCCTCATTTTTTGTCACTTTTACTGAAGAACCTAATACTTTACAAACAACTGGGTGAGAGTGAAGCCAGGGACACTGGCATTTTTGGAATGATCTCTGAGGTTGTGAGATGGTGCCTGGTGTTGGCCTCCCCAGTAGAAGACAGAGTCCAAACAGGGCCACCAAGATGAGAGGGCTGAAGCAGGTGACATTTGGGGATGGTCTGCAAGAACTGCATTTGTTTGGCCTTCAGAGAGGAGAAAAGGGAGATCTTATTGCTGCCTACAACTGCCTCAGGTGAGAGTATAGACAGAGCTAAACTCTTCTCCATTATAAGACAGAAGGTATAACACTGGGTAATTCCAATTAGATGTAAATTACATTTGTGAGGCCTAAATGTTTCTCAGGGTCTGTTATTCTTTTTACTACAAGGGTGTGGCAGGTTGCCTGCGTTGTCAATTCTCATAATGTTTTGCCCATTTTGCTTTTATCTTCTACAGAATCTACATGGTGAGAGTAATTAAGATGTCCAGAAAGAAAACATCATGGACACATTTTATGGAAACTTGACAGCTTCTTCTGTGGAACATCAAGAGGACTCTAGAGCTAACATACTGCAGGAAGCTATAGTGGTATTATCAACCTTAAAGGAAGCAGTTTCCTTCAGATTATCTGAGTTAATATCTCATTCCCTTCGCTCTGCAAAGACTAAGAAGCATACAATAAGATGTTTTCCAAAATATTCCAACTCCTGATTCAGGAGGAAGGTATTTGGTGGAAATGAGAGAATGGGTGACTTTCCATTAAGGAATATAAAATACTTTATCAGGTCAAATTCTCTGAAATTTGTTAACCACTTTTAAAACAGCTTAATAGGGCTATTGTTCTGGATGGGTATTAATCATCCCATGTTTAAAAAAAAGGCTCAGCAATTTAAACTGAAACTGATGTAATTACTGTTTTTACACATTTATATATATATATATATTACAATATGCTTTAATACAGATTTATTTTCTCTTTGTACCTTCACCTATCTCACAGATGAGTTTGGAAGATACACACCTTTAATATTATGCTAAGCTACTGAGTTACTTCTAGAACAAATGTCCAAAACTAAAAGAAATATGGAATTCTGTTCATGACAATTCTTAGTAAGGATATACAAGTATTTGGCTCTTGGACCTTAGGTTGATCACCTTCATAGACTCATAGAATCATTTAGGTTGGAAAAGACCTCTAAGATCATGGAATTTGACTGTAAATTCAACACTGCCAAGTCCACTGCTCAATCATGTCTCTTTAGTGCCACATCTACATGTTTTTGAATACCTCCAGTTCATGGTGACTCAATCTCTTCCCCCAGCCACCTGTTCCAGAGCTTAAAAAATTTTTGGTGATGAAATGTTTCCTCCTATCAAATGTAAACTTCCCCTGGTGCTACTCTAGGGCATTTCCTCTTATCCTCTCACTTGTTACTTGGCAAAGAGACTGACACACACCTGGCTACAACCTCCTGACAGATAGTTCACTTCCTGTTTGAATAGTGACACCTCCTATACCTATCACTTATCAGCTGTCTCCTTAATTTTCTTGGAAAATGAAATATAACTTGTAGAATTCTTGCTACACCTTTATTTTCTAAGTAACGACCAAGGCTAGATGGAAGGCTGGGGTTTGTCTCTCCTCACCAAAGATTCTGGAAAGACACAACATCTCGATCTAGTTACATAAATGCTGTGCTAAAATCCACCCAACTCACCCCATGAGCTCATTGGTCATTCTGCAGAGAGATTTTAGAGGGATCATGAAGTTTTCAGATTATGGGTTTGATGGCTGGTTTTGTTTTTTTTTTTTTCCCTGGGACAACTAATGAGGAGATATCTGTAGTATTTATCCTATCATAATAAAAAATATGCCACAGATATGATTTGGAATTTGTGGCAATGCTACCTTGTTTATGATTTTATTTTTTTTTTTTTATTATCTCCTGAAAAGCAAAACACTTTAAAGGGCAGATCTACTGTTTTATGCAAGTTTCAGACATAATTCAGGATCCTTAGCTTAAAAATGCAACTAAGATAAAGAAAATATCTCAGATAAAGATTAGCATCACAATGCAGTTTTTAAGTGGGATTTTCTTACAATATATAAGTACACCTGTATTCTAAACTACTCTTTTGCCACTAGAATATTTTCAAGGATGCTGCTATTTTTGCTACCAAAGTTCCTTTCTGTGGCTCTATAAATTTTCAAATACAAAACATCCTGCAGAAAAATGCAGGCTTCTGGTAGCCAAACCTCTTTTTGGCCATGTATAGTGATGGGACTAGTTCTGAATAAAAACTCATAAACTGTCACTTAAACAAAGTAAAAAAGCTACCTTGAGAATCACAAGCACTTGGATGTTTGGGAACACAATAGTGTTGAACGATTTTTTCCACTGAGGTATGATAGAATTTCACTGTAGGGAAGAACTGTAGTAGGCCAAATTCATGGGCATTCTGCTAAATCTTCTAAAAGACATTTTCTGCACCAATTTGTGTGCAGTGCTGCAGGCAGCAGAATGAAGTGGATTCCATCACGGGCAGACAGGAAAGCAAAGGGCTTCCTGTCCCATCCTCTCCTACTGAGGATACATCACAACCCTCCCTTCACAATCACAGAGCGCTCTTGTTTTTAAAGCAGTACAACTAGAAAGTCTGTCTTTCTATTTTAGCACTGGCAACTTCAATTAATAAAAATTATTTCAGCAGGAATTACATGAAAACCTCTTATAACCTAATATTCCTCTATATTTATTGATGCCACATAAGATAGCAATCATATTTTTTCACAGTTGCATCACACTGGAAGCTTCATAGTCTTTCTGAAACCCACTACTGTATGTCCTCTGTCTTTGTTGGTTGTTTATAAGTGATGAATCCTTAGCTTACAGCAGGGGTTATAGCTTTTGAGAGCATGACCTTTTGCTTCCTACTTCAGAAGTTCATCACAGTCTTCAGGTTGTTCATCCTGTTCAGTCCACTTAACTGACCACTCTGAACAGAAAGTCAGAAAGTCACTGCTTTGTCTTGAAACTCACATATTTCCACATTTAGAAACCATACGAATTCAAAACCCGCCCATGAACTTCAAAGCCACTATCTCCAGGAAAGTACGTTTCTTTCAGAACAGACAACAGAAGAAAACCAAGCAAGAAAAATAGTCACACATGTATAAAAACATATGCTAGCAAAACTAGATAATAGCACGACTTTTCCTTCTTTTATGCAGGCAAACAAAAGGCAAACTTTTAAAACCAAGGCAAAATGATTTTTTCCACATGAAACCATAAACTGTTTCAAATTGCCTGATATCAAATTCAGATATTAAACTCCAGTTTCATAAACTCGTAGTTATAATGCCATGTTGTCTTCAACTCTATTTCAATGTCTTACATTTCCATAGAGCAATTTCAGGATGTTTAAGAAATGTTATTTTGCCAAAGCAAATGATAAATATATGTTTTATGCAGATATTCCTTAAGCAGCTATAATAGTTCTTAGAAAAAAGATATCTGATACAAAAAACCCCACTGTATCAACAAAGCATTATCATCAGAATATATGGAAGAAAGAAAATACTTACAGATTTTTTATGTCTACTGCGCCTCGGAATGCCTTCCTTGGTATTGCTTGAATCTGATTTTCACTAAGATCACTAAGAAAAAAAATAAATTAAATGTAAAATTTCTATATGTAATAATTTAGTTTTGTGTATAACCAAAGAATTTCAGCCATTATGGTTCAGTCAATATTTCCAATGAAGCTTACTTTATTACATTAACTGATTTGTAATTGAAGAAGTAGACATAATATTCAAAATAGTTTATCTGTGTCACACTAAGTAGTTCCTTTAGAAAATAGCAACATATATAGCAAAAAACAATAACATTAAAAAAGCAGAAGTGTTTTCAGTTTTCAACCATTCCAAATCCATGTTTGGATGTTCAGTTTAATGTAAGGAAGACTGAAATCCAGCAAAAGGAACAAATAGTGAATTATTGAGAAAAAATGATGAAGCTTTGTAATATCTGAGATCAATATGTTTCTGACTTTTGTTTCAGTATCAAGCACCATATATTTTAAAAGAAGGAATTAAAATACATTCAACAGCAGATATTTAATATTCTTCTCCAAAATCCCTGTACAATCAGCTGTACCACACTATCTGAAATTATTATCTTTTATGAAAGAGAAATATTATTAAAATGCTTTTAAAATTATTGCCCAGTAGTGGTTTTCTGCTATCAGTGGTTTATGTATCAGTATCAAATAAACAGCTCTTTATTTTTTTTGAAATCCACAAACATTTTTGTCCTTTACAGGTCAATATTGGAAATAAAATCTAGAGAACTGCAGACAATAGCAGAGGAGACAGAGAAAATAAAAGAGAAAAAACCAAAAGCAAACTAGGATCCAGAACCTTCCATTTATGCTATGCACTAATAAGAATGATGCAGTGCAATAGAAGATGACCAGTACATTAAAGTCTTTAATGCTGTATCTATACCACAAACAGTTTGGAGGTTTCCCCTCAGACAACAGTTTGTTATCCTGGACCAAATACACCTATCACATGTGGTACATGAATGTTGGAAATCTTGCAAGAGGGCCTACGTACCTTGCTGTATTAAAATTATAAAATCAGATCTGCATTTGGAAGCCTTCCAAGATGCACCTATCTATACAAAACATGGGAAACAAAATTATATAAAGAAGCTCTCTTGAGCATCTGAATAAAAACAAATCAGATGCATACAGGTGTCTCTACAGAGGGATTTTAAGTCCATTGACACAGCAGTTTTGTTGTGGCTAACTACATTTCGTTTTGCTAAAACCAATCAAGGATCTTCACTCTAAAAGCACAGCAAATGCCATCTAACTCTAACAGAAGTAAAGTTTCTCTATTGTCAGCTTTGGAAACATCTTTAGAGGACCTTTTTCAGAGAGAACTTTTAGAGAAACATTGCAAAACTGTCCACAGAAATAAGTCATCTAACTCAGAGTAAGTGAACAAGCAAGAATCATTTAGTTGATTAGACATAAAAAGTCATGCTTTTGATATACTCTTTCTCTAAAATGTAATCTATCATGAGCTCATATTTCCAGTTCTGAACAATCACTCCTGAAGATCCCTTTCAGATTTATGAACTTACAAAAAATAATTTGAGGATGTTTTAAAACCCCATGCTGCCCAACTTTAACAAAATTTATATCAATGTAATTGTTTTTAAAATAATTCCATGTACATTGACAGCAATTTTGTTTTATCCAATTCATTGTTAATTTATGGAAAATCACTTTCTATTTACTAAATCTTTCACAGTTCATGCACCTAAATGCACTGCAATATCTTGCAAAGTATACTTAAAACTAGACCCAATTTTAGTATTATTAATCGTGTGTGAAAAAAGAGAATTTGTGAGCTGTGATTTAATTTTCAAGCCACCTAAGTAATCTTGAAATGGGATATGACTGTACTGCTCTGACAATAAATTCAGTGGCAATGAATGAAAAAGCAGCCTTCAGCATTTGTTACGGTAACATGATTTAACAGCCTACTTCCTTGGAAAAAAATTCCCTTATAAGCATAAAGGCAAATATCTATATTTACACTTCTGTTTAATTGCCTAATACATTTTACATATATAAAATTTGTGTGTGCAGTGGCTAAGCTAGCAGAAGTGATTTGTATCATGATCGATGATTAGTTTATAACACAGATATATGCATATATCCCTGTAAGCCACTGCCGTACCCATAAATATATACTGCAGGAGATAATGGGAAATGGTGCATTAAGCTTCTCATGGCATTTGATAGAGTATCATCATTCAACACTCTATATAATTAAAAAAAAAAAAAGTGAAAGATGAGCAATACTAAGGCCAAAGGTAAATTATTTTTAAAAATGTAACAGAAAATTTTAGTGGTCAAAATCTTTGTTTCCATGGGAAATTTTGGCACAAATGCAAGGACTTAACAAGTGACAGCTACAGTTCAGCTACTGCAGGTTCCTCAGCAGACAATCCACTGAGGCTGTGTGTGCACAGGTATGTCTGTGTGTATGCAAATGCCCAGACAGCACACGAACTAATTGCATGCCAGATTTACTGCTGGGTCAGCACAGTCAACACCATTTCCGTGCAGCACAAGCTCAAGTAGACTGAAGTATAGTGTTCCCTGGTAATTTTAGCTCATTTCAAATGTAAACTACCTGACTGCAAAGGTTCCCAACCTTGCTGATCAAGGCATTGTTTAAAGCACACATTTACACATGGAGAGCTAAGTAAGGTTAGCAACCTTTTTTTTTTTTTTTTTTTCAAATGTAATTTTTTTTGCAGTGCATCAGCTTTGCAAAGCTTTCCCCAGGTTTGGGAAACTTGGACCAGTTCCTGTAACAAAAGTGTAAGTTCATTTGTACACTGCTAAATTCTACTTCTCATTAAAAAATATGATTTTCCTTACAGCAGGAAAAATTTTAGTAATTATTTATTGATTGCTTCAAGTTTTCATCTGCTCAGTGCTAAAAGGTTTCCTTATAAAAACCTGAAGGGCTTTAAACAAACATTCAACTTTTCCTTCTTGCAGAAATTACACCTACATTTCACAACTCAGAAGCTACGTGTGGTCCTGTTTCTTGATCTTTGAACCCATTCCACCACAATTCTTAGACTGCTCAAAAAGAACAAGGTGCATTGTGACTTTTAAGGGAAATGGGGCAAAACATCTATTTTGTAGATAAAAGCAGACAATTTTGCATGCCATTTCATTACACTGATTTGACTTTGCAACTTATATTCTGTAGTGAAGAAAGGTGCAAAACTCCTTTTCAGCCTGATGGTCATTGTATTCCTGCACATATTCCATCCAACCATGTGGATGTCATATTCCATTTCAAATATGGGCAGTCTTTGCATAGAGGCTCTATGATGGCAATTGACACCCCTAAAATGAAAGAATGTCTAAGCATTTCAATAACATTTAAGCCAAGGTACAACAAAACACCCTACTTTTATAAGAAGAGATCTGTGTTTTTCTAAACAAAGCATGAACCTGCTTCACATTAGAAAGCGTCAATCTGACCAAGACATTTTCATTGGAACAACTTATTCTTCATTAATATTACAGCCCAAGACCTTGCATTAAACTTCGGAATACCTCTGGAACAGCAGAATTAATTAAAAAAATACTGCTAGAGTGAAAAAGCCAAGGCTATCTGAGAATTTATTTCTTTAAATAGAGCACAATGATCTAGTGAGATGTTTTGACAAATTCATCTTTATGCAGATTCTAGCTGTCATAGAGGCCTCTTTCAACTAAAATGTTCTTGATTCTATTATGTAATTCCTACAGAGATACACTCCAATTTACTAAGTCTGAAGGGGAGTACCTTAGGCATTGACCTTTCAGGGAAATTCCTCATTTGAAGGCAACTTTGTGGCCTTCATTTATGTCATTCAGTGGTGGGCAGAGCACCTTCATTCCTTGTCCTCCACCTCTCCTCCTTGCTCCAGCACACCAAACCTCTGCTCAGGGCCAAGTGTAACTTTGGTCTCCCTGAATGTGAGATGTTCTCAAGGACAACCCCCAGCTTTGTGTCCTCAAGTTAAAAGTACAGGGGTTAAATAGCAGATTGTGCCAAAAGCCACCTGGGTGTGTTAGACTGGCAGCAGCTAACAGAGACATTTTAGAGGAGGCACAAATGAGCATCAGTGCTGCTCTAGATGCACAAACCCACCTGAGTACAGTAGATCAATTTAAGATATATGTATGTATATATGTCAAGCACTCTTCTGAGTTTAAATATTCTGGCCACAACGCCATTCTCTCACATGTGAAAACAGAAAACCAAATCCTTATAGCAAACAAAGCTGAATCCTGCTATAAGTGAAGATACACGGTGGAGAATACACAAAGATTTCTGAGTTTTTGCCCAACTACATCAATATTTAGAAAAACTTGCATACTATTTTTTTTCTCTCTTTGAAGGTCAGGTGTGTGTTTCTAAATAGAAGACTAAATATGCTGCATCTAAATAATTACATTTTATAATTAACAGTCTATCCAACTATTCAAACTCCCCAATAAAAACAGAACAACTATACATTCTCTAAGATTTTACTAGATGAAGTAAGTTCTGCAATTACTGTGCTTATGTAAAATACCATTTATTTTTAAACAAACTGGATAAAGGCAATTTACATACAATGGATTCTGATAAGCACTTATGCCTCAGCTTTTAAACCGATTTTCAAAGATTAAAGATTTAATTTGGATATTCTGACAAAACAACTTAACTTGTCTAATTTGAAATTATGCCTAAAAGAATGTAGATTTCTGCATTTCACAAACTGATGAACTAGGAAAAAAATTAATAACAAAAACAACATAAAAAAAGCCCCAACACCCCTGCCCCACCTTCCTCCCTCAACAGCTTCAGTTTGTGTTTTCCTCCAAGAATACATTGGTAATGATAATGTATTAAGCTTGTGGAAATTAAGCAGGAAGACCTTGCCAAAAACCTTGTTACTACTGAATCCTGCCTAAGAACAGGATGGAAATGGTACAGTTACATTTATCATATTTACTGGTTAGTGGATAGAGGTGTATCAGGGAAAAAACCCTCACAGTTTGGAGTTCTGTGAACATTTGAAATTCCACCAATAGAAGATTCTAACCTGTTCTTAGAAAAAACAAACAAACAAACAACACCTTGAAGACTTATATACAGTATTGCTTTCTTATCTGAAGATAAAGCCCTGAGATAACCTGAAATTAATGATCCTGATAAAATGTTTCAGCTCTTAAAAATGCAAACAGTACTGCATTGCAGTTATTTTATTACTTACCATGTATGGTTCTCAGCTGAATATCCTATATACCCTTAAAAAGGCGTGCTCAATTTTTAATTATATAAATTGAAACATCACATAAAATATCTATATCATAAACTGCTAAGGCTGTATCACAGTTCTGCTGTGTGGCTAAATCATTGTTCATTCTGAAACACTAAATCTTTTGAAGATGGCAAACCTGCTTGTAAATTTAATTACTTGTAATTTTATTTTCCTGTATGGTTTAACCTCCCTCTGTGTCTGACCAGTGATATCATAAATCTATACTGCCATTCTGTACTTTGCAAAATACTGAGTACTGAGAATGAGTAATGTGTCCTGATTTTTAAAGGAAAAAGCAGAAATACTCAGCCCAACTAAGTACTGAATGCTTACCAGTTTATTTATGCCAGTTTAAAAAAAATCTCAGAATGTGGCTATTTCATGACTGGCATCTTGATAATTATTTACATATTAGTGACATGAATGACATAAGCCTTGCTAAGTACTTCTCTCTTACTGGAAAACAACAGTTTTAAAATTAGGTAGCTATATTTTTCATGAAATCCTCCAAGTCTGTATAAGGTGTCAAAGTCTCATAGATAATGAGACTACTGAGCATTCAAAGAAATAAAAATAATGAGAATTATTTAAATTATTAGACTGAAAATCAAATATATGAATTTGGACATGGGGGATTTCACTTGGAATACAAAGATGGCGAAAGAAACCAAACAACATATTTTAGAATAGGATAGTCCAGTTGAAAGTACAATTATCACCTAGGTCAATCCAATTAAATTGATGGACGAGTAACAACTTCTTTTTAGGAACATTAAATATCAATTAGACATTTATCCTAAAATAGTAAAATTAAACAAACAATTAATTTATGAATATCAAACGGTTCTGTCCATTTCAGCTGTTTTTATTATGATTGGCTTTTTCTTCAGTACTGTTCAGTAATCCTACAATATTTCTGTATTTGAGTATACCTGAAGAAACACAGGTGGCAGGGAGAAGCCTATTAATTCAGAAAAATCCTTTCCTTGCAGAAAGAGCCTGTGAAACATGCTCTGGGATAGGCTGCCCGCTGGATCCTGGATACCATTGAGATATCTGTGAGCTCTTGAATGGTCTGAGAGACTTCTCTAGTCACAATCACATGAATGAGGCACATCATCTAAAACCTCAGAGCTATTCCAGAGCTATTATTTATTCCCCTGGCTTTGATCTTGGGGAAAACAAAGTAGTCTGCCTCACTGGGAGGCACGGATAACACCAGTAGTAAAATCTGAGATATGGAAGGTGTGAACATGCTGCAACATGACAGCAAGAGACAAGGGAGCCACAGCCCCAAGTTTCAAGTGTGTCTTGAAACATCTCCAGAGAAGTATGGCAAAAGGTTATTTCACATTATCATGAACACTGGCAGCTGCTGTTGTTTGCAAAAGCTGCCACAGCCATGGGCTTTCCAATGCAAAGAGGAGAAAATGAAATGCCAAAGTAGATTCTTCACGTTTCAATGGATCTCTGACTTGGATTTCACTCATAAAACACCAGTTTTCTCCTTTCAAAATTTGAATAAATATGTTTTTCAGCTCTGTATTAGGTGTCTTGGGTTAACATGGAAAAGCTCTGATCTGATGGGGTTTTTTTCTGCTCATGAAACTTCATTTGTCACTATACAACCATGCTCCTAAACTGCAAAGTTCCACCCTGACTAGGAATTCGATCTAAGACGTTTTCTGAATGCTACAGAGGCATGCTTTGACAACCACAAGTTCTATTGTATTAGGATAAACTATGTAATTATGAAAATTATTTTTGAAAGTATGTAATGAAAATCAAAACAAAGTACAAAATCATCAAAAACAGAGATGTTACCAAACATTATGGTGTTAATGCTGGGGGAGCATCCTGGAGAGACCATTCCTTTAAATTAATAGCTCAGGTGAACTGGAGCTACTGAAGCCTATTAGGAATTCCATCAAGGCAGCAATATATCATATTGTAACATGAGCTTGCTAAACAAACACAAATGTTTTAATTATAACACAACATTTTTTATCCCATGTTCAGCAAATACAATAATATATGCACACAGCTAAGTACCTTTCCCATCAGTCAAGCGAGGCTTAGCCAGTTAATTGTTAGAATAGTGACACATGCTTGGCTTTAACTTTATACAGTTACTGTATAACAACTTACAGTATGGCATCACTTATTCATAAAGATAATCTTACACCCAAATGTCTTCTCATGTGCTTTTAGTAGGCATAGCTTTCTGGCAGATCTAAAGATTAATTATGATGGAACAAGGAAATGTTTAAAAATATCTACTTAAACATTCAGTCTAAACTCTTGTTCTGAGAAAGAAAAACAAACAAAGAAACAAAACCAACCAACAGCTCTGCTGTACCATTATTCTTTGACTGTGAAATAAGCTAGTCAGCTTCCTATTAATTTCAATGGTTTTTTTCTATTCTTTAGTAAAACAATCATTGCAGCTGTTTCTCTTCATATTGAAGATACAAAAGACGTCCAATAATACCAGCAGTAGCTAATAGGTCTCCAAGGCACATATATGAAGATAAAACCTATAAATTATAATTTCAAACATTAGTTCTGTAAATCATTATTGCTGCTGCTTCCCATAGGAGGATTAAAATTTCATGTATGAGAAAGCTACTATTAACCTCCTTTTACAGATGGGGAAACCAAGGCAGCACGTGTCAGCGGTGCCACGGATCAGCCCCGTGCTGAGGAGCACAAAACTGATGAGGAACATTTAGATGACAGAATTTCAGGTTCTCTCTGCATCACTAAGTTCCATTTGCTCTGTTGATCCCTAGAGACTGAGAGGCTGCACACAGTAGGCACATAACCTATTCTCACGCTAAAGCAGGATCCCTCCCTGGGCCATGGTGAGCTACATTGCCCAAGTGAATATTTCACATTTCACAACACAGGGCAACCATTACTGCAACGCAGACTGAATGATCAGTCACAGCAATTCCCAGGGTAAGGAATGCATTTCTTTTTTCTAAGAATATTCAGACTGAATTTCCCTGCCCACTTTCATCTCTCATTTTTTAATGATAGCACTTTTGATTATATCATTCATGCTTCTTTCATTCTTAATGCCTGAGGTTTTTAAAATGTCATCCATTTATAAATCTGTTATGGAATCAAAATGTACTTCTTATTATAGCTTTTGGTATACTATTATCTGTATTATTTAAGCAGCAGGTCTTCTAATCCACTTTATGTATGAAGAGAGATCATTTATGCATAACTACAGAACATATAGAGCAAAAGAGAAAAGGTAATGCACTACATAACAGTAGTAAAAGTAGCCTGATAATCTCCAGAGTTTATCAGTACCTTCAACCTTAACATTTAGTATAAGTCATCCAAAATTTAAATTGTGATAAGTAGTGACAATCTTTTTTCTTTTGTTTGAGAACCAGCCTGACTCTTTGTACTCATGAAATATAATACACAACTTATTTATAATTTTTAGTATTAGTAATTGATGATTTCTGCAGACTCTAAATAGCACAGAGTACAATCACTAGGCCTTTTATTTTAAATAGGAATACATTTTGGATTTGGACGATGCCAAAACCTCCAATCTCAGCCTTGGCAGAAAATTTAACCAATGGGCTGCAAAATCAATTCCACTCAACAGTGTCTCCAAAAGTGTACTTAAATCAATTTGTATGCTCTGATACTACTGAAAATAAATGCTTAAGGAGATTCACCATTTATTCTTTATTGCTTTCTAGAGCGGCCTAGCAGGGCAAATGCTAATTGTACAATAAAATAGGAGTATTAGGACCACACATGTATTTTATTGGGGTCTTAGAAATTATTCTTGAAAAGGAAAGCATTCTTTAATAGTCTGTTCCACTAAATTAATATATAGTTCTCTTTTGTTTAGACTACAAAAACCCCAAAACAAAACAGGAAAGGAAATTACATGTTGTAGCTCCTAAAGAGGAAAGGACCACCCACAGTTTCAGAGAGATTTGCAATACTACTTCAAATTTGGCTTCGGCTTAATCCTTTTCATAGAAAAACTTGAAGCTCTTAAGAACAGCCCTCACCCCCAAAGAAAAAAACCTGACAATTCTTTATCCTCCCTACAGTCTCAAATTGGTCAAGCTGAGGGAAGGCACTGAGTGACATTTTAGTGACTGCTGCTCATCATGCATCCCTAATAGCACCATTATTCCCTAACAGGGCCCAAGACAGCAGCACAGCTGTGATGTGTGAGGATATCCTTGACCTCCAGCCCTGCCCGGGGTTTGCAGAGTGGAAAATGGCTTTACCCCTATGGATACAGATCCGTATGGCGAGGCTGCCCCTCAGGTGCCGTGTCCAGCTCTGGACCCCGCACCACAAGCAGGACACTGAGGGGCTGGAGCGTGTCCAAAGGGCAGTGGAGGTGCTGAAGGGTCTGAGCACAAGTCCGTGAGCAGCAGCTGAGGGAGCTGGGGGTGTTTCCTGGTGAAAAAGAGGCTTAGGGAAAACCTTATTGCTCTCTATGATTGTCTCAAAGGAGACTGTGGAGAGGTGGGTATCAGTCTCTCCTCCTGCATAACAAGTGACAGGACAAGAGGAAAGGGAAGGTTGTGCCAGGGGAGGTTTAGGTTCTATAAGGGTTTTGTTCGTAGATTTTCCTCTCTTTTTTCTTTAACCAGGTTGGAATTGAAGGAAAAATAAAAAATAACTTAAATCCTTATTTGTATTTTTCTTTTTATACAAGGCCACAAAAGAGCGTTTCTATGTAGGGAAAGGTTGAAGATTCTGTTGTTTTCATTTTACTAGTCTCTGATAGGTGATTTGGTGATTAATTTTTAATTAACTGTTACACTTGACATACATTATAAGTTAAGAACTTTAAAAGAATAAAACAAGATTCTGCCAGGTAACTTTCACTTCTTCTGGTACGTTAGACACTCAGCATATGCATGGCTGAAACATCCATTTGGCGTAGCTGGGGATCTGCTCACATTAAGAATAGATGAGATGGCATATTTAATTTTTCCAAAAGACCTCTTCAACAGTACCTGAAAAATCTATCACTACTTTTCCCTGTAACAAAACTTCTTTTTAAGAATAAGTTTGCAGCTGTCAACATGTCTTTAATATTTAATATTGTTTCACTTGCTTTGGAATTGAAACTGTAAGCACTTTCAGGAACTGATTGAAAGGTTGTCTGGTACATTGTCTAGTTTCACTAAACAGCCTACAACCTTGTACATTCTCTTCTAAAATATCACTCAGCAAGCTGTGGCAATTCCTGTTTCTTCAAAACACAGCAGAGTGGCCTCCTGATCCAACCCCATTATGCAGAGCTGCAATTCCAATATAGACAAGTAATAATTACATCCCTGGACACAGACATTCTTCATGAAGTATAGCTCCAAACCTTTACTCTGATAATAACCTGAGCAGATCAAGTGTTTCCTAACAGTAAAACTAACCTTGAACAATTTGTCAAGGGACAGGAAAAAATTTGGAGAGTGAACTAGAAAAAATCTTGCAGACCATTGATGTTGAATAGCACTGTGCTCGCTCTTCCTTCATTTGAGTTGAATGATGCAGGTTGGGGATTGTCTCTCGAGATGGGCTGATTGCTTGATGAGACAGATTTTTGTACAGTCCTAGCTTTATATGATATGGGTAGGAGCACAATATATGAAACACTGATACTTCAAGCTTTAAGGCTGTTGCCTCTCAGTGCCAAAAACTATGCTAAACCAGTGAAAGACACCGAATTATTAAAAGGATTACCATGGATGATTTAGAAAAACTGACAACAGAAAAGTTAAAATCATTGCTGCTTATCAAGATGACCAATATTATATGACTGTTTTTCTGGCTATCCCCATGTGCTTACACCCATGTGTCATTTCTTAGACTATAATATCTTTCACAGAAACTTTTTTGTTTTGCTGGGTGCTGGTTCATTGGTATTTTTCTTATTCTGTGTAACAACATACAGTGACTAGCACGACTGGCTTTGTGGACCAAAGAACTAAGCTTTTCTATAAGAAAACCATAAAGGGAAAGGACAAGAAACATATATGAGTATTATCCTCCACTGACAATGAACTATAAAATAGTAATAACAAGCTCAATTATTTGAATAACAGAATGACTAGATTTTTTTGTTTATTCTATTTCTTGTGTGCTATATATGTGCTAGTTAATACAAGTCATTTAAAGTCTCCTAGGAGAAAAAAGACAGTGTTGAGAAACTTCAGGGCAATTGCTGATACACATATTCAGGTACTCTCGAAGTAAAACTTCCCACTGCCCAGGATTAAATTAATTTAATATTCTAGCTGTGCATCCCAGAAGTGTCAAGTCTCAAGTTTCTTCTCTGTTCAAGGGCTCCAGGTTTTTCTTCCTTCTTGAGCCTGCCTTCTCTTTCTGTGACTGCTCCAGCCTCTTCCCCCAAACTTCTGTCACCACAATTTTTTCCCTTTCAGTGCCATATCAGAATTTCAAGAAGTATTTTGCTCTAATGAAAGGAGCTGAGAATGCAGCAGAGGCAGTATATCTGGTCTGTAAAACAAGAAGAGTGCATCCTAGCAGGATTCAGGGGCTATTTAGAATTTAAAACCCTTGTAAAAATGGTTAAAATGTATGTAAGCAATAAAAAGAAAATTCGCCATTCCAGAAGGAATTAATCACAACTAATTTCTTAATCTTAAAATGAACAACTATGGCTAAAAAACTGAACCAGAATGCTCCCATTCCACATTTCAAGAATGTGAAATTTTTCTTAATAGCCCTGTCTGTATGCTGTTGCCACAATACCAGTATGCAAATTACATTAAAATGTTCTAGGAAAAAAATAATCAATGCGAAATTGAATTTAGTATTTTTCCTACAAGAGCTGAAATTTTATTGCTACATCTGCCTTTCTTATCCACTTTTCCCCCTCAAACTTAAAGGTAAAAGGTAAAGGTAAAAAGGTTCATCTGCTTGCACTAGAAATAATTTCCATTCAGACAATTTTTTAAGCTTGAAGTCTACAAAGCTGTTTTTCTGTTTCAGAACTGTACTTTTCCACTGAGAGCATCAAAAAGTAGCTGCTCTTAATTACACTTTAAAAACTCATCCTCCTTTTCAGATGTTTTTCCTCCATCTGTATGTTTTCAAGCCTTTTTTTTTTCCAAATTGTTAAATTCTTTCCCTTCAACCAATATCCATACACTCCTAAGTAGTTGATGGAGCTTTGCCTCAAGTAACTATCCAGAAAATCCCACTGAGAAGCCCTAATAGTTAGGGTAAGGAGTGATGCATGGGGGGTGTGGTGGTTTTTTGTTGTTGTTTGAGGGTGTTTTCACTCAGGAGGATGGGTGCTGTGTTTTGCTGTATGAGAGCACACAGGCCGGTTGGATGGGATGGACGACAGCACAGCACACTCGGGATGAGCAAGGGTGGCACTGATGTCTCCTTTCACAAGATTTTGCACACTCCTGTGTGTAGTCAATGGTTTGTCATTTAGTATAAGTCATTCAAAATTTAAATTCTGATAAGTAGTGACAATCTTTTTTCTTTTGTTTGAGAACCAGCCTGACTCTTCATGCTCATGAAATATAATACACAACTTATTTATAATTTTTAGTATTAGTAATTGATGATTTCTACAGACTCTAAATAGCACAGAGTAGAATTACTAGGCCTTTTATTTTAAATAGGAATACATCTTGGATTTGGACTAAGCCAAAACCTCCAATCTCAGCCTTGAGAAAATTTAACCAATGGGCTGCAAAATCAATTCCATTCAACAGTGTCTCCAGAA
Organism: Prinia subflava; assembly: GCF_021018805.1. Classification (NCBI taxonomy): domain Eukaryota; kingdom Metazoa; phylum Chordata; class Aves; order Passeriformes; family Cisticolidae; genus Prinia; species Prinia subflava. Next base: position 16,321,074 of record NC_086253.1, on the reverse strand, counting down.
GTGTACTTAAATCAATTTGTATGCTCTGATACTACTGAAAATAAATGCTTAAGGAGATTCACCACTTATTCTTTACTATTCTATTGCACAAAAAACCACAGACAAGAATCAATGGGTGACTTCAGAAAAGAGAGGTCCAGGTGAGCACATACACACTGAGAAGAGTTATGGTAATGTGATAAGAGACTATTACATTTACTTAAAAAAACAAACAAACAAAAAACAAAACACCAAACAATGGATAAGCTTCCCTATTGCTTAAGGACTAATTCAGAAATATAATACAAAATGCTTAAATACTTAGATTGACTGCATTTTGTTTGTGGCATAGATGTTAAAAAGGGATTTAAGAAATAAGGCTAAATACAAGAACACATGGCATTGTGCCTGTATCAATAATAGCCACTAAACAGATTGACATGTCAGCACTATACAGCCAGGCTTTTTGCTAAAGCATTCAGTGTGAATCCATTTGTACATCTAGGGAATTCAGGAAGACGTCCACCAGCTCAAAAATCCTAGGACATGCATCTACAACAGCAGGAGCATCTGTACTCACTCTTAACTGAGTATGAGCAGATCTCCACTTAGAATGGGACCAGCTCTGAGCTCTGAGGTGATTGATTTAAATGATATTTACACAGATAGCTGAGAAGGTGTGAGAATTTGCTTCTTCATGGGCTCCACTGCACTGGCTATCTGTTGCCATATGGTTAACTCCTTCTCATGCTTATTCTTCTGTTTCAGTTCATGTTTCAGTATACACTTTTTACAGACCTGCAGCTTCAAACATCTGCAGCAAAGGTCCCAGAAATTGATTTAGAGGCTGAAACACAAGCATATCCAATCCTGCTCCTACACAAGGCTATATATCTTTGTTGGAAGACTGACACATGGTCCCCATATGCATCAGTGATAACATAAGCCTGTCAGGCACAGATGTACTTACAGCTCCAGAGAGATGCAATCTAATGATGGATAGGAATAACCCAATCATATGAACATTTGTATTTGTAAACCCTACCTAGTGCTCCAGACACTATGTCTACATTTCACTGCCACATTTCTTCAAGGATATCAAGATGTTCCTAAGGTATGACACGCATACGATGAAACTTAATGTTATGTAAGATAGAGAGACTGCTTTCCGAGGCACAGCTTCAGAGTTGGAAGTTCTAAAAATTAATTGCTCTTCTGGCAAACCCAATGAAAATGAAATTAAATTAGATACTGGAACTTTTTCATTAGAAGGCTCTGGCAAAATAAAGTTAATAGATGGAAAGCTTTCTGCAATTAAAAGTGACAGGTGCATTGCTTTCTCTAAGCTTTTAAATCACATCTGTCAAAAAGCCTACTAAAATGCATCTTTTAAGCTCCTTCCAATCTACTCAACTTTTATGAATCAAAATACTGTGGAATTATTGAAGATATATCACTTAAGTCATAGCTTTATGACAGTAAAGAGCTAAAATTTCTATAGAGTTATACATCTAACATATTTAGGACAATGTATTAAATCACAAAGTAACTCTGCCTCCTGTTCTCATTCACTTCATTTGTCAGCATGATTTCCTGCTTCAATTCCTAACCACTGCACAAGAAACACACAACTTCATTTCCCTAATCTAAAACCAAGTTTATAGTAATTTCAGGCCAGTCACAACTCTATTTGAATTATCCATTCCATGTGTTTAAGGTGATTTAAGAGAAAGATGGTTAACAGTATTTATGCCTTTGAAGAAACTTTTTCTTCAAAGTGTCTAGGAAAGAGGCAGAAAATTTGAAGTCAGGTTTTGCTGTGTTATTTACAAGTGAAACTATTTTCAATGAACAGGTGTTCCAACAGTGGGAGCAAAACCACTTATTGCACATCTTTTCCTTGCCCTTCAGACATAACAGAACCAATCCTCTACCTCTCACTCCTCACTCACAAAAACAGAGAGTACTTAAGCCCCAAACTCAAAAATCTCCAACTCAAAACCTTAAACTCTCTAATGATTATATCCAGGATTTGGGGGGGGGGGGGGGGGGAGATTTGTGTTTGTTTGTTTGTTTGTGGGTAGGATTTTTGGTTGTGGTGGTTTTTTTGATTGTGTGGTTGTTGTTGTTGTTGGTTTGGTTTTCCTTTTGCTTTGGTTGCTTCTTTTTTTCTTTTTTTTTTTATTTTAATCAACAACCAACCCTAATTTTTATAGGTTAGGAATAAATTTTACTTAAGGAATGCTTCACATCCCCACAGAAAATTCTGAAAATAAACAAAAGCATTACTCTTCAAAGATCCTAATTATCAGCTAAATGTAAAGCTGTTACACGTCGTAAGATGACCTGTGACAGCACAGCACCTTCAAAGACACAGGATGGAAAATTACACTAACTCAGTTGAACGTAGCTCTTATTAAGCACAAACATACAAATAATCTCATCCCAATTCAGGAGAGCACTGCAGCATGTACAATCTAATGTATGTGCTTAAATCCCATTAAATTCCTTATAACTGCTCACAAGTTTAGTGTTAAGAATGTGACAATATATACCTTTGAATCACAAACTACTTACAGAAAATCAGCAGCGAACACATTTAAATTATAGGCTTCCCTAATTTAAGCATTTTTTGAAAAAAGACAAAATTCCCCTCATTTGGTGAAACTGTATAAGAAAAATAAGGAAATTGTTTTCTGTAAATCTATAAATTTTCATCATGTCCCATAATGAATTATTGTGACACCAAAACTAGTATTTCAGACAACTGGACCATGTGCAAATCCTTAACATAATTATCTTCCATATTTACCAAAACTCTGTGGTTTGGTGCTGCTTTTGGGGTTTTCTTTGAGGAATGGGGGTAAATCTTGCAAAGTTTTCAGTTATCCTTGAGAAAAAATAATTTTGAAACTACAGTCTCCCATGCTTCTCCCTGGCACTCCTTGTGAGTTCAAGGGATTTTCCTCAGAGATGGAAATCCATTCCAGTGGCCAGGTGGATGAAAGCTTTGAGGTGGAAGGTCAGTATTTCAGGAAGATTGACCATTCCATGTAATACCACACTTCAAAATTATGTCAGGTGTGCATCCCTGCAAATAACAGGAACTGTGCTATTGAAAACAGCATTTTGAGGAGGAATCAAAAGCAGTTAACATATGCTCTGGAAGAGTATATATATTGCTGAAAAAGTAAACACAGATAAGGATTCATCCCTGACTTGCAACTGAGGAAGTCTGAGAGCTGAACTGCAGTGCTACTGACTGCCTCACATATGTAAATTAAAAATGCACCAAAACCATCAAAGGAGCCAAGGTGTCATGAGGATATGTCTACAAACATTTGCTCCATAAATGGAGAAAAATATTTAAATATTTTCCCTTAGTATCAATTTTAACAAGACCGTGGGTGAGAATGAAAGGTCTGCAATCTGTGAAAACGAAAAGATCAAATTCAGCATTTAGTATGGATACAGAATATCTAATTAAGCCCTGGATCTGCAGTACTTTTTTTTTTTCAGTTTCTCTTCCATATCTCTTTTGCCCTCTGTTAATCATCTTCCCATCCATATCTATAAATAATGAGAAAAAGCCAAAGTTTCCTCACTGGTATGTTTTACACAAATATCTGAATGGAAAATATGTCCAGAACTGCTTTGATGAGCTCTATTAATTGAACAGTTTAAACAAACATAAAAGATCATATAGAAATATGGACTTGAGAAAAGATATTAGATAACTCTATTGTAAATAGAACTTAAAATATTGGTACTTTAAGGAATTGGACTTACCAGATAAAAGCCAACATTCAAAACACACAAAATGAAATCTGTGTGTTGATGAAATAGATTTTATTCAGGTGTTAAGTCTAAGCTTAAAAATAAATGTTCTGATGAACTTTAGGATATGTATTTTATTCTCCTGCATTTGTCTCTTCCTTTCCTTTAACCTAGCTGAAATTTCATTATACATACTATTTATAATACTGATTAACACATCTTTTTATACAGATCAGGAAGAGTCTTATATAGACTTGTGCATACCAATACCACTTTCTGCTTGTTGAGTTTTCTTGTTTTGATTCTACTTTTTTAATTAGGGACATATCACTTCCTGTGGGAAACTAGCATCCACCTATGACAACAAATGTATGTATGGTACAACGCCTGTCCTGAAGAATCAGAAAGCATCTCACAGTGTCTGTTTTCCACAATATTTTTGTGGAAATCATGCATATTTAATATGCATGATTTCCTTTTCCATACATACAATAATAAGCAACACAGACTAGAGATTCCCAGTTGAGGCAGAGAAAACATGTTAGCTTGCAGATGTTCAACAAAGTTGAACAAAGAAATATAGAAAAAGCCTTCGAACAACAGAAAGAAACTGACTTGGTTTTTTTTAATAAAATCAGGATAAACCTCTGTGTAAATGTGTTTAACAATGAAAAACACAACAGCCAGGATTATGGTATAAGGATTTCACATTGCTGTCAGGTAGGTACATGTCTAATAGTTAATATCTTTAGTCTTCCTTACATTTATGAAGAGATAAAGATTATAGTAATAAATCCCCATGCTGAAATAAAACTGAGACTAATCTCAAGATTAGGAATCTAATCTCCACTAGAAATAAGATATAGGTATTTAAAATGAATAGAAGGCCAAATTGCTACAGGCAACATGACATTCTGTATTGTTCAGTATTGCATGTTCAGTGCATACTCCTGCACCACAGCTGAAGTACGTTAAAACTTACAAGCTGACACAAAAAGCAACAGATTCAGAGACGAGTTTCATTAAAAGAAACCAAATGTGACAGCAACCATCTTCAAGTTGAATTTTGGTCATAAAGCTCCCTGGTATTTTTTGCTTTGCTGTTCTAACTAGTTCCCCCATGGATTAACCTCTTCTCACCTTTGGTTGTATATACACTGCAAAATAGAGCTGCTGGACAGTTCATTAGAGAAGCTCCTGCTGTTTCTTCCACTAGGAGAGGAGGCACCTCTAAGTTATCATACACAGGCAGGCCCAAGTCAACGTGTCTTCTAACAACTTCTGGCAGCTTTGATCATGCTGGTGGTTCATACAAGTTTCACAAGGGAAAAAAAAAAGGCAGGAACTTTGAGGCATTTCCTGCTACTCCTTTGGAAACCCAATACCATCACTTAGCAATTCATGCACCATACTAGTATCACCGGGCAGGGGCAGTGGGGGACTGGATGTGGGGGCTTTTTCTGTCTGGCACATCTTAAAACTAGAAAAAATATATTTAAATGGAACGCTTAAATGCACTACTAGAAAATTTATGTTTCAGAAAATTCCTTTATAGGTGTTCAAACATAACACTAAATCTACATTAATTTCTTTGATTCAACAATTCAGTTGCCTGTTTCTGAGATGTTATCCACCCCAAGGTTTACAAGAAGCTTTGCTTTTACAGCCTCAACTTTGTAAACTGCTAGAGGCTGCCTCACTTTTCTAGAGTTGCTCTATGTGCCATGGTGGCAAAGAACCTTAAACTGAACTTAAGCACTTGAAACAGGCTCCTTCGTATCCAGCAACGCTTCCCTCTGCTCAGCTGGGTCTCTTTCCTTGACACCTCTGGTGGCCAAGCCAAAAAAGTCAACAGTCTGCAGCAATGAATGAATACTCCAGGATCCTTTCATAATGGTGTAGCTGATTGAAGCCCTCTTTGAGAGGCCTTACCTCATTTCCCACACATTTTCTGACCCATTTTGTCCGCCTCTTCTCAGAGGGGTTTTGCCTGTTATATTGTGGGCTAAGCAGTAAACTAATTATCTTGTTCAAATCCCTTTGCAACGCCTCTAATCCTATTAGTTATAAGAATGTGTGAATACTGATTGCACAACTTAAAACAGGGAGAAACAGAAAAAGAGACAGAGGCAGAGGGAAAAAGCCAAAAGGCAGGATTTGGGAAGATCTGCTAGCCACTTCAGCTTTTCAAGGCTTGTCAGGACGCTCAAGACTCCCGTCCATCACAAGACAGGACAATTTGTAAGGTCCATATTTTCATCCTCTGTCAGTCTTTCGTGTCTGCCCCAGAAGTGCCGCTATTATCCAAGGCAGCTCTGAGTCTTTTGCTCACAGCAGAACTTGCTGACCCTTGACTCCAGTTAACAGTTACATTTTCTCTCTTTCCCCTTTCATAATGAACATTTTAATGAAGGGGATGACAATATTACAATGTGTCAAAGAAACCATATGAAGTACCGGAAATGAATGGATGTCAGTGTAGGCATCTATAGGCCCTGCTAGTCCTACTTCTTTTCTTCAAAGAAGCCTCACAAGTCTTATTAAAGAGCCCTCTCGCCCTCTCCCTCAGCTGAAGATACCAGAGCAGTTGCCTCCTGCCGTCCAGTACTGAGTGAACTTTAATCACTTTTCCTATTTTGTTCACACTGGGGAAGGAGCCAGACTTCAGTGAAAAGCCTGCAGTCACAGTTGATGTTAAAGAGCATGAAATTTATCTGACTTCCATAAAAGATGAGCTCTGCCCTTCCATTCCTGCTTTTGCTAGGCTGGCTGCTCCGGGGACAGCCATTCTCTGCTCCAAAAACAAATATTTGCTTTTAGCGTGGATGGATGCTGCTGCCTAGGAGCGCCTTTTCCCTTCATTTTTAAACTGTACACTTAGTTGTTTCCACCTACAAAGAACACTTGTGGTCTTGGGAAAGAAATTTGACTTTATCATTTAGACATGCTGTTTTGCAAATGAAGGTTTTAAAAATGCAAACAGTTCCTGTTTTACATGAGCAATAAGCTCTGGCTAATTGGTTACCATAGAAGCAAATCCACCAGAATTCTGAGAGTAAGAGATTTATCTTTATTTTTTGACCCTCCTTCCCTGCAGAAATGCCTGTGTCAGTGAAAACTTAAATCTTAGGATAAAATACAAAGTTTCTTTTCTCACATACCATACTTGGAGATTTGAGACATCATTTATCTGGTAAAAATTAAAATAAATTGTATTATTACATAGCATTCCATCATTTGGTTTTAAAACCTTGCTATTTGGATTTGGCTCTACAATTCCATTATTAGTGCTTACTTTCCTCACAATGACAAATTAATGACACTTTTTTTGTACATATCTCACCGTGCACATCTTCTCTAAGGATCACTGCTACATAAATAAGCATTTTCAAAACAACTGACTGCATAACTTTAGAAATGTGTATTTAAGAAGTAGTAACATTTCTGTGTCATTTAATTACTCACATATTTCAAATCCTGTCACAAAATGGAATGCAAAGAACCCAAAAACAATTCCAGAAGCAATTTATCTCCAAAACATTTTATGTACTGAAAAACAGTAACAAAATTGCATCAATGAGCTTGATAATAAATAGATTGTGCTAAAAGGGAAGGAAAAGTGGTCCTGATCCACTGACCATCCACTCTGCGTGCCATAACCCACTCTAATCCCCAACTGATACTGACAACTGCAATGACAAGGGCTAAATTGGAGCCATAAGGGGGAGTAATGATAGACTGCCACTTCAGTATGTCAGCAACTGCCTGATTAAAATTAATACCACACAAACGTTCTCCCGTAAAGCAGAGAACGGGCAAAAGGAAAAAACAGTGCTTCTTTAAGTGTAATGCCTCCCAAAAGTGTGCCCCTTGGGCGGGATGTGCGCCCAGTGCCCAGCGGAGCTGAGCTGGCCCTCAGCAGGAGCTGGGTGCACAGGGGAGGCTTTTCCTGCTGTACTTTTAGCTGTGACCACCTAGGGGCACTCAGTGTCCTACAAATCCATTGCAACTCTCAGCTTTTGATCCAGCCCCATCCCGGTGCAGAGCACTAAACATTTTTCCTGTCAAACATCCTGCCTTAATCTGAACAACAATGATGAGTATTGTTTATTGATACTTTATTACTGGCTGATAACCAGCCAGACAGCTTTGTTCACTCTAGATGCTTCTAAAGAGCTTTTTTTCATAAAGGCTTTAATATACCATGAAGATTTTCAATCAATACGCAAAAATATATGGACCATATCTTTTGAGAAAGTGATTTCAGATTTTAAGGCTGGACTTCTTCCAAACGGCAAGAAAACTTCCAAACTGTCTAAAAGCTGTCTAGAGAGAGTTCACTTAGTTATAATTCACTACCACTTTGAAAAGGACATGGCAAAAATGGACAGGAATATAAAACTGAGAAAGCACCACAAGGTCAAGAGAACTGCAATTTTTCCTTCTTCACATACATTCTTCCTTTCTACATTATGTTTTTATATACAAAATGCAAATGCAAATGTTACTGTATTGCTATATTTTGGGATTCTCTGAATTCTTAAAAAAAATTGGTATAATTAGTCTTCAAAATTTTCAGAAAAAAAAACCCTAAAGATTTTCAGTGAAGCAATCAGCAAAATAAAGTTTTAGATTGAAGCAAATGGTTTGTTTAGGCTAAACTGCAGCAGCCTACTAGCCAATCCTATCTGATATTTTATGGTCAAGTTTTATAGCATGAAAATTCTGACTTTCTGCCACATTTTTTTCCGTTCAAACAGGGTTCACTTAACAAGCAGAATGCAGACCTGCTGCTTTCCCTTGTGGCCAACTTCACTTGTTCAAAGTCTTTGAGAATCTTGGAACACGGCAATAGCTCTTAAAAGAACTTTGGCCTGCAGCTGTTATTAACTAGCTTTGGACGTATGGACCTCCGTTGACAAGCACCTCATGTAGAGAGGTTAAAAAATTGCTACCATATGCTTTCAGCTTTTTTAACCTACAATGTAAAGGCTCAAAAGAAAAAAAAACCAAAAAAACCCCCCATTCAGTACTTTCAAAATACAAATCAATTTACACATAAACCAACACTTCGATCTTCTACTGCCTTCCAGTTATGAAATATATATCTGTCATTTTTAAAAGAGTACTGCAGTGTTCCAAAAGGCAAGAGCTGCCTTCAGTGGAAGGAACAACTGGTTATAGGTACAGATATCTCAACAGGCTTTATTACTGGACACAAATTAAAAGCCACCACACATTTAAAACCAGCATTAAATAACAATAAAAATCTGTGTCATGAGAAAATTTCTGCTGCACAGGGAAGCATTCTCTCCTCAAGGAAAGCTAAAGCTGTTTATCACACCTCTACTTTAGCCTCATGTGTGTATACCTTACATTAGCTTTCCTTGCTGTGATCCAGTTTAGATCTGAGGGAGCAGCTGTATGCTCAACTCCTTGTTCCTTTTTTTCAGACAGATCCACTGATTTACTGAAAGGTGTTAACTCTCTGCACAAGAACCGGGTCGTCATGAGACCAGAGAACTTTTCTTACTCACTGAAGGAAGAAAGGTACCAGTACTTGTGCCATACACAGCCTGAAATGGATATTCAGTATTTTTAACCTTGCTGGAATAGACACCCCAAAATAATTAATTGCTGAACTCTTACATCTCTGTTCCATATACTCCCATTTCATTCTCTAAAAACACCTTAACAGTGTAGTCAAGAGGTTAGTGAGCCTCACTTCAGCATACATCACATCTGGGTTTGAAGGTTTCATGTTCTAGAAGTACTGTACAGATTTCCTTAGTTACTGGAGGATCCCTATGGAGTATCAATTGAAGTTTATTTTAAAATTTAATTTATCAGGGGGTTAAAATGCCTAATCAGTCTGCCAGATGAAAAAAACAAAAAACAAAAAAAAAGCAAGCATGTAATCAATTGCCTTATGTACAAGACAGTTCTGCCGTTTGCAGTGCAGCCAAATATCCCAAGCACTAATCAATAATCAATCAGAAGTATGTTTACAAATCCAAACTACTGCTCTAGGAAAGGACAAAAAAAAAGAAGGAGGCTTAGTTCCTCTTCTACCATAATAAGCTTTAACTTCATTAATTTAAATCCAGGTCAGTTTTCCCAAAATCCAGGAATATTCCATGTGCCAGATATGTTTTTTAGTCAGATAACAGAATATTCACTAGGAATAATACTAAAACTACCAAGAATTATATCTAGATAAACGGACAGGAAACTGTAGATCTAGAAGAAATGCAGTGATTAAAGAAAAATTCTCTATCGTGCAGACTTACAGAATTTCATTACTGTGTTGACTAAATACTACATATATTTAATACTTTTATAGTAAAATAAACATTCATTCTGCAAAGTACATAAATACAGTATAAAAATTTCATTTTAAGATGGGGAGGAAGAAGGGATCAGTAGCAAGGGAATAGCAGTGGGAGTCATCTCACCCATCTTCAGCCAGATAAGAAACAGACAATCTGGTCTTAATTGTCTACAGAAAGGTGAAGATATCTTTAGAGGAAAAATATCTTTATCCCTGTCTCCACATTTGAGAATACAAGAAGTTCTGAAAGGCAGCTTGGACTTAGCACCTCAGTTTCAGGGAAGGCCAGCTGGAAATCCACACAGACTGACCCTGGCATGCTGCCTAGCCAAGGTCAGAGAGCAGTCCCTGTCAGTTGTGCACTGAAATGATGTCTCCCAAGCATCAGGATGGTTCCCCAAGTATTTGTACATCAGCAGTGGAAACAATCCAGCACTCTGTTCTCCAGCCAAACTAGGACATCTCGTAGAACATCTGTGGGCACCTCCTGAGCTCCACGGTCTGCTCTGAAGTATGACAGGCAGCCTGAACTGGAAAACTTAGAACTGCTCAAAGCTGGACTCAACTATCCCAAAATCTCACTGCCTCTTTCTCTAAGAGATTTAATTAACAACATTTAAACATCAACAAGCTCTGTATATTTTTATGCTAATTACAAGCAACACAACCTGTCTATTTCCCAAGAGGTGACTGGAAAAGCATCCTGGAGACTTTTGATATTGTTTACCACTCAGACCCGCTCTTCAGCCACAAGTAGAGTTAATTTTTTCATTTAAATTATTAGCTGGATCAACAGTTAGTGCTTAAACATGCAAATTTGCTTGCCACTTTAGGATGAAAAGCCTTAGTCGAATTCTACCCATATAAAAACGTGATGACAAATTGCCAAGACTTAGAAAATACAATGCTATTGAATATCCACATAAACTTTCACCTAAAGCTGACCAAAAGAATTTCTTATTAAAGAAAACCTGTTATATATTACCTATATTGCAGCATTTTTCAACTTATGGAGAAATTACCTTCTAATGAAATTGCACTAAAATATTAAGGTGTGGCAGGGAGTGGTGGAGTGTGTGCATGAAGTGGATTTTGTGTGCTTGTTTAGTTGTGAAGCTTTTTTTAATTTGGCTTTTGGACAGATTCTCAGACCATGCCTCCCAGGATCACACAGCTTGACCCCACAGGCACCCCTAAGGGAGGGATCCCCGTTCTCCACTACCAGCACAGAGACACAGCATGGGAGGTTCATCCTGCTCCATCTCTGCACACACTCCCTGGCACACAGCCAGGGAAGTGCTGAGGATGCTCCCTGAAGCTCTCCCTGCTGCCAGCTTCCCCAGCCCAGGACGCCTACGGGAGCAGGGCAGCCACGGGAGCCTCCATTTTCCCACCAAAAAAAAGTCCAGCCTATAGGTTTGAATCTTTTCAGTTTGGAAAAATGTTTAGGCTAGACTTTCAGAAGCGGTAAAAAACCTCCAACCCAGTGTTTTGTCATTGTGGAAAAAAAAATATAAAATCTTTCAGAATATGAAATGCAGGAAGATCCATTAGTGTATGTGTCCACTTACTGAATAATACTCTGTTTCTAAAACACTTCTCCCCCTATTTTGGCTCAATGCACCATCTGATCAGTCAAAAACTACACCTACATGACTAAGACAGAAAAAGATATATTTTCAAAAATGTATCAACATGTATAACTAACAGAAAAAAAGATACTTTTCAAATCTTTCAATAAATCTCATGTAATTCTCCAATAGCACTATCAGCCAGCTAAAGCAACCAATTAAAATTTATCTACCCTCCTATAGTGATGAAGGCAAGTAAAAACTGGATGGATATTCTGACTGGCATTCCTCCCAGTATACTCTGACAATTTAGCCAGTAATACATGGCATAAACCATATATTTTTATATTTCTTAAACACAACATTAGTATTAAAAGTTTACTGCTTTTGGAATGGGGACCTTTTAACGAAAGAAAAATAAAATATAATAATAAAAATAAAATAAAGATTCCTTTCTAGACTACTGTTTTTTATATGCTTTTCTATGTGAGAGTATTGAGTGACTCACAATAATTTTCCTCTAAAAAGTTGTCATCATTTACTGTAAGTTCCTCACAATTTGTTCAGTATAATTCAGGGATTTTAATTAAGCTTGGTAAAAGTAGGCCACAACTTTTTATTAATTTTGACACTGTTAATAAGAGTGAGAGTCTCACAGAAGAGCAAAACATCCTGACTAGTTTCATAATATTTTTATATTTTAACTAAACAGGATTTAACACTAATGGAAGGTTTGGTCATGAAGGTAGACTAGGTCTTAAACCTACTTGCAGGCATGAAGCTAAGAATTTGATAATTACAATAAACATCAAATTCAAGATGTAATAAGCAAATAGTCGACTTGTTTACAGAACAGACTTTTTTACTGCAACGTGCAACATGACGTATTTTCTATATATTACAGTAAGATGGATATTTTAACAGTAGCAGAGCTAAATATAGGAGAAATCTGTGATTTAGGAGGAACATTTGTTTTACCTGAATTTAATAAAGACACCATGGCTTAGATATAGCTATTTTATCAGTGAAAGCCACAAGAAGTTGAAGATTGGTTATTGCAAGTTTAATTAATTTAGTGAACCCGTTCCATTACCTTAACATACAGCATTCTCTCCAGAAGCAAATTATTTTTTAAGAAATTCTTTTAGCTGTATCTACTAGCTCTCATCATCTGGTTGACAATTCACCAGCTCCTGGAAAGCATCAATCCCAATGTGCATGTTTAAAAAAAGATAATGAAAAAAATGTTCTCAGAACCACAGGATTGTCAACATTGGGGAACTTGTGTGAATTTACACATTTCCATTTGGATTTTGCAGTACTAGTACCATTTCCAGTTCTTTTAATTTGTGTATGATTTAGCATCAGTACGAATTTGCCAATATGAGCAATTCTTGATGAGAAAACACAGTTCTTTAAAGAACAGGCATTCTTTAATGGATTATTCCTCTGTGTTGCTTCCTGGGTTTAGATTTAAATCATGGCAACTATTACAGCAGGCACCTCCATTCCTGGGGGATGCTAATTCCACCTCATGCAGCTAAACACCAGGCAGGCTTAGACTATTTATCTGGATGTCAATAGCATTGTACAGTGTCACACAACTGACTAAGCAAAGATTGAGAATCTGCTATTCAGCAATCATGTCTTCATGGTCACTTGCCAAGTATTGTGTTCCGTGCTATAGATATTATAACAATTGTGAAAATATACTTTAGGGGTAGCCAGGCACTTTTTAGAGTAAATGCAGCCCAATTACCTGTTCTAACAACCAATGGGAAATTATTTCACAGAGAGGTGATGGGTAAATATCATTAAGAAAATTTATGAGGGTTTTTTTTTCAATTATTGTTTTCCTACATATATAAATTCTTTCCTCCATGTATAAATTCTTTTGTTACTTACTACATGTTAGCAATCAACTTTTCAGGATCCTGGTATGAAAGCTCTTTGGAGATTTCAGCAGTACTGCAAGGCATAATTATCCCTTGTATCTGCACAATGTTAAACTAATTGCCCTCACATTTCACATGCAACATCAGAAGGCAGCAGGTTCATGGTTTCAACTGAGCTCTACTCATCAGGTTGGTAATACAGTACAAACATTTTGTTCCTTGAAACTCGCTTTCATTGCTGCATCCTGAAGTGCACTGACTATTTGTAAGGGAGAAGGAAAAAGAAAACACCAACTGGAGTCATGTTAGCACCTCCAACAACTGTCAAGGAAATTCTGCTTCATAGAAAAGCAAGTCTAATTTTGACACGCATGTCCACAAAGTTATTTCTGAAGATAAGCAGCAGAATTTTTAAAGTGATCTTTCTGAAGTTATCAGAGAAATATCAATGAAAAAAATGCACAAATAACGGTAACCAATCTTCAAATTCTGAATTTATTCTTTTAACGTATTTCTTTGACAGCCAGAAGCTTTGGTGGGATACCAACAGCAAAACACTAAAAGCAATTTTTTCTGTTTTCTGATGTCACCTGTCCAGCATCTGAAATGCAAAGCAATGATGAGTTTTGAAATGAGAGCAAAGATGTGTCACGTATGCCACGAGAACATGTACAAGTTCCACAAAAACAGCAAAAGAAATAGGAAACTACACCAAGGGGAATCACTTCACATCAATTTTTGCCTGTGGCAGATTTGGTATACTGCATTACTGAATCACAAGATGCTTATCAGGCTTTCTTTTCCCTGTCTACAATAGAATAAAACTAATCGATTTATAATTTTATTTCTGAAATATTTAGAAAAAATACACAACTTGAACAACTGGAAAGCTAAATAAAAGACTGAAAATCAATAATTTTTATTTCTGTACCTAGCATCTCTCCAACAAACAGAACAGAGAATCACAAGCATTCCTCTAGATTAACTTAATTATAACCTTTTCACTTGCAGGGAACTAGAGACAAACTGCAATCAGTACAAGTTCTCACCTTTCTGTCTGCTCAGTTACAACCCTGTCTCCCACGTAATTCAACCCAAGTGTATTCCTGCTAAAACATTTTAAACTTCAAATTTAGTCCACTGTCAAACAGCAGCAGCCAGCCTTGCAGGCACTGGCCTAAAGGATTCAATTTGTAAAAAATTAAATACATTTTAATTAAGTAAATACAGCTAAATAAGTTTGAACTGAGAGATATTAAGAAAAAAAAATTCCTTAAAATTAAGTTAGGTTTGAGGTACGGTAGTGATTCCAAGTACATCACGTGCACATATGTAAAGAGGAGAAGTCTTTAAAATATTTAATAAAAGTAGCTTCTAAACATTAATATTAAACTCTTTAACCATTTGAAATCTAGCAGGATACAGAACTTTTCAGCTACCGGTCTCTCAGCTTTATTCTTATTTAAATTTAGTTTATAGGACATGATACATTATTCAAAAATTCCAATGAAATATATTCTAGATGACTGTGATAGGCTTCTTTGCTTCACAAGTTTAGGAAATACTGAAATTCACACTATAACTGCAATCCATTTTAAAGAACACCATAACACCAAGAAACATGGAGATTTTTAAGTTGTAGTTGAGGGTAAAGAAGAAGGAATAACATGAATCTGTGTCTCTGAAAAAGGAATTATCACACTCAGAAATTTAATTAATTAATGAATTACCCTGTGAAGAGTAAGATGGTGAAAATATGAGTTTCATCAGAATTTTCCATCATAGAATTTTCTGCTTGATTTCTAGAAATGAGGTACCATTTTACTGAACAACTTAAACCTACCAAAACTAACTAAAAGCGCTACTGGATGTAAAGCCATTGACAATTAGCCTAATTACTTATATAAGAACCTTATTTAGTTAAAATAGAATCACATCTTATGCCAGCATATAGATCTGCTTAATACTGACGGAACTGTTTTCCACAGTTTCATAAATATTGGCTCAGAAACAGAAACTAAAAATACATATTTCAAGTCAATACAAGATAGTCCACCAGCTCTAACAATTAAGATGATGCAGCACTCAGATATAAAAACTATTTTCAAATGTTTTTCATGTTTTAGTAACTTGTGTAAAGTCCCAAATAAGAGAGATCCCCTGCCTCTCACAGGCTATAGAAAGGGCTGAATAAAAACCTTGGAAGGAAAAGCAGAACTCTGAAGGGCAGCATTTTTTCAGTTAACAGTGTGTTTTTAATGAAAGTCTGCATCTACACTGCAAAATTTGGAAGCAGATCTGTCCTACAGTCTTAGAGTCCACTGGTTCTAGTGGTTCAAACCTCTTCTGCCTGGGAAATTATCTTGAATGGAAAACATCTGACCCACAAGCCACTGTACAACTCTTGAAAGCACTGAGCATCTAAATCAGAATCATCTTGGTGTGGAACTGAAATCAAGGTGTGCTTCAATCTGGGCCCCCAAAATGGCAAAGAGATTAGACAAATATTGACCAGATTGAAGTAACTGAGGGAAAAAAACCTGAAAAAATTATTATTATGTGTCAACCATAGGTAAACTGCTTACATATGTATGGAGGGGCCTTACACATTTTATTTCCATCAACCAAAAAAAGAGACCTGTCCAAACCATAGCTCTTATTAGATGCTGATGTATTATTAGCAAAATTTGGGAGTTATTCAAAACATTAAGACATCAGATGACTGCCACTGTCACAATAAAACTTCGAGGAACAATCCAACTCCAGTATTTTTATGAGGATAAAATCAAAGTCATTCTTTAAAACAACATTTCAGCAGAGCATTAGGCCTCCATTGACATTTTCTCCAGGAGCCCAAAGGTTACCAATGAAGAGGCAAGTATACCACATTTCACTGTTTTCTCCTTGAAGCCTAGATTACATCTCCTGGAAGTGCCTGACTGAAAATAAATTCAAGTTTCCTGTATTTGTTTAAAAGAATCTAAAGGGAAAGCATGGGAAACATATTCATAAACAAATTTGTCCAAGGGAGAGAGGCATAGACATATATTGAAACAGCTGCTGAGAGGCTGCTGTGGACCACAAAACACACAAAAAAAGAGGCTTTGAGCAGGGTTGTGGTGTCTAAGCTCCCAGGGAACTTCTGATGCAAGAGCAGGAAAATGACAGGACCATGGATACCAGGCTCTCAGAAGGAACAGCTCTTTGGAAGATGCCTGCAAGCCCTCAGTACTCTCGTCAAAATACTGAAGATCTTATAAATTGGAGAAAATTTTGTAAAATTCATATAGTTCCCTAAAACAAGCCACAACTTCAGATTTCACCATGCCATTGAGATTTCCCTTCTCCTTTTTCCAAAGATGAATGAGGAGGAAGGAAAATTTGGGAAAAGCACAAGCGTTGTCCCCTTGTAAAACTGTCCATGGAAATCCCTTCAGCACAGCTGGCCCTCCAAGCTGTTGGAGTGCCTCTTCATATATCAAAGTGGGAATGAAAGGAGGTAGCAAGAAACTCTCTAACAAATTCCTACTGAGTCAAACCATGTATTTCCATACTAAATTACACAACACCTTTTGGTATAATTTTTCCTATTATAAAAAGCTGTCTCTAAAAATAACTGTGAGATTTTTAACATCTTTTCCTGGCCATTATTAAGAGTCTTCACAGTTATTCTCCAAAAATAATATTCCACATGGATTTATTTAAATATTTAAAAATCAAAGTTTTAATTCAGGAGGAGAATAGTCATCAGATCCTACATTAAATAGAATTTGAAAATTTCATGCCAGTGCAGAATGGAAATGAGTATTAATTTCCCCGTGGAAAATACTTAACATACATAAGACAGTTAATGGAAACAGAACTGTGCTAATGTATTTTACATTTTGAATACACATACATATGTTATTACTTCACACTTACATCATGTCCCTTATCTGATAATCCTCAAATGTGTTTAAAACATTAATGACTTTATCCTCACAGAAGCTCTACTATGTTGGAAGCATTTTCCTGTTGATTTTATTCCCCTTGTGTGAGCTCTCTGGGCACACAATACTACATTGTACCTGTTTGGAAAATGCCCATCAATGCCATCATTAGCAAATTCACAATAATTAAGAAGTCACCCTGGAACACTGACATTGTGCAGTGTTGAGACACCCAGAAATTATTTATGTGTCCTAACTATTATAAAAGCATACCATATTCCTATTTCTGTCTGCCTCATAATTCTACATCAGAGCTGTTTCTACTGTGTTACACACTGCACAAATCTACCATGAGAGGAAAAACTCCACTGTTTCAGAGAATTTACATCTGAATTTAAAGCAAAAAGACTAGGGAAGAGAAAAAACACAACACATAATGTGATTGTAAAGCCACAGGTTAGTGGTATCTATAATTAAAGCTATTATGACACTGGCAAGTTCTCTTCTACCCTTCTTGCAAAGATCACTTATGTGTGAAAGCCACTTGACCCAAATGGCTGACTAACAAAGGGGATCTTAACAGGATAATAAAACCCACACTTTTTGACAGAAAAAAAAAGCTTTTGAATTATATAAAATGTTTAATTATATATGGTGTATTTAACTGAGGTTTATAGACTAGAAAAAGATTTTAAATATTAAAGGCATGACTGTTTCTCAGCATATAAATAAGACTTTTCTCTAAATCCCTAGTATATTTAAAATTTACATTATTCCTCATAGGATATCTGTGTAAGTAGAAGACATTGGAAAAGTTGAATTTAATAAACAAAAACACAGTATCTCTTAAAAAAACCTGAACATCAGAAGTTAGAACACCAACTGAGAGAGGGTCTGTGCTCCTCTTAGACTGAAGAAAATTTTGACTGATATAATTTGAAGAAAATTTGATATATGATGCAGATACCTCTGAACTCAGAAAAGAGCTGTCTTTCCCCTCAGCAATTTACATGCTTTGAGATTTAAATAAATAATAACTCACTTTAAGGATGCTATTTATAGTTCTTTTCTACACGTTAAGATAGAATTCCCACCTCAGTAGACAATCTTAGTGAAACATTTCATGAATTAGTTCTAAAAACAGATTTTCAAGCAGCTGTAAAGACCTCAGTCCTTCAATTATCTGGGTGAAAAAAGTCACACGTGATTTTATTTCACTTTGTATTTGAAGTGGTTTTGTACAATATGTTCCCATCTTTATCTCTATCAATGTATATGCCAAAAGAAGATAAACAGCTCTCTTATCATCCCCCCAAATGTCAGTCTCCAGGAGGTTATCTCACATCTGGCTCTCAGTGTTCCTCTTGGAAACTGGACATAAATGATTACCAGCAGCGCTTGGAGAGCTCTGGTCGAGCAGCAGCTCTGGTCAGGTTTTGGAACATAAACCTTCATCCTTCACGTCCAGAGCCAGAGTGCTCACCACCTGAATCCAGATGCCAAAAACTAGAAGGCTGAGAATCTGAGTGGATTGCATTGAGCACTGCTGGGCCTTCAAAGAACAGGAAGGAGTTTGACGCCAAGTATTCACTTTATTGCCAGTCCCTGGAAGCTAGAGCAGAGCTGTTTCTCTGGCTCAGAAAACTTATATTGCTTTTACACATACATGAATTAACTAGAGTAGTGCTCATTAGGCCATTTAGATTTGCAATAAGCACATATTTACTGAAAATAAGGAATATCATATCCATTTTATTAAAGACTAGGTAAAATGCCCAGGCTGTGCATTTATTTGTGCTTCTGTATCAATTACTCCCCTGAATGAAAGAGAGCTGCACTTTGGGTTTCAAAATTTCTTTTTCATTTCCTAGTCCACAAATCATTTCATAGCCTCCCTGTATGAATTTCAGTAGTACATAATTTGACAGATTTTTTTAAACCAGATTATATTCCTGTTTCTATAAGATCCATCAGTTTCTAAGGCACAAATTGAGGCATTGCACTTCTCAAATTGTCATGATTCAATGGGATTCCAAAGGTCCTTCCTTACTGAGGCACTGAAGAGGTAATTATTGTGATTTACTGTAGGGAACAGCTTTGTTGTAAGATCAGAGGAGGCAACACTTGTATTGTCATAAAATGAATAAGTGCTATTACAACACAAGGAAGGGACTTGTCAAAACCCCAAAACAAAAAACCACAGAAACTCAATATTTAAGAATCATGATTCTGCACTGTAAAATAGTTTTGAAGGTCAATACAATTATATGATACCAAATAGCCCATACCACAAACAGTTCACAGACTGTGAATCTGTGAATTGCTATGGTATGTTTTCTCACATGAGAGGACATAGGCTTTCTAAGTTAATGAAAAAGAATAAAGTGCTGCACTTGTTGACCACAGAACCAGAATTGTAAGCAACTACATCACATAGTCATCCAGAATTTTTTGCTATAAATGCAGATGCATCTGTATGTTTGCATTCAGCATGTCAAATGCATACATTTACAATAGCTCAAAGATATCTTGCTCCAAAACCTCATGAAAGTGCACTTGCAAATTTCCAATTCTTATTCTAAATAAATTTCAGATCTATACAGGCAGGATTGTACTTAAAAATATTTTACTCAAATGAATATTTTACAGTCCTAGCTAAATCAGTTTTCAGCCATGAATCCATTTGTTACAATTTTCTTCAAATACATTCTTGACTGCAGGTGTTGTGTAACAATTGATGCAATCCATGGATCAGCTTACCTACAAACACTGTTGCAAGAAGGGGGTTTAGTAAAGCCTCTGCAACTGCCCACAAATTTAATTAGCTAGGAATAATGAAAAACTGTTTACAAAATTAATTTCTGTGGAAGAAGAGTTAAAGAATCTTATTCTCAATGAGTTTAACTAGAAACCAGAATTTGTTTCTCTACAGGAAATACTATGACTGCATCTGCAATCTTTAGAATGCTATTTAATGTACACATGAGATGCTTAAGTCTGGGGGAGAATGGGCAAGCAATACAAAGACAATGATTTCTTCATTCTGTAACTCGTCAATCTTATCCTGGAAAAGAACTACCAACCAAAGCCATAACAAATGCAGAATCTGTGCATTCTGAAGATTCTGAAAAATATCCATTTTAGAAGAAATAGCACAGGAAAGGATGTGACCATATCAATTTCTGGAAATCATATACAGAAAGAGAGGAGATATGGAAATAGTAATGACCTAAGTGTCTTGTGAGACATACACAACATATAGTTTTGACATAATATATGTCAATAAATTTGTTCCATCAAAGAGAAGTCCTCACCTGACCATGAAATGAGTTAGATGACTTAACACGTTCTCCAGTGCTGTTTTCTATTATTTCAGCTTCTAGAAATAGAATTATTTGGTCATGAACGGACATTCAGAAGTCTCTACTCAAACTCTCTACTCAAATCAAGGATCAGGTGGTTCAGGACCACATCCAGTTAAGTCTTGCAAAACTTCCAAGGAAAGAGATCCCATAATCAGTCTGGGCACCTCCTTCAGTGTTCAGCCATTCTTCGTGGTCCTCTATTTTTGCCCTCTATTATGTAATCAGAATTATATATATTTTATCTTGTTTATTGCCTCTTGTTCTACTGCTGTGCAGCTCTGAGAGGAGAGGGGCTCTGTCTTCTCTGCATCCCCACCACGATGCTGCACACAGCAACAAGGTCTGCCTCCACCTGCTCTTCTCTGCACTAACAGACCCAGACCCCTCTGCCTCCTGTGCCCCATCCTCCTCTGCAGTGTGATCTTCCTCTAATGAGGAACCCAAACCTGATCACAGTTACTGAATTACTTGAGAATACACATTTGAAAAAAGTGCTGCCTGAAATAAAGCTTTAAATCATGGAAGGAAGACAACATTAATATCATAGAGGGTTTTTTTAAAAAATATGTATCCTCTTTCAGATTGTATCTTCATAGTTAAATATTTCAAAGATTCAAAATTAATATAAAGAAAATTAAAATACTGGTTAGAACTTTTGAGTTAAGTATTATGAGTGGTCATAAAAAAATACAATTCCAAACAATGCTACGGATGGTAACATGCCAGCAGAATTTTAATAAATCCCTATTAGACATCTTTTAGGCACTAGATAAGCAAGACATCAAGATGACTATAAGATACTATGAAAGTCAAATAGGATCTCTATGGAGATCACTTCAAAGGCCAGTTTCCTGCATCTATAAAATAAATTTAAATTATGTGCTGCATGGATCTTTTGTAAGTGGTCCTGTTACCATGAACAACCAAATTGCATTACAGCTCTATGAGCAATTG
Organism: Prinia subflava; assembly: GCF_021018805.1. Classification (NCBI taxonomy): domain Eukaryota; kingdom Metazoa; phylum Chordata; class Aves; order Passeriformes; family Cisticolidae; genus Prinia; species Prinia subflava. The sequence continues at coordinate 16,299,273 of NC_086253.1, read as the reverse complement.
TTTTCCATCTTTTCAAGAGAGTAAGAAAAATTCTCTTGTTAGACTTCCATTTTTCTTTTGATCTTACAATATTAACACTGATAGACATTAAAGGATGACTAGAAAGGACTGACAGAACATTTCTATGAACTTTTATTATAACTCAGACTTAAAAATCACAATTAGGACAAAATCTTTAATCTTGGTGCATAGAAAACTTCCCTTGGTGCAATTTGGTATTTTGTCTAGGAAGAAAAATTGCAGAATCAGGTTTGTTTTGAATTATTCTGTGCTTTTATTTTTTCTTTCTATATCCAGTTCCATGACTGTGATGAATTAACTTTAAAGCAAATAATGAAAGCAACACATTTGAACTGTCTTTTCCTTGGAAGTCATCTTATATATTAACGAAAATAAATTAAAATTCTTAAATTACAAATTACCTGTTACCAATTAGTATCATCTCATTAAAAGAAGAACAAAGTAATGCTCAAGCCTCATTATTTGAACATTTTGGGATTTGATTTTAAACTGTTTTCTCATCACGGGTCAATTTAAAGTAATGGAAATAATTTCTCAGAACTACCTATAGTCATGACACTAGACAGAAAAACTGAATGCATGTGGGACTTATGAGGCCCCTTAGTTCATTCCTGCTCTTCTTTAGGGTTCCCCTCTAGAAAATTAAAACTGCCCTTTGCCAACATTACATGAATTCACAGCAAGAACTTTCAGCAAGAACAGTCAAATTTTGCAGATTTTAAGATGTCTTTTACCCTAAACGATGCATTCCTCCCATGCACCTGGAACATTACCAAGATTTAACTTTCAAGGTCATTATAGTTTCTCACTTCAGTTACGCCAGACAAGGATAAATCAAAAGAATTTCACTCTTTCTACTCTCAGTGGTGACTGAGAGTGGATTAAAATGTTTCCGCTTGCAGTATTTCAATGTGCAATTCTCTGAGCTACAGAAGATTGCTGCACAATGATGAATTTAACCCACAGCAGATGATGTAGACCTCGGTACAGTAAAACATTCAAATTCATGCTAATTTTGACATTCTGCAAGTGTGTCATCAAATGATACCTTACAGATAGATGTTCAAATTTTCAAAATATTTTTTGAGTGTCCCAATCCTGTAAGCATTTAAATGTGTGCATTCAAGAGGATTTCTATTGTTGAATTCAATAGAACCAAGATTTCATCCTCTGATTCACAGCACCTATACTGAATTAATCACAGCAGCTAATTTTAGGCTCCTACACATAACCTTGCAAGAACACCACACTCATTAGTATTTTTTAATGCAAGTTTTTCTACAAAATTGTTCAAATACTTTTTTTTAAACAGCAACAGAAAAAAATAACCACTCTCTTGCATTCTCATTCTGTTGCTGTCTTTCTGTCACAGAAACAAACTGTCCCACCGATAGTTTTTGACTAGATTTCTACTGGTGTAAGAGGACATGATTTAAGAAATTTCTATTACAGGAAATGATAAAAAAGAAAATTTGCAACATCTCTTTTGAAACCTCGTTTAATTATTCTAATACCTATGTTTTTGAAACTAGTCTTAATGAAAAATCGTAAGTACATATTATTCTTCCTTTCCCCTCACCTCTCATTTTCTTTTAAAAACTAATGGAGTGGCTTGCCTCCCCAGCCAACCAAGCTCTTTTCATCAAGCCATGCTGACTATCTCTTCCTCCTTCTTTTATCCCCACAGTGAAATTAGTACCTTGTAGAACTGTATTTCCTGACATGCTCAGCTCAATAAATATTAAAATGCTTGTATTTCTTTTACGAAATTGATTTTCACTTTTTTCAGTGACTGCTGTTTAGTGTCTAATTCAAGATTTGAAAAAAATTTATTTCCTGAAATTTAATAAGCTTATGATGTTAGTATTCTTCTAGCCAATTCTGTGGAGTGCCAGTTTTCAGCTACTGGATCCACGTTTTTCTATTCTCACTTTCTCAAGTTTTAGCAGCACGGAGAACTAAAAACTAACTTTTAATTGCTATGGATCATCTCACCCAGTTTATTTATGCTTAAATCAACCTGTCAGTGGATAACACTATGGAACTTTTTTGCACTTGTATAAATGTATCATTTGAATTATAAAGCTATTAATTTTGACACAGGTTGGCTCTTCTTGGGCCAACATTTGTGGTAATCTCCTTTGGTGTATCTGGTGGATTTTCCACTCAATATGCAACCTTCCTTTCTCTTTCATGTCCCCTCTCAAGCATCTGCAGCTCTCATTCTTTAGCCAATACCATTTTGAGGGCAAATTCTTCTCTACTAATGCAACCATCTGATCCCTTTCTTTACCCTCTGCATATGTATGTGGACCTTAAACTGCCACTCTACTCACATGTGCCAAAACCCACATGAACTTCCTATAATCTTCCTGAACCTGTCTCCATATCCAGCTGCAGGCTAAATTAATTTTCATTACTTATGTATGTTTCAGGAAAGAAGTAAGCAGTAATCAATCCTTCGAAAATCTGCATGAATAACAAGAATGTTTTTTTCATCCATTTACAGCTGAACAACTGAAAAGAAATTTCTAAAATACATTGGTAGTATTTCACTTTCCTGTATACACAATGGTCTGTGGTTATACTCTTCTGATTTCACAGCACTGTCATCTACAGAAGTAGATGGCTATACTAAGGAATAGTCAAAAAATTGATTTTAATTTTTTATAATTGAAAAAGGTTCCCTTTTTCCTCAAGTTAATTAGCTTTCCTATTTACAGGGAAAAACCATGTTTTATTATCACAGAAGGATTATTACTTGGATAAAATATCAAAGAGAATAGAGTTGCAGAAGTGTTGTAAATAATTTCCCTAAAAATAACATTGGATATATTTTTCTTGAATACAGCCAAAAGCTTAAATGGACATTAAATTAACATTCTCTGAAGAGTTACATAAATGTTAAAATTTCTTTCAACTCCTGTGGGAAGCAAGAAAATAAGCACTGTTATTTCTATTTTATGGCTAAAGAAACACAGACAGAAGTTAAGTGACTTGCCCACAGCAATGCCGTGAATCAACGTCAGTGCCAGGACTAAAATTTATGAGTTCCTTTTTCCTACCAAGAATGCTAAGACACACACTGCTCTTTAAAATATATATTCTTAGTATTTATTACTAAAAAAATATGCAGTGTGCACCTGGAATTGGATTAGTACAACTATGAGTAAAAGGTTTACAGAAGGAAACTCAGGCAGATGTTTCAGGTAGGCAAATGCAAAAAAGTGAAGAGGAAGCAACCCAAATTTGAACTGTTCATTCCAGAAGTCTCAAAGATGGTCAGGAATTCATCCTTACTTTTATTGCTGTTACTGTTGTTTAATAGACAGCTTTGCCCCTCATCTGACATGCATGAACCTCCCTTGAAGGTCCAGGTACCAAATTTTCCTTTCAAACCCAGGACGAACCCCTCCACAGGGTGGCATGGAAAAGTTCAAAGTGCAATTCTCATTGTCAGAGCTGTGCCTGGTAACTCCAGTGCTGGTCCAAAGTCTATATATAGTTTAACATATGTATAACAAAAATTAGGCAGCAAAAAGAGCTTTATCAACAAATAAAATGCAAATCTAGGCAAAGGAGCCAACAAAATTCTATCAGCACAGAAAGCTGCAGCATGTTTTACTATGTCTAAAATTAAATATACTTCAATGCATTATGCTTGGAATATTTCCCTCAAACACATTCTTAAAACAAATTAACCTCCAACACAGAATCATTTCACATCGCAACTAATACTCAATGTTGTATGAAAATGTAATTTGGAGTTTAAATTAAATCTTGTTAAAATGCTTATCTGAGATATTTACCCAATCAGCTTGAAAGATCAGTTAATCGATGAGACAGTGATAGCAGTGTTGTATGAGCACAGAACCACCTACCAAAACTAAAGAAACTACAAGATAAAACAAGCTGTGAGTACTACCTATTTCTGCATGAAAAATTTAAATATCTGTGGGAACTTCATCTAGCCACAGGGGATATGACACGTGATATGCAATGTATTCCCCCAGAGAACCAACACGGATCCTGTCAGCACTGAATAGTTGTGAGACTGAACAGAAGGAAAGCAGGAGTTGTTAAAGGGATGCTGAAGAAAGAGACAGCAAAGAAATGTGTTCAGTTTGAGTCAAAACATGCAAGAAAGTCATAACAGAGACTCAAAAAAAAGAACACAAGCACTGCATCAAAAATTTATTTCCTACCATTTAAAAGGATTGAAAAAACATTTGAACAGTTTTGGCTGGCCATGCTATTTTGCATGAATTTAGGAATATTTTCTTCTTAAGCTCTATGCCTTGCACTGCAAACTCTAAGTAGTGACAAGTAAGCAATAAAATCTATTTGTACTTAGAACAGTGCCATTTAAACCAAAAGCTGCTACTAATTTAGCAAAACACAGATTTAAGCTCATTTTGCCTTCATATCTCTCTCCTCCAGCTCTAAACCTATTCCTCTTCAACCCTGCTAAAAATCAATAAACAAAAACTTTAATATAAAGAAATAAATATGCAAGAATAAGTTTTCTAAGAAATTACTGCCTCATCATCTTTATGTTAATGATGTCACGTAGATACTTTATTTTTACTTGTTTAAAAAGACTCTGAATGCCTAAACCTTAAGCAGTTATGTGCCAATGCAAAACAAGAACATATCTTTGGGACTTGATATAAGAGGTTTGACTGGACAGTCACACTGTTCAAGAAGCCCCTACACAAAACACAGATTATGAACATGGCCCAGTCTGACGTGGGGCTGCTTCTGTGTGACCAAAGCCTTCCAAGCAGAGCCAATGGCAGTGCCCCAAGGGAAAAAGATCTCTTGCAGGACAAAAAGATTGCATCTAAATGGAGACAACATGCTTCAGGTGGAATTATTTTGAACATTCTCGAAAGACTGTTCATCACAAATCTCAAGAGTTTTGTAACTTAACAACAAGGTTGTTCTGTTACATATAACCTAATCATAATGTTCTTAACTTACATATGCCAGTAAGGCAGGAGAGAAGGTTCAATCAAGCATTGTACAAATGGCTATGTAACATTTTAAAAGTCCTCTTAGACACACTACCACTCACACAACTGTAATTTTTAAAAAAAATACATCATACCTTAATTTTAGCAGAAATATAATCCTGTTTTACAAATGAGTTGGTGAGGAATGTAAAATTACATTAAAAATGCCTTACAAAAAAGAAGTTGCAATTTTAATATACACATCATAAAAGATCATCTTCTCTTTGACTTCCCTTTATCAAACCAACAGCATACCAATCCTTTACAACACATGAAAAAAAAAAAGAAACAACATTAAATACCTGAAACACAAAGAGTTTTACCATACTGACACTGACCTTATAGGGAACCAATATCTATCACAGAAGGCCCTGCAAGTATTCCACAAATACCAACAATTAATTCATTTCACAGCACCTTTCGAATACAGTTTTTCATCTCATTATGAGGTCCTTCAAATTTAATTGCTTCATATTTTACATTATTATTTCTGTTATAAGATAAAAAACTATTTGGCAACCTGCCTGCTTTGATCAAAGTAACTGATTTAACAGAAGAAAAAAATGAACACTAAATACTTTGGCAATGAAAATTTCTGTGTGCACAAACATATTGGATTTTTTAATAACATTATTTACATTAATATCTGTTCTTATAGAATAGCAAGTATTTGCCTTTACTTTTCCTCCGTAATTTTTTAAGCACTTCTTATCCTGGCTCCTGAAAATTACTGGCATAAATCAAAACACAATTTCATGCAGCAAAAAGAGACAATTTGAGAAATTTCATCACACATGCAGAGGTTTCTTGTAGTTTACTACACATTTACTTTGCAGCTCTATAATCCAGCCATGCTGAATGCAGCATACAAATTATCAAAGAGGAAGAGGTCTCTGTGGCTCCATCAGGGAACTGCAAAAGTCATGTACAAAACTTCCATCAGAGTGTGCTACTGCTAGCCAGTTTCTCGGTCTCCTTTAGGATTTTCCAGCATTTGGAGCCAGATGTATCAGGAATACAAACAAGTACTTGGGACAGAAACATAGACAAAAGTAATGCTAAGGAGCACAGTGTCTTTCCTAACTTTCACCAAGACCAGTCATGCCTCTGAGTATCCAGCAGCAATGACAATTAAATATGTTTCAAACACATCATTCCTTATTCAAATGTTCCACAGTTCACCCACAGACTGAGCCTTGGGGTCTGCAGATCCCAAAGGGGTATTTTGGATTGCTAATCTATTTGCCCAAAAGGTGGAATAGTTTGATTAATTTATCAACACAAACCCTAGAGATGATAATTTTTTTAAATGAAACTGATAAATAACTCAATATAGGCACAATTCTTGCTCCACATGACAAAAGTGGTGTGCCTATATAGGTGTCTTTTACATATATTGAGATACATGTGTAAACAAACACACACATACACTTTCCCTCTCCACAAAAAGTCTAGATTACCAACCTTCCCCAAATGAAAAAAGGATTCTCTGATATAAATCCATTCTCGGACTATGGCTAATTTGTTTAATAAATTTCTGGACGTTTTTGCTCAACATTCCTAAAATTAAAATCTTAAACGATATTCAATGATGTTATCAAACAATGGACTTGCTTAGTCTGGAAGCTGCATTTGAAGGGGATGAGAACAAGGTACCAGTTTATAAAAGTGAAAACCCCCACTAATACTTGCAAAACTGAAGTTAATTTTCTCATACAAGAGAGCCACTGGTTTCCATCAGATTGAATAGAATATCATTATTCCATATGAATAGAATTTAATTATTTCACGTAATTGCTGCAGCACCAACTCCTCATGTGGAAGCCAAAGAATTGTCATATTTTATGCAATTTCTTATGTATATAATTGTAATATTTTATGTAAGTAGGAAGAAAATTACAGGAACACTTTTGTAAGCAAAGAACACTATTAGTGGTCCCCATACAGTTCTATGCAACTCAGATAGGAAAAACTTTTTGATCATGGCCAACAATTAGGTCCTTCAGATGTTAGCTCTCTTTAACTGATGGCTCTGCCTTTTCTCATGATGGTAAAATCTTCCCTCATTGAGCTGCAGGGAATATCTTGGTTTCTATACCAGTCTCAGTTACATAGCCTCTAAAAATTCACATAGATATCAAAATTGCATAATATCATACTTTTCCTTTGCTTAGAAAGAAATCTTTCCTTCCATAAGCTTAGGAATATGAACTTGTGCAAAACAAAATTTGATTCCTCCCTGTGAATTTCTTTTTAATAGAAATACAGATTTTAAGTCATTGATATGGCTTTTCTAATGAGACCTTTCCTTGCCTTTAGCTTCCTAGAATAAACCTACAGCTACTGCTATTTGAAATTTTTTATTATTACTTCAAAATGTTAAATTTCAAATCTGAAAACAGAGAATGCTTATGCTGAAAAAAATGCCTCCACACTAAGCTTTCTGCAGTATTGTTTCTCATATGCTTTTTTGCTTCGAAACTTGTTATTTTGAAAAGTCTTGTCACCATTAAACTTTGAAAAAGAAGAATTTATTCAATTGTTTCCTTAAAATAATCCCAGGAATTTTTCCTTTGAGTCAACAGAATCATTCTTTTTCACCTGTACACAAAATGGAACTCAAAAAGACTGGTGAAAAATAAATCTGATATTGCAAGGATAAAAAATTGAAACACTTAATTTCAGCATATTTTTATGGAATATAGTTCAGGGACAGAAAAAACAAGAAATGTATGTGTGTGTCCTGTTAAGAAAAAAGAGGCAGCCTTAATAAAAATATCATAATAATAATATCATAATATCACACACTGTCTTATGACGGCAGAGCCCAGAAAACTCAGAAGGTTCGCATCTTTTCACAGGTAAGTACAAACTCCTCCGAGCAAACAGCATTAATTATTGTTACTAATTAAGTCTAGACAAGCTAGATCTCTTCCCTTGGAATGCTTTTGCCAACCATTTGATACCTGCAGAGCCCAGGCTGTGTGTAGCTCCTGAGGAGCTGTACAAGTGCAGCTCCCCAAACTCGCAGAGCCAACTCCGCACCTGCGCCGGGCGCCGGGCTCGGGAGGCGCGCGGGGCCAGCCAGCTGTATCACCACACAGCAGACTCCCTCCTCACAAAGTCCTTTCTTGTCGTTAATTAAGACAGCACCAAAAAAATAAAGTTACTTATTCAGTCATGAGGGCTGAATGCTCCCAGTAGGTAGCCTTTTCACAATTCAATTTCCCTGATGGGACTCGAAGAGGAAATGAAACAACAAATTGTGCTCCTGATGATCTAAGCAGAAGCTGCAATTCCACGGGGAGTCCTGCTAGGTCAATTAGTTCATCAGGCTAACAGAGTGCCAATCCAGAAACCAGTGTCCCACCGACAAAGGTTTGAGCAAGTGAAGTTCAAGGCCCAGTTGTAAGGCAGTATCCAGTAGATATTATTGTTAGGCTTGGCAAAAGCACATTTATTGAGTATAAAACCAGGGTAGCAGTACTCAAAAGCCAGGGGGATATGCCTGTTCTGTCAGATTCATTCTTTTGAATGCAACAGATGCAGCCCACCTTTGCAAGATCTCTAATGAGCATTCCTGAACAAAAGAATTCATCTCAACAAAATGTTTTCTTCCTTAAATTAGTTTTTGAAGAGGTAAGTACCTTTAAGCAAGTCTTTCTCTGAAAAGTCAAAGTGCAATGCTGCATCTGTTGTTTTTTGCTTTTAAAGTGTTTTGATATTCTGTAAGCTCAGTATTATTTCATGTTCTATTTTTATTGCATAGTATTGTTTTACTAATCTGTGGCAAAAAAAATTAACAGGACACTTTTCTTACTACACCACCCAATAATATTGTAATGCAACTGATAGCATTTAAATATTTTTAAAGCCCCATTTCAGGCAAATATATCAACCTGTGCTAAGTTTTCACCCTTCATATTTTGAATAAGAACTTGATACTTCAATGGTAATTTTATAAATTGCAAACACTGTTTCTGATGCCAAAAGAATACTCTTCAAAAGAAAAGATAATCTAACAGACTGTTTAAACTCCCAATTTTCACCTGTGGGCCTGTGAATATCCCCCAAATATCCAAGCACCCATTTTGTTGCCATAACCTATAGGATCTGAATTACAGAACTTGTTTTTACCAACCTCGCAGCAGGACTCTGGGATTAACAATTCTCCTCAGTTTGGGAACAGAAAGGACTATAAATTCCAGGCAGCTGTACTTCCATCTGCATATATTGCTGCAATATAATTGTCTTACTTGAATAGGTCAAACATGAGGCAGCTGAATCTGAAAATTTTCATTAATTCTGTTATGTTTATTATTATTGCATTTTCTGCTGCAAAGCCACTCTAGATAGTCCAAGTTTTTGCAAAAATAATAAGAAAAAGAAATACTCTTCTATTTTTTTCCTTTACTGGTCACAGTTGTAAACAAAGTTGTATAAAGAAAAGCGAGTTATTTGGTTCTAGTTTACTTTATTGATATCAGCTACTGCAATATTAGACCTTGATGCTTTATTTACAGAACACCCCACTGACAAAAAATAGCACTGCATAATGAGTAGACAAATGCATTTCAAGAGCACATCTTGAAAGCTGTTTTTGTAAAACGCCTTCTGGCTGCAGTATTTGAATGTACTCTATGCTGACAGTCAGTAGGGACAACAACACAGATGTGCTTTGTTTGGCTCGTAATAGATTCAGTCCTGAAAAGCATTAGAAAGAAACAGCATGGAGAAAATTTAAGCTTTACCTTTTTATGAAACTCTGATCATGAACTTTCTTTTCTCTGGCCATGTGGGTTGAAATAGGACAGAACAATAATACAGTATATTTATGGGAGAATGCATTCTCATTTCTTTTGAAAAAATATTAAAAGCTACAATATATATCTACAGAAAACTATCCTTAAATTGTTTAATTTTATTTTCTTAAGAATCAGTTCATTTCAATTTAAAATCATGTATTGAAACATTTAGGTCAAGATTCTTTATATTTTCTATCTAGAAATAACACTTTGATTGTTTGTAAGTCCTGCAGATCTTGTAAATTTGTTTTACTTAATTAGCTTTTTACAATTTAAAAGAACAGTTTTTACTTGCAGCATCTTGAAATAATTTGAGTGTTTCTGCAGAGTAAATATAAGTGGCAGCTTAAAGAAATTGACAGTCGATGATCCATCGTAAAGTCAGTCCTAGCAGAGTATTGGTGGTAATGCTGTTGCCAGTAAGATCATCATATAGAAGATAGCCAAGAAGCTCCTTTGAACATGATTGTCTCATTTTACACTGGAAATCTGCATTTTGATGCAAACACAGACTATCACTAGCTCTGATCAATTATCCAGCTGTTCTGACATGAAAGTGAAACTAGAAAATAAGGTAATGTTACAAGAGCAATTGCTACTGATGATGTTCTATGAAAACCTGATCTCTGTGAAGACTGCTGGTTTGAACAACTCTTACCTTTTCAACAGGTATCCAAGAGAGGCTGACTCCAATCCCTTTTTAAATTTTCTGTCAGGAAGACTGGTGTGACAGTGCACACAAGATGGTAAATGTAAACTAAACCTGAGATGGCTACAAGTTTGCCTCCTAAACTAATGAGATGTCCCAATTCCTTTCACATTTCTAGGCACCATGCTCAATGGTCAGCTCTAAAGTCTGTGTCAGGTGGAACTGAGAATACAGGCATGGAGTGCCTTGTGAACCAATAGAGAGTATGTAAATATAATACAAACATCATAATTGCAGCCAGAAAATCTTCCAGATGCCAGCAAAGAAGCAGAAATAATGTCATAGAAACTTGTGTGAAAAATCTTGCTAATAGCAGGTTATACTACTAGTTTATATCAGATGACGGCTTTGTAATTATTGGTATCTAATTCATTGTCATAGACCACAGTAGAAGGGATGGAAAGTGGAGTAGTAACCTTAGGTCAGTTTTATTCATCCTGACAGAACCAGATCTTCAAGCAAAAAAAATATCAGTACACAAGACCACATGTTCTCTACTAATTTTCTTGAGTTTTCTTACAAGGAAGAGAAGGAGAGATCACAGAAACTGTTAAAAGGCTGCAGTCCTCACTGTAAGAACATTCAAGTGACCTTTTCAACTGATGATACTTCCATATGACAGCTACCAGGAGCACTAATTAATGCCCTATGGTCTTCACATTTGTGTGCCTATTAACAAATTATTAGCTCACCGGACTTGGGATGATTGCTTTATTTCTATCTACAATAGATTCTGCACTCCCAAGCTTCATCTGAGAACCACTCAAACAACTGTTTGAAAACATCTCTCAGAAATGTCAGGCTACCATTCAATTGCATTTGGCATCATTTTAAACGACAGCTAAACCATGCAAGTGGAAACTTGCTCTAAATAACAAGGTAATCGGAAGATGTTGGGTACTTAATTAGAAAATACTCTAGATCCTAGTTCTCTGCTGCTTAGTAATGACCACAATTTCACCTGATTATGGACCTTAAATTCAGTCTAGCAGACAGAGAAATTCTATAAAAAGAACACAAACACAAAGAATGCTCTCATGAATGGACTTCTCAGGAAAAAAGATCTTAAAACATGATGTCGGATGGACTCATCAGATCAGTTGATAAAGGCAATCCCATTAATAGAAGCAGCTTCTGTAACCTCTGTAATGCAGGCAGTGATATCACTTTGACCTGGAGCATGAAAGAAACGCTTCTGAAAATACATTATTTCTAGTTCTAGTATTTTTAAATGTGTTGCAAAAGTGGAAAGGAGAAAACTAAATGAAATGAGAAAGCCGGCCCTTTAATGGCAGTACTTCAGATGCTCATGTTGCATACTCAGCAGACATTCTGAAGGTTAATTGAGCACTGACACTGCAAAAAATTTAAAAGAAAATCCTATACTTAGAATATGGAGATAGATAACCTACAGGAAACAAGGTTGTTAACAGTAAACAATTAAAAAAAAGGAAAATCTCCTGGTGAAAAAGCAGCTTTCACGACGTCTTTATGTGGAAAAAAAAAAAAAAGAAATAAAGAAAAGGCTTTTTAAATGAAGTTTTCTTTTTAACATCCCATTTGAAAGCATACTGAGAACCACTTAGGTACTTGCAAACAACATACTAGCCAATTCTGAAACTTTATGCTCCATACCTAAAACATCCAGTAAAACCGAATTATGCCAAAATGTATTATTTGTCATGTTTATAAATTTTGAAGCAATGAGACAAGTGGGATTTCACTCGTTGCTCTCAGCTTTTCTCTATTTTCTTGTCTGCCTACATGTCCACATCACACAGTGTTCTTATTGTTCACACAAGTCATTTCAAGTGTCAAGAATATAGTGATGGTTCTTGGATGAGTCAATAACTTATACAGATTTACTTTGAGAAGACTGAAACACTGATATAAATGACAGCTTGGAATATAGAGATGATTCCCAACAATATAGAAAGTGTCTGCCTTTGTTATATGCTACTTATATTTGCAGTATCATATTTGCAGTATCATGCTACTTATATTTGCAAAATAAACTTCAACAAAGGAGCCAGAATTAAAAATATGTTTTAAATTTATATTGAGATTTTTAATTTTGAGCCCAAAGTACCTCCACAAAATTAGATGTGCCATAGTAGCAGCAAAAAGAAGCAAAATCCAATGTAAACCACAATATCATTACACTTTCTGCAACTACCCAGGAAGCAGAGCATACCTTTGTATGATTTCAATGTGAATAATGTGAGCCACTGGATATGCCACAGGAAAAATTCATAGGTCTTCCTCAGACCCACCTCAAACTGGATTTATTCAGTCTAATGCAGCCAATGATAGGAGCCGTGTAATTTGGTGCCATGCAATCTTCAGATAGGTTTATGGAATATACCATATCTTATTCCCCATTCTCACATGGAATTGGTAAAACCTCCTTTTTCCATGGATTTCATATACACACTCGCATTTTCATTTCCCTCAGAATATAATCAGAATTCTATTAAAAGAATGCAGAAGATTACTACATTTCAGAGGCACCCACACTCTTTTCAGGAAAGGAACCAGTGCATTTATCCAAAACTTTTTACAAGCTATTTTTAAAGACACAAAAGTAAAAGGAAAGAAATCTAATACTAAGTTTTTGACTTTGATTTTACTTTAAAAGAGTTAGAGCAAAATGCTAAGTATTAAGTAGTATTTTAACAAAGAATTGTCAAAATACTTTTAGAATTCAGAAATGTTTGTGGGTTAAGAATTGCTGAACAGAACACTACACCAGTTCATTTATTCTTTGCATAAGTATCCCCTGCAGTGCCATAGGAACTTTTTGATGTATTTTTCAAAAGGTTTTCAAGTCAACCAACCAGGTGGTTTTAGAAACTCAAATTCTTGTGCTGCAGCCCTGTGCCAGCAGTTATCAAAGAATGTGTGGCATGCATCCTAATATTCTTGCTGTGTGATCAGTCTGCTTCTATATTTGTGTGCATATGTGTGTGTATTCCCATATTTGTGGTCCAAATCTTGTGACTTTGAAGATGAAATGGTGTAGTGTTGTAGCTACAACTATGTACATTGCAGTGTCTCACCAACAGAAGCTCTTCAAGCAACCATTAACTGACTGCACTAGAATGGTTTGCAAAGCAAACTTTTAATTTCTGATGGTTTTAATAGTAATGGGATTTTATTCCAAAAGAGATGTAAAGTCCAGTTTAGTACTAAACCAGATTAATTCTCTCAGGTTTCTACTTGCACACCACGGGAGATTTGACTAGGTTAAACATTGCCATGGTTTAAGCCCAGCTGGAAGTTAAGCACCATGCAGCTGCTCACTCAACCCTCCCTCTCTCACTGGGAGAATGGGGAGGAGAATAAAAGTAAAACTTGTATACTGAGATACTAACAGTTTAATAATGGAAAATAAAGTAAGCTACAATAATAATGCTAAATGATAACAATAATGATAGTAAAAAGGGAAAAAATTATTGATGCACGGTGCAATTGCTCACCACCCGCTGACTAATGCCAGACCCCCCTTTCCCAAAACCCAGATCAGCACCTCTTCCAGGTAACACCCATCAGTTTACATATACATAAATATATATAAAAAGTGTATCTTTATTTAAATTATTAAAAGGAAAACATCAAGTGGTCTAGTATTCTGTTCTTGAGCTCTTGTAGTTAACTGAGCTTCCAAAAAATGTATATACAGTTATTAAAAATAAGATCTGTGAAATATTAAAGGAAACCTTGGTCTTTCTGCTTTATCACTGGATACTAATCATGTTACAGAAGGTCATTATTACAAACTACTTTTAATTGGTTCTAGTATCTAGTCACAGCCAACAACCAACTCTCATACAACTTGACTTCAATCTGAACAGGAGTGGGGAGGAAGGAGAGTACCATGATGCCACATCAAGGGGAGTGCATGTTGTGACAAGCTTATGCTGCTCATTCTCTGCAGATATCAGATAAATTCTGTAATATTGCTAGATGTGGTATTGAATACAGCATCTCTACGAGTAGCAGCAACTAGACCAGGCAGATTCCTGGAAAGTCTTTTTCCAAAAAAGGTAAATTCAGCTCCTCAATTTGCCTCAAAAATGGCTCTCAGTGAAGCTACACTACAATACCTGCATGTTTGCTCTTGAAATTATTACTGCTGACAACTAAGGCTAAGCATGTGGGAACAAAATTTACTGCTACAAGCATGTATTGCGCTGTACTAACTCTGTCTTTGAACTTTCATCAGTTAATATAAAAATCCTGCATTTGACTTTATTCATGTAATGAATAAAGTCATGTTTAATGATCAGCTCATCTGAAGCTAGAAAATTAGAAAGTGCTTCTTCACTTTCGAAGCTGCACATATTTGAGGTGCTAGAAGATATAGCACTTAATAGCTCTAAAAGCTGACAAAACTCACTACCTAAACATCTATCAATAAGATACCTTCCCCCCTCTCCCCTTTCATGCTTATATTCTTTTGTAGAACACATATAAAGTTTCTACTAATAAACATAATTTTTAAAAGCTAGTCCTCTGCATTTTAATACACATAAAATTTTATCAAGTGTATTACATTCAGGTATATCAGTTACTTAAAGTGTGCAGAGTTAATGCATAATTTTTGGCAATGTGAAAAATTGTAAAGATTAAATTGCATAATACATTTCCTAACAGTTTTGAACTATTACTATCAATTATTCTCAGATGGGATAGACAAAAACCACACACTAGAGAATAGAGCCTTCCCCTATAACTGCAGATAACACTGCTTGATCCCTCTCACCTTCCATGTGGGCTTTTTGAGGCAACTGTCTTTATGAGTTCTACCTCTTGCCAAAGTTCACTATTTGTCTCCCAGTAAATTTTTTCCACCACTGTAAGGTACATTGTCCTTTCACACTAATGACAAAACCTGCATGGGTCTGGCTGAAAGTTAGTGCAGGTATATGTGGCTGACTAAGGGAAATCACTTCTAGCACATAGGGAAAGTCACTCCATTCTCAACACATCTTTCTACCTAAAATCAGCTCTTAAGAGCTGCAAAAGGTAATTTAAATGCCTCTACTTAGTGTAAGAGTAATGATTTCTCAACAGATAGTAATTTCAGGTCTATGAGGCTGTGCTCCAGGAGCGGGATGAGTAATTAGAACCAAAAAACAGCCATAGTTAAGCCTCCTCCCAGTGCTCTTATCTGTGTGCCATCACTGTTGCCTACAATGCAGCATGGAACAGCAATATGGGAAAATCTAATACTAACCATGACTGATGCAATTCTTAAGAAAGAAAAATCTAACTATGGCTAGCAGAAAGTACTCAGCAGGCTTATAAGGAAGTGTAGGCAGAAATAAAAACCTGAAAACTCTGTGCAAGGCTGTCTGGACAACTAAGTAACTCAAACTATAAAAGTATATTAGCCTAGCAAAAAACCAAAAAAAGCTCAGGTAGGATTTAGTTAGAACTTTCAGTGGTTAAATTCAATTTAGAGTGGGACAGAAGCAGTCCTCCTTACAGTGTCCCCTAGCTCAGCACCAATCCTGATGAGAGCACACAAAGAATCACCAGCCAGCTGAAGGAGGTGATTTCCCTGCTCTGCACTCTGCTCACCCTGAGTGCTGCACACAGTTGGCTGCCACAATAAAAGAAGGACATAAAGCTATCAGAGAGCATCCAGAGGAGGCCATGAGGGCCAGTGAAGGCTCTGGAGGGGAAGCTGAGTGAGGAATGGCTGAGGTCACTTGGTCTGCTCAGCCTGGAAAAGACTGAGCAGAGGCCTCATTGTGGCTATAACTTCCTCAGGAGGGGAAGAGGAGGGGCAGGCACTGTGACAGGGCCTGAGGGAATGGCCTGAAGTTGTGCCAGGGGAGGTTCAGGCTGAATATTGAGAAGTGGTTTTCCACCCAGAGAATGGCTGGGCAGTTGAACAGGCTCTCCAGGGAAGTGGTCACAGCACTAAATCTGAGAGAGCTCAAAAAGCGTTGTGACAACACTCTCAGGCACATCATGCAATTCTTGGAGCATGCGGTGTAGGGCCAGGAGTTGGACTCTGATGGAAAAAAAGTCTTCAGTGTGAGGGTGGTCAGGCACTGAAACTGTTTGCCCAGGGAAGTTGTGGATGACCCATCCCTGGAACTGTTCAATGCTGGGCTGGGTGGAGCTCTCAGCAGGCAGGTCTAGTGACAGGTCTCCCTGTCCACAGCAGAGGGGTTGGATCTAGATGATGTTTAAGGCCTTTTCCAACCCAAGCCATTCTATGATTCTGTAATACCTATGGGTTCCTTCCAACTCTGGATATTCTATGATTCTAGGAATGAATTAGTTCAAATATTATGCCATACTGTGTAACATGTGCTCTGAAACCAACCCAAAAATTTTAAATAAATAACACAGAAGGCAGCACACATGTACATACTTAAAAGACATTTTAAAAAGAGAGGTGAAAAGAGGTGAAAATTATGTATCCTGCTTTCCTGAGTACCTATTAATATGTAACACTAATCAACATACAATTTAGAGCCATTTAGAAGGGGTTCACTATCACCTTCTTATTATTCTTTACCTTGTTCTTTAGGTATTCTAAAGAATGAACCATGCACAAATTAAGAATTCCCAGTACACAAAACAAGGTGTTGAAAAACAATCTTTCAATATTTATGTTTCACTATTATGCCACAAAAGACTGTAAAAATGCACATACATCTATAGTAAAAACAGCAGTATGCAAAATAATACTGAATTATATTAACCCCTTTCCAGAAAGCACAAAAGGTCCTAAGATACATTTCAATCTTATTTATATAGAAGAATATAAAAAAAAAAAAAAAGTCAAGCTTATTTGACCTCCCTTCACTACATGGATTTGACAGCTATGCCATTTTTTCAACTATCAGTGTCAGAACTTTATTCTTACCTAGGTGATTTGAAATCTATAAATATGTGATCTGTATATATAGCTATGCATATAGATATCCATAATCACCATCAGTTCAGGTTTTACATCAGTAGTACAGAACTGAAGACACAGGCATGAGGATGTACAAATAGGTGTGCATGTCTACAGACTACTAATAAAGATACACAGTGTTATGTTTGGGTCTAATTGTTAGCAGCTTTTATTTAATTACAAACAGAGAACAAGTTTTCATGCCATGCTTAATCCATCTCATGGTGGACTATTCCCTGCAGTGTCCATCCACACATGTACAGCCACCTCCCCTGCATCATGTATAACAAATAGGTGGTCCCATCAGACTGGTGATCCATAGAAAAACTAATCATGTTTTCTTTTGGATTGTCTGTGGGTCCAGCCCAGTGTATGCTACCTTCTCTGTACCAGGAACTCAGCCACAGACTCAAGAAGCAAGCAGAACAGACCATTCAGAAGAAAAATGCCTTTATTTTGGATCCACTACCATGGGAAATTATACCCCCAGCAAGAATGAACCAGACCAAATGTGGCCACAGAAGTACGTGGTAGTAAATCACACAAACATGGGATCAACAGCAATGATGTGCTAATGCACCCTGTGCTCACAGCCTTATCCTCTGAAATGCCATTCATAAAACCATGCACTAGAACAACGTCACCCCTGTGCTTCAGGACCACACAGACTTACAGCCTTTCCTTTCTGAAATTAAGTGTAAACCACATTATTCAGGTACTACTAGCTGGACCTAATTCTCCCATGAGTGCCTAACTTGATTCAGCTTCTGCCCTGTTCATGCCTTACTGCCAGAACTTGTAACAGATTTTGTGCTTTAAGCATGAGTACCTAAAATGTATGTTGTGAACTGTTAATATCAATAAACCAGAACAAAATAACACATTATTTTCAGCCCCTGACTGTCTGGATTTAAGTCAGTATACTCATGGGAGTGGCTTTATGGTATAATCAATATAGAAGTAAAAAAGGCAGCACAGCATCTTCTCTAAAGGAGAGAACAGAGGGCACACAGCAATTTAAAAACCATGCCAATAACAAGAAAGGAAAAACTAAAGTGGAAAAGGAAACCCAAAACACATGCCCTTAACAGAGCTCCCAGCAGAGTAGAAGACAAATCCATAAAATACAATTTTTGCTATCCAGCTGAGATGCAGTAGCCAGCTCTCTCTAAGCCCTCAGTGCTCAGCATCAGATAGGTACTGAACAAACACAGCTGTTCAAAATAACCACCACGAGAACAGTAACCAAGTGTCCAGTGATCTGCAATATAATCACCTCCTGGCCTGTTCTGCTGCAGGAATAACCAGCAAGTCCTATTCCAAATCTAGGCAGGTTATCCTCTAAGAGCAGATTTATTCACCTCTTAACAAAGTGCACAGCCTAAACTTTAAAAGAGTGCAAAGTGCACTCTTAAACTTTCTGTCCTGCACATCCCATTGTTCTGATCAGAGTTGTTCCCAGCTCCAACCTCTGCCCACCACCTAGGCTCTAACAAAGTGAACAAAAACCAGAGTGCTGCTACTCTCCTTCTCTCAAAAAGGGAAAGTTCAGAAAATAACTCCTGGAATATCCACACAAAACAGATCTGTAAAATGACACGGAAGCTCAGAAAGTTATTCTGATTACAGAAATGCAGAATTGTGGTTATAACCATCAAAAATTTTTAAAATATAGAGAGGAGGACAACACTGAAGTGAAATAACAGACTTCAAAAATGTTAGATTTGCTAACACATGCTGTAGTGACCTTAGTTTGTTTTGTGCTTGCAGAGTCAAAAAAAGGAAGGTCACAATGAGCTGTCAGGACCTTAGAGCACACAGACACGGGAGTGCTGTATCAGAGGCCTCATCCTTACTCCAATTAAATTGTGACACAGCAACATCGATTTTAATAGGCTCTGGGTGGGATCTCTGCTGGAGTTTTTGTTACCATTGACCCAAATCAGAACTCAGCTGCTTTGCTTGAAGCAAAAAAAGCTGGTGTCCACTAATCCCTGAAGCCCTTCTCTTCACAGTAATTCTTCACATTTTTCAGGAACATTTTCTGTGTAAATATATCTTTTGTTAACTGTGCTCTTTTTCAGCAGTCTTTGGAAAGATCAATAAATTTTCTGTAGCACGTAATGATAATCTCCTTGTGAACCTTTTAAAATTCTTAAGTCTTACATATTAAAACTATTCTGCAGGATTTGAACATACATCATAAATTATTAAAGGAGAACCCAGTTTTAAAAATAAGCACAAAATCAAGGTATTGGAGTATAAGTATCTTCAACATAATTTCTCCAGAGTTAAGCTTTCAATGCATGCAACACCTACGTAAGATGGTGAGTTAGAAAAAATCACAGTACTTACTTCTCTGGTTTTGGCCATATGTCTAAGCAGTTATTACTAATGTTAGTCATTTAAAAATCTAAACTCCTGAGGAGGTACAATGGAAATATCCAGTACTCAAATGTAATCATCACTCGAGTACGGATTTAACAAACTGTATTTCAATGATTTGGGGTCCCAGTACAATGAACAAACAAAATGAAATTATTAACGGAGTTTTTCACAGTTATTTGTTAATTAATCATTGTATTCAGAGACGAAAACTAGTGCCACAGGACATTACCAGAATACTATATCTGATGCATATGCATAGTTTTTTTCCACAGATTCCTTGTGGCAGTGCTACCTTTTCAAATCCTGCTCATGTTTCATATCACTGCACATCAATGCACAACTACAATTGTGCTATTCTTTGTACATACTAAGGGACATAGATAAAGTCTATACAGTAATCTTCTGGTATTTTTTAATATTACAAATTGTAGAAGGAAAAACCCTGCTGTGATCATTGAACCATGCCGTGATCCTTCCTAGGAAATCTCTACAGAGATAAAGATAACACAGACTGACCTTTAGAAATCAGCTGAGGGACACAGCTATCATAACAATGGTAGCTGAATTCAAATGCTCAGTCTACAGAGAACAGAAATATAGCATACTCTACAAATAATTTTTATTTCTTTATTTATTTAATCCAAGTAGAAATGGTTTTTTCAAGCCTCCACTTAAAAGCTGAAGGTAAAAAACAAAGATAAATATGCCCAGTGACTTCACTAGACATAGAATTTTTAAATTTTTTTGAAATGTAAACTAAAAGATACTTCCAAGATCTCCATTCAAATGAGGAGATTACTGCTGTACTAACGTACAAAAGGTTTCATCATTGTCAACAGCCACTTAGATGCAATTTGTACTTAAACATTATTATGCAGGAGACCAACAGAAGCATGGGATTCTGCCTTCCATGCCCTTTCAGAGACCTGATGACACGACAGCATGTGTGGAAGCTCTGCCTATCTGTGCTCTAAAGCAAAAAATCATAATGGGAAAAGCAGTCAGTTTTTGATTTTCAAAGAATAATTGTTCTCCCTACAAGCTGATATACTGAAAAAATGGAACATCCACAGAAAAAACATACATTTGGCAATCTGAGCCATTTTCATATGGCTTGACAAGGGGTGGAGCATTAGGCAACCATATAAATGTGTTTGTAGTACATTCACAGCCAGCCAGAATGACGATATTGTAAACATAAATTCTTGTCTATGCTACTTCATAGCATAGATGAGCACGTGCATGCAATGAATGAAGCCATACAAGATGGGACATGAGAGATAAGATACAAATAGTGAAATAACTCATTGGCATAAAATGATAGAAAAAATGTCACTCCCTGTAAATATGTAAAAGTGTCTAATAATTACAATCTGGTTTTGTTAATATGTATTACCATACATTAGAAATGCTTCATCTTGTCTTAACTATGATTATATTGACTGTTTCTGATTTAAATTTAAAAGCTGCACAAAAGTCTTAAACTTTTATTTTTATTAATATGGAAGTTAAGCTTCTAGCAGTGAAAGATTTTTTATGCATGTCCATCAGCATATTTATAGGTGCCTAAATATTAGCAGTTTGATGGCTTTTTTTCACTGTACCATCAAATTCTTCTGTCAGCAGCAAGTACTGAATGCCTAAAAAAATTAATAACTCAAAGATATCTGAATTTGGAGTTGGAAATAACAGTCATATTGAAATATTCTATTATTCTATTTAGAAGCATGCATTTGCATCAAGTTTCCAATTTGCTAACTGAAATGCCATAGACAGACCATGAGTAAAATGTTACTGGTTGACACATGAATGACGGTACATAAAGGAACTCTTTTTAGAGACGAAAAGGAGATTGTTTTCTTGAACAAAAAGTATCATTTTCATAGAGAAGAGACATTACTATAAGTTTTAAGAACCTTCACCAAGGAGAGATGTATCTGTTTAGACAGAATATGTGAATGCTTTCAGGAGAAAAGATTAAAAAATCCATCTAAAATTATACATCTACAAGGTCTTTTGGTAAAGCATTTCTATTTTCCTTCTGTCCTCTTTCCTGCAATAATGACATCATGAGTTTTGAAAGAAGTCAAAGTGACTTACGTAATGGAGAAATACTGTAGAAAAAAATTGCTATACTTCTTTTTTTTCATTTCTTTGTCAGATCTCCCTTGCACCCCCATAAATGAGTTTTAGTGTTTCCCAGTGTTCCACAGCATTTATGAATACATAAACAATGTATTTAAGATTGGAGTAGATGATCTGAGAAGAGCTAAAACAAAGCATAAAGCAGGAAAAAATTGCATCTCATGTTACTGTGACGCTAAAGAGGCCTCTTGGTTATCTGAGGCATTTTGCACGTTCCTAAATTTGAGGATGTTTTGTCCATACAGTTTTCAGACAACATAAAGGCTTGGTGAAAGGACTTATGTTTTCAACAATTTAACTAATATTGCTTTATGGATATTGCAAATAATGAATTTTCACGGATGAAAATGTGTTGGGTTTTTTCCCTCAGGTCAGGCAAGAAACTCAAATCCTATAGGAAGACTTACCTTCACCTCATAGATTTTGCTGTAGCTGTGTCTATTCATACAATCTAATGATCTGGGTGGGTTTTTTCCTTGTGTTTGTGGGGCTTTTTGTGGGTATTTTTTTTCTTACCTTTTTTTTTTTTCTTTTTTTTTTTTAACTTTTTTTTTGTTTTTGTTTTCGTTTTCTTTTTTTTTTTCCCCTATGTTGAAAGTTTCCAGACAAAAAAAATTGTTTTTAGTCTTGAATTATATTTTTGGGGTACCTTATCTCTTCTGACAAACATTTCATCACATTGTTATAATGTTTTCTAAGGCTGCCAGATCTACATCAAAATGAAGATCAGACAACCCTCAGACAATTAAGCATTCTTTGCAACACCATTAAATAAATTAACTTAAATTGACTTGGAGATAAATATAGGACAAAGAACCACAAATTAATAGCACAAAGTTTCAGGTATCAGGCTCTTTCTATTTCTCTTCAACAGAATGAAAGAAGTTAATAGGTAGTTTAAATGCCTTTATTAAAAAACCAAAAGTCTTCCGTGTTCTTCCCATGATCCTGAAAGACAACTCCATACACTGTAAAGCCAAAGGGACTACTCCTCTTGTCTCACACTCACTTCCAACACAATCCTCTGGATTTGTTTGCAAACTGCCTAATGCTAAGGAGACATGCTGCTTACAATCCTGATTTTAAGTTAAAATCCATTTATCTTTTAAAAATTAGCTTGCTTACTACAACTTCCAAGTGTTTTATGATGTATCCAACAGTCACAGAGCTCCTCAGAAAAGTATTAAAAATCTTAGATACAAGTAATCTGTATTTGGAGATTAAAAATATCTTTTTTAGCAGCTGTGGCTTACCACGATCCTGTTATCAATGAAATGAAAAGCAGGTTGAAAATCACCACTGATTTTTTGATGTTAAATGAACAAGGCTAGGCCACTTGCAGTTCGGATTTTGTATGTAGTACCAGCCATTGACCACTGTCTAATATTGCATGTAACAACATTTAAAGCACAGATTCTTATACTTTGAAGATTATTTGCTTCTGAATTGTCATGACTGATAAACACACAATGTCATTTTAGATTCAGAAGGACACTGTCTCTTTTGTTGACTCTGTTCTGGGTCTCTGTGAATCATAAGCACTGAATTTTGCCAGGACAGAAAGCTCACTTACAAAGATGTTGGGATGCAAGGAAAGTCATCATCACTCTGGGTCTTCTCCCCAAACCAGTTTTCAAAACCAGAAACAGCCAAATCCTCTTGCAGGGCAAGCTCCCATGACAGAGCCTCCTGGCCCCATTACAGTGTTACGAGGAAAAGGGTGAAATGAATGTGTCTGGTCTCTGTAAGCTTTCTATCACCAGCATTGACCTGTTCACTGCTGAGCAGGTCCGCAACAACAATGCCAAGATGTAAATAAAAGTAAGTCATCATTCCTAAACATTCCTCCCTTCCCACTTTGCTAGTAGAGGAGTTTGTTAGTTTACAGGTATGAACCCCCTAACAAAAAAAAGAAAAAAAAAAAAAAAAAGAAAAAAACCCCAAAGTTTTGAAAATGTCAGTAAGAAAAATCAACATACAATGGCCATGAAATGGAACACAAACAACACCAGGGTTAGAGAAAACTAGATTTTGTTGGCACAATGTACAGAGCAGGGAACTAAGAGCTGATTAAGTAAATTAATCACTTATGCAACCAAGTGGAACTTTAACTATGGAGCAATAAAAACACCTCATATAAAGGGCAAAGGCATTCAGGATATCCACTAATTCAAAAGACTGTTAATCTTCAAACTTGATAGTTAGAATGAACCTCCCCTCTTTAAACCCTGGGGGTTAGATATAGCTCATATGAACTGCTGAAATGAGAAAATGCAAGGCATGTATTAAATATCCCAGAGGCAGCAGTACTTAGCCCTCCACCAGCCATTCAGACTAGCTCTTTATACCTGAATGCTCCAGTGAACTCTTTGTGTTTGCTACACGAGATGGTATTTTAACCATGACATCAACAACTATATATCATCCCTCTTTTACTTGTCTTAGGTGGACTATGATTTTCTGCACTCAATATAGATTCATCTGGAAACCTTCTTTTTCTAAAACTGCTTTCATTCTCTTGAGGAAGCAAAACAAGGAAGTTGTAAGAGCATGTACTTTTTATAAATGCCAAAAAAAAGTTTTTAAGAAAATGAAGTCTATACTAAAACTAAGAAAAACTGAGGACTTGCACTTTAGATCAGAAAAAGAAAAACAAACAAACAAAACCAAAACTAACCACAAATATTTATAGAGGGAAATAGAACCCCTGAGTTTAAGAAAATATTTAGTTATGAAAACAAGGGAGCAGCAAAGGTAGCTCACTGAGCTTCCATTGAATATATGCACCTCTACAGGGCAACTAATCTATGCTTCTTTTATAGTCAGAAAGCAACAAAAATTTATGGGATGCAAATGATCAAAGCAATTTCAGATTTTATCCGCATCAGAGAAATTATACCCATTATTCATGTATACCTTTGACTCCTTTTTCTATCAATTGACTTAAAGGGAGCTTAGATGAATAGCTCTAATTCAGATGTCTTTGTTGCAGAGAACAGCTCTGGTCCTTAGGCTTCATAGGAGCTTGTCTTTCCAGTCCAGCAATTAAATTCAGTTGCAATGTACAACAACACTTAGTTAAGGAAATTTTTATTTGATTTCAATAGGACTTTGACATCACTGAGTCCTCGTGTGATTACACCTCAGGACCACTGACTTTATTGGCTCCCAGATCTGTTCAGGGCTGTACACATACAGAAACAAAGAGAATAATACTCAAATATAGCAGAGTGTTAAGAACAAAAACCTTTTTGAAGGTGAAGCACAACCTTTATATCAGGGGTTACATACCAGTTATATGAGCTAAAGAGAATTTTTGTATATATTTTTAAGGGTAAATGAAAGGATATACATATAGAGGGCATTAATGACCAGAGGTTTCTTGTTTATAACCTGCAGATAGAGAAATTCCTTAAATATTTAAATTCTCATTGCACTAATCCTACTGAATTCTAGTATGTTCAAATCATTTAAGCTCAGAGATATTTAGTGATATAATTTACAACTAGTAAGAAAATTTATGTCTAAATGCAACCAGTTTTCACAGCTGTTTTAGCAGCAGCCAAATCTTAGAAAGAGACAGAAAATTTTAAAAATGCCATAGAAATCTCTGAAGAGGTGGTTGCTATTTTATCCTATATGGAAAGAAAAATAACCTACAATTACTTAAATATAAAAATACAAAAACCTGAAAGATTTCAAGAGTAGAGGGAAGCAGTCCTATATATTTTTTGTTTAAACTCAACTCCAGCTCATGTAAGTATCAGTGATATTTCCCTCATTAACTTCACAGGAGATACATCTCCTGTAATGCAAAACTTTCTGTACAAATGAATAGATATGGACAAAAAATAAAAAGAGATGATGTGTTATTGTCTAAATACAGTATGATATAGACACCTGGATCTCACCCTGTAACTGTACCCCAACTACTTCTTTAAAAATCTCTTTGCAAAACAGATGGGAGGAAAATTGTGGTGACAGTATTTCAATGAGAAATAAAGAATTTCTCATCACTGGATGTACAGAGATGCACATCTCTATGCTTTAATGAAAAAACAAACAAACAAATAAAACCAAAAAATCACCCTTCAACAAAATTTTCAGCAAAATAGGGTATGATCATAAATATCAATGAAAATTCATCTTTCAGTTTTAACATTAGCTAAACATGCCCTTTTAAAAATGTAATTTATCAAAATAAGAATTAGCATGGAATCCAAGGATTATCACTGGCTTTTGTGAAATGTTTCATTATGATCTGGAAATGCAAAAGCATATGTGAAAGAAAACCAAATGGAATAGTGATGGATAAACCAGTACAAAGCGGCCAATTGCAACATCCTGTGCTGAGGCCAAATCCTTCCCTTCAACAATCCACTTGCCATTACTCATGGACAGAAAAGGGAGCCATGAACAGAGGTTTGAGAAAGACAAAACTGGCTGTAGCTGCTGCACTCAGCACCTTCTAATAGCTGAGCTGCAGCTGCCACAATGTCCCATATCTTATCTGATGAAAACATTAATCGACAGGGGGCCTGTAAGGATGGAGGAGAGAAACTTCCCACCAAGGTCTGTAGTGACAGGACAAGAGGTAATGGCTTCAAAGGGAAAGGGAGTAGATTTAGACTGGAAATAAGGAAGAGATTTGTTTTTAATGAGGACTGTAAGACAGTGCAACAAGTTGCCCAGAGAAGTTGTGGTACTCCACCCTACAAGTGTTCAAGGCCAGGGTGGATGGGGCTTTGAGCAATTTGTTCTAGTGGAAAGTGTCCCTGCCCATGGCAGAGGTGTTGGAACTAGACGGTCTTAAGAAGTCCCTTTCAGCCCAAATCATTCTATGATTCTACAGCACTACACGTGATCCTTCAAGAAACAAAAACCGATAGGAACAAAAACGCAAAAACACTCATAAGGTAAAGTTTGAATTTAAAAAGCATTATCTTAAACTAAACCTAGCTTTATTTAAAAATAAGATTCTAGTATTCCTGATAGCTGAATTAGATTTTCAGTGTAATCTCTGTGAAGTTTCATAGCATACCACTGCTGCACTTCAAAGTTCTTTTTTCTCACGTGGTAAGATGATCAATCCTTTTCTTTTTAACCACAATAATAACAACATTTTGAAAGTAATGTTATTCCTAAATTTAGAAAAAAATATAAAAAAATATTCTCTCTCAACTCACGATTTATCTTTTTTTCTACCTCTGATTCTTCCTCACCTCCCTTTCTCCATGTTTGTGAGAGAGCAACACTACCTGACTCCTCGAGCTTCTTTCTCTCATTTGAAAATGATGCCCAGGCTATAGAACTACCCTGCAAAAAAAGTGTAACAGAAGACTTTCATGCGGTTGACTTAATATTCCTCACATAAACATCAAATGCACATGAGTCTTACTCCTTTCTTTTTCCTCAAGAGAAAGGTTTGTGTTTCAGACTATCAAAAAATATTTTCAACAACTTTTTTTAGCTATCCCTAATTTATCCATAAAGATGTGATCCTATCTGAATTCTCACATAGGTCATTTACTGGAATTAGACCAAGTTCTTCCTTTTCTTGTGTTATTTTGTAGTAGACTGCCTTTTCCATGGACACTTTGGCAGATGAGAAAGCTATTTCCTCCCTGTGTTGGGCAGGAGAAGCCTATAACCCACCCCACAGGGTGCCAAGGAAAGCCTTTTCCTGCACTGACTTGAAGCTCACATAGTCAGGAAACAAAAAGAGATTAAGAACACCTTAATAATCAAAACAGAGTAAACTATACTACTGATAATAACAGCGATATTAGTAAATGTAATGGAAAGTAGAGAGAAGGAAGAATAAAACTGAAGCAAAATAACTACAATTGCTCACCACCTGCTGACTGATGCCCAGCCTGTCCCCCAGCAGTGATGGGCTCCCCTCCTGGTAACTCCCCCAGATTTTATTCTGGACATGACATTCTATGGAATATGCCTTCAGTAGGTTATGGAGGTTGAGAAGCTTCACATTATAGCCTTGGCAACTTCAAAGCAAAAGATTCAGGTCAGTAAAATAACATAGTTTAACCTAATTTTGAAAGAACCCTGCATCTTTTGTATGCTACTAAACAAGTTTCTTCACAAAACATCACTCTTTTCCACCATAAAACAGCCATTTTTGTAGGGCTTTCCTTGCCACCTAGAAAGAATAGCAGTTTTTAATTTCATTTATTTAATATTTATTAACTCACAACAGCTTTCCAAATGACTATGATAAGAATACTTGCATGTTGTAGAACTGAGTTACAGAAACTGAAAAAGGCCCAATGGAAAACAGGTGGCTCCAATTTTATTCATCACTGTGGAGGACAAACTCCAGAGAAAAACAGAACAAAATTAAGAAAAGCAGATAGAAATTCTTCCAAGATTACTTTCTTTGCTAGTGTAAAATCTAAAGCAATAATGATAAATATATGACCCAAATTCTTTCCTCCTTTTTTCCGTACAGACTGGTAGAATAAATATTTCTTCCATTTTTAAACTTATATATAGAGTATGCTATACATTATGCAAGTGTTTTACATTATAAAAAAATTACCACACATATTGGATTCTGTTTTATAGCCTTGTCGTTGTTTAGTCTGTACAGCTAATAGTTCTCTAATATTTTGCTCTCACTTAATAAAAAACTTAATCCTAAAGATTTCCTTTTATTTTTAAACAAGACATTTCAAAATTGTATATGACACCTGAGCAAGAGCTATCCACAAAGCTTCACTTCATTTTATTCTCCATAATAACCATTTTTCTAGTTGTTTTATACTTGCAATACTCTCCATTGGAAAGCTTCCCCAATGTACAAAAGCTTACAATAAAAACAGAAGTATGACATTAAAAAATTCAAATAGGTTCCAGCTAACGGAGGCCAAATCCAAGACCAAAATCTGTGCTTCAGTTTTTATTCACTGCTATTTGGAATCTGTATTAATGCAGATTTTTTCCTCCTTACATCTTTTGATTACTGAGAATTTTGCTTCCCACTATTTCAGACAATGGAGGCTTAGAGAGCAGAAACAGTTTAAAGGGGTGGTGCACATTTAACTACCACTTCTCAGCCCTAAAAGCACACACTGGCTATTCTCTTCATTTGGACCAAAAGACAAGGAGGCTAATTGAAAACTCTTATCTTGGCCTGTTTCTACTGCTTTATCTCAGTTAAGTACAAAATACAGTTTAAGACAGGAATCACTTCACAAAATTCTAGTCTCTCAATAGTTATACTTAATGACAATTCTTTGATCTGGTCATTGACATCTATTACTCTAGTTAAAAAAAAACCCTTTTAATTTGGCACACAGTGAATCTTTAACTGCAGTTGTATTTTAAAAACAGAGCATTAATGCAACTTCATTCGGAACTATGCAGTTATTATTGCCTTCCTTTAAACTCTTCTCCCATAACAATTCAGAATCTATATGCTTTTGGGTGCAGAGTGACTCATTTTTCTTTCAAATTCATGAGTAGTCTATGATTTACAAGATACTATTTCTGCAATGAAATACATACTTTTTTGTGACAGTTCGATACTTTCATATCTCATTTTTCCCCCATAGTATTCCTACTCATCCTATTCTATCCTGCAAGAATGTGAGATGAATCTACTTAGAATTCAAACCAGTAGTGTAGGTCAATTCCACGAATAAATTCAATGGCAAGGAATAGAAGAGGTAAATTCTCCTTTCTTTGACAACATCAAGTATTTCTAAGGATATATATGTATGGGGAAGAAAAAAAAGCAGTAACTGCAATCCCCTCTTTTCAATGAATAAAATATTCCAGATTTTCCTTTCCAATGGGCAAAAAAAAATTAGCTTGGGGTGTTTTAGTAAATGGAAGTGAAATCACTTGATAATAAATTACTCATTTACAAAAGTATCTTGAATTTGTTTTGAGCAGATTTTTTCTGCTACTTAAGAAAATTATTAATTATTCACAGTATTGCTGTATTTATTCTTGACCAATTTTACTCTTTTGTTGTTGTTGTTCTGTGTGACATTTTGGAATACTTAGGTAATTCTGTTGGAATAAAAGCAATAAGACCTGTGAGATGTCAGTACAAAAGGAAATTTACTAAAATGTTAGACAGCTACTGACCCTGATGCTTATTGCTGCAGTTCAGGACTTACACTTGCTCGTACCTACTAGTACTCCTCCAAACTAAGAGCATTGCCTACACACTCCTCCTGGACCCTGAGCTTGTCTGTGGATGCCATGAAGCTCATACCACATGAGAATTAGCCAAGTGTTAATAAAGTGTCATTGGAGCCTCCATGCACGTTGTTAAAACTTTCCTTGATAGATGATCGGAAACAAAGTTGGCTTGTATAAATATATCCAGTACTACTCAGAGGTTATGTTTGACAATAAAAGTAAATTCATCTAGGGGCTATACGCCATTTCAGACCTAATGCCAAAGAGCTAAAGAACCTTTATGACAGGAAATTCTTTAGCAAACTCAGGAACACACATATATATAATCATATAATACAGTACATATTACCATGAGAATTCTAGAAGTTTTTAAAATAAAAGACCTAAGGTGCATGAGATCATAGCTGAAAACAATCACCAAATGCCAAGATATTTTTAGGTTAATGACTAACTTGTGACTGAAAAAGAACACATGAAAATAATGTTTTATCACACAAACAGGGCTTGATTGTCACAAATACACTTGATTTGCCACAAATCAGGGTTAAAAGAGAGATTTTTCTGCATTTTTAGAGTATGCTGCTTTTATTCTCATGTGTTTACATGTATGCATACAAAGCAATGATAAGAAATAATATTCAGTGTTCAAAATGTGAGTCTGGGCACTTGAAACTACAGCTTCCTTTTGAGATACTATGGTAAGTGACTCAAATCCCAATACAAAATGGTAGTTCTTCCTCCAGCACTCACGAGGTTCACTATATTACCTCCTTTTTCTTATCCTTGGTTCATTAATATCCTTTCTCTTTTACATACTGTCATTCTTTGTGAATGACAGTATGCCATTCTCAAACTCTCCCATACTCTTTCATTGTGTTCTCCTACACTCTAATATATAAATGCCCTTATCATCTCTCCTCCTGTACCATTCCTATCAGGTGTACCTTATTCTCAAGTGCACCATCTCGCCCCTCTTGCAGATGCACAAGGAATGCTCTCCTCACTTGGGGCATCACTAAACTCTGAGCTGAAATCCTCAATACTAAATGGCTTAGTCTGAGCTACTTATTCAATCAAGTTCTCTCAGACATTCTTTTGTAATTAATAATAAAAAGATGGACCCTGACAATTAGTTCAAGAATGAAAAAATATACAATAAGCCAGACTTGGGATCTTGGGATCCCCTCCTTGAGTTCTTGCTCACTCACTCAAGCGAGAATTTTTCTAAGCAAAATACTTTATGCATGCATATAAGTCTATAATACTTCCAGTGACTCTGGAGGAGAGAGATGCCATTTTGATATGGAATATCACTTTAGCTGAGTTTATACACAAGTCCAAGTACAAATAGTTTCATTTACTCTATTCACTCTGAAAGTAAGGTGGTTTTGTGATGAATCAGGCTTATAACTCAACTCTTCTCACAAACTACTTTTTGGGAATAAAACCCCTCAACAAAGCCTAAGCTAAAAAGCAAAACAAACATTAAAATAGAAAAAATTTACTTGAAAGAAAATTTAAACTGTATTTTTACACTCAGTTTTCCAAAGACTGTTATACAAAATAGTATTAAGACAAAAAATGTTTGTAAAAAAATCATTTTAACAGAAGTAGCTTTAATACAAAATAAATCTACTGAATATTCTTAAAAAAAAAATAACAACAAAACAACCCCAAATAACCAATACTAAACTGTTTTTCAAAACAATAATCTCTATGTCCTTCATTATTTTAAGCTAGAGATGTTTGCTATTTTTGATTTTCCAAAAATATCCCTGAAGTCCCTCAAAGGTAAAGGCACATTTAGGTAAGCTTTAGGATCAAGAATTATTCAACAGTTTCCTTGTTGAATCACATAATCCTCTGTGTCAACTATTTTTCCTTTCTTAATTTCACCTCTTTTGTGTAATTTTACATTACATTACATTTTCTCCCTTGACTAGTGTGAACAGTACACTGCTCCTCAACCATCTTAAAATTTCTAGCCTATTCTCCACTAAATTTTCTATTTCCAAGGTCCATCCTCTGCACCTCTGTGGAACAACTTATCCTATGGGACTGATATGATTCTACTTCAGTCTTTGTACTATACTGTAGTCACTGCAGTTCTTCTCTGCAGCCTCCAAAGCAGCCCTAGAAGCAGAAAATGGAGCTCCCAGGCGGTGCCTGTAGCTCTTCCTCCTACTCCCAATAACCCCTGCCATGTCTGCATTTCATGTGTAGATTTCTTCTTTCCCCTCAAGAGTAAGTCCCTAATTCCCAGTGTGGAGCTGTTTTCCTCCCATTTAGCTCAGCTGCTCCATGATGGTTCATGGGCTAGAACTCCTGTTGAATATTTTCTGTATTAGACTGCATTTAGCACCTGTGGGTTCTTGCAGCAGTAGTGGTAGAATCCTTCCAAGTTTGCTCACACTGAAATTATACTTTCCAACACTGAAACTCTTGTCTAACTACAGTAGGAAAAAATATCAAGAAGTTAGTTTAGATACAGAAGTAAATATGTCTACATCTCATAAATACACAGAACAAGCAGAGAGAAAATGGTAATCTTTAAAGAATCTAACAGGCATCACTTAGGAACAAAGAGGTCTCAAATTTTATACTGTTACTCTTTCCAGATGAGCACTACCTGCTATATTGACAGCCTGCTATACTATACTGATTAAGCTGTCAGCTTCACAGTTCCTAAAAGACCAGTTGAAAGACTTGAGTAAAGATTTTGTAAGTGTGGTTGTATCTATAAAAAACCAAAATACTATGCTGCTACTACAGTTATAGACTGAAAACACTAAAATCCACACTCAAAGCTAGAATTAGGATAAGGGAAAAAAAAAAAAAAAAAAAAGACTACAACCGCAAAAAAACAGAGAATGGCATTTTATCCATACATATTTTCAGAAACTGCTGGTTATTCCAGTAACCTGGAGCTGTGCTCTGGGCAATATTGCAGGCAATAGATAACAAAATCACTCTGGGATTCCTACTGACACAAAAGATGTTCTTATAAGACAGGCTTTTGATTTGAGAACTTAGCAGTGTCTGGTACAACAGCCATGAATCCCATTCTGCAGCAAGATTGAATCTGCTCTGCTTCAGGACCCCCACATAAGTTATTGAATTGCATCCATGAGGAATTGCCAGACAGTTTCCAGCATGATGACAGAGGGACAGTCAGTTGTGGTGTATCTTTTTTAAAATGAGTCTAACATTTTTTAAATGCTTTTGTTTCTATTATGCAGTTATTGGCTTAAATATGATTAGACTTTCCATGTGACTGTGTAAACTTGGGGGTTAACAACCCAAACACACAACCCTTGTTCTGTCAAGTAAGATGGAAAAAAACAAGCACATCCTAAATCTAGTTTTCTCCTTCATTTCACACAATGCTTATAACCAGAGCAGGAAGTCTCAGAGCTCCTCTACTCTCCTTCATATCCCAGAGAAGTCTTATTTTTTGTCCAACTTGCTATCTTAAGTTTACAAGTGGCTTAAAACCTTTTGGAAAAAGACACAATTGCTTTGGTTCTGTGAACTAATTAAAAAATTTGGGTCCAGATGAAAAGAGGCAGTACATGTCATTTATCCTTTAGTGCCAATCCTTCAAGTATAATTCACTCATTTTTTTATAACTTTAGAACTCAATGAACACCATCATGCAGTGTTCATAAAAATTTAAGAGATGTATAAAAAAATAAACATTTGTCAGTTACATGAGTAAAAGTTTAGTATTAAGAGGACTGGAGAAGGCTGGGTGTCAGGAAAAAGAGAAAGGTGCAGGGCAAATATTCCAACATTCAAACATTCCAAGGAAACCCAAATATCCTGGGGTCTGTGCCAGCATGACACTACTCATAAAATCTCATGGAGCCAAGTCAGCAGAGACATGCCAATACACAGGACCATGTATAACGTAATACTTAAATTATTATCTCAACGTAGTGGCAGAGAAAGAACTGAAAACCATCTGAATAGAAAGCAGATTAAATTATGTAGCAGCCTTTTTTTCCCCCACAGATCTTTAGCTCATGCTGCTTGGAGAACAGTGATGGCAATATTCAATTACTCAGCAAGAAAATACAATACCAGCCAATGTTTCACCTAATATTACAGCAGACTGTTTGTATTCTTTGTATTAAGGAAATATCTACAACCAAGAAGGCATCCATCTCAGCACTTCTCATATACATAAATAACAAGGTTTATAAACCAACTGAAAAGATTTAGCATACTAGCTGCTCAAAAGAATAATTGGTTTAACATAAGAGACAAAGAAGTAAGATTGTTTAGGTCACTTATTTGTGGACCAAACTAAATGACATAAATAAGCATGGGATTTGATTTATCCTGTTCACCAGCTTGCTCAAGCTAATAATGACTGATTCACTCTGAAATGCTTATCAAATACAATTGATTTCTGCAATGTGAGCAAAGGAAACAGCATGATAAAAGGGAGTGCATGCTAGGGAAAACCTAGGCATATCAAGCATCAGGTTTATTTAGGATTGATCATATAGCATGTGAGATGAACCAGCACAGCATAATTTAAAGGTAATGTGTTTCTCAATGGTTTAACCTAAAGCAGAACCTAACAACTAGTTAAGCCTTGTCTTTATCCAGGATTTTTTAAGTCATCAGGTACCTGCTTTTGTGGATGACATTACCTTTTGACTAGAGCGGTGTTTGTTTTTCAGCCAGACAGTCGTGCACGCTACAATGCTGCATTTAAGAGGTCACTGGTTTAGCATCAAAAAGGTCACAAAAAGCAACCACATTGACTGTGATCCTCCTCTGAATCCCTAAGTACTCAACTGGTGTGACTTGGGAGGTAAAAGAAAATGATTGGAAGGTTTTACTCAGTAGAGGGTTTCCAAGCAACCTTGCACAGCTGAGCAACCTCCAGCAATGGGAACAATGGCTATCTTTGGCAAGGATCCATTAAAGGGAAGCCTGCAGCAACACTATTGTATTCCCACCACCAGCGGCTATAAATATGGGCTACGTTAAATAGGATCAGAAATAAAATAAAAACAAACCTGGAAACGAGGTAAGCAGAGGGCTGGGCAGACTGACTAATTTTTGCATCATTTTAACTCCAATTTTTGCAGAATATAGTAAAAGGATTAGGAACCTTTGCTTAAAGCACTAAACTTTGTACTGTGATATTTCTAATACATTTTTCGTTCTGGTCTAGGCACAGTCCTGACACACAGCAAAGATAACAAGGTGCTGTGAGATTGCTAGTCACTCACCACTCGTAACCAGTTCAACCCCTTGAAGCCACAATTTAGATCCTTGCTGGGATAGTTTAAGGCAGGTCAGGCTTGGTCTTTTTCACATTCTTATCTCATGCTTACAGAGGATTTTCTCAAAATCTAAGAATTCCAGCCCACACATCTGAGTGAACTGGTGGTGGTTCGGAAGAGACACAACTTGGAAGCCAGACAGCTACTCAGTGGTTTTAGACCTCAAATTGCAACATATGCTGGAAAACGAAGAATGTGGTGAAATATTTGTTACTTCTTACAGCCATGTCTTTAATGAAACTGCTAAAAAAGCATTTCCTTTTGAACACTCTATCCAAATGATTCATGTTATATAGGGCAACCAGAAATGAAATTGCACAATTTTCTGCCATTAGCATTTATGATCCATTTGCATAAGCCTTAAAGACTGTCTTTCTTTTTAAAAAGAATCCTGATGTTTTAATTAAAGTGTTTATAAAGGAAATTCAGTATGTACAGAAATAATTAGTAGATTTCATTAAATAAATTAATCTGACTGGACTTCCTTTGAACTCTCACAGCTTCTGTGCAACTGATTTTCTTTTCAGCAAATAAGCAACCATAATTAAGGTTTTTTTGAGGAAAGACACAACCTGGCAATCCCAAACAAATAACTGAAAATTCACAGTGTGTTTGGTATTGCCATGAGTTACATACTTGGTACTAAACACCCTAAATTATTACCTAGAATATCAATAGAATTACATTTCCAAGAATAAATCATCCAGTACATGTCCTATTTTCAGCAGATATTATTGTGATGCCTCTAATTACAGCAGTAAAATACCTTGGGGAAAAAAACCCCACACTGTGAACATAGAGATTGTAAAACTAAAGATACAACAGATTTGCATTTGAAAATACAATACTGGACTGACAAACTTGGAAAAGGAACAAATTACTCAACTGCTGTGCAGTAAAAATAATCTATAGATAAGTAGGCAAATTTACTTACAAATTTTACTTATCTGTAGATAAGTAGGCAAATAAGCCAGGCTCAAAGCATTGGTCTTGTACCAGAAGGACTTGAACAGTACTATTTAACATTCATACAGCCAAAACAAACAAATTAAGATGTACAATGCTGAATACTTACACCTGTTGCCATACAATGTTTTGAAAGTTAAATATTGTTATTTTAAAAATTAGGACGGGAAAAAAAACCCAAGTAATTTTAGCAGCTGTTTCCTTATTTCAGTAAAATCAAAATAACAACACACCAAATAGATATTTAGAATTCTATTCATAAAGAGCATAATTTCTGATTAAGTTTCCCATGATGCAAACAAATTTTCCTTATATGTATATTTGTTGCAAATGTAATATAGTGAAGTTTTTCCATTTTTCCAAATAAAGGTAGACTATATCTCTCTCTACCTTCCTATTATCCTACTAGAGCAGATGGTGATGATGCATAATCAGATTTCAAAGTCTCATTCAGATCAATTTCTGTATTTTCTACCATCGTTTAACCACTTGGATTGTTTGCAAACTCTCTTCAATATACAGAAAAAAACTTTTGCATCAAGCTGTGCTCCTTTGGTCACACACAGAAAAGCTTTACACCAACTGAAGTTACTGTATAGACAGTTATTAAATTATTATACTTGAAAACGTAACTTGCATAAGTTTGTACACGTACAGAATCTTTACTCTAAATTTAGGATCCAGGGCTTTTTTTAGTGCCTTTCATCAGTGTAAATGGTTATTTTGCACTTGGGTTTTTCCCCTGCTTTGTGCTCTTACCATCTAATCAGCCCAGGACCCAGATTAGGACTGTCATGTTGCATCAGGAGTTTACAGTGAGTGCTCACTAGACTGCCTTTAATCCTCCAAGGTTTACTCAAATGTCACAACCATCTGGAGGAAAAGGAGACTCCTTGCTGGGTCCTGCTGACCACAAATTATTGTAAGGAGAAACAAAAAACAACAGAAAGCAAAATGCTAAGTATTTTCTCCCCTCCCTGTCAAACATGCCTGCAGAAGCACTTTTGATATCATGAACAAAATCAGGAATAACTTCACAACTTCACTTGAACTCCTAAAACTTATTAGATGTCTAAGGTAATTTTGTTATCAAGGACCCTAAGAGCAAATACCACAATATAATGAAAATATGTCAATGAGAAATTATCCATTGAGTTTGTAATCAGTTTTAAAATACACAGACATCTTGTTTGGACTAGAGTTCCATTATACTAAACACACTAGGTTACATTCCATATTTGGAAAAATTTATAGGTTCTTTAGTCCAGATTTTGTATTCCTTTGTAACTCACTCATATTGCCTTAATCAAATTACAGTAATATAATGGCAGCATTACCACAGTTTTTATTAGAAATCTGGCATAGAATATAAAATATATGGCATTATAGCTTTGCTCAGAGCAATGAGGAGGATGTTGTACACCCAACGCAAGCTTTTGCTTATTGTAAGAAAGAAGTCTGTGTGTGTCTAGTTTTCATTTTGAAAAGATGCATTCCTAATCCTCTTCTCCAAGGAAAGCCACTTCATAATAGCATGGACAAGACTAGGAAGGCAACTGCATCCCTATCTTTAAATAGCTGCATTTACCACTTTATTTCCTGCCTGTGCACCACCTAGAAGAGTTTACCTGTGTTTACTGTTAGTCATCCATTTAAAAATTAAGAAAACCAGGAAAGAAAGAGATATTGTAGGTACTTTAGCTACTCATCTTCTAAACTTTTCAAAATGGCATTCCTGTCCTCACTTTCTGCTTCTCTGCACAGTATTTCAGTTCAAAAGTTTAGGGGGTGTGAAAACACGTAACAGAAGTGTGGAGTTTTCCACAGCCATCATCCAAACAGAAAGGATTTTCTGCAGTTAACAAAGCACAGTCCAGATTTAGCCTGATCAGCCTAAGAAGTTACTTTAAAAAAATCAGAAGTAAAATCTTTAATGCTTGCACAGGGTATATCAACAGCATCTTTGACCACTGATTTTCTGTAAGCTCACTTTCATGTTTGCTCATTTAGATGCCAGGGTATTGTTTTATATCCAGAACCGACTAGCTAAATATTTGAGTTGAATATTCAAAGTGTCACTGGATGACTTGTAATTGCAAGGAAGTGCCCTTGTTTCCTATTAATTTATCTATTTAGCAAAATTTCAGCCAAATTTTATACCTACTTCCAATGCATTCATCTACAGTTTTATTCTCTTCAGTGAACCCTCGATATCCAGTATTTTCATTCATAAGCTTGTAAATACCTCAGAAAAAGCTGCAGGAAAAAATCACTCTTATTTCTTACATACTGCCCATTAAGTCTTATCACTTCTAATCTTATCACTGCTTTTGCTTTGTAAGCTGTAGGCTCTACGTGAAAGCAACTTCTGATATTATATGATGAACAGTCCTTATGTGCTGTGTAGGGCAGAAAGCTTTACTCCTTTTCTTGCAGATACATAACATGTTTAGTTCTCATTATAAAAGCAAACACGATGTTTTCATTTTTGTCCATAGTCGATTACTTTATTTACTGATAAGGAAGTGCTACCTTCAGCACCTGAATTAATCATTAAAGCCAAAAAATGTTTTGTTGTAAGAAACATAAAAATGTCAGCTGAATTCAAAACATAAGAAAAACAAGCCGAATATCTTCAGTGCTTTGCTTTGAACTGAATATGGCAAGAAGACAATTCTATCCTTAGATCCTTCAAAATAAATAGAGCAGAGGTTTACTTTGAGTTTTAAATCCTATTTTGCAAATATCAGTTTTATTTATATTCCTTATTCTTTTCCCAGGAGAGAATTCCACTCTTCACTCCCTTGCCTTATATCCTCCTACCAACACCAGGCAGCCAACTCAGCCTTAGGAGTAAGACGTGCTAGGTCATCAAAATAACTAAGAAACCTAAAGCTCTACGAATGCATAAAACAAGATTTTCTCTGAACTGTTTATTAAAGAGAAAATAGTTTTTCTTGTGAAAAACTTCTTTCCTGCTGCTGTGCTTCTTGTACCTGACACCATGTGCCATTGGTTTATGGAAGGTACTTATGGCCACTCAAAACTCAGAGCCTAGTGGTGAGAACTGAGACTTAGTTCTCAAAGTTACTTTCTAATATTGGATAAGTATTTTGTAAAGATAACACAGTTCTCAGAATTCAATAGAGATATAAGATATTATCAGGAAGCTTCTAAACATTAAAACACAGAAATGGTTAAGGCTTATAATTTGTGGGAACTATTTATTTAAAGAACAGCAAATTTTCTTTATCTAATTTGTCATATTTGTATAGCACAAAACCTTTAGGCACAATAGCTACAACTCGTTTTACAGACTAACAAAATCACATACCCCTTTTAAACTTTTACCTAGTACAGTTATGACTATCTCTAGAAATGGTAAAAAATGTCATCAGAGAAGAAATATGCATTAAATAACCCTTAATCCACTGAACACGTAAATGCAATACGGAGGAAAAAAATCTACCACACGTGTTCAGCAGAGCAAGAACAAAACAGTCTAGAGTAATGTATTTTTCAGATTTCTGAACTCACAATAAGGACCAATCACTATGACACACAAATTCAATCAAGCACCAAAAATGGAAGGAAACTGATCAAGAACAAGCAAATAAAAATCTCCCACAGTTATCATTCATAGACACCTACGTGTGCCAGCAGCAATGGGGAGACCAGTCAGTAAACACAGGCAGATGTTACATCCTTCTGATTTTATACAAAAATCAAAGATATGAGCAATACAAAAACAATAGCAGAACATAATGACAGATATTACTGTCATGTTCTCAAAGTAACATGTTCCCTCTAGTGAATAAGATTCAGAAACTTCTTGACTGACTATATCAACATAGAAAGTTAATTAATTTTTCTCCAAAACCTATTGAGAGTAATATCACTATTAAGATGTGCTATGTGATAAACGCCAATCACTCGCTTTTTTTGAAATTTATGAAAATTTAATAAAGAATAAAAATTGGTTACAAAAATATTAATACAATAATAAAAGTTTAAAAAGTTTTCAGAGACAGGACAAATAATGAGGCAACAAGAGCAAAGAAGGTAGCCCGGGCTTTTGTCTCCCCTCCCTCCCAGACAAAGGCTAGGAAGGAGAAGGGCCCAGAACAAAGAGAAGTCTTCTTTTTTAAGCCTTCAGTTTATGACTATTCATATCTTACGTAAAACAAGTAATTTTTAGCTGTTTCTTGTCACAAAAGCTTTCTGTTAATTAAAAGAACGCATGAGAGCATACGTCCTTGAGAAAGTTAGGTTCCGTGGATAAGAGGCCATAAATTCTTCTTCACTAGAAGGTTTAGAGGCCTCTGTAAGGTTTAGGGGCCTCTGTGAATGTTATCTCTCTGCTGGGGAATTTTTCTTCTTGAGCAAAAAAATATAACACACATACACAGCTTCTATTGTACTATAACTTATTGTTAATTACAAAACTACATTCACTACATTATTCTAATGTTAATATAGTATAACTTTTCTATCTATCAGATTACATATAGTAAATATCTGCGTAGAGCCACATATACAATATGCCTTTTTCACATGCTATAATCCAAACAATGTAGACAGAAAGTAAATCAAAAGTGATTTTTGTAGTAAGGCACTTTGCATATATAACAGAAACACTGATTACAGTGATCTCAGTTAGGGCCAAGTCAGTATCTGCTTCCCTGATGCTTTACCAGAACAAGACAAGGCTTTGGGCTACTTCTGTGTGACAGGGTTCAGGTGACAGCAAAGCCTCATGTCACAGGCTTCCAGTCATTCATTCATGCACTGAGCCCACAAACAGGCAATTAGAAAACAAAATGCCCATCTTACATCATTTCCAAATTGTGACGCTTCAGTTCCAATTTAGGTGTTTGGCAGAAGCGTCATGTTAAAAGATAAGGTTGTGTTTGCAGTCACTAAAAAGAAAACTACAAGCAACGAATATTGCAGTTATTTTTCACAGGATAAATGACATTGTGTTCTGCCTTAAAGCATATTTAAAATTTCAAAACAGAGAGATGGGACAGAAGAAACACCTTGTCTGCAGAAATCAGAAAGGAACACTGGCAGGGAGCTATTAATAAAATTCAGTAAGATTAAAGAGTATGCTTTTCAACTGGTCTTCATTTGGAAATAACCAGTCATAATTAATGAAATGACAGGATGCTTTAAAGCAAAAATAATGTTTAAGACCTCCAGTAATGAAGATTTGTTCTATATGCTACATTGATAAAGAACGTTCCCTCCACAAATGTAACAACAGGATTATTGCTCAAAAGATCCATGGCCTGAACTGAAAAAGACAAAGCAATCAAGAAATTTAAAGACATACTAAACTCTCACGAAACACCTCTGGGTGCAGAACAGGGGAGTCAATTTCTTGATACAATTTAAGAAGATTTATAATATTTCCTTGAACAGTTGACTGGCAGGCATGCACTGTCCCTACCATATTTTTTGATAATATAATTCAAATTTCAAAATCTGTTCCAGTCATTGCATTTACCAACATGTTTATACTGCAAATTTCTTGCATTTCTTAACTTCACCAGGTTTTTTTAGGACTACTTATTTGCTTAATTTCTTGAGAATGAACTGTAAATATATTATTAGGCTTTCATTTCTCCATAAACTGAAAGCACTTGATAAAAGCACAAAAGAGTGTTCACACATCTTAATGTTAAAAAGAATTAATGCATAATATTGAACTATAAAATACTTCATGTTAGAAATGTTCAAACATTTTGCTTATGCATCCTGCTCATTTTGGAAAAGAAATAATCCCAGATATTTATCTTTTTTCAATCCACACTGATATAAATTAAGTAATCTTAAGTGTAATATTTCCAGATGACTAGCATAATTAGAAATTTATATAAACCTCTTGAAAAGACACAGATCAACAGTCATGGTCACATCATCCATCAGACTGAGATTACTACATCATGAATATTTTTAAATCTATTTAGTTACCAGATTCATCACACAACTTCTCTGCCTCTTCAGGTGTACAACAAATCCTTTAGTCATGTTAGTCCCAATAAGATGCAGAGCTCCCCCCAGGTGTCCAACCTTTGCTTAAGTGAGCAAATATACCAGCACACTGAGTACTATAACCAACTGCTCAAAGAAAGCAATTTAGGATTTGAAAATTCTTACACCTTTTCCACACTACAATGAAGAAAAGGAAGTCACTAGCACTGACTTACTGTTTCTCTGGCAAAATGAAAATATACTGAGAGTCCTCTTAAAATAGGTTCTGTAGACATCTCCTATTTCCATTCAATTTATATGTAAAATAAATGTGTGGAATATGTAAATCTTTTTTTTAAAAGATTTCTTTTAAAAAATAAAGATCAAAATGTTTACAAAAAGATGTTGGTTATCTAAAAAAAAAAAAAAATTGTCCAAGAACACCAAGCAAAGAGATTCAAGACTACTTGTTCAGCCATTGAAGAGATGTCAGCTGAGGGTACTTTGGAGAAACAAAAAAAAAAATCTTCCAGAAAGAGTTGTCTGCTCTTCATTAGGTGTTAGCAGCATGCACTGTCAGTTATTTCTATCTACTTAAACGAAAAGAGCTGAGAAATAAAGGAAGAGCTTATATGAAATATATAAGTTTTCTTTATTTCTGCTTTTTAGTGTACTCTAATTCATCTTACTTATATGTACATTTTCATTTATCAAAGATTTCAAATGTAGGGAAGAAAAACCTTATGGTCTAGGTAAGACGGGGGTGGTTTGACCCTGACTGGATGCCAGAGCCACTCTATCACTTCCCTCCTCAGTTGCACAGGGGAGAGAAAATACAACAGGCTCATGGGTGGAGGTAAGGGTAGGGGAGATCAATCATCAATTACTGTCATGGGCAAAACTGACTCGGGGAAATCAGTCTAATTTATCACCAATCAAATCAGAGGAAGATAATGACAAATCAAACATTCAAACACTTTGCTCCCATTCCTCCATTATCCACAGGCTGAATTCACTCAAATTCTAGTTCCTCCTCTCCCTCAGCAGCACAGGGGGACAGGGTGCAGGGGCTGGGGTCAGTTTGTCATATGTTGTCTCTGCTGCTGCTTTTCTACTCATTCAGAGGACTCCTCCCCCTGCTCCAGCACAGAGTCTCTCTCATGGACACAGTCCTTCATTAACTTCTCCAGCCTGAGTCCTCTGCATGGACTGCAGTTCTCCATGAACTGCTCCAGGGGGTCCCTTCCACTGGGTGCAGTTCTTCAGGAACAACGTAGGTCCCCCATGAGGTCTCAAGTTCTGCCACCAAACCTGCTCCAGAGTGTGTTTCTCTCTCCACAGGGTCCCAGGTCCTGGCAGGAGCCTGCTCCAGCACAGGTTTCTCACAGGACACTGATGGCTTGGCCATGGCCAGAGGCAGGTGCCCCTTGGGCAGTCTGGCACTGGCTCTAGCAGACACAGCAGCAGCTTCTGGCAGAAGCCACCCTGCAGCCCCTTATCCCCCTCACTACCAGAGCCTGGCCACACAAACCCCACACAGACAAAACTGCCGTTCAACAATTCCAAATGACATCTATCCATCACCAGATAATCAGGAATTACTGCTGATGTGCAATGGGAACCAAACAGAGGAAGAGGTGATATATTTTAAAATTTTTGAGCCTGTGATAAATCTGTGGGTTAAGGGATATATAGATACATATAAGTTGAAATGTCTTTGCTTCAAAATGCAATTTGGCTCACAGAAT
Source organism: Prinia subflava (assembly GCF_021018805.1). Classification (NCBI taxonomy): domain Eukaryota; kingdom Metazoa; phylum Chordata; class Aves; order Passeriformes; family Cisticolidae; genus Prinia; species Prinia subflava. The sequence continues at coordinate 16,255,103 of NC_086253.1, read as the reverse complement.
TCATGTGTCTGTGAAAAGCTTCTTTTATAATGTAGAGTGCATCTTTATATAAAATTTCATCTATTTTCTAGTAAAATAGAACTTTCAGAGAACAGAAAAACACCTTTCAAAAAGTAAAACGCAAAAATGTACAGAGAAAATGGGTTTAGCTTCATGCAAAGAAAGGAACTTTGTTTTTTTAGTTATATTAAACAAGGAGTGAATTCTGATTCCTTTAAATTATTTCTACTGACTGTTAAATCATTGTATTTGGGCTTTTTTTTTTTCTTAACCATTACTTTATTGCAACAACAACAGCAAGTAATGGATTCACTAATATTACCTCCTTCTGGAATCACTTCACAGGTGTTAAATTCCTTGCACATTTTGATTTCAGGAAAGAGAGACCGACAGCACAGCGCAAACCAGCCAAAAGACACATTATGCTGGACTAAAATTAAGACAGCCCAGATGGGTAAACACTATCAACACAAAAGACTACAAAAGGTACTCATAAATCATGCAACAGAAATCAAATATTGGTTGGAAAATGGAGAAGGAAGAGAATATGACACAGTTGGTTTTGATTAAAATGGAAAAAACCCTGAAGACTCTGGGTGTTCAACACACAGGCATAATTTCAGAAATCTATGTGACATCAGTTGCTATAAACCATAATGGTTGCCCAGAGAGTATCAGATTCCACTAGGAACTTCATTTTTATTTTTAGACTATTACACTGCAATGAGGGCCCAATTTTTGCAACAACAATCAGCAAACCTTTATTTTACAGCAGCATGGCAGAAAGAAACAATATGCCTTCTCTAAATATAATTACTAACCTTGTCAAGTTAATACAATCAGTAGTGTTCCGCTAGATTAAACTTTCAGCTGGATGAAAACAGCTCATTCTATCCACTTGTTATTCTACTGAAGTTAATTCCTGTCTAAATAAAGAATGACAAATACTGAGACCCCTTCTTATTTCCCAAACTCGTGCAAAGAATTATATTAAAATACAAAGAAATTTGAACAAAGGAGGTAATAATCAATTGGAGAAAAGTTCACAGTGATAAATCTGAAGGTAAATAAGAAATTTTAATTGGTAACACAGTGTTGGTGGTAAGTTAAAGATTTAAAAGTAGGAAAAAATATGCAAGATGGGTTAAAAAAAAAACCAGTGATAAGTGGCATCCCTCAACGTTCTGTCTTGGCAGCTGAATCCTCATAAAGTTTGCAGATGACCTGAAGTTGAGCAGTGCAGTTAATACAACTGAAGGACAGGACGCCACCCAGAGGGACCTGGTAAAATCTGAAGTGGGTCTATCAGAGTCTCATGAGGTTCAGCAAGTCCAAGTGCAATGTGCTGCAACCCTGGTCACGGCTCACCCAGACATGGGTATAGACTGAGAGAAGTCATGGGCAGCAGCCCTGTGGAGAGAGGCATGGGGATTCTGGCAGATTAGAACCTGGACATGGACCAGCCTGTGTGTGTGCTTGCAGTCCAGAAATCCAACTGCATCCTGGGCCGCATCAAAACCAGCGTGGCCAGCAGGTCGAGAGAGGGGATTCTCCACCCTGGTGAGACCCCACATGGAGAACTGCATCCAGTTCTGGGGTCCTCAGCACAGAAAGGACATGGATTTATTGGATCAAGTCCAGAGGAGATCATGAAGATAATCAGAGGGATGGTGCCTCCTTCCTATGAAGTTGGGCTGAGAGAGTGGGGCTTTTCAGGCTGGAGGAAAGAATAAAGACCTTTTCAGTACTTGAAAAGAGCTTGTAAAAAAGAGGGAGACTGACAGTTCACATGGGAACATAGTGGTAGGAAAAGGAGGGAGAGGAGAGATTTAGATTAAATAATAGGAAGAAATACCTTCCTGTGAGAGTGGTGAGGTACTGGAACAGGGTGCTCAGAAGTTGTGGATACCCTGTCCCTGGAAGTGTTCAAGGCCTGGCTGGACAGGGCTTTGAACAACCTGATCTAGTGAAAGATATCCCTCCCTATGGTAGGGGAGATAAACATAGATCACCTTTCACTTCCCTAGCAAATAACTATTATTTACTAGTGAGACTTTGAATGTGTTGCTTTAGGAGTATAAGCAATAAATATGGTATTAAAATTAATTTCAGTAAAATATTATTTGAAGGCAGATAAAAGAGTTGGGATGGATATGTCCTTACTCTGTATATATCTATATAAATTTATATTTATAATAATAAAGTATTAAAGTATCTGACCTTCGAGACTTGTATCTACTTTTCTACAGTAATTATTATGAAAGTAAAACAGGTCTGAGATCAGTAAGGCTAGAATCTGTTATGTCAGTACAAATGGCTGACAGTGAACACCTTCACTGAAAGCAGTTTTTCAAGTGTTCTGTGAGATAGAGCATTGAACTTCATCAATGTGAATAAAATCAAAACACAGCACGATTAAAGTTATAAAAGTCAATAGTTTCCACAGAAAGAGAATAAGTAGACTGGTACCCTTCCAGAAGGAGTCAATAAGTTGTTTAAAACTCTGTTTGGGAAACAGAAACTTTTGAAAGCAATCAACCGAAAACTTTCAGAATTAGTGGGATAGAAGTAGATGCTAAAATGGGCTATTTTCATCCCAGGTACTCTGGCAAATCACTACATGCAATTGCTTAAGATTTATTTATCCTGTTTATTTATTACAGATTTAATTGCATTTTGGAGGCACAGATCTGCTTTACATGGTGAATTCCCCTATGTAATTCCTAAAAAGCTCATCTTGTAGAAATAGCTCTGCTTTGCTCTAAATTGTATTACTAGGCAGCCATGCTGCCAGCTGATGAATGTTTGAAAGCATTAGTGTATTATCAATACATAAAAAAGAGATTGTTGGCTCAGCTAAGGGTTCTGCCCATTTTCCACACCATCTTTTCCAAGCAATAGGCCATGATGATGGGGAACATGAGAACAACCATCAGCATTCACTGATGGAAAGCTCCATTTAATTCCTTGCCCCATAGCCAACACCATGGATACTTTTGCACCACCTCTATGATTTGTCATATAAACACTGCAAGCCAATTTCCAGAAACATTTATTTAGCTTCAAAAAAACAACAAAAAAAAAACAACAACAACAAAAAAAAAAAAAAAAAAAAAAAAAAAAAAAAAAAAAAAAAAAAAACACAACAACAACAACAAAAAAAGCCAAACCATTGATTTATTGGAAAAGCTGGGCTTGAATGTTTTGTAACCTATCGTATGACTCAATAATGAACACTTGATCAAAGAGGAAAAACTAATGTCATTCTAACTGAATCAGGGGAAACATTAAACTCACTGGGAGAACCTTACCCTCCTTTCAAGTTAGGTGATTTTATGAAGTAAGCGTGCAAATGAAAACTCTTAAAAGAAAACATGTAAAAAGAGCTGGGTACAAAATTGACACAGTTTGTCTAGGACTAAGATGACCATAGGGAAAATTATCAGCTTAGCACCTGCTACTAGCAACCTCCAAAGAAATGCAATCAAGAAGCAGAAATGGCTCTACTAGCACTTACTTGATTTAAACAGCAGTGGTGTTTGTCTGTCTCCAGACATCAGCTTCAAAAGGCTACCTTAAAAATTTAACCCAGATTCTGAGACAGACTATTACTTCCACCAGCTAACCACTTTCATCCTTCATAAAATGCAAGTGTTTAGATCCATGGCAATCCTACCTGTTAAGCATAGCATTGCTAATTGCAGAGATGAATATAAACTCAAAAGACAATTACAATTTTTTTTAAAGTCATAATTTAAAAGTGGGTAAATTTTGCCATATAAAGCCTTTCTATCAGATCTGCTTCTGTAGGACTACTTTATTAAAGAAAAAAAATTCAGTATTTCTTTTTTTCTTGTAATAAAGACTGATCAACATTTTTTCATGAAGGTTTACAGCAAACAAATCACACATAAAACTCTTATTGAATAGGTACACTGATCAAGCATAATTTATCAAGACGAAGTATATGCTATAAAAAACATTACCTAAATACACAAATGCTTTAGTCAAAATTCCAAAATTAGATCCCATACCTCAGTTGTAACTGTCAGGCTCTGGTAGTTTCCTATAGGGAACATTTCATGAATTGTCTTTCAAAACAGAAAGAAAAATAAGAAATGTCTTCAGTTTCAGAATTAATAGACTACTGAATATTAAACAAAACTGTTATTGTTTGTATCACATGAAAATCTTCCTGCTCTAAGAATCAAAACGTCATTTTACAGAGGGCAAGTTTTTTCATGCCCTGGTTGCTTCACTGATTTTAAGTTGAGGGAATTTTGACATACCTGTCACAATCAATACCTATAAAAACAAATCTAAAGCAATAATATAGTCCACCCGTGGCACTGAAAGCGTATTTCACCTCAGAAAATCCAAAGTTCATCAGATTGCTGTGGTAGCACCCGTGAGCATCAGCCTTAATTGCTCATTAAAGACTAACAAGATTAAGTGACAGACAAGAAAATATGAAACCACTACACTATTTCAATGACACATTTAAGTACAGTAATTCTAATAATCAGTAATATTTGATATTAGCTTTATCCCATCTTGTATCAATGAGAGCACTAGGATCTTTTGTTGTTGTTGTTGCCTGAAATGTAAGTAGAATAGGAGATTAGGTTAAGTGAATTATTTCCTGAATAATTTGCTAAAAGCTAGATTGAAAAAGATAATCAGGAAGAAGAGGAAAAAATCAGAGCTTCCTTCCTCCATACATGAAGAGATACAGTAATAGAGAGAGAAGAAAAGATGGCCAACATGTATCATAGAAGAAAATTATAATAAAAAAAAAGAGATCAGTCAATCAAAACAGAAAAAATAACAATGGAGTTGAGGATTCAGACCCACGTCCCTAACCTGTAGAGTTGGTATACAAGAAAAAAAACAAACCAGAAACTGTAATCATAAAGAAAAGGGAAGAAAAATAAATTAATTAAGGGTGCTCACTGTTAACAACAGTGTTAATGTTATCTACAATGTTATCTACATTCCACAAACTCATTCACTGAGATTTCATCATCTGTGGGAGACTAAAATCAAGCCCTTGTAAAGCTATGTGATAAGAACACAGTATTTCAAACACGTCAAACACCTAGAAAATCCCTCCAAGCTGGGTAGTTTTAGTTGGTTGAGATTATTTTTTATTTTTACTTAACCTGTGTACTTGCTACACTCAGATTTTTATCACTTTAACTCAAGACATGGGCCTAAATATATTTTTGACCAATCTGCTTCAAGTCAATGACTTTTCTTTAAGATGCAATAAGAACCACTTCCAGCCACTTCCATGTTTACAAAGCATGTCAAAACAAGAAGCGTGCAAAAAGATTAAAGTCCCAGAACACAGCCATATCCTGAGCTGCATTTGAAAAGAAAAACTAAAATTATTACTATGACAAAACCCAAGTATCTCAGTTTCTATGGAGAGTAAGAAACAAGAACTGAGAAGCTAGACCACTACCATCCAGGTGTCTTGAAAAATAATGAATTCCCACCCCCAAATCACCTTTTCCTTGAAGGGAATATAGTTCCTCAATTTTTAAAAATGTGCACAATACAACTATGTCATTTTACATTTGTTTTTTTTTCCTTTTCAGACAGTGAAATTTCATCTTGTCAACAGAACTGAAAATCTGACTCCACAGTGGACTGTGAAGGAAGTAAACTGTGAAGAACATGAGTACATCTGACCAGCATGACACTGAGCAAACCACCATGTTCCTCTGTGCTCTACTTCCCATATTATCTATGCATGCACTGTATGGCTGCCAAGTACTCAGAAAAGTGGATTTCTCTAAAAACCCACTGGCGTCTAAAGCATAATACCAATAATAGAGTAATGAGCTGTGCTTAAAAGAGGGGAAAAAACTGGGTTGCATTCTTGCAATGCAAGAAGAGATTTATTCCCAGTATCTCCAGATAAATTGCATCTGACAAAGCAGTACTTATGGAAATACAAGTCACCAACACATAGTCTCTTCTGGTATGCCACTGAGAAAGAAAAAAAATTGGATCATGTCCAAATTGTCCAGCTATCAAAGTTGTGGGGGTCACAGACCTTCTCTGGAAAGTCTACTGGCTAGGGTGAGAAATCACCAGCTCTACAGTTTCACCCCTGCTTTTGGAGACAGTAAAGATGAAGATTATACACACTGTCTGGCAGTTCACTGCTGAAACTCTTCTGCACCTCATGTTAACCTGTGATTACCTCTTAGAAAACTTATACTAACAAAAGAACATCACAACACTGTTTTGAAAATGGTAAAAAATTTGTATTCAGTAATTTTTTTTCACCTCATATTCATGTTTACTCATAAATGTAGACCAAACAAGGGGATCAGAGGGATAAGGCACACTAAATAGGTTACTGTCTTACAGATCTCTATACTTCCTAATAAACAGTCACAATGCAGAGAGTGTCAAGTGGTTTTTAATATTTATAAATAAGCAAAATGCCCTAAATAAGTAATTGCTCTTTTTCAAGCCCTCATATACAATTACCCCCATATATGAACTCTCCTCTCTAGCAGATACAAGAACTAATGCACATTTAAGATATTAATTCTCTCCTAGTTTTCTGAAATATCAGATACATATGCCATCCCTCTGAAAAGGCTTTTCCCTGTTTGTCTGCCCAGAAAATCTGCCTGACACTTCTAACATGAACATGATTAATTAATAGGGAATGCCAGGAAAAAGTCTATAAACATTGCTATTCTCCAGTTGATTGGTATTCACTTCTTTAAGAAAAATCATAGCACACACCATCTGACTTTGAATTTATCTTAGTATGTATTTCTTAGGGAAGACTTAACTCTCTTCTATGTGGTCATATGGTCATTCACAACACTCTCTGCTGTGTTAGGTCACTGCTTCACCAGCTGCACTGATGCTTTGTCTAAAATCAGCTGGTTTGGTTTGGACAGAGATTAGAGAAGTGATCAAGAACTGTTCCTGTTGGATGAAAAATTAATATGGAATGATTTGGGACTTGTCCAAAATTGCTCAGTTTCTAATTAACAATAAGTGTCGAATAGGCACTTTTTCAACTTTAGTAGAAGTTTGCTGAACTACTTTTCATTCAGACAATATGAATTGAAATGATAACCAGACTTCCTACTGGGCTTCTGGTTGACAGGTATGGAAAGCCCATTTTATAATTAAATTATATTTATTATGTTCTAATTTATTAATATTGCTAACAGACAGCACAGCACTTCAGCACAGGAATATACAGAAAAGGCGCCTTTTTTTTTAAATCTTTGACAACCTGTATGATGTATAATAAAAATGAGTGCAAAAAAAGAGACAAGACTTTTCCATGTATTAACAGCTTCTCCAATCTGAGCTAAGGACAACCATGAACAAGAGTTCTCACTATAATGCCTTACCAAAACCAAGAACATCCCACAACCATTCCATGCCATTCACGGCCATCCCAAGATAAACAATGGCAAGTGAAACCAACCAGAAACTTGCCAGCTTCTGACACAGAACACATAGTACTGAATAAGCTGTGTGGGTTGTTTTTACATATAAATATATATTTATTTATATATATATACACATATTCATACATCTATATTTAACTAACACAATTTTATCTGGTTCATTTGTAATTTAGCTTGTATGAAGATGCTGGATATACTATGCTATACAAATGGCACATCAATACTTCCAACCAAGCTAAACTATCAATGGCCTATTAGGATGGGCACCTATTTTGAACTGTTGCAATTCTCTACCCTTTCTACTGGAATATCGATCTCTACAGCATGTGAAGAAAGAAATCTATATCCAGTTAATGAAGAGAGTAGTGCCACAGAATACATAGGATTTATATAAATTTACCAGCATCTCTATTTCAAAGACAGCTTGATAAAAAGGAGAGTGATAGCAGATAGGATCTCATGCTAGCGAAACAGGAGCAACAACAGGAAGAAAAGAAATATTTTAAAAATGTAGTTTAAGAGGAAAAAGAAAGAAAAAGTTATAACATCTAAGGATGAAACATCCAACCCATTATTGGTCCTGATGATTCCTATTCCCTCAAAAAGGTTCAATATCGTTGCATGGGTAAACACAAACTTTGAAACTACATCTGTTCTTTAAGATGATAGATCCTTACTCTTCAAGAAGAAAATCTTAAAGGCACAGGAGCAGGTTGTACTCATGTTCTGAAAGACAAGCTAGTGGGAAAGAATAGTCTGGCAGAAACTTAAAGAAAAAGGAGACTTTATGACCTTTAAAAGAAGGGGCAGGCCACAAGGATGTCCTGAGGCTGCACAGGGAGAAAATTACAAGGGGAAAAGCCCAACCCAAACAATCTGGGTACTGCTGCAAAAGGCAATAAAAAATCTTTTATTAATACATCAGCAACAAAAGGAGGCTAAGCAAAATTTCATCCTTTATTGCATGTGGAGGAAAACACTGACAAAGGATCAAGAAAAGGCTGAGGTACTTAATGCCTTCTTCACCTCTGTACTAGGTTTACAGAGTCAGTGACCTCAAAGGCCTTTTCTGCTCTAAATGATTCTTTGATTCTATTCCTCTGCTGCTTTTTTCTAGTGCTTCATTTGGGAAAAAAGGAAGGGCACTGTAGATCAGCAGTCACTTTCAACCAGTCTATGGCCCTCTAGATCATGTAGCTAGGAACAGTTCACAAGAAGTATGCCAAGTTCCCAGCTGGAAAAACACCAGGCATGTTGAATCCATATGTTCCATAACAGAAAGCTTTGCAAATGTTTCTAATATCGTAATTCTTCTTCAATGGTAGCTAAGAAAGCCTCTTTCCAATTTTCTTTAAAACCTTTAATATTCTTCCTGTGTAATATCTTTAAAATCCATTATTTACTGCACATAATAAATAGCCATATAATTAAAAATCATAATTTGAAATCCTTACTGCAACAGCATTCTACTATATGGCTCCTAAGTTATAATGCAACACATACAATATGCAAATAAAGGATTTAGAAGGAACTAAAGAATATCCCAGCATATCTTACCCATTCTACAGACCTTCAGTTCTCCCAGCTGCTCTTCTAAGCTCAGCTCTACTGAGAGGAGTCCACCTTCAGCAGTCTTGAGTAGGCACTCCTCACAAGCAGCTTAGGCCACCTTTCTCTCCTCATTCTGAGTCTTCCCTCAGGCATTCATGTTAAAAGCTGCTATATTACCATTGAACCTTCTCTTTTCTAAGCTAAACAACACTAATTCTTTCAAATTCATCTAATTCGCCACCTTTACTAAAACTCCCAACTTATTTTGTTCTCTACCAAACGCCTCCTATAATTTGTCCACATCTTTCTGCTTGAGTCCATTGAAAGCACCTACAGACTGACAACCCCCCATTGTCAACTTGCCTAGAATAAATACCCTACTGTGTCTGCTATATGTCTGAAATGCACATACTGTACTCTTTAAATGGCCTTAAAATGCAGTTTAAGAAAATACATTGCACTTCTGAATAACATCCTGGCTAAATACTGAGCAAATATCCTGAAAAGTGTTGCTGCATAGACTAGTATCTTTTATTTTAAGTTTACTTGACATCTCCCCCCTTAAACATTATGATTTTTATTAAATATATATATTTTAATAGTATTTTCCCCATTTATAAACATTACTGATAAACATTTCAGTTTAATGAGGTAATTTTTCTGTAAGTAAAATATCTTGAATTTTAGGCAGAAGAAGCAACAGAGGTATTTATCAAGAAGCATAATGATTTTGTGGTTCTCTGACTTCTGTTAAATACCACAGAATGCTTTGAGACAGATTTCCAAAAGTCCAGAAGTTTAATTCATTTTTTATCCCCTTCTATACTTTGATTCAACTCTGAACTTAGGATCTCCTGCACTTAGATTCCCTCTCTGGCCTCTCCTCTTAAACCAGACAGTGATCAGCCATTTCTAAAGCCTCCAGTAATTTTTGACCTTATGCAACCCCAGATCATCACTTTCAGGTAATCAGATTTCCTCCATGGGTAATCCTTTATTTGTGTGGGGTAACAACTAAGCAGAGTTATCTGTCTAGGCAGTCACTAGCAAATCATACAAGGCTGAACCAACATAATTAAGCTCATCATTCTTTAACAATTTCTATTATTAGCTTCAGATAATTGCCCTTAGGAAAACAATATAGAGTGGACATTCAAAAAAAGCAGAAAAGTAGTGTAGCGATTTGTATTCTCCCTTACATACAGAGCTTCTAATGAATACACATAAAAAATAAGAAACAATTCACTACTATCACTCTTGGCTTTAATTTCCAGAAACATCCCTATCTTCTTCATCCTTCACCAAAGGCTACATCATCTTGTAAGACTTTAGGGAACTGCAATCCATTTTGAGTGGCTCCACATAAATCATTACTCAGATTATATAGACTTCAGACACTGGATGGACAAAACATGTACAATATCCATGTTTACAGGAATAGTAAAATCTGAAATACTATTGTACATATTCACACAGACTCAAAAATTTCAAGGTTCAATCTTTCTCATATTGAAGGTTTTTGGACCAGTGTCACCCAGATCTGAAGTTCTTTAGTATTTCCAACTACTGTCCACGTTTCCATAACCTATGTCCTTTCAGGTTGCATTGCAAAACAGGCATGGCACCTGTATCTTAACTGGCATTCAAGTTGCACCTGTTTTCAAAAATAAAAGCATAAAGAATTAACAGTTGCAAAATTCTTAATTATTCTCTGTTTTCTGAAATTAAATCACCAGATTCAAACAACTCCAAATTGCCCAACATTAATAACCTTTCTTGGTTAATAGAATAAAATTTATACAATTAATGAACATATACTTATTTGGATGGTTTTATTTGTCTTCTTGGGAATAACATTTAAAGAAAAAAAAATTGAACCAAGCTATTTACTGATATTTACACTGTAAGGATTGTTTCTTTCCCATAATTATCAGAACACTCAAGTTTCATTCAAATGTGAAAGAATACATGGTCCTAAATAAAACTGACTTTGAGGGAAACGTGTGTTTGGAATCTTTCATTGAATCCTAATTGGTTTCCATTACATTTAATTTTTGAAAATTCACTTACCATGCACATAACCACCCGACAACCATCTAATGCAGCAGAACTTCATTAAACACACACAGAAGTTTTTTTACACATTTTCAGCATCTACAGTGTACAAGTAGCTGTAAAATTAGTCTGTCTACATATCTGGGAAATGAATTCTATCTTCACATGTTTTTAGTATGTTGTGGAACTAGTTTTAAAAGCTGTTTAAATGTAATGCACACATCTATCAGAAAGTTTTTGCTTTCCGGCTTGGATTCTGAAAATTGTGGTTCAAAGTGATGGGCCACTGTTGCTTCCTTTTAAAAAATAATTCTCTCTTCTTTGAATACCTACTCACTGCAGTCAAAAAGCAAAAATTGTATGTGTTAGCATGCAATTGTTGCTAATTGTGTTCTTGGCTGATTATTGCATATTTCCTCTAAGATCCCTCTGCTCCATTTATCTTTTGCAATCTATCTTCGTAGATCCAAATGTAAACCTAAAATGTTCACTGTTTTTTCTAAGTTTTTTTTTTTTATTTTGACTATATTAACACAAAACTAACTGGTTGCTACGATAAAAGACAAAATGAACACATTTCAGAAAAAGGCAGCTACTGTAATACTGTTTATATCACAGTTCAGTGATTCCTTCAAAACAATCCACACACAAGAGCCTGCAATCATCTCATGAAATCACTTTTCTAAGGGTTGAAGTAAACTCTCCTTGCTTTGGTTCATTGCAGATTTAGGCATTTCTGTTTATGATCATAGCATTAAAGCTGAAGTTAGACAGGACCTCTGGAGGTCATCCAGCCAACCCACCTCAAAACAGAGTCAACGAGAGCACATTGCTTAGGATATTGAGTCAGGTGCTGAGTATCCCCAAGGATGGAGACCCTAGTGTCTCCTCAGGAGACCTGGACCAGTGCTTAGCCCACTTACTTTATTGTAAAAAACTTTATATTCTTTAAATGGACTTTCTTGTATTCTGATTCATGCCTTTTAAAGAAGTCTTTTTTGTTCTAAATTTTAGACAAAATTTAAGTATTACTCATTATGCAATAATGGAAAAGTAAGGAAAATCTTTTCAAAGTACCTATGCTTTGGCACCCACACCTCATTTTGGTTTTTTGTTTTGACAATTTCTCAGTTCCACATTTTGTTATTTCCTGAAACTGAGTAACAGAATATTATTAAACATTATATAAACATTCACACAGGATCTAAAATCTAAATCTATTGGATTTAGGAAGCAAAATGCACTTGTAACCTTCAATTTATCACTATGAAACAAAAATTTCAAAACATTCATGCAAAGCTCAAACAAATTTGCCCAAATATCATTCAATATGCTTTACATAGAAAAGATTTCCTTTTAAAAGTAACATTTTACACAGGTCCTCAAACATATCTGTAGAGCAACTAATGACACAACTTCTAAACTAATTCTACCCAGCTCTGTACTGGAACTTGAGTTTTCCATAACTGCAAGTAGCAAATAGTCAAGTCATTCCATGTAGACCAAGTTATGGAACGACAAAAATTTGTTGCTCACCCAGGCAGTAATCTCCAACTTGTGAATAGTCTTGTATTATGGTAAGAAGTTTGAGAGAATTCCCATTTTATGCCCTCAGCTATTCCATTCCCATCCACTACAAAATAAAACCTATTAGTTAACTCTATTAGTTAACTCTACTGCAGACTCTTTGATTGTTTGATTATTTCATGATGACTGTCCTTTTTGAAGCAGTCTGTTTGGGGAAGAAGCCTTATTCCTAGCATGTGTCTTCTCAATTGTACAGCTGGTTTCAGGCACTCTAAGACCAGAGATGCTCAGGCTGGCATTGAACTTAGGAAAGTTTTATACTCATTTCTAAAAACATTACAATGATGCTTTTTCTTAAAATTTTTTGAAGGTGCATGTTGTCTTGAGTTGTTCTTTGAGCTATAAGACCACAGTAAAACTCTGCACTACATAAGTTTATGCTTCTTGATGAATTAGTCTCCCTCTTGTACTGCTCCTAATCTCTCGCCTTTATCTTCCAAAACACAAAAAACACACTAAATCATGATGTTCAACACAGCCAGGTGCTTTTGGTTTGTTTTTCTTAATTGTGGTATCAACTCACAAATCTGAGTTACTAATTTTGCAGAGAGGATGTTAGCTAAGTTACTGACATTGTTAATAATCCTTCAGTGATTCCTCATAAAACCTGGGTCTCATTAAACATGAAGTAGTTTTCACACAATGCATTGAAACAGAAGAGAGCTCTTCATCTTACTGCCACACAAGAGATAGCCAAAATACTCCAAAGGGAGACAGTAAACATAGATTAACTTTGATGGATCTTTGCAATGGGACTACTGATACACAGTGCAGTAATTCTGATTGCTAAGACAAAAAATTCAATCTTCCATGTTCTTTTTATAATAAAGGTCATACACACTGTAATCACATCAATTCTTATTTGGCTTATCAGTTTTCTCAAAAAAGAACAGAGGTAGATAAGGAGAACAGTCAGTAGATAAGAATAAAAAAATGAGCAAAATGACGATTTAAAAAATCACCATAGGTGCAAAGAAAGATTTTTAGTCTGCTACCAAGACATAACAGGATTAATTAAAGGAAAAGGAATCCCATAAATACTTGCACTATTTTAGACAAAAAAAAAATGTTGTCAAACAGCTTAATGAATAAAAAGATGACTGAATAATTCTAACATCAGCAGGTTTTTCAGCAGGTAATGTTATCCAGTTTAAAGAGAAAAACCCAAGCAGTTTGAGAGAAGTCTACTACTGACTTCGTTAAATGGCAAACAAAAACAAGGGACAGAAAAACCCTCAAGTGACATTTAATTGCAAAGGACATTTCAAGGATTTTTTTTTATATTTTCCCAAAGAAATCCTTTGCAAAGTCTATTTCACCATCCCCTTCACAATCAACTATTTTATATTGTACAGTACCAATCAAGTTCAACATCAGCTCTGCAATTCACTGTGACTAGACTAAGGAATGTAAATGCCATTAAGTGTCCTTCAAGTCTTATGTTAAGCTTGAGCACCAAATGCCTTTGTAGTTCTTCTAGGGTATTACCATTAGTATAGAAGGGTTAATAGCAAAGGCTGATGATTGTTTAAAAATTCACATTACCAAAGTGGATTACATTGCATCTACTGAGGGGATCAACAATGTAAGCCTACACTAAGCCATTATTGCAGAAACAAAGCTTGCATTTTAAGCCTTTGGAAACAAGCATAAAATGGACAAAAGAAAAAATTCTTCTGATGTAAGAACAAGGCAAACACTACATGCTTTTCATACAGACTCACATTTTCAGAGCCATACAGAACACATGAAAACAGACAAACAGCCTCCCCTAAAAGCTCATCATGAACTCCTGACAAGATCAGCAAACTTGAAGGAAAGGACAGAATGGATAACTGTAAGTGATCAAATGGTATAAAGGAAGTCTTGTCTCCTCTTTTATTCCAGACACCACAAAATTAATTATCTTGAATTTAGGAATAATTACTAGAAGAATCAAGTATGCTTCTTAAAAGCTGAGGGTTTAGATCCTTAGTTCAATGCTTGAAGTTCAAAGGCACTAAAAGCTGCAAATTTCTGTTAAGGTCAGTGGATTCTGAGGTTTCTCAACACATTCATTTATCTGATCAGTTAGAATTCAAACCTCATTCATTTAAGTTTGAAAATACTAACAAAATCCTTTGGCCTTTTTTCCACACTTCCTCTTTTGCTCTCTGAATCTATCACTAAAATTTCTCTCATCACACAAAATTAAAAATGAAAAAATTTTTAAAAAATTAAAATGAACAAATTCCCAGGATGAGTATGTTTTGTTATCTGTAATGCTACACCTAGTGTAGAAACTAAACAGCTGGTTTTTACGTACCTCTTTTCAAACCCTCTCCTATGGATGAAGATCCTTATTGCTATTTCCAGTTGTACATACAAGACTTCAAGTTCTCCAACACAGTACTAGGCAGAGTAAAACACTCTGATGTAATGAAAGTAAATTAATATGATATATTTAGGAGTAAATCACTTCATATGCTATCTATATTACAGAAAACACCCTAACTTTTTTCAGGAACCCTTTTCTTAAGCAAAGGAGATTATTTTATATTAATAGCATGAAATATCTTATTTTAAACCCCATGCTAAGCTTCTTCAGAATGCAACTAAACAGGAAAGAATTATTCAACACTTCCAAAATTTAGGTTTCTAAATATAGCTTGCTTTTGTTTTAATTCTGTCATGATGAACTGAAACTGGATCAGCTACTGAAAAGCTGTGCAAATCTAACACTTCACATTAATCATATCTGACGCAGACTACTGCAGGCAGGTTCTGTTTTCTGAAGTGTTTTTAAACTGTTAACGGGAACAGGATATCTGACATTTATTTGTCTTCTGTGTTTACTTTAAAAAGAGCATCATCATTTAAATGATCCTTTTTATGACTACAGAAGTTCACGTATAAGTAAAATAAAGCTCACACATGGAACAATAATTTTTCTAGCACAGGAAAAATTAATTCAGTGAATTTTGTTAATTCTTAGAAGTTTACTTGCAAGACTCAGAATGAGCACTGCCAACTATTTTGTAAATTTGGCAATTAATTTAAACAAAGGTAGAAGATCTTGATATCAACTTTTCTCATTAAGGATGGTGCAATATTTTCTTAAAATATGTTAGCTCTTCCTGAATTTTAAAAACATATTTATCAGAACAGCAAAGTAACAAAATACTAACAACAAAAAGAAGAAAAGAATTGTGCAGAAAGATCACATGCAATTAATTTTCTTTAAAATACGTTGTGCACCTAGCTATGTATTCATCTACTGATGAGATAGATATTAACAGTGAGAATATCTACTTAAGACAATGGCAAAGGCAGAATTTGATTTCGCTTCATTTCATTGGCTTAGATTTCATGGCTTCAGTGCTATTTGCTAGCACTTCAATTATAAATTAAGGAACACAGAAGCCAAATTCATAGAAAAAGAAAAAAGAAAGAAAAAGTGATTTCTTAAAAGCCAGTAAGTTTTTGGCAAGTGATAGGAAAAAATTTGTCTACCGTCTGACATTTTTCCTTTGTTCTTGCTACATTTTCTAAAAAATTGAACAGAAAAGAGGAAACTGGTTGCAGTAGCCAAGAGCATTTTTTCTAACATAGAATCAATTCTTTGCCCTATGAACCACTGTGACATCTCATGTGTAGTACACATAAATAGACCAAGATGTGTCATTGGCACTGACCTGATATCCTCACTTCTCTGATTACAGATACACTCTGTGTTGTAAAGCTACTCAGAAATTTTTGCAAGCAAAACCTCCAAAAAGTAACAAGAAAACAGAAATCTTGATGTGTCTATATTCCAGTAAGTAGGAGCTGAGAAGCAGAAATACAATATTGCTCCAAAAGAATAATAACTTGGTTTTCAAAGACAGTTTTTAGACACCATTGTGCATAACAGAAAAGAGATAGTACAGTTACCTAGCATTTTCTGGTATTAATATGTTTACAAATATAATTCCCTCCACAACCATTTTTGTTAAGAAACAAATAACTCCCTCCACAATAATTTTTCACATGTAGCTTAGGAGGCTTAAAAGCTTACACCCAGGGATCTTCAGAGATCCCATTCTGCAGTGTCCCTATGAACAGGATGAGCCAGGACCAACAGCACGAGACAGCAAGAGGCTCTGGAGGGAGGTACTGCCTGCCCCTTTGATACCCCCTTTATACTATTCCTCTTCAAAATACCTGAGGAATCTTATTCCTTTGTCTTTAGGCAGCATATTAACTGTCTCCAAGTAACATAGAAAAGGCTTAAGTATATGTACTCATAAAACCCTAAAATATTCCTGTAATTATTTTAAGATTCACTAATTCTTTTCCCTCCTTGCCTCAATTTTGTTGCATTCACTAATCTTTTAGTTATTTATTAACATTTAAAAAATACCAATTTTTCCAAAAGTAAAAATAACATTAAAACGTAGTTTTCTACTAGAGCAATTTCCACTCATCTGACATTAAAACACTTCTGTATTAGGACTTTTTTTCCTCAAAGTGTTCCTACCATTCCTTAAAATTATTTTCTACAATACTTGTATGAATACACATACTTCTCTTTCCTTATCTCTTTCAATCAGAAGTAGAACTGGCATGTAGGAGTAATATGGACTCCTCTTTTAATGAGGAATGAAATAATGAAATTAAATAATGAAATAATTAATTGCTTACAAGGGCAAGAAGAAAGGCCAAAACTACTTTCAACAAAAGCAAGAGGAAGCAATATGATACTTTCATTCATGTTAGGGAGGTGTGACTGTATTTAATATGCTCATCTCTGAAGGAGATGGGGAGGAGTTTCTTGCAATACCAGACAGAGAGAGATGAAAAACACTTCTGTGGGAAAATGCATATAACTGTCTACTTTTCAGGTATCTATCAAATATCTCCTATTAATTCTTTGAACCAGAGAATGTTCTGTCTGCTGAACTGTCAGTAGCGTGAAAAGGAACCCACTGGGCTTTGTTAAGGCTCAGCAAACCAACTTATTCCTGATAGCTGGAAAAAGAGCAGCAAGTTCCTCCACAGGCCTTGGCATAGAGAAATACAAGTCCTACATGACAAAACTGTCTTTGAAATGAAAAAGTGAATTATGGAGATCATAAATAATACAGACAAAATCATTCAAGACACATTTCAGGGTAGAAGAACAAAAAATCTTTGTATTGCTGATAGATCTCTTGGCAGAAGGCACTGAACTAACTCAATAAAGATAATGACCAGAAACAACCACAGCATGACTCTTTCTGGAACCTACAGATCAAACCGACAAGTTGGTAATAAAAAAAATCAGATGGAAATAACCACAGTATCCCTAAGCCTAAGGAGTGTCCCCTGTTGATCCCAATTAGCACCTGACCATAAGTACAAGCTGGAACATGCACTGTCCTGTTGGATGAAGGGAAGTCAGGGAAGCAAAAGGTATTCCATCAGCTAAGAACATCTTAGCTCAGAATCTGGTTAAAAGAAGACTCCAGCCCCATCCTGGCCAAAAATCCAAAGAAAAATTCATAAAATAGCGGATTTCCATACTGCCTCATCTCAAATTCTGCCTAGAGATGTATGAGTTTAGGACATTGGTTCATAGTACACTGATGTATCAAAATAATGATGCACCAAAATGATACAACAAATAAAATTGGTAAGTGAACAATGAAGAAAATAGAACCAATTCAAGCACATTTAATCACTGATAAGGAACCCAACCCTACCTGAAGTAAATTTCAATGATTTCATTTCCATATAGTTTACAGCAAAGAAAAATCTGATGGTAAAGGTAAAAATCTTCTCAGTTCATAAAATCTTTGAACTTTATCAGAACTCAAGTAGGAGTCCAAAGTGTTAAATGAAAACTCAAGTCATGCTGTTCCAAACCAAAGAATAGAAAAACAGCAGAAGAAAAGAATCTGAATGGTTTTCACCCTTTTCAGTTCAAGCTGATTAAATTCTATATTTCAAACAGAGTGATATTTTGGTCAATAAACCCAGAATTCATGATAGAGATGTATTACTACTGGAGGGGAGGAAACACATTCCCTGATCATGGCATAGAACTTAATTTTACTGAATTATTACAAGGGGTAACAAAACAGACACTAATAGCATGTAATTGAACATGCACTGGAACTTTCAGTGAGTAAGTTGTCTCTTCAAAGTCTGTACAGACAGTGTCTGTGGGGATGAGGCTGGTGAAGCTCTGGTTGGCCATGAAGGTCCTCAGCACCTGCCTGGGCACAGCCTTGAGCAAACTGCTTCAAATTCAGTGTTACTCCACTATAAGCAAAAGGCCCACCTGATTAATCCTACAAATTCTCTGATTGCTTTACATTTGTGGGCAGGATTCAACAACATTTAATAAATCTAAAGTTTCTTGGTTTGATTTTACATTTTGCAATCAGTCTTAAATGATAAAATACAGAAAACAATTTCCACTAAAGTAACACAAAGTATTACTCCTGAAATATGGTTCTAGTCTGAACAATGGCACTCAGAGTCTCTAAAGAGATGGTGAAGAAAGAGTTACTCTGCTTGTTATTCTCCCTTCATAAAACAAGTCGTTAGTACAAACATATTTTATAATGGCATTGTGTAAGCAACAAATGAAATGCAATTCCATTTGACAAAAGTGTAAACAATTAATTAAAATAGATGAGTTAATCACAAAACAAGATTACTTATCATGCAATGTAAAAAGATAAATTCAATCATTGGACTATAAATAAATGTACATAACACTTGTTCTCACATGTTACTCCCAGTGCTTTCCATTTTAATGTTCATACTAGGATTGTTCACCACGAGGACTGATTCAACAACAAAAAAAGAAGTTCCGTCTTCAAAATTTATTGCTTTAAGACATTACACAAAGTAAAATGAATAGCTTAACATTTTGAAGCTTCCTCTTGCTCACACTGAAACTCCTCCAATTCTAAACCATTCTAATTAGGCACCTACTGTTTAATATAAAAGAATCTCTGAACTTCAAATAGAGGCATCTGCCAAAAAAATTGGATAGTGTTTAAAAAAATCAAACCGCCTTCAAGTATTAGTGTTTCTACAGCAGTTCTTAGATGGTTTAATCAAAATTCTCACGTCTGAATTCTCAGACTGAAAATGTGATTTTTCTCATATGCATATAGTAGAGCTAACCATTTTTTCTTTTCTACCTTTGTACTTTTCCTCAATTGTTTCTGAGCTGCTTACCCTCTGAACATGAAACAGGTTGTCAAAAACTCCCAGCTTTCATTTGTGTTCTCTCTTCAGTTTTATGCTATAACTGAATATAAATTGACTTGTGACAATATATCCAGTCACTAGTTCTCCTGAAAATTTCAGTCACATGTTGGCTGACTCTAATGTGAAAAAGGAACCCAAAACCACACTTGGTGTTCAGAGATTCACTGTAATACAATGAATGCTGTATGTGGATGCATACACATTTACGCATACAATCATGAAGGCAATATTTCAATTATGATAGTGATTTTAGTCATGCAATGAACATTACAGCTATCTTTTAAGTTCTTAGCCTTGTAAGAATATCGGATTCTTTCAAGTAATTATGCACTCCAACAGTCATGGATTACCTGGCTGCTGGCCACACATGCCAAGAGAAAGATTCTTATTCCAAAGTTGCAGTAATTACTATACATCTCTCAATCTTTCAATGCATCTGCATATTTGGAGTGTACAGATCTGCAGACTGTGCAAATTCCTGCACTTAGTGGAGGCAATCCCCAGTATGAATACAGGCTGAGCGATGAAGGGACTGAGAGCAGCCCTGCAGAGAAGGACGTGGGGGTACTGGTGGATAAAAAGCTGGACACAACCCAGCAATGTTCACTTGCAGCCCAGAAAAGCAACAGCATCCTGGGCTCCATCAAAAGTAGACTGAGTTTGAGGAGGCAATTCTGCCCCTCTGCTCCAGTCTGGTGAGACCCCACTTGGAGTACTACATCCAGCTCTGGAGGAAAAACAGACTTGTTAGAGCAGGTCCAGACAGGAGGGTAACAAAATCCACCAGAGGAATGAAAACCCTCTGATGACATGGTGATGTCATGATGACAGGCTGAGGGAGTTGGGGTTGTTCAGCCTGGAGAAGGCTCCAGGCAGACATAATTGCTTCTTTTCAGTTCTTAAGAGAGCTTGAAGATATGAAAGATGAAAATAGACATTTTAGTAGTGCCTTCAGAAACAGGACAAGGGTAATGATTTTAAACTGAAAATGTATATATTCAGTATAGGTAGAAGGAAGAAATTTTTACAGTGATGGTGGCAAAACACTGGAATGGGATGCCCAGAGAGGTGGTAGATCTCTGGTAGATTCTGGAAACGTTTCAGATCAGGCTGTATGAGGCTCTGAGAAATCTGATCTAGTTGAAGATGTCCTGACCATTGCAGGGGGTTGGACTAGATGACCTTTAAAGGTCCCTTTCAACCCAAACCATTCTGTTATTCTACAATGCACAGAGGGAATAGGATTCAAGCAGCATACATCCCACAAAAGCCTGGCCCTCTATAAACCAGTGACAAATTGCATTCATGTTCCAGGCATGCAGATTACTGCAGCATACAAATGGTCAAAAGTAAATTTGACCACAAGAATTCCACTAATGAAACTGAATTTTTCAGTTAAGAACACAGAATCGCTGAGTCATTTAGGCTGGAAAAATCCTCTAAGATCATAGAGTCAAACATTTGACTGCCAGTCACTAACACACAGAGAAAGCCATCCTCCCTCTCTTGTGGGGTTCCCACTGTCCAGACAGAGCCGCACTATCTGTGACTGTACAGTCAAAACCACTGTAAGTAACTGTAATCACAAGAACAATCCGTTGAAGACAAAGACTGCAATAAAAGATAAAAATAATTACAATCTTTATCTAGACAGTATTTATATATTTTTTTTCTTTTTCCCTTTTTTTATTTAAAGAACTTAAACTGTCTTATCAATTTGACACACAACACTACATGGCCCAAAGATACACATCCATTTACAGGTTTCAACAATAAAAACAAAATATCCACATCTATACTCAAGCCCATAGAAGCAATGCATTCTCATGTAAAAAACAGTAAAAAAGTACAAATTTTTAGTAAGAATGACAGTTCTTTTTTCTCATTCCCTTTAAACCTTCTAAAAATTCAGATTATTCTTCATGTATGTCCTTCTTTGAATTATCTCTACAGCCCTACAAAAGTGAAGAGTCCCAATCAAAATAATTTTAAGGCAGCACTTTTTAAATTAAATTGCATTAAAAATAAAAAAGAGCATGAAAAAATCTGCAGAGAGGGGTATAGAATCTCTCATGTGGCAGAGAAGGCTTGAAACCAGACCAGACATATAACCTGCTCTCAGAAGGCTTAAAGACTTTGGTATTACTTGCCTTGCTCATCCAAAAAGTAGATGCAGATCAAAGATTCACCTGACAGAGGAATGGCAAGTATTTACTGAGACCTACAAATATTCATGTATTGGCACAATTTCCTACTAATTGAACAATCTGAAACAATTTGATGAGGGACACACACATATTTAGCTATGAGAAAATAGTCAAATTACAAGTTAGTGTTTCTATAATTTCTCAGACTTCCATAAATTATTTCCTTAACTACACCAAAACTTTATAGCAAAGCCTCAAGTACATACATTTTTTCACTGGCAAATACAAGTGAAGGTGATCTCTGAAAAATACATGGATTTCTTGCAATATTTCCATGAAACCAGGCTCCATCATGTCATGCTGAAGAGTTACAATTACCTGAAAATAATTTTGATGGCATTTTTGAATAAAGCAAATAGTACCAAAACATCTGAGTTAATTTAGGAAGAGAAGGAAAGATGAGCTCTCAGACCAAACCCACTCATCTTTGACTACAACCAGACATGTTTCCTCATATGGTGGTCTCTGTACATGTTAGTGGATTGGGATCACATCTTCTCCACCTGTTGTACCTCTGTACTTGAACTCATTTTGCACCAAAATGCTGTGGATATTCTGGTGTTTGGGGATTTCACTTGTTTGAGGTTTTTTTGAGCTTTTGTTTTGTGATGGAGTCTTGCAGAGAACAACTTGCTTATGCCCCAGAGAAGGAAACAGAATTAACCCAAATGCCTACATCCTATCAGCATATCATTTCAATTTGTTCCTCCTGAAAAGGGTGCAAAGGGTCCGTTTGCAATGCAGTTCCAACCGGGACAAACTTTATCTAAGCCACAACTCCACAAGAAAATATCACCATATAATACCTTAGGATACCTAACTGGAGTGACACCATGCTGAAAAGGCACTGTTCTCAGCTTTCCTATCAACTCATATCTCTTAAAATGTGCCACTAATCTGTATTCTAATGGCACCGAGTGGGGGATATCATTAAGAGTGACATTTACTACACAACTCTGCTGGCATCATAATCCAAATACTACCAGAATGTACACCAACATAATTTGGATTACACCTTAAAAATTTAGTATTAAGATACCAAAATATGTTCAGTTTAAGTCAATGCAATTTATCCAAAAATACTTATTGCAAAATACCATTTAATCTAGATAATAATTCTCAATTTTCACCAGAGGTCCTAAGTGCTGTCTATTCACACAAAGCCTCTCTTTTAGTAGGGGAGAATCAATATTATGACAAGTTACCATTTGTCAAGTCCTGCTAGGAGATGTATCCATTTTCCAGGCATGAATCTACTGGGACTGCTTGTTAACCATGGCAACTCTGGTGGTCTATGCAGGGAACATGTCAGCTTCCTTACTACTTAAGTTGGTTCCTGTTTTTTAACAAATGTTTCCACTAACAAAACAAAACAAAAAAATAAAGTCAATGTATGTGTGTGGGGTTAAAAATATTTTCCTAAGGGTGGAAGTTCAGTACTTGAGAAGCAGAGATATCCTGATGTTAAGCTTGGTAACACAAGAAGAGATAAAGTCAGACAGCTTTGCAAAGGGCCCAAATCTTTCTTTGAGAATATATATTATGAAGTAATAGAGGTTGAAGCTGAGAATCAGATCTGTGTGCAGTTCTTGATCAGATGCTTAAGTCTTTTTACTTTGGTCAAGCCCATTTACCTACTTCACAAAAGTAAGTAAACCAAGCCTCAAAGTGATTTATTACGTTACCTACATCAATGAGATGGATGCTGTGAGGCTAATGTTGCTTCTATGCTTGAAAATCCAGGGATGAAAGGCACAGCATAAACCCAAGGTAGTAGTAGCATAATTAAATGTTCAATGTAAAAGCCACCCTGGTCTTTGAAAAGCTATCTTTTGCTTTGAAACGTCTGAATATCAACTTATTTCTGTATTAACTGGCTCTGCACAGTTATCCCACACCACCATAAAAATTCCAGATGTGATACATTACCCTTTGTCAAGTATTTCCAATTTTGGGAGGAAAAATTACTTTGATACAACATTTAATAGGACTTCTTATAAGAGTGATTATGTATGAAGGTACACACATAATGGTCTAACTCATTCAGGTGAGCAGAATGAACTGCAATTTAAATACAAAACCTGTCACCTGGTGCTATGTGAAGATGGGAGCTGCTGCCTGCTTTTGAAGTTAGGACAAATCAAGTGTCAGAATTGGTCTCTGCAGCTCTGTTTTCTGATGTCCTTTTTTAGTTATGTTCTTTAAAGAGCATTAAAACGTTTTGAGGGGAGAAGGGAAACTACACCTTTTCTGTAAATCCTTAGGCATTATAAAAAACTTCAGACACCTAATGTCACACAAAATTCCAGATTTAGTTATTTCTTAAATACATATTAAAAAAACACCAGTCCTTTCAATTCCTGTAAGACACTCTAGCTAGTCATTCTATTTCTAACACTGCATCAAGATATTACATCTTGGCTTGACAATAACAAATTTCTCCTCATAAATTTCAAGATGGCCTTCTTCCAAAATGAGTTAAAAAAAAAAAGGCAAAATAAAAGCCTAAGCTCTTAATAAATCTAGCACCTGAAAGTTCTCTGTCAAATTCCAGTATTTTATTAGTAGTATTAAAAACACAGAGTGAATTGTTATTATAAATAAGTCCTATATGTTTTCTTTGAGAAATGCTCTTATTAAATATGGAGGAAAAAACTCATGTAAAAAAATCTGGATCTAAATTATTAGATCACAAGATTGTTCTTTTTAAATATATTCTTCCCAGAAATGATGAATGTATGATAACAATTTGGTAAGTCACGAACTCAATATACACTAATACCATTCTATGCAACAAATAAAACCTGAGTAAGACAAATCTGGTATCTTAAACTATGATATATTAAGATGGCATAATCTTTCAGGTAAGCTAGTTAAATCTTTTAACATGACAAACAGCAAAAGCTCTTCTAATGCTAATAACGAAATAATGAAGACTCCTAGGTAAAAAAGACTCCAACTCCTGGGCTTTAAAAAAGTCATGTCAATTAGTAAGAAACACCAGGAGCTAAATCCACAAAATTAGTTCCAGGTACCAACATCAGATGTCACTGATATCCTTAAATTTCCCATTCAACTGCAACCCAATCCTTTACACAACTAAAATCTCCACAACAAGGGCATTTAGGTACAAGACCACCTAAGTTCTAACATTCAGACACTTGAACCCACACTAATGCCTTATAAAATGAATCAACTTCCTCCCCAAGTTTGGGGTAAAATATAGCTAAGCATTATAAGATCACTCTGTTTCAAGGATGCAGTTATTTTCACATTTCTGTTTTCAAAAAGTTATTTAAATTTAGATGCTCTTCATCCCAGTAGGTTGTCCTAACCAGTAGGCTGCTTCAGAGCTAAATTTCTCCTTTTCTACAAACTCCTTTACTCTCTAAGACCAACCAAATACTCAGTATAAGAAAAAAGGAGAAGGAGAAATGAGTCACCAATAGTATTGCAATGACAGAAGACAGGATTAAAACCACCCTGCAGCCACAGGTACGCATGTCCTGAGAAGCAGAACTTTTTCAAAGCTGAACATGACAACAACTTAGACTCCAAACCATTGAGTATGTATAGTAGGACCTTGTCTTGGCACACACAGTGTGTCTTTGCCAAGATACAGGACGATCTATAAAGAAATCTTCAATGGCAGTGTCCTGTTTTTCTAGTGAGTAAATCTAAGAAGCCATCTCTCTTGTTAAGAAAACTTTTGTTTAGTTTTCTCTTATTTCTCTGAAATTTTCTAGCTGTCCAAATATCAAAAGAAAGTACACCAGTAAGAAAGCAAAGGAGGGAGAGTCACCAGATTATCTGCAGGGAGAGAAGACAAACTGTGCTGCTGGCTTCAGCATTTCCTGCTGTTTTCCTTCATTCACTCCCTGCCAGCTTGCACATTCCTAGGAAACATGGGAACCTGGGCACCAATTCAAGACTTGTGAGAAGTTAAATCCATAAAACTACGGGATTTCCAGAAAAAGTCATGAAGGTGCAAGCCGCAAACCATCGTTCTCAGCTGGCACTTCTACTTTGTAGGCCCCTGTAATACATCATGCAATGACACTCCTGCCTTTATTCATGCCATTTGAATAAGCTGAGGAGCATGGACACAAACTTGTACACTACACACTAAATTATTAATCCTAGATCTTTTTCATTTCTGCTGCATCATTTCTGGTTTATTTACTTCATATCACTGCATGATCACAAATTCTCCCTCACCTTCAGGAAAGAAGAATTCACCTGCCAGAAGTACACTGTAAATACATTTTAGCAATAGCCAACAACTTAACTAACCACATCCCCTCCCACGATAACTCTCGCACAAAAAACCCCACATATTGTTAAAACAATGTGGCAGAGAGATTATTTTATCTTTCCAGGTATTCTGGAGACTAAATGTAAAGATGAGATCGTAAGTCAAAATAATTATTAAGAAATTAAAACAGAAGAATTGATTTCTTGCTAGTACAAAAGGTATCAGGATCACAATACAATTACAACACCATACGTAAAGAAGCTTCAAATCTCAGGCTCAGACGAGGAAACCAATAAGGAAAAAAGAAAAGGGTCATAAAAGTGCTACAGAGAGAAAAGGAAAAGAATTTGTAAGCAAGCAAAATAAATTAATCCAAAAACATTGAGTTCATTGAGCTCTCTGCTCTTCTGGAAACAGTCCTACATGTTAGACCATAAATAATCTGAAACAGATAACCAGTGATACACATCACAGTTGAAAAGCACTTGGGGAAGAATAGAATACATTTGTGTACCTCTGAGTGAAATATCCTGAAGGATGAAAATAGAATACTCTAGACATAAATTAATAGAGGAAGTTGTGTTGTTTTGTATTCTGGGTTTTTTTAAGCTCATTACAGAAATTGCCAGATCTAGCACTTGAAAAGAAACTATCAAACTCTTCAGTGGCACAGCCTGAAAACTATCAAAATCTTCAGTGGCACATGCTACATTCCTTACAAGTGAGATTTTAAAACTAAGAGGCCAGTACATACAAAAACCACTGGATAATTTTTTATATTTCTAATGCAAATTTAAATTATCTGTTTGGGTTTTTTTTTTCTCCTAATATACGTAAAGGCATAGCAGAAAAGTATAGAAGTATATATTATTCTACTTTAGCAGAATAATTCTACTGAATTCTAAGGCTTTTTTATATATTAGTAAAGCCTTTCTTTCGATTTTTACACTCTTTTTCAGTTTTTAAGTATTCCAGAAGGTTTTAATTTCTGCGCTACTCAGAGTAAAATGCATTCTTCTTTGTTAATGATGTCTCCTCTGTCAAGTGCAGGAGCTTGATGAACGGGTTGAAAAGCCACCTAACTTCACTGTTGCTGCTGCAACACTAGCTTTAGCTTTGTCAAAAGCCATTCTATAGCTTTTCATACTAATTTTCAATGAAAGAAATGTTCTACCTACTAAACTGATTATAACTTTCTGAAGGTAGTTCATTTATTCAACAACAGAATTAAAATATGACAAACCAGAGCACTTAAGACTGTGATGTTGTAACTTACATCCAGATCAAAAATGAATAGCCATTGAGGGAGGAAATGTTAGTGAAGACTTTTTAAAAGCTCAAGAAATACATTAGGGTTTGTATTCTTCTGTTACATTATTAACAAGAGCAATAAGAATGAAGTCACAATAATATAAATAATTTAGTTTCTTCTGTAACCTAGTTTGTGGCTTAGCAGGATGAAACTAAAAAAAGAAGAAAAAATGGTTTATAATCCAAAAGATTTCAATGTGAATTAACTAAATTTCTTATAGAAAGCATTTCACATTAAGTATGATTGAATATAACAATGTATGGTAACAAAATAATTATTAAAATGACTACATTTTTCTTATAATTACAAAAAAAAAATGTTGACAAGACCTCTCTAAATGCTTAGCTTGTAAAAGCGTCACTGAGTCAGAATCAGTTTACAGAGCTAAATAATCCCCTACCAGATGTTATCAACCCAGTCTTTAAAATATCCACTGAAGTACATAAGAGCCTTGGTAGCCTTTCACTAATTCAGACAATAGAAAAAGGTTTCCTCATTTTCAAATTAAACTTATCACTCCAAATGAAGCTGCTGGAGAGAAGCAGAAAAAACCCAATTAGTTGCTAATAACTCTGTAACATTCTTCTCTCACTGTCCAGATCTCTCCCCTCTAGGATAAGCAAACCCAGCTACTTCAAGATTTTGGGGAGCTGCATTTCCTAAACTCTGCAGTTCATATTTATAGTTATTTTTTAAGGTTTGTTCTTTTATAAAGGTTCTATAATTCTATAATCATCTGTTGAAAAGTTTCCCAAAGTAGACACAGATAAGCACCAAAAAGATGATCCGGCCTTATTAAAGCAGGAGCTTTACTAGGTCAGAGAGACTGTATGCCTTTTCTGCAACAGAACTATGACTTAACATTTGTCCTGTGACCTTCAAAACCACTCACAAGTTGTATTTTCCCATGTTACCTTGTATATGCTTTCTGTATTAATTTCTCCTTCTTGACACTGGTCTTCACTGTATTTTATGAGTGGAATACAGCTCACCTATCTAAAACACTGCAGACATCACACAGCCCAATTTCAGCCAAGGTGTCTGCAGCATCCCCTCACTGACCACGTCCCCCAGGCCCACATGTTACAAAGGCAGGCTAACTCCAGTGCCTGGGTAGTTACAGCATAAGCACATCCAGGACTGCACTGTGACACCTTCTCAGCCTAACAATGAATTGCCTGTTAAGCGCTCCCAAGGCAGTTTCAGCCTGAAGATAGGTAAAGATTCATCCAGTCCTATTTCCTTATTTCATTTATGAGAACACAGTAGAAAACAGAACAACAAATAACAAAAGATACACAGGTCACATCCACTGCTCAGCATTTATCCTGAAGGCTAGATTCCTTATCCCATTCCCACACAACACACACTTAGAAGTAGGGCATAAACCTAGGACTCTGCATTGGTTTCCTGGAGTGCAGCATGGCCTTGCACTGTGAAGACAAACACGTGAAAAACATTAGGCTGCATCACCCTGGGGAGAAAAACTTCACAGCAACACAGGCTCTCTGCAGCCTTACCCTCATTCTGAGTGCCCTACTGAGCTCCAAGCAGAAACACACCCTTACACACACATCAGCAGACTCGAGCTACCAAACTCACTTGAAGTATTTGAGTTCCGCGATTTATTTTAAAAATATGTTGTCATCATTTAGACAGATGGTGGCAAAGACAGCTTGATCAAAGTAATATACTGTAGGGGATAGCTCATTTGTCTTGGCTTCCATCTCCTTCAATGCATTTAAAGAGTCAGAGGAAGCTTTTGTGACATGAACCTTCCAGCCTTGCCCTTTTCATCTGGATCTCTGCGAACAGATTTCTCAAACACGTGAAAATAGTTTTAGTCAGCTACCTAATTCAAAGCACAGGCTGGCAGAAGTGGTGGCTCAGGAGACAGGAGCAAGGAAAGCTAAATTTAGAGAGAGGTACAAAGAGGTTTTTTTGCTGCCAGGATACACCTCCAGACTTCCAGAAAGGTGGCAGGTATATTAGCCCCTGGAGTAGGCAAAATGAAATGGGAAGCCATGAAGACAGAAGAAAAGCTTAAAAAATTATCTTTTTTTTTTTTAACCTTCTGCCCCAACCCCTTCTAACTATGCTTATCCTACAATGATAACTGTTAACAATCTGCTTTATTCTCCAACTCTCTATAGAACTC
Source organism: Prinia subflava (assembly GCF_021018805.1). Classification (NCBI taxonomy): domain Eukaryota; kingdom Metazoa; phylum Chordata; class Aves; order Passeriformes; family Cisticolidae; genus Prinia; species Prinia subflava. The sequence goes on along the minus strand of NC_086253.1, from coordinate 16,225,294 downwards.
AGGACAATTTCCTCCAGAAAAGCAAATTTTAGAATGTTCCACTGAGAAAAAAAAAAGGCAGTTTTAAAGGCATGTTTGATTAAAGGTAATTTTACAGCACAAAGAATAAACTAACAGAAGATTAACACAATTCATCAATTAAATACTACTGTAAGCAGACCTAGCTTCTCACCAAACACTTCAAACAACTACACACCAATAAAACTTTTATTAGAAATCAGGCAGATATTTACCTGAACACGGAGAGAGAACATAGTTTTACATTAATGTATCTAATTAATAGAACTGGTGATACAGATAACAATTTTATTTTTTTAGAACACCAGTTACTACCCATTAGACCTTTTGCACAGGCAAAAATACAGACTAAAAGAACAGGAATATAGAATGAGGAACACAGTTCTAAGGAATACTTTTTAGCCTACAAATTCTAGAACTAAAATATTTTCTAATATAAAAGAAATTTTAAAAAATTAATTCACTAAGGAAACAGCTTCTGTTGAGATAATTGGTCATGTGATCTGATTCTACTAACTCAGATAAAATAGGTTCTGAGAGTATTTTTAAAATTTCATCCAGTTTGTGAATTTCGGATTAATTTACCAATTAAATGTCCAATTTAACCAGTGCAATCAGAATCAAATGGTGTCCAGAATTACTAGTATTTTCAGCGTTGTTTTGAAATGCAGGGAACTACGCATACTAATTCCAACTTCTGCATTCACATACATTTTTCAAAATGATGCTAGTTCCTGTTTCTTTATTGCACATTACATCTAATTTTGGGTACATGGCTTAAAGCCTTTTGAAAACTTTTCATATTAAATTATATATTTGCATAATAGAGGCATTAAAGCACATAATGCAGAAAAACACATACAAAAGGCTTCTGAAGGTCCAGATTATTTGAGGAATCATACTAATTTTGCCATTCAAATATTAGGAATCTTTTATGAAAAATCCAACAATTCTTGGATAAAAATTCTCCAAATATTTACTGCCAAAGTAAAAAGTATTCAAGATATTGAGACTCTTACTAAACCATAAAAAATATATCCAGAACTGAACTGCCATATGTATTCTCAATTCAGTAATTTCTACTTGTAGTTTGATTGGTTTCTTCTATTTCCTATCTCTTATGAAAAACCCCTCATCCTATGATGAGCTCATTTATTTCAGTCACTCTCTTCTTGGTGCCCACAGCCTTTCTCTTCCCAGTTTCTAGAAGCATCCTTGCTTCCTCAGGAGTGGAAAGGGCCTGTGTGTTTCTTTGCTTTCTGCTTGAAGTCTCCCAGCCTCCAGAGCGCTCTACACATTTTGGTTTTGTTCAGCAATTTCCTGAGAACGAGCAGAACAAACCTAACCCCATTCTAGAGGTGTTGCCAATGCCTAACAAAACACCTGGGCAAGGTAACAGATAGGTCCAACTGAAGATAATAGAACATACTGTATTAAGAAAACTTTTTATTTCACTCTCAAAATACATTTTTCCATTTTCACAACACATTTTGCTGCTATTAGCTCTGCACTAAGAGCTCTCCAGTCTATGCTGAATCATTCATCACAACCACAAAAGCTATCATTTTTAGGGCAAACTCCACTATGGACGTGGAAATTTCTTAAATTATATGGCAAGGTTACAGCAGCACACTGACATCTTATGAAGAAGTAAGGTGAAATCACCATATTTAATATAGAAGAAAAAAAACCTAAATATACTGTTTCTTTTTTTTTTAACAGTAGCATCCTAAGAAGGTTCTAGTCACTTGACTTTAGTGCACTAAAAAAGGATGAAAGAAGTTTTCATCCAGACTACAGAGTCTCTTATCACAGTCTTAACATCGTTTAACACAGCTGGCCATAGTCCATTTAGTTCACATTCAACTGGAGAAGAAAAGTTGACAAACTGGGTGAAACATCCAGGCAACATGGAAAAAGAGGGCCACTTGTTGGGAAGGAGAGTCTAGTCTAAGAACAGATAAGGAGCCTGTTTCACAGCAAAAGATCCAGTTAGAAAGGTAATAGCATGAACCACCTTAACCTGAGACATGAATGATGCAATGGATGTGTCTATGTGACTCACATGTGACTTCAAGACTAAGCTGCAGCATTGTGTCAAAATTTACAAGAGCTCTCTTTGATCTCCCAACAAGAAATACAGGCATTACGTTAAAGCTGCAAAGCTTTCAAAATATGTGAATTATCTTTCTTTACTCAAGCATCAATAATGGTCTTCAGCTGAAAAACTAAGTATTTGTCATTATGGTCCTTGTATCCTCAAATTTACCAATACTGTCTACAAACCAAGATCTTCAAGTTATCTGTCTTTCCAGAGGGTTTTCCACTTTAGTTTTTTCTTTTGTGCATTGCAGAGAGCAGGTGGCAGAGAAAAGGTAAAACTGTCCCTCTGTTGGTGAATATTAAGAGCTATGTAGAATTAATGTTCATTTTCTAGGTGGATCTTGTTTTGGAAGCAATAGGTGTTATTCTGCAGTATCACACCAAAAAAAGCTTTTATCATTTAAAAATTTTCACATTCCAAAAATAATAAGAAGTTATGGAAAACATGGAAGAAAGTGCAATGTCTGAACTTCCTGTATTTTGAACTGTATTTTACTAACACAAACAAATTGGGTTATGTCACACTAAAGCTTTATAGGGATGCAAGGTAATAGTGAAACATTCTAAAGAAATGAAGAAAAAGACAACAGTGGCATACTTAGTTTCCTGATTAACAATAATGTCAAGATACATTGGCAGTAAAAGTTTAATAAAAATTGGATTGCAGCTACTTCCTGAGGCTTATGAGGTATCTGTAGCATTGCACCACGGCACAGCATATCAGAGCACAGTGAGACTGTTTACCCTGTCAATCACCTGTCAATCTATCCAGCTTTCTACAAACACCCCTTGTATTTGGAGGCAGTTTCACAAAGCTCAGTAATTAAAATTTTTAACACAATAATAGACACATTTAGCAAATCTACCAAACTGAAGCAACTAGCATGCACAAGGAACAAAATGTAATGTCATGGTTACCTTTGGGCAATTAGTTAGATATAAAAATCCCATATAGCTATTTAAAAATACATGTTTATTTTTCAGGTACTATTTTTATTTGTCTTGGGGGATTTCTTTTATTAATAAGCACGTGTGTGTGACTTCAAAGTGAGCAAGTAATTTGTTTTTCTCCTGCATGCCTCCCACAGAAGAAATAAGAAAACACTGTATTTTACACAAACCATCTTGGAATCACTTCTAGTAAAGAAAGCCAGACTAACTAGATTTTTCATTAAGAAAGCAGAAGAGAAATTTCAGGAGAAAATGTAATATTCTCCAGAAAAAGACAGAAATCAAGACAACACAATGTCTATCAGCTGAGCTCACAGTAAAAGCAACCAACCAGTAATTACCATCATGCTGAGGTTCAGGACAGTGATGAGAAATAATATACTGAAGATATTGAAAACACAAAATCTTTCACTGCACCCAAGAATTTGATGGTAACAGAAATATGGAAGAAGCATGACTAAACATGATATCCCCTGGGATCTGACAAGTTATACAAGAAGAATAAGCGTCATCAGAAATTATAGCTGATATCCATTAAATGATCATCTATTTCTTTGCACACAATTTTCTTTCATCGATCTATGATGTGTAAAAACAGGATTTGATCACTATAAAGCCCCTCCTGACTACCCAGGAAAGTTAATCTGCAACTCTATCAAATTATAGGTTTGATTGTAATATGCAGTCAGCATCTGGATTGGTGAGGAAATAAAAATTTCTGTACTGAATTACCCCATGCTGTGGCTCTAGGTTCAGGATTGGCAAGCTTACATTTCCTAAAGAAACAAAACCCCCTGCAGCTCTTGCAGCTAGCCAAACAAAATATTGGTCCACATAAGCAAGAGAAACAGTAGCATCTTTTTCCCAATATAAATGTAATAATGGTTTTGTAAGTAATAGCCATCTAAATTCAGACATACAAGGTGATTTCTTCATCTTATACATAAAGTACATGTCTGGGAATTATAATCTGTATTTTCAAATGACTGTATACAAAAAAGGTAGTGATATAATTTGCCAAATTTCTTGGTCCTGATTCATGATGCAGTTTGGTGAAGCTGCACCTCAAACAGTCTGCGATTTCCTTCTTAGAGTCATCTTACCCATTTCACACTGAGAAAACGACTGAAATCAGCAAACAACAACTCAGGGATTGAGGATAATCTGGGAACAAACAATTAGCTCCATCAGCCAGGAAACCATATGCACATTATAAAATACTAGTACAAAAATAGCTAGTAATGTGACAGGAAAAAAGTAGTCTGGAAGATCAGATGACTTCTGATTTTCAAGAAAGCATATTCCAACAAGCCTGTCATTCACTTTAGAGACAATGTCAACTACTAGGACATTGATCAAGTCATCAGATCAATTAATTGTAGGCCGTTAAGAAATTGCCAGGGCTACAGCTGGCACTAATGGAAGTGGAAGAGTGAGATTGAGTTCTTCATGATGAAAAATACACATCCTTCCATCTACAGACACACCACTATTTTTCAAGATTCACGTGCAATTTATAATATTGTTTCCTACATTTGTCATATGCTCCCTTGGCACCAGATTTCATTAAGATGCTGGCAGTGCCATCTGCAGCTCCAAAAGCACCTCCTCTGTCAACAGTGTGATCCCAGATGAGTCATTCAGCCTGGGCTAGCGAGCAAGCAGAAAAGCCTCTTAAGCCTGTGTAAATAAGTCAACTCAATGAGCTGCATTAAACACCTTGCAAGAAACAAGCAGTCAAGTGAAGAGGGCAAAACAATTGCCTTTAGCATAGTTAGAAATTCTTGAAATTTTGAATTTTAAATTCCAAAATTCTAAAATGTGCCACAGCCCACATGTCATTGCAAAGTCCTGCACCATCATTCAAGACAAAAAAAAAGACACGTCATTCCACCCAGCAGTACAGCTGTCCCTAATCTTTGGAAGAGTTTCCTGGAGAACCTGATGGAAATAATCTCCCAGTTGCCAGTGCTGATACTCACAGTGGTATCAGTATCATACGTTAGACATCCACTACTGGACACGACTTCACTTCACAGAGAAGCTAAGCAGAACATTTAGAAAAAGCTACCAGAACACATTTATATGGAAACCGCTTTGATCAAAAAGCAGCAGCAGAAGCTGCATCAAAAACAGGACTCACACGCAAGTTAAGACCTTCCTGTTGCAACAATAATTTTCCTACTCTCAAAACTTCTGAGTTAAGATTTTTCAGGTCAGTCTGACTTGAAAATTACTTGAGGACCCAAACCAAAAAAATTAGGGAAAAAAAAAAAAAACCAACCAAAAAAACCACTCGACTTTTGGATTGGATTATATACAGATACTAATTTTTAAAAATACCAAACGAGGAACTATAGTTTAAGTTGTTACAACTTGAGGAAGCTCATAGAAGCTGTCAGTAACTGGCTCGGCATCCACAAGGGGGAGCCTGCCCTTGGGAACAGATCTGAACTCTCGCTCTCCTCCAGGCAGTTTTCGGCTGTCGGACAGCTCACCACAACTTGGTACAGAACATTTTCCACAAGTTTTCGACTTTAATCAGGGCTGATGTTTGCATAAAAAGGAGAGTCACACAGAGGGAAACCAGGAAGGAAGCTGAAACAAATGAAGAAATGGGGATGTGACCTTTACAAAGGGAATATATCTATATAACCTGTCTAAATACACTGATTTTAAAACGGAAGAACCAGCCCAGAGAAACAGGAATGGAACACATGTACCCAAAAGATATACTTCTTATTTATCTTGGTTCCTATAGTATGTCTACTTTTGCTTCTAATCTGCTTGGAAATGACTAAATATTTGTTAGTATTTCCATTTTGGAACTATTTATCTTCATAGCCATGGTAATACATTCACATAAAGGCATCAGTGCTGCCAAATTCCTTCACTACAGTTTGGATCATGGTGTTCAGGCTGGGGCGTTGGCACTTGCATCTCACTGGGTCAGTAACAGCAGACACTCATCATCATCAAGTCATTATCAGGTTTTCCCTTTGTGGCTGTGTTTATTTAAAAAAATTCCCATGTGTTCAAACACTACCTAGGCTTATTTCAGGGTACCAATTCTATATAAAACTTCAGCACAAACAAATATTTCTTTACTTTTGCTTTACAGTTCATACCTTCTGGAGCAGTTCCTACAGATTCATATCTTTAACAAAACATCCAAAACCAAAATGAAAAGCAGAAAACAGTCAGAAAACCATATTTATCACAATTCTTAATCACAATCCCTGCTTTCCCTCCCTTGAAATTTACTCTTTCCTTTCAAAACTAGTTAATTCACACCACATTTTCTTTTTTTAAAAACTCTCATATTTGGAAAGTTTTATATTGTATAAATAAATATTACACAACCTCAAAAGCACTGCTGATAAAAACTACACACAGCAGGATATTGTTATTAAGCAAATAAAGCAAAACAAAGCATTGATTAAAATGTGATTTCTGATTACACAATATTTTCCTCCAGTAAGGAACAGAGACCAAATTCAGAACATCTTTTCAATCTTCTTCCAGACCACCTAACTGAAACACTGAGCATAATTCAAGTTGTTTGGGTTTTTTTAATTACTAGTTATAGCTTTCTATACAGTGTTTATTCTCCTTTCTATATGGAAAGACATATGTACATATGTTCTATATGTACCCTGGGTTTTCTGTATCTTTATTTAGAAAGAAAGACATTCCTAGCATACCCAGGGAAATTCATTAACCAGGGCATGCCAAAATGATGATGACCTTACACTTGAGCAGTACAGATACAGTGATTACCTTCTGTTGGTATCTTTCTTTAGGCGTATCAAAACTATTCGCCCTTTTTTAAATACTTCCCACATTTATATGGGACGTGCACTATTATTGTGTAAAATGAGATTATGCTATTAAAGACTTTTCAGCAACAGTCACATTTAACAAACTATTTGAGAAGTCATCTCAAGTTCAGAAGCTGAAATAAAACACAATGAACAAATACAGTCATACAGCCATGATTAAAAAATGCAAGTAAGATGAACAAAATACATTAATAACAGCAGACTTTCTTACAAAACAATCCCCCCCACAGCTAATCATCCAAAAAAGGAGGCTCTGAACACTGTTACAGGAATCTAGTTTAAGTTCCATTCTCAACAAAGCACACAGTTAAAAAGCTGTACATTTCTAAGGAACTATAAACTGAAACTAAAGCATCACATCCTTTTCGCTATATGAAGATATTAGGCTAGGTTCCAAATTTATGTCTCTAATTCGTCAAATATTAATACAACACTTAATGGGCACCGATATTTTTCTTAATTTTTTTTTTTGGAGAAACAAAGAAATCTTCTCAAGACACACATCTCCACCTTTATTAACATTTTCTCTTTGACTACCTCTAAAAGACTGGGATTTGTTTTAGTTCTTTGGGGGGTTGTTGTTTTTGTTTGTCCTAAAATGTCAGTATCTTAAACAGTAATAGTGAAGACTCAAAGAACAACCATTGCTAATGCATTTGCATGCCCACACATCACACATTAAGGCCTTGCTATACGCAGGAAAGGCAGAGGAGTGAACACTCAAATTCCTGTTCCATGGAATACACAAAACTGAGTGATTATCCTAATAATGCTTTACTTCAGGAAACAGACTGTGAAGTCTTTAACAGAACAGGAACAAAACTAGGGTTTTTTAATACAAAATGTTTCCTACTTTTGTTTATTCAACATGCAACAATTCTTATGCACCTTTATCCAAATTTCTCTACAGTAAGCATGTGAAATAATACACTCTTCTGCCAGCACTGAAAGGCTCTCTAGGCCTCAATCCTACATTACAAACTGTTATGGTGATCTGTAGCTCTTGTAAAACAAACTCTTCCCTGGACAAAAAAAACCAAAAAAACAACAACAACAAAAAAACCCACAACACACCAAATCAGCAATCAGCAGATTCCCAAGTATTTGCAAATTTCAGTTAAATGTTAACTTTTTCATGTTTCAGAATTTACAGTGCTGGCTCCTCTGACTCCCTTCCACCACCCTGGTCAGACACATCACATGGAACACAACACTGCAAGCTGTCATTCATACTGCAGGAAAGGACTGGGCTCCTCTCCCCCTTGGCACCTCTGTGGATAAAATCACCATGAAGAGAGCTTGTAACAGAATGGTTTGGAGACCAGCAATGAACAAAACAAATAGCAGAAAAAGCTTTGATTTTCAGCTACTACAGAGAAAATCCAACAGCCCTGTGTTCCTAAATGTTACACCTTGTGAATTTATCATTCTAGCAAACTGTACAGTTCCACTTCTCTAATGAGAATTTGTGTATCCAGATACATTATAATATATTATAATAATATAGTATTATTATTATTTTTGATTCAATGCTTAATATACACCAAACAATCATTCCTAGGTCACCCATATCAAAAACTTGCAGCTCCCTGCAGGCCAGTCAGCTTCCTGATTCAACTACATTTCTCCCAGTTTTGCTTTTTGTTCTTCCCACTATACATGCACCCATGATACTGATATTATTTTGCTATTCCACTCATATAAATAGGTTAACAGCACATACTAATTTTAAAGCCTTCCCTACAACTCAAATCAGTTTCCATTTTCTTTCATTTGGCTGAGGAAAAAGACAAAATAGGTTTTGCAACCTGATTCACAAGAACAGAAAAAACCCTCGGTTTAGCCAAATATTAGTGAAATATTTTTAATGTTGCAACAAAATGGAAAAAATATCCATTTGAAGTGAACTTCTCATAAAATTAACTAGCAAAGTAATAAACCACATCACCATCAGTTTTGCAAAACTCCATAACAAAGTTCGAAATAGTTTCCATTTCCTGCAGTGCCTTTGATATGTATACATGAAATGGCATGGTGTTGTTCCATGCTGCACATTTACAGCTATTATTAAGTCTTTCACAATAGTTTTTTCCCCAGTGATTACAAGCTTTAGCTTGCCATATTTTGTATTTCCCCACAATCTCTAGTGTCTATCCACAGAAGAAATAATTCCAGCATACTTTATCATTATTATTATTTCAAATCCCTCACTATTATTTCCACTACTGAAATTTACTGGTGGGCTGTTTAAACAGTTTAGATCAGCAATCTATTAATAGACTACAAAACAATTGACCAAATACATACTTCACCCCAGTATCTAAAAGATCAGGAATATGTGGCACAACTGGCCATGCCCCAGCAGCTTTGAACACAGCATATAGTTTTATATGCAAGAATCCAAAGGTGATGGTACACTGCATGTTGCAAAACTGCTTCATCTTAACATGGCATGGTAGTTGAACAAATTTTACCAACAGTAATCTTTATTATAGATCTTAAAAACAGTTGCACAATTTTGTGATTATTTCCTAGTCCAAGACTTACAACACGGTAAAAGATTCTCTTCTTTTACACAGGTAGAGCCACAGTTATCAGCCAGAACAGTGAAGATGACCTGCTGGCACTTAGACCCTCAAATCTGAATGTGTGTGGCTATCCTCACTAGCAAGGCAAGGAAAACCAGCATTGCAGTTACGATTTTGTTATAATTGAAATTTAAATTTGGCATCTGCTAAACTTGCCTACAAAACTAAAATCCTGCCATGACATATCTCTGTATTCTGTGCCAGATGAGCAGTTTTGGCTTGCACACCTCTGACACAAACACTGTACCAGAGATCAAGTGGCAAAGCATTCCTCTACAGATTTGGTAATCTGTCCACTTCACAAAAGTTCTGTTTTGTCGTTTTTAGAAATTACTCTGACATAAAAAAGTATTTATTGCTTTTTGACTGGTATTTTTATTGTGTTGTAGGCACATAAGTGACCAGGAAAGTACTATTGCTATAAGTTATGGCATAGGAGAGTTACACAGAAGTATTTGCTCTATTGAATTTACAGACATTACTAAAATCTAGAAGGGCCTTAAGCCTCTTGCCTTTTGCAAAGAATGCACAATTCAAAAAGAACACAGACAATATGACAGAATCAATTAATCATTGAGTAGATTTAACATTTACGCAGAAGTAGTAAGGACCAGAGAGGAATTTTCTCCATTCTCAGAAATTATCACTGCTTTCATGCATTATACATGCATCAATGCCATTTTTTAGTTCATCTAAATAACTTTCTTTAGTTCTGCTAAGCTTTTCAAATTCTTCTCTCCCTCTTTGAGACGCACATTTACATTCTTTTTCCTCCATTAAGCCTTCCATAACTTTGTATTCAGAGAAGCGGCTATTACAAATCCACCTTCATATTAGCTGTTATCCAATCTTCACTGCAACTCTTCCCTGTGGGTCTTATCAAACTCAATATGCAACCTTTGCAGCTTCAGGATCAACTATCTCAATCCCTGCCAGCTACCCACCACTCCCACAAAAAGCCACAAAAGTGGGAAAAAGAAGAGTTGATGTTTCTTGTATCTTCCCCATGTTAAAGCACTAAAAGCACTGAACAACGGCCACCAAACCTCTTCTTGTTCACGCTACCTTACAAAGTACAAGCAGCCCTTCCTTACAACTGTATGGATTACACATTCATAGCAAAAAAAAAAAGAAATACTATTGAACTGTCTGGACAGAAGGAGAAATGAAAAAGAAATGAAAAGAGGCAAAGATTTTTTCTCTTGTACATGTTACTCTGAAAATCCTCAAGGAGTGCTTAACTGAAAGGATTACCCCCCCAGTTCAGCCCCTTATTTCTTCCCCCTAAAGACTAAGGGCCCTGGAAAGCAGCCTTCGGAGTGTGGTCCTTTAGACACCCTTGAGCCAGGGAGGGCCTGCACCTGGGCTTGGCTGTAAAGATGAAAAGAGTTCTGCAAGTCCCAGCTTTATTCCCCATGAGGTGGGTCTGAACAGCCATTAGCAGAGCAGGCCTCTCAAGTGCCTGAGGGAGAGAATAAACCTGCTCAGCATTCACAAGGAGCCTTTCCCAAGTACAACCACCAGCCCTGGCCCCAAGTACCCTTCAACAGCTACAAGGATCGGGACAACAGTCTGGGTTGTTCATCATTGCAGCCCTGGCTTCACTTCTTCTCCAGGACCAAGGGCTGCACTTTGTACACTGGCATTTCCCTCACCACAATGAGAGTCCCTTTAATTGGTACTTAGATAATGTGTGTGACCTTCCCACCAGGCCTCTGAGTCCCCAGCAGCTCAGTGCAGTTTCAGCCAAAAAGTAGAAAGTGTAGCCCCAGTCTTCCTGCATGCATTGCTCATCGTAATCACTCACCAGCACAGCAAACCTACAGGCTCTGCCAGGAGTGAGAAGAGAGCAAGCTACACATACTGCAGGGTGAGCCTTCCTTTTCCATCCTAAGCGTATCCTAAGGCTTCCTTCATCCAACGCGTCAATTAAGAAATGGATATTGCAGAATTATTTTTCAATTAAGAACACTGAAGAAAAGACTGAAATTGTAATACACTGTTTTAACTCTAAATGCTCAAATATTTGAGACAAAACCAAATGCTAGTCTCTATCTGAATATTGAATTTCAACTTAATAAATATGTTCTGAGAAGTTTGAAAAATATTACGATCCCACTGGCGGATAGAAGTCTCACTGCAGCTGTAATATTTCATCAAGCGTTAGATGGTTTATGTCAGTTGCTTGAAAAAAAAAAAGGAACATTTACTGTATCAGCAGATTCCATCTGTGTCTTCCAATTCAGTTATTGACATGTGAGAAGGATATGATCATCAAAAAAAACCAAAAAGAAGACAAAATTTGTGGATCATCAATAATTGACTTAAGCTGCACTGGGCTCTTTATTATTATTCTCTTAATATGCTTTAAAATTGTGGGGTTTATTCCCTGAGCAAGGACCAAATAATAAACAAAAACCTCCTGAAACAATCTCTAAACCTATATGTAATTTCAATTTCTACTACAGTGCATTGTAAAAAACACATCAGTTGAAAAGCATCCACACTTTAACAATGCTTTCATCTAGCATTAGATCTAGGATGCAAAAAATCCCTATTCAAACGTGCTTTCTAGGGCAGCATTATTGCAGAAAGCATTTGTAGATCAAAATTACAACAAAAAGCATTATGAAGGACCCAGAGCAAATTAAATCTTTTAGATAGCCTTGACTTTGATACAAAGCAACATATGGAAGTGGATCTGTGCTGGGTAAAGTGGATATGCAATTTTGTAGTAATGTTCTGTCCCTTGCCAATTCCCTATTCTTTTTGAAGAACTCAGAAAACAGCTACTGGAACCAGAACACCATAGGATGTCTGTTTCAAACTACCTTTTTGATTTTTTCTTATAGAAGCTTGTATAGCCTTATCAAGAACATATAGACAAATCTGGCAAAACAACAACTTTATTTTTTTGTAACTACAGTAAAATTCTTGTTGATAAATTTATATAGATTAGTTATTTTCTAAGAAAAAACTATGCTTTTTATAAGAATGTACACTTTGGGAAATATTTTTAAATGGAAAAATATTGAGTTGTTTGAATGCTGTGTGAGTAACTTTAAAGGAGCTTTAAAACAAATTCAATGCATTTAAAATGCTATATAAATCAACACTCAGGATGAAGGGTCAACAGGGGTTAAACTGTCCGTCCTTCTTGATTGCCTTCATAAATGTCTTTTCTAGCTGCATTATAGAAGCAACCACAGCATAACTTGGATATTAAAACCTCCAAGGAAACCAACAATAAAAGCTGCTAAGAATTTCACAAGGTTTTTTTTTTTTTCTCTTAGGTGTTAATTAAATGATCATTTAACACTGAAATGTAAACACAACATTTTCATCTGCTGACAGCATAGCCCATTATAAATCCAGGGTAATAAACGTCCTGGTGTTAATACTCTGAACCAAGTTCCCACAACACACTAAGATGCCTTGTCATGTCTAAGGTTAAGCATCTAGACACAAAACAAAGATTGTGCCTACTCGACTTCCAGTTCAATTTTCCCATCGCCCAGTGACCTAGGTAACACTTTGAGCAATAAAGAATAAATTTAATTTCTCCAGCATTTTGTGAGGATTAGGAACAATTGTTGGCCTGCAATGACTTTTTATCCTTGGATTCTTTCTCTTCCAGAGCATTCCCCCCAGTTTTAAAAGAAAATTCTGATGGTTTAAGACACAGAACAAACAGAACTTTAAATTAGGCTTTTTTCAATCAATTGGAACTCTTGGAGGGGAAGCAATCAACTTTTCTTTGGACTTTTCTCAGCTATTCAGTGTCCTTAGGCTTTAATCTTCCACTTGTAGGAGAAACCTACCATCACAGGGGCAAGCCTCTATACTTTCAGATTTTCCCTTGGCTTGATTTATTCCTCTTTTCTGTTCTTTTTTTTCCTTTTTTAATCAAGATGACATGGCTGCACTTAAATGTCCACTCTGTGCAAGCCAAGACTTACAGATGTCCTCTTTACAACATTTCACACCATATTTCTGCACCACATTTTATTATAATGGCAATTCCTCTGACATGGTTTTTTACTTTTCATGACTTCCTTCACTGAGTTTCAGTTCTCTACTTAACTCCTGACTAAACTGTTTCCTGTATCATATTTGCCAAAGCTTTCAAGGTCAACCCTCCAGGAACAACCCAGGGCCTGATTCAGACTGGACATGAATATGGTTACAGGTGATCCAAACCCAGCCACTTTTATTTTTGTATTCAAACACAATTCTCACCTTTAACTGCTATGATGTCAACAAAGACACAGAAGATAATTATTTATGTTTGGTGTCAAAGTACCAAAACCACAACAGCTAAAGTAGACCTCGCAATTACTCTGAATACCACCACACTATTTAAATAGAGCTATGGCTCGAGTAATTATTATGATTCATGTTTTCACATTAGACATATTTAAGTGCCAGCAGCTAACAGCATAAAAAAAATTAAGCAACACAGATATTTATGTTGGTCAGGAAGAATTGCTGTAAGTTAAGTTTTTGTTTCCTTGGAGTTTAACATAAAATTCCAATTATGGTTAAAAGTGACTGAACAGTTTTGGAGTGTTTGTTCTAATAAAAAAACCCAAAAATTACAAGCATCACAGAATCACAGAGTGTTCTGAGTTACAAGGGACCCACAAGGATCAAAGTCCAACACCTGGATATCCACCTCTATAGATGCCTTCTGCTGAAATTAGTCAACTATATAACTTATTAATGCAGCTTACATAAAGAGTTAGTGACCTGCTCAGATCAGAATTAGTTTACAGCCCCAGCAGTCCATCCAATTTGCCATTTTAACCCATAGCAAAAGAAATATCACTTGTAAAAGAACAACAAAATTATGTTCTTATAATTAAAGAAATAAAGGCAAATTCAACCACAATTCAAACCACAAATTCAACCACAGCTTCCAGTTATCTCATAAGTAAAAATAAGTAAAAATATAGACATCCATTTTATTGTGAAATGCTGAGAGCATCATTTCACAATAAAATAGTTTCCAATTTCAAAAATCTCATACTATTACTTCCAGTAACAATTCGCTTGGATATTTGGTACACCATTTCTTTCCTGCACAGCACCATAGGAGGTGACACACAAATCCAAAAGAAAGCATAGCTCAGGAACGGCCAACAGATTAAGAGATTCTATACCAAAGGGTAGGAAGAATAACATAGTGATGTTTGAAGTCCAATAATTGCACAGAGAGAGAATTCATTTTCCTTTCATTTTTCTGACTGTATTTCAAAAGTTCATTCTGGTTCTACCAACATTTCCACTCAGCTGAACCTAAGGCTGAATGCTTGCTGTTGCTAGGATATAGCTACTGCAAGTTGTACACCAAATGCATATAAGCAATACTTGTTTCTTCGCTCAAAAAAAAATAAAAAATCACCTGATGAATTGTCAACATTTTTGCAACACTTCCAAAATTTTCTAAAATGCCACCCTGCCATGTCAGCAAGGCTTATGTCTGAAGTTTTTTGTTTTATTCAGTAAATTATATTTTTTGCTTCAATTATGTTTTTCTTATGTTTTTATTTTAGTCAGTCAATTATGACTTGAGATGACAGAATTTTCAATTTTGAAACATTATAGTAAATTAAAATAATGGAGAATTAAAACTTAAGGTAGAAGCCAGTGATGGACCAGAAAAAATGTGAAAATGCAAATTAAATTGCATAAAGTATTTGAGCTCCTAATTCCCTTTTGTCTTTATATTAAAAATGAGCAGGTAACAAAAGTAACAGTGTTCATAACATCTCACAAAAGGTTATCTCCTAGTTTTTCCATGCCAGAAATGAATGGCAGAGAACAGGTATTACAAACCTAGCACAGAGGTAACATGTTCTCAGTTACTTTGGTTTATTCTTACAGGCAATGAACCTTAACAAGTATATTTTTAATACACATTAATTATTTTATTTTTTAGCTAGGCCTGTCTACCAACTGGGGTTATACAAAAATAAACTCTCAGAAAAGTAACTGGCAGTGGCCATGCAGCATAAGGGGCCACATTCACCCAGAAAACATTCCATACTGGGGCAATAAGACCTCTTGTTTGCAAAAATGCACTGACATAGCAAACCAATAAGTGTGCTTGCACACTGCAAAAAAGATTAGTAATTACTCGTATATTAAGGATTTCTTTTTAATTACTGGCTTACAATACCACAAAGCCAGAACTGTATACTCATTTACACCTATACTAATATGTAGGATGTCTTGCTGAACAGTAATTTTGAAATATAGTTACATTCTGATAACTATAGCCACAGTTCAAGAGTGGTGCTAACAAAATAATGCTAGTATTTAAAAACTAGCTAGCAGTAGAATCACTATATTCTTGCCAAAACTTAATTGGCTAGATAAAACAATTCAAACATTCTTGTTCTTGAACTAATCAACTGTGGTAAAAAAAAAAAAAATAGAAGTCAAAACACAAGCCAGACTGATAGAATGTAGGGAAGACTTATTTGCTTCTATTTAGCCCTAAAATGATAAGATTTAATTCTATCACATGAAAAAAAAAAAAAGGAGTTGCCTTGTGTGCTTGCTGCTAGAATACACCATAAAAAAAATCATTAAAACTCAAACAAGTTTAAAATATCTCAACACACTATCATGGGGAGGATATAGCAATAAAGTAACTTCATAATTCATGCTTGAATAAATGTTTCTTAAATTTTTGTCCATCCAGCCCACCTCTGCAATACAGTGGAGTGCACTGTAATGTTACTGCAGCACAGTGGAAACCAACCCACTGCGCTTACCTGACAGCAGTTCCATTAACAATCTACTCTCCAAAGGGGAAAAATTATTAAATATTGCCTTTTCAAAAGGGGAAACTCATCTTTGCTCCTCATTTGATTTAACACCTGGAGCAGCTGTTTGCAGTTGGAATATTTCAGAGGCTTTGAGATAATGAGCATTTTTCTAATGAGTGATTCTTTTATTGAGTTGTAAAAATGGATTCAGACTGAAGATAAGTGACTTTTCTACAAAATTATGACCATAGTCTCACTTACCGTGATTAATGTATAAAAAAAATGACAAAATCATAAATTGCACCTTAACAATCAGGAGTCCAGCAGTTAAAAATATTTAAAAGTCCTTGTTTTAACACCTTACACGCACCATCTTATTATCTTTTTCCCTTATCTGATGTGGTTGGTTTTGTGGGTTTTTGTGGGGGGTTTTTTTTGGTTTTTTTTTTTTGTTTGTTTGTTTTGTTTTGGTGTTTTTTTGTCTTTTTTTTTTGTTTGGTTGGTTTTTTGGGGGTTTTTTTTGGTTTTGTTTTGTTTGTTTTGGTTTTTTGGGGGGTTTTTTGGGGGGGTTTTGGGGTTTTTTGTTTGGGATTTTTTTTGTTTTGGTTTGGTTTTTTGGTGGGGTTTTTTTGTTTGTTTTGTTTTGGTTTTTTTCCCTCCCCTTTTTGTTTTCTCTCTCGGCCAAGGTAAAAGCAAAGCAGCTCTCAGCAGGTGATGCCAGGGGCACCTCCAGCGCCAGCGGCCGCGGGCCGGGCGCGGGCTGCGGGCCGGGAGGGGAACGATGCCGGCCGGCCGGACAACGGTAACCCCGGCAACTGCAACCTGCAATTCCTGCTCACCATTGTGCGATTTATTGTGGCAGGGGCCAAAGAGGCCAAGAGTAAAATGAAGCAGAGAACTATGGTGTCTGACACATCTAGTACCACACACTTTAATCATAGCTGGCAGAAATTAATTCAGGAGGAATTTTTGCGATGGCCCCCCGTACAGCATGTTTTGTTGTTGCTGCTGCTGCTGCTGTTGTTCTGGCCTAAGATAATTTTTTGCAGGTTTTTTTTTTTGATGTTTAGTACTTTTTTCCCTGTAATTATTTGCTGTTAGGAGTTTTTTTAGTGACTAACAGACACCTCAAAATTGATGCTTATTAATCAGACCACATTAAGTTTTGGAGATTTTTTTCCCTTTAGAGGAGAAATATTCAAAGTGTGTACCTTCAAGTGCATATATTAAAAGAAAAACATATACAAGACTACATCCACTGCAAAGGTTGATTTTTTTTTCATGGCCAACATTGCCTAACTTACACAGATATTAGTCAGTAAAGAAACTTAACCACATTCCGAGCACAAGAAATGTAAATCAAAAGGGACAAGCTTTGTGCATGTAATTCAATAACCTTCACATGCCACTGATTAATAAAGGTATTTTTTAAAACTGATTTTTCAAGCAGCTTGGGTCCAGCACTCGGTATCCTGCAGCAAACAGCAATCAATGAACTGTGATCTAACCAGCCAAAGTAAGCAGTCAAAATCTATTTGCCTCAGACAAGCACTCCCCGGGCTGTGGTCATTCTCTGGGCTAAGGTACCATCCCTGACACTACACAAAGTGGCATGAGTGGGCACACAGGTCACCAAAGAATTCCCCTCCTTGCAGGAATACTACCTGTTGAGCAAGAACTTCTATTATCATCCCAGGAGATTTCCAACAGCACCTTTATTTTAATGGTATTGCATCAAAACAGAGCTTTATGTACACTGTGCTTTGAGAGAGTGCTTGCAAGGTAAGACTGATATACCCTACAGCACTCTTCATACTATTTTTAGCATTAACTACTTCCAACTGAAATATTTATGTGAAAACACCTTTGTAGATAGCTGTTAATGGGAAAATCAGGTTTTGTTTTGACTAAAATTATCCATTTTAACTAGTTCCAGGAGATTTCTTGGAAGGCTCCTAAATGGGAAAGAAAGTAGCCTGAAAAATAATTTAGCTACCTTTGAAATTAAGTGTCTTTAGACACAGAAAATAATGCACTGTCTCTTTTAAATTCTCAACCTATTGCTTTCCTTTACTTACACTTCCCATCTGTCAACAAGTGCTTGTAATTTTATTACACTGTCCTGTAGTTTATGCAGAGTTGGTATTATTTTACAGAGTTCTGTTAATGGACTGGATAAATGGTAATGCTATTTAAACTAGTCTCCTGCTCCAGCAAACACAGCTGCAACTGTACTACTATTTCTAGGCAAACATCTTGACCTGAACACACAGTGCTCTCTCAACCCGTCCAAAGAGAAATTGGAGCAGACAGCAAAGGGAAAGCATAGCCGGCCGCTGGCGGCAACCAACTGTGTCGAATCATAACTCATATACACTGTAACCTCTTGCTTTTATATTGCATTTAGCCTACACAACAAGCATATGTGCTTCTTCACCTGGCATCTCATTTACAGCCAAGGGTCAAATGGTAATTATTATTCACAGGAGCTCAATAGCATGTTGAAACCTCGCAGTACACACATTGTTTGATTAGCTGTTAAATGCCAAAAATAAATACCAAACCCAAAGCAAAATATATATATGCATTATTGATCATGTTTAGAGAACTTGAATTCTCCTTGGAAAAATTTTTTTTTGGATGTAAATACATCTAAGCATATAAAATGATACATGTAAAAAAAACAAATCACTTTATACTCTTCAAAGGGAACAAGCTAGATATTATCTTGAAACTGACCACAAACATTCAAGTAACATCAGTGCCTTTGCTGGCCTGGCATTTTTTAGTTACAAATTTAGTGCTAAGCAGCTGAAGTTTTTTACTATCATTCATATTTTCTTTTAAACATGAATACATTATAACCAGACATTCACTTTCATGGTCTGATCAACAATAACCCTTAGGCAGAGGAAATTTAATACTGTGAAGCCAGTGATCTCTTACTTTCCTCCATATACGCTATGAGCAGTTGTGTGGTTTATGTCAAAGGACGTTATAGATTTAAGACTAGCATCTCTCAAATACGCAATTCTAAAATAAATATATTGAAATATGATTTTGACTGAAGAGTGTATCTATTTTTTGCCTGCAAATTATGGCTCATTTCTATTTTATATGAAACTAGGTAGCAACAATTACACTGTAGGTGGAATAATAAAATGATCATAAATCCCTTTCATTTCTTTCCTGATAGCAATGTCTTTATCCCAGCTGATAGAAATTATAAGAGACTCAAATTTTAATATATAATACCATATTTGAATAAATTATAATATTACAGCAGAGCAAAATATTTCTGTTTGTCAGGAAAAAAGCCTTCAGCAACTTTCTGGCCTAGTCATTTAACAACTCATTACATCTACAGGGAATTTCTGGAAACAAAGTATACATCTAAGGCAATGGAATAAAACAAAATACCCAAAGATAAACGTTTATAATAATAGGAGTAATTTGCTATTGTATATTGCTACAAGAAGGGAGAAAAGAACTATTATTTCACAATAGTAAAATAAAAATCTACTAAAAATAAAAGCATCACATTTGTTCTCAAACGTAACTCGCTATACTAAAGTGGAAACAAGAGGAATCCCGCCTTCCTCCAACTTCATTTTTCTTTTCCAAGCACACAAGCGATCAAACCCAGAATTAAACAGCAATTCAGAGGGTAGAAATCTCACCTGGAGTCTGAAGAAATGTATCAAACATATTAAAAAAAATTAAAACAGGCTGAACTGGTACAACTTGCTGAAGCCTACTTAAGCATGTCATGTATTATCCTTTCCATAACTTATACTGTAACTGAAAGTTACCATACCATTTATTTTGTTCAAATAAACTAGATTCTAAACTTTATTCCACATTTCAACTGCAACAGAATTAAGTGGCTTCTTAGAAAGGACAATGGGTCAAACCATGTATTTTTAAATACTGCCTAGAGTAAAACATTATCAAACTAAGTAATACAATCAAAACAAAACGCTTGTTCCTCGATTTGTTGTCATTTTCACTTAAGGTAAAGCATTTAATTGTTTTTTCTTCCCAGAGCTTGAGTTACTACCTTTGTTTTCTCCATGAAGGGACACAGGACTTCTTTACAGACCTAGTATTTGCCAATGCTATCATTTTTCTGGCCAAGTGTGTATAGTCACAAAAGCAGATCACAAAACCAAAGTGCTTATCTAGTGCTACATCTCTGGGTCAGAATCTCCACAGGCATTTTTTAGTTCTTTTAACACAGAAACAATTAAAAATCCCAAACAGGAGAAAAGAAAAATCAAAGTATTCTTTCAGAAAAACTTCCTTACAGAAGTAATGACAATATTCTCATACAAGTACCAGTGTCTGACCTAGATGTACTATAAAATCTAAAAAAAGGTTGCAAAGCAGTCAGAGAAAGTACTCAGTTTAAACAAAATACCTATGTTCCAAGACATTTTAACCCAATGTGAGGCAAAAGGTAAAAACTCTAAAGCAAGACACAATAACAGACCAAATCCAAATATTCCCAAAGAATAGGGCTGTGCCTACTTACAGCCTGTATAACTTCGGCGTCCCCAGAAAGAGCAGCTCAGAAAGCAACTGGAGGTTATTTCTGTTTAGGCGCCTTTGGAAAGAAAAAGAAAAAGTTGTGTTAAATTACAAATGCTACAGCAATGCAATGCAACCACTTTGAGTTGGAATCCCAGTGCTGTAACAAGCTGATTTTAAAGACCAGAAAGGTCCATTAGCGGAGACATGGTCCAGTAGTAAATTTACCATGGACTAATTACATTTTCTGGTTTCCCCCAACAGACCATATTACCTATTTTATGAAAGATTTTGAATCTCTGCAGAGTGGACCAATCACTAAGTGAGGACTCTATCCTACATAAACAACATGAAAACTAAAAATACAAAATCAGCAACGTAAATTCAATTCCTTACCAACTCTACGTTCCTCTTTGTATAATAGAGCAGACAGGTATTTTGTGACCACGAAAAGGTTCAAGGCAGCATGTATCAAGTCTATATACTTTCAGAGTATATAGACTTGAATCCAAAGATCCATATAACCTATTTATATAAATTTTAAAAAGCAAAGGAAGCTGTTACAGAAACATTATTGATCAAATAGAAGTCAAAAACCCCAAGGAGTCACAGCTTATATTTGGCACTACAAGGAGGTTTATTCATGCAGTTTTTTGCCCTTTAACTATGAAGACAGGAACTTTGAGGAAGCTAAATTAAAAAAGCAGAACCTGATCAGTTGTACACAAGACAGTGTACAGCAGAAAAAACTGCAGCTGAAATCTGGAAGGTGCCCATTTGCCTGTGAGGAGTCTCACGGAGAATGCTGGCCAGGGTCACAGCTGCTCAGACCGAGGTGACAAGATCAAAGCCCTCTGTATGTACCCACAGACAACAGAACAAGGCAAATATATTCTATCTTCATGGTTTTTCTTCAACATACAACACATTATTTTTTCTGCCATGTGCAAGTGACAGCCCTGGAGCACACAGTCATCCCAGTCAAGAAATCAAGCTCAAAACAGGTCTTTGGTTGTTTTTAAGCAATGCATCCACCACATGTGCAACCTGCCTTCAAGCAAAGCAACCTACTGGAAAAAAACCCTGCTGTGTCCCATAAAATTCATCACATGTCACAG
Source organism: Prinia subflava (assembly GCF_021018805.1). Lineage (NCBI taxonomy): Eukaryota > Metazoa > Chordata > Aves > Passeriformes > Cisticolidae > Prinia > Prinia subflava. The sequence goes on along the minus strand of NC_086253.1, from coordinate 16,203,368 downwards.
TTTGCAATGCATGATCCCTCAATAATTCAAGGCACTCATGGAAACAAAACTGCATGGGACTACCTGATATATAGATATATATGCACATATATATATAAATATAATTGTTACAGTGGTTACACTACATCACTAAATTGCTACCAAGACATTCCACAAGGTGAAAAAAAACATACTGGGCATCAGTCTTGAAAAATTAAGTTTTAGAATTTCATAAAGGCTCAGATTTTCCTGTTTGTTAGTCTTAGGACTGAACTTCAATAATTATGTCTGTTTAGCCTCTCTGGGCTAATTTCTTATAAACATTTTTCCATATAATACTCTTTCTAGTTTAAAGGTTTTTCCAGAATTTCCCATGTACTTACACAGAGACATTAAAAATCAAATTTTACATAGCTCCATGGCTTAGTTCACTTAGTTTTTCCTCCCTTAAAGCTCAGTGTGACTACTGATGAGAGTGAAATAATCTGAGAATTATTTTTATGCACACAGAAACTACCACACTTCAAATCATCAGCAAGTAGTCAGCTTTTTGAGTTCTAGATACCCACAATTCTCCAGTGCTAATGTCAGCTTCCCTTCTGTTAGTCAAGCATCAGAAATCTTAACTTCTCTAAGCAGAAGAAACTTAAATTACACATTTAGAAATTGAAAAAAAAAAAAAACTTAGAGTGAAAGAACCAGAAAATGAAAGACTACACTACTGGAATAAGAGAGTGACAATGAGTGACAATGCATTTTAATAATTAGGGAAAAATTAATTAAATTAATGCATTTTAATATTTAGGAAAAATCTTAATCCAGCAACAATAAAAAATCTAGATTGTGATCTTGCAAGTCACATGTCGAAATTAGTAGAATGAAAAAATTCCATATGAAAGAAAGAGCTGTAAATTAATGACTACTGGAAGACTTCTGATTTGACCACCACTTAAGAAGAAAACCATCCCTACATAAATACAAGAAAGTGATACCTTTTACTGTTTCTGCATCTACTGCATTTTCAAAATAAAATCATTTAAAAATAGATATTTTCTGACCTTTAGTAAATTTATGTATAAAAGTATATGCCAAGAGCACATAACTGAATTAGAAGACAATTGTTTTAAGCTAAGTTATATTTGGAATCCAACAAGATTTTGAAGATTAAACAAAGTAACAAATGAGTAAGTAAAAAAAGAAATAAAATTAATTCACTGCTTCTCCTAGCTAAACAGAGAGTTAAACCTCTAAGTCCATGATTACAGATCCAAAATCACATGGGAAAGCATGCAGGGTAGAGACTAGAAAGTCAGTTTCTAATCAGCTTTCCAGGACAAAAATCTCTGTTGATACTTCTTAATAACTCCATTAAGTTTGGATGCTAGAAAATAATGATGAGATGTTAGAGAAAGCACAATGAAATTACTCAGTATCTGTGTTTTTGTAGGAGTTCTGTATATTACATAAAAGCCTCTCTAGTACAATGACATAACATTAATTGATGACCAAGTTCATCAGGCAGGCTGCCTTTCACTAAATGCAACAGCAGTCTTACAAGGACACACAGGATCCCTCAGAAGGATACTTCACAGGCAAAACACCTGCTCTGCTATTTAATATTTTATATAGTTATTAGCTTTGATGAGATGTTTCTGTTGTTACCTGTAGTTCACATACCCCACACAGCTGAGTATGCCTTTAACACACTGGTGCATCTGCCACTCCACAGACTTTCAGAAAAATCTAAGTTATGGACAATAAATTAAGTTGCACTAATTAAACTGGCAATAAATAGCATTACCCTCGTGTCTCAACAGTTTCTACCCCATGAGTTTGGAACTTCAAACTAGTGTTTCAACACATGATTTTACTTTGCCATTCACAAGACTAAAGACTGCTTTTTGAGCAGACATAGTCTGAGGGAATAAACAAGTTAAATTACTGATCCCTTATGAATCCTGCATTGTCTATATTTTACTTTGAATAGCTTTATCCCACACTGAATATTCTTTTAGAACTAAGCTTTCTCTAACAAAAATTTGACTATTCCTTATTGCCTGTGACCAAGAAGATAAAACGTTACTAATTTTAATGAAGGCATTAATGGGAAATACAGCTTTTACTATACTTCACAAAGAGACTTTAGCTACCCTTTACATTTAACAAGTTACAGCAGATGCTTTTAAAAGAGTCAATTTGCTGAGTGTTCTATATGGAGATTTTATGAACTAGACTTCACAGAAATACATTTTTCAAGACTACAGTAGGTAGTTCTATCTAAAAAAAATGATATGAACATGTAAGTGAATGGGGGAAAAGTATGCAGAACAAGTCTGAAACAACAGCCTAGTATGACAGTACACAACAGTTTCCAATTCAACAGTCACCATGAAGAGTTTCTGATCCTTGGAAAGGGTCACACAAGGAGTCCAGAAACGACATTACTATTTTAAAATGGTTCACTATTTTACATGGTTCCCCAACAGTTCCACTTTTTCAGATGACATGATGCTTAATTTTGTCTGAAATAATATCTATCCAGAACACACAAACATACTGCAACAGGAATGAGCGGGGGGGGAAAAAAAGGAAAAGAAAAAAAAGATGTCTTCCTCTCTCAAGCTGAAATCCAAGGTAAGCACAGTGGATCATGGAATCCAAGCCTGCAGGTTTTAAAGAACTAAAGCTACTTTGAGTAAAAACAACTGTAAACTGTTCCAGCACACCTTCTTTCAGTGTGTGGTGGCAGACACTTAGCACAGTCACCCAGCAGGCCATGGTTCCCCTGGGGCAATGCCAGAAAAACTTCAGTTTCACCAACTGAACTGCTCTCCCAGAACTGACATGAAGCTGGAAGTGAAGCACTGAAGAAACAGTGATGAGACATTCCATACTGAGATACATACAGATATTCCATACAGATATTCCACTCTGTGACTGTTCAGTTTTCCAACTGAGCTACAAATATTTGTGTTTCTCAAGCAGAGAGCTCAGAGGAGATGAGGCATTCATGATGTGAGCAACAGAAAATGTACTGAAGAATCTCTTCTAACATGGTGATAATTTGGACTGTAAAGTCCTTAGGTAGAGTCCAGAAATAAATGGATGAGGCACCAAAAATCCTTTCAAGCTGCAGTTCAAATACACTTTTTTTTTCTTCTATTGCTGAATGCATCTTTAGAAAGAGATTGGGCAAACTTACACAGGTAAATTTTTGAGCTCTTCATGATGAATTCAAACAAAGTCCACAAACTACCTAAAGTATACAAACTATTCCAAATACTTCAGTCTGAAATTCCCAGAGCTCAGTCTTTTGGACACAGCAACGACTAGAAAAGCATCTTCAAAGTAAAATGATGGTAGAAGTATACAAAAGGATTTAAGGACAAAGAAAAAATACCTTTGACAAATGAGCAGGTGAAAATACTCATTAAAAGCAGCTCAATACTAGCAAGCAGATAAAAAGTAAGACTTGACAAAGAATAAGTAATGCTTTGAAGCAGACAACATTAAGGTAAGCAAAAAAATATGGCTTGATTTGAGCTAGTGGTTCTGAACAACAGGCTACTTTAGCTGAAATTGGTATATATCTGAGTTGTACTTGTCTTCTGCATACAGCCAGAGTATATGTGGATGACAACAGACAGAGGTACACTGCAGGGACAGCACATTCCCAGTAGCAACACATCCTAACCCATCGAAGTCTGGCCATGCCACAAACCTATCCTGATGTTTCTTTCAATTTTTCATGCCACAATAACTATGATCCAGTAGCAATCATGCATGGAGGAGGAAAAGAGAAAAAAATCTTGATTGCACTGGGTACAATGTAATCATCCACAATTGCTATAATTCACACCCATTTGTTTCAGACTTGTTACAGCCTTCACTGTAACATGTTTCTGATCCCACTACATCAACTACATACAGCCAGAGAAGGTGCAGGAGCCTGTAGAGCCTCTCTGGGAAAATGAGTTGTTTCAGCACTTGACTGTCCTCGCAGGGAAGAAGTTCTGCCCTTACGTGCAGTTACAATTCCCACTTTGATCAGTGTTTGTTGGCTCACCACAGCAATGAGCCTGGCTTGGGCTTTTTCACAACCACCTCACAAGTAATGGAAGACTGCTAATTTGTCCCACCTATGTAATATTCAAATGAGTTTTAGTTCAAGTAGATGCAATTCTACCTGTAGACACTGTAGGACAAAAGAAGCCCTCAAAGACAACATGAGAACAGCTCAAATTTAAAAACTGTTTCAAGTAAGTTCTAAATCAGCTGTGCTCTTTAATTAGAAACAGCCTATCCCACTGGGTGCATACAGAATGAGAGACTTCCCTAACTCTAAATACAGGCATAGATGCATTTTATTCCACTGCTTCAGGAAAAAGTATTGAATCTTCACACAAGATTATTAACAGCAGAATTCATTTTTTTTCCTTCCTCCTTCAAAGTAAGCCAAGAAAAGTAAATACATTATCTGCACATAGTAGCACACAGCCCCATACAGCTTAGAAATTTTATTCTTCACAGGAGCATATCCACACCTTCTGTCTGTCAGCAGAGGAAATAGCTATTACACCCATTCAAAGATAGTATGTAACAGCTCAGCAAAGCTCACTTGGAAAATACACATAAACTTTTAAAGCATAAAAGTCTGTTTACATTACATTTCAATTTAAAATGGAAGAACATGTCAGTAATCAAACCTCTGCGTGTTCACACAGGAGCACTTTCTACTCACAACTGAGCCCACAAGGCTCCTTAAGTAGTTCCAAGATGCTACAGGGATATGCATCCTCTGGGAAGGTCTAACATCAGTTCAGGCTTTATGAGCTCAGGAAATACAGAAGCCACCTACAAAACTATTCAAGTACCTCAAAAGAGAAAGACCTCAAAAGAGAAAGCTAGTGCACAGCACCCAAACCATCTCCATGGGCTGGTTTAAGTATGATGTCCTAAAAATATGACTCTTACATAAAGGGTCAGAATAACAGACATCAGAATAAGTGAATCCTATTGTCTCAGCAGAGAAATTATGGAGAGCTTAGACTTGCATCTGAAAGGAAGGCAGAACACTGCTTTTCTACAAAAAACACAGAGCTGTATCTGCCAGAGGCAGAAAATATTTGTGCACCCATGTCCAAAGCCACAATCTGCTGAACTTCAATACATCTGGCAACTGCTGTCTCTGAATGTGACTTGCATGTCATCAAGTGAGAGGAAAGCCCAAGAACTGAGAGCTAAGTAAAAGATTGTGCCAGTTTTTCCATTAAGAATTCTTTGCAAAGAGAATTCCTCTAGTCAAACTACTCATAATCTCATTAAGCCTAACAATATCAAGTTTACCATCCACATGAGTAATAACTGGAATCTGAGAAGTTCAAGGCTGTTCTTACAACATTTGGATGTCCAAGAAGGTTTTCCCCAGGTCAAGAACCACTTAAGCAGGACTCCATTTTCCAGGTTAAATAGTGAGTAGCTGAAAAAGATATCTAAGTTATTCCCCATTTCATTTCAAATATAAAATAATTGTTTCAGTAAAAGAAAAATAAATTCCAAACAGTAGCAGGACATTACTGCAAACCCAATTTCTTATTTGTGTAGGAAGTAGTGAAAAATACTTCTCAATTATACCACTACATTGAACTAGTGTACACTACTTGAAACCTGCGGTATTTTCTGTCCTTCATTTCCTTCTCCAATGAGTTTGATGTCAAGTCCAAAATTACCACACTCCTCTCCTACCCCAATCAATTCCCTCTACATTATACAGAACAGTGTTTCATGTTGTCAAAAGTCTACACTCACTCTGCCTTCTAAAGCATTTTTTTCACTACAAAGCAAAACCAAAACTAAGGCTGCTGTTTTCTGTATTCCTTACTGTTTCAACAGAAAGGATATTTCTATAAAAATTACCTCATTATTCTTGTTAATTCTAGTGTCTATTAATTTTAGTGCCTACAGCACCAAAAAGCATGAAAAACACAATCAAAGCCAGGAAACTGCAGGCTAGGAAGCATCATCTCCATGCCTGGGCAGGTGATAGGATAAAATAGAAGTTACTTCTATTCTAGACACAGTAAGGACAAGATGATGACTGGGAGCAGTCAGCATGGATTTAGCACTGGGAAAAGGACACCTGACCAGCCTGGTAGCCTCCTACAATGAATAAGGAACTTGGCAGATGAGAGGAAGGCAATAGATGTTTATTTTGACTTCAGTAGAGCTTCTGACACTGCCATTCATAATGGCTGTCCCCACAGACAGAGTACAGACTACAAAAGCAGATAGGATAGTGAGGTGGACTGACAACCGCCCAAAGTGCCAAACTCAAAGAGCTGTGGTCAGGGGCACAAAGTCCATTTGGAGAACAGTCACAAGTGATATACTCCAGGAGTCAGTAATGGAACCAATACTGTTCAAAATCTCATTCACAGCCTGGAAGATGGGACACACTGCACCCTCAGCATATTTACAGATGATACAAAACTGGAAAGAATGACTGATGGACTAGATGTGTGCACTGCCTGTCAGAGTGACATGGACAGGCTGGAGAGTTGCTTGAAGAGAAAACTTGGGAAGGGCAACAAAAGGGAAATGGAAAGCCCTGAACCTGGAGAAGAATAACACCATGTACCAGCATACACTGCAGAACCACCAGTTGGAAAAATCACCACAGAGAACAGCCCAGGATGCAGGGGAGTAAGAAATTAAAATTAAGCCAGCAATGTGCCCTTGCTCAGAAGGCCAACAGCATCCTGCACTGTAATCATAAGATTGTTGCCAGCAGGTCAAGGTATGTGGTCCTTCCCCTACAGTCAGCATTGGTGAGACATCTGGAGAGCTGTGCCCAGTGCTGGGCTCCCCACTACAACAGACAGGGACACACTGGACCAGGTCCAAGGAAGAGCTGCTGAGATGACTGAGGAGGCAGATTGAAGCACCTGCCACATTGGAAGAAGCTGAGAGAGCTGGGACTGTTTAACCTGAAGAGGAAAAGTCTCAGCAGTATCTCAATGTGTAGAAATACTTAATGCATATAAATAAGTGATGTGCTTACATCCCAAGTAAGGAAAACTGAGACACTCTTCTCAGGAGCGCACAGGGAAAGGACAAGAGGCAATGGGTACAAATCAAAGTATAGGAAAACAGTATTTCAGCCTAATGAGTGTTTGACTGTGTGGGTGGTCACACCCTGGAACAGGCTGCCCAGAGAGGCTGCAGACTCTCCATTGCTGGAGATATTCAAAACCTGACTGGAAACAGCCCTCAGCCACCTGCTCTGATGGCCCTTGAGTCAACCTGTAGCATGGGATTAGACAATCTACAGAGACTGCTTCAAGCCTCCACAATCTTGTGAAGCTCACTCATTGGATTCTATTCTATACACTACACCTTAGAGAAGGAAACAGAAGATATAAAATCTCCATAAAGTGACAGAGGTTCGAGTATCAAATGAAACAAGGATGATTTTGACAATACCTGGGATTACTTCCAAGAAAGAAAGAAGAAGAAGAAAAAAAAAAAAAAAAAAAAAAAAAAAAAAAAAAAAAAAAAAAAAAAAAAAAGGGAAAGAAAGAGGAGAGACGAAGCTGATCTAGCAGGTGGAATTTAGTTAGGGTTTGAACTGTTTAGAAAGACAAGAAAGCCTGCAGATAGTCCTAAAAGGCTTGTAGCTGTCTTTCTGGCATGAAGTTACTACAGTAAATTTTCACTCTAGTATTTTTCTAGAGCACCTGTACAGACATCCTGCCAAACTAAAGTCAGAAAGGCTGGTGTGCCTTAAAAAAAATGAAGGGAGACTTTGCCATGTTGTATTTAAATATCACTCTAGACTATTATTAAAGACAACCCAGCACAATGAACTGCATACTATGAAAGAAAATAGAAAAATGAAACATTTATTCTGATGAAGTTTCAACCAGGCTCTACATATTAAATAAGGTAATATAAAAGTATGAGTCACTGAAGTTGCAGCCAGATCCCTCATACATTTTGGAGTTTCTGTAAAACTCCAGATAGAAGTGTTGTTTCTGCAATCCAAATAAGAAGCATCTTGGATAGTCTTTCAAATAGGCTATATTAAAATCTGATGATAAGTAAATTTTCACCTGTGGCCATCTAATATTAAATAAGTATTTTAAAAAATAGTGAACTGGCTCTACAAAAAATAAATATGATATTTACAGAGTAAAACTAAAATGTATAGCTTTAAGTTTAATATCAGGGCTCTATAGAATCCATTTAAAATAGCTTCTGAACACAAAACACCATTTAAAACAAAAACATTGGCAAAACACCTCTGCAGAATCAGATTTAGTTTCACCATATTGCAACAGTGCAAATTACCCATTTCAGAGGAAGCAAGACAGAAGAGCATCCAGCAAACAATGCCACAAAGGATGAGCACAAAACAGATGTGGGAAAAATAAACAGCCTTCCTGCCCTGGAATTTGTAAAAAGGTCTGCAAAGAGCAAACAGGACTTCTTACTGCAATTTGACTTCTAGACCCATAAAAGGAGTTCCATGAGAAAAGACACTCAGATGAATAAAATAAAAATAAATAGTGGGCATTGAAAAGGCTTTTAGAAGAACATTGCTCTTGGAAATCGAGATTTATCCAATATTTTTTAGTGTTCTGTAACAAAAATGTAGCTATAACCTGATTTTTAAAAATTCCATTTGAACACTGAATCTTTTAAATACTGTCTTCAAAAACAGCCTTTGCCTATGTCTGATTCAACAGACACTTTTAAAGAAGATATTCAATGTTGCTTTGACAAAAGCCTGCTAATACAGAATAACCATAGCAGTATTTTTTTATTCTTTTTTCTTAAAAAACTATAAAAACCCATGGCCAGTATAATTCATGTAATACAGTCCCACATTCCCTCGGTGATTAACACTGCACAATTCACGATCTCCTCGCTGTTCTGAGAGGAGGAATGCGTGGTGCATTGCCCTTAAACTACATAAGGCTAGCTAAAAGAAGGCTGTTTCACATCCCTGATTAACAAGGGATAACTGTTCACCCCCTCCAGGGCTGCTCAAAACCAGGTACTCCCAACCTGAGCTCATTACTCTTCCATACCTGTGTGAAGTATTAACTCTTCAAATGCTCACACATTCAGACTGAAGCCACACAGATGATTAGTACCAACGTGACAGGGAGGAAACAAAAGTAACATCAAGCAGCCTTAAAAAACAAGCACGTGAATAAGCCCACAGGTTTTAGGCAGCTGAACCTGGATTTCCCAATTGCAGTAGTAAAAACTGCTCAGAATGTACCCCAAATGAAAAAATTAGTTCTCAGGTTTCAGAAATGAACTTGCATGCCACAATGAAGACCAGCATTCAGTGAGAAAAGAAACTAGACACTAACTTTCAGCTAAAGAGCTAAGACCTCAATCTAAGAGCTCGGTACAACTTCTATACCATATAACTCAAGGTCTTATCCTCAAAAAACTGATATCATTGACAATTTATAATCAAGCACAAGATGAAACATTGTTAATTATCGGCTGTGCTTTTAGGACTGATAGTGATATAAAAGATTCCTGAAATAGTAGTTCCACTTCTAACACAGAATTTTTGCCAGGGATCCTAAAACTCCACATTAGCCTTTACATCTAAGTGTCTGTAAATTAGGGGGCGGGGGGGAAGGTCATATTTTGCTTCAGCTAAAAATCAAAACTGCATCATAAAACCAAATGACATTTAACACTTTTTCCAGAAGTACCTGCTCCTAAATTTCAATCATATAGCTTTATACAAGTGAAATCTAAGGTTTCTAACACTTCTCTTTTGTTACTGAAATGACTGTATACTATCAGATTCAAAACTCAAAAAGAAAGTTCAGCCCAAACCTGCTTAGTCTAGGATTAATTTCTTGACACACCTCACACTTAAAGAATCACAGAAAATATTGCCACTCTCCTTTTAAAAGTATTTTCCTACTTGGAATTTACATTTTATTGACAGAGTTAAATCAATTCAGAATAAAACTGCAATCTCATGCCACACATCAATACATAACAAAAAGTTAGCACATTAATCTCTGGACAGCATGTTTTTTCCCATCAGTGATTCAGTAAATCTGCACCCTAAGAAAGAGCATATTCATAATATATTAGCCCTTATTCATATATTCATAATATAGCCCTTTTCTAGAATAGTCAGGAAGAACAGTACTCATCTAGTCTCTTTTGAAGCAGCTGTTAATGCCTTGATAAATGCCCAGGCCTGGTGGGCAGTTATGCCCAAGACAAACTGTATTTGTTTTTACCCTAGATGGAACATTTTATTTCTTAGTCTACCCTGAGATGCACAACTTTGTAAAATGAGATGTTCTGAAAACTGCATACATTCAGAGATCATGGTAACTGCTCAGTCAGTTTTGATTTTATAATTTCAAAACCTACTAAATGCTGTGTAATAGTTTTCCATGCTTATCTAAGTCAGAGCTCAAATTGATAACTCTAACACTGTAATACATGAAATACAGCTAAACCCCACTTTATTTTACTGAAGCCCATTTCCAATTTTTGACAAGATGATCTCCTTTGTATTGGAGTTACAATTAAGCCCTTGCTGCAGCTGAAGCTGCACACAGTAATTTCACATATTGGTTTGTATCCTGTGAAGAAATCCACCTAGTACTACAGCTTGTTTACTAAGTAGAAAGAACCTTTCCTTGAAACAATGTAGTTGAAATATACTTTTCCCTCTGTGCTATGGCACATCTGTAAGTTTCAAATTTTTCATTCATAACATGAACAAGACAATACTGACTTTCAGTACTACTCAAACACTTGTAAGTACACACCTAAGTGAGTGCTCTCTTCATGTTAACTTTGAATAACTTGTATTAATGTATTTATGGAGATGGAGCCCAAACAAATAGCAAGTAGGGACAAATCCCCAGTTTGTCATTTTAGAACTGCATTGCAAAAATTTAGAAAAATCAATGAACTATAACAAAACATTTAATTTTTGAAATATTTCTTTCTACATCACTAATTTATTGTAACAAACATGAAAATACAACAGATAGCTTTCTGTTTAAAAGGTACTTCGTGTACCAACTTGATATTCAACCCTTACAGCATTCTTTTCTTGAACTCAATTTCAGCTTACTCACATCATGTAGCTCAGGGGGGCTGTTTCATGGGGAGGTTTGGTGGGGATATTTAGCTTAGACACCACCTCAGAAGTTGAAGTTATTCCTTTGAGATTAACATTTCATCTACACACTAGTTTTTAGCAGAAATAGGTTTGGTGGGGGCATTGGTGGCTTATATTTCCTTTGTTTGTGGTGGTTTGGTTTTCAGGGTTTCTTTTTCCCATAGTTTGGTTTTTTTAAGTCTATACAGGTAACACTTTAGAACTGTTAACATAATAAATGGACATTTTAAAAATAAAATCTCTTAATTCAAGTATCAAAAACATAGAGACTTGGCCTGGAAAGTTTTTAGGCCACACAAGTAACCTTTCTCACAGGAGTAATCAGTGAGACTACTCATGCAAACCAAGTTATTCACATGGTAAATGTCTACAAAATCAGACTCTCGATCAGCATTTTTAGGAACATACTGCTTCCTCAATGGATTATTCATAAATACAGGAAGAAAAAAAGTGAGCAGTTTTGAAACTATTGCTGTAAACTCTTCCCATTCTGATACTTAATCCATGTCATACCCCTAGCATAGAGGAGCAAGAATCCCAACTACTAGCCTTAAAAGCATACTAAGAAAAATTATGACTGAAAAGCTTTCCTATCAACCAATTTTTTTATATAAATGAAGAGGTAACTGCTCTTCTCTGTAAACAAGTGAAGAGTATATTTAGCCCTCAAAAACCTGTCAACCCTCTATTTCTGGAGTACACTGAACTGAAAAGAATTTAAATATGAGTAGCTTCTTACAGAACTGGTTCAACAGTCTATGGCAGCTGTCTTCAACAAAATTTTATACCTCCCTCCAGATGACAGCAACTTGTAAAAACATATTTTGAGCAGTATTTGCAACACTAGAGAATGAGGTGAACCTGGGGATAACAATGGCCTACACTTACTAAAAATATATATTAAAGCTGTGTCTAACAATGTCAGTTTCCATAAAGTAGAAACTTTTAGTTTATCTTTGTCTTGCTTTCTTAAGATACTATTTCAAACTATTATAAACATCACACCCAAGATGACAGTTTTATGAAGAAAGAAGAAACAAGTGTTTAATTTCACATTCTCATCAGGAATTGTTTCAAAAGGTTTTGTCCCCCATAATAAGCAGTGCTCTCTGGAAATCCATAAGTGTTGTGAAAATCCTCCATGTCCTGACCCTTTTTGTCTTCCTGCCATGAAACATATTGAAAACCACTGCTGACACATGACTGTGGTCTCTGTGAGAGAGGTTCACAAAATGTAAGAGGCCACATCCAATCCTTTCTCTATGGGACTTGCCATAAACTGAACAGCTCCATACTCCTCAGAGGCCCTGCTCAAGCACACGGGCTCATATAAGTTACCAGATAATTAAGAAAGTCTTGCAGATGTTAAATACTGTAATTATTCCAGATGTCAAGACTGTAAATTAGTCCAAGAGCTTTTAGCACTGCTTCAGGAGGTACTCAAAGGTACAAGCTGTCCCAACTGAACTTCAATGCATGCAGCCCATTTTTCAGTCAGAGGGGGTTGTTTCAGCGCACAGAGCATCTACACAACAAAACAGACCATGCCATTCTTCAGTACCCAGTCTGTGAAGAAAACCATATTTATGAGAGGCTTGGCAGCTCAGGCAGTGTTGTACAAAACTGGCTTGGACTGGAGCCTTAAGAGCTCAACCCTTAAGAGCCTTTAAGGCTGTCAGAGACTGGAACTGAGTGAACACTGCAGTGTAGAGCCATTTGTTTGACCTGAAGACTTCCCACAAAGTATCTGCCTAAAAGGCTTACAGCAATATCAACTTCACCAGGGTTTCTCCAGTTACTAAAGTTTCCACAAACCTAAAATTTAGTAAGTTGCTCATTTCCACCTTGCTCTTCCCTCCTGTTTTTTTTTAAGTAGCAGGCATAGCTACGCAATCATTTGTTGCAAACTGGAAACTTTTTTTAATTCAGGTTGCTGTATAATAATCACTTGTTACAGCAGTATTTACTGTAGCCTTGGGTTCCACTGCCCTTGTACAATTGCACTGGTGTGACACAAATTCCCACTGTGGAGCACATTAGGTCTAAATAGCTTTGTGTACATACTAACCTACATAGTATACCAGAGAAATGTTGTTATTTTATTAAGCTATAGAAGAAACCACGTGAGAGATTTTTATGGATTTAATAAAAATCATTCTTAAGCAGATCTCTTCTGAAGAGATCAAAAGTTTCTGCTCTCTGAGATTAATTTTACAAAGCATTTCAGGTCTTCCCCTCCATTAAAGGGAGCTGAGGAGATCCAGAACCTTGAATTATCAGACCCATAATTGAGTATTCACAAGTAACTTATTAACCAACCAAACAGTTCATTGGAAATCAGCATTACTGGTCTAAAAAAACTTTTTAACTGAAATTCCAGTTAAAACCAAACAAACAATCCCCAAGAAACAAAAAAACACCACCCAAACAAACAAACCCACAGCACTTCACTTAGAGGGATGGGCATTTCTTTTCTCAAAGAGAAACTACTGTGAAAGCCTGTTGTTCACATTAAAGAGTACTGAAGAACAGGAAATATCTTTGTAAGTTCTGCCTGTATACATTAGCACAAGATATTTCAACATAAGCAGTATTACATGTAAACAATCTTATAGATCAAACTGAGTTCATTTAAGTTGCAGTGAAGTTCTCTTATACCCTCTGCTTGCTTGCTAAAAGGTCTGTGTCAGGTATTCTTTAACAGCAGCTTGGCACATTACACTTGGAGTGAAAATGTGATACCCTACACTCACACATTGAAAAAAATTAAAAACATTTAAAGTGCTTGCTATTTAATGTATAAAAGAAAACTCTTGAATGAAGTAGCCACAGGTTTCCTGAGAAATCATTTTGGATTTCAAAATCCCAAGGAGATGAATTGGTTGTCAGATAACAATGTGCCTTCATCAGATGGACTTGGCAGTTGTAAACAAGAAGAATTTTCTCAGCTTTTCCCCACAAATATGAAATATTTGCTCTTAGCCAACAGCTGGGGCAGTTTAAAGACATCCTGCATATATATTCAAATTACAAGTCACCCACACACCTAACACGAACTGAATTCCAGAAAATTAAAAAAAACTGACAAGTGTTGGAGCAGATGTAGCTTAACTCTGAAGAAAAATTATCTAATAGCGAAGGTCTAAATAACTGAATTTTCAGATAGCAGTTTGCCTGTTGAAGGGTGAACAAACATAACCCATGAAGTAGCCAAAAGTATCACAATTTCTCTTCAGAACTAGTATCTGATATAAATGGAAAATAGCCATTGTTTTCCAGTTATCAAGGGAGAATCAAGAGAAAAAATTGAAACAATGTAATGGCAAAATACAAACACATCAAGCAAGTAAGTTTTAACTACTGAAGTTCATTTTTCTCTGGTAAAACAATTCTATACTTCAGAAATAATAAACAGTAAAAGCCTTGAAGTTTTTGAAATTTGTTAATATATCACATACTTTGAAAGAATTAAGAAATAAAGCTCTTTTAAAACTTTCGAAGCATTTGGTATCTCAGTGTCAAACCACATTCACAGTGAAAGAGTGGATCTCAATGTTTTTTCTTGTTTCATATGCTTATTTACTTTTGCAATATAAACTACAGTGCTGTTTATTTTTTTTATCTAGACACCATAAACAAAATTTAGGGATGTGTATATATTATTTCAATATATCCCTCAGCAGGAAAACTTGTTTTAAATCCCTATATTTTGTACAAAGTTGAAAAGACATTGTAAAAAAGCATCAAGTGTTTTAATACAACTTAGAAATGCACAGCCAGTTTTTCTTCCAAAGAGCAATCGATCTCATTAAAATTTATTTTTAAAAAAGTTGCACTATATAATAACACTAATTTTTTAGGTCAAAAAGTTACTTTGGCTTATTTGAAAAAATGAGGTAATTATCTCAAGTCCATAATATTTCAACTATTATAGAAATATCATAATCACACTGGTGGTTACTAAGTCTCTTGAACAGCTTTGTCTTAATGGCCAACCAAACCATCATGGCTTGTGGGGGTTTTTGCTTTAAACACACAGCCAGGAGCTGTGGATACAAAGCAGCTATAATAAGACAAACTATGTTCAGGCTAGTGCTGCTTTTCAATTAGAAAATTAGAAATATTTTTATGAAGTTAAAGAAGCAGCAAATCAAACACTAAACAAAATCTCAGAGACATACTTAAAGAAAAGGTGATATAAGGAAAATGCAACAACTACAATCCTTAATAATGAAGACAGGAATACATATATTAATACTTTCCAGACTCCACACTACATCCAACAAGCAGCATCCTACTTTCAACAAGTCAGATGTCCCAAGATGCACAATATATTTTAAAAATATTTTCTTTTGAAGTGTAACAAAATAAGAAGGCGCATACTGCAAACTAATGTGGGAATTACTGATTTTCTAGGTCTCACTGTGACCAAGCAGGTGTTTGTACTTCACTAGATAAGGTCCTCTCATCTCTACTCCACCTCTCCCCACAGTACTCAATTTTTTTTAATCTAAATTTAAATTGTTTTTGAAAACTAACAGTTCATAATTTTTATAAGCCTTTGTAAAAGCTTTCATCATATAAAAACTGGAGTAGAGTTGAACCACTGCTATGTAGGAAGAAAACATTCTATAGCCAGTAGTTACCTCCAATAAGGCACTGTATAAAACATCTAACACTACAGGTCAGAGAATAGGCTTCTTTTGGTGCATTGGAGTTCTCAAAAGTCCTTTTGTATTCAAGATTAAAGTGAAAATATTTTATAGTATTCGAACTATTTCCTACGGGGCAATTGCAGTTTGCACTTTGAGTCCGGGCTGCTCTTGAATGCTTCCCCCCAGCCAAGTCCCTAAAATATCACTTGAAAATTTCTTACTTCTCTCTCAGTAAGGCTAGAAGTCTCAAATTAAAAAAAAAAAAAGAGTACTTAAAAAATCTGAAGCCGAGTACCTTGACACACAATTAACTTGACCCCCCAAAAGTTGATACTTTTAGAATTAAAAATACTTACAGCCTCTCCAGTTCTTTTAAATCCTGGAATGCTCCTCTCTCAATAGTACTAATCTTGTTCTCCATGAGCTGGCTGAAATATAGAAATTTTTATATGTAAGTTTTAATAACTCTGAGATAACTTGTTGCATTAACAATGGTCATTTAAAGGCAACCACATATTCTTTAAAACAATCCAACAGCTTTTCTAGATTGACATCCACTTCAACCTTCTGTATCCCTGTCACCAACAATTTACATGGACTCATATACCCAAAAGAAGGAAAACAAGCCTTGGTAAACAGAACAGAAATTGATATTACATTTTCTCATTTATTTAAAGAGTTAAAAAGCGACACATATGCCTACAGGCTGCGTGCACACGCACACACATCACTGCCCCTCGGCAAGTTGGAAGGCTCCAGTCGAACAGCACAGAGGTGATACTGGCCTCACATGAGAGCAACAAAATTAAAACTCTGAATAGTGGTGTTGGGAGAAACATCAGTGAAAGACTGCACACACCGTAACCATAAGAGTATCTCTGTTTTGTAAGGAACTTAAAAATTACTACAATGTTATATTTACTTCAGAGAGAAAAGGAAAAGGATTTTACAAGATAGCTTGCTCAAACTAAACTAGCCGTAACAAATACGCTAAGTAGTTAGATATTTCCTACAGAAAGCAACAAAAAAAACCAAACCAAAAACAAAGCAATAAAAACCAAATAAAACCCACCAAAAAACCCCACAAACTGCTATCAAATTTTAAAACCTCAAAAATGCTTGCATGTTTTTTTAAAACAAATTTTAAAAACCAAACAAACACCCATCCACACAAACCGACCAAACAATTTCTTCCTCAACTTCAGTGGTAAATTGTTTCCTTTTTGTTCAGAAACTACAGAAGAGCAATAATAATCACCTGGGACTTGCTTTTACATTCAGTAAAGGAATAACTTTTTCTTAATCAACTCATAGTTCTGGTTGAGAGTACCCATTTTCAGTGTGAACTATAAATTTCACAGCCTTAAACTGAAGTAACTCCAATGGTTATTCAACCAGTTTTAGCAACTCAATTACTTGTAAGCTATGTGCTAAATTGAGTCTTCAAGTTCTCATAATCTTAAGGGGAGATTAAAAAAAAAATAGACAAATTTTATTTAGGGGAATTTCTAACTTGTGCGTAACAGTGTATAACACGTGGCACAGCAGTTTTGTGTTCAGATACTGTAATACATAATACAGTAGCTAAAAAAATGATAACCCATCCAGCTAGTGAACTGAAATGAAACTACAAGCTGTAGCATCAGTCCTAAAAGTTATCAGTGAGAGAAAGAGAAAACTTACAGAACTCGAAGGTGCCTTAGACCAGCAAAGTCGGTCTTCGTGATTCTCGTGATGTTATTTCCATTAAGATCCCTAGGAAGAATAATTTGTAAGCAGCAAAATTAAAAATTCAAAACTATTTTTAAATTGTTTTGTTTGTTTTCATGGGCACAGCATTTTCAGAAGTTGGGAGACATAAATGAATGCAACAAACCATTCTTACAATTAATACCATGTGAGTTCCTGATTTCCAACCAGCTGAAATACTATTTACCTTGAATACAGTAGTTTGAAACTTTGTAGCAGGAGAGTCTTGGAAAGTCAGTTCTGCCTGCCATTACAAAGCTCACATTTAACTACAAACTTTACCAATAGAAGAGCCCAAGACTCTATGAATGGGGTTATAACTGCGTTTAGAAAACCATAAAAAACTTAGTACCTATAGGCATATCCATATATATGCTCGAACCTTTATTTAACTGTTACAAAAACTAAGTGACTGAAAAAAAAAAAGACAATTTTCATCATTTCAAGCAATTTTCAGATTTCCCAGCATGGTCAGTAAGGTGGCATAGGGCTTAGCTACCTATAACAAACATTAGGTTTCAAACAAGTGTTAACGCTGTTAGAGTAAGTGATGGGAAATAGGATTTTATCAACGCTAAGCTCTCCACTTGCTGCACAGGAAGCTATACTGACTGCAGAATGCAAAGCAAGTTCAGGAGCAACAGAAACCTGTATTTAGGCCCTAGTATTTCTCATCGTACTTCTATACTACTTTTTCTTCTAGAGTATATGCACCTTTTTCATAACTTTTTTGGAGTTAAGATACAAACATCTTTTAATTCCAATCACACACAGATAAGTCACACTTGGCAATTCAGAGATAAATCTTTGGGAAATGGTATTCTAACAATTACAGCTCATTCCCAAAGTAGCTACAGGAAAAAAAAAAAAAAAAGAAAAAAAAAAGATAAAAAGTAGTATTTCTTTTAGTGCTTTACACCACATTTGGCCAAAACACCACTGTAAAGAAACCACATGAGTCTCAGGAGCAATTTGTCCTTGATACTCTTCCTGAGTGAAATTCACCACTCCAGACGTGCGTGCACATGCCAACATTTGAGTGACTTATCAGAGAGTGAAAAATAATGCACACGACTTCCACTCTTAGGACCCCTCTGAGAGGCAGCCTGATACGATAAACACCCGGCCACATAGAGAAAACAGCCCAGCCGCGGGCGGAGGGGGGATCACCGCTGTGGCAGGACGTGGTGCCCTGCGAGCGGGGCTATCGCACGGCCGTGCCCTCGCCCGCGGGCGATGCGCGCTGGCTCCGCGGCGGGAGGGAGCGCTGCGCGCCCCGGGCCTCCCTGCCCGCGCCCGCGGAGCGCGGCCCGCCTCTGCCCGGGGGAAGGCGAGCCCTACTAGCCAAGTTTGACGGGAAATGGGCGCCGAGGGACAGACCGCTCCGCCGCCGCCCCGGGGCGCCCCTCGGCCGCGGCGGTGCCCGCCCCCGCTCCCCGCGGAGGCGGGAACCGCGCTGCTCACCGCAGCTTCCCGGGATGAAAGGCAGCGCCTGGGAGCAGCGCCCACCTCTTTCCGCATCGCTGTGAAACGGGCACGGGCGGCAGCAGCAGAAGGGAACAGCAACCCCCCACCCAAAGGGCGTCCCGACCCCAAACCAGGCCGGCGCCGGGGGCCACCTCAGCCCGACAGCGGCGGGAGCCCTGAAGGGAGCAGGGGGCCGAGGGGCGCTCGCCGCCGCCCCGGCCGGGTTACTTACAGCCTCTCGGTGTTGCGGGGGATGTTCCTCGGGACGCCGCGCAGCGCCAGCCCGTGACAGTCCACGGTGCTCCCCGAGCAGGAGCACTGCGCCGGGCACGGCTGCGGCGCCACCGCGCCCGCCATCGCCAGCAGCAGCCCCAGGGACAGGGTGAGCTTCCCCCAGCCGCACATCATCACCGCCCGCTGCAGCCCGGCCGGGCCCGCCGGCCTCGGCCCCGGGGAGGCGCGGGGCGCGCCGCCCTCCTCCTCGCCGCGGGGAGCGCTCGGGCAACTTTCAGGGTGCGGAGACAGCGAAGTCTTTTCTATCCAAAGCCAAGTGAAGAAAACAACCCCGGCAAAGCGTGGCGGGTGACACCGGTCCGCGGCTGAAGGCAACTTCGCTGGGCGCCGGGCCGCGCCCGGGCCGTCCCTCGCTAGCCCGTCGGTGGCTGGGAGAGGGGTCTCGTCTTCACACGCTCCCCGCAATGGCGAAGCAAGCCCAGGGGCTCAGGGTGCGGCGGAGTTGGGCGAGCTACTTATTCTCCTCTTCGCCCCTTTCGAAGCCGTGCCTGCCCGCGGAGCCCCCGGCGAGAGGCCGCGGAGCGCCCTCCGCCCCAGCGGCGCTCCCCGCGCAGCGCTGCAGCCGCTCCCACGCGCGTCCCCCGCCGCGGGCCGCTCACAGCCCCACGGGGGGCGGCGGCGGGGCTGACACCGCGCACACACCGCCCTGCCACAGGCGCCTCAGCAAATCATACCCCTCTCGCAGGCATTCATCAAACTGTCTCACGGAAGGAGGAGGGAGGGGAGAAAAAAAAAGTCAAACACACAAGATGCTGTTGGGCTTGGCTCTCCACCCCCCGCGCCCCCTCCTGCTGTACGCTCCCAAGCCAAGTTTAGCAGGAAAGGGCTGGTCCTAGAACACGATAATAATAAGGAGTCGAGAAGTGATTCGTTGCCCTGCTGGAAGGGAGTTCATCCACGACCTTCTCCGCGGTGACAGATCACAGTTATAGATCCTCCTGTGATCCCGGGAGCACGGCGAGACAGAGCAGATAACAAGCGAAGTGCGGCGAGAGCGGGAGGGGCGGGGAGGGGTGTGATCCTGCTCCCCGTGGTCTCCCGGATACCGTGGCTTTGCTGCGGCAAAGGCACCTGATGGAAGAGGTGGGAACTGCTCAGTCCTTCCAGGTGAGGCCACTTCAGCAGCTCCCGAGCTTGCTGCAGGAAAGGGAGCAACTTTCCTCCTCTCCCGGAGCCCCCGAGGCACAGCGTCTCGGGAAAGGCTGGCGCCTCTTTCCCCGATCCCGCCGGTGCACCTGAGCTGTCGGTGCCGGTGCCGAACAGCCCGGCCCTCGGCTCCCTGGCGGCGGCGCTCCTCCGGCGCGGAGGGAAACGGCGGAGGGGGGCGGCGGGGAGCGGGAGAACGGAGGCGACACGCCGGGCGGGCTCCTTCCCTCGCACCCCGAGTCTTTCCGCTTGAACAATGGGATAGCACTGCCGCTCGCAGGCCGGCCGGCTCTCCTCCCCGCCGCAAGGTGCCCGCCGCCGACCGCCGAAAGTGCTCCCCGAGCGCGGCCAGCAGCCGAACGAGCCGCCGGCACCGCGCCGAGAGCTCCTCACGCGGCCGCCCGGCGCCCCCGCCCTGCCCGGCGCGGCGCCCCTCGCCCGCTCCCACGGAGCCGGGAGCGCCCCCCGCGCCGCCCTATATAGGGTCGGCCTGGCCGCGCCCCCCCGGCCCCGCCCGCAGCGCCCCGCGCCCGCTCACTGGCTGCGCTCCGCCCGCCCGGCCCGCCCGGCACGGCCCCGGCCCGCCCGGCACGGCCCCGGCACGGCCCCCGCGGGGCGGGGGTGCGCGGCGGCGCCGCCGATGAATGAAAGTTGGGGCAGCGCGGTGGCGGTGGGGCACGCCGTGCCCCCAGCCCGGGCGGGGAGCGCCTCCCCTCTCCCCTCTGCCCTCTCCGCTCCCCTCTCAGTCCCCGCCGCACGGAGCGCGGAGTTGCTGCGCGGAGTTTGTCACTGGCCTGCGCGTGTCAGGCGCTCCACGAGGGCTCCACCGCGGGAGCTCCGCGGTGCTCTTGTGGGCTTTAGCTGGAGAGGGAGGGGGCTGAAACGCCGCTGGCTGCACTTGAGAGATGCCTTGGGAGTCTCACCGGGGGTCTTATCTGGGAAAGAGGACAAGGATTGTAGTGGCATGGCTTTTGGTTCCAGATTTGGCGTGAAATACACCAGAATCTCTCACAAGTTATTTTAGAAAATAAAATAAAAGAGGCAAGTGTTATTCCATGCATTAAAATAGGTCGAGTAGCAACCTTAACACTGCTCCTTAACAAAACAGCTTCCATTAAAAAAAAAAAAAAAATCCTTAATACACACAGTCTTCGTAAAAAATTTTCCTAATGTGTTGCTTATTGTCAGCGCATCTTCCGCAATCCTAGGAAAATACTATGTGCATCTTAACATTTTAACTCATTTTGTTCTTCCTTGCTTGTGAATTCAGTTCCATGCGATTTATAGCAGCTCTTGAGACTCCAGTAATAGGTGAAAGTGATTTGTCTTTCATTAGATGGCGAACCCCAGCAGGGATGACTAAGCCTTCAGCAAGGTGTAGTTTGGAAATGCTCAAGGGAGTCTATAGTTTCTTCCATATGGCTGGGTCCAGCTGAGTCCCTTCCTCCCTGGGGTCTTGGCTGCACAATCCCCGCAAGAGGCTTACTTACTGTGCCTTTCTGCCCGTTACCAAGAGGACAAATTCTCTTCTCAGAAATGCTACTCTAGAGCTCGGTTAATCTGCTGAAGTGGAAGCCAACAAAGTTACTCCTGACTTCTCTTACTGTAGAATGTGAGCCCAAAGGAAAATTGTTAAAAATGCACATGCCCACAAAAGCTTTATAGTTTTTGATCCATTTGTTTAGACAACGCTCAGTAAATATGGTGGTTACACTGTTTTCAAATGCTGATAATGGCATCTTTGCTTTTACAGAGATGCTAAAATACTCCAGTTTTTACACTGATGCGGGAAAGAGAATTCAGTGAGTGTAAGGGGAATGCATCAGCTTCTGTGTATAAATGCTTTTCACTCTTTTCTCCCATTTGGTTGTTTTAAGTCTTTACAAAGGATTTCAAAAGGAATTTGCAAGTTTCTAGCAAGCAATAGAAAAGAAAAAAACCCCTTATTCTAACATATCGCTTTTGTGCCTCTACTAAAATCCTTTAAAAATATAACTCGAGGCAGACAAAACCCAGAAAATAGAAATATTAACCATTCCGTACTTTCCATTATTTGTTTCAAGTACCAGCAATGTGCTTGGTGCTGCAGAAGACAGAAAGACAAGAAACAGTAAATCTTTTTAATATAGTAATTCTCAGAAAATCTAAATCAATTCTTAGAGCATTAAATATTGCTGAACTACTTTATGCAGACCTGATTCAAAATCTGAATAGGTCTTAATTTAATATACTTTGTTTTCAAAGAGAAGCATTCTAAGTATAAGCAAGATCATTTTTTATTCCTTTTGGGGGCGGGGGTTCATTGATTTTCAACATGCCCACCTTTGAAGCATACCTTTCAGTCATTCAGATTGATTTTCCTGAGTGTCTTGCCTGCCAGCATATTGAAACTCTCTCTTTGTGATCTAAACACTTCCATGGGAAGGCTCCCAATGTCTGGATTTGTCTAAAGACGAGGCCTGTCAGACATTCTCTGGTATCATTGCTGGAATACGAACCTGCAGAGTGCCCTGTGCCTGCAGAATTAACTGTCAACCATTTCCAAAGTTTTGAGGGAAAATATTCCCACAGAGGAAGAAGCTGGGCAAAAAATTTAAAAACATGATATAATAAAAGAAAAACAGTTAGAAACATTCGTTGGTGGAAGAGCAAAAATATTGCTGCAGCCACTTCAGAAGATAAAAACAGTTTTCTCTTCTCTGGATTTTTTTGTACAACATTCCACTCTTTGAAGGGTAATCTAAAGGGATACTCAAAAAGCTAAGAACACCAGAACTATTAGCATAGGGAGATCAAAGTCAATAATAATAGGTAACACCTTCAGAACAGGATCCAGAACATCAAAAAAGAAAAAGCTTCAACTCCCAGCTGAGGTTGGTAACAGTGACCATGGCTGTGCACAAAGCTCTGTGCTGCACAGATACATCTGACTGAGCTCGATGAACATAATCAGCTCTGTGAACATCACACGGCCAGCATGCCTGAAAGATGCTGAACCAAATGACTCATCAATCTGTAAATAACTGGAGGTCAATAAGGTGAGAGAAGAATGGCCAACAGAGGTTTATCAAGAAAAAACAATATAAACTAATCTGTTTTCCTTCTTTGACAAGGTAACTAGCTTCTGGGTAGGGGGAAAGTATGATAGATGGTGATATTAGCAGGTCATTTGCCACCATGCACATTAACATTCTCCTAAGCAATCTACTTAAATGTAGTCAAAATCTAATTGCTGGAACATGGACACTTAACTTGGTATAAAAAATCCAAAGCCTATATCCAGGGTATGGTTGATGGTCAATCTGAGAGTCTAAAGAAAGCAAACTCTTTTAAAAAGCTGTTAAGACTCTTATGCCACTGAATGATTCCATTAGTGATTGAAAATTAAGTGTAACTATTAACAGGTGATGCCAAAATGGAGGGAGATGCAAGGAGCTTGCAAAGCAGAATGACAATTCAAAATCATTTTGATTAACTGGAGAAAACACATGTAATTAGTAAATCTTAAGGAAGATATGAACATAACATTACATTCAGGAAAGAATTTCAAATGCATAAATGCAAAATGACCATCTGGGCAGCAGCACTCCTGAGAAGGATATGGAGATCAAAATGTGTCATCTTAAATTTATGATAAAGGAGATTCCTTTACAGAAAGGCAGATATCATTCTGATGAGGTATATATTGCATAAGGAATGTAAGCATTCTTAACTTCTTATTGATTACTAAAATATAATATAAGCTTCTGTCAGCTTTTATGAGTAGAATAAAATATTTGGGCTTGGACATCATTCCTAAAAATATGCTCTAAATAAACCAGAAACACTTCAAGGAAAAAAAAAGAAAGACTATAAATTTAAACAAACATGAACTATGAAAAGAAGTTTGAAAAAAAAGTGAAGTTTCCTATTTTAAAACAAACAAACAAACAAGCAGAACACTGCACCCCAAATAAATAATTGAGGCAAAGGAAAGACATTATAATACTTTCCCAAGTTAAAAGGTTTCTGTAAGCAGCACAATGTTCAGTTAATATTCAAAACCAATAAAGGGCTTAATTTTCAGGAAGGAAGATTTATGCATCAGGAAAGCTGGTAGTAAAGAACAGTCTGTAAACCAAAATATTATAATGGTATTTTTTTCATTGTCCCAAAGCCAAATTTTTTACTGAAAATTTTAAAACAGATTAAACACATACTAAATAGGAATTATCAAGATGTGCTGTATTTAGTGTCTGAGTGAGGACATTAGATAATTGTCTTTTCAGATTCTTTTTAGCTATGGATTTTCATGAGCATAAAAGAAGTAGCAGTATTAATAATTGTTGAAACAGACATCTGGCTCTGTGTATTAGTTGTTTATTGTTTATTATCACATATTTATAATCCAGGATAATTTAATGCTTCCAGTCAGAACTGTGCTTGGAAGTGAAGTGGTACAACAAAAATATGCTCTCAACCCTCTGGCTTTTTGTTTTATGTAGATATGATGTATGAAAGACATAGGGAAAAACATATAAGTTTTTAAAAACTGACAAATAGATGATTTTATATATCAAGGTAATGTGAAGTTCATTAGTTATTTACCTGGAAGCAAGTGAAGATCTTCAGGAACAAGGAATGCAGAGATGATGCTAGCACTAAAAGAAGAACAGAAAAGAAAGACTATGCTATGATGGGTGCAAAAAAAGTCAAGAGTAGAATACAAAAATAATGTAGGAAAGAAAAAGGATGCTGGAGAAAAGTAATCATATACAGTGAGAACAAAAACTTGAACTTACAGCAAAAGAACAGGGAAACTATGTGTTGCTTTGCTGAATAAACGTGAAGAAAACCTCCATACTTTTCTGTAAGAATCTATTAAAACAGGTACAGAGGGATAGGTGTAATCCACTGGAAGCCTTGTTTAAATATCATTTAAATAATATTTTGCTTTTATTGCTTCCAAACATTTTACCTTTTTTTTTTATTTATTTTTTAACTCTCCTTGGATTAGTTTGAGCTTGTATTTTCCAAACTTTAAATGTGTTGGTATTTCACAGTGGACTACAGCCTAAAGAGCAACTTGGACATTATAGGTGTACCTACACAATATTTTAGCTCATGAGATTTTATTTAGTTGCTAACAATCTTCTCTAGTTGTTATCTAGCCAAGTTTAGAACCAAAATGTCTCCTAATTAAATACCAGATTAAAGCAAACTCGAGCTGTCAGAGGGAAGGTACAGGACCATGTCTGTGTTTGTACAACTTCTCTAAAGCAGCTAAGGATCAAACTTCATGACTTCCCTGAAACAACACCCATAATAAACATTACAACTGGTAGTAAATATTTCAGAAATGTATCCTTAATCTAAAGCTGAGAGTCCTAAGGTTTATCCAGTATCAAAGAGACACTATCAAATTTTTAAGATCATGGATTTCACACATGTGAGACCTTTAGGCTCCTGTGGAGCTCTCTAGAGTCTCACAATGCTTTACCATAAAGGATGATTGGAAATTTATTTGAAAATTTTCCTGGGCTTTAGGAGCTGAAAATGAAAACCTTGAATCCCTCCACTAAAATTCTAATGGAATAAGGTGTATTTATTAATTTCTTAAATAAGTAGAATTTCAAGTATTCTGTGCAGGTCTGTTGTATAGCAAGTCTGTCTTTAGAAGAAACACGTACAATACCTCATGGCTAGGTCTAGAAAAATCTGAAAAGGGAAGAAATGGAAGTGTTGGGGCCGGGTGAAGACAGTCATATCACAAGACTTGGACTAGGCACACTTCTTTTTTCAGGTTCTGTTTGCTTCACTTGTGCTTAGATGTCATTACTTCAAGATAGCTAGGCTAAATTTGTTTAGAAAATGAAGGGGTTATGTGAAAGGCTGTCTAACCAGCATCTGACTATCACTACATAAATGGATGAATCTACCTCTAATAAGAAGATAAATTTCCAGATAATATTTGGGAGTTTTAAAAAATGGGTACTGAAACTTAAAGAGAGAATGGAAGAAGTGCTTCTGCAGAAAGAACCAACAGAAAACATTGCCAACCATTCCCCCAAGTTCTTATGCCATAAATAAATAAATAAATTTCAGTATTTACCTGAAACCCAGATTTAAGTGCTTATTTATTGTGGTGCATCTTCAGCTAGCAGTAAGTCTCATAATTTATGCTAGTAAAGTCTTTAACCCTTAGCAGTGACCTCTCAGGTGCCATCAAATGTAGAAAATGTGATAGCTGTTGTATGTTCAATACTCCTATGACATAGATTAATGAACACAATATAATACTTACCTTGCATGTGATGACACAGGGGACCTCATCCACCTCATGCAGTTTAAAAACTTTCACTAAGAACTATTCTTTCAACTAAAAAATTACCTGTAATAATTTAAGAGGAATTTGTATTTGAAAATCCAAATCCCAGTTCAGTGTGTGCAAATTCTTAAACTTCATTATACTTTAGTGTAAAAGGGATTATTCAAATTTTTGAGCCCGACATTTTGCATGAGACAGACCACTGCAGCTGATATTTCTGCAGGAAGACTGGTAATTTGTGCTAAGCAAATAACAACCTTGAAGGGTGGAGGATCTAGTCTCTTAACTGTAGAAAGTAACCAGGAAAACTCAGTCTTTAAATTGTTTGGGTTTGGCTTAATTTTGGCTTTTTGCAAACAGAAACCTGATTTTCACAGCAAGCACCGTCATGCTACTTTATCCTCATTTGTTTCAGTGTTAATGTCTAGACTTTAAATTAAATTGCTGTTTTCCTTCCCTGGGGATTGCCACCCTGATATAGTTATAAACAGACTACATATCCTTTCTCACAGCATTCATTTTGTCAGGCTTCCTCTGTTGTAACTGAATCTGAGGATAAAATGGCTTTTCCTCTTGAGATTAACTTTGGCCTATTCCAACAATGCAACTCACAACTTGTTTTCACTGTCATCTAGCAGCAGAGGTAGAATACTTATTCCTGGCACAAGGGAATAAGCTGCTACTGTTTGTTTGGGTATGTTGTGGTCTGTTTTGGTTTGAGGGTTTTTTTAATCTTTTCATAATCACCTTTCCAAGTCTTTTTCAGCTTCTCCTCAGACTTTTGTAGAAACATAGCTCCCCCAAGGTAATTGAAAAGGGTTTCTCCAGGTTCACCACATGGTTAACTACAGGTTTTTTTCTTCCCTTTCAGGATGTATAATAATCAAATGGATGGATATATTAATAATACAAAGGATATTTTTCTGCAATTTTAGGTTTAAATTAATGTTTCTCTTCAAAAAAAAAAAAAAAAAGGGGGGGTAAAATGTTGTTAACCAGCATGGAAAAATTTTGTGTCATTCCTTTTTGCCTCTCTGTAAGGGAAAATTGGTCAATTCACCAATAACCCTTCTGTTGGCCCTACCAAGGAAAGCAGATCTGCTCTTCTTTCTGACCTCTCTGAAGACTGAACAAAAAAACCCAAAAAAAACCAAAAAAACAAAAACCAAAAACAAAAACAAAAACAAAAACAAAAAAACCAAAAAAAACCACCAAAAACACACCAACAAACCACAAAAAAACACCCCAAACAAACAAAAAAACACACCTCAGACAAAAAGAAACTTTCCAATCAAACAAAAAAGAAAACCAAAACTTGCACCATGATCCAATGTCCACTGACATTTCAGAGGCAAACGTTTGGTTTTGGGAGTGGGTTCATTTTGGAGAAAGGGAGGCTTGTAAAATGTCTCAATTGAGTACTGAGTTCTCTCAAACTTTTCTGGCAATTATCCTTGAAGAAGTTGTCATAACCTGATTTTGTCTAACCATATGAAACTTACTAGAACATGATATTTTCATTATGTATGCATCCTTTGTTTTGTTTCTTTATCACTACAAAGATGGCATAATGTACTTAAATTATATCTGATTAGGATTGAAATTGTATCAGTGCTAGAGAGAACATTGCTGAACTTTTGTTTTCTACTTATTGCTTGAAATTGATTTTGTGAGGACATACGTTTCCTGGAAAAAAAATTCTTTCCACAGATAACTTAAAAAAAATTTCTAAACAAATAATATTTAGCTATAAAAGCTGGTAGGTATTTTCATCTGGGTGTATTCTATTCAGAAACAAATTTTGACCCCTTAGTCACAACCTGAACGGTTTACAAAGGACAAGTGCTGCATACTGCACCTGGGATGGGGCAATCCTGGATGCAGGTTCAGGTGGGGAATGAGGTGCTGGAAAGCAGTGCCAGGAAAGGACCTGGGGGTCCTGTTCAGGGGAAAGTTGAACATGAGCCAGCAGTGCCCTGGCAGCCAGGAGGGCCAGCCCTGTCCTGGGGGGCATCAGACACAGCATGGCCAGCCAGGCCAGGGAGGGGATTGTCCTGCTCTGCCCTGAGCTGGGACAGCCTCACCTCGAGCTCTGGGGCAGTTTTGGGCACCACAATAAAAGATATTAAACTATTAGAAAGCATCCAAAGGACAGCAATGAGGAGGATGAAGGGTCTAGAGGGACCCTCAAGCCATGTGAGGAGCAGCTGATGTCACTTGGTCTGTTCAGCCTGGGCAAGAGGAGACTGAGGGGACACCTCATTGCAGTCACATCTTCCTCATGAGGGAAGAGGAGGGGCAGGCACTGATCACTTCTCTGTGGTGAGGAGTGACAGGACCTGAGGGAATGGCCTGAAGCTGTGCCAGGAGAGCTTTAAGTTACTTATTAGAGGGGTTTTCACCCACAGGGTGGTTGGGCAGTGGAACAGGCTCCCCAGGGCAGTGTGGTCACAGCAGCAAGCCTGTCAAAGAAGTGTTTGGACAACTCTCTCAAGCACATGATTCTTGGGGTCCTTTGCAGGGCAAGGAGTTGATCTTTGACAATGCTTATGGGTGCCTTTCAACTCAGAATATTCGGAGACTCCGCGATTTTGTAACCCTTGAAAAACAATTATCTAAGAGGAACATGAAATATATTCCTGCTCATGTTGGTGACTCAGTGTTCTCACCAAAATATTTTTGCCTCTCCCCCTCCCATTGTTTTTGTGGACCTGGCACTTTGCTCTGCTCTCTAAAAGCACAGCATGAAAGTAATCAGGAATCAGAAAAATCAGAAGCAAAGATTTCACTCTGACCCAGATTTTCATGTGAAATATCTGCTTCAGTTTTGGTATAACCAATGAATGCAAGATTAATTAGTCATGTAAATCCAGTCTTCAGATTCCTGAGGCATCTATAAGAAGAACCTTTGGATACCTGGGAGAAGTATGTAAAGTGAACTTTTACCCTGTTATTGGTGAGAGCTTTTTACAGTCCCCTAGAGTGTTAGTCCGAAATGGATAAAGATCTCGAGAATTATGAGAAAGATTGCCCCCAAAAACTGTGTGGTTCTAGTACAGTTTTAAACTAGTATTCCGAAGAAAGAAATATTCCTGAATGCAATAGGAGCAAATTTAATTGTGAAACAACTCCTCAACCACCAAGCGGCTATTTGGCTGGTTTAGAATTGTTTGCAATTTTACAAAGTACTTCTAGAAAAAAAATGGTCATAGATTATAATATTAGATTGATTTATCAATTTTCTAATATTTAAATGAAGAGAAACAAAACCAACTGCATAAGATCATTTGGTATAGTTAGGAAGGTAGTTTATGAAACTGATTGAACTGAGATTGAACTGTTTCCTTCAAGAGAAAAAGGCTTGAAATCCCTCTAAGAAAATGGCATAATTTTGATCTGTATTCCAAGGATGTAGGAATGAATGAGAACAATGCTTTCAGATACAAGCTTATGAATAAGCACCTAAAACATGAAATGAAAGCAGAGATATCAGGCCTTATTATACTTTATAATTCTCAATTAAGGGCAAATTATTTATATCAATAAAATAAAGAACACAGAAAGGACTGGGGTTCCAGTGAGAGTGAGGTGAAACTGAGTTTTTACTACATATACTTGAAAAAAAACCAAGTTATCTATGCTAGTACATAAAGGTTAGCACAGGTATGAAAGCATTTAGGTGCACATAAGAATTTGAGATATAAGTAAAAGGACTGAAATGATTGTGAAACCACAATTCACTGTGTAGAAAAATCTCTCAGAAAAACAAATAAAAATTTTTCATGATACATTGAAAAAGGTAATTTGAAAAAACTCTTAAGCTCCTTGACTGAACAATATTGCCTGCCTATTTCTGTATGTTAACTTCTAAGAGTAACTTGCATGTGTACCTGAAGAATATTCAATTTTGCCAAAGAGGATGACAGGTAGTTTTGGCAGTGTAGGATAAAACAATGAATATTATTTCATCCACTTGAGATAGCGACTTTTTATTTAGGTTTGGGTGTCTTGTTTTGTTTGTTTGTTGGGTTTGTGAATTTTTTTAGGTGAGAATGGAGGGTTCAAACACACTTCCTTCATGTTTCAAAGGCTAAGATACTGTATAGACTTGTATAACTCTAATGAATATGAGTACTTTTGTGGAAATCTACAGATATTCTACTTCTGGTTTTGGTTTGGGTTTTTTTGTTTGTTTGTTTGTTTCTGAAAATATAGGCAAATCTGATTCCACTCATGAAGGATTAGAGATCATGGATTAATTTCACTCATGATTTGAAATACTCCAGGGTTCTGATAATGTGATCATGGTATAATTTCACTCATGATTTGAAATACTCCAGTGTTCTGATAACAGGAGTACTCCTCACCAGAATTTAGTTATGCAAAACAATGTGTCTCATCTGAAATATATCACTTCCACCAGCCCAGTGGGCCTGGTACTGAGGCAGAATACTAATTCAATTCCGAGTAAGAAGCTCCCCTTTTGGCTCTCCCATGAACATCCACAGAATCATAAATATACATAACTTCATGTGCAAAGTACAGAAGTACAAAAGAGGAGTTCAACAACTGGGAAAGAAATATTTCCGTTTTCTTTTGATAAGAGTATAAACCTTTACAATTGAAACCAAGTGCAGCTTAACCATACAGCTTGTTTGCAAAGACATTCCTGTTGTAACTGCAGCCAACTTTTTGCCACATCAGAGAGATTCTTAGCTCTCCATTCAACACCATGCTGAGGAATGAAAAGAACTTAACATCTACATTTGAAGCAGGAGGAAAGTTGCATGAAATAAAAGACATTTTTTACTGTGTATATACAGCAAATTAAACACTGTAAAATATTTGCTCCTTAATACCATTTTTAACCATCTCTGTGAATGCCCACTTTCCCAGAACTAATCTCTTAGCATCTACAAAACAAATAATTCTTTAGATCAGGATGTAGATTATTCAAACAAGAATAAGACAGAACTGAGAAACTATTTTCAAACTGCTAAGAATCCTGGGTGATTTTAGCCTGGAATCTCCATTTAACCATCTCTTTCACTC
Source organism: Prinia subflava (assembly GCF_021018805.1). Lineage (NCBI taxonomy): Eukaryota > Metazoa > Chordata > Aves > Passeriformes > Cisticolidae > Prinia > Prinia subflava. The sequence continues at coordinate 16,171,534 of NC_086253.1, read as the reverse complement.
CCATTTCACAGCCTCAGCTGCACTAAATAATTACCACAAGCTAATAAATGGTGAATTTATATGTCAGTCTTCACCTCGATCCTTCTCTCATTGCAGTAACTGCTGCCCTTGCAGGGGCTTGCTGAGTTGTTGTGGTTTCTCTATCCTACTGTGGGGTTTATGTATTTAAACATGCTGGTTTCTTGTCTTATGAAATTCCCTCACTGGGCCAATATTATTGTACAGGAGTGTTAATTTAAAGAGACGCTTTTCTGAACAGAAAAAATCACTGTCAGTAGACAGAAGAAGGTAGAACAAAATGTTCAACACTTTGTAGTAAATTGAATGCAATATTTTGATATTCTATCCAGCCCAGAAATCCTAAGTGGAACCCATGAATTATAGATCACCAGCATAGAGGTTAACAGCTGGAAAAAAAATATACTTGCAATCAGTAAATTCTTAATTATCAGAGTTTTGTTTGTTTGTTTGTTTGAAGCACAGGCAAAAACTCCAGTGCCTGTGTTTCTTCAGTCTTTATGCATTGTGGTAAAAAAAGCAAAGACATTCTCCTCAGGACCATTAATTCAGTACTCAGTGGTATTAAGCCAACAACAGAATTTTTCTTTTCCCATGTTTGTCATGTGATCAGTGTTTTTTCTCAGGCTCTATGTCGTTTTTGTGTGTACACGCTGAAAACAAAATGGTGAATTTTGTCCTGAGTTTTTGCATGGTTTTTGTCACCCTAAGATCTAACGCAGTTCTTCAATATTTACGTCACCTATATGAGGAGCTATTATTTAATCACCATTATTTATGCACTAAGAAATTAGGCTCTGAAGTTTTCACTACATTTTCAGTGTCCAACCTGAGGTGCCTATGACCTAAGGTTTTAGTCATTATTATACAACTTGTGCTCCACATTGTTTGTATTTCGTTACGTTCCCACACTACTTGTCAGCCCATCTTTCCATTTTGACATTCAGAATCACAGCGGACAAGATTTGCAGCAATTCAGTGCTGTCTGAGGGCTAACCTACTCCCCCATTTTAAAAAAGATTTAACATGTCTGATTCCCATCCAGATTCAGACAGAGGATATATATTCTTGGCATGGCTTTGATAAGGACAACTCCAAGTCTGAAATTCAAGGTGACTCTTAAAATCATGGATGACAACGTTTTTCAAAAAGAGATCAGACTGCCCCACATCCTCCCAAAAAACAGACCAAAACAAAACCTGACAAAAACCCCCAAAACAAACAAACAAAAACACACAACACAACAAACAAACAAAAACCCAACCCACCAACGAGCCAACCAACCAACACGCTCTTCATCTGCTAATCATGGTATCCATCTAAATCTCATTCCTACAGAAATTTAACATACCTCATTCTCTTTTCATCTACTCGTGTTTTGCTTTTACAAGCTGTCCTGGCAGACCATTGTTGATACAGCTAAGGAGACAAAGGGACATCAAATTGCTGAACAGAAGTAAGTAATTAGGTTTCAGGGGAAAGAGGATACGTAGTGTAAAACAAATCACTGTTTTTGCTTATAAATATAAATTATGCATTTTCCCTGTAGCTTCAAAAACAATGACATTAAATCCTCAGCTGTCAGGACTGATGAGTAAGGAGTGATATTAGAAGGATAGAAAAACAAAAATAAGAACTAAATACTGCAAAAAGATAAGGAAGGGAGACCAAAGATGTAGCTGGAAGAGGAGATGGAAAAATTTTTAATAGAAGATATTTTAATATCTTTAATATTAAAATCTTTAATTTTTTTTCCAGAAGAAAAAAAAAGCATAGGAACTCCTTGCTTAGCTCAAAAACTGACTAACATTAAAGAAGAAAAAGCTGAGTCAAGTGTTACACAGTTTTAGGAAAAGACTGCTCTTGTCCATTAGCTCTCTTTTGCCTGTTCCAGTTATACTTCATACTGCCCATTTCAAACCAACTGAAGTCAGCAAACCATCTAAGCAAGTGCTTAGGTTAATTTTTATTCCTCATTTAATAAAGATTATACAAGATTGAATAAATATTATGCAATATACTTCTACTTCCCATACATAACTGCAGTTCTTATCTTCTTGGTTTAACAGGAGTGTTTCAGAATTATAACAGAGAAGGATGCAGATAGTCAGTTCTTGGTGTTATTGGAGTCAGTGGTAAATCTCTTGTTGTCTTTCATGGAAACAGGATTTCTTCAGAGCACTTAGCCTAATTTCTAGCTGTTGAAATTCATGTGCATTTCAGACATTTCACTAGCAGAGAAATCTATAAAACTGTTTTGTAGTAGTAAAGTTTTTCACACTCCAAATTTTTATTTTAAATTGAAACTTTGTAAGAAGCTACATTAAAACCATAAAGCAAAATGAAATTAAATGAGAAATTGTGTGTAAAAATAAATACTAAAACATGGAAAAATGCTAAAGTATTTTAATAATTTAAAAACCTCATGGAGGCTACAGCATAATTTTCAGCCAAAATATTTCTAAAACTGGCAGCCGAGAAGAACCCTGGAACACCCATGTGGAAACATGTTTTTAATTTTGGAGTAAATACTTTTTTCCCCATACACAGAAGTATTTTCTTTAAATAGCATAAGATGGCTCAAAATAGTGATGAAGTTAGTATTTTTGTTGTGCAGTTAGACATGCATTATACGTAGTCAGAAACAAAGTTATTTCTAAGCTACATCTGAAAAGTCTAGAAAAATAAATATTTCAGAAAGCAAAGCTTATTAAGTGAGATGTCTCTTAATCCAGTCATTAGTGGTTTAGTTTTCCAAGTACCATTCATGTGATCATGGTGTTTGGGCACTTAGAGGTGTGACCTGCTGACAGGGATCTTCAGATGCCACGATTGCACACTCACAGACAATAAAACGTGGAAACTTGTCAGTGTTCTGTGTTACCAGGGATATCACAGGGAGCAAAGCCTCAGAGCACAACAAAGGAGGTTTTTCTCGAAGTACAAAAGGATCTGTAGAAGAACAGTTATTTTAACTGAAAGTTAAAAACTGTTCCTAATCTGTGTTGTTCTGCTGCCAATGTAGCTAACATTAGGAGTGACTTTCAACACTTGGTGTCTATACTGTGGTTGAGGAGGACAAATTAGAAGTCTTAAAGACAAAAGTTCTTTCCAAAAGTAAAATGCAGCATCAGAACGAGCAAAGTTACTGAGTCGAGCAAGTCTGTTCTTTGTATTTTAGCTTCAAACACATAAAAGAGAAGCATCTATTTCACTCACCTTTCCTGTCATTAACCTTTTGTACTCTGCACCTCTTGGGTATGAAAGGCTTCTCATGGCCTGAATACTTTTTCTGTCCCTGCAACAGGCAGAGCAAATCAGTAGATAACATCTACCTTATCACCAAGCAGTCATATCAGTCACTGAATCTTATTTTTCATCTTTCAAATGCTCTGATTTCCATACCATGCTTTTTCTCGAGGTGAAATGATACATTTCTGGTTTTTAAATTTTTTTTCTGCTCAGTTGCGTGTGAGATGCTATGTTGGCTTACATGATATGAATATTTGATCACAAGCTTCCCAAGCACATGCTAGGAAACACTAAGAGAAAGCTAACAGTAGTAATTAAAAGCATGAAAATATGTACATGAAATATGGTGAAAATATTGCCTATATAGAAAATAATGCATAAAAATTTGTAATAAAATAGGATAAAAAAATTAATAGTGTGAAAAAAGTTCTGTGAGCTTCTTTTCTAGCAAAAGAAAATAGCATATTCAGCTGAAGTTAAAGCTGTCAGATTGGAAGTCAATGGCAGCTAATTTTGTATAGCACATAATTATTCACCAGCACTGTTAGTCAGAGGAAGTTCCAAGAGCTGGACACTGAAGAGACAAGAGGGTTTGAGAGTTGGCTGCTGGAGGAAGTCGGAGGTCCAAGGCTCCTGGAGAGACTGGTCCAGGGTGAGCTACAGGAGGATCTGTTTGTGTCGTGAGTCAGCTGCAAAGCAGCCACTGCTGACCAGAGCTGGGCACAGAGCAGTGGCAGCCCTGCTCTGCTGAGCTCTGGCCATCAGCAGGCTCAACTGCAGATTTCACCACAGCAGTAGAAAATGAAAAATAAAAATAGTTTTCTCTCATGTTCTGTATAAACCTTGGCCAACAAGAAAAAAAATGCTATAACGATTGCATTCTGCTTTGTCATAAAAATATTAAATGGTCTTTTTCATTTACTGTATCTTTATATGTTGAGTTATCCTTTGAATGTTACTACTTTTTTCAACATTTTCAGTTTCATAATGCTTTACTAACATGAAAATTATAATTGTTGCTGAAAATAAACCTGTGTTTACCTCTTAGTATGGCTTTCATTTATGATCTCTATACCTGCTTCTGACATTCTGAATCTCTTCATGGCATAAATTAGCAATATAATTGTAAAAACTGAAAGCTGCTCTGGAGCTTTTCAGAGGAGATCACATTTACTTTACAGTTGCTTGTTAATTGCTTTACTGCCTAAGGATGTACAACATATGTCCTGCAAAGAGACACCCATATGGTTGTACAGTGTATGTCCTGGCACTCTGTTGCCACAGACTAGAAAACAGACTTCTGTTTAAAATGCATGGCCCATTGCATGATTGAAGGTGTGACATATAAAGGATTATAACTGACAACATTGAAGCCCTACACCTGTCACAGTGCTGTGTTAGGAGGATATGTATACTGTTTGCCTGAGAAGGGGAAAGAAGATTGCCTTCAGTGAAGAAACAATTAAAAGATATTTTAGAATTTCCTACAGGAGAGATTTTGTTTCTCAACTGTGTGATTTATTTCTGTCAGTATAATTCAGCTATAGCTCAATTTTAATTCAAAAGCTATAAAGTTAAAGAAATTAGTAGAGGAAAAAAGTATAAGGGCATTAATTGGCCACATGGAACCACATTTTGAAAGGTCATTAAGACTTTAAAGCAGCAGAGAGGTGATTAAGGATGTCTCTTACAGTAATATATTTATAGAGGCCTGAATACTTTGAATAGCCTAGTTTTTAGGCTTTCACTTTTCTGGTATTATAGACACACTTGAATATTTGAAAAATGAAAGAATATGCTTGACCCTCAGAAATTCAACAGTCACTGTGAATGGCTCTCTCAAACCAACAAAATAATTGCACTGTAGCTCTTGCACTGTATGTGAGGTTCATTCCCCTTAGCTTCGGCTTTCTCAGTGAAGTGCTTGGGTAAGAAACCAGTCTCAGGAAAAGATTTAGCTATTTAACATACAATATTAATAGAGCCTGAACTAATCATCTAGGCCTCCACAGCACAACTGAAGGGAGTTAAGCACTTCCAGAGTGTGTCTTAGAGATCTTTCCCAGGGTAGAAGGAATCATCCTGTGGAGAGGCTCAGCTCTGTTCATTGACTAACTAGATATTTAAGGGATTTCTCTCATCTACATTCAGACAACAAATTTACAACACTGGTGCTTCTTTAATAGTTAACAAAAAGTGAAATACATGACTTCACAGTGAGTCATCTTATCTGAAACCTGAGTCATGTTTCAGTGATGCCTTTCTTTCTTCATTGACTACAGGGGAAGCGTAGGAGTACTCCTACACTGAAATAATCTCCTACCTCAGGTGTCTAATTTAAAAGGTTAGATTATGTCAGATTAATTAAGGTTTATGTGACATTTGACAGCAACTTAGTACTTTGCTGGAGTACCTCCTTCTCCTGAAGGGTAGAGTTCTACACTGTGATCCTTTCTGGGTTTTTGCTCATGAAGAGAAAAGAGTGACAGAATTAATTTCTCCTGCTTAGTTTTCCCCATTGGTATAAATTTTCTGAGGTAATTTATAACTGTAACAAATTAATCCTATTACTTCCTTATTAATATTAATTGGGGCTGGATAGCTAAAAATCATAAACCATGTAACAATAGCTATGGGTGCAATAGTTAAGAAAGCCATTTCCAAATTCTCCAGTTGGTCCAGAAAAATAGATGACTTTTTTCTATTGTACTTTTGGTCATATTAATTTACTAATTGAAGAGCTGGAGCACATTTGAATTAAAAAGGTTCCCTGTAAGAGGTTATTTTAAAATGCTGGGAATAAAATTTAATTACTCAAAAACATTTTTATCTACAGTTTCCAGAATTTTAATGATAACAAGTCTGATAAAATGCAGAGAACTATATCAGAAGAAACAAATGAAATAAGAGTCATTTAAGAGAGCCATGAGTTTAATCATTAACAAATGGTCTTCTTAAGGTCTTTTGCAGTCTTTCTATATAAATGCTTATTAGAATGAACAAACTCTTCAGCTTTATTCAGAGGCTCCACATCAAAATGCATTTCTTTCCTTAAAAATATGCTCATAACTAATCATAGGTTATATAAATGTTTTAAGCGTTACGCACAGAATAATGACGTGGTCACTGTGCTATTCTTGTCTTAGAATTTTTCCTCTTTCACACTTACAACAGACAAAAGAACACTTCTTTATTGTTTATTGCTTTTACACAGCATCTCTCTTCATTTCCTCTGTTATATATAAAAGCATTATTTTCCCTTCAGGAAGCCTCCCTTTTTTTCTAGATGCAGTCATTTACAGATGTAATATCTTTCTGTTAAGGATTTTTTTCCTTATTTTTCACTTCATGTATTTTGTGAAGCTTTTCCAAGATGATGCCACTGAAATAAATTATTTAGCAGAGCTCATAGGAACTCATACCAGGAACATTCTCTTGCAAGCACTCAGAGAAAGCTTCTCATATGAGCAGATTATTCCATCACTGCTTTACTGAATTCTTGCACTTCACTGTGAGCCATATGGTAATACCTACTGCTAGACATAAGGTTTCTAGGAATCTCATCTATCTCAGTAAGGATGCTAGAAGCACATGGGGTTCAATGTTTGTTGGTTCAACACTTGGCTGGTGCAAAGCAAACTATCCTTACTGCATTCCTGTTGGGCAAGCTGCTGTTACCAAAGAACCTTTGCTGGGCATTGGGCTTAAATGGTTGGGAAACCCATCTCCTTCTTTCCATCCCAATGGCCACCGGCACAAAGGGCTTGAAGAAGAGAGAGAGGTCACTTAAAGTGTATTTCACCCACATATTTTTTCAAAACATATTTTATTTACAACCATTTCCTGTCAAATGCAATGTAATCAAATTTATGAAGCAAGACTGCTTTGATCCTTGCAATGAAGTTGTAATATCTGTTTTAAAGCCTCAGGATTCAGCATTTGTGATTATTTCTGTTTTAGTAGGAAAACAGATTTTCAGTCCATCAGCTGTGAAAGCCCTGGCACTATTGCAGAGTAACATTTTTGGCAAGGTTCACTGTAAAGAGCAAAGCAGGGTTTCACAACTGCTGGCTCCAAGGAAAGCCAGCAGTAAACAAAACAAACTTTACTCATTAATATACATTTTCAAGGATTTGAACTGAAGAACACAGATATGACAAAGTTTCACACATGGCAATGACTAATTAGCTACATATATGCATTCAGAATGGCAATTTTTACTTTGAAGGACACAAATAGGAGGCCAGTTTGCTTGAGAAAAAAAAAATTAATGCAGGTCTGCAATTTGGTTTTAAACTGGTCTTGGGTAGTTTTCAGCAGCAAAATATTGCATAAATATTACTGCAGTGCAAGAGAAACATGAAAGGGGAACTTTTTTCCTTTTTTTTTTTTTTAGATGAAGTTGTTTTGACTGATTTAAAGCAAATACACATACATATAAACATTTCCATATAAATATATATATATATATATATAGGTACTTTTGCAGTCAACTGGCTTATTGAATAAAGTCAGGACATAAATGTCATCCACAATGATTTTCATGTTTTTTTTTTTTCTTTTTTAGTTTTTATTTATTGAATCCAAGATCTCTTCGATTTTCTGTATTTTATTCTTATTTTTCTAACTTTAAACTTTATCTGTTTAAGTTATTCTCTCTGGGGTGTTATTAATAGATTACAATCTATTACTTAAGTTAAAATTTGCTGCTAGCCTTAATTAAATGCTAGATTTGATTGGAAAATTATGTAAAACTAAACATGATGCTTGTAGAAATTTAAATTAGCTTACAGGGAAAATTTGTTGTTGTCAATGAAGCCTATTACTAGCCTATTAAAAATGTGTAAGTTTGCACCATTAGTCTGTGATTTGCTTTTACATATAGTGAATGAAACTCTTTACTGTAATTTTGAGCTCTAAAAACTGTAATCTCCACACTGTGTTTTCTTCTAGAGCACAAGGAGACAAGGGAAATAATCAACTGAGACTGGATTTTTATAACAGCTTACCTTCTTGAAATCAGATTTATTGTACTTAAAATTGGTATGTATATTTTAAGAAAAGGTATTTGGAATGATTTATTGAAAAGTGTAAAATTGAATTTTTAAAGAATTAGCAGCAAGAAATTTTGTGATAGGAGGAAAAAAATAGTAATTTTATAGACCAAGGCATAAAGTTGAAGATGATGTATTTGTGATTTTGAACAAGTTTTAGTTTCTAAACATGTCTAGATGTGACTTTAATTAAGTAACCTATATAAACCAATGGAACTACCACTCCTCCTTTAAATTATGTAGGTGCTTAATCTCTGCACACAGTCTCCTAGGAATGGGAAATGTTTTAGTTGTGAAACAAAGTTAGATTCCTGCCTTATTTATATCTTGAGACACAGCCTTAAGTAATTCATGGCAACCCACATGATGCTTTGGTGAATATACACTAAAGCCTGCTAATATTTACTGTATAGATGTAGCTATATTTTATTTATGCATTTACATAGTTTATGGTTTCACAACTTTTCAATAAAGATTGTATATTCGTTTAACCTCTTCATTCTGACTAGGTTTGTTTTGTTTTATTTTTTCTGGGAAATCCAGTATAATTTTTAGCAAGTTTCCCTCGGATTATGAGCTTGCAAAATAAACAATGCCAAGATATATCGTTCCATTTTCTGTAGAGAATTTTCTTCATAAAGTCACCAAACAGTGGATGATGGATGATACCTCTGGAAACTACTCCCTCTGCTCAAGAATGGTCATCTAGAGCAGTTAGCCTGTGAACATGCCCAGCCAGGTTTTTAATGTCTCCACAACCTTTCTGGTCAACTTGCTCCATTGTTTGATCACATTAAAAGGAGGAAAAAAGGTATTTTCCTCCATTTAAACAAAAATTTTTGGTGCTTTATTTTGTGCCCATTGCCTCCTGTCCGTTCACAGAGAAGTATTTGACCCCATACTCTGTTTTCACCCTGTGATGTATTTACAGACACCGATAAGGTTCCCTGTGCTTATCCTCCTCCACACTGCGCAGTGTCAGCCCTCTCATCCTCTCCTTACATGACCGATGGTCCCAGCCCTTAATCATTTCCATGGATCTTCTCTGGTCTGATCCACTATGTCCACATCTCTCCTGACACAAGGAGAGCAGCACTGGGCACAGCTCTCCAGGTGTGGTTAAAGTGGAAGGTCTTACCCAGTCATCAACTCTCTTTGTTGTGGAATTTTGTAGGTTGCTCTTAGACCCCTCTTGCAAGAAGACACACTGCCGTTGCTGGCTCATGATCAGCTTCTTGCTCTCCAGGACCCCCAGATCCTTTTCTGCAAAGCTGCTTTTGGCCAGCTGGCCCCCAGCATGTAGTAGTGAAGACCTGAATTGCTTATGTTCTGGGAACTGCTTGTGTTCTGGGAATGCTCCAGCAGTTCTCAGGGTGGTGGGTTAAAGCTCCCCATGAGGACCTGGACCTGTGAACGTGAGGCTTGCCCCAGTTGTCTGAAGAAAGCCTCATCTACTTCTTGCTGATCAGGCAGCTGGTAGCACACAGCTTTCACTGACTGTTCTGCTGGCTAATGCTGATCACACTTTCACAGGCAGAGCCTGATGCAGCTCAGCTGCCTGCTCACATCAGGGGTGTGTGTTAGTGTACAGGCCCATCAGATGGCCTCCAGTCATTCCCATTTCCTGAGAAAAGTGCTGAAGTACTTCTTTTGTGTGTAACACTTGGGATGGCCCACTTTTCAGTGTTGTTCTCTTGGTTAAGTGGTTTCTCTTGTCCATACTTGCACCCTTTGGTAGCCAACCCTGTTCACCACTTTCTTACTGAAATGGGCATCATCATCTCTCTCTTTTTCATTCCCAGTTTAAAACTCTCTTCTCCAGGTAGGCCGGCCTAATGGCAAAGACACTTTAATCTCACTTGGTCAGATAGAGGCCTTCTCTTTAAAGCAGTCCTTGGTCCTCAAAGGTGTGAAAATTAAGTCCCTGATGTCAACGTGAGTTACAGTTTTCTATAGTTCTAGATCTACAGGTGAGGCAGGAGTCTTACAGAAAATCCAATTAATTAAACAGCTAGGCTGATTAACAATAATCTGCCACCAACATCCTCCCACATAAACTTATAGACTAGAACTTGCAAACAATAGTCACAATTTATGTTATCTGTGAAACTGGTTCTCTGTTCTAACACCAGTGCTATAATGCTATATTCATCTAATGATTTGCACACTGCAGCAAATGAGTGAAAGATTGCATATGTGGAATCAAAAATGTGAATCAGGTTTTTAGTTACATGTAGCTCCTCTTCCCAAAATAAATTATAATTTTAAACAGCTCTGCAATTTTATCACTACTGCATATTATTTTGCCCCTCCCAATCCATAAAAATGTGAATAGGAAGGAAGATCCTAGATAATAAGCATAATAATGAACATCTCTTTTTTAAAATGTGTGATCAGAAAGATTATCCAAGCACAGTCCATAAACATTGCATTGAATAAAGTTTTATTTTGACACTATTTACCATTCTCTTCTCATGTACTCCTAAAGATGGACTACCCCTCCTTGAAGGACCTTGAAATGACAATGCACAGCAATGAATTGTTACTGAGCTATTGTTTGATCCACAGTCCTATTTCCTTTTGTATTCTAAAGCACAATATCATCCAGGTACAATATGTAGGGGTTTTGTTTTGTTTTTTCTTAAGTTCTCACAGGCATACGAGCTAATGGATCTAAAAATTTTGGGAGTATCTTCACAGGAATTACTTTTCAGTTAAACATAAAATCATATACCTACATTTTAATCAAGCAATCCTGTTGTACTCTTAATAAAGAAGTCATGTCCATCAGATGTAAAGATTCATTCAAAAGTCACAGCCATATTCTACAAGATTTATTGAAATTACATTGGGTTTACCTGTAGTGAAAACAGAAGGCAACCATATTAAATTTTCAGGAATTATCTTTTCAAAGATTAACTCCAGTAGGGGCACCTCAAGTCTCTTTCTGTCTGCTCATCTCACACCACACTGTATATCAAAGCAAAGGTTCCTGCTAAGGGGAAATATAGAACTAGAATCAGTATTAATCCATTTTCATTTCTTATGGTTAAAATTCTTATTTGGTGAACAATATTATTCATGATAATAAGCAAAAGAAGAAGATCTTTGTGAAACAACAGAGTTTCTTCTTGTGATTACTAGACAGAAAAACAAAAGTAAAACATTCAACTGTGTTCAGTAACACTGCATATGCATGACAGTCTTAAAAAATAGTATAGTTTGGACTGTATTCTGTCTCATATGCTTTTTTCAGTTTTGGCTCTGGAGGTCTTGATTGAAAATTTGAATTTAGTATCAAAGAAAGTATTTGACACACAGTAAACAGATGCCAGGTAAAAGAAAGGGAATTTGCATTAAGCAAGTAAATACTCTACCATCCAAAGAAATTAATAAGTCTGTCACAAGGGGAAAATTTCCCAAGTAAAATAGTAAAAGAATGTTTGCTCCTCCAAACCTCTGAAGACTTGGAATAAGTAATTATCTCAAAACTAAAAACATAAAGGAGTAGGAAATCAAATAAAAAACACTAAAAAAAAACTTTTCCTGAAAACAAGGGACTAACTCAGTAATCACACAGAAAAATACTTTATATTTCACTACATCTAAGAATCATACTGTGAGTAAAGTACTCCCTTCCTCATCTTATACAAAATTTATGGATAATCACTGAACAAAATGGGGAAAATTACTTATGGTCTAGGGAACAGTAGTTTCCCTAAACTAAATGTGAATCCTGCTGCATGGAAAAGAACAGAATAAAAGTTATCAGTCTGAGGAAATTGCATTGTTTTCATATTATATATGAATAATGTATACATAACTGTGATACAGTAGAAGCTACCAAAATCTATTCAGTGTTTAGGCAAATTTTTAGTCTAAGCCAACCTTTAAGAAAATTGCATAAAGCAATCAGACAACTGTACCAGAACACGTGAATTTACAGTAAAGGCCAATATGGCCAATTATCCAAAAGTAAAGCAAGTAAACAGCAATTCACATCTAAAACTTCCCAAGTACTTTATAATCATTTATATAACATACAACTCAAATACAAACCTTTTGAACAAAGCATTAATCCAAAGTTTTATTTTTAGGAATAGGTCACAGGATAAATAAAGCCATACCATGAAATGCTGTATTTTGAAAAGAGATTTTTAAGAAATAAGTTTATAATTCTCTGTATGTGCATACATTGTTCAAATTTTAATTTAAGTACTTTTTAGGGCAGTGGAGACAATACTACTCTAGGAAATGGATAAATAGCTTAAGAGTGTAGTTGTGAAATGCACCAAGTTACAAGTGAAAATCAACACTCAAGAAGGTCTTGTCTAAGTGTCAATGCCTTCACAGGTAATAGTGATGGAAGACAAATAAAGAATCCAGTCTGACTTTTCCAGACTGGCTTGATTTGTCTGACGTACCAGTTAAGGGAATGTCATGTTTTTCATTAAAATTTAGGTTATTTTACAAGGAAGCAGGAAGCCCAAATAAGTACCAAACTATATAATACCATTTTTAAGCTCACGACATACCTGCAAGCCCTCAGATCAAATGGCCAACCATTCCTCTCCAAGACATAGTTGAAGTTTAGGCAGACAGAGTAACACTGAGGAACACAGAAGGTGAAGATGTTCTTTCCAGGGGTGTCTGAAACCTAAAGACCAGAAAGTCATTTAAAAAGATTAGTCAAGACAGGGAGCAAAGAAAGAGCTTATGATTGTAGAAGACGTTAGTTTCCAGCTGCAAAAGAAGATAATAAAATATCTTTGGCAATAATACATCTTTGGGCAGATAAGAAATAAGTTAATTTAAACAAATAATGAACCGACCACAACAAAACACAAACCAACAAAGAAGTCCTTGATCACCCCCCCCTACACTCCACAAACTAGTAAAAACACACCTGCAAAAAATTATTTGAAATTCTCACAGGCAAAATAATAATAATGTTATCAAATGTAATCCATACATCAAATAAAACAATATGAGCACAGATGGAATATTAGCAGGGTACATTATTATTGATACTGGGCTCCATTTTTATCAAACATTTTTATGTTTGATAAAAATGATGATCAAAGCAAACGCATCCTACAAATTATTTTAATTTAAGGCAACAGTTCACATGAATATCAGAAGAGCCTCAGTCTAAAATTACCTTGAGAAATCTGTGATCTACACCAATGGAAAGCTGCATTTAGCACAGCAAATCCCATGGATGTGTGCACGTTTCAGAAATGACTGGCTGAAAAGGGCCTTGAAGGATAATGTGACCTCCAGGTGGAGTATCATAAAGCAAGGATGCAATCTCACTGCAAGTGAGGCTAGTCACACACTCAGCTATGTTTTAAATTTAAAAAATTCCAAAGTTTTCTTTAGGCTTACAGAAAAAGTTTTTGTATTCAAGTTGTGAATATATAATCATCAATCTTTTGTTTTGCGACCTTGTATGACACCAAGCTTTTGAAATTTCTTTACTCAAAGTAATTTTCTATGCTCATTTGCTCTCAGCACAGGGCTAATCCCTCACTTCTATTTAGAAGGTTCTATGGTTCTATCCCCCAGAGCGTTATAGAGTACAATATCTGAAAAATTCAACAGACAACTTTCCTTTCTACTTCCTAGGTGCTGTTTTTGAGCATAACAGAATTTACAAGCGGACTGAGTATCATCCAAAAAAAAAAACCAAAACAAACAAACAAACAAACAAACAAACAAACAAAAAACCAAAAAAAACCCGAAAAACAAAAAACAAAAAACAAACCAAAAAAAACCCCAAACAAACAAAAAAAACCCCCTGAAAAACTAAATCAGATCTGATAAAAAATCAGGAAAACTTAAATATAAATAATGCTAAGTGTTATGCCTATTGTCCATGTGAATGAGCATATCTAGACCCTCTCAGGTATGGACATGCACAAGTCAGTGTAGATGGTTTATCTGGATTGCAAATTAATTGCTCCATATATGCAGAAATTGCTACAAAAGGACTAACTCTATGCAAAACTGTGCCATCTCCACTGAGCCTTAGCAGCTCAAGTGCAGCATTGTGCAACCAACCAGAGCCATCTCAGATGGTCTTCACTGGATGTTGAGACTGGGACTGAGGTCAAGCATAGAGAAGCATTGCCGTTTATTCTACAAACTCTTGTCCCAGCTGAGTTCATGAACTGATTACAAGAAGAGTATCTCTCCTCTTCCCCATCTGTTTCTGGTATCAGCTATGCAGCAGTGGCTAACAGCTGAAAGGCAGCTAGGAACAGATGCAATTTTTTCACCATTAAAATTCACGATAAAATTTGCAAGCCAACCAGAGGCGCCAAAACTCTGGCTCCGTGTCCAATGAGTGCTTCAAGATTATCGTTTGGGTTCAAATGTGTAAAACCATATCATGCTCTGGATCAGGCTTAACATACAATACAGTATATGTTGATTATGGATTTAAGGAGCCAGATGCAGCCTGCAGTGCTGAGCCAGAGCTAATATGTTGAATATATAAAGCCACCAACTGGGTGGGAAGTAAGCAGGTTGGAAATACAAAGAACATATATATTGCATCACCTTTTCTTTTTGTCTTGCTAGTTGTATCAAAGCTATATTAAGATTACAACTAGTTCAGGGACTGAATTTATTTTATTTCTTAAGGAAGTTACTGGAATTCCTGTGATATAACCTGTATCTAACATCTTTATCACTTGCATAAGAAAAGCAAGAATTCTTCAGCATATTGTGACAGTATCTGTTATTCTCCTGGATATATCAGTTTCAGTGTTGAAGATCATAACCTAAAACCACCTCTGTTGTCTGGATAAATAAAATCTGTTGGAATGCTCCTGTAAAATATCATATCCCTTTTCATTTAATTATACTATTATGCAAACTTTCTGGAGAATATCTTACTTCACAATTTTCTTTCCTGATTACTAGGTTTTATTTCAAGAAAAATAATGAAAATTGAGTCTCAATTTTCTCTCTCAATTTACCTAGAAAAAAAAATTCATTTTGGCAATGTGAGTTTGATACAGAAAAAATAGGGCCTTTAGATATGTGTAATTTGAGTTGTGGTAGACTAATTTTGTCACTGCCTAATAAAAGTTTCTTTGATATACTTTTTGAAAAGTCCAGAGGTTTGGACCAGCTGCATTTTAGTGACCTTTCTATGGGGGCTTCTCCAACTGCTTCTTTTCCATAAAGAGCATTTGCCACTCCAGTCTATGTGTATAGAGCAATCTTTTAACTATTAGATTAAGTCCTGCTTGAATATTTCTTTTCTATTTTAATCATATCTTTGTTATTTGAATTTAGAAAGGTTAATGATATCTTAAAAACCATCCTTAAGAAAAAAATAAATGCAAAGTAACTACGCTCCCTCAGAAGAGGTAAGGGCAGAGTCCTTCAAGTTCCTTTTCCTTAACCATATTGTTAATAAGAGTTTACCATGCAATAGAATGAGTAAGTCTGTAAGGTTTCTGCCTACATTTAAAATATTATTACGTTAGTTACTGTGAGATGCTCCAAGTTAGTGTGTGCTAGCAAGCTTTGTAGAGAGAATATAAGCTTCATTGTTGCTAATTTTGAACAAGAATACCTCACATAAAGCTATTAAGAGATGTTATGGTCCTACAGGTTTAAAATAAACTGAGTACTCAACAAATGAGAGAGATGAACTGACACAATCCCAGCCAGCTCTCACTCCCCAACACACACCAGGAGTGGCAGCTCGGGGTGCGGCTCTGACCCGAGCGGCGGCGCAGAGCAGGGCTCTGCTCCCCACGGCGGGATCGGGGCCCAGAACAGGGAGGGTCTCTCCTGTGCTTCTCACAGGAGTTTATTCCCCAAGGGGATCAGAGATGAGAAAAACCGGAAAGCCCGTTGTTGTTATGGTTTTCGGATGGCACAGGAATAACAACATGACTCTCCATGATGGTAAAGATGGGAGCAAATTTTACTCTTCTGACTTCTACTTTTATAGAGTAGTTCGGTACAAAGAGCATGATTGGCTATTCAGCATCTACACTCTTTTGTAAGCATTTCTTTTGTCAGTAAACATGTTGGGAAAACACCACCTGCAGATGGTTTCTCATTTCCCAAGGTTTGTTTGAATTCCTCCTTAAGATTTCCCAGGCTAACATGAGAAAGTTGCTCACTTGCCTTTCACACAGACACTGGCAGTGCCTCAAGCCTAAATTCAGACCAATGTCAGGCCCACAGCCCGTGTCTTGCACAGTCGTTTAAACAGGGGAGGAACAGGGGGAGGACACAATTCTTCAACCAATCAGGGTATAACAGGGAGGAGATCAGGGAGCAGCTCAAAATATGACTACCAATAGGGAATACAAAGGGAGTGGAAAGGGTCGCACGGACCAATGGGACTTTGTGGAATTGGGGAATTCCAGGGAGGGCTTTAGGACTGAAAGCGAATTCTCCAGAACAAGGGGTAGGAATTAGGGAGGATTGACACTATGTAGATGAGGTAACAGGTGGGTCTAGGGAGTGAATGACAACCGGGAGAGGGAGGTGAAAACCCCGGGTAAAACCATACATGTCAGGGGAAAAACAGGAACAAATCGTTCAACAGGGTTTACAAAAATATGCATAATGAAAAACACACCACCACAATGAACTGCTTTTGTACATAATATGCTACAGTTTTTAGCTACATAGTTGTGTGTTTATTGAAATGTCTGAATAAAGCTTTATGTCATTGGGAGGTTATGAAATACATAGATTGCAGGTACTGAAAAGTGATAGACCATTCCTACCTTTCACAATAAGGATTGTAGGTGAGTGAGAAGAAACAAGTGTCAGACTTTCCCCCTTGTTTCAGATTCTTTGATCTGAATAAGTGGTGCAATACTATAAATCAGAGAAGAAAAAGATAGCTGATACCCACACTTGGAAAATGGTGGTTTTGACTAGAGCAATTTTTCCTCAGGTCTCCATAGAGTTTGTATTTACACCAAATGTCTAGAACACAACACCCTCTTGCTACGGCCCCTGTCACATTAGGCCATTCACATACACAGATCAGCATCCCTTAGTGGCATATCTGGCCGTACATTTGACAAAATACTTGTTTATTATGGACTAAGTCCAGCTCTGACTGGAGTAAGTGGAAAGACTCATGTGGATTTAAGTAAGAGTTGGTTTAGACTCCTGAGCACTGAGATTTATGGCATCCTTAACATTTCATTTCCTCAATTTTAAGCATTTGGGTTTTGTAAATGACGTGCTGGATAAATACACTGTTGTCACTTAGCAGACATAACTGGTGTGTGAAAAGAAGTCTTTTACTTTCAGATAAACTGAGGAATGGTGGATTATGGTCTGTTACTCAGCTGGCATAAACTTGGATAGATCCATGAATCTCAACTGGCTTCCAAATATCTGATCTGTCAGCAAACAGAATTCAAGAAGAAAGCTTACATTTATTTGAAGACAGCATGTATGTAGGTGCAGGTCAATTACCTGAGATATAACCTGAACAAGAAAATAGTAGATTACAGGCTTTCCAGATAAGGCACCTATTATTGTATCCAAAATTTTCTCTCCTAAAGCACAGAAATCACAGAATGCACATTACAGAATAATTTTGAGAAACTCATGAAAAATTAATGTTTATTGAATAAACAAAAAAGTTTTGAACTTTTGGCTAATATCTGAATGGAATGATTCTTATACATTGTAACATTTAAATGTTAGGGCATTATTGAAGTAGTTTCTGTGCTGTTGTTGTTTTCCTCATTCCAGAAAGACGTCCGTATTATATACATCAGAACAATAAAATTATTGTAATAATTTCCATTCAAAACTGACTGTTTAAAAGTCCTGAAGCCTAAAACTTAGTTTTGCAAGCCAGGAAGAAAATCTTCCTGAAAAAATGTTTACACCATAATAGTTTCAACAGCTTTTTGAGTTATAGGAGATTAAACAGTAAACAACTCTCACTTTATTACATTTTTTTTCTATAAAAACTTATTTAAAAAAGAAAAGTGGATGTAGCACACAGCTATTTTGTCATCAGCACTGAGACCCTTCTGCCTCCCTTTCTAGCTGCATAAGAGAGGAACTAAAGAAGCTGATCTGACCTACCAGAGTGAGACAAAGTTAGTGCCTTGGCTTGCTAGGAGAAGGTTGCCTTGACAGATTGAGTCAATCAGTGCAGGAATATTGTTAGCAGATATTACCAAAACACTTTCTGAGATTAACTATTTGAATAATGCTTATATATATATATATTAAGGTGTTGTTCTTGTACAGCTTAGATGTAATTAAATTAACTATGTGCTCTTAAAATATATATATTCAGGAAATAACTTTTACTTGACTCAAACAACTTGGCATAAGCTAGTCGCAAAATTTCATCAGCAGTGTATGTGCAGTTCAGAATATATTTTTCCATTTAAAGCAATCATTTCTGTGCTTTGTTCTCTCCCTCCTTTTTTAAAAGGGAGGTTTAATCATGGTTTTTAAGAGACAAGTTTAATCATGACAAAAAACTGTGAACAACAATTACTATAAGGGATAATATTAAGGGCCTGAGCCTGTTTCCACAGATCTTGGCAGAAGTTTCCTTATGGAGTTCAGCATAAGCAGGGACAGCTGCTAGGGTAACCACATACATTATTTAATTTTTCATAAGGACACATCCAATGCTCTCTGATTTGAGATGAGCTGGCTGACTAACCCTTCTCAAGTTGTAGGGAAGAATGTTATCAAAGCATTTACATATGGCTTTTCACCCTCATTTTTATTACCTGTACAGTGTGATATAGCAAAATCAGATGAGCTGAGGCTTGGTATCATTTATCTTTTTTCACTCGAAGAAGTATACATATTGTAAACTATCTAATCAATTTTAAGCTGCAGAGGTTTTTCTATATGGGGGGGGAGGGGGAAATTTAGTCAATTTTGGTGTACACAGAAATGGAAGAAAGGAATGTATTCAGCTCTTGCAAATGATTAACACAGCCATCTGTTTCACCTACCTGCATAATTGTCAGCTAATCAATTGCTAATTGCAAGTGTCCAGTTGCTTAACAGCATTGTACCTGCAATTGCAATTCATTATCCTAAACACTTTAGAGATCATCAGACCCTGAATTATTTATTTCCATGAGGAAACAGTGAAAGGAAGATGTCAAAGGCAAGCAAGGAATGGAGATACAGGTAAGAAGGGAGGAGGGTAGGGAATAGAGATGTGGGTAACTATAAGATGCAAGTATGTATAAGATATTCGAGAGTAAGGCACAATGACAGGCATTTTTATGATGTGCTGATGGAACAGGGATGTGATGGAGGAGGTGACAGGTGGAAGCTGGCAGAGGGAAACAAGAGTAGGCAAAAGTGATGAAGAGTTATTGAAAGAGAAATTGGCAACTCTGGCACTCAAAGAAGAGGCTGCAGTAACCACGATGGCTTCTAACTGTAATTCCTTCAATATCCTGCATTATAGATTTACTTTCTCAAAGTCTTTGGTGAATGGTTGTAATGTAACAATGTGTTTCTCTGGTATTATATGACCAATGACCTTTCTGCCTCTAAAATATGAACTTGACAGGTGCCATTATCTCAGAAGCCTCTTGTAATGAGATTCTGATCAGTTAAAAGAAGAATTTTGAAATTTTACTCTTAAAGAAAAAGGAAGTAAAAAGCAGAGAGAATAAAAATGGAATTTAATCTCTGCTTCACTATTGAAATGCATTAATATTTTAGAAAATATAACTGAGGACAGAATAATGCATCTGTGATTATTCCAGTATAATATATTTGTATATTACAAGAGATGTAATTTTCATTATCCTAACTCCTTTCTCTCAGCAATTTGCTTACATGCACAGAAAAAGTCCATGTTAAGTTCATCAGTAAGGTACTGGATGAATATTTAAAGAAAATCCTGGAAGAAAGAGTTATGTTTTATATATATATAATTAAAAAAATAACTGATTAACTGTGCTTGAATACAAAGAAAAAGAAATTTTAGGATAGCAATAAGAAATAATCTTATATTCTTAACATACTCCCATTATATTTGCATTACTTTGGCGATAATCCATTAAATAGTCTTCTGATCCATAATTTTATTGTACACATTTGTATTAATATTTGTTCCATGATAAAAGGGATTAAATAATTGTATCATATAAAGAATCACTTCACTGACCAGCTTAAGCCTAAAACAAGATGTGATAGACTCAGTGAACTGTGCCAAAAAGGTTTAATGGAATCGAGGAATTATTAAAGTTGGAAAAGACTTCTAAGCTCAAGTCCAACCTTAAATACCAATTGGTATTCAAGAAATTTGGTTTTGGATAAATAGAAATGGCTAAACAAGTTTTGCCCCTGTACTCATTCTCACTTTTCTTTTTGTTGTTGTTTTTGTTTGTTTTTTGTTTTACCAGCTTTTGTGAAATCATGCTTCAAATAATTTGATAGAAGTCATTACTTAATTTGCTTGAGCTTTAAAGAGTCAGTCAATGACAACAAGCATCCTTTCCTGTGATTCACCTGGGCTAATAAAATTTGGAAAGACTAGAAAATATGAATATATATTTCTCATTATCTCTCTTGTTTATAGAAAATTGTACAAAAATACACATAAATAAAGAAGTGTCGTTTGCTAATGAAGAAAGATCTTTGCCACACTGTAACTCCAGCAATAATCAGAAATTGCTTGTTCTGTTCTTCACTAAAGTGACCTTATGTTTGCACTATAATGTGTCAGAGAAGTTTTATATCTATATATCATTCTTCTAAGTATTTGATAAAAAAAATTACCAGTAGAACTGAGCCAGTGGCCTTAAAAACAAACAGCAAAGCTACCTGAGATATGAATAAATGAGTGAAAATTACTTTCATTCCATATTTTTTTTATTTCTGCTTATATCTTGAAGGCAATTTTTAAAAGGATTTTATAACTCTAATCATAGAAAAAAAGGAGCCAATCTGTGAATACCAATGTGAGAGCAGAGGACACATGAAGAATAAAAGAAACAAAAGTATTTCTGAACTGATGTTTCTCCTACACAACATTCAGTGTCTGAGATTTCCAGCTGCATGCAAATATGGATATCTGTCCCATGAACTTGGACAGTGTCACCATTCCTGAGGCAGATCAGTCTCTCCAGGGGTAGAAATGGCTCCAAGATTTGCCATCCTGATTCCAGAGGCCCTTGGAACCATTTCATATTCCCAGAACAAACCAGAGCAGCCTGGAAACCACTTTATGTCAACTTTTAATGGTCTCTGAGGCACATTCTGTGGTCTTGAGTGACTGCAACAAAGCAATCCAACCACAGTATCTGATATCCATTCCTCCGTTGGATGTGTATAAATAGAGAGAAATTATATTTGGGTCATTTACCTTGAATATGTTAATAAACGTATGGCACTTAGTGCTATAGTCTAGTTGAGGTGTTAAGGCATAGGTTGGACTTGATGATCTTAGAGGTCTCTTCCAACCTCATTATTCTGTGATTCTGTGATTCTGTGAAACTGCTCAATGAGAAGTACTCCAAAAAAAAACCAACTGCAATTTTGTATAAGACATTATTAGTATTCATTCCTCAATAATCTATTAGTGAGCTGCTCCAATTATGCTCTAATTAGTTCTTGATTTTATAGCTATATCTGTACCTCATTTTTCTCTCTCTAGCTCTACTTACACCCAACAATTTTGCTACAATTTAGTATATCTTTTAAAAATGACATAGATAAAAGTTAGTTTATATAATATCTACTATTACATATCAGAATAGGAAGAATGATAATTTATCATACTCAATGGATATTCAGGTGCTGTCCAGAACTAAATTGGAAGATCCATGAAATTTCTGTTTGTTTGGACTTTTTAGTTTGTTATCCTTGACCTAATCCTAAGCATTTAATTCTTCAGATTTATGTATTTATCTTTGGTCAATAGAGTAACAGAATTAACAAAACAGATCCAGAGGGCACCACTAGGGTTAGAACTGGAGCGTTGTATTTGTGTGAGTTAGATGAGAAATAGCAACCTTGGTGGAAAAAAACCTTAATATCCATTTCTCTTCTAGTCTGTAGAAGCAACTATAGAATGGCTATTTCCTCATTAACAATACTGACAATAATACAGCAAGACCACTGAAACAGAGGAAATAAGAGTCTGCATGAATTAGATATTAACATTAAAACGAGATTAGATCAATGCCAAGAGTTTGCAAGTTTGCTTTTTTAAAAAAAGAATAATCCTAATTACTCCCATACAAATCAGGTGAAATTACCTGACAACATGGCTCTCTCTGGGTGTAATACATAGCTATAATGTCTCTCTCCAAAATATGTGACTCAGGATATATTAATAATCTGAGATTAAATGACAATGGCAGGCCTGAAAGGAAAAGACCTGAAAGTCTTCACACTTTCCATTGACCTCGGAAAGTTGTTGAAAAATCAAGTAACTTTTTCAAGAGTTGAAATATTAATATAATGCTATGGGAAAATTGAGAGGGACTGTAAGGAAGAATAGGAGGAGAGGAGACTGAATAATCTTTTCTTTACAAAAGAATATAAATAAGAGAAGTTTTAAGATGGACTGACAGCAATGTAAAAATATTTAATGGGGAGAGAAATTGATGTCAATGTTCTTTATCAGATAAATGCATAAAATATTTCTATGGCTTACCGTTTAAAACCGGCAATTTTAGACTAGGATAATATTGTGTTTTATTATAGCACTGAGATTAATTAAGAATTGGAACAGTTTATGTATGTGCATCTCTGCCACACATTTTAAAAAACAGATTGAAGCTTTTCCTTCTAAAAATCATAGAGTTAAAACATCAATTAATTAAAAAAATCTTCCAGCTCTTGCCAAGCAATCAGAGATGATGTCAGACTGGATTATAACAAGGATTTTTTTTCAAGTCTTGGGGTCTGTGATATATTTGAACCCTGATTTTCCTTTCTACAAACTCTTCTCTCCTCCTGTCCTTCCAAATTACATCTTTTCACACCATAGTCACTATTGTTCAAGTTTTATTTTCAGGTGAAACATTATACAAATTCCTAAAAAATACCAACCAAAAAAGCCTACCAACCAAAAGGTTTATAGTGTATAAAAAGAAAGTATGGGCAAAGAAGGAGACCAGAACAAGGGATAAAAATAAGAAAACAAATGGATAAACTGAACAAAGTGTCTGGGATTATGGCAGGCCAATGGTACCAATGGTCTCAAGGTCTGTCTATAAATTGGATGATTTGTTTATAGTTTTCAAGGAGGGAAAAGAAGAAAGCTAATGAAGTGATCAGAATTGAATTGAGAGGGAGAAGGATTAAAAGAAAGAGGAACAGATTGGGAAAGGCAACAGAAGAGGGGGGAGAAGAAGGTCTCTGATGATAACCAAGGGCAATTCCCCAGTGGAAACAGAGATGGGGAAAAAATGTCAAGTGTTTGGGAAAAAATCCAAGATCTGGATTTTACTGATGAGATTAAGAGATCACAGTTGCTTCCTGGCTCCTTCTCATGTCTGTCTGGAGGAGGACATGAAGCCAATGGCCACAGGTATTAAGCATGGGCTGGTAGCTTCCATGTCTCAAAGTCCCAATCACACTTTCACAGTTTCACAACTGGTCCATTTTCAGAACTTAACACTGACCCAGATTTCTTTCAGTAACAATTTGTTCCACCTGGTTGTCTGTTATACATCCTACTTTAAATCCTTATGAGACTATTTGAGTTCAGATATTAATCAGTATTGGAGTAAGTCTTTCTGTTAACTTCATACCCTGGTTGAACATGTGTGTCTCTAGAACCCAAGGACCATTCCTCATTATTTTGTCTGACATTTTATTAACAGAACTCTCCTCCCATTCCCCTGGCTGCAGTTGATTCTGTGCAAATAAATGCATCTGCTGTAAGCATCTCCTACAGTCATATCCAAGATTAGGCCTTGTACCAATTTGACTTCTAACTAGTGTCAGTTGCTTGTTTTGCACCTTTAGGCAGATTCCATCAATCTAAAACAGTCAGCTGGGCCTAAATATTTCACTATAACTGTATTAAATGTAATGGAGCTCATGTCTTTTACAGTGTCACCAGAGACTTTGAAGTGGTTTCTTAGTTACAGAAACAAATTAATTCCTAATTAAATTAGGGATTTTAAGATTAGATAACTTCATAGCCAATAGTATCTCTAACTATATACTTTTGTACTTTTTTGAGAATGCCTTAATACATTATTGTGATGTAGCTATAACCCGTCTGCCAGTTTTATCATGCTTTTAAGGAATGTTATTTCATTCCTCTTTTGCCAAAGGAAAAAAAACCCTACAAATCCTGCACTTTCTCATTATTATTGCTATGAGACAGGTGAAAAATCTGTATGTTTATGGAAAAATGGATCAAAGCCTTCTTGTACTGATCATAGGACACTCTCATCTATCAGTGTAATTAAGTTTAAAAATGTAATATTTAAAAATCAGGGCTTGCCAAAAGTAAGGGATCATGCCCAGGGGCATTGTGAATCTTGAGGAGCAAACTCCTACACTCACCTGCAATCACTAGCATTGTTATCCCAGACATCATGGGCCTGGGTTGACTGAAAGTTGTCAACCAGCTTTACCTTCCAGAAATTTTAGGATCCTTCTCAAAGAGCCAGCTAAAGTAATCAAAAGTGAGACAGAAACAAACAATCAAATAAAAGCCCCAAAACCCAACAATCCACAACTGTGGATTACCACAATTCCAGGTTGCCAAAGAAGTCTGGATAGCAAATTTAAACAGGGTGCTGTGTGGTGGGTTAGCCTAGCCAAACAGCCAGATTCCCACTCAGCCAGTGGCTTTGCTCATTCACTCACCCAACCACTCGTCCCCTTAAGTGGGGAGGGACAGGAAACAGGATGAGAAAGATCACTGGTTGAGATAAAAACAGGGAGACTGATTACCAGCTACTGCTGTGGGTGAAAGACACGGCTTCAGGAAAATTAATTCCATTTATAGCCACTTCAAATAGAGTTAGATTGTGAGAAGTGAAGACAAACATTAAAATAAGAGCTTTTTTCATCTTTCTTCCAGACTCAGCTTCACTTTGGGTCTCTCTGCCCAGCCCTGAGTGGTGCAGGAAGAGGGGGAGTTTACGGGCACCATCTATCAGTTCTCCTCTGCAGCTACTTCATCCTCACATTTTTAACTTGCTCTGGTGTGAGCTCTCCAGTGGCTGCAGTTCCTTCAGAAAACATCCCCCTGATCCAGTGGATAGGTCCTTCATGGACCATAGTGTGGATATCTATTCTGGAGTGGTCTTCTCCATGGGCTGCAGGGAAATATCTGCTCCTTCCTTCCTCTCATCTTGGGGTCCATGCTTTTGTTTCTCCCTCTTTATTCCCTCCTCTCTCCCCCGATGTTTTTTGTCCTTTCTTCAGTATTTCACCTGTAGTGGATCCCTTGCAGAGCTGAGTGTGCAGCCTGGGGCGGCCCCTGGTGTCCCCTCACAAAGGCCACCCCTGCAGACCACCACCCTGTCCACAGGTGCCCATTGTGCCTGCTATGCAGGAATGGTGTGTGTCTGGACTGATGGGGGCAAAGGATCACGTAAAGGAGGGTTAGAGGAGGCTATTCCATCCTAATTGAAGTTTTAAAGTAATGTAATACAAATGAGTGTCCATGTGTCTTCCCTCAGTATTAATAGCTGCTGCTGAGGCAGTGATGCTGCCTGGGCCTGCTGCTGTCCCTCACGAAATGTCCTCTCCTCCCTGGTCCTTTTGCACAAGCAGCGTGTGCTGAGGACAAGCCCCATGCGGTGCTGGTGGCAAATACAGGCCATATCACTTGGAAATGTATGTGAAATTTATGGGCTGGCCTTCTTCACAAAGAAACCAAGTTTCTGCTGAACAATAAATGCAGGAGAAGGCCTCCAGTGGTCCTTCAACATTTTGAAGTGATGACACAGCTAAAGTAATTCAGCCCGGGATGCTTCACCGGGATGACTTCATCAAGCAAGCATCTAGGCACAACTCAAGTGTTGGTTATTGTAATGTGGAAATCAAAAGCATTTTTTGGCTGATTTCAACTGAAAATGAGAAAACCCTTAGCAAATTCTAAAGGCTTTATGGGAACAAAAAAAAGTGTTCAGAAGGAATCAGTTGAGAAAAAATGAAAAAGAATATACCTCCAATTCTGAATAAAAGCTTTTTTTCTTTTTTTTTTTTACTACTACAATATGACAAGACTTTGGAGGAAAAAAAAAGAAACAGTTAAATGAAAGCTTTTAAAATAATGAATAACGGATG
Source organism: Prinia subflava (assembly GCF_021018805.1). Classification (NCBI taxonomy): domain Eukaryota; kingdom Metazoa; phylum Chordata; class Aves; order Passeriformes; family Cisticolidae; genus Prinia; species Prinia subflava. The sequence goes on along the minus strand of NC_086253.1, from coordinate 16,144,943 downwards.
ATAAGTATAACCAAAAATGGAAAATAAAAGGCAGAAAGAAGGAACAACTTTAAAAGTAACGTAAGAACATAATTTTTTCTTAGTCTAGAATGGTGTTTGTATAATTCTAAAGATATTAACCAAATTTCTTTGTCAGAAAACTACATTAGATACATCTGTGTAAAACATATTTTCCAGTTTAACCAGGTTAGAAGAACCACATTAATTTTCTACTTCACTGCAAGGCTAAGTAATAAAGTAAGATATCTTTAAATATAATTCAACAGAGTTATAGGTTAACTAGCTGTTACCTGTTACATCCCACTGCCTTTTTGATTCTTGATACTGAATATGGCAATTAGTACAGCAACATAATGTAGTTTCAGATAGCAACATAATTTTTTCCCTTGGTCTAGAATGGCTTTTCTCAAAAATAAAATAGATGCAAACTGTAGGCAATGCAATTTTGTACCCTACAAAACATCTACAGCCGAATATTAGAAAAAAACCCCAAACAAAACACAAAAAAAAACCCCACAAAAAAAACCCCAAACAAACAAACAAAAATCCAAAACACAACTCTATTTTTTAAAATAACTAAAGATAAGCAAATAAAATTGAAATAGTAGTCAACTTATAATTAAATTATCTTAGCTGATATGTTTAATCACTGTGGAATGTTTAAAAAAATTATAATAATTATTTCCCTCCCCCCTTTTCCACAGCGATCATGTGAATTCTTAATCAGATAAGAGCAGAGGATTCATCTAGAGTCAATCTTCTAATGATATATACATAGAGAATAAGAAAGAAAGAGATATTACATGAACTAATAATTTTATATATATGTGTGTGTGTAATTTTCATCTGTAACAGATATCAAGGAGTTGCTTTTAAGCTGAGATATTCTAATATCTGAAATTATATTCCATAGATGTAATTTGTTACTTCCTCAGGAGGTTTTTTTTGTCTGCAACTGTAGGACCTAGGATTTTAAAAAGTAACAAACCTGGAAATTTCATTAAAAAGAGGTGTAAGTCTCTTCCACAGGTTTCCTGTTTCATCTTTGATGTTTGTTTGAGTTTCAGGAGAGACTGGAATATAGAAAAGTACTGAGTATGTTAACAGGGTTAAGTAGAGAACAGAGCAAGTGAAGTGTTTTCAGTATTCCCAGTCTCTGGGCTTATCTGAAATAAGTAAAATTACTAGTGATATACAAATATACAGTAAGAGCAGCATTCACACTTATTCTTATAAGTTATTACATCAGTAAGCTGCTCATTCTCAGCAAATGCTTGCCTCTATGCACTCTTCCAAAAACTATTGTCTTATTTTCCATGATATGGAAACCAGATGAAACTTTTTCCCTGCATCCATCTGACCCTAAGCAACTATTCTCCTTGTCATTTTAATTGAATAATTCTGTGGTTTTCAGTTGTTTCTTAAAGCTTTGAATTACTCTGAAAATTATTTCCCCAGACTAAAAAGTGCACACCAAACTGAAGAGTACATGTTTGTGCACATTTTGACCTTTTTTTTGGTGTTTGACTTTGGGAATTGATGACAGAACTTAAAGTCATTATTGAATGCTGTTTATCTTATCCAAGGTCTTTCTTCAGTTGATGCATATGAAAGTAAAAACTTTCAGTAGATATCATCATTCTATTCAATTTAATACTTCCACCTCAATCAATGAAAAAATAGTTGTTTAGAAAGTCTGAGAATTATGAAAGCTGGGATAAAAAATAAAAATAAAACACTTCCAGATGTCCAGGGAAAAGCAACCAAGGATCACTTTGTTCTTTATATTGAAAGTATCTGAGTCTGTACTATAAGTACTATTGTCCTCATCAAGTCCCTTGTAGCGCTAAATTTAAATAAAAATATGGTTCTGATGGTTTCATTCCAATTTGAAGTTTTTCAATAAAAAGAGTATTTATTAAGATGCACACTATAAATTAATGTATTGCATTCTTAAATTATGATTTCTTTTCAAAAATCCTTCCTCACGGATATCCAATTCTTTCATAGTCCAGGTCCTCTGAAGTTCTGCTGAATTCAGGAAAGGGAAGATCATCATGAGCAGAGCACCAGGCAGTGGTGGTCTCAACAGGAAAAATGCCTTGTTATAGAAGATCACTGCCATTAGTTTTATTATACTACTTTCTCTGCTGTTAACCTTCTTCCCTGTTTAACACACAAGATAGCTTTAACTTTTCCTGTTTCTGTTGGGATTTTAGGATATATGAATGTAACTAAAGTAACACCTAAGCTAACTTAGGTGTTACTTTATGTCCTTTTTGCAGTTTGTGCAGTTGTATATAGTAGCAAGAGAATTAGATTCAAAGTGTCACAGCTTATTTTCTGTGGAAATGCTGATGTTCATCTAGAAAAGATGAGTCTTGGGTCATTTAGAGCTGAAAAGCCTTCTCATGATGAGGAATTATGAAAGGAGGAATTCTAACCTCCTGAAACTTCTCAGGCCCAGCAGTGGCCAGTGTCTGTAAAGTAGCATTTTGGAGCTTTGCATTCTGGTAGACAACACTTGCAAGACCTTTGGTCCTGGTTCTGTTCTCATTGCTATTTGTGTAAACCAACAGAGATCTGAAATTATCCCTGCTTTACAGCATTTTCAAAGAGAGGAGAGATAAGCCTGCACATATCACTTACCAGGGATCTGAAAGCAAAGGGATTGTTTGGTGCTATGAAGATGTTGTCATAGCTATTATGCATACCAATCTCAGTCTATTTTAAGTTGACTAATTAGGGAAAAGTTGAATACAAAAGAAATGCTCCAGGGCCTCCTAATCTGAAATAATATCAGGCTGTTCTTTATCAACTCACTGGGGCCTGTTTGTGAAGATTATATGCATACTTGTATCTGCTTTGGAGGCAGAGCTAAACCAGAGTGAGCTCTGTGCACTGGTAGAAAAACAGTGCTACTCTATCTGCTTTTTGGGTGAGCTGATTCAGACTCCTCTAACATGAAAAGATCTGTTTTAATATAAATACAAGGAAAAAATATAGGCTCTCAAAATATCTGTTCCATCCCTATAGTATTTTTCTTGTTACTGTTCCAGTTCTGTGGAGTTACCTGAAAATTTAAGATCCTTAAATAAAATTTTATTCATTGTCTGTATAAGTGTAAAACTTAAGGCTCTTAGTGCATTTTCTGTTTAGTTTCTCTCACATCAGAAATGGCAGTCTTTAATTTAAGAATTTTTAAGAGCCCATGGATTTGACAAATCTGATATTGGACTTGGCTTAAAGCAGTCTTTGAAATGTAATATTTTAGGCATGGAACACATTCATATTACTTTGCTAACCTGCCAAAGGCATGATTTCATCTGGGTTCTGTTTGGATTCTGCAAAATCTCACAGGAAGCAACTGCAGAAAACTGCTGGAGGACACCTACATTTAAAAAACGTGTGCTGCTCTGAGATAAGTTCTCTGTTTCCTCATTCTTCCCCTTTAAAGCTTGTACATAAATGAGAAATACATTGTCATTCAGGGCTGCCTCAACCCAACCACAAGTTCTGTGACTGACATTTATGCAAAATGTTGATAGACAAATTCCGTAGTTATTTATCAACACTAAGCAGTCCCTGCAGACATCACTCAGCAACCATATCCCATCATGCAAGCATTCCTATTTCCTTTCAAGCCATTCATCTGTATTTGGGAGCTATTTAAACAAATAAACTTACCTAGATATGAAAACAGTTGCCACATTCATACTTATATAAAAGGAAAACTGCATTTAATAAAAGACTTTCATTTGGATAGAGGACAAATACCTTGCAATATGTGAAGAAGCAGAGAAATAATACCTCCTTCCTATGTACATCCTTTTTCTTCTACAGAGAACTAAGTTAAAAAGTTCAAAAGGTAGAATTTATTAACCCATGCACATGCAGCTTTATCTGTGTGTAGGACTTATGAATAAGAAATGGGCATAAGGCTTGTGTTACCTATTTGCTTTAAAGAAAAATGTTTTTTTATTTCCATAAGTATAGTTTTAAAGGTAAAGCTCTGTCTGCTTTGTGCAAATTCACTAGAAAAACTCAACTTTTTGTTCTTCCTATTACATTTTTACAGGAAGAGGAGGGGTCTGTTTTCTGGGACAAGAATAAGAATTTCAGATTTTATAGTAATTTTAAATGCTTGGAGTATTTAAGACTGAGAAACACTGCATTGTGTGTCCCACCTGTATATTAAAATACAAAATAATGTATTTTATGCAATATTTTTAGTATCATGAATTGGCACTTAACACACTTACACACGCTCTTTGTTAGTTTAGTATGCTTAAAGCTTTCCTAATCAATTACTTGCCAGCAAGCTGGACTTCTGTTTGTCCCAGTACTCCTCAATAACAGATTAAAGAGTTCCTGAATGTTGATTTTGTCCATTTATTTTTTATGAGATGATGCAATTCAAAGTAAATAAGACATTCCTTCACTATATACTTTTAGGACTCAAAAAATGCTGACCTCGATTTGAATCAGATACACACACCCAAGAGCAGAATTCATCCCAGACAGCAACATTAGAGGCTTCTTCTTCAGCTTTGGAGTGTTACAACAGCAGTGGGAAGTAGCTTTGTAAGAAGGGCTCTGTGTTCTTCTTTTGAAAAGCAAGTGGAGGGAATTTCAGGTACTGTAGTTATTTACAAGGGATGTGTTCTGAGCCCTGGCTAATGTCAGCTCAGCTCCAGCAGGCAGTAGGTGCTTGTCTGCTCCTCTCTAATGCAGTGGAAATGGCAACTGTGGGGCAATAGCTGAGATTTGTCTTTCCAGATGTCCTAGGTCCCTCTGTAGCCTCCTTCAGCTACACAGCTATCTTGCCTCTAGTAATCAGCCCTGATATCAACTTTTTCTTGAAGACCATTTTTGGTCATTAGAGGCAGGTGCCTAAGTACAGAAATGAACCCCTAACAGTCTTAGAGAATTATGAGAGAAAAAAAAATCCAATTCTGATAACTCTGATGTAGACAAAGGAAGTTTTAACAATCTGCCTAAAGAAAAAATCCCAAGTCCTAAAGTCTCATAAAATTCAGCTTGTAAGAAAAGACAAGATTCAGAGCCCTAACAAATGAAGCTTTTTCTGATGCGTGCAGGTGGGACATCTACTGTCGCGGTGCCGCTACTAAGCCCCTTGGCTTCACCCCGAGCCAGCCCAGGCACCGGAGCAAGCGGAATCCGAGCTGCCCCTCAGCGGAACGAAGGGGTCAGCCCTGTGGGTTCTTGTCCCTGGGAGAGGCCGGAACGGCAGTAGGATAACTGAAGCGACGCGCTAAGAGCGAGAAAGGAGGATCCAGCCAGCCAGACAGAGGAACCACAACTTTAATCCAACATAGCACTGTCCAGACCGAAGTGGAACCAGGCTGAACTGGATACCGAACAAAGAAATGCACCAGCTTATATGCTTTCGGGGTAGGGGAGGAGAAATGGGAGTCCCTCTTTGCGGCAACCAATGGAAACTTGACATTTGGGAGATAAGGGGAAGGGTTGCAAGCCTTGAACCAATTAGGGGATAGGGGAGGGATAACACAGTGGCGGGAAGAGGGGAAAAGGTAACATGTGACCAAGGGGAACTTATGAATTTCAATTAAGGGGGGGGTGTACAGAACATACAACATTGTGCAGAACATACAATATAGGACCCACCAGCCTTTCATCTTTCCCACATATCTAAATCCTTCCTACTTGGTAAACCACCCATATATCTTTCAACTTCTCTCTGCCTCAAAACCCTCTTTCCTATATCCTTCTTTCAGCACCCTCTCCTTCTTCCTTAAGTCTCTCTCTCTAAATCCTCTCCCTCGTCTGTCCTTCTTTTCCTTGTCACAGTCCTTCACAGCACCTGCTTGTTTCTGCTTACACTGTCCCAACTTTCTTTGTGGAGTCCAACTGAGGTTTAACATACTGAAATGGGGAAAGTCCAACCATCCACACCACCACATCTCCCCCTTTTCTTTTATTTTTGACCCTGTGAGTTCTATCTCAGATATCCGAATTGAGGGGGGTCCACCAGGTGTTCAGAACGTGGGTATGATTCTGCAAACCACTGCTGTTGAGTAGGCCATTGTTCTCGAGGAAAGCTGCGCACTTCTTCCACGATGATTTCAAGCTGTTCAGCCTGCTCGTCCTCATCAACGAAGCTTTCCTCCTCTTCCTTGAACACTTCTGGGCCTACTTCAACGGCTACTCGGTGGACTTCAGCTTTGAGTGGTGATGTGGAGGAAGAAATCAAATTCTGCAACATCTTTTTCATTAGTCCAAGGCTGGCCATAGCAACAAAAAGCACAAAAACAATTAACAGAACAGTTTTAAGAATCGATCCCGTCCAACCCGAGATCCCCCATCCCTTGAACAAATTACTGAGCCAGTCCCCGTATTCTTGCTTGATGTCTCCTATCATGTTTTCCATTTGTTTGAGTGCCTCGCGAGTCCCCTTGGCCCTAGATGTCAAATTAAAGCAGCAGAGCCCCTCAAACTCCTCACACGAGTGACCGTGGAGGAGCAGGAGGTAATCGATGGCTGCACGATTCTGGAGGGTTGCCTGCCTCGTAATTTCCTCATCTTTCAGGAGGTTTGATAGGGCCCTAGAAGTCAAACGGGATTGCTTAGCTACCCAACATTCCAAATGGCCTAATTCTCCGAGGGTCTTAGCAATGGCGACCCACGGCGCAAATACTGTGATTGCGATGCCTTTAGATCTGCTCCAATGGATAATTTCCTCATCGCAATCGTCTGCCAATTTTTTGAGAGAGTAGTCTTCTCTCTTCTTTCTAGAGTGTGCCAATAGATGTGCACCCTTTGTAGAATTTTGTGTAACCCAATCCAAAATTTGTGATTTGTTGGGTGAAAACAATCCGAGGGTCCCAAAGGTGCACGGGCCTCCGGAGAGGTGAGAGGGGATACCTGCCCATGCGTGGTCTCCGCAAATCAAGAATGTTCCCCTAGGAAGCTGGCGGGGATGGGCAAAGACTTGGGCTGATTTTTGGGGAGGGATTGGAGGATAACTAAAGGACACAGCGTTACACCAATGAGTATTAAAATGGGCTTTGGAGGAGACAAAATGACGGTGGTGACGCTGGACGTGGTCGTTACGGATATGAAAACAAGATTCGGCTCTGGCGGAACCTAGAAGCTCCAGCTCCTGAGGCTCGTTTTCTAACTTTGGAAGACTTTTAATATAATTGTACCACGCGACGATGTAATGGGCATGCTTTAGGTTATGCTCCATTTTAGCAGCTTCTTGTCTAAGTTTTTGAGCATAACCTAGAAGCATCTTGGGCATCTCACGATCTTTAAATGGGATCCCCACGAGGCAGGATGCCATGGGATTCGCGGCACTCGCTTGGTTGAGACATATGTGGTCTTGGCCCAGTGATTTGGCCAAGACAGTCCAGACGTTCTGTTGTGGCTGGGGGACGAGCCACGCCTGGGCGATGGTCAGGAGACTGGCGAAGAGGACGGCTGAACTGATGGCAGTCTTGGCGCTCATGGTTGGACGGATCTAAACAGAAACTCAGAAAAACAAATCGTTACAAAGTGGGAAATCACAGAAAAAGGGGTCCTCCCAGCCTTCTGACTGCTCCTCCTCTTCCTCTGAGTCACTGGACTCACGCCTTCTGCGGCGGAGAGCCGCGGAGGCGACTTGAGGCTTTTCGTTTTCTCGGACTTTTGTTTTTCTTTCGATATAAGGCTTTACCCATCTGGATGGTATCCACTTCGGCCCGGCATCAGTGGAGACGCAGGCGTACCCGCGCCCCCACGTCAAAAGCGTCAGTGGACCCTCCACTTTCCCTGTTTCGGGAAACCTTACGGTCACCGGCGGATGCTGCTCACTCAGGTCCCAGTCGCGGTTGCTATTGAAATGCCGCACAACGGGCGGATCTGGTTTTTCATAAGAACAATTTAGGAAATTTAACACATAAAGTGCCCTTGCCAATCTGATTGATGGAGTTTCAACCTTCAGGACTGGTCTTTGCTGTTGAAGGACCCGTTTGACGTTCTGATGGGTCCTTTCAACAATGGCCTGACCCGTGGGGGAGTGAGGGATGCCCGTTTTATGCTCAACTCCCCATTGCTGCAGGAAATCTGCAAGCTCCCTGGAAGTATACGCAGGGCCATTATCTGTTTTAATTTCCTTGGGGATGCCCATGAAAGAGAAGGCCTGAATGAGGTGTTGGATGACGTGGGAGGCCTTCTCCCCTGCGTGTGCGGAGGCATAGACTACACCCGAGAAGGTATCAACGGACACATGCACGTACCGGAGCCTCCCGAACGCCGCCACATGGGTGACGTCGGTCTGCCAGATTTCACAACTTCCCAGCCCTCTGGGATTGACTCCGGCGTGCATGGTCGGCACGGAGTGGGATTGACACGATGGGCACGAAGCCACAATCGCCCTGGCCTGTTGCCGGGTGATACGAAATCGGCGGACCAGGGCTGGTGCATTCTGATGGAACAAAGCATGGCTGAGCTGTGCCTGTTGAAATATGTCAGGCAGTGGGGTCTTTGTCACAGGAGCAGCGAGAGCATCTGCTCTCCTGTTGCCCTCTGCAACAAACCCTGGCAAATCGGTGTGCGACCTTGTGTGCATCACGTAGAAGGGGTGCTCTCGGTGGGACACAAGCTTTATAAGTTTCGAGAGCTGCGCATAAAGCGCGTCGTTGGAAACCTGCTGTAATACTGCCTGATCAGCTCTGGACACTACCCCTGTAACATAGGCAGAGTCGGTAACTATGTTTAGCGGTCCGGGAAATCTCTCTAATGCCCTGACGACTGCGGCCAACTCAGCGACTTGAGGCGAACCCTCAACGATTTCAACATCACTGTCCCACTGCTGAGTTTCGGGATCCTCCCAGGTCATCACTGACCTGTGAGAAGCCCCGGACGCGTCTGTAAAAACGGTCAAGGCCTGGAGTGGTTTTGCACTTTGGACACTCCTCAATGCCAATTCAAAATTTCCATCCAGATTGAACAATTTGTGGGCCGGCCGATGAATTGAAATTTGGCCCGTAAAAGAGTCCAGAGCGAATTGTAGAGCTTCATTATTTTGAAGCAGAGTTTCCAACATGGGTTTGGTGATCTGGCCCGAGGATAATTTGATGGGGAGATGGATGCACTCAAAGTCACAACCGGCCAATTCGCAAAGGCGCGTACGTGCCTTGCGGATCAGCTCAGCCATGATTTCTTGTGGCCTCGTAAGTCTCTTGGGCCGGTGGTGGCTAAGAAAGACCCACTCTATGATCAGCAGTGGATCTCTCCCCCCGTGGCCCTTGGTGTCATGCTGTGTGGTGTTTGAATCCCACTGAAAAATGACCCCAAAAAGATGCGGGAGCTTACCCAGCACCACGAACCGAAAGGGTAAGCCGGGGTCACATCTGTGCGCCTGGCGTGATGACAACGCCTGTTGTACCTTCTCCAGTGCTTTCCTTGCCTCCGCGGTGAGCGCCCTGGGAGAGCTAAGCTCATCTCCCCCCTTCAATAAATCGAAGAGGGGTGCTAGGTCCTCCGTGGAGAGACCCAGCCAGGGCCTCACCCAATTCAACTCTCCGCAGAGTCGATGGACATCCGCAAGGGTCCGGACTGATGTCCGGATAGCCAATTTTTGGGGAACAATGGTCCGCCGTCCGATTTCCAGCCCCAGGTATTTCCAGGGTGGCATCCGCTGAATCTTCTCTGCTTGCAGCTCAAACCCTGCAGCAACTAACAAATCTGTTACGCGTGTGAGGACTCTATCCAGTTCGCTTGTTGTTGGGGCGCAAATGAGGATATCATCCATGTAATGGTGGATGATAACCTCCTCCGCGGCTGCGCGCACAGGACGCAGCAAGGAAGAGACGTACAGCTGGCACATCACCGGGGAGTTCTTCATACCTTGGGGAAGAGCCCTCCAGTGATACCTCTTCCTTGGGGCCGCTCGGTTGATGGTAGGCACCGAGAAGGCAAAACGCGGTGCGTCATCCGGATGTAAGGGAATTTGGAAGAAGCAATCCTTCAGATCAATAACTGCCAGATTCCAATTTCGGGGCAGCATGGCAGGGGATGGCATTCCTGGTTGGAGGGATCCCATGTCCTCTATAACGTTATTAATTTGTCGAAGATCGTGAAGGAGGCGCCAGCGCCTTCCGTCACTCTTTCGAATGACGAAGACGGGCGAGTTCCAGGGGGAATTCGTTTCCACGATATTACCCTTCTGTAACTGCTCCTCCACGAGCTCCTCGAGCGCCTTTAATTTCTCCTTGGATAGCGGCCACTGGTCAACCCACACTGGATTATCCGTTTTCCAATTCAGTTTGAGGATTGGGCGCTCCTCAGTGACCGCTAGGCAAAAAACCTGAGGGGGGTCTGGGATACTAATTGTGACCCCCCATTGGGACATGAGCTCCCTACCAAGCAGGGGCCGTTCATATTTGCAAACGAAAGGGCGCGTATATGCCAATTGCCCTTTCGGCCCCGTGAATTTCACCATGCGCGCTGATCTCTTAGCCGATTGAAAACCCCCCACTCCGGAGATATTCGCCGGCGCGTCCTCCAAGGCCCAATGTGACGGCCACTCCCGGGTGGGAATGACCGTGACATCTGCTCCTGTGTCAAAAAGAAGACCTTTATTAACGGACTCATCCCCAATGGACATCGTACATTGTATTATAGGTTTTTCTTCTGTGATCCGATGCACTGCGTTGACTGAAAGTGGCCTTTCCTCAGGGTAAACCTGATACTGATCTGGCCTGGTGTGTGGAATTGCCTGGGCCACAATTTGTCCCTTTGGGTGGAAAGCTGGGGGATGAGTGGAACGCAGCCAGACATTGAGGAACCTGGGGTCACCCTTATAGGTCCCCGGGTATACCTCAATGTCTTGCGGAGTGTATTTACAGTCCCCAACAACAATGAACTTACCTTTCCTTTGAAACGGCCAGTCCAGAAGGTCTTCGCAATCCACGCGAACTGGGTACCAGCTGGTATCTCTGAGGTGCGCACTGTGAGTGAGCCTCAACCTGTAAGGTTTACAAAATGGTGTTAACGTCAAGTCCGGGAAAGTTCCCTCCTGGGAAGGGTAAAGGAAATGCCAGTCCGAGATAGTTGTCTTGGTCCAGTGACCCCCAAAGGCGTTGACTGCCTTCTCTTCCGCACTGCCCACCCTGTTGGGGTCATCATGCCGGGTGGACCCGCACTCCCCCCCTAGTTTTTTGAATTGTGTTCGGAGTCCTCCTGCTGTGGCCGAGGCTTTGCCAGCAAGTTATGCGGGCATTGGCTCACAAAATGCCCTTTTTCATGGCAGAGGTAGCACTCGACCCGTGCTCTGGCTGGGTTCGACGCTGCCGGCTTGCGGGCCTGTGGGCGACGAGGAGTCGCATCTTCCGCAGCATGCACCTGCCGAGTTCCCTGCTTGCTTGCGGTGGTCATATGTTGAAGCAGGAAAGGGACCTTTTGCTGGCAAACTTGCAGCATCACCTGTAGAGTCCGTGGGGGTTCTGGAGGGAGACTTAAAATCGCTTGTTTGCATATATTATTAGCATTAGCAAAAACAATCTCCTCCAAAATTCTCTTACGGGCGAGCCCGTCCGTTACTTGTATTTCTAAAGCCCTAGTCATCTTGTCCACGAAATCTACAAATGATTCTGTGTCCCCTTGCCTAATCTGGGTGAACGGCGGCAGGGGTGCACGAGGCTGCATCGTGAAAAAGGCTTTGCAGGCCAGGTCTTGCACCCTAGGCAAAACTGCTGGTGGAATGAGCAGTGCCTGAATTTGAGGGGACTCGAAGGAACCTTCTCCTCCCAGCAATTCAACAGTAAGGGGATTACCTCCCTCATCGATTGCTGGGAGTGGCAGGTGCGGCAGCTCTTCCCGCAGGGCTTGCCTAAATGCAGCAAGCCATAATTCAAATTCAGCCGGTGTCATCAGGCAAGAAAATAATTGCTTTAAGTCTGCAGGAAGGGTTGTCGCAGCTGCTAGGTCTGCCTGAAGGAGGCCGCGGAAGTACGAGCTCTCTCTCCCAAACTCTTTGTGCGCCTTACATAAATCTCGAATTATAGTTTGTGAAAATGGCTGCCAATTCGGTTTAGGTTCGCCACCCCCGCGAGCCTTTCGGTAGGTGACAGGCGCAGCTGAGAGATGCACTTCCTGGTTTCCATCGCTGTTGTCTTCCGGTTCCCTACCGTGGGAACCGGAAGAGGCAGCGTGGGAACTACCATTCCAAGATGGCCTCCTTCCGGGGTGGGGAGAAGTGCCTGGCTCCGCCCCTAGGGCGGGCCAGGGGGCAGGAGTGGGAGGAGTGTCAGCGTGGGAAAAGGGAGGGACCGAAGGCGGGGTTTGGGCGGCCACAAAGGGAGGAGACATCGGGTATGTGGGAGGAGCCATGGGTGGAGCAAGGGAGGGAACAGAGGGGGCGGGTGTGGGAGGGACCAAGGGGTAAAATGGGTTGGGCAGATAAAAGGGGTTGGGCGGGTATGAAGGGGTTGGGTCAAGGAAGGGATTGGATTTCGGGGGAGGGGGACGCGGGGGAGGGGTAGGAGAACGGCGCGAACGGGCGCCATCTTGTGTGTCGCAGGCGCCATCTTGTGGCTCCTGTGACGCAGCAAGATTAAATCTAACTTTTGGTCGACAACGTGGGGAAACAGGGGAAGGGCTGCGTCCCCGGGCCGCTTGTCCAGGGCGACCCGAGGATTCCTCAGCAGTCCGGACAAGACTGCTGAGGCTGGGGGACCGGGAGTTCTGGCGAGAGCCTGGGCTGGCAGACCTAGGGTCTGCGGCTCTCCTCAGAATTCCCTTCCGAGGAGCACGGGGATTGGGAGAAGGGGAACGGGAAACTGGGGCGGGCGGTCGCGTTGGCTTTTCATGCAGGGGAGAGCTGTTAGCGATCGTTTTAAATTTGACAATCAAAAACATAAAATCTTGGGGACATTTATCCGAATTGGCCGCTTTTTTTTCGATCGCCTCCCAATAACGGGGGTTCCTCACAAGCTCCTCAGACGTGTTACTGAACTGCACGGAAAGCCACCGCACCAGCCTTTTTAACGAACCGCGGGAGAACTGAACCTTGTTCTCCTCCAAAACTCTAACAAGAACATAATAAACTCCTTTCTGGGTGGTCGAAAGCGAGGCACCCATCTCGCCGGTGTTGAAAAACCACCCTCACCCAAGACCGGACCAACTAAATCTCAAACAGAAAACCGTAACTGCCGCAACTTAAAAACCGGGCAACCCTGCACTCGCTAAAGCCACTGATCCTCCCGGCGCGCGGCACACGCAACGTCCCCAAAAACCCGACTCTCCCCCAGCTCCGAGCCTCCCTCGAGAGCTGGCAGGAGCACTCGAACGAAACAAACCCGAACGAAAAGAACTGAAAACCGCCTGGGCACGACCAAACCGGGAGCGAGAACAAAAGCGTTAACCCCCCGGTCCTGCGCAGACTTCTCCTCGGAGCCCTCCCCCGTGGCTTGGAGAGGGGGTCCTGATCGCGTGCCCCCGACGGAGGGTACTTACCTGCGGTCTTGGGGAACCCTCAGCGCACAGAAGACTTCGCCGGGAGTGCTGCCGACGAAGCTACCTCCTGGATCTGCGAGGAGCGCTCCTCCGAAGAGGCTGCTCGACTCGCAGCGGTGGGACTGCCCTGGATCTGAAACTCTTCGGTGCTCGCGCCTGGTGCAAGCACCGCCAATCCTCACGGGGACCACAAAGAGGGAAGACAAGAGCCTTCACGGAAACTCAAGGCTTCTCCTCAGGGTCCCATCTGGGGTGCCAGCCACCTGTCGCGGTGCCGCTACTAAGCCCCTTGGCTTCACCCCGAGCCAGCCCAGGCACCGGAGCAAGCGGAATCCGAGCTGCCCCTCAGCGGAACGAAGGGGTCAGCCCTGTGGGTTCTTGTCCCTGGGAGAGGCCGGAACGGCAGTAGGATAACTGAAGCGACGCGCTAAGAGCGAGAAAGGAGGATCCAGCCAGCCAGACAGAGGAACCACAACTTTAATCCAACATAGCACTGTCCAGACCGAAGTGGAACCAGGCTGAACTGGATACCGAACAAAGAAATGCACCAGCTTATATGCTTTCGGGGTAGGGGAGGAGAAATGGGAGTCCCTCTTTGCGGCAACCAATGGAAACTTGACATTTGGGAGATAAGGGGAAGGGTTGCAAGCCTTGAACCAATTAGGGGATAGGGGAGGGATAACACAGTGGCGGGAAGAGGGAAAAGGTAACATGTGACCAAGGGGAACTTATGAATTTCAATTAAGGGGGGGGTGTACAGAACATACAACATTGTGCAGAACATACAATATAGGACCCACCAGCCTTTCATCTTTCCCACATATCTAAATCCTTCCTACTTGGTAAACCACCCATATATCTTTCAACTTCTCTCTGCCTCAAAACCCTCTTTCCTATATCCTTCTTTCAGCACCCTCTCCTTCTTCCTTAAGTCTCTCTCTCTAAATCCTCTCCCTCGTCTGTCCTTCTTTTCCTTGTCACAGTCCTTCACAGCACCTGCTTGTTTCTGCTTACACTGTCCCAACTTTCTTTGTGGAGTCCAACTGAGGTTTAACATACTGAAATGGGGAAAGTCCAACCATCCACACCACCACAATCTACGAACAAAGGCTGTGTCAGAGAAACAGTTTCATGATAGAAAACATTGTTTTGAATTTTCCTATTAATATACAAATAAAAAAATGGTGTAATTTTACGAGTTCCATTACTTACTTCATGGTTAAAACTAGGTGCAAGTAGTCTCAGTTAGTTCCTTGTGTTTAAAAAAGATCTGACAATGGACAATGGATTTATCACATCTCTTGCTTCTGTTTCCCTGATATCTTCTTCTGTCTTTCCTTGTGATAAAAGCCTGAAGTTATACTTGGAAGATCTATACTTAGAAACCCTATTAGAGGTCTACATCAATTTCACCACTTTATGAATTAGAAAAGGTGCTGTACATCACCAACCTAGACATCAGTTTTTATCCCTCTTCTCTCGTCATTGTTCTTCAGTTATGACACACACAGCTTAGATCAAACTGGCTAAGTTAAAAAAGACAAATCCTTCCACTAAAATATCATATGGTTACTCAACCACTTTATGGGATATTTATCCTCAGCTGGGTAAAAGAAACATGCCCAGATAGTTAATTCTTTAGAGTGGGCAGTGAGTTAATGCAACCCTCTGAGGCTGATGAATTGGGTCCTCTTCCAAGGAGAGGAATTGCTGCTGTGCTGCATTTGGGAAAATGTGATTTAGAAGGCAAATTTCCCAACAACAAGCTAATTCTTCTGAGCTCTACCTTTAACACATGACCTAAGGAACACAAGTCATTGCCAACCTTGTGACAACATATTTAGATATAAATTTCCAAGAAAACCTTTTTGGGTGAATAAACTCCACTCTTTTTGTTGCTAGAACTTAGTAAATGTGATCTTCTTATGCCTGCAGTTATGTTTTAAAATGAAATGGTAAATGAAGTTATTTTCTTTCTCTACCTAAGCTCTTCCCACATTTCAGATAAAACCAAGTACAATAATTATGAGTTTATATACTTACACTGCTGGAGAATATCGGATTCTCTCACACTTAAGAAATATGTGATTCATTCAAATCTCATCAGTTCATTAGAGAGCATGTGAATTTCACCCAGAGGGCAACAAATGATATGTTGATAAATCCAATTATCATAATTTTGTTAGATTGACTGTCACAGTGAGAAAATACCTTACTGAAAATACAATATTTTAGAAAGTATTGCTGTAATGCTAGTCTGCTATAATGAGGCTATAAAATATGTATGTGCATTTTAAGAACCATCCCTTGCCCCATGCAGATGTGCAATGTACTTGTTATTTCAGGGAGTTAGTGATGCATACTTATGTCAGAGAAGCATGTCATGCCATCTTCTCATTTCAGACCACAGGAGACAAAACCGAGTCAGCACTAAGTGAAGAAAATGACGTATTCATATAGAGTGGATTTTTTATATAGATGGTACCACAGAGTACAGTGGGGCTCTGCAGCTCACAGCTCAGTTAACTCAGAGGTAGCAGTAGTTCTCACAGCAAACTTACTCATATTTCCACTCTGAGGGATGCTGTGCATTCGTCAGGATGCTATGGAATAACAACTGCAGCTGGAAGTTGGCTATTTGTTAGTGCAATTGTCTAAAGCCCAATCACTCACTTTGAGGGGTGGAACAAGCAGAGCCTTAAGGCAGCCACACTTTCTGTCTTCTGCTTCTGTCACAGCCTTCCCCTGTGTGGTGTGAGTTCTCCTGGTGCATGAATTTCTGTGTTTGGGACAGATTGAATCATGGTGGGAAGAAAGTTGACTGTAAACTAGAGTTTACCTCATCCTCTGTCAACTGGGACTGAATATCCTCCAAAACCCTAGGAGCTTCTTGGCATTCATTTCATCATCCCCCTTTTCAGTTAAAGTGTTGGTCTTTTACAGGCCTGTTATGGAGCAATGATTTGATGGAAAACTTTGGTGAGAAGGTACAAAAAAATCTACCTACTCAGGTACCAAGGTGTACAAAAATAATTGTCTGAAGTAGTGCAGGAAAAATTTTAGTAAACTTCATTGTTTTTATAATTTCCTTTAATTTTTATTTGGACTAAAAAAGGTTCCCATGTAATTTAGAAAAAGGTATGAATATATGTCACTATGGCTAGAACATCTGTGTCCCACGTGACATATTTTTATATCCTTGTTGCAAATCCCAAAGAGCTTAAACTCGAGTCCCTGTAACTCACTGCAAATTTCTGAATCATCAGGGTTTTGACTTTTGTCATATCTCACCATCCTGCATTTGAAAGTCCTTCCTTAGAAGAGCAGTGGGCTTCTAATAAATGTTCTGAGTTTGACAAACTGCCATTTCCAATTAAAAAAAAAAAAAAAGTAATACACTGGAAAATTTCCAGCCAGCATGCAACAGAAATTAAAGAAAACTGTGACTAGTTGACAACAAGTTCACTGAAAGGGTTTTTTTTTTCTTTCTTTCTTTCTTTCTTTCTTTCTTTCCTTCCTTCCTTCCTTCCTTCCTTCCTTCCTTCCTTCCTTCCTTCCTTCCTTCCTTCCTTCCTTCCTTCCTTCCTTCCTTCCTTCCTTCCTTCCTTCCTTCCTTCCTTCCTTCCTTCCTTCCTTCCTTCCTTTCTTTCTTCCTTCCTTCCTTCCTTCCTTCCTTCCTTCCTTCCTTTCTTTCTTTCTTTCTTTCTTTCTTTCTTTCTTTCTTTCTTTCTTTCTTTCTTTCTTTCTTTCTTTCTTTCTTTCTTTCTTTCTTTCTTTCTTTCTTTCTTTCTTTCTTTCTTTCTTTCTTTCTTTCTTTCTTTCTTTCTTTCTTTCTTTCTTTCTTTCTTTCTTTCTTTCTTTCTTTCTTTCTTTCTTTTCTTTCTTTTCTTTCTTTTCTTTCTTTTCTTTCTTTCTTTTCTTTCTTTCTTTCTTTTCTTTCTTTCTTTCTTTCTCTTTCTCTCTCTCTTTCTCTCTTTCTCTCTTTCTTTTTCTTTCTTCTTTATTTCTTGTTCTTCTTCTTCCTCTTCTTCTTCCTTCCTCCCTTCCTCCCTTCCTTCCATTACCATTAGGACTGACTTTAAACAACAGGACTTGGGATCTCCATCATCCCAACTCTTCTTTCCAGAACAGGAGCTTGTTTTGAAAACTTGTTTTATATCAAGACAAATGATGAGGTCTTTAAGATATTTCTGAGTAAGTATCAGATATTTGTATAAAACAAAAATTTGGATTACAATCAAAATAGTTTCTTCTGGTCTAACACAGAGGAAAAATACTGCAATTTTATTTTGCTAAGTCTTCGAGGAAAAATACTACAAATTTATTTTGCTAAGTCTTTGAAATCTCTTATTTACCAAAAAAAAAAAAAAAAAACCAACCCACAAAAATCTCCCCAAAAAACTCACAACAAACCAATTGCATGGAAAATGCTTGTTTTGTAAAAAAATAAAGGCCAGTAAGCCATGTGTTTCATTTTTACAAAAAATCAGCTTGTCAATATAACCTGATGTCGGTTCTACATCATTGCCATTCACTTGATAGCAAATTAAAGACATGTTAGAACGTTATGATCCTCATTAATATTGATTGCCATGAAAACAGCTGTATTTTCTGCTTGTAGTACTGGCTGTGCCAGTATCATGTCCATAAACTTGAAACTAGCTTTATGGTCTGGTTCCAGAAATTGCAAGGGCATCTAAAATGACACAGTAAAAACCAAAGTGAAGTTATAGAATAATGGTGGATACCATTCTTCAAATCCCTTGTCACAACAAGATTATCTGTCACATACCCAAAGGTAATTTGCTGAGCCTCCACAAGGGATTATGGAAAAAAATTCTTCAGCATCTCAACCCACCATGTTTCATTATTCACCACTCTAAATGGAGTTCTACTTTCATCTTCCATCTCCTCCATCCCCATATCTTGGAAAAATATATTTTCACTTCTGATTTCTTCTCTGTAGCGATAGAAGAAAGTGAAAGAATGGCACTTGACAATTTTTTAGTTTGTGCTGTTGCAAAACCTTTTTTATACCATGTTCACAAATGTAATAATTTGAGCAGCACAGAAAAATAAGTCAACAAAACACCAAGGAAAACTCAAAAAGTGCAAATCTGGCAGTGACAATGTAGTGCTGGAAGGCAGATTCATTTAATTTCTGCAGTTTCCTTACTTGTCCAGTGAATGGACACAGTGGTTGATTTCACTGGAAAAGGACCCAAATTAAACCATACTCCTTCTTTAATCAAAGATGGAGCATTATATGGTGCATATCTACTAAACTAATCAGTGTCTTACAATTCACAGGTGGAAAGAGTATACAGCTCAAATTCAGCAGCACTGTGCTATTCACCTATATGGTCTGTATCGCCTGCTCTGTGAATATCAATTTCCTTATCAGAACATTTTCTAACTGCCTAAATTTCCAACAATTCCAAAAGGTTTTCTTCTAGAAATTTATCAGTCCACCACAGAGCCTCACATCTCCCTGGTGTTCCATTAGGTACAGATCTGGGGGCCAGTTGGAGGTTTTTTGGACATTATGGCTGCCTCATTTTAAAGTCATATACTGGCCCCCATGCTGGGTTTGAAGATGAAATTTAATTCAGCGAGACAGAGGAGATTTCAGAAACTAGCCTCAAGTCTGATCAGGTTTTAAAATTTATAATTTAAGTTGTGGAAGAAAATAGCTAGTTTAGATCATTTAAAGAAGTTTTATGAGCTTTTTGTACCCTTTACAATTTGGATTAATTTTAACAATTATAATATTGGGATTAACAGACAGTACTGCTATTCTTTTATTTCTATTAGCATTTTTAAAATCTTATAAAATATTCTAGAATGTCACATTTATTGAAAGTACATGGTATCTATGTAATATAAAATGGACTAGGTATATGTTATGTAATATATTTTCTGAAATTATTTTGGCATTCCTGTTTAACTAATTTTTTGGTTAAATAATTTTTTTTTAACCAAAAAAACCCCTACCAACCATGACCAGGGAAACGGGATGCACTGATTTACTGAATGTGAAATTTTACATATAATGGAATGTATGTTGTGCATACATTATGAAAAAATTTTTAAAATTCACTATATGTGTGAATACCCCGTTTCCCTGCTCCTGTCAGTTGCAGTTATACTCCAAGCTGAGACTCCTAAAACTGAATAAGGTTAGAAAAATATCTGTAAAGTCCATTAGAATCAAATTATAAACCAATTAGGTGTGTTACAAATGTTAATAATCATGGATAGTAAGAAAAAAAATCTCATCAAAGACACATATACATTAGCTATCCCATTTTGTTTTTAAATCTTGTTTTCATTTAGATTGTATTGTTGTCATTATGCTAAAAGAAGCTACTGGAGTAAATAAAAAGGAACTGTAATGAAAGCAGTAACTGGCCTACTAATATTTCTCTCCCTTTTCCCCAATCGTTGCACTGAGGTTGATCAGAGAAATCTCTTTTTATGTAATTTGATCTTGG
This sequence comes from Prinia subflava, assembly GCF_021018805.1. Lineage (NCBI taxonomy): Eukaryota > Metazoa > Chordata > Aves > Passeriformes > Cisticolidae > Prinia > Prinia subflava. The sequence goes on along the minus strand of NC_086253.1, from coordinate 16,124,967 downwards.
GCTGTCATCAGCAAGATAGTTTTCAGGATTTTAAATAGTATGCTGATTTCATAGGATTGCTTTATAAAATGAAAATCAGTGCAAATATTCCCTTACCTATGTTACATCAGAGGAAGCAGTACAAAGGGAATAACACTGTATGGTATCTGAAATCACACACAGATAAAAGCAGGAACTTCCTACAACTAGAAATGTAAAGACTCTTTGAGGCATTAGACCAGAAATGTCACAACCTTTTATTTTCTAGAAAAGTGATAAAAGACTTGAGGAGAGGAGGAGAAGTCAAATACTGTCCAGTGCAACATGATTTAGCTCCAGTTAAGCACCGTGCAGCCGTCACTGTTGTAGTTTAGACAGTGTTTCAGAAGTCCCAAGGAGCATGCTGTTCAATTGTCCTATTAAAAGAGCTCACAGTTTATTGCTGTTTGCTGTAGACTTCAGAATTTTACACATTCTAAACCTGAACTCTGAGGTAAATTTATGAATGCCAATAAATACTTAAGATAATGCTCAAACAAATTTATCTAATTAGTGTAGTGCTCAAAAATTTTTATCAGATTGTCATGAATATATTTTTCTTATGTACTTACTAGAATTAGTATGAGGCTGGTATATCTAGAGAACCTGTCCCCAGCAGAATGGGACACTTGTCTCCAAAATAAGGAATTACTAGATCTTTTATGGACAGAGAGACACAGCAGATAGACTCATTCCTGGCTCTTGAGACAATGGATGAATATTTGAAGAGGATTAATGTTTCATTTCCCCCTCTCTGAAGCAAAGGGCTCAGTAGGATCAGGAAACACCTCTTCCTCCTGTCAGCCCTTGCTCTCCTGCAGTCACCATAGTCACACTGTCCATAGAGCTTCCTCTAGAGGGGGAGTTCAATCGAGGCCTGAAAAAGCTAATTCCAACCGAGCTTTGAATATCTTCAGTTTCCACAACTTTTCCCAAAGCTTAATTACCCCCCAGTGTGAAAAAATATCTTCTTATATTTAAGCAGATATTATTATATTTGCACCTTGTGACTGCTGCCCCACACTCCAGGCAGGTGGTTGGAGTTCTCCCAGCATCTTCTTGTGCGTGTTGTGCCAGTGCCTTCACCCTCTTGGGAGCCCTTGACTGCGCTGACTGCAGCCTGGCGTGGTGCATGCAGAGCTGGGGAGCCCATTCCTGACCACAGGACTGCAGGGCATCCTTCAGGAGGAGGGAAGGGACCACTCCTCCTGTGTGTGGGCTGCACTCCTACCACTGCAGCCCCCTGTGCTGCTGGCCAACTTCACTGAAAAGGCAAATTGCTGACTTTCAACTGCTTCAACCTCAGGGTACTGGGTCAACATAGAATATGGAATATTCTATATTGTATACATATAACAAATATGTTCTATATTCATTATACTTTGATATTTAATTTAGTGAAGAAAAAAAATAGGTGAAGGAAAAACCAGTTTGTCAAGAACCGAATGGTGTAGCATAATGTTTTTCCTCATAAGACTGCATAGTATCTGAGTGGCCCAGCTTATTGTCCATCTCCTGCTCCTGGTGCACAAAGCTGCTTTTTGGGCTTGTGCTGTTCCTCTACTCTGTGTCTTTGATTGGGATGTGGATCTCATGACACTCAAAAAAAAATTTCTCTGCTCCCTAATTTTAAGGAAAACAGAACCAGTCTTAATTGTTTGCAGGTCTGCAGAAGTCTTTCCATTGGATTGGGATCAAGATCTGTAAATTTAATAGGCATTTACCACAGATCTCCAGGCATAATCCGATATTAGGCTTTTACTAAATCAAACTGTTGTTCTTTGTTTATGCAAAACTTTGGAAGAAACTTGGATGAAAAACATGTATGGTTCACTCTCTCAAAAAAACAAAGGAGTTGTAGATTGCTTAACTACTTGCCTTAGGCTTTCAAAATAGTCTGTATTTTGTCTCTTCTATAGTCTAAAGGAAGTATAACACAATAAAGACTCTGGGCATAAGCATTAATGACATACTGATCTTTAGAAATATTTCACGAAAGGTATGATAGCAAGAAAACCATGTCTAATTAGTCAAAATTTGGGGGTTTTGGTGGGGATTTTTTGTTTGCTTGGTATTTGTTGTTGCATTTTATTCTAGTGGTTTGGGGAGCAGGTTTGTGGGGGGTTTTGTTTGTTTGGTATGTTTTTGGGGGGTTTTGGTTTTTTTTTGTTTTGGTTTTGGTTTTGGATTCACTTTCCCCCAGATCCATCAGATTATTTAATATTAAACAGAATGTGAAGATTTTTTTTTTCGTCTCAGTTTAATCCTGATGAAAATATTGGCCAAAATGCAGCAAAAGCTGGCATTGAAGTAAATGCTTTTGTCTCTAGCGTAGTTTGACGTTATTTGACTTACACAGTCCACGGAGGTTGACTCATTCACATCATCTGAGAACAGCCACACGTCTCTGGGAAGGCAGTCACAGGTCAGTGTATCAGCATACATTGGGGGCCACAGCCAGAGAGTGTGAGGAAATTCGTATAGACTGGTGCTGTTTAACTTTGGTCATGAGACCCATCCTGGAAAACACTATCTGTGCACGAAGGAGTAGCATCTGGTGCAGCCTACACACTGTAGAAATAAGAAAGGGAAATAAGAGGACTAAAGCTTTTGAGGAGCTTTCTAAGAAGGCTGTGTACTTTGAAAGATACTCAAAACAGACAGATTTTTGAAAGGAAATGGCTCATGGTATACTGTAATACATAATCTGAATCAGAGCTGATATAATGATTGTATATTTAAGTTATCCAACATCCTATAAGAGATCAAGTGTTATTGGTTCAAATGTTGTTTCTTTAATTCATCTTAGCCTATCCAGTTTCTCCAATTTCACCTTGATATATATTAAATTTATTATATTTGCGATAAGGTCTAACATGGACTTCATCATCAGTCTTTTATGGATTAAGTTTTTTCTTCCAGTGATCTCTGAGATCTGGGATGAACTGTTGTATTGATGTGCTTTGCATATCATAAATCACATATGATCCATTCTATGTTTGCCTTAGTATAACAAAATTTTATTTATTTACTTTATTTATTTGTTTGTTTGTTTGTTTGTTTTACACACTTAGCATTTTGAAAGTGGCTTATATTGTCCATTTCATCCAGTTAAAGTAGAGGTAAGAATTGTATAATAGTGACTGCTAAACATGCTCCTTATACAGGTATATATGCACTGCTGCATATATATCTGTAACAGAGACCACAGGCTAATGCTTTCTCAGATCTGTGTCAATGTTCTTATTCAGGATACCACACCCCTGGCCTGAGCTCTGTGTGTGTACTGGGTTTGTGTGGAAAGGTTTTGAAGAGGGGCACTGACTGCAGGGGTGGTTCCTTGAGAAGATTCCAGAAGGTGCCCACGTGTCCAGCAGAGCCAGGGCCATTGCTGGCCCAGGCTGAGCCCATCAGGTGGTAGCACCTCTGGGGTAATGTAATTTAGAAGGGGAAATGAGCTGGTATGCAACAGCTACTGGAAGTGTGGAGTGAGAATACCTGAGGAACGACTCTGCAGACACCAAGGTCAGTGCAGGAGGGGCAAGAGGTGCTCCAGGCACTGGAGTGAGATTCCCCTGCAGCCCGTGGAGGAGCCCCATGCTGGGACAGGCAGATGCCTGAGGGAGACTGTGACCCCATGGGAAGTTCACACTGAAGCAGGATCCATAGCAGGACCTGTGGAGCTGTGGGGGATCCAGAATGCAGTACTTTGTGAAGAGCTGCAGCCCATGGCAAGGACCCACACTGGAAAAGTTTATGGAGGAACATCTACCCTGCACTGGAACAGAATGAGAATATGAGAAAGAAGGAGTGGTGGAGATGTGTGATGAAGTTAGTACAACTCACATTCCACATCCCTCTGTGCTGTTTGGGGAAGAAAGATGCAAATGCATCTGGGAATGAAGTGAAACTGTCTGGGAAGAAGGGAGCAGTGACAGGAAGGTGTTTTAAGATTTGGGTTTATTTCTCATTATCTTATTCTGATTTGATTGTTAATAAAGTAATTTCCCAAAATTGAGTTTGTTTTGCCTAAAATGGTAATTGCTCAGTGATATCCCTGTCCTTATCTCAATCTATGAATTTTTGTCATATTTTTGCCATCTGTCAGCTGAGGAAGAGAGTGATAAAAACACCTGTCAACCAGCCAAGGTCAACCTACTGCAGTATGCATGGGGCTGTTGCTATTCTGAAGGTAAGTAAACAATTACTACTTTTAAATCTGTATCCTTAGATACACACCACATACATTAACTTCTAATTCTTGATAAATATATTGGTGGAATAGATATTTTAGATATTTTGAAGTCGAGACTTCAAAATATCTAAAATTCACTGTATCATCACCAAAATGAGAAAAGGGATGGACACCATCAACAAAAAGAAAATAAAGAGAATTTATGATGTTCTTGGGGAAAAAAATTGTAAACAATGTTTTATATAGCATGCATTTGCTTGTTTGTTTCTTTCATGATCTGTGAAAGAGACAATAGCAAAAAGGTCCTGAGCCTTTAATCCTGAGCTTTGTAATTATAGATTTATCCTTCCATCATCACTTTTCCAGTAGCTTCTGTAGGTCTGATACTTGAAAATCCCTCTTTCAAATGCAGCAGACAAGATCTCTTACCTGCAATTAGGGTCTTGCACAGCATCATGTTCTGTGAATAATTATCAGAAAAGTACCAGGGAAGGTCAAAAGATCTGCCTTGCAAATTATTTTCTTCCATGCTTAGTGACACAGAAAATGAAAAACCGTCAGATCTTTCTGGATTTGTAGCTTTCCTGCTTGAGTCCTCAACAATACATTGCTTACACTGAGAGGGAAGCTACAATACCAAAAACTCATCGTGAATCAGGACAATAGCTGTACCTGCTCATGCAGCTAACCGATTTTGGAATCACTTCAATAAGCAGAGGCTTTAGAGTTGGAAACCGAATAGTAAAGCCCTTCACATAAGGGAAATATGGAATCTGTAAAGTGTTTACTTAGAAGAATAATGAGATGTTTTTATTTGAATAAATGTATTCAGAGAAAAGTTTGTACAGCCTGTTTCCAAGAAGTTTAAAACTGACAACAAAATTATAGGCAGTACCAGGATGGTTTTAGAGACATGAAGAGACATTCCTGGGTATGAGTCTTATAGTCCAGGAAAGAGCATAAAAATTTCTTCAGAGATTTTCCTGGTAAGAAAAAGAAACGTTTTCTCTCTTTTTTTTTTTTAGGCAGATTCTTTGCTTCTCAGCCGCAGAAGCCTTCATGTACCTCTCCCCCCTCCCAACACACACAAGTTCCACACCCAAAGCAGAAGAGAAATAGTCGTTTCCTCCTCAATCTCCACCAATTTTCCTGACGTTGTAATTAAAGGGCTGACAGGGAAAGTGCAGTACTTGCTGTGAAATGAAATTGTTACACTAAAGAGAGTCCCAGACAGCTCAGTGATAAGATAATTTAGATGGCAAGGGAAAGCAGCTAACGTATATGTGGGTATAAATGACAAAGAGTGGAGATTTGAGCTTTTGAAAACGTGGTTCAGACATCTCGCCTTGACACTGTGGGGAAGAAGGGGCAGAGCAGTGCTTTAAGATTTCCTGCCAGTCATAGGCAAAAGCTGAAAGTTATTGAACAGGAACTGTATCTGAATGAGAAAGTAAGAGACAGCAGCAAATTGATGGCAGGTAAGTGTTGTTAAAGCAGAACATTGTAGTGAGGGAAAAAAGTAACAAGTAGAAAGAAAAATATGGTGGCATCCTAAAGAAAGAATAGAAAAACAATTGTTATATATTCCCTTAAGATACAAGAAGGGATAATGAGAACACATGCTGAACTGTATATACAAATGAACAATCTTTCTAACATTTTTTTAAGCAAAAGAAGATGAATTATATAGAAATTACTTCTGGCTTTTTTCTGGAAAGAGACTTTATATATTAAGATATAAAACCTATTATATCTTAAGGAGGACTGGTGCATGAGTATTATGAGGTATTATATGTATAAAATGAGAGGTATTATATGTATAAAATGAGAATATTGGAAGAAAGGAATGACACTTGCAAATTTCCTGCCAGCATAAACCATTTGCACTGCAGTGAAAGATAGAAATGCCAAGAAAATAATTGGAGGAAACTTTGAAGAGTTTGTAGGTCTGAATGACAATCTAGAATGTTTAAGCACTACAATACCTATAATAAAGGATCTCCTTTACTCTGACATTTCAAAAATATGAAAACTATGAAGTAGTTAATGGAAGGAGCTAATTTGAGTCACTGTAATATGTACTGCCTGAACAGCCAGAAAGACCAGCAGCTTAATTTGTTTACTTCAAAGAAAAGAGTCATATAGACAAACTATTGGTATGTGAATTGACAATGGTAATGAAAAGTTAGACTTAAGATACCCTAAAACATTACCACAGAAAATTAAGTATTTTAAGTAGTAAGAATTTGTAAAATTCTTAAAAGATTTCAAATTGAAAATGTACAGCACTGAATGACAGTTAAAAAAGAAAGATGTATCTGTAACACTCTAAAGCAAATTCAGAAAAATTTGTAAGCTATTGCTGTTTTTATTTTTTCATTTTAATCAATATTTTAGTTTCTTGTCTTTGCATGACCAGAATACCAGATCACCAGCTGTAGAATCAAATTAGAGTCTGAAGGAGTATCTTATTTATATTACAGCCAAATTCAGGACAAACACATCCTGTAAGAAAGCTTACTGTTGAGAGATTTTTCATTTACAGTTTTGTAATACTGGGTTTGAATGAAGATAAAAACCAATTCTGAGAATCTTCAAGGTCATGTCCACTCTATGTATATAGGTTAATAAAAATTTACTCTAATAAAAGATGTGTACAAAAAACCACAGTTGAATGGTGACCAGTTTATGAAATATAGCTAAATATCAGTTTTGTATAAAAAGGAGGGACCAGTAGTAGGTGTGGGTGAATATATGCTGTAGAAATCAAGGCAGTATCTGCTGAACATTCATAAAGAGCTGCTGGAGAACTGAAAGACTTTTATTAATGAACTTTTATGCAAAGAATGTTGGTCTGATGTCCACAGGCTAATGAACAATGAAATGTTGAAGAAATATGTGAATAAAGCATAAGTAAATTTCCACCAATAATTTTTTCTTGTTAATGGAATAATGCTTGAAGACAGAATGATTGTTTGTTTCTTATGTTTTGTATCTATCATTTGATAATGGTTTAATGGAACGTTTAGTGAAATACATTCCAGAATGCAATTGTGCCTAATATCTTTGCATTATCACCCATCTCGCTTTTCCTTTTCTTATCCTTTTTCAGTTTTAAAGTCACCATTGTATTTCTTCTCATCTGACTGCTGAAATTCATTGTGCTTACTTGTTTAGAGTCTCTGCATTATTCCTTTGTTAATGAAGTGCAATAATCCTGAAATATTTCCTCATTATAGTTGATGGCATCAAATCAGATTACCTAACATAGCAACTGTTACCAAGAAAGTCAACATCTCAAACTATATAATCCCTGTTAGCATTGCTAAACGCTTTCTTTTATTTTAAAGACTCATCTAACATCTCTTCTTCAGAGGCAAGGTTTAGCATTTTTTTCCATGTAGTTATTTGTGATCTCTTAGCAGTAAAAAGAAAAGAATTTTGCTAAGTGAAAGACTCAACAGTTCTCACACGCTCAATTCTTAACAGCAGTCAAATGAGAGCAAAATCATGTTTCTTTGCTAGGGTGGCTTGTTAATAAACAGAGAATTATGGGACAAACTAATTTGTAAAGTGTTTACTGTGTTTATAAACAAATGTACATAGTTGTCTGACATGGATAGTTCTGCACCTATAAAAGAGCAGCCATAAAGAAGATGGCAGAGAAAGGACTTGATTAATGAAAAAAACTTCCATTAGGCCTGTCCTTTTCAGTACCCAACAGTGTTGGTACTTATTCATGGTTCTGTGTGGGTTTTTTTCCACAATAAGCAGAAAAAATATATTTTAACTTTTTTTATCATGATTTCTAATTTTTTTTCCCCAGTGACCAAAGATTTTAGTCCAGGGAGGTGGTGGACCCACAGACACTTGAGGTGCTTAAAAAAAAGCCTGGATGTGGCACTTAGTGCCATGGTCTAGTTGTCAAGGGGGTGTTAGGTCATGGGTTGGGCTTCATGATCTCAAAGGTCTTTTCCAACTTAGTTATTAAATTATTCTGTAGGTCTGTAATTCAGAATGAAGTGAAGTACAGTTCATCATGCATGATGTCCTGTCGAGAAATAGGGAAAAATACAGCAGGATTCACCCTCAGGTTTCAACATCATTTGCAAAATATTTGGAGGAGGCAGTGACTACTTCCACACACAGCCTGTAAGGTTGCTGGAGCACTTATCTGTTCTGCTGAAGTGCTGGGAGCAAAACTCTTTCACATTTGAATTAGAGAAGACTTGAATTTGGCTTTTCTATGTCTCAAGAGAGTATGATAACTTCTGGCTTGTAGGACACTGGAATGAGTAAATATCAATATCAATCTCCTTTAGAAGAGGTTCTACTTCTTGCAACCAATATTAATTCAGGAAGAGAATATGAATGACTTTGCATAATGTAATCATTAGAGTGCTCAACTGGATGCAAAGACAGCTGGATTCCAGCCTGATTCGCTGTGTTTCCTCTGTAGCCCATTGTGTTGGTTTTACTTCATTTTGTATTTACAAAATATGAAATTCCCCCATGCCTTTGTCTATTCAGGAACTTTTATTTAACAGCCTGAAAAAAAATGACTTGACACTTCTTCAATTTTTTTCCATATTTTGTTTGCTAGGAATGTGAAAATCATATTTGAAATCACTTTGACTCTTTCAGAGATGCAAGTTCTAGCAATAAATGCATGCTCCAAAGATTCAGTTCTTTGGATACTTTTTCTTGTCAAAGTTTGTCAAAGAGTTGAAATACAAATCAGATTACAGATGTTTGCTATTAACTTGGCAAGAGTTATTGTTATTATTTTTGTTTTTTATTCTTAAACACCTTAGCCAGTGACTGTTTATTTAGTACAGAAAGTCTGCATGGATTCCTCTGACACTAGGAAAAAATTAAAACCATAAGGTTTTTAGGCTCTCATGCTTTAAAAATATTTGTTGAGCTTTAATTAAATGCAGATTAGATTTAGACCAAGATTTTTAAACTTGACTATTTTAATTTGTTAGAAGATTGAAAAATGTCCTAAACCAGGACTAGTAAGAAAAATTCTTTCCCCTTCCTTTCCCAGATTTTTAGTAACCTAATGGATTTTCTTTGTGGAATTCTAAAATTTTCTAGGTCATATGAATCAAAACAACCCTTTTGCCCCAATGCTCCTTTAGAGTTACTGCCAATTTCTTTGGACTGTGAAGTTGCACTTTACTGCTCTGAATATCTCTTCCACTTTATTTTTGGGATATAAGGAAATTATTTAAATTTATGTGACTCTCAAGTGTGCCAATCTCCCTAAGGCTTTATATCTCCCTTGTGCCTTTTGGCACATCTTCTGGCAGCTAAAGTATTAAATATGGTAAGCAGATACAAAGAAGATTAAGGACTGGTTTGGCATTTGTACAAAATATTTTTAAATGTGTATTTATTTAATAGTGGTTCAAAATAGCCAGTTTACTATATGTGAGAGAACAGTTTCAATTTGAGTGAAGTGTGAAACTATCTGTAACAATTCTTCTTTGATGGAATACTTTTGCTGAAGAGTGGAGAAAAGTACAGGCAAAACTTTAAGGAAAGTAAGGAACTCCTGTGGCTACAGGAGGGTTTCATAAAAGAGCACTTAATAATCAGCTTTGTTGCCTCTCAAAGTTTCCTTTGACAGTCATAAATTCCTAATGCTAATGCAGGAGAGAATATAGGGGTGGTCTTCCTTAACTTTTTAATTATGTTTCAAGTTTTGTTTCTTTTTTCATCAACTATAAACTCTCAGTCCTGTACTTTCTCTTTTCTAACAATATTGACTATCTGTATCAACTGTGTTTTGAGGAATAATAATAAAAAAAGCACAATTTTTTTCTTCTTAACTGTTAATATTATGAACATTGTGTAATTACAGAAGCTTTTAGATATTTTCTTTTTTCCATATAAACTCACAGAAACTGCTTTCATAGTGGAAGGATGTGGAATCATAAAACAAACACAAGCATTCTGTAACACCTAAATTTTATATATATAGGCTTTTTGCAGACTTCAAAACCAGGGCCTAGTTACAGGTACACCGAAGTCAGAGAATCCACTCACCTTTAGAAGTCTTTGATTGCTTCTATATTTCCTGTAAAAGTAATTTTTGGAAGTTTCACTGGTATTGAAAAGACGATTCACATCTCTTAACCAGAGATAATTGTGAATGGTCATATCACAATCATAGTCTTTCATAACATCTGGTATAAAGAAATAGAAGGAAAACCAGGAGTATTCCGTAACATGTTTTTGAGTAAAAATAGGAGACTCTTTAAAGTTAGACTTAAAGTTCTGAGAATCATTTGACTGTAAGAGATTTATGCTTGCTGTTTTGTTATCTACACTATTTCTGACCACTCTGCTCGTCCTTCATGAGTTTTCATTGTATTGTAGCTGAAGAGTAACTTCAGTAGTTCCAAACCTGTGAATTACCAATATTTGCTAAATAAGCCTTATCCTTTGGGCTGTTTACCTCTCAGGATGGGTTTCTTTAAAACTCTTTTTCATTAATTCATGGTAGTCTCAGTAGTTTGCTTGTGTCAATAACAGTGCTCTGTTAGAGCAATAGAGAAACATTCCAGATATTATTTATCTTAATATAATGCTTCTGGTATCTCTAACGATTTTAATACTGTTTTCTCCTACAAAGTAGTTGGATGGTTTTAATGTCAAAACCATTTGAAGCATGACATGGATCAGAAAAGTATTTCTAGAGAAATTATTTCATGTAGAAGGCAAACCAAATGTTTCTCTTGTACATCTTTCCCATTCAGCTATGTCACCTTCTGCATGGTTATTTTAATTTCTCAAAACTTTTCCACAATTCATTTGATATTTTAGATAACTACCCTCACATGAATTAAAAGATATAACTAAGACTAAGCAACAAAAATTAGGATTTAATCACACTGTGGTCAGACTCCTCAAAATCTTGGTTCACATTTGCAGGATATAAAAGTTTTAAAGAATTAATTGTATTATCATTAAAATTAATGGCATTTTTATTGTCAATCCCAAGTGGAACAAAATTTCCTCTGAGAACAACAATAATTTTTTTCAATTACGTGATCAGCATTTAAAATACTTCAAGACAACAAATTTTAGAAAACCTTTTACTACTACACCCTTGGTATTTCTTGATATTTGTGACTCAGTTAAACTTTTGTTCCCTTATTACAGAAAAAGCAATAAAATATTTGTTATTTCATTTCTGTGAATAGAACTGTAGCAAGTACCATAATATTTATTCCAGTACAGAAGAAATGCTGGGTGTTTATTCCAAAGATAGCTATAGCATCTACCTGCTTTTTAGTGACTTTCAGTACAGAAGTTATTTTCAGGTACAGACATCCAAATAGCTCTCTCTATAGTCCTGGGGTGACTTTTTGATGCTTGTATTCCCAGTTGCCTCTTCTGTTTATGCTGTATATTAGGTTCTGTACATTTAAGACTAAGTAACCCCTGATAAGTAACAGCTGTGTTAATTAACCAATACAGCCTTGCCCCGATGAGTAACAGCGATATCCAATAAGGATGAGTGAGATAAAGGAGGAGGTTAGGTGGTAAAAGGAGCATTATCATGGAGGAGCAACCTTGAGGAGCACGAAGCAGAGACTCGTGAAGCAGGATCCTGGAGAGAAAGGATTGTGGCTGCGAGACTGGTTCTGAGGGTGAAGGAGGAGAAAGAAGATGAGTGGAGTTTGTTTTGAAAACAGCATTCACTGCTCTGTATTCCTGCTCCTGGAGCGTGCCTGTCTGAGACACGGACAAGCAGTGACCTGTCCTGGACTGAAAAATCCAGAGAGACACCTGGATCTCACTGCACCCCTGGGGCCCAGGATGGCAATTCCAGCACCGGAGGGACTGATAAGAGACTGAGCGAGCTGAGCTACCCACAGCAAGGACTTCCTGAATTTACCATCTCGCTTTAGAGAAATGACAAGTTGTATCGTTTCATATTATTCATTCTTTATGCTTGTGGGCACTTTGTTTGTTAAATAAATAGTTTTTTCCACTTTCCTCTGAGGAAGATCTTTTCCCAGACCGGTGGAGGAGAGGCGTCATTTGGATTTGCTTCCCTACAGGGACCCCATTCAGAGGTTCTCTCACAAGTTTGCCCTAAACCAGGACACTCAAATGTTTGTTTATTTGGAATATCTTCCCAAGAAAAGTGGTGGAAATTTCATCACTAATTTCACCCAAAATTACAAGTTCAAATGCTGTCTAACTTGCCCTACACTGGCCAAATAATGAACTAATTTTTATAGGGAAAAACTTCAAGGGATTTTGTACTGCACTGCCTTTCTCTGAAAACCATTTTTTTTAAAATCCCACAGACACTATTACAAGACTTACTTTGCAATTTTAATGTGAAAATAGCAATGCAAAGTATTGTCTTTCAAAAATTCTGAATCAGATCATGAACTATTCTTCTCAGAAGCTTTTCTTTTTTGTGCCTCATGTGATGAGTTTTCCTACATGAGAAAGTGTTTACAGACATTGTTTTGCTAAGTTTTTCCATTTTTTAAAATTCAAACTGAATTGTTCTAGAGTAGAATTGACTCAGTTGAACTTCTTATAATTATATACTGTAGATTTTTATTTTAGCTTGTTGATGGAAGGAAGTCCAAACAAAAAATTTTGTTGTGCTGAGATTTCTCACAACATTCCTCAATATTTTTTAAAGATTTTATGTGTTTGTATTTGGGAAGCCTGCTACTTTAAGTAAGAAAATAATAAAGGTATTAAACTATTTGCAAGAGATTTTCTTTTCCTGTGAAACAAATGGCATTTCACTACAGTGATCATACAGCAGCATCTAAAATACCACATTTCTTTCTCAGTGCTGTCAATAGGAAATACCAATTTTGTATCAAATGCCTTTGTTTATTTATTGTCAACAAATGGGCATAGAAAGATAAACTGCTCCACTCTCACATTTTGATTGTTCATTTAAACGTCAGAGATATAATACTGATAACATAAGTTTTCATATCTGAACAGAATTAAATAATGGTTCTGTCCTTTATTTTTCCTTTTTTGTTTGCTCTCTCAACATTGCCAGAGGAATACACCCAGGATATCACTATCTTAACAGTTAATCAATTTTCTAGACTAATGGTTTTCATGTCCTTTTGTTAGAGGTTCCCCCTCCTTTTCCTCAAGCAGCTGCTGTTTTCTCTGAACCATAGCAACCAGTGAAGCAAGCAGAATAAGTAGCTCCCTGAGAAAACAACACCAACTCTGCTCTGTAGGTGATCTAGTGAGGACAGCTTCATAGCAGCCACTCCTGTCTTATATTACTAGGCTTATAAATACGATTTCTCATCAATGAGGAGTATCATCAGAAAGGGAAGTGATATCAGTAACTACACCAGCACTTGTCTGTGGTCTGCAGGTAGACAGAGCTGAAAAAATTCCTTCAGTGCTTTTCTATGTATTTTGGATGCCATAAGGCTATTTATTTTTGTGCTAGGAAGAGGCCAGCTGGTAGTAGGGGAGAACTTTGGAAAAGGGTAGCCTGACTGGGCTCCTCTAATTTGGTATCTTCTGTGTTGCAGAAGATACCAAATTAGGGGAGAACATCTACCTGGTGTTGCAGCAGCCTAGCAGGGAGCACTAGGCAGGGATTATCAATGGTTACCTCACACGAATTGGCACCAGCAGACATTTCCTTATATTTTCCACAGTCTGATGAAGCTTACCTATCCCACCTGGAGAGGACATTGCTTTAGTTTCACACTTTCCATTAGAGGCAGAATAAGAAGCACTGCTGAGTTTCAGATTCTCCTGCCTCGTAAGGGAATGCTGATGTGTCAAAGTGACAGATAATTCTTAAGAAATTTTTGGAAGGAAAGGAGGTAAATATAAATCTGATACTTTGTTACATCTCTTCTATGAGCAACTGTTTTTAGAGCATAAATATTTAAAAAGCACAAGATTAAAAGTAAAACAAGAATGATGAATTATGTAAACTTACATAATAGTTACAATATAATTGTGATTTTTTTTTAGACATCATAACTTCTTTTTGTAATTCCTACAATGATTAATGGCAATGAAGAAGGCAGACATTTACAGGTATTGGAATAAAATCAAGAAACTAACTCAAGAGAAAAAGTATTGTTGTATTTTGCATTTCTATGCAAAACATGATTTAAAATTTATAAGAATAATTATGTAGCCCATGTACACTGTTGACTGAATGTAAATGAATGTCCCTCCTCTGGGGTAACCCTTGCATGTCTTGTTATCCAACTTGCATTTGCAGATTGGAAGTATAACAAAAAAAGCCCATCTGTTTTAAAAGAAATTACATCATTAAAAATTCAAATAACATCTGATTTAAGAGGCAACTAATTTTCAAAGCATCTGATAAAATCATCCTCACCTGAAAGCCTGTTATTACAGCCAGTGAACACTGGGTGTATGCATCAAGTTAGCAAAAGAAAAAAAATCTAAAGATTCCCTCTGGGCAATAAAATGATGGTTTTATATGTGGAATTTTTTGCAATGGTTCATTGAGGGAGCATTAATAGTTCATCAAGATGAAGGGTTAGATTCACAAGATATTTGAATTTTGTACATTTATAATTTCCAACCTTTATTTTCTCAGACTGAAAGCTTTTGAACGCTGAATAAAATATATTTTACTGTCTTCAGATCTGCATTTTAGATGCACTGCTGTATTTTGCCATTTTCAATGCAAGAGGCTAAGGAACTTTGTATTAGACTCTTATTTCATTCTGATATTGAAAAAAAATAAAGGAAAAGAAGGCTATGAGACCAGCACCATGCCAAAAAGTCCCTCTTCTGTGGCTAAATCTCAAAAAAAGAAATCTATCTGAGATAACTTTGCACAGTCTGAGGTTTCCAAAGCACAGTGCAAGGAATAATTATTTATACCAGTTGCCAGTGAGGTGTAGCTTTGCTCCTCCGTCAGCTGTTTGTGGAAATGTTGCTCTACTATTTGAAGAAACACAAGAAAGTAGTTTCCCTGGGTTACTGCAGCTGGCAAAGACACTGCCATTCACTGAGCAGTGTTGTTATAGGAAGTTTCAACAGAGTGCAGACAGACTTTCAAAGCTGAAGGGAAACTTCACGACCTTTCAATAAATACATAACAGGATAGCTGGAATGTGAGATAATAAGAATAAACAGTCCATTGAAGTATTTTATTCACAATTGAAACTTTTCTTCCATTGCCTTAATTTTCAGACTAAAAAGTGGCTGTTACTCTTCAGTTTTCTTTCAAGACTTTTTATTCCGCTGATGTTTGTGTCCTGAGTTTAATTAAGCTTTATGAATTCCTTACAGCTGGAAGACTTAGCAAAGGCTCAGATATGCTTTCCTGGCATGAATACTGTTATTTTCAGACTGAAGCTGGATTTAATTGGATGGCAGAATAAAAAGCTTATTGCAATAAGTGAATCAAATTAATGTAGGAAACTACTGAAATATTTACAGCATAAAGAAGAAATAAATGATCCAGTTAGGTGCTGTATTACTTGATGTGAATGTAAGTCTTAATATGAGAGAGAGTGGTCATAAAAAAAAAAAGGAAGCAAAAAGGGATTTGACTAACCCTTAGAACATGTCTTAGTACCTTAACCATCTATACCATGTTGCCTTTTCTCAGTAAATTACGCATACCACCATGATGACTTCACTCCTAGGTCCTCAATTAATCTACTCCTTTTTATGATCTTTCACACCTTTCATTGTGGTCAAGAACCTTGTGAAGGATGAAGTGGATGCTAATATTTATACAGCACTTAATGTTATTGGGTCCTGACCTGGCTAAGCACAACAGTTATATAAACACATATGGGGGAAAAAAAGAGAATTGCTGCAGGGCTCAGCATGCATTTGTTCCTAGAACTCAGTTTTTCTTGGTCCTCTGGGCACAGGAAATATCAGATTATTATGACACTCTGACTGTGGTCTGTCAATAAATTAATATTTAACAATCAAGAGAGATTAGGAACTGAATGTTAGCTTTAGAAAAACACTCCAAAATTCCAAACTAAGCTGCTTCCTTGAAAACAATAGGCAAGGTCCAACAGAAACCAATTAACTTGAAGAGTTAAATAGACATTTGGAGAAGTGCTATACTTAAGATTTGAAAAATACAGGTTTAGGAAGAGGAGTGACCTAATATAGAAATGTTAAACACAGAGTTTGTAAAAAATACCTCAGTAGCTGAATGGTGAAGGTGTGGGAAGGGCTACTTTTTTCTCTATACATATAGAAGTAATTAGAATATTGACAGAGAGACAAATTTTGATCATTCTTGGAAAAAAAAGGTAAAAGTTTAGGTTAACAGACCTATGTAACTTTGAAAGGTATGCAGGTAGATTGTAAGAAAGTTGTTATTTTCCTAAATTAGTTTGTTTTAAGGAAGTAGCTAGCTTTTTTGGGTGTTTCAAAATGTTTTTCTCTAACTCTAAAGCACCACTGTAGAAATACATGTGTGTGAAGAACCTACAGAAAAAAAAGCCTCACTCAAAAGACTTAACAGGGTTTTTTTCTGTCTGCCAGTAAGGGATACTTAGAAAAAGGCTGTGGCTGGCAAGTAAGAGAAGAGGCTGAGAGGTAAAGGCCAAAGTGTACATTTGAGATGCAAAACCATCTCAGATTCAGTGACTGGGTTGATAAAGTATTTTCTTTCTAATCATTTGTCATTTTTTATCTCCCTATCACTGCAAATGATATATTCATCAGTATACAAGTGACTGCATTTCCTATTTCTGTTTGAGGTTTATCCTTTAGATGGTTTTTTTGAGTTTTGTTTATATGTTTACAAACCTAAGATTAAGTGAATGCAGAATGAAATATGAATTATTAAAAGTAGTATAAGACTGCTAAATATCTTAGCCATTGCTTTTCTAAATTTTCAGTATTTGTGGTTGTAAACTTTTATTAGAACAATGAAACTTGGTGTATTGTATTAACTTGACGTTTGTGGAATGCCAGCCTCAGCTCATTTTTGTCAATGTTTAATATAGGAATAGAGTAGTCTCCATTAGAGAATGCAGCCCATTCTAATCACATTTCAAGGTGAAAATTTGCTAATTCTTTTCTGATTTAAATCAAATTCTCTCATTTGAGATGTTCTTACACGGCTGCCAGAAAACTGGCTTAGATTTTAAAAATTATCAATCCACTACTAGGAAGGATATCAGGGCAAATTCATCATTTAGTTATACTGTTGTTTTTTTTTTTTTTTTTGTCTGGATCTTTTTTTATCCCTGAATAGACATAGAACCAATTTAATTCAATAGGTTTTGTCATTTGGGGTCCATCTATAGTAAAACAAAAAAGCAACTCGTGCTGAAAAGAACAGTAGAGTTTCTCATACCCATCCCGATCAGAACCAGTATAAAAAGGAAAAAAAATACTGAAGGAGAAATGAAACAACATTTTTAAGGAAAGATACCATCCTACAAATGTTGAGGTACAGCCTTTAATGTTACACCAGGGTTAAACTAAACAAGAAGTTGTAGCTGAGTGAAATACTGGAAGTGTCTGTGCAGAAACCCATGCAGCATGGGAAACAAGCATGAGGAACTGGAGCTCCAGAGTGACAGAATCATGACATTGAATCAGTTGGAGGGACAGCTACTCTGATTGTACTGCTCCACCAGATGGAAAGCTCAAAGATGTGTTTCAGGTATGTTTTTGCCTTCTGCATCAATAGATATTTTTTTCATAGATATTTCTATTCTTATAAAGTCAGATGGAGGCCAGAGAACATGCATATCACATCCCCTTAAGCTGCATTATTAATCAGCAAAGGGGTCTGATCCAGACTGAAAAGCTGTTCTAAGGAGCATGTGGTGTCAGGTGCATCAGAAGGATCACTGTCATCACCCTGACTCCAGTGTTTTCCATCCCTTTCCAAAGGATGAGCTATAACAACCAAAAATTTGCTGAGAGAGCACTTTGGAAAACATAGAAAAGAACTTGTGAGAAGATGTTTCCATGTTCTTTGTGCAACAGCTTTTGCATTACTGAGTATTTGTTATGGTGTACTGTATGGGAAGGTTTAAGGGAAGCTGGAATACTGAAGAGAAGCTTCAGGCAGTTAAATTCCTCTGCACCATGTAGGGACTCTTAGAATGGAATGTGTTTGGAGAGGTGGCAAATTCTGCAGTGTGGGTTTACCTACAGTTTTCATGCTAAGGTCCCAGCTATTCTATTCATCTGACTTTTCACTTACCTTCAGTCATCCCCCAGCACATGTACTGGCTGCACATCTTCCCCTTGTGAAGGCAAATTAAGAGGCAATTTGGAACAAAGCAGGAGAGCTCTGCTATCTGACAGATGAATTTTCTGTGCTGAATTCTATGAGTGAAGGCACTCAACCTTACTCATTCTTTGGGTTTCTCAGGAGGAGAGTAATCATCTGGACAAAGGGCAGGGGGGACTTTGTGCTGCAGTGCAATCTTATTTTCCTAAAAGAATATTAGATCTGCAGAGGGCAATTTGAGACACGCAGAGGAGTCCAAGCTTTAGTAAACAATAGTATTTATATAGACTCTGTCTGTGAAAATATTGCAAAGTATAGAAATCCCTAGAACAATAAATCTTCTTGTTCTTTCTGATGGAGATGGATTCTAAGGTCATCAACTATAAGGATCAGATGAGTCTCACATGAATGCTTTGGCCCAGAGCTGCACTGGTAATAAACAGGATTTTTATTACATTTCTAAGTGCTTCATGACATGTGTTAAATTACTGTAGGCTTCACAAACTGCAGCACAGAAGTATTGTGCAATTGGATAGTTCAAATTTGTTCCTTTTGTTCCATTTCAGCACAGTGGCTCAGCTTCTCTTGCAGAACAAAAAATGCTATTTGCTTATTTCATATACTATCTGATCCAATTCTTGCATTATTATAGTAAATGACCCAAAGACTTTTCATGTTATTATAAAGTGAAATACTTTCTCAATTGTATTTTTTAGCTGATTTTGTATCAGCTGGTCTGTCAGTACTCTGAGTTTGCACCTAAAGCGCAGGACGTATAAGCCCATCTCAGGCTATGATAACCAGATGTATCTGAGCTTTCCATCAGCCAGGATGGTGACATGCACCCACCTCCTCCTGGCCATGCTGTCCAGGCTAGATCAGCTCTTAGTGTATAGTTTGTAATTTAGATTATAAACTTTTTTTAAAATCAGGGTCTGTTTATCTACACTTCAAAGTCTGGTGAATCCATGCATGCATTTGAACCCATGTTACATCAGTCTGTTAACTCCATTTCTGTGTTTGGACATGTTCACTCCATTTCAAAAATCAAGACTGAAAGAATTATTATGATTCATTGTGAAGCAGAGCTTCCACCTCTCAGTCAAGCCTCTCAAAGAAAAGGCACAAAACAATAAGTATTGTGCACAAATTCAGTGTAAAACTGAAGTAAATTAGTTGTGGCATTTTTGTTTTATCACTGCAGGGAAAGCTAGGGACATATTTAAGTTTCTGCTTTTAATGAAACAAGTATGTCCAAGTTTCCTCAGAAGAGCTGATTGCCTAGTGCTGTTTAATCTTCCATTTCATTAAGCACTTGGAATGAATAACGATAAAAATAAAAATGAAATAAAAACAATTCCTGCATTTTTGCATTTCAAAATCAGATGTCTAAAGGTTAAAGCAGCAATATTACAAGGTGAATATTCTCCTAGTAAAATGAGAAGGAACTTTAAATGCAGGAGCATACCCAAGTCAGTGCCTCTCCCTAAAACACTAAGGAATATTAAAAAAAAAATAAATTGTTTTTATTGATTTATTCATGGCAAACATCTACCTTCACATCTTTGCAGAAATGTTCCAAAACCATAATTTGACCTTGAGGTAGGTGGTATCTTATCCTGGACAAGCTATTTTTGTGGAACAGAGAGATGAATATTATCTTTAGTTGTTCTTTAAAGAATTCTGAAAACAAATGCAGAGGAAAGAACATCTATAATTTATATTCAGAATAGCAACTCAATAACTAAAGGTTAACAGTCTAGAAAAAATACAACAAAAAAACCTTAGCCAATTGTTAGTGAAGTAACCCTGTACTAAAGGGAATATTTTTATACCTAGTTCTAGTTTAAAGGGAGAAATTCTGGGAAGTTACTGAGAAATAACTAAGGTGAGAATTTAAAATCAAATAGCTGTCTTTAGTAGCTGTTCAGATCTCTTTTTTTGTTCTAGAAGCAAGCTTTTAGGCTTTGCTGGCATCATAGTTGATCAGTTAATTTGGTGTTATTTATATCTGAAAATCTGTAATGTTACTTTTCCTTTCATTCTGACAGTATTGTCAAAATTATTTTGGGAGTTATTTTTAGCTGCCAGTAGAGAAATTTCCTAGGTGAAAAGTATAAAATTCTATCATGAAATTTATATTCAGCTTAGATTAGTTTCTTTCTTTTTCAAATATCCTTGTTTGGTAATTTCTTATAATTGATCTACATTATTAGTTCATATTAAATTCATTTTCTTAATATGTTTGTATGTATTTTTCTTTCAGGAGTAAAAAAAACTAGGAAGTTTTTATGTGGTTGTGATTTTGTGCTCTTTTTCCAAGCATTTTTTTCTTTAAAATTAGGGCTTAACTTATAAAACAGCTTTTTTTGTGAGAATCATAATAACTTCAAGGATGCTTCTGTCATAGTGCCCTTGGGTAATTTTTTTTTTTTTCTACCAAACCACCTCTCCTCTATATTGTCTATTTGACAGATGGCTTCACTTCCACGGCAGTTTTCCTTTGTAGCCATATTTTGGTCATGGCTCATATTGTTTCAGCTATTTGTTTCTGTTTAAGAGTTCAATATCACTGCATTTATTCTAGGAAGCTGCCACTCTGCCTACCAGCTTCAAAGAGATTTCACCCACCTATTAGCACAAGGGGGCTTCATAGCTACAGAATTATGTTTCATTAGTCCTATCCATCAAAACATGATTGCCTGCATCACAGGGAAGTTAAGACACTGGACATATCAAGTTCTAAGGTCATGCAAATAGATTCTTCTCCTAGAGCTTGTCAGGTGCATCCAGCTGGAACACCCAGGGGTCAGGGACAATACCGCACCTGTTATGGTCTGGAAAGAAATATCTGCTGTTGAGTGGAGAAAGAGCATGTATTTGTTAAAAAAGAACATGTATTTTTGGAAAGAGGCAGAAGCACATTGCAAAGAAGTCTGAATGTTGGATTTTGACTAAGGTAAAATTTGTCTGCTACAGACCAAGCAGCCAGAATCGAGCTTTTTCTTATTTGTGTTACGATTTGGTCCCAAATACTGCGTAAAAATCATGCAAGTTTTCTCCTCTTGATTATCAAAAACTTTTGTATTATCTGCATTCCAAAACAGTTTTATAAGCCTGGGACAGATTAATCTTGTCACCTGTATGGGACCACTTACTTAATGAGAAAGTTTTAAATTAGGTCATACAATAATTCTCACAACTTTTTACTGTCCATGTTGAAAAAAAGAAAGCGTCCACCAGTAGTTAAATGCAAAGAGAATTAATAAGATATTTCAAGCACCAAATGTCACAAAAACACTACCAGACTAAATTTTCAAGGGCAGGCCATTAAATCGGTCTCTCACTTTCTTTTAAATGTAATTTTAACTCAGAAACAATCTCAGCAGGTAGATAAGATTAAGTGGGAAATGAACCAAGCCAGAATTGCACTCCTTTTACTGGAGAGGCTCAGGAAGGGGTGATGCTATGTAATTTTTTTTTGCCAACTTCACATGCATCCACTTGCCTTCCAAACAAGTAAGAGCATTTCCAACTGCTTGCCATGGGAAAACTGCTTATTAGCAAACACACAATATTACTCCTTATACCTTAAAGCAGATGGAGTCTGTATTCTAGGATATTTTTGGTCAATTTGTCAGCAGTCCGGTAGTTGATATGAAAACTCCTTGATTGGAAAGAACACAGAAATGGATGATAGGTGCTTGTTTATAGTCCTCACTGTACCAGCACAGAGATTTCATTTGGTGCTACACAGACAGAGTCAATCCTCTACAAAACATGAATCTGCTTTTATAACACAAGACATACGACAGAAAGGACTGAAGAAACTGCTCCGAGAGGCCAATGCCAAATTCCTAGGTACTGTAAATACAGGCAGATCTATCAGCACACTCAGAATCAGCACCAAAATCAAGACAATAAAAAGACCATATGTATTTAATGCCCAAGAGCTGGTACTCAAAACAGGATTGTCTGGTCTGGTGCTGTGCCTGATTTTACTGATAGCATGCCAGATTTCTGGTTTTCTTCATGGAATGTTTTATTTTTGAAAGGAAGCCTGGACAGCCACTTCAGAAGTCAATATACTTACATAGTTCATGTTTTTAAGGCCCACTAAGGCACTATAGTGGATGACATCTATACAAGTAGACAATAATTGTTTGCAATGGAAACAAACCTCTATTAGTATAGCAATTGAGGATTCTTGTAAATATAGCCAATTCAGGGGCAAACCGCAGATTTACTTTTTCTCCATTCAGGATCAAATACTGATATATGAAATTTTAGTTCCAAATACATTTGCAGGGTTTAAAGAAGTGCATTTCAAAAAGGCTATGTCATTGCATAATAATAATAATAAAAAAGTTCAAATCTGGACACTTTGGCACACAACCTCAAATACGAAATGAATGAAGGCACTGTTGCATAAAAATCTGAGCTTATAAATTTGAATGATCCCCTGGTAAAGATCTAAGAAATAATTCAATATATTATAAAATATTAGTGATAGAGCAGTCTTTGATGGTTTGTGTATTCTGAGCTCTTTGAATATGATAATCTTTCATTTTAAGTCTTGTTTCTGAAATAGAACAAAATTATTCTAATATGCATGCCAGACTCTCTTCCCATAGGATGTTTGTGAGTAGGTTTTCTGCACAAACATGGTAATTATGCTGTATTTACTATTTTTACTGTTTATGATGCTATTTGTGGTTGGGTGTGAGTGGAATAGCTTCATGTGATAATGACTGCATTTTTTATATATGCAGCTTGTTGCAGTAGCAAGGCATCTCCCTGTTATAAAAGGATATTAAAGTTATAATCTGCCAGCCAACATTAAATTCCTGTAACTCCCAGCAGCTGAATTTGTTAAAGAAGTTGATACCCCTCTAGGTCTCTGGTGAGGGCATATGCTGCACCATAATACACTGCTTATCTCTGGGCATAGCTGTGCAAACAAAGGCTTTGTGAAGGATTTGCTTCTCTGATTGGGAGAACACTGAATTCAAGTTATTTTTTGTTACATATTGAAGAACCTGTTCTTGTTGAACACAGAGAAAAAACTGAAATAAAAAGACCGTGTCTGGGATCCTGCATGGTCCACAGTGTATTGGGGTAATGAGAGAATTTTAATTTGCCAGCTATAACAAATTTTTTTCTTCTAAAATCAAGAACAACAACAACAACAGCAGCAAGCCACTTAAAATGAATGTAAATGTTCTTTGGGGCTTCTCTTCATCCCCTGGTCACAGTGTTAGGACCTTTTTGCCAAATTTGCCTGCTGCAGGTGAAACCCCAGAAAACCAGGCTGTTCCCTGAACACAGAAGAGCAGACACTCATTAGGACCTCAGGCCTCTGCTCTACTCCCCTGAGGCCCTACTCCACTATGTGCCTCTCCTCTTTTTCTCTGAATCTCAAGTTTTCTCATTTTATTAAACCTCAATGACCCTTTCTTATTCATTCTGCCAAATGATCCCTCATTACATGACCCCTTTCTGTTAAGTCCCAGGATAAGTAAAAAGAAAGCAAAATAGAGCTATGCTATCCAAATGACTACATTGATATTATTGGTAAATTGAATGTTCTATTCTATGTATTTATGCCACATCTCTTAATTAAAATGGTAATACATCTTTTCCTGAGTAGTCTACAATCTGTGCAATTTTCCCCCTAAATCTGAAGTTAAATTAAATTGAAAGCAGAAAACAGATGAACAGCTGTCTGTAATAATAGGTTTGTAAGTGTTTTAGTAGACACATCAACAGTTTTTGGTATACAGATAGGGAAATGGGACATATGGCAATGGTGAAGAGCAATTATGACTTTTTTTGAACATGCTAAAAATGCATACACATATTCATAATCACTGTAAAGCTCTCCTTGTTTGAAGTTCTTTATCTTCAAGTTGTTTTTCTACAATTACATCCTAGCAATGATGCAATATATTACCATATGAAGCGTGGCTACTATTGTACCTCTTAAATGTCTATCAAAGGCAGTGCTTTAATGATATAAATTACCTCAGGGTTTAAAGCAAATTTTGCAATGACTCTGTCTAGCTGTCAAAGTCTTTATTGCTACACATAAAAAATGACAGAGTTATATTTGCAAGACCATGGCACTTATGAAGCCTTTGTAGTCTCTTCAATAATTTCTCTGCATCAAATATTCATTTTATTGTCAGTTCTTACCTTATTTTCTGCCAGTGCTATC
The DNA here is from genome assembly GCF_021018805.1 of Prinia subflava. Classification (NCBI taxonomy): domain Eukaryota; kingdom Metazoa; phylum Chordata; class Aves; order Passeriformes; family Cisticolidae; genus Prinia; species Prinia subflava. The sequence continues at coordinate 16,100,292 of NC_086253.1, read as the reverse complement.
CCGTTAAATCTAACCATGTTAGATCTTCAGTCCTTCCATACATTTAAGATTTCTGTACATCTGACTAAAAGTATGACACAAAAGGATTATGTGTGATTCAGATTCATGTGTACTTACCAGTATTCTCACTAGACTGATTATGCATTTTTTTCTTGTGATTTTCCTAGTAATGTTTCCTCTTTGTGGCTGCCAGATAAAAGCTTGATCACAGTTCAGAAAAGAGATGGGTGACAGAGTGATGGGCTGAGTTGCCTGAACATGAATTGTCATCAGATTTGACTCTGGGAAAACTAGATTGATTGTGAGCAGAAAACAATCTTGCCCTCAATGGCATGACACACTGACTTAAGACATTATCATGTTAGCCAAGCTGAATAATTTAAAATATTATATGCAGTGTCATATATTTGCTGGTTGTTATCCCCTTTTAAGAGCCATTTTCCTCCCAGTGATCACAAAAGGAATGAGAAAGAAAATATTCTTTGTAAATACATAAATGTATAATCTTCAAAGAGATAAATCTAGTATGAAGTGAATTTACATTATTTCAATTATGATCTGTACTAATGAGGAATTATAGAAGTGATAACTATCAGTTAGAATTGGTTGCATGAAGGTTAGGCAGAGGTCCCTGCAAACAGGAGAATTTCTCTCTGGATTGGGCACTGATCTAAAAAGCTGGCAGTTTAAATACAATATATCCCTTTCCCTTACAAAGATTCTGTAGTATCCTGAAGACTAATGAGTCGGTGCCTATGAGTCAAGAAGCACATACATTAATTTTATATCAACATTTGATATACTTGTGCTCATTCAGAGGTGGTCTTACTTGATGGAAAAGCCCTGTTGGTTTTGTAAATACTATCAAATGTTTTAACAAATTTCTTTGCCAACAAACTCTAAAATCTATTCTATTTTGTACTATGAGTGTGTGGGGAGGGGAAAAGTCTACTTATCCAGGGTACCTGTTCTCTTGCTGCTCTACATTTACAGAGCTCTACTTCAAAAAAACAAACACTCCACCTTACTATGGAAAACTGCATGAGAAGGTAGGGAGGGGAAATGAACTTTCTTTTCATTCAAGAAAGTTTGAGGCAAAGGTAAAATGCGGAAAGAAAATATTTTTTTCCATGTTAATTTATATGGTTTTGATGTGTTATTAAAGCTAGTATGAGAGTAAAACAAAACAACAAAAAACCCCAAACAAACAAACAAAAAAACCACCAAAACCCCAACCAAGGAAAATCAGTCTGAAAGAAGACTGAAGCATGTAAAAAACCACAATATTACCAGAAATAAAATGAAGGAGAGTTGCTGGTGTTCTGACAATTTTACATGCATTTAGTTCCTTTAAAAATTTGGAAACCTTTTCAAAATTAATTTTCTGTACAATATTTCCAGGTAAGAGAACACAAAAGTAACACAACAGATCACAAAGCCATTATTTAAAAAAAGTTATAAAATCCTACAGTGTGATGCATTACTGGTTTCACAAGTTCTTTTGTAAGTGCTTTGCAGAATAATAAGAGATAATTGTCCAGAACGGTAGGAGACAAGAAGTTATGTTCCCTGGGCAGGAAAACAAGGTAAATAGCCCACCTTTTTTTCAGTGTCAAAAAAGGGCCACAGTCAAAACCATCTTTTTAAAACATGTAATATTATTTTATTTAACTGAATCCTGAGCCATTTGGGATACAGCTTATTTGTGTTTATTGTATTAAAACAGACTAATCAAGATTCTGTTTATTTGTGACAGCTTTTATATGAAAAACATTAATGAAAAATCATGGTCGTCATGCTTTTCTACAACTGAAAAGAAATTGCCTGGTTGCACCTTTATTTAAAGAAGGTAAGAACAAAATCTACAAATATGTCTATGTCAGGAATTAAAACATTTCTAACACCAATTCAACACAAAATTCTATTGAGTATTAAAAAGGAAGTTGATAAGTTCCTGAATAAGATATAGGCTATATTCAATGAAAGTCAAAGGGAATGGATATCTTCAGAAAGTTATCAATTCCTAATAGGCAATGTGAAAACTCTTTGCTAATTAGAAGGCCCGTAGCTGATTTTATTATTTTCATTCTGACAGTACCGATAGGGTGCCTCCAATTAAGGGTCATCACTGAGATTCTCCCAGAGCAGACACTGCTTGCTTGCTCCCCCCTTCCTCTCTTCCTTCCCTATCCAGCAGGATGGAGTTGAAAATTGGAGCCACAAAATTTGAAAATCAAAGGCCGAGATAAGAAAAATTTACTGAAAACAGTAATGAGATAAGAAAAGGAACGGTAACAGCAGCAATATTAGTAACAAAAGGTATAAGATAAAGAAACAATTTACAAGGAAAGCCCATGGCAAATACCAACTGGTTTCTTCCTTCTTCCCAGCCATGCTTTCTCTCATCAGAGGGAGGACTCCTCTTCTGCAAGGTATGAGCATCCCTTTCCCAGTGAGCAACAGTGAGGTGAATAGAATAACCAACTGGCCAATAGAACAATAGAACAGAATAACCAACTGGCCATGGCCCCAGCCTCTGCCCCTCATGGGCACTGCAGAAAATTAACTCAGTTCTGGATGAAAGCAGGACAAACCCTAAATCAATCTTCTTGCTGTCTGGAGGAAAAATAACTAAACAAATGATGCAGAATATAGGGTCTTATTCAGCTATGAAGATGGCATTAGCTGTGCAATTGCAGGAATAGAAAATGAACCCTTTTCATCCAAAACTATTCTATTTATATATTGTTGAAAATATTTTTTCTGAATTCCCATCTCCTCTGTATGGATTTTATCTTTGGTCCCTCAAATTTTCTACTCCAAATTACTATATTTGTAATCTTTAATCACGCAAACCATCTATAATGTCATAAATAACTATATCTGAGTTTATGATTAATAATGTTAATTTGAAATTCAAATATGATCATGTGGTTTCCTTACATTATAATTGTTATATACATCCTAGATAATGAAGGTGATAATCTATTCTAGGAAGATAGCAAGGAAAGAAACAAACACAGAAGTGAAGGATAGCATTTATTAAATTGTAGCAGTAACAGTTGAGTGCTGGTGAAAAGCTTTAAATATCTTTTCTGGGGGAATGAACACTGGATTAATGACAGCTAAGTGAAAGACTTGTCCATTTATAATAAGCGGTTTGAACAATAATAGCTAATGAAATTACTGGTGGTATGAAGAGTAGGCAGATTCTGTTAGGGGTTAAAACCTGTAATCAGCTACACATCTTAATGACTTGGTTAAAGAATAAAGCAGGTATTGTAGGAATCCTGCAAGCTGTCCCAAGCTACTAATGTCAGCAGAATGGTAGAACTTTTACACATTGTATAGAGAAAAATGAAGCTATTACTTAGCAGGATTCAACTTCAGAAAGTAGCAAAGCAAAGCTGTAACACTTTAAAGCACTGTGCAGGCAAAAATGGAAAAATTAGTTTAAATAGCTTAAAAAATATATGCTGGTGATTGAGACTGAAAGGACCCAAGAACAAACATGAGATAATTATTTTTGACTCAGAGTATCAGAGAGCTGCAACAGCATGACAGAGCCTCAGCAGAAGAAATATTACACTTTCACCAGAAACTATGTAGTTGAATGTCAGGCATGGTTTAGTAATATATATAGAGATCAAGACCAAAATATTGAAAAATAAGGGCAAATAAATTATGCAACTCTCTGCAAAATGTAACTACTGTCCCTTGAGAACAATATGAGAGATCTGTAGGTTCATCAGTTTACAAATGACAAAACATGGTTTCCAAGCAGCTATTCATTAACTGACTGTAAGGAATATTTTGGCTATCTCTATTGCCTCTGGGTGGCTGTACTTAAGGCCCACTCAAGTGTGTTGGAGTTTTACTGGCCTTGAGAAACAGATGACTTAATTCATTCTATAGAGTGAGTTTGAACAGGTCAGTAAGCAGCTTGAACAGCTATGGACATTTTATTTAAGTCCCAGTATGGTGGTACAGACATAAGATTAATGTACAGAGATTTTATTCCACCACTTAAAGCATTCAGTATTTTTTTACATCTGGCTGTAACCTTTAGTTCCATCTTGTCATTTAGAAAAGCTCTTAAATACAAAGGTCCCAGTGAGAGCAACATCCTTTGCTTTCCTGCTTGTGGAAGAAAAAATATAACAGTTCTGGAGGAAAGCAGCTTGTCTTACCACATGCAGTGTGATCTCAAAGAATCACAGAGTCATGAAGGCTGGAGAAGATCTTTAATATCAAGTTCAGCCATTGACCCAGTGCTGCCAAGTCCACCACTAAACCACATCCCTAAGTGCCACAATTACCTGTCTTTTATTTCCTCTAGAGTTGGTGATACCACCACTTCCCCAGGCACCCAGTTTGTGTCTTTGACTACACTTTCAGGAAAGAAAGTTTTACTAATATTCCATCTAAACCTCTCCTGGAGGCCATTTCCTCTTGTCCTGCTGCTTGTTATTTGGGATCATGAACAACTGGGGATAAAGGCTCACAGAAGGTCAGTGTGAGGATGTATGTTCAGACAAGTATTCTGAACCAATGTTTGAAGAGGAATTTAAGATGAAACTATGTAAAAGCATGGAATTGTTATTTTATCTGGAATGTAGATAATCATATGCTTATGTCTTCACTTTCTGAGAACATAGGATGAGTAAAATCCAGGAACATCTGGTTCCTGCAATCTGCATATCCTCAGACATCTAAACTATTGATTTTGATGACAGTGCTCACTGTAGGACACTCACTCTTCTGAAGGAGGATTTCTTCAGTGGTGTAGATACAAATCATGCATACCAGGCTGTCATCGTTTTATCTATTGTCTTCAATAAAATTATCACATGTGCTACCAGATGAAGATTGTTTAGAATGGATGAAATTAATTAATCACTTTTGTGTTTGACAGTTTTGTAGTTACTCCTTGCCAGAATCTTTATTTCCCAAGAAAGAAGATAGTAGTCTGTTCCACACTAAATTTTTATGCATCAGGACTGAGATATTTTCCATGCATATTAATGCACACATAAGAGAAAATTCTTATATGAGAATTTATAAGAATTTATTTAAAAAATACTATAGGGAAGTTCAGTTAATTCTGTATATGATGTATATGGTCTTGCATGTGGCATTCTCACTTCAATGTCTCTTGCGAGTACGAATTTTCCATTTTTACTATAGATTACTGAACTTGACCATTTTTTGCGTTCTTCATAGAGGATGCATTTTCAAATTTTTTGGAGGTTTAAAATCACAAGGGATGTCCTTAAAAAAAAAAATAAAAAAAAATTGTACCTGCTGAGAACTGCCCAGGAGTACAACTGCTGATCTTGTAAGCACATGGAGCAACCAGCACAACATAGTGCCTGCATCTGCACCTCCAGCTCAACATCCTGATAATTAGTTCTGAAGCTGAACATAATCCTATGATCCCAGTATCTCAAAGACTGGTTCTTTCTGTTGACACACTAGGATTGTCAGGATTAAAAGGAATTCTTTAACTAAGTTCTTGTTGCTGAACAGGAAGCAAAGATATTTACATAATCTAAATATTTGGCACATGTAAATTAAGAATTTAGTATTTTCTTTCCCTTTCAAACCAGATTTTTCAAACTAATATAAACAACATTTTTTACATGGAATAAGTTGCTATCTTTTTAGAAAATTTATTTGCTTTTTTCATTTTTAAAGAACTATTTGTGATCAAATTCTCATTTTGTATTAAAGTTCTTAAAAAAATTGAAGATAAACAGATATATTTTAACTAGATTTTGTTAGATGTCTCTGATTTCAGTCAACTTTATTCTCTAGAATTCTAGGTATTGCACTACCTTTTTAAAATGAAAATATGTCCCTAAATACAGTGTCAAAAGAATCAAAGAGTAACTTAAAATTCTGCATTTGAGTATTTTCAGTGCCATCCTACATCTTTGGATTTGGTTTCAAATATTTTGTGCATTTTAGTTCAGTTTCCACTGTTATCATGAGAAAAAAAGAGTGAAATATAAATGACTAGAGTGTTCATTAATAATTATGATAACTACATTTTTCCTTCTAGAAAATATATGTTGTAATATTTGAGAAAATTATTTCATAAAACCCAAGGTAATTTACAGCAGACAGTGTTTTCATGTATTTTTTCAATGATTATGCAAATAAAACAAATAAAACTAAGAAAAAGTCACTGTATGTTTCTGATTTGACACTGTGTTCTAGTTCCATAATATAGATATAACCTCTGAAAACACTTTAGTCTGTTCTGTTCAGTTTCTTGAATTATACAAAAATATATATCAACTTGTCCTTCATGCTAGGTGTTCTGATCAGCATAAATGTATTCATGGGCCATAAACTTCTTTAGTAGAGAGTATTATTCAAGCTGTAATAGAGAAGAAAATAAAATATTTTATTCCTCACCTTTTTTCACTCTTCAGCTTTTCAGGGCTTATTGATTAAGGTGCTGAACTTACAGTCCTGAGGGAAAATCCCTTTTTTCATCTGCACAGCTTTATCAATTTTTCCATATTGTTTTGGGTAGGACCTAAATCTAGGAAATCACTTTAAATTTGGAGTAGGCTCTTCTCAAGTAGATTATTCATGTGCCTAAATTCTGCAGTAGAACAGTCTTGCGTTTAACTTGTAACAAGGCTAAGTATAGCAGGCAAGGAAATGGAAAGATAATTTAACTGCAAATTCTGTTACAGGAATTGGATTTTGATCAGAGTGGCTTCACACTCCTTAATGAAAGCAGTGACACTGAGGTCGGATTCACTGACCACTCTGCTACCAACATCACAGGTATATGTAACAATTAGCAGAACCATAAAGAAAGGTGTGAAAGAACTGAGTACACATTGCAAAACCAAGTAATCCTAGGAATTTATGTTATGCATTTTCTTTATCATTGTTTACTACAGACCTTGCAGGGATTTGGTAAGAAATTTGAAAAGGAATTCAAAGTTCTTTTACTTCAAGGTAAAACAGTGATCAAGTTTGTGATGCAACTACTTAGTGACTGATCTAATATCATCAGTATCTAGTGCATATTAATAATTCATATCTGTGAGCCTTTTGACCATTGCTTCATGTAAGGAAGGAAGGCACTGCAGCCTCTGAGATGTCCTATACTCTTCTTTGTTTCATATTCTGTCTCAAACAGGGCTATCACTAGGTCTGACACTCACACACATAATCTGTGTGCATATATCTGTCTGTCCATCTGTGTGTCCTCAAATAAACGGACAAAAATTGACATATATTTGTATGTGCATGTATATATATATACTTACACAGAGACATGTACTGAGGGATTCAAGGAGCTACTTACCTTTCAGCTAACTAAAGGGCATCAGTACTGGCCCAGTGTAGAGAGACTTTCTAATTCATGCCATTTCCTAGGTATCACAAGCCATAATTAGCACAGTGGAAACATCCTTTTCATCTTCTTTTCCACTTATTGTGTGAACAGATTTTTTTCACTTTAATGAAAAAATGAAAAAGACGTTTTTAGAGAATTGCCTTTAGAGAATATTAAATCCATCTGAAACCCATTCCCATGGTCAAAACCTAAAAATATTTACTGTTTATAACTGAGCTACAGAAACCAACATGTGAGCTTTTTTATGGGTCTAGACTAAAAAGTCTTGCTTGATTTTAGGTTGACATTCTGACTGAGAAATGTTGTGGGGAAACTAGATTTACTCACACAATTTAAAGAGTAAAAACTTCATAGAAATTTTTCCTTTCAGAATGTGGGAAAGATAGATTTACAATGTGTAATAATCACATATATTTTGAAAAAAATTGTCTGACCCACATTTTTAAGCATTAGCAGTACTGAAAACTTAGTCACACTTGAATGATGATGATTCCTGTTCTCTTTCTTAGTCCTATTTTACATTCACAGAGTATTATTATTATTATTATGATTATATATTTTTTCAGCAGCAAGAAAATTCTTGCTTTCCATATATTTTTCTTTCAGGTTCCATATGAAAACCTGCCTTTCATATAAATAAATATAGAACTACAACACATTTGCTTTTGATTGTCACTTCAGTATCCTTTTCACTAGAAAGCCAATCCAGGTTAACCAAGAAACTCTAATTTTGGTTAGGCTGGGCTAACATTAGCATGCCTGTAAATACCACGTGAACTGTACTTGCATGGAGTGTTTTTTAGCTTTCAGAATTTACTGCTAAGGTTTCTATTATTTCCAGATGACAGGACATGGTGATGAAAAGTATGGGAAAATATGGTTAAATTAATGGGCTTCCTGAAAACTAAATCATTCTGAATCATTGAACGCGGATTCTGCAATACTGCATTGTTGTTTGAAAGCAAAAAGGCAAATTACAGTGCTGGAATTTCCTTAAAAAGATTATCTGATGAACTGATTCCTGCAGAGGTGGAGAAATGTCATATATTCTTGGGCTTGATGTACATACCTTCTCCAGAAAATCTTTATATCTGTGACAAAGTCAGAGGCAGTGAATTTATATTCCCTCTGGTTATGTTACCATTATCATAACACATGTGTATAGAGATTCTATCTAGACTGAATAATGTTCAGCTTTCCTAATTTTAAAGAGTTCAGATATTCTACAGTAGATTAAAGCTCAAAATCAGAATATCATTGGCAAGAGGGGTTTATTTTCTTCCCACAGGAAATTAAGACTGGCTGTTATTAATTTTCAGATATCAGAGGGATGCAAGAAAAACCAGACAGGGACTTGTTAATTATTAGATCTTAGCAGTGTACCCACACTAAATGTTAGCCTGTAACAGATTTATCAAAAAAAATTTCAAATACATTTTTAATGATTTGAATACTTGAGGAATATATCTCTCCTAATTGTGACAGATGTGTGGGTCTTTTCTGTTAGATTTGGCATGGAAATCTGTTTTTAAAAGAAAGGCAAATATATTCCTGTGATTTTTTGTCTTCTCATATTTCTGCAATGCTAAAAGCTACTGATGTTCTAGTGCCTTTAAGAGGAGCTTTGAAGATTATCTAGATGCCAAAGAAAATGCATGCTGTGCTCATAGGAACATCCTGTCTATAGCTGGATTGACTAAGAAATCCTGCATTGCTGCAGGTTTTTCCTGCTTTTTCAGCTTTACATTGTTCTGTCTTTGAATTTTCTACGGACCCTTATGCCTGCGTGAAATTATCCAGCAAGGTTGTTGTGCTTGGTGCTTGCAGGTACATTGCAGAATCCTAAATGCAAATCCAAATTTTGAGCAAGAACTGAAGGCATCATCTGCTGAAACCTCCTGACACCAGCTGCAGGGTGTCTCCTTATCAGCCCTCTCCCTCTGCATAAAGTTTATATAGAAGGGATGAAGTATTCTTTAGAGCTGGCAGGAAAGAGCTGTGAGAGAGTGGAGCATATGGTGATCCTGTCATGCATTCCTGCATCTCAGCTGGATCCTCACGTAGGAGAGCAGTATGCATTTGCCTCTTAGCTGCTGAAGGTGGCTGCAATAGCTTCTGGGTAGACATAAAATCATAAGATTGGAGGCATGAAACCACAGAACATCTTTCAGCCCATTGATGTGTCCAAGGCAGAATTATGTAGGTCAGTGATGAAAACCTTGTTCAGTCTGAAGACACTGTTAGATGAAATGGAAAAGATACAAACTTCCCAGACAATTCAATTTAAATGCTTTTACTATTCAGAGCTGTGTAAAACTCTTTTACATTAAGTCCTTTTCTATTTATAATGAACACAGAATACTGTCAAATCTGCTGCTCCCTACAGCAAACCTGAAAATGGTTGCAAACAGTAATTTACTGCTACTGCCTAGCTGGTGTTTTCCTCTTGCATTAATACCTTGGACTTGTATTTCAAATGTCACCTTGCACTTTGTCTTGATTGATGTGAGTTATAGGTGTATTCTCAGCTATACTGGCAGTCTTCCCACCCATGTATGATCTACATATTTAATAAATCCAAACTTCATAACTAATGAGAACCCTAACTTGGGACACACCTCAGCAGAATTTCACAATTACCTTACTTTGTTTTGACACAGGGCTCATCATAACTGCTTTGATACAAATAGCTTTGTATCTTTCTTCTTATATTTTCATTGAGGCCATTCTTTCCTCTTTAAGATTATACTAGTACTGAGAATTTGCTGAAGTAAAGCTATGTATCAGCTAGTTTTCTTCTACCCATGTAGTTTTCTAGCTTGTGGGATAGAGATATTAAATTGATTTGGTATTATTTCTGGTTGATAATATACCAGCTGTTGTTCATTTTTGTGTTTCTGTCTGGGTTTTAAGAAACAATATAAATAGCTCTTCCAGTACTTTTCCAGAGGTTGATGTTAAGCTGGTTAATCTGTTATTTTCTGCCGCCTTCTTTTCTCATTTCCATTTCTTCGAACTATGTTTGCTTGTGTCTCCATTTTAATTTCTTTTAATTTCAGAGATAACAACATATGATACTGCGATGTCATCAGCCAGATTTTTAATTGCACTACAGTGAAGGCCAGCTGCTTCAACTGATTTGAGAATACTTAGATATTGTTTGACCTGTTCCTTCCTTATTAGTGAAAGAGGTCTTACCCTCTGATAATTGCATTAATTATGACTGCCCTATGACATTTTCAGTAAAAGCTTGCAAAAAAGGAATTAAACTCCTCACTTTTCCTAGACCAGCCTACAATAACACCACACTACAACAAGCAGTCAACAAGTAGTCAATCAGCCTTATGGAAGGATTTCTTGATAAATTTAACTTCCTAGTTAAAGGTTTTCAGTTTTGTGTTGTATCTTCTTCTTGTTCTCTCTATATGAATTTATGTTTTTAAGGTTTATTTTAATTCACATTACCTGCTCTGATTTTATTAGTAATATACTCAATCGATATCCCAAACCTGAGTCAGTTCTGCCCTTGATGATATTTTCCAAGTGATCTCTACTGGTTTTTGTCTCGAGTAATGAACTTTTCATTATATTTTCTCTGTCCACTTGTGGAGGGGACTGATAGAGCAGCTTTGGTGGGTGCTTGGCATCCAAACAGGGTCAATGCACTACAATGGCATATACAAATTCGCATTCATTTGTAAACCTGGTGGTTTGAATGAGTTCTCTTGTTACTCACAAAATCCCTCATTATCTTCTTCTGGCTCTGGTGGTATATAGCTGTTGATTCCATTATAGCAACACCATACTTTCTCCTTTGTCATTGCCCATGATTTTTTCTGAGCTTAAGAGACAAAATGTTCTTAAGATATAATATATATTGCCATGTCCTTACCCCTTCCTTTTTTTCCCTCTTTATCTTTGCAGGACAAAGTTCCTCCCTCATATAATACTATTTCAGTTGTCTTATATCAGTTCTCAGCTCTCTCAGCCTAAATCCTCAGGCTCCGTTTTGTTCTACTTTACCTGTCTACTCGTGGCAGATTTGAACAACCAGGCTATGACAGTGGCTGATTTAAGGGACAGAAGAAGCAGCACAAAAAAAAAGACTTCTGTACTGTGAGTACCTCATATTTCATTTCTTCCTCCCTGCTAATAACTGGCTTAGGCAGTAGGCACAAATCCTAGCTGCTGTAACATCATTTCTCTTTAAACAGAGGTCTCACACTTATTATATGAGTAGTCTCTTTTAGAAGCTGTCTGCTGCACATTTCCAAGCCTTCACCTGCTCACAGTGAGTTAATCTGCCCCTCAGATATCCTTATATTGCCTAGTCTTGCACTTACATAATTCATTGATATGATTCAGGCTGCTGACTCTGCCACTGACCTTGCATGGTTGAACATGTAGTTTAATTATTATTAATGTTTTGGTCTTTTTGGAGAAGAACATTGATCACAGCCTTAAGCAAAGGGTCATATGTAAAAAGTCCTATATCTTAGATTTTGGTCTTTATATCATATATATCTGTGTCAATGGCTCCAAGCTAACTCTTCACACCTTGTGACATGAATCTCTTGCTTATTCTTGCCTAGTAGTATATATATTTCTTGTAAATGTCTTTTTCTCTCTTTTAGTCAGATCTTATCCTCTCTGGTGGTGATGGCGCTGTGTTCCTCCAGTCAGTTGTCTTCCTCTGACCCCTGGTTGTAGGAAATTACACATATACACCCCCCACTGCCTTGCAAGCCCCCCAAAACTACCAGTCTAAAAAAACCCCCCAAACCAAAAAGAAAACAACAACAACAACAAAAATTCAAAAAACAAAACAAAACCCCCCCCACCCTAACCAAAAAAACCCAACAAAAACCATGAAACAAGTCTAAGGTTTGGTGGACCCATCATATTTTACGACATTCCTTGTCAGAACAATTCACTTCTCTGACTGTCTTTGCCATCATGAAATAAACATTATTTATTAAGTAAAATAAATATATAAGAAAATGAGGGACAGTTCTTCCCTTGGCAAATTTGTAAAAGCAAATTTGGGTGATTATATCATATATGGGTGATATAATCTTCATGTGTTTTGATCTTACCAGTTTCCACTGGCATCAAGAAGTCCTGTCAATAATAAATTTTACAACATTATTACACCTTTATATCCTAATTTTAAACTAAACCAATGTACTGAAATATATTAGGCTGCATTGCAAGTGAGTGGGTTTTAGTAGTGTGGCCATAAAATGTTCCAACCCCTATGGGGCATTCTTTCCACCATGCAGTATAGATCTTTTGAGCACATGCTGCTTGGTAGTATCCTCTTCAGTATTTCCAGTGGTTTAGAATGGACATACTTTCCTCAACTCATACAGACACTTCAGCATGAGTGATGCAGAACTCCACTCTACAGCAGAAACTGATTTATTAGAGGATTTAGCCTGGGCAGAAAGGACCTTTGCTACTTCCCCTCTGGGAGAAATGAAAGTAAGAGAGCTAGAAAGTCTCATGTCTTGCTTTTTTGCACAAATTATCCTTTGGTAGGCTGTACTGAAACTTGAGATATTTCATAGAGAAATGGTAACCTCACAGCCTGAGCAATTTAGAGGACAGAGTGCATACAAATCTGAGTTTGCATGCTGAAGTTTTATATTGTAGGAATGTAGGTGTAGCTAAGGAGTGAGGGACACAAGGGAAGGTTTATCATGGGAATAACTTGGAGCACTTTAAATGTGTTATCATTACTGTGTCTGGGTGAAAGACTTGAGTGATTTGTTTGTTGGAGTTGTGCCAGCCTCACTTCTTATCTTCACAAAATCTACAATAGGGCTTTACACTGGAGGGCAGAGGGAATGTAAAGTAGGGGACAAAAGGAACAATTTGCTCTAACTGCTCTGTTTTTAGCCTCTGATTTTTTCTTTCAATTTCTCCTTTTGCATCTGTTTGATAATCCATGAATGTTAGGCTGGTGGTTAAAGGTGGAGATGATGGCACTAGGAGTACCCATAGCTCACACAAAACCTGGCAGTAACCAATCTCTAGCTTGCTTGTACCTGGCTTTAATGAGAGACTGTCATGGATCCCATAAAACTGGTGTGATTAAAGATTTGATGAACACAGTTCTGCTTTCTTTTTTTAGTTGATTGATCTCTTTATGACAAATACATTTAATCAAAAAATTCTGCTTAACTCCACAGAGAACTGTTACTATTTCATTTACTCACGAGAACAAATTGCCAAAGGCATTATATAGTAAGAGAACAATGGGAGACCTACTGATATTGCACATTAGATAGTCTAAGCATGTTTTTTATAATCAAAATTTTGGATACTTTCAAACACATCTACCACTCCAATGTATATGTTAAAAGGTTCTGTTTTAAACTCCCCCAGGGGTCAGTCATATCTCTAATTAGTAATACAGTATAAGGATATGTGTAATAGAGACAGGTGAAACTGTCATTAGACTTTGATAATGAACTATCCCCTTCCTTCCATCTCTAAGCTAGAGCTTCTGCCATAATATTTAATTTAAATTTTTATGAAATTGTTATTCAATTGCTATTTTGAAATAAAATTTTAAGCCTTCTGAGAACAAATTGTGTATAAAAGAGAATATATAAATATGTAGATGAGGCTGTATTGCTTATTGCTTTTTATTCTTTTTCTCCATTAGGACAAAAATATCTACTTCTGGCTCAAAATTAGACATATGTCTGCTACTTCAGGTCATGGATGTATTTACTTCTGATTTACATTTAGATCATATGTAAGTAAGACAAATCCAAATGATTTGTAAGACATCATTCCTTCTACAGTTTAAACAAATAAAATAAATTTCGGGATGTGTTTGGTTTTTTACTTCCTGATTACATCCAGTAACATCTACTGTCACCTGAAATTTAAGAGGTACCCAGAGAGAAATGTATCTGTTCTGTATTGTAAAATACTGTTTCATAAATGATGGTAGATGATTACATGTAGATGTAAAAACACTTGAATACTAGTTCACTAGACCTTCAAGACGAGAATAAATTATTTTACTGTAGAATGTAGAAAGTGGAACAAGGGGCAGTGATATCCAGCTCCTGTTTCTCAAACATGATTTTGCAAGCAGGAATTTAAAAAAGAAAAATCCCCTTGATTTCAGTTGTGGTTGGTTTGGTGTGGTTTTTTTTTTTTGTTGTTGGTTTGTTTTTTTTTTTTTTTTTTTTTTTTTTTTTTTTTGTTGTTGTTGTTGTTGTTTTTGGTTTTTTGTTGTTTTTTTGTTTTGGTTTTTTTTTTTTTTTGCAAGCCTAGTATAGGAAATCTCACAGAACTCAGCAGAGCTTCCACATTTTTTCTGCTCCATGTCCACTTGTTAGCTTTACTGAACATTCCATGACAAGTGCCATAAACTCATTTTTCTGAATGTATATGAATTTGTCTATTCCATAAAACAGCTTTGTCACCTCAAAACCATTTGCAATTCTAAGAGGGTGTCTTCCTCCAGAATGAGGGCAGGGAACAGAAAAATGTGTCTGGGTACCTTGTCCACTGTCCCTTTATTTAAAAAAACTTCACAACAACATTAATAAGAAATATCCTCTAGATAGATTCCTAAGCTTGTAGTGATGCCAGAGCCTGCTCTGCAGAGCAGCATGGAAGAACTGTCATTCAAGAGCCTTTATGGGAATTTGTAGGATCAGCAGCAGGGACTGTTGGAAGATACCTTGCCACCAAGAAGAAAACTTTGTATCGTAATAGTTTTAAGCACAAAATTGTGACTCTACCTACACAATCTTCACAGGACATGCAAGCAGTGTTTCCATTTTTTTTTGTTGTACCAGTAGCTGTGTTTTTCCATCTTCCCCCTGAGTTTTGGGCTCTGCTTTGTCTCTTGTCAAGGGCTGTGTTACAATCTGCAGAAATAAAACTGCGTAAACCAACATATGGAAATAGTTTAGTTAACATGCTTTCAACAACAAAAAAGCACCATCTGTGTTACTAAGACCTACTTACATGCTAAAACAATTGCTTCACTTGCTAGTTTCTCTTCTGTTACTAACTATCTACTAGCTAGCTAGCCAATCTCACCGAATGGATTCAGATATTGTTTGTATAAAACAATATCATACCATTTATGAAGATGAAAGCATTTCTATCTGTGGTACTGCTGCATCCAAAACTGCTCACTTCAGGCCCATGTTACCCTTTCATTGTAGTTATGTCAGCTGTTTAAAAACTCAGACCTGTAATTGTTTAACCTCCGCTAAATTATTTTAATATATATATTCTCCCAACAAAGGGACAGATGTTTAATATATGTTCTTTATAAACTCAAAAAGTAATTTAGAAATTAATGTTAGTAACTAATTTATTTAATATTTTGCAAAAGTTTTAGTTTTACTGAAATTAATGTAAAAATCTCTCATCTCTGTGGGGGTGGTCATTAAACTGTCTTGCAGTTCTAAAGCAAAATGTTCAATGGTCAAATGAGGTATATAGAGCCATGAAATTGTGTTTGTTTATATATATATATATCTCAGAGGTTACTTTTAATTTTCTGTTTATTTTGGACACTGTAGTTCTAACTAGCTGCTTGCAACTGAATCATAGTTAAAGTAATCATTCAAAGGTTTTTGTTTGTTTTGGTTTTTTCTTTTTTTTTTTTTTTGAGCTGGGGTCTATGAATTTTATGACGTCACATGACTTCAAATGTTGAAACTTTGAAGCATAGGTGTTTGATTTAATTATTATTTTTTGAAAATAAGTTCTTAAGATTAAATAAATTTGACAAAACCTTTAGAGTTGAGAACACCACTCATTAAAAAGACGCTCTGCAATTTATTCCTTTCTAATGAATGTTTCAATTCTACTTTTGCAAGAAAATCTCTTTCTTTCTAGTTTGGCTTTCCAGGAGATGTGTGAGACTTTCTGAAAGTATAAAGCTTAAATAGTCTTCTTAGGGTGTCTAAAAAAAAAACTCCTTCTCTCTTCCTGCACTGAGACTTAGCTGTGGCTTTATTGCAAGCAAGTCTACTGCCAATGAACTCTAAACTCTCTTTTCATTCACTCTGCTTAGCAAACCTGTCTGGCCAATTCTCAAATTCAGCATGTCTCAGGTTCTCAGGTAGAAGCAATCATCCTTCCTCCCAGAATGGCTTACCTGAACCAAAAAGCAGCAGCCCAGGTTACATAGTCAGTCAGCTTTTCTTATTGCTGCTCAACACATCCTTCTTTTACAAAACATAAAAAAGCTATGGATATATAGCAAACTGCGCACTATAAAAATAATTTTATTGTCCAGAATGGCCATTCATTTTTGCTTACTCTCATCCTGGTTTGTAGCTGTAGCATGCAAAAATAATGGGAAATGGTGCTCTCTTGTTGCCTTTTGAGTTCTACTTGACTACAGGCACAAGAGCTGTATATCTTGTAGACAGAGAAGAAAAAGTTTGGTTTATATCTTGCCTAGTCTTTGCTACCTTCCTGTGAATCCTTACTGCTCCTAAAGTACAAAGGAACAAACAAACCTTGGCTCTACTCCGGTGTTCCTCCTTCCACCGAAACCCACATCCAGACAGCCATTCCAAGTTACCCATGAGAGGCATTCTCTGAGCAGATGGGAAGCCCTGTATTCATCTGTGGCTGTGCCTGTCTGACACTTGGACTGTAACCACCACTGCAGAGCAGAGTTAGTGTGAGGTGGGTTCCTCAAAGGTCTCCTGAGAGGTACAGCTTGGCTGGACTCGGCAGTCTCCAGCAGTTCAATTAGTTGTCTCTTTCTGAGTAAGGATGGCAACAAACCATTCATAGAGCAAAATTACTAAGTAGATTTTAGACTGGGCCAATATCCACATCATCTTTATGTATACTCTCACACTCAGACGCTCTGGGGTTTGACTTCAAGGGATGAAAGCATTTGTTACAGCATGGTTCAGTGATAAAATGTGGGTCATGAGACAGTAAGGCAGGTCTTGTTTTCATTCTAGCACTTGTTCCTTCTTAAGTGGGGGGCTTAGAAATATTAAGCAACCATAGCTGTCTGCAGCATGACTCTGAAGAGACAGTGTGTGTGGTTGTCTCTGCTCCAGTCTTGTCACCTCCAAAATTCAAGAGGGCATGTCTGTCTGTGTGCTCAGGTCACTAAACCTGGGCTTGATCAATTTAATGCATAAGAATGCCCACATCCTTCTCACTTACTTGCTTTTGCTCCCATTGCCAGGCTGTCAACAAAGCCATTGAATACATGATTCCTGTGCAACCTGCAAGTTAATGCCTGTGGAAAATGAAATCTGATTAAAACTCCAAAATGTGGTCTATTAACTGCACAGAATTCACTGCCTTAGGACAGCCATCTTTTGACCTCAGTTTCCCAACTCAGTTAGTGTGAAGTCAATTCAGAATTAAAAACAATAGTATTTTAAATTTAAAAATCTAATGCTATATTTTTCTAACCATAAACATGTAGTAGAAACATACATTAACATATTTTCTGATAGAAGGAAAATTAATTAGAAGTTTAGCCTTAGCAGAATATGTAGCAGGTCTCTGCAATCTCAGCAAGTCTATTTATATAAGGAACATATGTATGTATGTGTAGTTATTATATATATTCCACTGCTGAGTTTATGACAGCAGTGAATATAATAAATATCACAAGTTTTAAGGTATTGAGAGAATATGTCTATCATTAAGCTGCTGAAGCATACACTCATACATCCTTAAATCTTTCATGACAAAATATTCCTCAAGCATTCTATATTTAACTTTTTGACAAGCTTCAACCCTTCTGTAATATTTATGATTTCTTGAAAAGTCACACTTTCCTGTGAGAAAGTGACTGAATCAGATGAAGATAATCTTTTTTTCTGAAATCAAGACATGAAGTCAGCTATTTGGATGATAATAAGTAATATTGATGGTAAATTCCTTATATCTTATGACATTGCATATACTTAATTTAGTAGTTGCACTTATTAATATTTTTTTTAGTGTTTCCCTTTTCTGAAAAATAATGATATACATTTCAGTGCATTCAATATTATATTTTTTGCAGGGTATTAATTTATATCAAACTAGCTGCTTAATGAAATACTAAACTCTGAAAATGTTTCTCTAGCATCTCCAATTTTATCATGCATAAGGAATCCAAAGCTGCAGATGAGAAATACCTGTCTTGTATCCTAAAAAAGTAGTTCTAATAGCTGGAAAATGTTTTAGGATCCTTTCATCTGTAGAGTACAGAAACATTCTTCTACATCTCCATAAAAGCATGACAAAATGCAATATAATTCTCCAACTTTTTGGCATTTGAAGCAAAGAGAAGAAAACTATTTTCCTCTGTCTTCAGACCAATTGATGATACAGCTATAGCATATTCTCCTATACTAAGCATCCTAAGGAAATGTTCATACACTGAGTTGCTCTTGTGAAGATAAGCTGACAATAGATTACTGCCCACTCAGAAGTCCTGTAAGGAATAGCTAACAAAATATGGTTTTGAACTATTATTTGAGGTCTCAGAACCACAGGAAAAAAAATCTATCATTTCTGTCTAGGGGATATATGGTGTCTGATAATGGTTGGTGGGGGGATACTTGGAGACAGTTTAATTGCTGGGAGGTAAGGAACTGTAGGATCTGCGTGCTCCCAAAGGTCATGAACATTATGAAGTGGAAGCATAAAGAATAATAAAGCAGTTTGTGCTCTGAGTTGGAAACTCTTCACTAACAAAGAAATCTGTGCTATTATTTGGATGGAAAGTTGATATTTTGATTTCCTTGATTCTGTAAAAAGTTAGAGTATGAACTGTTGAACTTAAGCATGTCCCTCCCTTTGAAGCAACTCCAAGTACCCCTGCCCTGTTCCTTGGCTGAATATGGTATTCCAAAACTATTTATTGAATATAAATATAGAGCTTGGAAGTATTCTGAGTAGGGGCAATATTTTTCATCTATTTAGATATATGATAAGAGTATCACGAATGATGACATGCCTATATGAAGCTTTTAAAACAACAGATTCTACAAAAATACTTCATGATTAGTGATGAAATCACCAGCTCAATTAAATAATAGAGATTAAGAAGGAGCAGTTTTCACACTGCTTTAGGAGCTAACACTTTTATTCTAAGAACTCTGTAATGAGGTACCTTCACTCTCCTCCCTTTATCCTTTCTTCACAGGGTTTCACCTGCCTTTGGGAGTGTTATCAGTGGTGAAATGCTGAACCATATCTGCATGACTACAACTGCTGACATGAATAAACTGCTTACACTGATGGAGTCTGGTGGATTGGGATCATAACACTATAGTCCACAGGTACTCATTTTATGATCATGCAAATCTACCATTTACACTGTTAAAGAAAGGGAAAAGAATACCATATCCCAAATGGTAATTCTTTTGGAAATGGCAATGTATAATATTGGAGTTGTAGATCTAGATGTACAAAGCAATACAAGCAAAATTGCATTTTGAATGTAGAAGTTGTGAGTTGGAACGGAAATAGTGATGAAAAAAGGGGTAGTGGGTGGTGGAATGGCTCAGGAATATCACCTGGGAATATACACAGTCACTATATATTTAGAAGCCAGATAAATGCTTGCTTTCTTCATCCTCTTTACCATCTTGGTGGAAACCAGAATGAGGTTACAAATCCTCTGCTGCCAGAAGCTTCTGGCCTTACTGTGGATGGCTGTACAATACTGCAAGTACACACCCCTCATGAAAATGTCCCTGAGGTTACTACTTTTCTGACTCTATTGTTGTTTACAATTTTCTCTGCTGTAGATGGTGACTCATGACTAATGCTTATCAAATGTCAGTAAATATCATTAGCATTCAGTTAAATGAATTTCGTGTAAGCTCATGGCAGGCTATTTTGCTAAAGTGAACATTGTAGTTCTGAGACATTCTTCACACGGAATTGAGAAAGAATAAAGGTTCATTGAATCAACCATACAATTTAGATTTGTTACTCTTTTAAATTGTGAAGCATTTTGGGATTGGAATGCACAATCAGTTCACAGCCATTTTTATTCCAAGGGCTTAGGATGTTTTACTTTTTCTTTACTGCAAGTCAATCCATATATGTAATTTTAATATGTTCCTTAAATTCATTGCTTATTGAATTTTTTTCACAATTACCTGGGATGTTCCCTGAAGTGGCATTAAATTCACATCTAAATCTCACTCTCTAAATGAATTGATAGCAAGAATTTGGAACACTGATCTGTAGAACAGACTAATTTAGTAACGTGTTTTAATAAATTTTTAGTTTTCTGATATCAAACATAAAAGCTTAGTGACTTGCTAGACATCAAACTCAGTTCACTGTCTGAGAAGTGTGATTATGGGAGTGGATAGTATCAAAGACAGCACACTGTCTTTGAAATGACAGAAAACTTTGCTTTGATTTAGTCTTTAAACAGTATTATTTTCCAGAAAAGACATATCAGTCCACTTCTCTGACAAGTTTTATTATTAGAATATTTGGTTGTTGTTTTATTTTAGCTCCGGGGAGAGCAGGGAAGAGGACTGCATGAATTTGAAGTAAAAACAGAATATGTGCTTGTGAAACTTACACTTTCAAAAGCAATGAGATACATAAATATTTGTTATGTTAATCTACAAAATTACTTTTATTATTTGACCCATATGGCTATGTGGATACCAGTGCATATAATTCAATCATATATCCCAGTATTACAAAAAATGCAGCCTTAGAACTTAAACACATTTTTCTCTTGTGTCAAAGGTGAATCATTTCCTTATGTCTGAGATATCAGGATATGAAGGAAGATTACTTTCACAGACAAACAAGAGACAGCTGCCCTTGATAATGTAAGATTTATTCTTAACATTCTTTTCAAAGGATCCATTTATATCGAAATTTTCATAATGAAAGTGAATTTTTCAAAACTATAAGATAGGCAAGGCAAGGCAAGGCAAGAATATAATCTTTTTGCTCTCACTTTTGGTGGACTGAAATTCGCTCATCATGAGGTGAATTTAGATACAGAAAAATGTAATACGGAATTTACAAAGGGGAAATCAAGTTTCTCAGTTTAGGAGCACAGGATCTGCCTTTTGAATAAGCACTAAAGGTATACGTGTACATAAATTCAATTTTACAAAACCTTCACTGGGGTGTGTAGGGTGGTAATCATCCTTCAGGAATTCTGCTCAAATGGACACAAGAAATCTCTGTCAGATTTATTTATGTAGATGTGTAACATATAGCAGGAGTCACATCTAAATCACAGAGAATGAAATGGAAGATTTGCATATTTTGTCTCTATATTGGTCTTATATTTAAGCTCTAGATAGGAAGAAATCAGTCCTTACATCTCAAGAAAACACTATGAGGAGAACGATCTGGAACCAGAGCTGTATGATTTATGTCTCTTATGAGATTTTACATGAGAATAATGAAAGCTTGAAAAGTTGCAATATTATTCTAATAGAAATATTGTGCCATAAGATGCTGTGCATGAATTTATTTGCTAGCTACACGTGATTAATCTGTGGTCAGTTTACGTATAACCATGTAACAGTTTATAACTAAATCAATGGTGACAATGTGCAATTAAATCTGCATTGGTTTAGTGAATGTGAATATCAGATAAACATTTGAAATTGTGTTCTGACGGTTTACCAGGTTCCATTGTTATCTGACAGCCCTACATTGTGGTTGGGTTTGGGATGTTTGCACTTTGTCCCCAGGAACTTATGGCCGTGTTCCGTGGAGCTCACAAATGGAAATGTGACTGTACTGACATGCATCTTAGTGTTGTTGTAAACTTTAAATTATTTCATTTATTCTAAGCACCTTTCATTTAATTATCATAGTCAAAAGCCATTCATGGCTGTTTTATTGTCTGAAAGAAGCCACTTTAGCTAAATATCTTAACACTCTTGTCAATGTTTAAGATTATTAAAGGCATTTGTGTGTTGAACCATCCTCATCACTATTGATGATTTCTTTCACTCCTCGTTGCCTCAATGGGACAACTGACTGCCTTATTAATGTTCTTGTTATCTTATTGCTTACATGTTTATCATTCCAATATTAATAACATCTTTTAGATATACCTTTGGTTAAAAGTATATTTTATTTTAAAACAAAAAAAACCTCTTTTGTCATATATCTGTTTCATTTTGATAAGGGTATTTAAGAAATTTTATTCTTAAAAAAGTTATGGGATGAGAAAGACTATAGCCACAAATAAAAATAGTTCTAAATATGCTCAGTTTAAAGTGTAGGAAATAAAGAATAGAAATAAAACGGTAGTTTTCATAGACGAGAGAATGAAGTCCCACAGGAATCTGTTCTATGTATGTTCCCTCTAAATGTGGAAAAAGAAAAGAGCAATGAGTTAAATATGTTTGTTAGAAACACCAAGTTATCAAGGCAGTAAATGGAGGTGTTATCAAATATTTCCACAAGATATATACAAATTTCAATGAGTCATAAAATGGAATAAAAAATTTTGAATAAATTTATTTGTAAAAAAACTGACAAGAATCTCAAATTTATGTATACAATAGGCTCAGATCTGATCTATTATTCAAGGATTAAATAATGGATTTATAATGGTTCCATGAAAAATTAGTACAATAAAAAATACAGATCATAATGAAAAATCAGTAATAATTACAAAAATGGCAAAAAATCCCAGAATAGTAAACTTTGTATTTTCACTGGGTACATGTGCCATTACATCTTGCATGCTATTTACAGTTTTCATCCTGTATCTCAAAAATGTAGGTGTGAGAATTGAAAAAATCTGGACAAGGAAAATGAGGAAAACAAGAAAGAACAGTTGACTGGATATGGGTTCTATTTAGATTTCCTGGTTTCTATTTAAGTGTTTCTATTTAGATTTTATTAGGTTCCTAATTAGATTTTAGATTCTCCTATTTGAGAATGAAAAAGAAATAATCAGTAAAGAATTTAACATATTTATCAAAAGCAAAGTAAAATGGAGAAAAGACCAAGGGAAGGACTGCTGCTTGTGCCCTATGCTGCTGGGGTTAGGGAGGCATCAAGTAAATTCAGTAAAGCACAGTTTAAAGCAAATCAAAATTAAGAATGAGGTACCTTTATACATTAATTTAACTAAAGGGCATGGCATATATTAATAAGTTAGTATGGGTTGAAAAAGTGACCTAACATTTTATGGAAGAAATATTCTTTGGCATCCACCTTGGGGCTGTAATTCACTGGGAAAAGCTCTGGGAACTTGTCCAGTTCTTTTGCTCTTCCATATGCATCCTTTGCCAGTCATCTGTACAATGTGCTTTGGGTTTGGTGTGATATCAAAACGTTCCAATAATTTTCTCAAACATTTATGGGATAACGTTAAGCTTTCATCCCAGTTTAAAATAAAGTGCAGGAAGAAACATATTTGGCCAAGGTCTCCCAGCTAAGGTCTGGGGAAAAAAAATCACCTGATGTCCACCTGCACATGCATTTTTGCACATTATCAGTGTTTCACCCTTCGTATGGCCTCGGATGTATTTCTGCCTCTAACCTTCAAAGTTTAATATTAAGTCATTCATGTTTTTCCTGTGGGCATGTCAGCTCTGCAGACTGGAACGTATTTTGCACATGACAAGAAATGGTTTAGCCAAGGCAGCAAAGAACTCATTGGCTAATTTGTTCTGCTTCTCACATGGGCTGGACTGGACTTGTGATTTGAAGATCATGTTGCCTCAGCACTTCTTCTGGTGTGCCAGCTAGATGATTTGAAGGTGGCTTAGCAGTATCCCTGCATCATAGTAATGATGAATCTGTGATTACATCAGATTAATATGTGTGTCTGCTTTTCTTTAAACCTTCTATCCCAATCCCAAAAGAACCAGTTTTCACCTCACTGGTTCGCTTGTCTTGGACATTTATAGATGCTCTGAGAGGGAAATTGACTCTTTCTCTGGGACTGTAGTTTCGAGCTGCAGTCATGGCTACACCCAGTGTTTGGACCTAGGGAGCCATAAACCTGTGTTCTGGATACAGACCAATGGAACTTTAGCCTGTGTTTTCAGAAATCACTCAGAGCTGATGAAGTTAGATTAATTTAAGCTCAAAGCTTTTCATCTTTTTTGTAATATCTCTCAAATTTTCCTGTGAAAGCAAGAAAAGTATTAGAAGAGAGAAGAAAATGACCACCTGCAGTTTTTCTTCATTTTATGAAGTACTTGAAAGAAGTAACTCCACTGTGGGGAAGTTGAAATGACCCTGCTAGCAGCAGGAGGGAGCTTGAGGGCAAAAGATCCAGTGACTATTTTGACTACAAATTTCCCTGCATCCACTGGATTATCCACCTCTGTTAGCCATATTAAGAGAATAAGTTTTTTGAACAAAAGTATTGTTAGTTTAGGGTTCCACTACATTAAATTTTCAGACTAGGTTTGAAAAATCAGAATACATGCTGTCCCTTTATTCTTTTTAAAGTAGTTTCTATATTTGTTTTCTGATCTCACAACATGCACCATTGGTTCTGTGGCTGAGTAAGGGTTTCTACTGCAGTGCATCCTGTACCTCCTATGAAGTTAAAATATGATCCATATTCATAACTCAGAATGTTTTTTCAGTTTGCCATTTTAAGGATGACCAAAATTAACAAAAACTAATTCTTCTCTTTTCATGGTTTATTCTCCCATCTAGTCTCATTTGCAAGTTTTTGTCACACTCTTAGTTTTATTGAATAAGAAACATTTAAATGACATAGATAAAGAATTCAGCCTGGTTTAGCAGCAAAGGAATTTTCCAAGTTAGTGTTTAGTTTTTTGGGTTTTTTTGTAAATACATTTAAATAGTAAAATATTCAGTGAGTGGCATAACGAAAAAAATTTCAATATGGTATTCATATTTCAATATTTCAATATTTCAATATTTCAATATTTCAATATTTCAATATTTCAATATTTCAATATTTCAATATTTCAATATTTCAATCACTCTTGATTCTTCATTCCTCCCTCAAATATCCTTTAATGAAATGGTGGTAGAAAATTGCTGGTATAATAAATTACTGGCTCCAATTCACTGCCAGCACCATGTTTGTAGGTTTACTGCTGTTATTTTTGTTATCCAATCTAGATTGTAATTACTGTGTAACAAGAACTCAGTTTGAAGAATTTCCTATAACATAATTACTATAATTGTCAGCAGTTTCTTTCTGATATATTCTAATTTATTTTCATTATTTCTAGCTATACACTCTTCAGTTATAAAATACACATTTAATCAAAGTTAATAATTTCTTTCACTCTACAGTGATTACAAATGTAAAATAGTTGCAGTTTGTTATCATTCTCTTCATTAACATATCACTTGGCTTCCCCATGGCTATTAATTCTGTAATGCAGATTGCCTCACTGCCTCTAGAAAAATCCTTATTCTTTTTGAGTGAAGATGCCAGAATGTGGCCTTTTAAATCTTTCTTGCGTTATATTTTAATGTCAAATAACCAGTTTAGCAAATCAAATTGCCACGATATGCAATATAAATAACATTCTTGTTTGGGCTGAATGGTGACTGCAAATCTTGTCATGCCTTTGAATGTTTTGCTCTTTGACAGATTTAAAGAATCAATTTACCTGTAACTGGAAACAGCTTACACTTCTGTTTATTCTCTTCTGCATCTGCCTGATCAATAGGTCTGCAGTGAAGGGAGCATGATGAATGGCTGTAAGAGGCTGCTGCTCATACACAGCTCAGAGGAGTAACTCTCAGCTCCACTGTACATCTTTGGTGATTTTTTCAATATACAATGCACGGGGCATTTCAATGTTTGTTTTCCAGTAGCAAAGAAACTACATGGAAACAGTAAATGGCATTCTAGAGGCATGGGAATGACAGGGGATGACATTGCCATCATTGATCTGTTCCAGCAGACTCAGCAAACACACATTCTTCAGACCACTACTTCAGCTTCATATGCACAAACACCTCTTTAATAAATGCAAGAAGATTATATTGATGGTGCCGTTGAAATACATCTAAATTTTAGTTTTAGGTACCAGGCAGGAAAATTTAGTCCATTTGAAGCATTATTTTTCTCCTTCTTAAATCATTTTAATTGAATGAAAGGAGGAAATAGATGTCACTGTTTTATATGAAATGGGAAGAGTTCTGGAAATGTGTTCTATGCTAATAGTTTACTACGTTATAATTTTGAGCTCTGTGCCTTCTGCTCACCAGTTTCTTGGCTTCTAATAACTGCAACAAGAAAAAGATAGCCAAATGATATTCTGCTATGCATCACATTTTTAATAAAATGAATTTAATTTAAAAAATCCAATTTTTTCTGTTCATTTATAGGAACTATTTTATTCTTTTTCCCAGACAGAGGTGAAATGATAAAGTATGATTTTGTTTCTATTTGCTGATATCTGAATTTCTGAGCTCAATGAGTAATATTTAACATCTCATAACTGTAATCTTTAACAAAAAGACACGTTTTTCCCTTTCCATTTTTGTTTTGAAAAAAATTTTCAATAATTGTTTCATATGAAGATAAAAAGATTGTGTTTAAGTTTTATTATTCCTTGATGATAGCAGAGGCATGAGGTGAGAATTTGATCAAGTGCCCTGTCAAATGGCACAGTAAATACCCACTCAGTGGCAATGCATGAGGGAACATGGCAAGGCACAAAGGACATCTCTTAAAGAAATCAGCATGGTTTTTGAATTCTGAATAATTGCAATCTGATTAAAAAGACTACAGATCAGAAGCAATGTCAAATGTTTTAGTTAAATAGCAATTATTAATTTCTTATATATTTATAACTTCTTCTTTTTTTTCCTAAAGTATAAAAAATATTTCCCTAGCCTTAAAAAAAAAAAAAAAAACAAAAACCCAAAAACCTCCCTGATAAGGTCTGAACAATACAGTACATGTAGAAAAAAATTCACACATTTTCCATTGGAAGCATGGAACTGACTATGTATCCATTGAAATGAGATTTTCACCATAATCATGGGATTCAAGAAAGCAGCCATCTTTCTAAGGTTAGAAATATTTCAATCTCTTTCTTCCTCAGGATAGAAAATTATCATGCCACAGCAAACTTCTTTTGTAGGTATACAGAGCCAGTCTGCAAGGCAGATGGTCCATAAAAAGGAAGGTCTACCGTGTGTTGTAGGTGCCATTGTTATGGGATAAGTCACACCCCTTTGTGAGTGACTGTTGAGCCTTCTATTTTGCTTGTCATACAAATCTTGGAATATATAAATATTTTTTTATTTATAAAACATAAAACTGTAAGAAACTGCCTTAACAGAGGCTGGAACATAAATCCAAGGTTATGTCCATATTTTGACTTTTTGTTCACATCTTTTGACTTCAGGGCATTTCTTAAATAGGAAGAAACTAAGAAATCAGGAAATGGATTTTGGAAATTTCCTTGCAGCAGATATTTTGTGGAGCAGTAATGGTTTGTATTAAATACTATCCATACAATAGAATTTGAGGGAGCCAGAACTACTGAGAATCTAGGAGACTTGCATGGTGGTTTCCCTACTTTGGTGAAAGTTAGATAACATATCAGAGAGGTTGCTGGCCTTGGAGAGGTAGGAGCTCTTCCATTTGTCACGGCAAAAATGAAAGACAACACTAAGACTCTTACCCGGAGGAGAGCTTACTTGTGTCAGACTAGAAAATAAAGCTCTTGCTGCCTCCAGTGTCCATAGGAAAAAAAAAGCTGTGGTGATTGTGGTTGCAATTACCCTTCAGTGGTGGACGATTACAGTGGAATACTTGTAGAAAACCTCACTGCTGTGTTTTGTCTATTAGCTAAGACAAAAGGCCAGCACCGTTCTCATGCTTCTCACAGGTACCCACAGGATGGATACTCACAGGTTTCTCACTGAATGGATTTTCAAAAGTGTTCTTACTCTCCTTGGAAGAGCTATTAAACATTTACATTTCAAAGAGATGGTGTTGCAGTGTTAGACAGGCTTGGTGGTGTGCAGAACATCCCCCTCGTTCTTCCTCAAGTATAAAGTATATATATCTGTTCCTTTATTCAAAACTCTCCTTGGTTGCATATTCATTAGCACAAAGATCTGCTTGGACATAATCAACATCATCAACTTATAATGACAATTTTGATGAAAGCTAATAGGAACTGGAAGCACTATATAAATAAGGCCAGTGTCAGAATTGATATATAACTGCAGCCATCCAGGAGGAAAATAGTACAGACTTGTAATTTTTAATAGATTTTTTCCCCTACACTTAAAATAATGGATTTAAAGCCAGAAGTTCCCACAGGATTTAGGATGCCAAAGCACTGCTATTTAGCTGGTGGTGTTTACACTGATGATTCCACTCTGCTTGGAATGATCTTTCTTTATGGCCCTATTGCTTGCAAAGCTTTGTATGCTCGTTTCCCCCCTGTTAGAATACATCACTGGTTCTATAGTCCATCTGGTACGTCACCTTCTATTTTAAAAAACTTCCTTCCTAATAGGAAGAGTAAGAAACCTCTTTATACTTCTTTACTCATCTGAGTTTTGGTCATAATAATAATACCAACTAGGGTCCACAAGAGGCAGTGAAAAAAGGGGGAAATTGCTTCCTATTTCTCCTCAAGTAACGCGAGATTTCAGAGTTATTTGTGGACAGTGCACACCTTCAGCGTGAATGAGAAGCTACCATTCTTACTCCAGGCACTTGAAGGGAATTATCCTTTCTTAAACGGAAAAAAAATAAGGCTCAGAAACAGGAATAAATGCAGACTAGGATACAGCCTTGGTGTATGATACCATGCAAACATTTACTTTTTCTGTCTATGCTGTTTTATTTGCAATAGCACTGCTTCTTTCTTGGTTTCTTTACTGTCTCACTCTTTCCTTAGTTACTGCCGTTCTGGGCTGCTTTAAAAGTCCATAATATCTGTGCTAGAACATTCTTCTTTAAACCCACTTTTACATATTTTCTAGTTAAAAATCATGATTGGTTGATTTTTTTACTAATTACTTCAGAAAATATGCTGTGAAAACAGGCAGAAGGTTGAGAATGAGGGATTTAGTATCCAGATGATGTTAGTTTTGAATTATCCATGGGCAGTTTGATTCACTAAATAATTCACTAGCTATGCTGTACAATGACATTAAAAAATCAGGAACTCCTTGTACTATTATTCTGGCAAGTTCCTTACAGATAATTTTCAGTGCTTGAAGGCACCATGTGAATACCCTTTTTTTTCTTCCCAACCAAATTATATATATATTCATATTCTTTCCTAAAATATTTGTCAGAACTGAATTTTAATTTGCACTGTAGCACATACCTACAAATTACTTTTTCACCATGAGTTGATGTAAATGCATTTTGGTTCACATTATCTACATCTAGAAACATTGCTTTAATTACAGCTAACTTAGCTGGGGAAACCAACTGAAGCTCAGCAAGCTAACTTTTCTTTCTGGGATCTTGTGATTCCCATGAATCTTCAAAACCAGAGTAGGATTCTGTCAAAGACTGGATTAGATCAGTGTCTCCAGATTCAATCCTCTAATTTCTTTTTTCCTCCTTTATCAATCTCAGAAGCCGCAGTCCTTAGAATTGTACATGCCTCAGTAAAGTGAAGAACCTAAAATCAAAGAAACATCCAGGTGATGAAAACAATGTTTGAATGGTTCATTTTTGAGGGATGCCTTTTGGTGGTGTCATTTTTGGGGGGATGGCTTTTTTTTTCTTAACAAAACATACGTAGACAACTCTGAGGAACAAAAGACATGGAGATCAAAAGTAAATTCTATGCATTCTCATGTTTTTTTGTTTGGAGGAGATGATGCATGAGTGAAGCTTCAATAATAGGACAGGTTTAGGATGACTTACATCAAACTAAGAAATTCCTTGTTATTTATTAGATAACAAGTTTAGTGGTTACATAATCAGAAATGTCTACCTCAGCAGTCACTGAAATAACCTTTGGGAAATTTAGCTTCAGGTGATGTGGTAGGAACTGTTGGACGCTGCAGCTGTATTACTTGAAAAATTTAACCTATCTATGAACATTGCATGGCTGTGACTCTGGTCCTGCCAGAATCACTCTGGTAACTCTGGTATTGCTCACAAGAATAAAGGTGAGCAATGTAGAAGTCCTGGTTATTGAAATGTTTACTTAAACCTCCCTTGTTCTGTGAGGTTTGTCTAGAATGATCCATCATCTTCTTGTTCCATGCTCCTTATGAAGGTAGTCCAAATGTAAACTTTTATTTCATGGATGAGTGTCTCTGTGTCTGGGCTGGTGAATTATAGAAATCATGGCATGCATCCCACTGCTGCCTGTCTGCAAGCTGAATAAATCTTGAATCCTAGTTAAGAGACTGGGAACATGTGAGTCAACTGTGGGATAAACTCTGTGACATTTTGCTTACTTATGAATTACAATCCATAGTGCAAGATAAATGCACATGGAAATCTGTGTCTTTTTTGTAGAAAGACCTGGAGGTGGAAAGGTTTGGGTAAGGTCTTATGGGATTTTCACAGTACATAGAAGAAGCACAGTCATGGGGTAGGCCTTGGGTTATTCATATTTTTCAAGTAACAAACTCCTTTTTATTCAAAACTTTGATGTTTTCAACAAATAATTATAATTTTTTAAAAAGTTGTAAAATTTGTGGATCCTCCTATAGAAGTCTTATCCCTACTACTGAAGGAATAGATGTTGGAAATCTTGTGATTAAAAATATGTTGGGCCTCTTGCGATTATAAATATGTCGAATTTCTGCTTTCCTTCAGGCAAAAAATGAAAATAAAGTCCTCACAGGGGAACTTGCAGCAACCATCTGAAGGTTTTCTTCATTACCCAGTTTGCTTATTTGGTAGACTGCTCTCTACAGCTCTAGCATAAACTCATTGGACAGTATCGCTCAGTGGAGTATATTAGGTTATGAACTATAATGTCACATTGAATTATGTCATATATGACACAACACGACCCTAAAAAAATATGATGGATAGTGATGAGCAGAAAAGGACACTTCAAAAACTTCTGTCAAAGTAAACTTTTTTATTATTACTTCTAAAGCTGGTCTTGAAAAAGTCATATTTAAAAAATAAGATTTTATTAGGGGGAAAGGATTTTGCCCACAGTGTAATCAGATAGAAGTCATTAGTGAAAAAACAAAATTTTCCCATCATGTAATACTTTCCATCCACAAAAGGTAGAACTTCTATGACTATACATGTCCAGCTGCTCTGTCTGCTAGAGGAAATCAACTTCCCTTCAGTCTGATGTGTGAGGTTTTTTACAAATCTGGAGAGATTATGCTAGATATATATCATATGCTCCCTCTAGCTGAGATTGTTTTATACATATACATGTATGCTTTCTCTTAAATTCCCTTCTTCAAATTGATGGTTCCCAAGTGGGCTTTTTAGCACTTATGTGGTGTTTATCATCTTTAAAAGATCTTTTAAATATATGTGATTGTACTTAGCTTCATGAGGTGAGAGTGAACCGAATGGACAACAGATCTGTCAATGCTGTTTAAGGTTAGTTTTACAGGTCTCAATTTTTGATTATGCAGTGAAACTTCCTACATGTTAACATCTGATATAAATCCCGTGACACGTGTTTCGGGGTCGTGCTGCTGGATGATATAAGTGCTGTGTATGGAATCAATGGCTCTGAGAGAAGTAAGGCTTGTGGCTGTGCAGTTGTTGCTCGTAGTGCCAAAGACTGAAAGGTGATTCATGGTGCTATGAGCAAGTTAAAATGTATTTATTATTATGAAAATTGCCTTTCTGTAATTCACCCTTCTGCTCTTGCCTCCTCAAGGAATTGTTTAACTTCCATATAATCCAAAGCCACCAAATTATTAGTTTGGTTTTTTTCCGTTGGCAAGTAGGTTCCACTTCCTATCCAGTTTGTCTCTATGTCAGATACACCTTCTGAAAAGGAAATTATTGAAAGAAGATTTAATGGCCTTGGAAAAAAAAGTCTATAGTGTAAGATATTTAGCATATTTTAGAAGTCTGAGGCTTTTTTGTGAGTTAAACATTTATGTTGGTCTTTACTATTAATAACTGATGAAAGCTAAGTTAGGGGTCAAGGCAGTGTGCTTGCTTTTGTTACTTCCTTCTTAAACAAGCATGGTGAGTTAGCATTTAGTAATAGGAAAAAAGCTGCTTTCCCCTTACAAAATTATCAATGTGTCTTTCAGAATAAGAAATGATATATTTGACTTCTGTAAGTTTTAGACCATATTAAAAAAAACCCTGAAAATATAAAGTTCACATAACTTTTAAAGGGAGATAGGGATTGTGTTTTCAGATGTCATGGGTTTTAGTATGAAGGGAGAATATTTCGTCAAAGCCTGGAGTTTTCAGTAACCTAAAACTAGTAATGTCCTCTGATGTTTTAGCATACAGTCTGTATGCTGTGGGTGTGTTATCCTCCTGGAAGGGAGGTCAAAAATCCCCACATAACTTGATTGACATCTGTAGTGGAATTGGCATTGCTCTTTCTACTTCTGGGGTTAAAAATATGAGTTTTGGGAAGCAAATGTGTATTTTGGGCTTTGGGCTTAAATATCCTCAAAGGAATTCTCACTATTTGAATCTGAAATAATTTGTCAAATTAGCACATGACTGACATTGCATGAAACACATTCTGACATTCTGCAATGTGGAGTACAACAGAGTCATTGAATTGAATTACTACTGCTAGGTGAGGCATGAAAAGGCTTGAACAGCATTGCCTGAGTGTGAAGTTGCAAACCCAACAGTAGAACATGAAGGAATTGATTCAAGGGTTTTTTTAATAAGAGAAAAGGGATTTAATTGTCATTAAATTAAAGCAAAGTTTATGAGGTATTGTTTTCACATATGTATTTAAAAGTTCCAGAAGTATATGAAAATTATGAAGGTTGGTTTTAATCAACTGTTTTCTCTTTTAGAGTACAAATGTAGTACCAGTTTACCTTATACAGAAAAATAAATTGTGTATCCTTTTTTTTTACTGTTTGTAATACCGGATCTGATGCTTGCACTAACAGATTCAGTTCTCAAGACAAATGTGTGCTTTAACCTGACTGCCATGGACTAAGTAGGATTTTTTTTTTTTTTTTTTTTTTTTTTGGAAAGCATATCAATAGTGCCTTTTTATTCTGATCAACTACTGATTTTTAAATTTTTTTTTAAAGAGAGACTTGATAACAATGACTGCTTTAAAGGGAATTGTCACTTAGTAATCAAATCACTTTCCCTATACAGTCTATGTTGATATGCTGAAACATTAAACAGATTTTGGCCACAGGGGATGAAATATGTTGAAGAATCCAGGCTCAGTAGCAAATAAAGAACAGAAGAGTTGACAACAAGAATTAATGCTTCCCAGGGTGGACAGATGGAAGTTCTGGTTCTTTTGGCCTTGGGGAGATAGGCTGTTTCAACTGCAGTACATGCATGAAAGTTCTGATACTTCTCTATAGTTTAATCTGAGATAAGTTTTGAATCGAATAAATACAAATATATTTCCCTAGAAGAGTGGCCAAATTTCTGGCAAATTCAAGGAAAAAAACCCATGACTAAAGATCTGATTTCAATCCAATAATGACTCCGACAGTCTCCTATAAATAATATATTTGGGTCTCTTCCACAAAAGTATTACCTCCAGACTACTACATTTGATAACAAAAAAGGTAGTCAGGTTTACATCTTCCACTGAATTTGTGATTCATCAGATGACAAAATACATCATCGGTTCTGTGAAAAGCTTTAAGATCATTTGGATCCATAGTACTGAACACTGAAAGCTCTTGCTCTGGCCTCCAGAAATTTGAGTTTTCTCTCCAAGTGAATGATGTCCTTAAGCAAGGGGTGCAACAAAACCAGATCCATAGGGATGGATTCCAGGCAAAAGAGATTTTAAGTTTAGCTAACTTTTACTGTCTTAGGTTTATACAAGCCTAAGAAGTTAAATACACAAATTAAAAGTCACATCCATAATGTACCAAAAATTAAAGCTAGATTAAACTCAGGCACAGGTCTTGCAGCAATCACCATTCCATTTATTTAGCCTCATCTCCAGATTTCCAAAACTTCTTAGCAAGCCCCTTCAAAGCTCAAACTTCAGATGACCCAGTACCCATTTACAGCTCAAATGAAGAAGTTTGGCTGCCAAAAAAAGTGTAATGACTTTAAGTATTAGTCTTCCTAATATCTGGCTTTAAGTATGTGTGTTGCACATGTTTGAATCTGTCCTTCAGTGGTACCAAACAATGAACTGTCTTGAAACTACACACAGATGAAATTGAGAACAATTGTTTATCTTGCAGGTAACCAGCGCATCTTTGCTCTGGAGGCAAGAATCTGGTAATGTTTGGAAAACTACTAATTTGTTATAAATTTTATACAAAGTGCTCCCTTTGAGTGAATGTGTGTGCTGTTACACTGTAATGACCAAAATTTGAAGAGACAGGTGAAAGCATTTTATTCACATTGATGAATAGTTGCTTACATAAACAGCTGCATTAGAAATCAAAATAGATATCTAAGTGTATAAAGTATCTTGTGATGCCTGCACACATTATTAGCTGATAAATATTCTGAAATTTTTTCACAACCCTCATTTTCAATAACTGAGACTTGATGTCATCTTTTCCCTTTTTAAATCATCCTTTTTTGTGTGTTTGTTTGACCAGATTACATCATTGCTGAGTAAATGTTTAATTTAGGTGTCCTCCTTAGTGTTGTAATCTTTTTGGTCCATTTGGTCCTGAATGTTTCATGTATGTACTCCAGTTCCTCGCACAGGTCTCTAGTGAATGTAAAAACGGAAAAACACTGAATCTGGATGTTCTTTAAAGAACTAAATATGCAGCTAACACAGAAAAAAATCCATATTTGACTGAATTGTGACAGGCAGTGTGCTGAAAGTTTAATGTGTTTATCATGCATCATCCAAAATAAATTGTCCTACTTTAATGCTGGTTTCTTAAAATATACATTAGGAGTTTTAGTGATTAAATGGACATTGTCAGCTAGTCAGCCATGCAGTATTTTACTCATTCATTTTTTTGATTTTTTGCGGATTCAAGTGCATTTTCCTATTTATTGGAGAGGTTTCTTTCTACATGAATACTCCTACTAAGTTACTACATGAATACTCCAACTAAGTTAATTGCCTTTCTAAAACTGCTGCAGGCTGCTCTGAGGAAAATGGTTAAAAATATATAGGGCAAATATAATATGAGTTGAATCATCAACCTGAAGAGACTACAGATACCATTCAAAGAGCCTGTCGAGGCAAGTGGATGAATCTACTCTTCAATCAGATAGGCAGCTGGAAATGGACAAAATTTGTCTTTACTAGCCACAGTTAACTGAGACAACAGAAGTAGTGATCATGTACTACTGATAAAAGCCTTCAGAAAACTATGTTCCTTTTACAGACCTGTGCAGGTGCTGCTTATTCAGACTATGAACTAACCAAATTAGATTTGCAAGAATGTCAAATCCATAACAAAACATTCTGCAAGTTTTGCTTGGGACATATAGACTTGCACCTATTACACTTTGCTACAGGTCTATTGTACTTGTTATGTGATGTTGAAATCATAAGCAAAGCAGTCAATTATTTCTGAGATTTCCTTGCAGTAGAATCTAGTCAAGAAACTGGAAAAAAAACCCCAACCTGGGCAGAATTATTGCTGTTACACTACGAGTTATTTTTGGTAAGGAAAACAAGTGGACTCAAGGGATCACAGACCTGTAAATTGCATTGTTGTACTGAGCAAGCTGAATGATTAATACACTGGTAGTTGTCAGTCTGTAAGCAATTAAAGGAGGATATGTTGATCAGTTCTAGGCACAGTGGATTTCTGAAAAAAAAAAATACAGTACATAAATGTCCTTCTTCTAACCAGATCTGTCTTAGAATGGAATAAGCATATTTACTTTAAGAAATGTACATTTGGGTACAGAATAGATTTTAAATGCAAAATTGTGTACATTTTAACAAGTAAGATCTAAGCTTGAAGGTGATAAAATGGTTGTGTTTTATCCCAAATCACCACTGGCTGTGGGAAATGTATCAACATATTGAATTACTTGAAAAGTTCATGTGTGTCACATGCCCAGAAGGCAGTGATCTGTTGACAGGAAATCAAAAGTGGTCAAATAATTTTACCTAGATTTAAATTTCAACCAGGTTAAAATTTCACAGCTTGTTGGGGCAAATTCCCACCATTTACAATTTTTTTCCTAGGGTTACATGGTTAATTGTGTTAGCATCTACTAATATAAACCACTGAAGACATAAAAACACAGTTTTGAAGCCCTTCTTCATTTAACAAAACACTTACTTCCTGGCACTTTTGTGCTTCTTATACTCTGTAAGAGAATATGAACTATTTTTCCCTTTCCACGTTCCTCATTTACGAGAATAGTTTTCTCTTCTCCCCACTCCTGCCTGTGGGATAGCTGAAGGAATTCTGCTCCTAATCTGCTTCTCATTGTACAGTCTGTAAAATCTGCTGGTTTATGTACACCATGGAACATGGGAAACTTTTGCCGCAAACAGCTTTTACTTAGTCTGTTCCCAGTGCCAGCCATTCTCAGCTTGATTTACTATTCCCAGTTCTTGTGACTTGCTTATGGCATTTATCTCTTTCTGTAAGTAGTTTGGAAATATGACTCATCCGAGTTTCACTACTGAACTGGAGTAGCCTAGAGACATTGCTCATACTGTGGTTTATTATTATCACCTTTTATTTGCATTGTTAGCATAAAGTAAGAAAGAAGTATTTTTTTCAAATGAAATATTACTACATGGTTGGACACATTAAAAATCAATGTTGGAGATTATTTAGAAATTTATTTTCTTGTTTAATTGAAGTCATGAAATCAACTAGTACAGGGTGAATTTATCAGAGTTTTTTTCTGGTTTTTTGTGAGTATTAGATTGCTGAAGCTTAAAATTTAGTTTTGCCAGTAAATTCAGTCACTAACATTTGAACTGCAAGTGGAGAAGAAAAGTCTGTGAACATGGACAAAGTTAATGGTTTTGAAATTCAAATATGTATGCAAGGAGTGTTTATTTCTACTTTTTCAGGAGTACCATTTGCGTGGTTCTGCCACAGTTCTGCAGGATGGAATGAGGAGGCTTGGTTTGTTATAGAGCAACTGGTGGAACAGATATTGAAAACAGCACTGGAAACTAAAATGATGAAGATTGATTTCCTGAGTCAGAGCTATTCTTTATATAAACTCTATCAGCAAAGTCATATACACATCAGAGGACTTGGGCAAGGGTTCATAATTTAGTGAGTCAACCTGTAGAGATCTCTTCCAATCTAAAAAATTCTGCAACTTTTAAGAAAGAGCTCATTTTTCTGTGCAAGTCACACTCCAGTGGCAAGCATACTGTTAGAGAAAGACCAGCTCAACATTAAGTGTCATCATTTAAATGGAAGCTGTTTTGTTTAGATGCTTTAGCATGAGTGGTAAAGGTTGCCAGGCTCACTTAAACATTTACCTTTATTTAGTGATAAGCCCATGACTGGGAAGCTTAAGGGTATTTATATTTGGCTGTGGCAGTCTTGTAATTATTTAATAAGGCACACTAAAGATAAGGTTATCATGATATAAGTGCCTGTAATCCCTCTGGGGTGTAATTGCCTCATGATAACCTCATCCCTTGAAGTTGTCTCTATTGCTAATATGAAAAATGTTTGTTTTCAGTGGGAACATATATTTTGTGATGGGACAGCATTAAACTGTCAGATCAAAAACTTAAACAGCATTTGGTATGAGCAGAAGGGTTCAGATGGATTAACTCAGCCCTTATAGATGGTTCACTAGACGAACTGAAATAATCCAAAACCAGTTTAAGTGAGTGAGGTTTTAAGTCTGGAAGCATGTGAAGAGAAATAGCTGTTTTTCCAGAAATATACTTTAGATGTCTTAGACTCTACTAGTGAACCTTGGGATTCATAAGAATCAGGAAATATGTTTCAAAAGACTAAGTTGTGAGGGCTGTTTTGGAGTTTTTTTGTTTGTTTCTGTTTGTGGTTTTTTGTTTGTTTTTTTTGTAATAGTAGCATCTGTATCTTTTCTTCAAAATTCATCATTTTGAATAGTTGATCAGCCATTCAGCAACACGACATTGTGTTTGGTATTGTAAATCATGAGGTAAGTATTAATAAAATGCACATGCTTCACAAATAGGTCTTGGAGGACAGCTGTTATACTTGTTGTTACAAGGAATTTTCAAAATATAGAAGTACATTAATTTACTTGAAATGTACCACCTGAAAACTACGTGACTCTGTCATGAAGACCTCAAAATATGTAAATAGCACTTTCCTCACGACTAGAGAAGTGTATGGATAAGAACACTCCTTAGAGAGGCAGAGAAATACTGTTCCTGAAGGACACGAGTCCAGGTCAGGGACTCGCTTTTCTCTTGCTTCAGGCATCAGCTGACATAAATTTGCACCTCTGAGCAGTTGCTCACAGACGAGTGTATGACAGGCATGCACATTTCGTGTCCCATTTTGCTTTCATAAGGAGCCCCGTGGCCTGCTTCTACAAGCTGCTATGTACATTCTTGTGACAAATTCACTGTGAGGTCCAGCAGACAGTCACCCCCTGCAGCTCCAGGGGCTGGAGGGACTGCATGGAGAAACCTTTCCCATCACATGAAGGGTGTTACAAATGGGAGGTCAGCATGGCAGGCTCAGTGTTTAGGTTTCTGCACTTTTTATAGGCTCTGGCTAGTTTGTGTGCCTGAAGATAGAAAATATTTGGCAGTAAACCAAAAAATTCAAAACTAACCTTTTATTTCCTTGGGATTTTTGGCATCAGTGGCTCTTTTGGCTGTGTCTGAGTGGAATAAGCTGTGTCTTTGAGTTTAGTACATTATACAGTAACATATTACACTTCTCTATTTTTCGTGCCTGGGAATTTCACCTCATCCATCTTTCACAATGTTCAGCAGAGACTTTTAAAAATCCCTGAGCCAGCTTTATGCAATTAATTGGAGACAGAGCCAAACCCTAGATCCTGATTTCAAACCTAAGTCCTTGTTCCGCTTGAATCTGATGCTATGCCGGGCCTAAATTAAACACAGAATCAAAACACTGAACATCTAACAAAATTTGAATTTAAATGTTATTTGCTTGGCTAAGACTGAATATTCTAAGTGCAAATTTTGTCCATTCAATATCTACACATGAAACAAATCTTAAACTCAATAGTAAAAGAATTAGTGAGAAAAAATGGCATGCTTTAAACTATTGCATCTTGGTTAAAGCCATATCTCATTTAAATGTTTAAAGCATTGAAGCATTTGAAGGTATATTTCATTTGAAGGTTTAACTATTATTTTGGTTTGGTCTTTAGTTCAATACTGCTCAAATATCTCACATGTGTATCCCTTGGTCTTGCCTCTTTCCAGCTGTTGAAGTGTCGACCACAGTCTAGTCATTTGCTGCTCCCCTGGAAGGACTAGACAGCTTTTGTTTACAGAGAAATGTATGTCTTAGGAAGATACATGGGCAATAATTGTGTTCTTATTCTATATTACATAATCACCTTTATGTTATTTTTATATATATGTTATTTATATATACATATTATGGTATTTAAAATAGTAATGAAGGTTTAAATATAATTTTTAGCCCTTTTTTAATATTTCCATTTTAGCTATTTTATTCTAAGTCAAAACATTAACAGCCCATGTTAACTCATATCTTTCGTTTTTCCATCTTAGTATAAGTCATACTCAAATTTGTAGGCAGAAGGGTGTGAGACCTATAATTAGTCTAAAACTAACTATTTCTCAGAGTGGGACAGTGACGTTTGGGCAGTTTCCCTGGAGTACTAGTGTTGCTTTGGAGCCCTCTCCTGGAAGCTCTACTTGTGAATTGGGAAGCAACTCATGAGTGGTTTTTCATTTGGAACTTGCTTTTAGAGTATGAATTAAAAAGTTTACAGCTGTGTAAATAATGGAATAAAAGATTTGTTTTTCCTGAAGTTTGACTATTTTCTTAACTCTTTATAATTAATAGTGGGAAGCCAGTGGTAAAGTCATGATTGTTAATGATGTTGACTATCTTTCTTGATGCATGGCTCACTTCTTTCAAGTGTCCTCATCTGCTCACAGAGACTCCAGGAATCTCAATTCTGGTAGATGTTTTAGCCCAATTCATTTCAACATCTAACACTGATAACTGACTTCCAAGACACTAAGGAAAACAGCTCATTTTATAACCTTTTTCATCTAGTATTTCCAGTATTTGTTTTACTCTGTTTCATCCTACTTGATTGTTTCTGTAACTGATCGGGTAAAGTGTTACTAGTTTACTCTAGGCTTAAGATTCATTCTGTATACACAAGATTTATTACTGGTATCAGTTTACTCAGTGTTTAACCTGATTGCATATTTTCCCACACCTGAAAACAATAGGGATTTTGAAAGGCAAATATAGTGAAACTTTAAAAAACCACCACACAACAATGTGTGCTACCTTTCAGTGACTGCTAAAGAATTTGTGATTTATGTTCCTTTCCAAGCTAAACCAGAAATACCAACAAAATTTAACAAAATTTTAGATTTCAAATTAACAATTCTTGAGGCTTCCAGAAAGACAAGATTCATGAGTTCACATGGAGAAGATATAATTTATCCTGTCTTCTTCTTCTGTGTCATTGCCATGTACAAAGTAGTCATTGTGCTGCTTCTGCATCTCTCAAGTCACAGATGTGTCACAGCATCTCTTTCCAGTCTCATGGAAAGCAGGGGAGGGTTAATTATTTTATCCATTTTCTTACTTTCTTCAGGTCAAAATTGAGCAGAAACATAGCTCTCATCAGGAAAATATGAACTGATTAGTGTTCCATCTGTGGCATGCCTTGACTGCCAATGGATTTTTTAATTATATTAAAATGATGGACTTTGTACTTTGATATGAGAAATGAAATAGGAAGCTGGTTTCTAATAATTGTTTTAAAATGTACTTTAGAGGAAATATGGAAATAGTAGCATTACCAGTAATACAATCTGAATGGGCTAAATGGGAGGTATAATGAAAAGTTCAGGGCAGAAGGGAGCAGGAAGAATATGGAAAATGTCATTGTATGCTGGCTGAGGTATCATTTCCCAAATGATACTTTGGCCTGCCCCTGCTGTATCTGAATATCAAAGAAATGGCTCAGCAGTGAGTCTGTGCTGATTTTACTCATTGCCATTGCTCCTCCTGGTGCACAGCCATACCCTTGATATGTGTTTACAGATGATATCCACAGCACAATTATATTAATGGCTAAATTAAAATTGACTTTTCCATGTCTGTGCTACCTTCCAAGACAGTTCTTTGCTCCTAGCTTTCCTGTTGGAACTCCACTGAAATGTACAGTGCATAGCCTACGTTATATTGTTCTAAACAGCCACAGTCACTGAAAAAATACCTAAAAAATAGCCTGAAAAAATAACCTAATTAGCATTTTTGACAATATGCTACAATAAGAAAAAGGAAGAATTATTTGTTAATATTGGGATTAAGTGCCCTGGCTTTAGGACAAGAGCTGTACATCTGAGAGCCACAGGAGACTGCCTTGGCGGCAACTTCAGTATTTTCTCTTTCCAGCATTTTAACTTCTTCAGATTTTACTTTTTATTTCAATATACCTTGGTGAAAAAAAAAATTAAAATAAAAAAGTGTACTTCTTTTCCATCCTGTTCTTTGCTATGATCTTTACCATAAGAAAAGTACTGCAAATAGCCAAAGTAATTATTTCAGCTCTTTAAAGAAAGTTATTCAAGAGACTGATTTGGAAAACACAAAAGTTACTTTGGTATAGTTACAATACAATTGTCAGACATTGAAAAACAAATGTGTGTGATTAGATGTATAAAACTAACTTCATAAGGATTTGACAATTATGAGATTTGTGCTGTTTGCATGTTTGTGTGTTGTGTGCAGGATTAAATTCATGAAAGTATCTCGTGTTACACAAACTCAAATAGTTTATAGGACAGAAAAAATTCTGTGTGGGAGAAAACTGCTGTGAACATCAACCCTCGTGAGACAATGGATAATAATATACAAGACATAAACCTGCAGGAAAATTTGTTAGCTTTGTTGCTCATGAAAATAATTTTATAAACTGTTAAAGTACATAATCTAGCTGTTTCTAGCTGTATGAATTTCAGTTTTCTGAAAACTGGATTTCCTTGATTCCAATTAAAGCCAGATTTAAGACAAAAACAATGCTCTGAAATGGAGTTTAAGAAATAGCTGCATTAAAAAACATTACAACTACAACAGTTTTAGTGTTTAATACCTCTAGTACAACTTCAAGTCTTATTATTTTGGGTAAACAGAATGCATCTCAAAGAAGCTACTTTATTTTTATTTATACATCATCTTCATTAAAATCCCAATCCCAGATTTTTTGGCAAAGCCTTTCAGAATTGTTGACATCTTTAATGCAGGTTTGCTTTTGTTGGCCTAAAATTTAACATCCATTACTTTTTCAGAGGAATATTTGAAATGGAAATAACTAATTGACACAAAACCAAGGCATATATAGCATCTAGCTTCAAATGTCAAGAGAAAATTTCAACACACCAAAGCTGTCCCAAATTTTCTGTTCATTTTCTAAAAGTGGATAGTGAGCAGTGCAGAACATAGACTTGTTTGTAGTGTTGTTAGCCTTTGAGTCCCTATAGTCCTGACTGGCCTGTAGCCAATCTGAAGCCCCAATTAGGCAAGCACAGAATTCCATTCATGCTTAAAATTCATAAAACATACAGTACATATGTTGAAACTCTACAAAAATAGTGTGCCTTACTTTTATTACACCCTGATCTCTTGTTTTCTACCTTCTATTGCTGTGACTTACTGCCTTTATGGGTAAGTGACTTAATCATACTTTATCTGCAAACAGTTCTCTTGTGTCCTGTTTTATTTTTACTGACATAAACCTTTCTGTAACTGTGGCTTTCTGTTTTAGTGAACACAATCCTACAGGCACTGTCTCATTATATGACCTCGTAATGCTGAAAAATTTTAGGGGGGAAATTTGAATGTAGAGAGACTGTGAAGGTTCTGTTTTATTTTATAAACGTGGTGAAATCCATAATAGTGAGAGTCTCAATTTTATTGATTGCTCTAGTATCTATGCCATCATTGACATCAACATTAAATGTCATCTGGGTACTTCCATAGGGATTGCATTTCCTTAAATAAGACTAAAATCTGAAGAGTCAGCAAACAAACTTAAAAATATAATTACACATTGCATAACAGACAAAATTATGGCATTGTGCATTTTCAGTAACAGATTCAAAAATATATGTTACAAGAAAACAACTGGGAGTGTTGTTTCTTGCTTAGTGTAGGGTTTTCCTCTAAGGATGTGTCTCAGCCCTCCATCAGGCTCTCCAGAAAGGCATGGGTATCCTGAGGGGCCCATGCCTTATCTGCCAGTTCTTTGCAGATATTCTGGATACCCTAGAAGGTAAAAATGGCATGAGGTGCCTGCCTTCAGGCAACTGAATCTCACCCTTGATTAAGTCCATTAACATGATTTCATCTTGGGTCAACACTCCCCAAACAAAATTATCTGAGCAAATGCCAGAAAATTGGCAACATGTAGCAGGAAGCCAAAAATGTTAAAAAAAAAAAAAGAAAAGAAACTCATACTATCAACTCACAGCAGTCACTGAATGGAAAGATAGAATTATGTGTAAGGAATCTTTTGGAGAATGATGGTGAAAGGATACAATTAAAATATGCTTTTCAAATGTTGGCCTCAACATTTGAGAGTGTTGAGATTTTCAGTCTATGCAGAAATTCTCTATGGAGTTAGTAAATTGATACCTTCTGAAAGAAAGCGTTCTTCAAAAGAACACATTCTCATCTATTGCATGTTACTGATGGAGCAGTTTATTCTAAGAAAAGTCTAGAAAACAGGGATAAAAGATTCTCAGAAAATAACCTAAGCAGCAAAACCATGAAAACAATACAAGATTTATAGAAAAAG
Source organism: Prinia subflava (assembly GCF_021018805.1). Classification (NCBI taxonomy): domain Eukaryota; kingdom Metazoa; phylum Chordata; class Aves; order Passeriformes; family Cisticolidae; genus Prinia; species Prinia subflava. The sequence continues at coordinate 16,055,908 of NC_086253.1, read as the reverse complement.
AATGTTTATGTTATATAGAGTCAACAAAAATTCTCTTGATGAAGCAAGTGCAAACATATTGTAGGTATAACAAACTAAAACCTGATTCAGCTTTCAACTCTTTCAAAAATTAACTGCAGGCAACCTTACCAATGATGATGTTACTTTAAAATTAAATTGGAAAATGACATTTTTTGACAGATTTTTTTTTTAGTCTAAATTATTTAATATTTTTTATGTAAATCTATAAGTAATTTGGGCTGACTGAAAGCTTCAATTCTTGCATTAACTCAAGTGGAATCAAGTTAGTATTTCTGTTTCAAAGCATGAAAAAGAGCACTATATTTGAAGGCAAAAGCCCATAGCTATTTTTCAGCCAATCATACAATGTAAACATTTTTTGCAACTCATTAATATGTCTTGGGAAAACAGATGAATATTTGTAAATAGTTATTTCAACAGAAATTAATGAGTTCACTGTTGCATATCTTTGTATATATTGCCTCACCAAATTAATTACATTTATTAATAATGTTTTTCTCTGGGGAGACTTATATCAACCACTGAAGTGATTCAGACTATGTTTTGGCAGTAAGTATTTCACAATTTTAAAAATATTATTCCATATTTTAAGATGTTTGCTCACAAGGGTAGCTACAGGTTGCAGTCTTTAAGAGTGTGATGAGGAAGTTTTAAAATCTCAAAACTGCAAAAATATTCAGTATTTGTAATTTTACCATTGGCATCTTAAAACACAGATGAGAATCTTGAGAAAGGAACATCAGACAGGAAGATTTCTAAGTACTGACAAGATACTCATCTTTTGTCATTTATTGCTGTGTTGGAATTAGGTTACTAGTGCAATGTAAATTAATTTCTAACAGATTAATTAATCCTGTACCTATATTAAAATTGATAAGAAAGCTAGAATGAATACTCCACAGATGTCCCATTTTTCATTTCTGGCTAAATTTAAAACTTTTTATATGCACGTACAGCTAAAAATGCACCTACATTCTGTGTTTGATAGTGTGAGTATGTTTTTGAATGTGTGATACCATATGTAAGGCATCTATAGGAACTGAACACTGAAAACAAAATTTTATTAGAGTTTTTATAAAAGTATTATCCCAAGAAAGACCTGTTCTAGAGAATTCAGGCATGAAAGATGTTCACAAGAGGGTGGTTGTAACCCTAATGCACCATTTCACCTCATCACTATAAACAGTTGTAATCCTAATGTATAATTTCTCAGTTGCTGTTCTGAGGAGTTGGGAGAAGGGCTTCATTCCTGAAGTACAAGGTTGGTGAAAGGACATAAACCCAGTGCTGTGAATAATGATTGAAAACAATACCAAAATTTTTAGGGGAAAATCAACAGCACATCTTATATTTGTAGTGACATTAATAGATAGTGAAAATTTGTGTGAATGTTTATTTACTATTTTCCCCTTTTTATTCTACTCATATGCTTCGGACAAACTGTTAAAAAGAGATAAAATAAAGGACGCTCAGCCCCAAACTGGCTATCTCAAAGCATCATTTCATTGACAGAAAAACTAAATTATAGAGAAGGTGAGGCATTTTTTTCAGAAATGGTGAGTGACCACATCCCAGATGAAGTCACTGGGATCCCTGGACACTCACCTTTCAGGAACTGTAAATCACCCGTGGGTACTGGAGAAGTCAGTACTCAGACCAAAAATAGAAAACACTTTTCCTGTGTTGCAGGTTTACATTAAACCCATGAGTCCCTTCCTTATATTTATCTGCCAAACCACTACTGTAGTGATTTCTCGTTATAATGTCTTAAATTACAGAGTAAACCAGAACTAGATCATTTTGGTTTCGCTAAATGGTTTTTATATAGATTGTCAGATTGGACAGACAATTCATGTCTTACTTAGACGGAACCTGCTTTTTTCAGAGTTCCTGTGGATGCTACATTTAAGGTTGCTAATTGACCCAAAGGGCACTTATTTGGAACAAAAATATATGTAAGATCAATTAAGCTCTTTTGCAGCTACGTCACTTGTTTATATAGCAAGGGGGTTATTTCAGGTTAAAATCTATTTCTTTCAATACATTCAGAGATTCTTACTAGGAAAATAATGCCATCATAGCTAAAACAAGTGCTTCTGATAAACGTAGCTAAGATTCAAATGGAGACAAATGAGTTTAAAATATGAAAAGTGATGGCAGACATATCACAGTTTTACTGACATTATTCAAAGATATTGTTGGTTTTGTATGCAATCCACTGTACAGGTCTCCATGAATATGCCATCCACCTACTCCTGAGAATATTCATGACACTGCTGCTAGACTGTATAAAGTCACTGTCACTAAACTACAAAGGGGAACAAAGAAGGTTGACATTCTCACGTGCAGCTCTGCAAATCACATCGTATTTGACACAGACTTCAGCTGATACAATCATTTATACTGTAAGTCAGACAGTATTTAACTCTTTCTTTACCCAATAGGATGTTTATAGTTATTTTGGCTTCAGTAGATTCCTAAAAGTATTTATTTACTCACTAAAGGCCAACAGTATCAAATGAATTATTTCTTATCTTATGCATAGACAGACTATACAAAACCCAAGGATGACAGCAGAGTAACTTTTTATTTTGAAATTAGGATAATGATGCAGCCTCATACCATATCATATAATCATATCATATCATATCATCAATCATATCATATCATATCATATCATATCATATCATCTTATCATATCATATATCATATTCATATCACCCTGACATTATGGTACATTTTAATAGACACCTTAATAATGAAGGCTTTAATAAGACCCTTTTCCTAGAGTCATTTCACCTAGTGCTTCTTCCAAGCAGACCTCAGTCTTTCTGCCAGGCAGATCCTTGTTGGGGTGGGCAGGTTGCACAGACCCCCAGTGCAGAATTAAAGGCTTGTCCGGCACAGGATGCAGAAGGGGTGGAAAGATGGTGTGATTGAAGGCCCCTCTGCTAATGAGGCACCTTGATGTAAAAAAAGTTCTAGTGGATGATATTAACGTTTCACTGAATTGTTTCTCTCGACCAAAACCTAAACCTTTTCTCTTTTTTAGGTTTGTTTGCTTGCTTTGTTCAGATTTGATGAGGATTCAACCACCGTGTCAAACACAGGCATGGGAATTAATTATACCTTGGAAAAAACCTATGTTTTGAATGGGTTTTCAGATAGCATTTAGATATAGCATGACAATTTAAACTGTGTAGTTATATTTAAATGGGAATACTAATAAGGAAATGTATGTCTCCCTTGAAATTTGACTCTGAGTTTTCAGTTTGCCTATGCCTACAGTTCAAAATACTGGTAATAATCGAAAAACCTCCTCCCTCACCCAGAAAAAAAAAAAAGCAAGCATTAATCACTGATCTGGAATGCAGCTACCTGGGTTGAAGTGAATTATCTTTCACCTTGTCACAGCTTTGGGGAGCTAAACTCGTCTTGTAAGATCTTGTCATCTCTGTCTGAAATTTAACTCTGCTATAACCGGTAGGACAACTGAGAGATGTCTTTCATCTCATGAAATGTTTATCAGAACATGTGTATTTACATTAGCCTATTCATGGGTTCTTATAATCCTTGTAAAAATTATATAAAATCTCTGAATGTGGGATTAGTACTAATGTCTGGTCATCGGTATATTCTTAAAAGTAATTGTGTATCCCCAAACTTTCATGTTCATAAAAGTAAAGATAGTCAATTCAGAAGAAAACAGATCTAGTGTAAAGAATGTGAATCCCCAGGCTCTGGGTCTGTGAGAGAAACAGATTGTTTTGAAGAACCACAGAGAAAGAAAAGTAGGAATAAAAGGTGATTATGCAGTCTGGTCTGGACTGCAGAATAAGTTTAGAATCTGTGCATAAGAAGTCTGTCCAGAAAAACATGTTTTTGCATACTACTGACCAAAGTGCCACAGTCAATCAGATGCATAAAACCCCAAACTGGATTGGTAGAGACAGAATATTTTAAATCAGTGCACTATGTTCTTCTGAGCATCAACTGAGACATAGTACAATATGGCTTTAATTTGCAGAGAATTTCAGAGATTATTACCTTATTGTTTTAATTTTTTTTTTCTTTTGCGCATCCAAAAAAAGAAATAAATTGTTATCTGACAAAGAATAGGAAAAAGTTGCTAATACAATTTATTCTTGAGAAATATCAATCCAGGAACCATCTAATGACAAAAGACCCAGTCTTCAGCTGTGTAAATTGGTCACTGAAGATGGGGCCTCATTGTGCCCCATTAATCACATGCTCTAACCTATTTTCCAACCTGTAATGTTGAGGTTTATTTCCAGCAAAGAGCAAGTAAGAAAGATTTTATTATATATCTCTACTTTTAAAGACTATTTGGAAAACATTTGTGTTTTGGTAGGAAACTTAGGACAAGGACAGGATTCATCCCACTTAACTGTTAAGCACTCAGCTGAGGCAGCTGGAGTTGCTTCCAGTTATCCAAGGTTTTGTGAAAGAGATAGGCATCTCCAGAGGGTAATTCAGTTGACTTAGGATTTCTCTCTATAGTTCCACTGTTATTATAATGTTTTTAAACATTACATAATATTTATGTCTGTTTACATAAATTATCCAAATTATTCTCAATAGAGTTGGGTACCAAGCCCTCATTATTGTCAACTGGTCTGAAGCCACAGCCTGGGAAAAACAGAACGAGTGTTGATGGCTATTCAGAGTTTTAAAAGGAAATGAGATATGATTTTTTTTAAACAAATATTAGTAGGAGTGAAAATTCTGAAATAAAATACAGGATCTTTAAATCTGGGAGGTGTATAAAGGGGATTTGTTAACAGTAAAACCAAGAAAAATGGAAGAAATGAACAATCATCTGCTGTATAGAAAGCAGGAGGTGCTTTCACTGGCACAAGGAAGTGAAGAAATCTGTGGTCTTTTTTTATTTTCTTTCTTATAGTGTAGAAAAATCTAAGATTAAAAATGTAAGTCTCTCATATATAGCAATAAGATTTAGAGATTTTCTTTTTCCACTTTTTCAGCCCAATCTAATCTCCAGAAAGTCTGATGAACATGAGATGTATTCACATCCTTCAAACTAGTGATAAACAGAAAGGGTCATACTTTCTCCTTCTGGTAAAGTAACTAGTGTGTTTGGGCATTCTGTTTTCCTGTTCATTTTGCTTCCATATATATTTTTGTTAATATTCTGGAAATAATTAAGAGTCCTCGGAACCCTTTGAATGTCAGGTTAAGATCCCTGGGACACCATCTTCCCAGTAAGCAGTGTAAGTAAATTACAGGGCTCCATATGTGGTTTATGGTTAGAGATTCCCATAAAACAGCCTGCAGCTTCTTGCTTCAGAAACAGTCAGGGTTTTTTGTGTTATTTAGTTTCACCTTCCAAAGCATGGGAAGAGAACTGGAACTATGACAAAATTACTGTTTTGGTTGTTGGGTCTTTTTTTTGTCAGGTTTTCTTGGTTTTATGTTTTTTTGTTTTGTTTTGTTTTGTTGTTTTTGTTTTGTGGTTTTTTTGTGGGGTTTTTTTTGGTTGGTTGGTTGATTTTTTGTTTGTTTGCTTGGGTTTTTTTGCGTGTATATATTTTTTGGTTGGTTTTTGTTGTGGTTGGTTAGTTCAGTTTGGGGTTTTTTTTTGGTTTGAGTTTTGTGGTTTTGTTGGGTTTTTGGTTTTCTTCATATTACAATAGATCTTGCTAATCCATTAATTGGTAATGTACAGACACAATTACCTCTTTCTGTGCCAATGCTCTGATAAAGCCAGCATGTACAAACACCAGTCATGCTGACTAGGTCAGGGCAACAAGAGAGTCACATATAAAGGTAGGTTAAAAATATCTCTTTTTTAAAAAAATCTTGCAAATAAAATAGCCGATAACATATCTTAGTTGAACTGGCAAAGCTACAGAGTTTTGCTGGGGATCATGGAGAGTGAGCAACTTATGTCAGTTGTTATTTATTTTACTAGGTGTTAGTGAACAGAAGGCATGGATGCCTTGTGAAAACAAAATCAAGGATGATGATATAACCATCACATTTTGTAGGATGTACTGTTGACCTGGGAACCTAAGAAAAGTGAAGGCCTATTTTCCATATATAAACAATATTTTAGAAGATATGTAGCATAAACTTTTCAGGAGCAAGCACTCTTAAAGGTTAAGTTTATTTTTTTTACACTAATAGTTCGGGCAGTCTTGTCTGAGTCATAAGAGGTGTGAGGATAGACACTGAACCTGAGCTATTCACTGCTGTGTAAAGAGAATGGAAAAGAAAAACAAGCAAAGCCCCACGGGACTCCAATTGGTTCTTGGGCTGTTATTGTAGTTCCACATGAGCATCTGCACTTTGCTAAGACTAATGAGATGTTAGAGGGGCATCTGCAGATGAACTTCTAGAAGTTCAGTGGACTTTATTTCCTCATGCTTGTTCCTAACCTAACGTTTGTGGGTTGGAGTGTTTACACTTCATTTCCATGTGGCATTCGAACATGAGTTCATGAGTAAATGAGTCTTGGGACACCATCATGCCTGTGTGTTTGAAACTTTTGACAGATTTAAACAAAATTTGACAGACAAAAGTTTCAGATGTATTAGGTTCCTGTAAGTTTCATAAAACCTTGGTTAAATGGAGGAGGGAGACTTTTGAGCATGATCTATTTGCCTGAGTATGGACTGTACTAATATTTGTGCTGTCCTAGATTTTCTTGCCTAGCCTCCAGCTACCATAACAAAGGGCCCTCTCTGACTGTATCAGGTATAAGGACATCCCAGAAAGCATTAGGTGCTGTGTTTAGGCATATTCTGTAAATCTCCAACATAACTTTCCAAACTGATGCAAAACCAGCATTATAACTCAAGTATTATTAAAAACTAGAGAATCTACACAGAACAGACTGCTTACTAGTGCTGTAACTAACCAGAAGACTTCTGGTTAGAATTTGCAACTGCCTAGTTTTAACATGTATAGGAAATCCTTCTTCCAGCTTTATGCTGAATTTTAGTAAGGAGGTTAATAAATTTAAAAATATTCTCTGGTTTAAAAAACAAGATTATCAAATATCATGACATTTCTAAGTTCACAAATATATCTTGTGACTTTCTCATAAAAAAGTTCCCATCCATTTACTTTCAATTTATTTCTTACATCTCTTCCTTAAGCTACCTTTTGCTTCTAACTAGCTGAATTTCTTCAAAGCAACCTCTTCTTCAATTTCTTGTTTGTTCAGTATTTTTTTTTAATTTGTTATTTACAGGCATCTTGCTACATTATTATATTTTTATTCTGAGTTGAGATTGCCTTGTTTAAAGACCACCTTTTGTAAATTGTTCTGAACACATATTCCCACACATGTATATAAGTAGTGAAGTTTGCTGGCAAGACTTGCAACATGGATGCATTTGAGAGGAAGGTCAGGTTTTTCCATACTATGCATCATGAAGATTTTTTTTATAGACAAGTCTCTCTATTCCAAGTTGAATTAAAACCAGCTTACATAAAGCTGTCCAATACAGGACATTTTAATAAATATTATGGAACTTTTCCAATTTTTGCAGCATTCTGTAAGATGTGATTTTTAATAAAGCAGAAAAATAAATACTCTAGAGAAAGGTTTAAATGACAAGATTTGGGTGGGGGGAGTTTCTAAGTGAGTATTTTTTGTAAAATATTTATTAAATGTTTATTACATTATGTGACTGTTACTGCAACAGTTCTATGGAGACACCCCTGCATCAATTTGTGCCACAGCACAGGGAATCAATACTGGTTTTACTCTGACGCCAGAGAACCCCTTTGGTGTTGCTAACACCTTCAAGTAAATGCAACAAAATTTTGCTGAAATGCCAGGCCCTGAGGAATGTCAGGGGAATCTCTATTAGAGGAATCTTTATTTTCTCAGTAAATAGAGTTTTCTTGAAAAGTGATGGCTAAATTTTCGTCAGTGGAGTATTTACACCTGGGTTCTTTATTGTGTGTTTTTCTATATGGAAATAAGACTATAAATGCTTTTTTTTCCCCTTCTGGGAAATCTAATGTGCTCTGTACCAAACATGTAGGCTTTGGTTAAGACTTTCATTGTAGTGATTTTTCATGTGTTCTAGAGGTTGCTTTTGTTCTGGTACAAGAAAGGGGATGTTTTCCTTGCGTGTTTCAATGTTAATGTGGCTGCTTTTAGGGAAAAGGGGAAAGAATAGGATGTGTCCTACCTGGAATTCAATGAAAAAGCAGGGGAAAATGGGAACCCAGAGCAGACTGAAGGCAATTTGAAAGATTTAAGACTAAAAGACATTCTGCTCACTTTTTAATCCTTTGAAATTCCTCAGATATGCAGATTGCATTGGCACCACACTGACACCACCAAGTTTCAAGAGAGGTACGCTTGCAATTCACATTGCCTTTTGTTTTTGTTCACAGCAACAAAGTAAACAGAGAGAGCAGAGGGGCAGTCTCTGCTGCTTGCAAACCAGATGAAGTTGGTAGATTTAATTTTAGGCTTACCAATTTCTTCCATATTTATAAGGCTGGTACAAGTTAGGGCAAGTTAAAGAAAAAGAGACTGAGTGGAAATTTGTCCACCATGCTGAGCTGGAAAGAGTGAGGTTTTTTGTAATCTGTATCTTAAAGGATAGGACAAGGTGCAGTCATATCCTGGAATTCTTGCAGAGTGGTAATGCTGTGACAAGAAGCAAGAATTATTAATAGGACTTGTGAAAGCTGGTATCTTTCCAGCTCTCTGTACTTTAATCTTCTGTCTATTAACTGCTGCAAATGTTACCTTGGCATATATTACAGCCACATGCTAATTTCTCATTTTCTCTCTAACAGCACCCCCAGTGGGATATAATACAATATTGCTATTTTACCTGGCTGTGACATATGACAAGGTAGATCATACCCTTCAGTTGCCTGAAAATCCCAAAAAGATTGAGGAAAATAACATCAATCATTCATTGCTAAAGTACCCATGAAGAGGAAACAGATTGGCTTGTTACACTGGGTTACTTCTAGTTTAGTAAAGAACAAAAAAGTGCCTCAAGGATTCAGATTCAGTCTCTTTAGTCCTGCTTTGTGCACAACATCTCAATTGTGAGCTGGCAAATGAAACACCATTGCTGGAAAAAATCACATGCTCTACAACTGGACCTTAATGAAGTGCAGATTTGTGGTGAACCAGTGAATTGTACAGCTGAAAGACAAAACAATATGACTTTCTTGGATGGCCTAATGAACTAGATTCTTTTGTTATTTATACACAGAACTGAATAAATTTTCTAGATCTTAGTAATTTTAAAAAATAAAGCAATTTGATTTTTTTCCCTTCTAAATCTTTTCATTGAATGCAACTTTCAGGTAATATTGGTTTCAAATCAGCATTTCACTCAACTGATCTCTTCCTTTGACAGGTTAAAATTAGATAGGCATTTCTTGGATACTCTCTGAGTGCACTGTGCTTATAAAACAAAGTTACAGTTGCACACTCATTGAAGGAAAAGGTGCCAGGTGTCATAAGAACATTTACAACCTTTGGATGTCTAAGATTACTCATAATAAATATGACAGGATTCAAATAATGCTGTCTAATTATGTAGTCTAATGAAATGGTTTGAGAGAACATATGTGTCATATTGATTTTTGATAATGATTTTAGAGAGACATTGTTCAGACTTGACAGTGAAGAAGGATCCAAAATTGGTGTCTAGAGGGTTCATATGTTGATCAGGTATTTTCTGAGGAGCTGGGAAAAGCTTCTGTGTGTATATATCTATCTGCAAGTGTGCTTATGTGCACACACACACACATACATATATATATATATATATATACATTGTCTTGCACACCATATAGTGTAGTAATCATGTGATTATAGTTTACATTAAACCGTATTATCCTTCAAGAAATCAAGGTATTATTCATATGGGACTTTCATGATGTATAATGTATCTGAAAGAGCTATCTATTAATAAATCCCCTAATTCCTTGGGCTTTCTAAGTAACATAAGTAATATTTTAAATATAGTATTATGAATACTGTCAAAGTAAATCTATATATACATATATTTGTTGAAGTTGGAGGGAGTTGAATATTCCATATCCTGTGTTGCATAGGTGTGACAGTTAAAGCATTCTAATCCTATTGTGGATTGTGGTAGTTAAAGCTTCACATTTGTTGGCAGGGCTCTTTATTGAGTCTAGTTTAGGATGATGTTTCAAATGAACAGATGAGGGCGTAGCAGGGAAAAATGAAGACATCAAAGAAATCAGTAAACTACATGACTCGTGGAAGACAATGAGGGGTGCAAGAGTTATTAATGAAATGAAATTAAATAGCATTGAATCAATGTCAATCCTGCTGCCTTTTCCCCTTGAAATTCCTTTATTTGTAAGGTCATGTATCTTTCATTCTAGAAGTTTCATTTTTAGCCCCAAGAGAAGTTGTATCTTAAGAAAACCTTCCACTTGGGTTCATCATTTTTATTTAAATTTTCTGAACGCAAAGTCCACAATTTTAACTACATGCATTCATTGCCTCAAATGTAGAGAAGCAGCATCACTAGACAATAAAAACAAAAGTAAGAAGTACAATGATAACACCAACAGAAGTACAAAGGTGTACTTCAACATCTTCATGAAGAGAAAAACAGATGCAGAAATACAAACTGAAATCCTCTAGTTTATGTTTAATTGCACTCTATGGAGAGATATTAAACACCTATTACCAAAAAGATAATTAATTAATGATTAATAAATTAATGAACAACATTTCATTTAAAAGCAGGGAAGTAATTCATTCCACCAAGATAAACTATTACTTTTTGATTTTAATAGCCTGGAGGAAGCCTTTTAACCACAAGCCATTTCTTCTTTTTTTTTGCATTTGAACATCTGATAATGACCATTTATGTCTCTACAGCCAGCATACTAATATGGTCTCTATTGTTTTTTCCAAGCTGGTAACTAAAGAGACAGATGTGTTTCTTAGATCAGTGATGTTTCACTCAAATAATTGCATTGGGTTTGGGCTGAGTGGCCAAAGCCTGCAGACAGGCTGGGCACCCCTCCTCCCCCAGTGCTGTTAGTTATCATTCAGAGAATGGCAGCATGCCTTGGGGAAGTCAGCAGTCACGTCACTCCTGCTTGCCATGGTTAGGAGTACAACAGCTGTTTACCCCAGAATTCATTGCATTGGTTCTGGCAGGCTTTTGAGGACTGAAAATTAAAATTATTTTTGTACTCTGTGGATCTGTAAGAATAGTGGGAGGATCCAGGATGGCACAGAAGGGTTACTGAAGTCTCTAGAATAGAGGTGGGCTTGGGGTCAAATTCCAAGGCTGAGTTTCAGTCTAAATGTTCCCCTGTGCTGAGTGCACAGGACAGTCACTCTCATGTGGATTAGAACAAACAATAAAAACAAAAAGAAAAACTATGTTTTGTCTGTTGTTCAAATTACTGTTTTCTAATTTTCTTCCTGTTTTCCTCTGTTAATGGTTTTCTTTCCTAGCCCACTCCTTCACCTGCCCTTCAGAGCAGCTTTACAATGTAGGGTAGCAAGTAGACTTTTACCCAAGTAGACTTTTCAAGGAGATACAGGTGAATATAATGAATTGTAAACCTTCCTACCAGAAATTTTGAATTTAACCCAGGATATGGAAATATTTTTAACAGCTAAAAGATTAAGAAGAGAAACGCAGCAAAGAAGCTAACAGAAGTGAAAATCATCCTGAACCCAAGATAATGGAGGGTTCCCAGGATTCATTTAATGTTCTTCTAAGACTAAAAGTCACAAAAAATCATTACATAGAAAGCTTAGAAACTTCTTCTGATCAGAGAAAGATTGACGTGATGTACTGCAACACCTTAGTTTTGCTACCAATCTTCAACTGAACTAAAAAATTAACACAGTGTTGTGCTTTTAATACTAAAAGTTACTTCATTTTGGTAAAACCAAGGGCATAACTTTTGCAGCCCTTCCAAGTTATTAATATCGTGCTGAGAGAGAACAAGATTAAGACAAGGAAACAAAAGCTCAGATGAACGCAAGTTGTCTACCACTTGTGAGTCATTGAGGGTGTTATTTCAGAAAAAAATGATGTCCAACCCAAACCTGTTTTATGAGCAATAAGGTAAAAATCTAAAACCCAGTACTTTTCCAAAATTAATGTATATTTCCTTTCGGCTTACTATGATGACACAAATATTAAATATATATTTTAAAAAGTATATTCTGTCATACTGAAAGCCATATAAAAGAAAGATCTATTTTTCTGAAGAAATAAAAGTGTTAAAGTAACACTTCGACTTCTCATGTTTTTCTTAGGGTGACAATGTGAGCACTTTTGCTTTTTACTTCACCTCATCATTTTCACTTAGTGTCTTGCCACACCTATCCTGAAATTCTAGCTAAGGAGAATTAACACTATCCTTTTTAGATAAGAATCCCCAGGTCCATCAAAATAATTTCTAATGAAGATGACTAGATTTTAATTAAAAATGTATATTTTTTATCTTTATGTCTCATAGAAAGCACAAATTTTCAGGCTTTACAAAGTACTGAAGATATATTGAATTTACTCTCATATACTGTTGCAAATGGTCTAAGTGGCCATTCACCTAAAAAGATAACAGTTCTCTCCTTTATTTCACATAGTGAAGGATCTTCCTGCTGTGGAAAATTATCTTTGATGGCCATGTTTTTTCTTCCAAAGCACTTAAAATTTTTATATCTCAATGTAAATTAAAATTTTGTGTGTCTTGAGGTAAAACCAAGGGTTACATCAAATACAAGTATGCATTCCCAGGTTCTTTTTACTATGCCATGAGTGTGAATTTCTTTTTTTAGGAAAAGCATATTTAGGACAGTCAGTATCAGCATGGTTACTCTTCCACAGTACACTTAACAGTCTGTTGAATACCCTTGATAAACACTGGCATGTGAGTCCTGTGCAAGGTTTGTTATATATAATAGCTTCATGGCCTTTGGCCTGTCCAGCTTTGGGAAAAAAACCCAAACCCACAGCACTTACGAGTTTCACGAATCATTCATATCTGAGTTGAAGTTTGAAGGGAGTTGACTTTGGCTACCTGCCAGATGCCCACCTAGCTGCTCTCTCCCTCCCCTTCTCAACAGAGCAGAGAGGAGAAAATAACATGAAAAAACTTTTGGGTCAGGATAAAGACAAGGAGATCACCTGCCAATTACTGTCATGGACGACATAGACTTGCCTGATTAATTTATTTTATTGCCATTTAAAATAGAAGAAAATAAGTGAGAAATAAATGACAAAATTTAAAGCACTTCCCCCTATCCTTTGCTTTTTTTTCCTAGGCTGGACTTCTCTCCCTCATTCCCAACTCCCCCACTTCCCTGAGTAGAGCAGGACACATGTAATTTCATGTCATAAGCTAGATCAGAGGGCAGATAATGTCTTCTAAAGGAGAGATCTAAGACACTGGTCTCAGAGAATTTCAGACTACTGACAAGCCTAAGTGCTATGCTTGAACAGTCCTGAGACCAGTGATGCAGATGCTCACAAATTTAGTAATTACTGGGTAGCTGTTTGAGTATTCCTGCTGGATAGTAGACATCTGAGGCAGATTTTTTTATGAATGCCAAATATTTCCCTTTGTAAATCTCTGTACAGAAAAAAACTTTTCAAAAGTTTAAACAATGTTTAATTGATAACAGATTTTTATGCTCTTTTTTGTTTGTTTGGTTTGGTTTGTTGGTTTGTTTTTGTGGGGTATTGTATTGGGCTTGAACAGTACTGTGAGCACTGCTAAGGGAAAAAACCCTATTTTGGTCAGACCAAATACAGGCATTTATGACTGGTAACCTTTAAGGGTGTATACATTTTATGTATCCTTTTTACCAGTACAAAATGGAATATTTTAGGAATAAAAAGGAAATTCAGAAAGAATAAGTAAAGTTCTGCATAGCATTAGAGATATTTATTTCTGTGAATGCCTCTCTAGGCATAAGGATGTACTTTTTCCCTTTTGACTTCTCTCTTCATGATATTCTGACTGGAATGTTAAGTTCAAGGAAGACAAACATATTTCCTTATCTGTAGGTAAATGTTGGCAAGAGTGTTCAATGAAATTAATAGCTTCTATCTCTCAGAGATGATTTACTTTTCATGTATTTAAATATGTAACCATTCTGAGTGATTATAGCATTTTTAAAATTGTTTAGACTATGAGTAAAATCATCTGTTATACTTAAACTCCAAAATCTACTTGTCCCTTAGGTAACAACTGGGTAAGGCCTTCCAAAGAGACATCTATTCTGGGAAACCTAAAAATAAAATAAAGTTGAACTAGACAATATCTCAAAGAACCATTTTTTTCATTTCCTTGTGCTCACATTTTTTATTTTTCTTAGAAACTTGAAAAAGTACTGCATTAGGCTCTTAGACCATACATAGTAAAGAGAATTCCTGATACTTCCTCTCATTTCCTCAGTACCACAGTAATAATAATGTCTATAAAGTATTATATTGTTGAGTATTTAATAAAATATCATCTTGGATAAACAGATGATATTTTTATTTCATATGTAATTTCCTTTTATCTGGGAAATAATTACTTCACATTACACTATTTTTGATAGACGATGAGTGTTACGGTGTCAATGAACTTTGGTGGCAAAGAACTCAAGAAAGAACCTGCAGCAATGGAATTATCAGGCATTGACAACAACAGTAAAATACGTCTAACTTAGAAAGAACAACAAAACACCTTAGCATCAAAGAAGAGTGGCCATGAAGCATGGCTTAATATCCTATAACAAATTTAAACCTTCAATAAAATCCCAAAGTCACAACTCTAATGTATCATAGGAAGAATGAGTGGATGACAGTTATAATTTATGTTCTAGATCTCAAAAAAGGTGAAGAATTTGCTAACATATCTTGTAGACTAACTGAGGAAGTAGTCTATGCTCTACACTCAGATTTTCATCATCTTCTAGTATTTCTTGACTGTGACACCAATGTCCCACACTTTAAATCAAACCCCTTGACCTTGATTTGCTATCTGAAGGATCACTGTACTACACTTTATTTCTTACCTCTTTTCATCCTTTTCATATCAAACTTTGTCTTGAACTCATGAAGATTTTTTTATGTAATTGAAACACTCACAGAATATCACTCTTCACATTGTTAGAAACTGTCTTCCAATTTGTCATCAAAATATATTCACGACTAATTTATAGTCTTTCTGATCTTGTGCTGTTGTTATTTTGTAAGTAGTTCATCTCTATGGTGGTATTTATCCTCCAAAATTGTTTGAAATGTCAGCATATCCTCTTACAAGAAGGAAAACCATGGAAACCTGTAAACCTCTCTCCACAAAATAGAAAAAATGTATGTCTTTTCACTTTGTATTATTAAATTTCATTTCTATTTTATGCTATTCAACACTCTCATTTAATTCATCCTACACAATGATTCTGTCATCTCCTGTATTAGAGGAAAGTTCTAAACTATATATTCCAAACTTACAAAAAATCTCACCTATTTCCTTCTCTGTTTTGGAGCACTCATATAAATCTTGACATTTCTACTTGAAATAAGAACCTCCTATGGGGTACTATCTAATTTCTGTACCTAAATTAAAAGAGATTGATTCCACAGCATTAAGCTATCTTAGAAATCTTATCAGAGAAAGTTATGCTATTTGATACAATATATGCTTCATAAAATCATGCTGAAAATGTGTCATACTCTATTTACCATCATATTCTAAATGATTCTTTACATGAAAATTTGTTCTATGACTTAAAATAGTGTTGAAGTCAAGACAACAGCTTAATAACTTGAAGCACCTTTTTCTCCATTCTGTTTATGAGGTATTGTTCTTCTTCCACTCTAGAATATTTATGGATCAGTTAAAAATCACGCAACTCTGACCAGTTTGACCAACACCCGCTCAGCTGCACCAAGAAACTCTTTGATAATAGAAGAAAAGAGAAGGTAGAAGAGGAGATTTCTGCACTGAGATAAGACAGTTTAATAGAGAAAGAGAATATTTGAATATTTGTGTTAACATCATTCTTCTGGCAAAAAATGGAAAACACAGCACCATAGAGAGTGCAGTGATGGAGAGAGATTAGCTCAGTCCCAGCCACACAAATTGCATAGAGTAAACTGTCCACAAAGAACAGCCCAGAGAAGAGGAGGACTTGTGTCAGCAACCTTAGAAATCGAGTGCTTGAACTAATCACATATTCTATACTTAATAATAGACAGATGATTGTATTTGTTCATCGGTCATAAGAAAAATGTTCTTTCCCTGTCACCTCTGAGTAGATGGAATTCAAAGCTTATGGTCAGTAGCAGATTAGTAAGAAAGGGACCTAATCTTTACAAAGAGCAATGCAAGTGCAACTTCATTAGAAAATATAACACAGCAACTGATATGCAGCACTTGGAACTATGAGGATATTTTAAATGTGTTCCTATCTTCCTTGTCTTAGGTAGAAACATGTTATGATTGTATTCATACTTCCTATTTAAATATAGCATTCTCAATAAAGGTGGAAACCATTAATAATTTTTTTTTTACATTTCATATGAGATATGCAAAGGAGTACATTCTACTACAGTTGTTCTCAAATAAATGTAATAAATAAATACCATGTATGAATAAATGTGTCCTCATTTATAGATGATTTTTGGAAACCAAATCCTTTGCAAAAATGTAATTTGTAATAAAGAATGAGATCTTGTTCATAGTGAATATCTCATTAAATAAAATACATCAAAAGAACTGTAACTTTCAGCTTTGTTATTCAAAAAATACTTATCAAATCTTTTCTACTCTGCACTTGACTGACCTGTTTAACCTTATTTCCCAATAAGAATTTTGCACTACTTATTTTTAACCCTGTCTTGGCTTCTACTTCTTTCACAGTCATCTGTGTTTTTGTAAAAAGTGTTAATTTTTATGTTGAATTCCTTTATTTGAAGGTGTAGATAGCTCTAAAATTATCTAAAAATTTTTTAAAAGTGCTTGAATGTGTTGTTTACCTGTTGTTCAAAAAGGGCCATTCTCAGATGAGCTGCCTTGAGTACAACTTTCAAGAAGAGCCATTTAAGACTTGTCTTCTTTGCTCGTAATATTTCCTGACCCAGTTGGTTACACATACAGAATTCTGGATTTAATAGGCTTTATTTCCTTCAGCTAAAAACTCCTTTGAATTACTTTCCTTCAGCTAACAACTTCTTCACTTATAAAGTGATAAAAAATATTGCAGATTTCTCTTGCATTAAAACATGTATATATTTTATTTTCTTCATAAATTTTATTGCACAGCTTTGGGAATAGTAATACTATTTAAATTTTTGTCTCCAGGTTACTGAAGTTCTAGATTTCTAAAGGCAAGTGTCCCATTCTGTCTCCTTTTATAACTGCTTTGTGAACCAAGAATTTCTGAGGTTTGTATTAGATTGGAAGTGAACATGACAGTGCTAGATCAACAAAGTGTCTACTTGACAATAATGTTTCTGCAGTAGATTATTATGAATAATACATAGTTAAGTTATTTTGCATAGTCTGAAAAGTTATGCAAATCACATTAGTAAATTGCCTACAATTTTAGTTGTTTTGACAGAGAAGGTAAATTGTCTTGGCAGATACTGCATAAAATTGATATGCAAGTTGCTCACACTAAATCTTCATGATTATTTTTAATTAAAAGATCTGGATCTTTCTTATTGAAAGGTATTTTCACATAAAATGTCTGTACAGTTGGAACCCCATGCTCTTAGCAGTATGCTATCTGTGTATCAGGAAACTACTGAATCTAACTATCTAAACCTTCTGTTAGCTGGAAATCAGAGCTGAGGCAGGGATGGGAAATGCAGACTTGCAGTATGGACGTTTGTGGTGTGTTCAGAATTCAGGCCAGCTAAGCACGACCTAGCTATTTACTCACACCCCCAGCCTCACTGGGACAGAAAGAGCAAAACAGAGCAAGTCAAGATAAAGATAGTACAATACATGAAGGAAAGAGGAAGGAAAAAATTGTGCAAAGGTCGTCACCTCCATAAGCAGACTGACACCCAGACAGCATCCAAGCAATTTTTACCTACCTCAAAGCCACCTCAGTGTTTATTGCTGACCATGACAGTATTTGGCATGGAATACTTTGGCCAATTTAGGTCAGTTCTCCAGGTTGTGTCCCCTCTGAACATTTTGTCCACTCTTGGTCTACTCGCTGGGGTGACTGTGAGGGAAAAAGGGAAAACTGCGTTGCTGTACAAGTACTGTTCAACAATAATCAAAGCACCAGTGGCTCCTTAAGACTGTTTTAGACACATACCCAAAATACAGAAACCTATGGGGTCATATGAAAAAATAATGACTACCTCTGAGCCAAACCTGGCTTACAACCCAACCTTACAACCTGGCTTATCTCTCTAGCTACTTTCTATATAGAGAAAGTAAACTCCTGTAAACACACTGCATCTATAATTTAGATCTCTTCTCAGGCTGAGATGGAAAATATCACCTGAGGAAAACTATATCATCCACAGACTTTTCACAGGCCAGTTTGACAACAAGGTGATCATTAGCTTGCATTGCATTCTCATGGCAAAAAAGACCCAACAGTATCTTGGGCTGCTTGATAAAGGAAGTTGTCAGCAGGTTGAGGGAAGGGATCTGCTCAGCATTGCTGAAAAACTTCTGTGGTGCTGTGCCCATTTCTGAGCTCTCCAGGACAAGAAAAACTTGACTTGACTGCAGCCCAGTGTGGGGCTGCTAATATGGTTAAGGACTGAATTATCTGTCAGGTAAGGAGAGGTTGAGGAAATGGGGTCTGATACTGGGACTGGATGAGAGTTCTGAGAGTTCAGCCTGGACTCCTCCTAGTAGTGTCCACTGATCAGACAAGTAGCGAGAAAAACAGAGTAAAATATAAGAAATTCCATTGTGTACTATGATTTTTTTCTTTTTTTTTTTTATGTGAGCACAAGTTGCCCAGAGATGTTGTGGAGTTTCCATCCATGGAGATATTGTAATTGTAATCAGTCTGGATACACTCCTGGACAGCCTGTTTTAGTTGTCCTTGTTTGGACAGCAGAAGCTTTGTATACATGACCTCAAGAGGTACCTACAAATCTAAATGACTGTCTGATTCCATAAATTCAGATATCAAAAGGAATTACCATAGACATGCAATTGTTGCCCACAACAGAGCAATATAAATTTTAGAGAACATCAATTTTATTTCATAAATTAATATTTAAATTTAATGTTTATGTTGTTGTTTATGCTGTTCTCTAAAGTCAAAAAACTAAAATATTGTCTGAGCTAGATTAAGGTATTAGAAAACTTGCACATATATTCTATGTGTAAATGATTTCTCTGTTTAAATAATCTGAAGTCAATTGCAGGTATGAAAAAAATTACTTTAAAATAAAAAGAGAAAGAAAGGAAAGAAAGGAAAGAAAGAAAGGAAAGAAAGAAAGAAAGAAAGAAAGAAAGAAAGAAAGAAAGAAAGAAAGAAAGAAAGAAAGAAAGAAAGAAAGAAAGAAAGAAAGAAAGAAAGAAAGAAAGAAAGAAAGAAAGAAAGAAAGAAAGAAAGAAAGAAAGAAAGAAAGAAAGAAAGAAAGAAAGAAAGAAAGAAAGAAAGAAAGAAAGAAAGAAAGAAAGAAAGAAAGAAAGGCAAAATGAAAAGAAAGATCCTTGCTTTTGTTAGCAAGGAGGAAAAGTGACCACAGTAAATTGCAAAACATGTTGTTAGAAATATCTCCTGCTACAACTCATTTAATGCTATTACATGTGGAAAAGAGATCCACAGGCTGAAATCACCTTTATTCTTGCTTACATAAAGAACTATTTTTAAGTGGTGTTGAAATAAGCATAATCAACTGCTGTGCCAAGTATTACGGCAGTGAATTTGGCATATAGACTTATTGCATGTGATATATAATCTAACAAATTTCCAAACAAACATTCTGGAAACAATTACAAGTAAGCAAGCAACCCTGAGCAAAAACCATTGAAGTTTTAAATTGCATTTTGGTCACCCACGACCATTTTAAAAAATGTTCCACAGAATTCTTATGCCTTGAGCAACAAAGAGGGAGTTTTGGCTGTCTTTCCAAGTGAGAGTTTAATGTTGACAATCATTAGGAAGCATACACATTAGTCTCAAAAATAATTGTTTGGTTTATAGTCACTTGAGGCTATAGTTTCAATCAGACCTCAGCTGTGGTGGGCTAGGAGAACATATAATTCAGTATAAATACAGTTTGTTGATATATCACTGACAGAAGCATATGTTATACCATTAACTTCCAAAACAAACATGCAAAATTGTTACTAAATAAGGAAAAATGTTATAGCACTTAAAAATATATTTCAAGTTACTTTGAAAATAATCTGATAAATTATAAGATGCATATTTTTATTTTTTATATCCATGTGACTTAAAAATTAATAAAATGATAAGTATTTTAACAATAAATAATATTTGTCACAGAACCTAACCTAGTATTTTTTACCAGGGCTGGGCATGTTCTTGGGAGGTCTAAAATTATGTCTATTCCTATTTATTCAACATACAGTCCTTCAAATATATGCAAGGTTATTAGTAAAAAAAAAAAAAAAATCCTTAAAAATGTCTTTGTTGTTTTGAGTATGCATAGTTTCTTTCTTCTGTAGAAAGGGCTTGTCTCTTTTTTAAGCCATCAGGCTCAAAAGACTGTTTTCATGCAAAATGCTGTGAAATTGTAACATAAAGAGGACCAAGAACTTTAAAGTTAAATCCCAGGGTATAGAAAGAATCTTGTGTTCCTACAGAAACTGAACAACTAATAAGCAAATGTTTTTTAAGTGCTGGTATCTTCAGTAGCACACTTCTCAAAGAAGCTTCTTTACAAAACTAGACTATTATTATTATAAATAATACTACTTTTAAATAAACCCACCCATTCAGGAAAAAAAAAAACCAAACAAATGAACAAACCTAATCTGGTAAAAGATCAAATGATACTGTCAAAGCCATAACTGGTAGAATGATTTTAAAATAGTCCAGTCCAAATCATCTTATAGTCATTGGCTTCACTGTGAGTAGGACAAGGCAGCTAGTTGAACTATTGTATTTTCTAATGATGAAAATCCCTTTCTGAATTAAGACTCTCAGTGTGTCCCCCTGTGCATTTGTTAGCGTAGGAAAACATATAACCACACAGAGGCGATCATATGCGGTTCTTTATTCCAGCGCGCGGGACACCGGGGTGATAATACACTTAAATTTGATGTCTAAAGCATACAGAGTCGATTCGTGATTTTTATAGTTTAAATTATACACATGTTAACTAACTCCTACCCCTAGATACTGATTATCTTATTCTTTAGTTACTATCTTAAATCATACCTACGCTTCTACCCTGATCTACACTTGATTTGGTTAAAACAATAGCATGGAGCTGTTTACCGAAACTGACGCTTGTTCCCAGCTAGCTGCGTCAAGTTCCAGTTGTACGTTCTCTACTTTCCTCCCCCTATACATTACTCAATCTAGAAATTATATTTTTTAACCCTCCACCAACACATTCAGTTGTAGAAACGACCTTGGGGCGCTGTTGTAACGGTTATGCAGAAGGAAGGATTTATTTTCTCTGTATGGATATTTTAGCTCTAGTTAAGTATGCAATTGATTTTGGTATTAACAATAAATTTATTGCTGATTTCCATCAGAAGAATATTCAAAATATCCATGTCCCCATGATGAAAACAGAAAGGCTAGTATCAACCAAATTATACAACTACTCCTCCCAAAAATTATTTAATTACTTTTTGAATGGATTTAATTTTTAATCTACCGTCTCTTGAAGAGGAAATGTAGTGTCTTCCTTTTGAGATGCATCAACAAATGAATTGTTTTGGTTTTTTTATATTACACTTTAGTAAACCTGTCTCTTCTGTATTAGTGTACCAAAAAAGCAAACATGGAACGCAAGAATGGAAAAGAACATAAGAATATCAATAAGAATATGCTGGTTCCTTTACAGCAGTCATTGGTAGCCATATTTATATTGCGTCATATTAATAGTTCACAATGATTCAAACAGTAAATATTTCATATTCTATGCTTTACAGGCAACAAAACATTTCTTAAAAATCTACACCCAAGTCAAGTATATTGGTATAACTGCTAATAGGCACAGATGTTCAGTCCACCGTTCTGTGAGTGTTTAACATTCTGTTATCACTATAAACCAACAGATAGAAACACAGAGTGTGATACACTGTAAACAGATGGCATTAATTTGTTCTTTTTAAATTTCACCTTTGTCTAGTAAAGAGTAGGCATAATATATATTCCCTCAGGTTTAAAAAATCTTGTGGAGTGAACTAAAAGTCAAAAAGGATATCTCTTTTTAATGCAACAGTTGTGCTTATTTCTAAAACATTACTTTAAAACTACACTTTATAAATAACAAACATGACTGGGTCACAAAACTGTAATATCATTCACTGTAATACCAGCAAACTTTTTCACAGTTCTCCTCTTTCCTTTTACCCTTTTATCTTGTTTACTTGTTCTTGTTTCTGTATCATCAAGCCAAGGTTGTGGTTTCTGAATCCTAGCACTAAGAGAGGAAAGGACACACATACAGGACATTTGATGATCCCCCTTCCACCATTATAACCCTGCCAAACTCTCATTCTGTTGCTCTTTATTTTAACCATTAGATGATACATATGCAGCTAATTTGGTTTTTCAAGAACTAAATGAAAGAGTTTGGAGTAAAAGGAGTCAGCTAGATAAACACAAAACAAAAATGGTATTCCTAAAGTAATATTAAAATTTTAAAAAAAAGTGTGATATTATCTGCTTCTCCTATATTCTAGCCATTAAGAAGAGAAGAAAAAGTAGAAAGCTCAATGGCACTTATGAAAAGTTGCACCTCTCCTGAAACAGAGAATCCTCACTGGTAACTCTTGAACCCTTGCCCTACTCCTGACCCAAAAGTGACCTAGTAGTGGAGAAATCTTCCCTTCTCAAAATTGGAATGTCCTCTGTCCATCTCAGTGAGTGTAATGGTGCAGAGTGAGAAGAGAGTTTGGCTTTTTTATGAGCTCTTATCCTTGCTCTGCAAGATGAGCAGAAGATTCCTCTCTTTTTTTCCATTCATTCATCACAGTCTTGGTGCTTAATTATCCAGAATTCACTGACGCTGCTGTAC
The DNA here is from genome assembly GCF_021018805.1 of Prinia subflava. Classification (NCBI taxonomy): domain Eukaryota; kingdom Metazoa; phylum Chordata; class Aves; order Passeriformes; family Cisticolidae; genus Prinia; species Prinia subflava. The sequence goes on along the minus strand of NC_086253.1, from coordinate 16,032,701 downwards.
ATTGCCTGTGCTATCCTTGGCTGCAGGGAGGTCTCATTCACTCCTCTTTTCAAGGCTTGTCTTATTTCTAACTATACAAGATAAGCAGTTGAGGGTCTGCTGAAGGACAAGGCTTCAGGGTCCTCATGGTTCAGCAGCTGCTGGAAGCTGTTTGAAGTAAGGACATGCCTTTTTCTCTCATCATTTCTCTGTCATACATTTGGACCTTTTTATCAAGCAACACTTTTTACATCTAAGAATATTTATGAAGTAACAGTTCATCTTACAAATGCTGTAGTTTAACCCTATTTAAGAAAATATCCCACAAGTCTTCTCACAATTATAACAGAAACACTTGTAACAACTATTTCCTTCACTTCAGCAATCACATAGCAAAGGCAATGAACTACTTCATCAGATCTGCATTTTTTCAATTTATGATGTTTTTATTGTGAATTTTTGTGCAGAGAACATGCATCTTGGGTGGAGGAGTAAGTACATTGTAAGTAACATAATTTCCTAAAGCATAAATTCATTAATGAAACATAAGAAAAGTGTTAAAAATACCAAATTTTCTTACTTCCATTTCTAATCAAAAAATTGGTAGTTAAATGACCCCAGAAGACCATAATGAAATTAAAAATTCTACAGCACTAACCTGTCTGAGGTTTGATGGCTGCATGCCCAGTCATAGATGCAAAAGATTTTTGTAAGTTCACACAGAGGCAACTTGAATTGACGTGGATAAACATCTGTGCTCCTGCTAACTTCAAAGGACCTTGACTAGTGTTCCAGGGAGAATGAGTTCCAGGGAGAATGAGTTCAGTGAGGGAGGATGGGCCAGAAGCCAAGGGTGATCCACCGAAGTGATGCCCACCCCAAGAACCATCTGAGCGTGATGGGTGAAGAAGGGTGCCAGGCACAAGAACCCACAGCAGAAACAGCAAGGTGAGAAACCAGGCTCAGAGTCTGTCCAGGAGAAGCAGAAGACTCAAATATTAACTCAACAGAAGCAGAATCATCAAATATTAACATTCCACCAGCATCACTAGGGCAGGGACTGATGGCCCCAAAACAGCTGAAACGGGGCCACGGCAGAGTGACACAGGATGCCCAGGTTACACTGGACAGGAGCAGTCAGCCCATAAGTGCTTTCACAGTGGATACTATGGCCCTGAGGATTTAAATGGGATTTAAGGACTATACTGAGATGGTGTTGATTCCACCAGAGTGGCAATTATGGGCTCTCTATGGCTATTTTAAAATTAATTGCTTTTCTTCTTAATATATAATAATGTAATGTGAATCATCTTTTAAATGTGGAGTTGCATATAAGTACCTAGAATAAGTAATTTGAAACAGACTATATAAACTTCAGTTGGGAATTTGTCACAAGCCTTCTAAGGGAGAATTTGTATTCCTTACTAAATTGTATTGCTACAAGGCCACATGTGTGTGTCACAACCTTATGTCAAATACTCTTCCTTGTAACAGGGTTAGGATCTTGCATTGTTTGGGATATGGCCTGCCAGCCCATTATATCCTGTTATGTCCAGCAACATTCTATCTGTTGAATGCTGCCATGGGTATCATGCATAAGAGATTTGGCCCTATGTGCAATATTGTGCCTCGTAAGTGCACACCAGATAAAAGACTTGGGACCCTTTTGTTTATCATTGCATGAAGTTATACTGGCTTACCTTGTCATCTCTTCATATCAGGGCTTGCTGGGGCAAAGATCAATATAGTCTCTCATTAGTGGTTGAAGAAGCAGGAAAAAATGAGTTCACCTTGACCTTAAAGAATTTGAACTCAAGACAGCTCTCTGCCTTTGCTGCTTTCAATGAAGATATAGTGCAATACACCTTCGTAGCTTTTGGAGCTTCTAACTGGAAATTAGAATGTGTCACATAACTTGCCATGTTATCTTTGACTTCCTCATTGCCAGACTAGGAAAAATTCAACATGGAGATATAGTTTTCAAAACATTCCCAGTTTTATTCTCTTCTACAATGCACCATCTTGAGCTTGAGCTAAGCATTCCTGAGTGACCATGTAACACAATATTTTGGTATCCCAAGTGGGTATCCTTTCATCAACAACAGTTTTTGTTATGATGTATAATGTACATGGCCTAAAGAGTAGACTTTCTCCTGATTCCATACTACTGAAGTGGCATAGGCCACAAAAACCAAAGACTTATCAGTTCTGCTTGAATATCAACATATTTGGGCCATTTTTGTTCCTACACAGTTCTAAAGGACCCTTCTGAGATAGTGCAAGATGTGTGCTGTCTGGAAGTTTGGAAATGAATGAGAGTAAGTCTCCTATTAGGTCAGAGGGAGGCAATAGATAATGTTTGTTTGCAGGTGTTTGGTGAATGAAGCATCTCTTTGAATCACAGTTTAAGTGCTAATGGGTGTTTTTTCGCAACTCACTGTATGTAAAAATCCTCTGGTCTTGTGTAGCTGGATTTTTGGCATAACATGTATGGAGGTAATTTTTTTACTGTAAAAATTGCTAGGCTGGCTTAGTTATCTTTACAGAGACAAAGCTACATACATGAAAGATACTTCAGGAAGTTATCTGTGGATTTAGTAATTATGGGTTTCTTGGAATTGGGTCAACCATGATTTGCTGAAACTCTAAATGGTATTTGCAGTAGATTTCCTCTTCAGCTTGGATGAAGATCACGTATGTAATGCACTATTGAACTACATTCTCATTTTCTAGCCTAACATATTAAACAGTTAATTCCAGATTCTGATTATTGTGATAGTGGTCTGTGACCCGAACTGTCTCAAAATTACACATACACCAATGTGGATTACCACCTTTTCTCTAGAGGAAATGTAGAACAGCCGGAAATCAAAAGCTCAAAATCAGAGTCTGCCTCTAAAACAGTACAACATAGATCTGTGTTGACAGTACATAAGGAAATTAAATTTGGACACTATGCTTTACCACAATATTTTCTCAGACCTAGATTCTCTCTTTGGCTTTACTTGCACAAAGTAAAATTATCCCCATGGCAGTAAAAAAGGAGAAAAGAAAGGGAACAAAATTTCTGAGTTTGCATCGTGAAATGGGGTAAAATCAAGGACAATTTTGGTCTGCAATTTTACTCTTCCTGTAGTCAAATTACATATTTTGAGACAACTAAGCTCACAAAGTCATGAATCATTCCAACAGTTCTTGAAAATTATAATATAAATAATAGATATATTTATATTAAAAACCCCCAAACCTCTTTTGTTGGCATTTTACTTACTAAGCCTTGTCATAAAAATTAAGAAACAAAAGTTCAATTAGTCAGCTCAATCACTCTATATAAATGTTAAGTGTTGCCAGATGTCATTTGCATTAGTCATTATTATTACAGATTTTTACTAGCATTTTACTTTACTTTTTCTATTTAATTATGTTCTTACATATTTTTGTTCTTTTTACTGGCAATTAATACTATGACATCTTGATCCTGGACCTACAGGGACAACAGACAAGTGTGGGTCTCCTTGTCTCATTTCTCTCTCTGGGAGTAGCTTGTGGATCCCTTGTGGATCCCTCTGCAGAAGCAATACAAAGCAGTAAAAATAAGGTAGACCTACCACACCTCTCTCTTTCTCCCCTCCTGCCTTTCATCTTGTGGCAGAAAAGCCATGGTACGTCAATTAATTCTGCGTAAAGGTCAGCAGGCATAACTGTTATCAGTGGCAATCTATAAGGATTATAGCTAGTTAACTTATGTCAATATAAATGCAAGATTAGAGGCTGCATTTCTAATCTGTACTTAAGAAAAATATTCCCAAACTGAAGCAAAAGTCTATGGACTTTAATATAGCTGAAAATTTTCTACCTACTTAAAAAATGAGTGTGTTCACATAACCTCTTCACATAACCTGTTCACTGCCCATTTCACTCCGCCATTAAATAACATTATTTTGGACTTCTTGTAGAATGGGAATGTATCCGCTCTAGCAAATTTTGGACATTTTCATGGACACATAGTTTTGTCATTTTACTATTTCTGTTCATGGTTTGTCATAACAAAGCACTGCAGGATAAAATATGATCTGTGCTCTAATGTGTCTTTCCACTTTTTTCATTGGTCTCTCTAGATTTGCACTTTTTTACCCACTGTAAACCCTGATGTTTCTTCTATTCTGCAATGAGGGCATCTCTAAGAAACTGCTTTTCTGTCTTTTACTTGCAACCAGATGTTCTTACTAATTGCTGCTAAGTGCAAAATTTTCATAACTGAGTCATTAGATTCCTCAAGACTTTTTAATGTAACGGGCTGTCATCAAACAAATGATATGAGATTAAACAGTCACAAGGTTTATAATTGAGTAATCTAAAAAATGTTCAAAATTATTTAATACCTTATATCAAATGTCTGACACAGTGATAAGTGAGGTATGAGACCTATCAACAGGAAGAAAAGAGATTAATTCACAACCAGTCAAATTACTGAGTGTCATTTAATATCCAATTAATCAAAGCTGTATCCTGGCACCTCGGTAAAATCTTACAACCTTCTCTTCACAGTCAATTAGTTTCCGTAAGTCTTTATTGGATGTGGTTTAAACAAAGTTTAACATTGATGTTTCTGTGAAGCAAATTATGGAGAAATTCACATAATTCACTTCCATCAGTCTTATACGCTACCTTGGAAATCTGCAGCCCTAAAGAAAGTGCAATGGTTGAAGTGTTCCTGGTCTCTGCTCTACATCTCAGATGACCACTGAAAGAATTGTTTCCTTTCATGCAGACTGTCGTGCAAGACAATTTTCAGTTCCTATACACACTAAGCTGATTTTGAATCAGTCTCTCTCTTCCATTGTATAGAACATATTTTCTGATTTTATGTCACACAAATTTTAACTGCTTATTAACATGGCAAAAAAATCTTCTTAAAACGTACCCAAAACTAGTTATAATTAATCAAAAACCTCTTGACTATTTCAGCCAGATTAATATCAGATTTTCTAGTTAGTTCATTAGTCCAAGCCAGTCAGACTCAGCTCTTGTCTTGAGTAGCACTATCTTTTGGTTTCATTCTCTCCGAAATATTTCTGCTATCCCATCCTTCAGCCAGCCTTACTAGACCACATTTCTTTATCACCGCGAGCCTAGCTAGATAAGGACACTCAGGAGACAGAGGTCTGGATTCAAACAGAGCAGCAGGCAGGAGAGAGCTGCCTTTGTTTATTATTCCTATTATATACCTCTCACAAGGTGACCATGGATTGGAGGGTGGCTATTCTACCTCTCACCCACATTGGTCAAGGAGGCTGTCATTCAACCTCCCCTTCTCTTGGATAAGGAGTCCATAACAAGGGCAGTATTTACAAAACGCAATCTTGTTTTTACATTTACAAGCGTGAGAAGCTGCACACTTCTGCTTTAGTATGAACACTCAGCAAACTAGGAAAACTCAGGGCAACATATCTTAGCAAATATTTCACAAAAACTATAATTTTTATACATCAATATGCCAGTTCTGTATTATTACAGACAAATTATTATAAATCTTTAAGTACACGCCTATCCTACTTCATGCTATGCTGTTTGGCTTTTTGCTCGACTTTTTTAGCATACAGGTTCCTGTACACAGACCTATAATTTCAGCACAGATCTCTAGGCCTCTTACTACTTTTCACTTTTCTTTCTTCCTTGTAGGTCTTTATTTGTATTCACCTATGCATGCTCAAAACTTCTCTGTTCTTATTTTTAATTGGATTTTGAAATCCTTTCTCAGGTGGACTGTTTTCTGCAACTAAAGAAACACATCATGCTTCCATATTTCCCAGGCACTGAGAGTAAATTTTTGTTTTCTGCATTTGTCTTTTTTTTTCTCATTGGAAAAATAAGTTCTGTACATCATCCACAACCATATTTTTAACATGTCTGTAGCTCATTTTTAACATACTGTGCCACTTGTGGATTCCCTTGCCTGCCAATATTGACCTGATTTGAAAAGCTAGCTGCAGAAATAATGAATAATGTTTAGTAGAGAATTTCCTATCTGTTCTGACTTTTAATTGAAAGCTGTATTGGTTTCTTTAAGCAACCTCAGTAGAATACCTCTCTTTCTTTTTGCTTTTCAGTCAAAATAATTTCAAAAACTCTCTTATGTTTTAGGGAAATTCAATTAATTCCATACTCTTTCATTATTCTGTTCACAGACCTACTTTTTTTTCAAGAAAAAAGTAGGTCTTTTTCATCTTTAGCCATTCCAATCCCAATTAATTTCACCTGTAGTATTTCCTCTCCTTTACATGTATTATGTAATGCCTGTAAATTGAAGCACACTAAAGAAATTTTGGCATGTGTGAAATGTTCTAGCTATACAAAATTAAGTTAGTTTTAATAACTACTTCAGACATCTAATAGTTTAATTTTAATTGTTGCTGATATGATAATGTAATGTAAATTATCATATATGTGAGGTTGACAGTTAAAATATAATTAATCATATATTATTCCACCTTTTCTTCACAACTTTATCTCACAGCTCTCTTGCCCACAAATGTGTGAGTTTAAGATCAAGGGGTCACATTCATTCACTGAATGATCAGTATCACCACGTACTTTTGCAATGCAGTGCAAAATGTCTGCCTGAAAGAAGCAAGTCCTCGGCATCTCCTCATCCCCTGTTTCTGCTCATTTTGCTGCCATGTGAGCTGTCTTGTGAATATGATGGACACAAGTACCCACATCTCAGCCTGCTCTGAGAGGCTACTAAGGAGCAGTGACATTGAATGCTTCACAGAGAGAAACATACATCTGCCACTTACCACATCCTTGCAACTGTGCTTTGTGAGGGCGATGTAGAGGCAGAGAATGGTAGATTGTTTCACAGCTTAAAGCACCAACAATGGTAATTAAACTTGTTAATACTTGAACTTCAATAATTTCAATTCGTATTTTAATGAACACAGAGAATTCAGAAATCATCTTCAGAAGCAGTTTTGTGTTCTAACACTGGGTTCTTAGGTTTCCCTTTAATGGCGAGATGTGAGCACTATTACCCAGATTCCTCTGATATAGTGTTATTTATCAAATGCTAATTTGTTAGTTCATACCAATCAATGACAGAGTATAAGGCTTTAGGGAAAAAGATATACCAGACAAGTACCGATGAAGCTTAACATTTACATACTCTTAGTTTTTATTGTCTTAGATGTGCTTTTAACTATGAAAGCTGAAAAGTCAGCATTCAGTTTATGAACTTCATTTAAAAGAAAACAATTTCTAAATGAGTTACAGAAATCTGACAACCTAACAAAACATGCAGTGAAGCAAGCGTTACTGAAATGCTTGAGAGACTGTTTGACCAATGTAAAAGAAAAAAAGTGCAGTCATGCGCACATGAGCAGAAGAAAGATGGATGTTGCATTGATGTCCTGCTCACTGGAATTATGTTCTCAGTTTTGTTACTTCTCTGGAGATGTTGGCAATGGTTAGGTGGGAAGTCAGTGCCTAATTGCATCAGACCTGGTTCTGCTATGAATCACAGAATGGGTAAAGTTAGAAGGCACTGCAGTGTGTCATCTGGTCCAACCTCCCTGCTCTCACTTGATTGAGATGTTTTGCAAGATTTCTGGCTTAAGTAAACTGCCTCATTCTCCTCTCTATCAGAGGCCAGCTGGCAGTCTCCTATCCAAAAGCTGGGCATTGCTACCAGAGAATAGAGAAAGAATGTTTTCAGAACATCCTTATTAATCTCACAGCTCTTGCTGTGGTCACATTCAAGCATGTGTTTTTTACATTATGCTGTAAACTCCACAAAGACCTAGCTAAATACTATGAAATTAGGAGCAAGGCAGACAATATGCAAAATGAGACATGGATCATCATGAACAATGATGAACACAAAGAAAAGGGTAGATTTGAGGCTCCAGGTAGTAGGAAAAATGGGTAATAAAACAAACTGGAACTCTTGTTGGCAAGAAAAATGAATGTTACATGAATGGAACCAGTGAAATCAGTTGGGGGGGGGGGGGGGGTCATTTAGTTGTTATCTTACAATCATGTAAGTTTTATTGAAAAAAATGAATGTACAGAGGGCATAACAGATGGCATTACTTACAACAGGCATTCTCTATTGTAAAACTATGAATTGTTTGGGTGGTTGGATCCTAGAATAATTGCAAATAAGCACACTCATGAACATTGCCTGGAAAGGAAGATCTGTAGGAGTTTGTGACAGACCATACACTCCTATGGAAACCATGATCTATTCATTGTCTGTCCAGACTGTGCAAAAAGAAAAAAATGTATAATGGAGAACTCACATTCAGAGAAATCTTGAAGGTTTCAGGCAGGGAGTAGTAAAACATCATTAATGTGTTTAAATAATCATACAGGATAATTTTTTAACACAAAGGGTATTGTAAGGTATTTGCATGGATCATGCACTATTCAATTACATCACAAGACATAATGACAAGGCAATAATCACTCTGATAGAAATTGATGGTTGAATAGTGGTCAAAACTTCTATTCAATGTAAGCAAATAAAAGAAAATCAGCAGAAATAACAGAAATAGGCCATGATTCAAAGAAGACAGATTCTCACATCTGACAAAAATTAGGAATATAATTGACGCAGAGGATCATTTAAATGGAAAAAATTGCATAAAAAATAGGAATTTTTCACTATGACTTCAAGATGAATTTCAAATCATTTAGCTTCAGTGCAGGCATGTTTTGCAGCAGAACTGGGAATCCAGGGTTAGTTTCCTCAGCCAGGGAAATGCTAGGGGAGTGACAACACCTGCCAGGAGTTGGCAGCTTGCACAAGAGAAGCTGTCAAGCTGTGGGGACAAGAGTGATGGTGGCTGCACCTCACTCCTACGGAGGCAGCCCTGGAGAGCACGAGCAACCAGGAGCACCGTGACCAGAGTGGGGAAATAATGTGACATATCAGCCAAGGAGGTTCACACAGCAGTTTGAGCAAGAGAGAACCTCTTTGAAGGAGGAAAAATCCACAGCCCGAGTGCAATGGTAGAGACTTGGAGTACATACAACCCAGTAACTGGATGCCATTCTGTGACCATCTGCACAGGTCAAGGGCACTTCTGCAGTCTGAGGTCTGATCTTCAGCTCCTTCCTTCAGCAGGTCTATCTGAGTGGAGACATCAGCCACGGCCAAGATAGATGGCGCTAAGTTGCCTGATGGAACAGCAACTTTGATCTCAGGGGAGTGCCCACTATCATGTGATGACCAGTGCCAAAACCTTTCTCTTAGGCCAAGGACACATAGAGGACCTGCGGGTGGCCGAGCTGCAGGAAGTGGAGAGAAGAATGTAGCAACAGGGAGGTTGAAAAGGACTGAGATAGCAGGTTCCAAGCTCATGAAACCTGCAGTTCTGTTACCAAACATCCAAAAACTCTCCGACCAGAACACCCAGTAGAGAGACAGGACAATAACCTGCAGAATGGTAACTTGCAATGGCAAAGACCCTCAGAAGGAAATGACTTCCTCCCAAAGCCTGAGATGCCCTTACACACTCACTTCACTGGTCTGTAGAAGGAAGAGAAAGGACTTGTCATTTCAGGAGAGACACTGGAGCAGCCCCATGTGCTCCCCACATAGCAGGTAGTGCAACTAAGAAAAGGCAATGGGTGATAGCTGTAGACAGCTCTTTTCTGAAAGGTGTGAAAGTCCCCATTTGTTGACATGTCACACTATCTACAGAGGTGTGCTGTTCACCGGGGGTTTCTTTCAGAGGTGTTGCTGAGAGGCTGTGAAGGGTCACAAAATTTGCTGATCATTATCTGCTGCTGTTGTTTCACATAGACACCAGCGATACAGCCAGAAGAGTCTGAGGTGTAGCAAGTATTGCAGAGCCCTAGGTAGGACAGGAAGGGACTCCAGAACGTAGGAAGTGTTGTCATCAATCCTCCCAGTCAAAGATAAGGATTGAAAAGGCCAGCCAAATCTAGCAAAACAACAAATGGACTGGTGCCACAACCAGGAGTTCAGCTACTTAGACTGTGGGACTTGCTTTGAAAAAGCTGGTGTACTGAGGGGTGATGTGGTCTCTCTGTCAAAGAGGAGGAGGAGAAGAATCATAGAATGATTTGGGGTGGAAGACATCTTAAATCATCTAGTTCTGGCCCCGACCATGGGCAGGGACACTCTCTGCTAGACCAAATTACTCAACAACCTCTCCAGCTTGGTCTTGAACACTTCCAAGAACTGGCCATCCACAACTTCTGTGGTCATCCTGTTTTAGTACCTCCCCACCAGTGAAGAATTTTTTTAGAAATTCTAATCTAAACCTATCCTCTGACAGTTTAAAGCCATTATTCCTTGACCTATCTCTTCAGGTGCTTGTAAAAAGTCCCTCTCCAGCATTCTTGTCAGTCTCCTTTAGGCACTAGGAGATTAAAATGTCTGCCCTGAGCCTTCTCCTCTCCAGGGTAAACAATGTAACTCTCAGGTGGTCTTCCTAAGAGAGGTGCTCCAGCTCTCTGATCATCTCTGTGGCCTTCCTCTGGACTTGTTCCAACTCGTCCACTTTCTTCTGAGTAGCCTCAGACCTGGATGCAGTATTCCAAGTGGGTTCTGATGACAGCAGAGTAAAGGGATAGTAGCACCTTCATCAACCTGCTGGCTGCTTTGCTTTTGATGCAGCCCAGGTCATGGTTGGTCCTGTGGGCTGTGACTGCACATTGTCAGGTCATGTTGAACTTGTTGTCAACCAGCGTCCCCAAGTGCTCCTCCTCAGGACTGCTTTCAATCCATTCTTCCCCCCAGCCTGTATTTATGCCTTCTATTGCCTGGTCCTGTTCAGGGCCTTGCACTTGGCCTTGTTGAAAATCATGAGGCTTGCAGAGGCCACCTCTTAAGCCTGCCCAGGTCCCTGTGGATGGCATTCCTTCTTTCCGGAGTGTGAACCACACCCATCAGCAAACTGGCTCAGGGTGCACTCAATGCCACTCTGTTTTGCCCACAAAGATGTCAAACAGTTTCAGTCCCTGAGGAACACCCCTCATCACTGTTCCCCACTTAGTTATGGAGCTGTTGACCTGTTAAGATCAAGCCAATTCTGTCTCTACTGAGTAGTCTCTCAATCAAATCTCTTTACAGTTTAGAGACAAAGATGTCATGCAGAACAGTCAAATGCTTTGCACAAATCCAAGCAGATGGTGTCAGTTCCTCTTCCCTTACCAAACACTGGAACCATGTTGAAGAAGGGTGATAAAGACTGTCGGGCATAAATTGCCCTTATTTAAGCAATGTTGGCTATCACCAATCATCTCCCTATTTCCTCTGTGCCTTAGCACAGTTTACAGTAGGATCTATTTGCTCCTTGACCTATCTTACCAGACTCCAAGGTAAGTCTGATTGGCCCTGGGTCTTCCTTTTCTCCATTTTAAAAACTGAGGTATACACATAAACAAATTGTCAAAAGAAACTGTATTCTGTACTGGGCTTCTTTATTGACTTCAGATTAAGGGAGGATGTGTTTCTGGATGAGATGGTTTATGAAAATGCACTTTAACTAAAGTGAACCCTAAAGCAGGGTTCAAAATAAGGTATCTTTATGAAAGGTAATGGTTTATGATATAAAGCAGGTCAGACAAGATGATCTTTTGATTTCTACTAGCATTAATATCCAGGTTCTATGAAAAAAAAGAAGAAAATATAATAACCATCCATTTTATTACATTTCTCTGAAGTCAGGAACCACAGGCTGCCAAAGGTGTGATAAGACTGAACTGACATTTGTGCTGCTGTAAACTTTTATTGTTAGAGATAAAAGAAAAAGTGGAGTTTAATTGCTGAAGTGATTCCACATAGTCTGCCTTGTTTAATTGCTTATTAATTTATTAAAGAAATGCGATAGCAAAACTTAAATGAAAATTGTATGTATAGGGAAACAACATTAAATATTTAAGTACACTGGTCACTTGTTTAATTTTTCCTCCCTGCTATATTTCTTTAACATCAGGGTAATTTGTCTTTTGCTTAATAAATAAGACAGAAAGTGAAATTTTGCAGTGACTTGGAGCAGGCACAATGAAAACACTTCATGTCTTTCATTCGTTTTCTTTCGAATCCCCTTCAGCCCATGAATATTAATAATAAACTTTTATTGCCCTTGCATGCCTTCACTATGGTATTCATGTGCCTAAGATATTAAGGAAGAAAGAAAATATTTACTTTAATTGTTTATTTAGGGTGTTGATTGCTTGTGATTGATTGATTAACTTACTGATTGTTAACTTTTTACTTAGGATACTGTATTGAGAACTCTGGATAACGAGGTTCCCTATCTGACTGGAGACTAAAATTACTGTGCAATCATTAAAGAAATGTTAATACTAAATGTTCCTATCATGATAGTGAGTGAGGACTGCAATAAAAGCTTGCTTTGCTTACTCCAAGAGGTGGATGATAAATTGTCTTCTGTCTTGTGCTGCAAGAAGTTCAGAAGATAAAAATGAAATAAGGTCTAGATGATGAGGGTATAAATATGAAGGCAGGTATGAGGAAAACCAGGAAGAATTCTGTGTATATTTAGTGTTTTGTTTATACATTTTAGTTCTTGTTTATACACTTTTTGTTTGTTTGTTTTGAAGAAGATTCAAGAACATTTTTAATTGCAAGAATGAAACGAATATGGGAGGCAAACACTGCAAAGGGATAGTTGATGATTGTCAGTTTCTGAGTACCAATCAATAATTAGGTTAGTCTTGAGGAAATTTCTTTAAGAAATATTTGAAGGTGAATATATGAAAACTAAGTAATCTTAAAAGCTGTCCTAGTTAATTAAATACTGGAAAGAAAGATAAAAGAAATACAGAGATCATTGTTATGAGAAGGAGTTAATTATGTGTGTCAATTTGTTAAGTATATAAGTTTTCACTTTGTACTTTGTTATGTGAAGAGGGGAGGTTTCCTTGACCCTTAGTGTTTAACTTGTCTGTCAATGCCCCAAGATAAGCCGAGACCCTGTGCCCAACCAGTGTCAGCATCCTGTTGGGGGGACTCTGCTCTGAGCATTCCTGTTGGAGCGTGGGGCTCTTTGACTGACTTAGTCAATGTAAGGGAGAGCCCTCAGCAGGTCTGCCTCTTTATTTGAGTATGGGATCTGCTGCCAGCAGCTGTCAGTGCCCATGGAGGACTGACACTAACAGTTTATGGAATAACACTCCTTATTAATACAAAATTGTAGCAGGTTAAGATTTGAGGATTGTTAGTGATAGTATCTGATTGCAAAAATATATTCAAAACAATGTACAGAGCTCTGATCCACAATAAAGTATTCAGCCTGCAGAGAATAGGATTCTTACCCAACTGGCTATGGGGGAGAAGACAGGTTCAGCCCAGCAGTCATAGTGGAGTCTTCCCTAACTTTTCCCCCATTCTCAACTTTTATACTATTTCTTTGTGTTTAGGTGGAGCTTGAGTGACTCTAGGCATACGTATCTTTGTTACTGATTGCTGGAATATTGTCTCACTTTGCTTTTAAAGATACAGTCAAAAAGAATATACAGCACATGTCCAGTAAGGGTTGATAATAACTTGGAGACAGGTAACTTTGGGATGGAGGTGTGTGTTACTATTACAATTAGGCTATAATGAACCAAGTTCAGCTAAGGAGAGTGATTTTGCCACAGGTGTTGGCTCAGCAGTAGGACATCTTCCCCTATCTCCCCTGGCTGACAGGCACTATGTGGTTTATCAGCTGTGCAGTACCATTGAGTTCTTCTCCCTGCAAGGATTTCAGCAGAGCCTGGCTGCCCTGTCTCCACTGCACTCACCTCCATTCCCTCCCCTTTAGCTGGTGCTTACACTTGCAGATCGTGGGTACGGGGAGTCATCATGAAATGGGATTTGAGCATGCCAGCTGCATTTCATCCAGAGAGCAGGAGCTTTATTTTACCCTATAATTTCTGTATTGTTAAAACTCCTGTTATAGGTAGGTAACTGATCAGTTGGAAACAGAGATCTTGTGATGGTTGGTGCGACAGTTGAAATAAATATTTCAACTGTTTGAAAGTTGGAACAAATTTCAGAAATTATATATAAAAGAACAGATCTTTGCCTGGCCACTTCTAAAATACTTCACTTTTTGCTTTCATGATCCACTTACACTAGTTACAGGATTTTATATTAATACGTCAACTGCTATTTTGCCATGGAAATATTCCACTATATCTTCTGCACGCACCAAAAACCAACTTATTTTCTGCAAGCAACAAAATGAAATATCTTTCACTATCTTTCAATGTAGAGTTTTAGCTGACTGGAAAACAGTCGTGAATTGACTGAGACGGTAGATTGACCTAAATGAATAAAGGAAAATTTCTTTTTTCAAATTATTTCAAATTACGTGGAAATTCCAAGATTCAGTGATTCTCTCTTGTAAACATTTTTCAAGTGTTATTATCTGATCAACTATTCAGTAGACCAATGTAGGAAAAAGGTTGCCAGAATAAAATAATTCAATCAGAAGAAAGAATGCATCTTCTACACTGCTAAAATGCTTCAGGAGGAAGCCCAAATTTGAATGAAAGATTCTGACTAAAAGGCATGGTTCTGTCCCTGCTGTGTAGTTCTGCTGGTGTCCCAACACTGCAGAACTACCAGTTTTAAGGTCCCCTGGGTCTACATATTTTCTTTTTTCTTAGCTTAGTCCTCAAGACTGAAGGTTTTGGAGGGAGTTTTCCTTAAAAATATTCTAACCTTCTTCTTCACTGTCTTTCATCATCATCTCCTTGGGAGGGCCACTGGGGGCCTCTCCAAAGCAGAATCAAAGAAAACTCCTGGAGTTCTTTTTTAGCTGGAAATTCTTGGACCTGGAGCCAGACATCTCTGTAACAATGCTTTGGGTAGTGATGAAGAGAAATCTGGCATCTCTCTCTAAAGTCTGCTTGTTAATATCTTCAGGCTGTGTGGACAACTGCCAAATGGAACTTTCACCTATAGCCATTATCTTCAATGTGTGCATTTGTGTAACTTTCGCTGGAGAAATCTGAGATGTTTGTACGCAGCACTTTCTGAGTAACAACTATAAAGAACCACATGTATAAATAAACATTTTTGTTCTCTCTCTGCATAGATAAAGACAAGGTTCCAACTGAAAAGCAGCTTTAAGAACAGCCTTTCCTTTGTTACATTACAGTAATTTGTTTGATACACAGGAGAAGACAGACGGGAATGGGAGTTACCCTTGTAAAATGTTTATATCTGTGGTCTGTGCATATATGTTTTTGTTATACTTGTAATGTATTTTGTTAGGCAAGTATGCAAGACCTCCTTGGGAAAAAACTTTAATTCACATGTCAACTTTTCTCAGGGCACGTAATGAACTGCAATGAACATGCTGTTTTAAACTGATAAAAATCAAAAAAACCATGAATCCTTTTGTATAAAGAGACACCTTTGAAGAATTGTAAGTAAATTCCCTAAAAGTAATCAAAGAAGAAGGAATAACTTACAGTTGAGATTAAATATTTTTTATCACTCTCAAAGAATTTAAATTTATTTATTGATCTTTATATATTTTTTGAAGAAATACTACAGTAATTACAAACTTTTGAGCTACATTCATTTCATCCTGTGTTTTTATGTCATTAAATTTTTGGAGGAGCCATAATTAATATTTGCTTTCATGAGACAACGCAGTAAAAGTCCTTCCAGAACATTCTAAAATATATAGTTTTAGAAACTTAGCTATGAAGCAAGACAATGTCATGTGAAATGAGTGACCACAACAGCTCTGATAAAACAGAGAAAATTTAGAAAACTAAATTTTTGAAGTAAATGCTATAAAGTTATAAAGATGCTAAAATTGCACATATGAGTACTCAGTACGTGCAGAAGTGTGTGCATAGAAAATAGACTATTTGGGTTCATAGCCTCAGATATGTTAAAAAAAAAGTTGTGTCTATTTAATTTAACAATTAACAAATAGAAAAAGCAAGTAAGCTTGTAGTTTTCTAAATTTTCCTTAGCCTTGATCTTAGAGCTAGTGTCAAGCTAAGAACTAAGAAAGTAGTATATACAAAATCATAACCAGTCAATAATCCAAGACCATCTTTCCTATAGAGAATGAAAAAAAAATCCAAAAGGAAGGAGCACATTTTTAGAGCAGAATTCCTTTGACAAGGCCCAACTCTTGAATCATTACTTCATGTTTCTTAATCTTGGCAGTAGAATAAAGTCCTTAGCAGAATAACGTTTTAAAGTCCAGATACACAACACTTCAGAGTTCTTATCACAACTTCTCTTTTTATGTCTACATAATTTACAGCGTTTGCAGATGGAAGTAATTTAATACCATGATGATCTTCCATCTAGCCTGTTTCCTCTCAGTGACCTTATGTTTACTATAAGAAAACACCAACTAGGTGTCTGATTTCTCTGTAGAAAAATGGTAACTATTTTAAACAAAGAGATTTTATCCAAGAGAGTCATAATTCTTCCACTATCCTCATGCATTAACAAAAATGCTCATTTGTTCTAGGGGAGTGTTTTAGTAGAAGAGAGAGACAGTTTGGCTCTGCAGCAAAAGATGCATTTAAAATAAAATAAAATTAAATAAACAGAATAGAATAAAACTATAGGAACCACAGGTTTTATGTTATAAATGGATGGAGTTTTAGTTGGAAAGGAGTTGATTACATATTTCATATCATGACCTCACATTCAACCAGCCCTTCCTTACATGCCCCCTAAAAACATCCTGCTGTGGTTCCTGGCATCTATGAAAGGTTGGTTGAAAGTTGCAAATTAAGCATATTTCCCAAGGGCTTGGACAGAGAATAATGGAAATAGGATCTCAGAATCCTTTTACTCATCCCAGAGCTGCAGTCCAAAGGCTAAAGTGAACCAATCCCAATATTATAATATGCAATTTTAGTAACATAATAGGATTATGTGGGACATCTCTAGAGTACTTTATTGTTGATAAGAAAGTTGAATCCTTTAGAAAAATATTTGTCTGGCTTTTTCCTGAACTAAAACAAGCCACAGTGTCACACTTAACAGATATGTCAATTCTTTTGTAAATGAGACATGAATGTCACCTAGGCATTCAAGTACAGTAGTTGACAGGATCACAGAATCTGCTGAAGTGGAAGGGATCACTGAGCCCAACTCTTAGCCCTGTGCAGGACCACCCCAAGGATCATCACATGTACTGGAGAGCATTGTCCAAATGCTTCTGGAGCTCTGGCAGGTGTGGTGCCGTGACCATTGCCCTGGTGAGCCTGTTTCCAATGCCCAAACACCCTCTGGGTGAAGAAACCTTTTCTAATATCCAAATTAAACCTCCCCAACAACAACTTCAGGCCATTCCCTCAGGTCCTGTCATTGGGCACTAGAGAGATCAGTGTCTGCCCCTCTTTTTCTTGTCACAAGGAAGCTGCAGAGTGCAATGAGGTCTCAGCTCAAGCTCCCTGGGCTGAACAGACCAAGGGATCTCACCCTCTACACACACACATCTTCCCCTCAAGGCCCTTCACTGTGGTAGCCCCTAAAGCTACCGCAGATGACCTGGCTGACCCTTGGAAAGCCTAAAGCTTCAAAACTGCTTTCAAGTGCCAAACCAGAACCCCTAGGGAGTCTCCTTGAGAGATTCCCCTGCCTTTAGGGTGAGAAATATGAGCACCCCCATGAAGCTTTGTGAGCCCATGCAAATTGTTGTCCTCTGGTTGGTTCTTTCCACAGTCTGTTAACCTGATCTCCAATCGCATTGGTCCCAGTTCTATACCCGCCCTCTGAGTTCTGTATAAATTTAGCTCTCCCCAAGCACTCGAGTTCCTCAGACCCAGGGAGCCGAATAAAGAAGACCGCGAGGAGAAGAACAACCCACCTCGTGTGCTGTTTCTTCCTGTGTTGCTTGACTCCCCCTGGAGCAGAGCTGCCTTGGCTGCTCACAGGGAGCTGGAATCACTCTCCCCACCCGAGGGTGCCTGTGCTCCTGGTGCACAGGGTGCCTTGTTAAAGGCACTCCTGCCAGGGACTGCCACGGCACCTGAAGGCACACTAGGCCCACTAGGCCACGGCACTTCATCACTTAGCTTGCCCTCCTTTGAATGCTCTCTAATAATTTAGTATCTTTTATTGTGGTGCCCAAAACTGCCCCCAGTGCTCGAGGTGAGGCTGTCCCAGCTCAGAGCAGAGCAGGACAATCCCCTCCCTGGCCTGGCTGGCCATGCTGTGTCTGATGCCCCCCAGGACAGGGCTGGCCCTCCTGGCTGCCAGGACACTGCTGGCTCTTGTCCAAATTTCCCCTGAACAGGACCCCCAGGTGCTTTCCTGGCACTGCTTTCCAGCACCTCATTCCCCACCTGAACCTACATCCAGGATTGCCCCATCCCAGAGGGGTGGTTGGTGATTGCCTGAAGGCTGGGACTCGATCTTGGGGCTGGAGACAGAGCAACGCAGGTCCAACCAATATGGTTATAACATACGTTCTTCTCTTTATTCATGAGATGGCTGGTTATATACAGTAAGAATAGTTTACAGTAACAGGTGCATTTCTATTGGCAGTGAAGTGTGGACAAATATATAAGCTATTACAGTTTAAGGCAGCAGCCGTATTTCCATCTTAACTATCCCAGCTAAAGCATGTGCACACCTTAAGTGACTTTCTAACTGCGCCACAGGTTTATCTACTTCTAGGCAGGCCAAAATCTGAGGCCTAGTTTGGGATAGCTCAACCTTTATTCTATAAGTCATCCTGCTCTTGCTACAATTGCCCAGCCCTCTGATTTGTCTAGGTCTCTTGCAGGGCCTCCCGTACAGTATCCTCAGAGCCATGCATTGAATCGATTGATCTGCCTATTCCTATCAATATTGTTCCTTGTTGCCAAAAGGATCAAGGAAACCACTGCTTGTGCTCCTCATCCTTGTGCTCAGAAATCAATACTAGAGCTTGTTAAGGAAGAAATTTGGCGAAAGGGGTTTACATAATTGGGCAAACACCCAAGTTTATGGCAGGAAGGCTGTAGGTAACGCAGATATTGTAGAGATGGCTCTGGAATTCAGCAGGTAGTTACATTTATCAGAACTTTAGTTGGTACCTGTCACATCATATTATATCAGCTGTGATTATTCTCCATATTTGGTTTGACAGTAAATGATGAGAAACTTCAGTATTTTTAATGGAAACTAAGTTTATATGTGGTGATTATAAAAGAATATTACTCTTTAAAGTTTTCATTTTTTAGAAAGGTCTGCCTATCTCTTTTTCCCACTGAGCAAAGGGAGCAAAGTATCTCATTGTAGAACTCTTAAGCTCCCTGGCTAGACTGAGAATATGTGTGAAATAATGTGTTTCATAATCAAGTTGCTTGTGGACAACAAGAGTTTAAGGATTCTCGTGCCCGAGCCCAAAGCATGTTCATGACACTGGCAAGGACAGGGAGCTGAGAAAGCTGTCATTTTTGACATGTATATCTTAAAGATTATATAGCTAAAAGCTGCAAAAACCCATAAAAATATTGTCTGCTCTACCACAGTCATAATGTCCACAAACGATAAAATGGTGCTTTTGTAATTTTCCCTGAAAGGTGAAAAGAAAACAGTAAGCATACTTTTTTTAGCATAAGATAAAAACACTCCACTTCCCTTTTCTTATTTTCTATTTCATTTTCTCTTCACACTTTTAAATCAACACCATCATTCTTACAAGAAAAATGCATTGTATATATAGGACAGTAAGGCCCTCATAATTCACTTGTAGTCTTTTCTCTGAGATTTATTGGGTTTTCTATCACAAATAGAGATAAGAATCACATTCCACTTCTTGCTCTTTCAGTGATACACTATGGGATCTATGCTGATAAAAGCAAGGATCGTGTAGTTTAAAAGAGGACCTAAAATGCATTAAAAATGTTTTCATTTCACTTCTATAAACTGTGTGAGCTTTTTCTTCAGGCAAACTATCCTTCAGTCAGTGGTCACTCTAGTGCTATTTATGTTTATTTAAGAAGTATTCATAATCTTGGTATAACTGATTTTCCTGGAATTCACCTACTCCCATATTCTGCTTCTTGAGAAATAGTCTTCACCTACCTGACCTTTTGAAAAAATCTTGTGTAGTCTGGACAGTAAATAATTTTCATGGTCTCTGGTTTCAGTTCATTTCAGTTTATAGTGATTCAGATTCCATGGACTTTGGCAGGCTTGAAAGAAAAAAAGGTCAAAGAAAACACAATGCATTTTAGTATTAGATAGAGATGGTTTTCAATCAAATTACCACATCCAACTGCGTTGCACAAATTTAGATCTAATTTTTGTCTCTGTTGGAGAGTAGGGAAACCTCCCAAATTCAAATTGGAGTGCTCAGATTAAGTATGGGGTAGGAACTATCTTTTTCCTTGTTTATCTTCTTCAGCAAGAGTTGCACTGTGTTTTTGTCAGATCTGGCCTGAAGTTCTCAAACAGAAAACCTATCACTCTTCTGCAAATCATGCCTCAAGGTTGTATAGAGATGATAACATTCCAGTTATTTGCCAAATAACTGGCCACAAAGTAGTGTGTTGCCATTTTATTGCTTATATCTGTGAGATAATAGTGGGTTTTATCAAGACCCCCAAAAACCTGCACTGTGTAAGCTATGTAAGTGCAAAACAAATGAGGCATCAGCTCAGTCAAGCTCTAGAAGTGTAAATCCACGTCAAACTCAATCACTTTGGACATCAGACACCTAAATTAAAGAGGATTTGGACAGAGTTGTTTTCTAGGAAGCATCACAAGGACCAGAATTAAAGGTACGTATTATTTCTTCAATATCTTTTCTCATATGCATGAGAGTAATTTCCTGCATAATGATTTTGTGAGTCATATTTAAATGCAGTACTTCATGGATTTCACCTTAATCACTATACAGGATTCACACATATTTTACATACATCCATAGAGAGATATTTTTACACATACAAGTATATACAGACTGCTGATGAGTGATATTTGCTCTCTTCCCTGTATTTTGTGACTTAATCAGAAACAAGCAGCATATGTTCAGATTCACATATTATAGTGTTTTGCTACTGATCTTATCGGTCTTTGTCCCAGAGGAATGGGACAAAACCAGGCAAAGTGTTTATATCTATTTCTTCCTATTAGTTGGAGCCACCCACCAGTTAAGGCTAATCCATTTCAGATGATGTCTGCGGTGCTTCATTATTCTTTCATGACCAGTGAGGTTCTTATATGAAAGGAGATATCAAGGGTGGGTGGACAAATTAATATAATAAAAGGGTAATTACAATTTATTATATATATGACATGATATGATATATTCCTTCATAAGAAGGAACCTTTATTATTATTTAAAAACTGAACAAAAATGAAACACTTATAGTTCATGATGTATCAAAACAGTTCTGCAATTATATTGTATTTTAATGTTTTGCGCATGTGTAAGTTCATGTTACATATACAACTGATTCCTGATACTGTACATGATAAAGATCAGAGTTGAATATCAGTCTATTAATTTTTCTTCTTTAATTCTATCTTCATTTGACAGATTCAAACACAATTTAAGTCTGACTGCTGCTCAAATATCAGCTTTCTCCACAGTACTTTTATGCTGTATAACCCTGCTGGTCTTGGACTGCCTCAGGAGCTCAAAAAGAGATTATATGACGTAAGAAAAAGATAAGATCCTCAGTGTAAATTATATTAGATTAATTCAATATAAGTACCATGCTCTCATACAGAAATGTATGCAGAAATGTATGGAGAAAGGAAACATTCCTTATTATTCTTTAAAAAAATTATTAGTTAGCTTTTCAGATAAGCATGCTCATGACATCTCAGTTTCATTTTTCTCAGTGGTATTATGCACAAAATTTGTTCACTTTGTATAGCAATCAGAAACAAATAAACCTGATTTAGAAAATTTGACTTTGCTTAAGATGCTGGAATGGGAACCTCACATGCTTGACCTTGTTGAAGTGCACTTCTGTGTCTGGTTAGCTTTAGACTCAGAAATCGTTGATATTATCAACCTCATATAAAATTATTCTTTTCTCTATTATTATACAGAATATAAAATTTATTATAAAGATTCCTTGATGTTTATCAAATGAATTATTTATTTAAAAGCTGAGATTAGCATATATCTGTTAACAGGATTTTAACAAGCTCTATCACATTCTGTGGTTTTGGTTAAAACAAAAATTGTAGAAGTTTTTATCAATATATTCAGACAAAACTTAAAATGGAAGATTAAATTATCAACACTAAGAAGATAAACTTCTTAAGGCAGAACAATATGAAGGCAAAAGCATTTAAAATAAGAAACAAATGTTTCCAGTAAAATAAATGTTGTGGGTGGGTTTTTTGTTTTGTTTTGTTTTGTTTTGTTTTTTAATAGGCATTCTTAATTATTTTTTTAGGATGAGAATTCACATCAGTATTTGAGTCAATAACTCCTAACCTTAATAAAAGCGGCATGTTACAAAGAATTCCCACCAGAAAACAGTGATACTTTGGTATCTGGAACACACAAACACCATATACAGGTCAGATTTGGCTGAGAACAGAAAGCATTTAACTCCCAGAGGCCAGATTTTACTTTGAACATGATTAAGCTGTTGACGTTTTGTTAATAAATCCACACTAAAAATGTGTGCCTTGAGTAAGATGTGTCTGTATCAGAAGTTTAAAATGTCTCATGGTTTCTAGCACAGCTTTGGGAAGTGGCAACATATTATATTTTCCTGTGTATATTGCATAACATTGTGCAATTCTTTCCTATGACTAACTAGGCAGGACTCCAGCTGGTCAGATAGGCATAGTTCCTCTCAACAGCCTATCCTTCAGAGGAAAAACTCTTCATTTTGAGGTACATGTTACAAAGAAATTTTGAAGAAACTCTCAAGTGAGAAATGTCCTAGCATTGTTACCTTGAAAGGATACTTTCCTCAAATTTAGAGAGAAAAGAAAGAAAAAAGGTATTGCTACAACTACATCTTAACTATGTAAAGCTTTTGATTTAGCTGCAAAAGAAAAAACAAGAACTAAATAGATATACATATATCTGTGTTCAGTGGATATTAAGTTGGAATTCTTTTTTTCTTAAAGTTCTTTCTAAAAGTTACCTTATTCCCTTGGATTGAAAGCCTGCCCTCAGCCCAGGGCTGAAGCTTTCCACCGCCCTCTGATAAGCCCTGAAGATAAGCCTTGAGCCAACACCCAGCTGTGATGTTTCCAAGGTGGGAGATATATTGATTTCCAGCTATGATTGAAATAGAAGGAAGGGAATTAAGTAGCTTAAACAAGGGCACCCTAGTGCTGCTTAAGCTGGCAGGTACAGTGTAGTACTTGTCTAAGACCTGAGATCTGCACCTGCAGACACTTCATAGGATATGGTAGAGTATCTCAAATGCAACAAATTGGAAAAAAAAAAACTTGAAAAGATATTTTTCCATGCTTACTCTTGCCCTTCTGCCTTACTGAACCGTAAATATATTGTGATCTCTTTCCTCCAACCGAGGAAACTCCTACTTGTTTTATCAGCATACAAGAAGTCACAGTAAACTGAACCACGCCACTAGTCAGAGCTGCTCAGGAAAATTACAAGCCTAGTCATGTCAGTGTTTGAGTAATTTTATATGTATTTACATATTCCTGCATAATTCAGCTCAACAAGTTTTCTCACATATATATCACACCAGTTTAAAACAAAATATTCATTTTCTTCTCATCCTTACCAACACACAAAAATGAAAGCACTAAATATTTACTGCATCCCGATTCCTGGGATGAAATAAATGCTACCTCACTGCTATTTAATACAAGAAAATATATTTCATGAAAATATATTTAATTTAAATATATTGCAATTAAAAATATACAAGCATGCATAGTAGAGCACTGTATTATACTGTCCCCCCCACCCTACCCCTTAAAGACTAAGCAAAAGGAACAGAGACTGAAGTATATAAATGATACTCTTGCAAATCTGCAAGCAAGACAGAATTTCTCTCAGACAAAACTCATTTGTACAAGGCTTTCTTCTGAGGGAGGGAGTACCACCCATCTTCTCTGCATCTCATATAGCCCAGCAAATCAAATTGTGTTGCCAGTAAGCCTTGTTAACATTTATATCACAAAAATAAACAAAAACCAAAAACCAAAAACCAAAAAACAAAACCTAAAAACAACAACAAAACAAAACCAAAAATACCAAAACAAACAAAAAACAAACAAAAAAAAACACCCCTCCATGCTAACAGCACTGATTGTGGTCATTCTTTTGCATGGAGTGTCTTTTTTTTTTTTTTTTCCATCAGAATATATTATAGTGGCTCTGATGACAAATACATGAAGTCCATTCCCACAAACATCTATATACAGCACACAGTTAAACCCACAGGCCATTATTCCATGTGGGATTAAAAAATATGCTTCATAGTGGTGAAGTAGGATTGAAGAGAAGAGTTTTCCACTTTCTCAGGGCACAAGTCAGATGCAGAAATTCACTGATAATAATTTTAGTGGTTCTTGACAAATTCAAGAGCATAAGGTCAGCTGCATCCTGCCCATGTGTGTGTAACTCACTGGTGAACATGTATTACAGATCTCCATCTGTGCCTGCTCTCCACAGGACACGGTTGTACTAATCCATACCAGAAATCTTGATTACAAGCTTCAGCAGGTTTTGTTCTGAGTGCTGGAGCTGCTCTTCCAGTCCCCTGTATGACAGCGGGGATAGCAGCTGTCACCATCGGGGTACAGTACAGCCGATCTCCTCACTCCTGATGAAAGCCCAGAGACACTGGTTTATGAGGTGTCCTGTGTCCCCCCTGCACAAATCTTCACAGAGAAACTTGAAGAAAATCCACCTGCATATTCTACATTCACTCCTTTTGGGGCCACATGAAGGTCCACCATTCTCTTTTACCGTGTCACCCTTTGACCATCACACTGACATTGTATGTCTGCTTACAGGTTTGTGCTGCTTTTAATTTGTTTTCTCAGATCTTAAATCCCTTTAAAGCATTCTCACTGGCTTCAGGGGGCTATAGATGAGGCACTGAAACAGTCATCCAGCTATTTTCTTTTTCTGGACAATCTCCAGTGAACTGTTTTTATACTCTCCAGCCATGCCCTTTCCTATGATTTAATCTTTGGCTATGTGTTCATCCAAATTTTTATATCTATGAGTTAATTTAAAATGTTCAAATTAATTAATTTCCTATACAGTTCAGGCCTTATGAGCTTGGCTTCTCCAGGCAAGTTGTCAGCAACTGCTCCTAAACTGTAGGAAGCTACTGTGTTTTCCAAGCTTGAGAATACTAAACTCTTTATCGACACTTAAAGTTTTTCCATTCACATTGCCACATCCCACTACAAGACAGCAATTGAGGCCCTAAAGCAAGTCCAGAGTAGGGCAGCTAAGCTGGTGAAGTAACTGGAACACAAGACTTACAAGGAGTGGCTGAGGGAGCTGGGGATATTCAGCTTGGAGAAAAGGAGGCTGAGGGAAGATCTCTTTTGCTCTTCAAAACTGTGAGAGGTTGTAGTAAGGTGTTACTTGGATATTTCTCCTAGGCAGCAAGTGACAGGATGAGAGGAATGCCTCGAGCTGCCCCAGGGGAGGTTCAGATTAGATTTTTTCATTAAAAGTTTTTCAAGCACTGAGACAGGCTGCCCTGGAAGTTTTCAAGAAACATGTAGATAATGGGACTTGAGGACATAATTTAATGGTAAACATGGTGGTACTGGGTTGATGGTTGGACTTGACCATCAACCTTAAAGGTCTTTTCTATCCTTAAAGATTCTGTGATCATTTCCAATCTCTTTGCTCTTGCTTTTACCAGTGTTTCCATGGACTTAAGGCAACTAAGTCATCAGAGAGTTAATGCTGTTCCTCAGCATCTGGAATAGGTTAAAGTGCTGGTCCTGGAATTTTTTGTGGTGACAACCTCCTGCTTCCAAACATGAGAACGAAATGTAGTATCCTGTTGCTGAGTAGTACCTGTGGGAAATTCAAATTATGCATGGCAAGTACAGGGGCAGGGAATCACCTAAGATAGCCCCTCCTCTTGTTCAAATAGCAGATTCATTAAGTCTGGCTGCATTCTGAGTGATTTGCCTGTGATAGTTTATACATTAAAACTTTTGCAATTCTTTTCATATCAAAGTTAGAAAAGATAATTTCATATAATATAGTATTTTCCTTTGAAAAATATATTTTTCTGTCTGTAAAATGTACCAGAATAGTCATTCTTATATTGATTGTGCCTAATTGCACTAGAGTGAACATATTATTCTGGAGTGCTAAGTTAAAGGTTACCAAGGAAGAAAAATGTATTTTTTTTCAGTCTTGACAGTGTCTGGATAATTGCTATAGTACTAGCATGTGGATCCACAATAAATTAGAAAGAAAAAAAATGTAGTTTTTTTTTCAGTGTTGTTTTCCTGTTAAAGATAAGAGAAATTGGCATTAAATTACCAATATGATGCCATGGTTACTTCTAGTTATTCAGATTGTTTTAATGAACAAACGTGTTGATTTTGCCTTAACCTGTTCCTACTCAGCTAGCACTATAACTGCAGATTTTGCAGGGAGGTGGGAGTTGAAGATTTGGTGTGGGTTTTTTCTAGCTTTGGTTCTTATATTTAGATAATTTTCATGTCTCATAGACCATGTCAACATTACAGAGATTGCAAGAATTGTTTACCAACCGTGCAAATGATTGAAAATGCATTGGCACGGGGGGGGAAACCATATTTAAAAGTCATTATAGAGGCTATAAGCTACGGTCAATGTAATTTATTTCAATTTTCAGAATGTCTTTTGCAAATCCTTTTGAACAAAAAGCTCTTCTATATAATTCCAATAGCATAAAAGCTATAAATGGAGAATCAAGTTCACAGGTTAAGAACATATTATTAATTTCCAGCATGGAAAATGGTTGACAGTGGGAAATCTCATGCTTCTGTATTAAGCACAATGTTATTTGTTTTACTGAGCAAGCATGAGGGAAAGATGGTTACTAATAGATTATATACATATAATAGAACAAATCTCAAAAGTATTCAAGACTTAAGAGAAGCTGCATGGTTTTTGAACATTTTGGCTTTGGTCCAGTAAAGCTCTTAGCACTTGCTTAATTCTAAGTCCCTCAGAGGTCTCACTGCAAAAATTCTGGCTATGCAGCATTCTGTTCTGTGCTTGTTATATGTTATCAAAAGTCAAGATTCCTTTTTCATAAAAGCTTGCTAGTAATTTTCTTTCTGTTAAGGTGTGATTAGGTGTTTTTTCAGATAATGATTTTTATTTCTTTGAAATCCCCTCTTAAAAACATAACTGACCTAATCCCTTCCTCAAAAATTCCTAGGATCAGATTTTACAGAAGTGAATTAATTTTTCCAAATCCCCTAATATGAGAAGAAAAAACTCCTGATAACATTATCAGCAAGAGCTACAGTTTGAAACTGTCTTCCAACTTAAATGATCATAGGAAAAGCGTATGTGGTTCAAACAGTATCAGTGTTCATCTGGACAGTGTTCATCTGGAGGGTTCTGCAGCATAGTTGGCCTATCACAGAACTAATCCTGGTCCTATTTACAGCAGCATTATTCCACTGACATCAGTGCAAACAGCACCACTGGCATCACCAAGGAGACTGTTGCTGAAAACAGTAAAAAGACAAAGAGCACTAAAAAGAGGTTAAAAGTAAATGAGATGTCCACTATTGACTCATGAATAACATTTCTTCCAAAGGATAATGTTTTTCATTTACGACCCATAATTACATACTAAGATAGGGATTTAGTGGAAAAGTCTCATCATCTCAGTACTTCTCAGTCCATGTGGTAATACATACATATTCTGAAAGGCATGATAGGATTTTATTCAATATTTTGCCACAAATGCTTGGTGCGGCCCCATGAATTGAAACAAATTTGACTTGGAAATATCTACAGTCACTTGTTTTTTAGTATTTTCTACTTTTAATACATTTGTCTACAGTGAAGGGAAGCAAGGGCAAACACATGTAACTTAATGTCCTACCCAATCCTGATAAAGATGTCTTTTGCTCTCACAGTTCTGAATGAGAGAGCCACAGATGGGCAGGAGTAGTTCTTGGGAGCTTCTGCCCTGAGCATTTCTGGACATGCTGCATGGAGACAGCAGAGGATGCTGTCTGTCCCTTGAAACCTCTGCTGCAGCTGCTGACATTTGCCCACTCATTGCCATGCAGTTCTTTGGGCAGATCAAACAAGACCCTATATTTGCATAACCAAATTTGGTCTGTAGCTGATATGATGATGCTGGTACACTCTTGGTTTTCTAACAGGGAAAAGTGTGTGCATTTGCAAGTAAAAATGTTTTAACAGAATACATCTCATTATATTTCAGTGCTATGACAGTATGTGAAATAAATAAATATTGAAGTCAGGAAACTCAGAGACCAGGTTCTGTGTATGTAGGAAAGAGAACTAAAAAACCTCTTACTCTCCAGGAGGTACAGACAGGCTCCTGTGAAGTTTCCCTCACTGTTAGCCCGAGGGGCTAATTTTTTATTTATCCTATTTTGGAAGGAATTTACTTGGAATTATCATGTCTCATTAAAAGATTTTACAAAAAAGCTGGAAAACTTTATGCATACTCATTTTCCAGTAAAATTATTTTTAGAGCTCACAGACCACCTCAGTGCTATTTTCAGAGCATCTTGGTGCAAAATGCCATAAATTTTCACATATTTCTCTACTGTGAAATGAGATCTGAGGTGGCTTTAATTTTCTGTGGCCAAAGATTCATTTCTTGCATGAGAACCTTTGAATGCTGCGGCTTTCTCATAACACTAAGAACTTTCCATTTTAGTCAAGGCTTGTTATTTCATACAAGGAGCAAGGTACATGGACGTGTAGTACATATTGTATGTCAACTGATAAGGAGCTATGAATTACAGTTCTTTAGATCCTTCTCTGCCCCAGCTTTCTGCCTCAGCATTTGTAGCATAGAATTACACTGTACATTAAGGTCATTCCACTACCTGCAATTTAGCTAATAAATCGCTTTTGTATTTGTGTGTGTTTCTATTGTATTTGTTCACTAGTAGGTGAAAGATCTGCTCTAAGGCTATATAGGTGATTTTGAAGATATGAAATCTTATTTAGCACCAATTAAATGAGTGTAAGGAAAAAGGACAACTAGAGATACAAAACAAAACTTCAATGTCATTGTTTCTTACAAACATTTTTTTACTTACTCTTACATACCTGAAGCATGACTGTGGTCCAATTCCAATACTGGTTCTAAGATAGAAGAATCTAAAAATGCAGGCTGGAGAAATTCCTCTTATTCACATAACTGTGCTTTCAGAAGAGTAAATACTATGAAACAGACTATTCCAAGACCTTCATGTGTTCACTTATGCAAACTTGTTACAATACTTCACTGGATACAGCTGCATTTGCCTATACAAAGCAGATACACAATTTCCAATGCATAAAAAA
This sequence comes from Prinia subflava, assembly GCF_021018805.1. Classification (NCBI taxonomy): domain Eukaryota; kingdom Metazoa; phylum Chordata; class Aves; order Passeriformes; family Cisticolidae; genus Prinia; species Prinia subflava. The sequence goes on along the minus strand of NC_086253.1, from coordinate 16,003,260 downwards.
AAAATAAAAAATCAGTGGATGGAATTCAGTGAAGGCTATGACTTCTAATAATAACTAACATTTTGTGAAACATGGCCTGCTATTGAGCTAACAGTAGATTTGTAGTTTCATGTCTGAACTAAACTGAACAGTGTTTTGGTGGTTTGTTTGTTTGTTTGTTTGTTTCTCTAGATAGAAATTATATTAGCAGTTTTTAGGGGGTTTTGAGATTTGGACAGACAGTGTTCAAATGCTGAAATTTTAGTGGATGAAGCTTCTGTATAAGTTAAAGAGCTATTAATTGTTGTTTGTTTGTTTGTTTTTTCTTTAACTGCCATTAGGCAAATCAGTGTTTACTTCTTTTTTTCTATCTCTTGTTGAAATGTTTTTAAACATAACTGCAAAATAAATTCTTGCATTCAGATTTAAAAATGAAAAAATTATTTTTGTTGCTTTCAGCTAAAATCAGAAGTTTTTTGTAAAAGGTTTTACGTAATATGTTTAAATCCTTAACATGGACTGAAAATATCTCATGTTTGTTATAACAGAATTATGGAAAGACTAGGTACATAGAAATATTTGAAAAGATGTTTCAGTCTTTTCTCTGTTAAAAAACAGTGATTATAAAAAGAATGCTTGTGCATCAGCCACCAAATATTAAAAAAAAAAATCAATTCATTATTTATGTAGTTTAACTAGCTGCTCCCAACAATATATCTCTAATATTTTTATACAACTGAATTATTGAACAGTTTTAATTAACATATATGAAAACCATTATGCATTTAAAAAAGAGAATATTTTCAGAAAGTAAAGTGCTTTAAATCCATTAATCAACACTGATCAAAAAAGTAAATAATTTTTTGCAAATATCCATTTCTTTGTTGGAAAAAGGCACTTTCATATTAAGGACATAAATCTCTGCACCACTACAATGTGTACCTTTAACAGAAAATATAAAAATAAAATAATAATTATCAGTGAAAGTACATCCTTGCTAAGTTGTATATGATTACTATATTTTTTTTTCATGTTTATTTTTCTGGTACCTGAAAGAAATCAATAATTTCCAATAAATTTTGACACAAGTTTATCCATCACTCATTTTTAATTTGCTGCCTGGTACAATGTTATCTCAAAGCATACCTTTGTAAATAAAACTTTTCCTTGTAAAGACAGCAGCTAGAGCAGCTAAAAGCCTTGATTTTAAGTGTAATGGATTTACCCCAAAACTGTAGAGTTCAAATAACTGAATTTTAATTCTAACAAATGTAGAACCTTAAGATAAGGTTCTACATTTGTTAGACATTATAAACAAAATATATCTTTCCATTCTCATGTAAACCTCTCAGTTCTCAGCTGGATTGCAAGGGATAATCAAAGGAAGACATGAGGATAATGATCTGGCAGGGACCTATTCCTTCCCACAGACAGTGCCCTGCAGAGCAGGAACACAATCAAAATCTGTTGGATTCTGAGAGAACGTCCACTATCACCTGGATTCAAAATCAAATTAAACCAAAAGAATTTCACTCTCTCTACCTAAAAATATACCTATCTCGAGGATCACCCAAGTCAGGGTAGTGTTTATAGCCCCTGCAGACATGTCTGAGCTGTTGATTTCACGAGTCATATCAAGTGCTTATGCTTGCTGAGACATTCAGCTGATGTTGCTCCCTAAACTGCTATTGATGCTCAAGCATTTTCAAAAGTAACTCAGGATTGTCTTCAAGCCATAACCAGATAGTTGCAGCAGAGGCAGAGAGACAGCTAAAGAATGGAACATCTGTGAAAATTAAGTGTGGAGGCAGCTGTTTCTAATCAGTCTCGGGGTTTGTCTACGCTGTCAGACTGTGGCATGATGGAGAGATACTGAAAACAACAAAGGTTCTGGAATGAGAACAGCAACAGCGTGCACAAGTATCTACATGGATGCAAGCTGCCTAGTAATGTAGCATTTCATTCATGCTTTTAATATAATCTTAACTGTATTTTTCTGTGGTAGATAAATCAGGAAGAAATACTCCTATAAAGAGAGTCTTAATAGCTACAACAAGTCCATGACTGAGGAGAAAAAAGCTCTTGGGAAAAGAAGAATCTGAATGTGGGAAAATTTGGGCCAAATAGAGCTGGGCCATGGTGCCATAAAAAAAGCTCTGGGCTCTTTACAGTGAAAAAACACTAAAAATGCTTTGCAAAACAGATTCTATTCCCATAGTGAGATGAAAAATAAATGAATGGAAAGGAGAAAATGGTATATCTTTTCATCAACTACAATAGTCTTTTTTCCTTCCTCCTCTTTGTTGTTTGTGAGATGGTTGGGGTCACTCTGGTCCACAGAGCAGTAACTTGATGACACCAATAACGTAGTGACAACTTGCTGTGGAGTCTGTATCTGTCTCCCTCTAGCAAAACTTTCTATTGGAAGGCTGCCCTTTTGGCATTTCGTACACTTTTTGCTACTGTTAGTTTTACAGTTCAAATCATTTCTCATAGAAAGTTCATGAATTCAAATTATTTTTTTTACACATTGTAGTCTGAGGGTGTATTGTTTCTGAAGTGCTCTTCCTCAGAATTCCTGGAAGTTCAACCATATTACCAGAGAAGTCAGGACTTTTTTGGATCCCTGATAGTCAATGTGGGCAGTCCGGAATGTTCGTAATAGTTTCTGAGCTGTTGATAAAAGTTACCAGTTTGCAGTCTCCAAAATCAGTGAATATTCTGGGCAGAGTGAAAAAATAGAGAATTTTCCAGGCAATGCCACCATACATGCAAATCTTTTCATATTGAATATTCAAGAAAACAGCTCAATGGCTGGTGTATCAGAGTTTATATTTGTTGCTCTGAATGAGTAAATTACTACATGAATTTATTTTTTGAAACATGTAGCAATTTCTCTACTTTGTCCTGCAAGTATTCATGAACTCCAAAGCCCTAACCCCTTGCTGAACTTTGTGAGAAGAAAATACAAAAATTATCTGACTAGATAGTCCTATGAGAAGCCAAGTGATTTAAAAGTCCCAGAAGGTAGTTCTAAATATTTACAAGTCACAAGATAATTTTACAAGACTTTCATGCTTTATGTCCAAACACATTTGCCAAGATGAATTGAAGAGTTAATTCTGTCCTTTAAGCCAGTCTTACTCAAATCAGTGCCATACTACTATTCTTTTACTCAGTTAAGAAATAGAGAAAGAAAGTATTTTTCTGAAAATGAGGCTAAATTTTGGATTTTTGTGGATTTTGCACCATGAGTAGTTAGAGGTTGGTACAAATAGATATGATAGAAATGTGATAGAAATATGATAGAAATAGCAATCCGAACATTTCTTTGATTTGCTCTTTCTTCCTTCAAAGTGTTTTCTAGAACACTGGAAGCATGCTGGGACTGTTAGCAAATACTTCTTCTGAATGAATAAATTCTATGGTCTAGCAATCCTTAAATGTTGCATCTTCAGGGAGTTTATCCACCTTTGCATTATTTTATAATCTCCAGTGAAGTTGAACTTAATGACCTGGCCAGTTGTTTCTATGCCCCAGAGGGAAAAAAATAGCAGCCTAGAGACTGTTTATAGAAAAAGTTTTAATGTAGCAAGGCATTGTATATTTTACTCTGTTCTCATGCAGATACCACTGTAATTCATATCTTTTATTACCTGATGAAATGGAATATGGTGCACAGGTCACAAAATCTTATGTGAAGCCACTTGTGGAATGACAATGCCAGAGAGCACTGGGCTCTGTAGGGCCACGTACACTGTCTCACAGCAACTGGACATTCTCCCACCTGCCACAAAAGGAAGAGGAACCCTACACAGAACTGCCTATGAAACTCTCAGATATTCAGCCATGACTAGAGTCAGGGCCTCCCTCCTTTTCCCAAGGATAACTTGAGAGCTGCCCAAATGATGAGCAGCACAGCTACTGCTCTCACATAATGCTGGCCCTTTGGCCTTTCAGTCACAGCTCCTTCTTTCACTTGAAGTCTCTCTGGCACTACTGGCCAGCCCTCAAGACAAGAACTGCCAGCAGATTGAAACCCCCCTTCTATAAACCATAGGGAGAGCCTAGAATGGCCTTGCCAGGCACAGTGCTCCAGCGGCTGCTCTGCACACATGAAATCTCCTGTCACTATCAGACTGCATGGAAAACTACCCAGTCTGGCTGTTCTTGCTCATCTAACCAGTTCCTGCCCTTCCTCTCTTGCCACAGTGAAAACAGGCTGCTTCAGACAGCAGGAATATTTCTGAGCTACTCGTGCTAGAAGAACAACTTTCCCTTAAAAAACCCAAGACCCAACACAATCCAGAAGGAAAAATCTCTAAAGCTTACATGAGCTTTCCATTTTGTCTCTACTGAAGGCAAATCATTCCTCATTGTGTGCTCTTTCCCTAACATTGAGCATACACTCCTGATCTTGGCTGCAGTTTCAGCAAGCTATGAGAGAAGCAAGATAATTCTTGCAAGCTGGATAAGCCACTGCTCGTATTTTGTTCTTCCACAGAAGAAACACAAGTCAGTGTGTTTCCTGTGTTTTCCCAGTTATGCACAATTTTAGGACAGACGTGAGCAGCCCTATGGACAACCCCCAGTATCTTCTTACTTATAAGAATGCCTTGCTTCCCTCATGCTGCTGTTACATTCTTGATCTCTACTGTGAACTAGTCCACACATAGGCACTGCAATGTTCATTAAAACTTTTAGCAATGGTCACAAAGAAAATTTCTAGAAATGCACTGAATTAATGTCAACAGGTGTGGGGACTCGATGGGATGACTCAGGATCTTTGAATGGGAAAAGAAGATTAAAAGGGGAAAGAAGCCCAGGCCCAGTATTCCTGGAGGATTGTTTGCTATACTGCTGGACATACATGCTAAATAAATTTGAAAATTAAGCTGAACAGATGAAGAAGCTTCCTCTGCTGGAAATTGGGTCAGATGCAAAACTACAGAGCAGTAAAAATGAAACTATACTTCTTCCTGTATCTTGGATCGTACAATAGATAGTCTTATCCACAATACCTGACACCTGAATGACTAAAAGGTGTAACCATCTTAGGAAAGTTTCAGTGATAAAATTTGTCATCCTTTTCCACATCTGAAAAAAATCTCAAACTCTGATCATTTGGCCATTATTAATTAAACGAGTTTGTAAAGCAGTGTAAACACTTAAGGTAATGTTAGTCAGTGATGAACAATACTATCAATAGGGATAATGTTGTTTAGCAGCCAAATGCAATTCAGTTCTGACAGATAGTCAGTTATAATGTCAATTATAACTGTTTCAAAATGTCAAGCATAAGTAAGGAAAACCCAAGCAGAACAGTTATCATTCTTGAAAACTGCACTGCATTTTCAAGGAGAACTATTGCCTTTTTAAATTTCAGCAGCATTAAAGTACAGAAAAACTGCTCAGTCACAAAATGTGCTGGTTTTTGAACATTTTTTATGGTTTTGAATTGTGGAGATGTTTATCTGCCTCACTGAAACATATAATAAAAAGCATTATTCCAGTTAGTTGCTAAGTGCCATATTCTGGAAGCACAATCTGAAAGTGAACTCACTAAACATAATCTCCATCTGTATTTTTCCTTTACTTAAACAGAAAAAAAATCCTTTCCATATTGCAATTAAAATCATTAATGTTATATAGAAGTAATGGATCCTTCTTCCACTTTTTAGATTTCTCCTCTGTAAGCTATTACAATACTCAAAACAGAACCTACTGAAAGAAAATACTAATTTAACTTTAAATGAAACGATGAGATACAAAGGAGATGTGAAGGAAACGTGCTCCACATTTGCAGGCACTTTGACACAAAGCAAACAAACACAACACCTGGTGGATAATTCCAAGTCACACCCAAAGGTACAGACTAAGCTGAAAATAGCTTCTGCCAATTCTGTGCTTTGCTCTGCAGAACACTGCTGCTTCCCATAGCCAATTCACAAAAATAGGTGAGAGAAAAATGAGATTATTGTCTGTGTGAACTATTACTACTTCAGTAATGAAATGTGTCCTTGGCTTGTTGTAACATGTCAGCTGAAAGTTGCAGAGAAGGTGTGAAGAAATGAACATTTTTTTTACTATTAACTTAAATGTTTTACTTCTGAGGAGCATGTGATCATCATAGCCCATTATAGCACAGGAAAGATTTTCTGATGAGCTCTAGCACTTGAAACATTTAAAAAGACAGGTAGCTAAATTGAGACATGCACTCAAGTTCAGTATCTTAATCAAGAACTATGGTCTAAAAATTCTATCTTTACATGCCTCTCTTTTCACAGTTTTAAAGTTCCCAAGCAGTCCAGCTTTTTCAGAGTCAAGAATCTCAATATTTATCTTGTACCCCAATTGCTCTGGTTCTGATCCCGATCCCCCATCCAGCTGTTTCTTTTGAGAGGATTGTTACAACAGTGAGGTGTTTAAACTATTTTTTTCTGCTTTTAGTCTGAGCCAACAGCTTTTATATGCTGTTAGATTCAGCACTTATATAGGTGTGGAAGTTCCAAGTCATGTATCCTTTTATGATCTTAAAGGATTGTCTGTTCAACACTTCCCTGAGGAAAACAATATTCACCATAAATGATCCATTCTAAACATGCAGTTCTTGTGTGGATTTCTTTAAAGTTTGGGTTCAGTGCAGAAAGGAATTCAAAGATTGTGAGCTGAAAGGAAAGGATAAGAATACTCCTTTATGGAGCCTTTGCCTTAGAGCATGTGACTGAAATGGAAGTAAGAAATTTTTCCAATAGACTAGTTATGGAGTTCCCTCAGTTTTGGGATCTTCCTCAGACTACTAGGTTACCTGTAAGGAGTCCTGCTACTTCTTGTGCTGTTTCTGTTGCAGTGAACTTGTAAAAGTTTTTATCAGAATGTGAGAGCTCCAGCATGAAAGTATTTTGCATTCACATTTATCTATAGATGTGCGTAAGGCAATTCCTTCAACGACATTGCAGAGATTAGTCCTAGTCCTTCAAGAAGAAAGGGAGAAAAATTGCAGTGAGAGTCAGGTAGAGCAATCTGCTCTGGGAAGTATGCAAAAGTGATTGTGCCATCCCAAGGATAGTCACTTATATATTTCAGTCTTGTTGCTTTGCAGCAATGTCAATTTTGTAATAGCAACATAACACAAATTAATGTACACATAGTTTTTAAGCTGTGGTGTGATGTAAGTTGTGTGAGATTGGGAGGAAGGAACCAGCAGAGATAGGAAAGCTAGATCAGGATCAATTTAGGTGTCAGTAAATCTCTCTTATCTACATGGCTCCTCTGTTGTCAATTTGGGCCCTTTTTGAGGGACACCTTCCTTGGTTCTCTCATACCTGTGTAGTGGAACAGACAATATAAGTAGATACAGGGTTAAAGAACAAAATTATTTCCTTCCAATCCTGACAAAATAATCTAAATCAAACAGAAAAGGGGAATTTAGACACACCTGGCTCCTCAGAACTTCTCTACTGCTTGACAGCAGGTTGCCCTACTGCCTTCTTTGTATTTTAGATATTTTTTCTCAACGGATTAGTTCTCTGTGTGTACAGCAAAAAGAGCCTTGCACTAGATTCTGTTATTTCCCTGAGGCCCAGATAAACTTTCAGTATATCTTTTACTTTACATGCTGTTCTATTCTAAAGTAACATATCTTTATGTTGTACAGTAGTTTCTTTGTCCAGGTTCCTATAAAGTAACTAAGATGTTGAATAGTAAGTATTCCAATGCTCTCAGTGATCTACAGTAATATGAATAGAAATAGAAATAGAAATAGAATACCCTTACAAAGAATCAAAAATGCCTTGTTAGAATTTTCACTGATTCTCTCCTTGGCCTTTTATGGAAAGAAAGCAATAATATAATATATAAATTTTGAAGGTCTCTGTAGATCCTTTTGCACCCTGTTTTTTAGAAAATTTAAACTCTACATCTCACTGTAATAAGTTTATGTCTCCTTGTCATCTAGCCAGAAGAAATCAACACAAAATCCCTTTTTTTTTTCCAATCAGAATAGAAAATCTAAGAATTCCAGAGAAAATTACCTTAATACTGGCTATCACAGTGTAGCAGTTATTTTTGGGACAGCTGTTATTGTTTTTACTGTACTGTAACAATACCTCTGATTATTCACATGGGAGAGGACAAACACATTCATGTATGCAAAAAGTACATATTTTTTAAAAAATAAAACATCTCTGAAGATGCATATTTGGAACCTGATGTTTGGTTTGATCTCAGGTGCTACAGCATGCACACTGAGTGTGAGACAATACTTCCATATGTGTCTTATTGGAAAGATTAAATTAAGATTTAATGATTTGGGGTTTTTTCTTAATTGAAGGTGGTAAGGAGCTGATTTCATAATTCTGTTATCTCTGACCCAACAATCTATCCAGCTGAACATTTGTATAACACAGCTACAGGCTTATTTACTTATCCTCCCATCTGTCTTAGCTACCACTTTTAGACAAATTCAGTCCAGAAGCTTTTTCTTGGTATGAGTAGTTGGTTCTGGGTTTAGTCCTCTTGTGTAAAAGAAGCTCATTGATGTTATCTTGGCTTTTAGTGGACAGTTAACAGCAGTGCAGAACTTTGCTTTGCAGGACAGATTGGCAGCCTGAGGAAGAGAAGCCCAGAGCAAGAACAGCAGGCGTGTTGGAAGGTCAGGATTTGCACTGTCTGGCTGCACTGGAGAGCTTGTACAGCACATTTGCATAATTTTCTGTGGAAATTACTCAGTTCTCACAAATATTTTGAGAAGAAAAGGGATGTCTGGATATTAGCGGATTTACAAGAAATATTCACTAATCTTATGCCTTGAGATTTAGGTTTGGAAAATGCTGGTTGAATAAAGGGATTTTAAACCCTCATTAAACCCAGGAAACAGACTTTGAATAGAAATGCAAGAGCTTTTTGTTCTGTCTGTAAAGTCAGGGTGAATGGGACATGTTTCCAACTTGAAATCATATTGTATGTAATAATAAAATAATAAAAATAATAATGTAATAATAAAATTAGGACTTTTTTCTATAATTTTAGTAAAGGATCAATACCAAGGAAAACTTAGAAGGAATAAAAAGAGAGTGAGAAAGTAGCTTATAGCTTTTTTGCTTACACAGAGAATGCTTCTGGAAACTAAGGTAGACTTTTTAAAGCTACCATGGTGCCTTATGCAGCATACTCTTCGGGATCTAACCTGAGCAAAACTGATACAGAGTACAGAGAAGAACTGGGAAGGAATGGTCATGAAATCAAGGAATACATTGGTATGAGATACTGTGAAGGGCAAAATATGAATTAACTCAAAAACATGGTAAAGAAAACAGTGGTAAAATTTTAAATTCTGTGGTCTGGATAAATCTCCAGATCTTTAATGAGTGATTGCCTGAAGGTTTAGCATCAGTCATGGGGAATGTTTTTATTTTCCATTCCATATACATTTTCCCTATTCATACATTCTTGACCACTATAAGAAAAAGGATACTAGGCTATATGGATTTGTGATGTGACCTAGTCTGAAAGTTCTTTTGTTTTCTGTAGCTTTTACCCTCAAATCAGAGAGCTTCCTAATCATCCTAGTTTTGATTGCTTGTTTGTTTGTGACTCTGTCTGATACCTTTCAAATCACAGGTAGCACAATGTATTCATATATTCAAGTCAATTCACTCTGCTTCTTTTGAGGTGGTGGGGCAATCATATTTCCCACAAATAGCTGAATGAGCAGCAGAGTGGTGAGTAGCACAAGGATGATTTGCAAATTATTTTGATATATTTTTCCATTATGTATCCCCAGCTACAGGTTATAACCTACAACAAGAAAAATATCTGAAGGTTTCTAAGTATCAAAATTATACAGTCAAGTAAGATGTAATAGGACCCATTAGTTATGAGTTAATCTGCCCAGCTCTTTGCCAAATGAGGCATTATCCTAGTTTGTGTGGCAGTAGAGCTTGGAAAGGGTGTCATAACCAATATGTTGTTAGTAGGATAGGAGATGAAACATGGCAAGGATTATGGGCGTTGTTTCAGTCTTTGTGACAATTCGTAATTTAAACTTTCCTCTACAATTATATAATCTCTCCTGTGTGCTACAGCCTCTTTTTTTCTTTCTCCCTGGTTGTAGGTTCTCCATATATATTTAGAAATGAAACTTGGAATTTCAACCCTCTGTTTAGGAGAAAAAGTGAGCTGTTATTCTAACTAGCTCCTGTACAGGTATTTGCTTGGAAAAACTTTTTTAGACCATTTACTTTTCAAATCTAGTTTTTATTTATCACAGATAACCAGAGAAAGCATTATTTATGAGTTACTACAAAATAACATGTAGGACAACACAAAAAAGAAAAGTTGGAACCACACCAAAGACACTGTATGAGAAACAGTGCCCTAAAGGCAGATCTTTTCTCAGATTCAACAGTGAGCATTTCACATTTGCCCATTTACAGAGGATTATGAGATTGTTTCAGTGCAGGTGACTTTCACAAAATTTTTTTCCAAGGCTGGATTTTTTTACCTTCTCCTGCAGCCTTGAAAGTAGCTTGCCCAGATGATCCTAGCAGTCATTATCTCACCTAATCAATCCCCCAGCACTAGAGCAGCCATGGCAATTAATGGCATCTTTGTCTACCTTGGTTTTGCCTGAGAAACTCAGTTCTCTAATTTTCCAAGGATAGAAAATAGGTTTTGTCTACCCAAAAATCCGATTTTGAATAGAGGTAAGTAAAAGAAATGTAACACTCTGTGAAATATAGGAAGTAGAGTTTCTGGCCCCCAATCCTTTTATTCAGTGTTTCAGGAAAAGTCAGAGCGAAGTTTTTGTTTGTTTATTCTCAAGCACAGATACATTACACAAGAAAAAGCAAAAGTTGTTATTTTGGGATAGGTAAAAAAGAAATAGAGCTATGGGGCCCCTGAGGTATCAGTAGATTAAATACTTCTGTTCATTGTGCAGATGGAGGAGAACAGTTTTTTCTTCTTGACCTTTTGAATTCTGAATGTAAGAGTTTGTTAAACAGTCATCATAAGCAGAAAGTGCCTCTGAGATCACATGGTGAAAACCACTGGTGAGGCACAATATATTTATTTAATTGTCATGGCTTATACTGGATATCAGGGCTGGAAACCATAGCTTGAAGAAATGCCAAAAGGAGAGAAGCATATTTATTTTAAATATTTATATTTGCCAGGAGTTCACTGCAGGCATGAGATTCTTCTGTGGGAGCACAAAGGAAAATTGTATATTATGTATTCTAACCGTGTCACACTGAAAAATTGTAACCCCCTATTAGATCTGTGGCTTAAGAATAGGGCAACACTGCAGACAGGGCATTGTTTGAAAACAACTGTATGTCATGTTACGTGATGTCCCAGTACAGTTCCCTATCAGACACATTTGTGTAAGTTCTGACTACTGGGCATATACAAAATATAGCACTAAAATACAAAATTGTTTAATCTGAGGAAGTTTTGCCCTTTTATGTGATTTGGAAGCAAACATACTTTTTTATGTTGGTTTCCCTAGGTATTTTTACAATTTGAAACAAATATAAACCCCTACTTTTCTGGGAATACAGATTTGTTTTAGGATAAAAATCCATCTAATTTTGAGAAAAAAATATCCCTTTTGGAGGGCAAAATTATGAAAAAAATTCAATTTTTCTAAATCTATAGTAATAAAATTGTAATAAAGCTGAGAAAATTTGCAAATGATAGAAAAAACTGTGCAGCTTTATCCATTACATTAGATTAAAAAGATCTGAAAAACAGACTGAAGTAGACCATGTCTTGTACACTCTACAAGAAGTAAATAATGGCTGGTAGTTCTTTTTATGTACTCAAAAATCCAGCAAGGTCAGTGATTACCCATTGATTCTTTATGAAGGCCCACATTCAAGATACTGTACATCTGAGGATTGTGTGCATAAAGATCAGAGTGGGATTTATATTTGCAACTGCTATTATTCCCTCCTCAATTACCTGAAAATCATTCTATTCCACTAAAATGAGTACTTCCTTTCTCACGTTAGTACAAGGGCTTATGTCTCACTGGTTTATTCTTCGATGTTATTTCTGTATGTGCCATATAAAAGACCATAGTTCTTACAAAGTACAGTTAACATTTTTAAGTGCTGTATCTTAGTACTCAGTTTTGGTTCTCATGGGCTTAATTGTATGCATGGGGAGTTTTTACTTTCTTTGTGGAGACCAAAGAGATGAAGCAAGAGATTTTATATTGCTTGTGGAATGCTTTTTGCATCTTTTAAACAATGGCGATATGCATTACTGGAAGAGTTGTCATTTCCAGTTGTAATCGATTTGCATGGCTGCCATGGTGTAACATGTAAAATCACAACAGCAGAGAAATATGGGAACAGGCAAGTCCCTACTGTGCTTAATCTGGGATTGTTTGTTCGTCATATTTTAAAGTTTAAGTTGCACTTGTCACTTGGGATCATGGACTGTCTGATCCATTAACTACCCCCAAGCTTTTCACTTTCTAGAGGCTCTTGGCATTGTTGCAGTATGGTGAATTTGCTACAGGACATTCTTGCCCTTCGGGGTTATGAAGACTGCAGGAAACCCTCACTTGGTTATTCTTCTTGAGGGTTAAAGAAAGAGTGACAGTGTACTTTAAATACCTTAAAAGAGAAGTGGGTGTGGATCATTGGCAATATTGCTGCTGTGGACATGTCAGTCACTCCACAAAGTTTTCTGCCATGTTCTAAATGTCATCCTATTTCCCACACTTTAAATACTCTAACTGATCCTGCAACTTTCAATACTGAGTCATACTGACACAGTTTTTCCTGAATATGCAGTTCTAATCTGTCTGACTCCCTGCTACACTGAACATCTTTCTGGTGCACTAGCAAGCGACAGCAACATCACTTTGTATCACCAGTTACTTCCACTTTATGGGATGCCCAGCTAGCAATAATGTTGGCAACAGCAAGCTGTCCATGCAAGGCAGACTAAAGAAGATGTAAATTATTTACATACATCTCCTGTACTTGTACGATTTCTTACCAGTTGTATGAAATCTTACCAGATTTTTTTACTGATTCTTCCTAGGCAGAACTGGGACACTCTCAGTAATTTGGCAGAAAAAATGTGGAGGAAAAGAAGGGAGATGAGTATTACAAAACATTATGTTTCCCTGATTTTATTTAAATATAAAAATTCTCTGAAGGAACAATAGTTCCTTCAATACAATAGTAGAACAAATGAAATAGGATGATTTAATCAATGCTGGAATGTTTATGACTTATTTATGACTTTAACTAATATTTTAGAGAGGTCCTCTGGTGGTGCACTTATAGGAAATAACACATAGCACAGCTTCAGTGCAGTGCACTTTCACTGCCAGGTAGCACAGACTTCTGTTCCTCTCAAAGCTCCATGTTTCTGTTTGTTTGAGTTTTTGCCCCACAGCTGAAAACTGTGGGTGCACTGTCATAGTTGTTTTTTTGCTGATGCTTCATCAGTGTGATTTTATGCCAGTTTAGGATAACCAGGTTTTTACTTCTACAGAACCCGATCTTTACGAGTGGTATGATGCAATTCAATAATCTCAGGTTTCCCCTTGCAGGACCCACAAATTTGATGTCTCCTAAAACATTGCCCCAAGGCACAGAAAGAGGCAGGGGGCAGCTGGGGTTTTTCAGACACGTGGAGACATCTGGTTCTTCCATTGCCAACCTCCTGGCATCACAGCAGGGTTGTGAGCATCCACCTCTGGGAGGCCACAGGGAGGAGGCCAGGAGGCAATTGGAGTTGACTGAGAGGTGACCAAGGGAGGAGCAATGGGTCATTCCTGATTTCCTAGCAATATGTGATCCTTCCAAAACATTACAGGCCAGAGATGGAAACAAAAGGAAAATCCAGGACCTCTGCATTCCTATTTTGCTAATTCACACTTTGCTTTTGTCTTGCTCTCTACTAGTAAACAGATAAAAATTCAAGGATTAAATAATTTTTTTATGGAGCAATGCAACATGTCTTTTTCACATCTGAGTATAATTGTCTTAATGTAAATAAATGGAAAATCATTTGGTGATGAAATACGTACTAGAATAAAAGTAAACATCCAGAAACACAGAGGTGAAATACAAAATATCCTTCAGGCATAAAGGAAGGGAAGAGAAAAAACAAAATAAGAAATTTTTGTTTTCTATGAGAGGAAAAAACAAACATAATATTTGGAAATATGTTATTCTGTATATTTAATTTTTTAATATTTTAAAAAATTACTTTGAATGCTTAAAACATATACAAAATATTAAAAATAAAAGCAAATTTAAATTTCAGTTGACTCATTAAACAAGCAGTTTTATTGTGCTCAGCACAGACATTACTGTGATGCTAAAATCCCTGTGTTTTACAAACTCATCCATTGCACAAGTCCCTACAAAAAAGGATTAAGATGAACTGTGCAGCACATTCCTCAGGTTCATCAAATCAAAAGATTTGGATCAAAAGGAAGCTCCAGAGTTGAGGACACTAAAAATATTTCCTCTTCTGGCCTCCTATAACTGAAGTGCACAATCACACAAAAAGATGATGTCTTGAACAGGCTGACGTGAAACAGAGACTGGACAGAGCTAGAGAACAAAGCAGGTATTTACTGAAAGGCCTTTAGGGTACACCTTGAGCAGGACAGGAGCCTGACCAGGGCTACACCCAAGGTGGACTTAGAATGGTCACAAAATGGACAAACGGTCACGAGGTCTTACACTTTTATAAGTTTTGGTCCATTTGCACATTGGGGTTTAATTGTCCAATTACAGCTTCAGGTTGTGAGGTCTCATCCCTCTTGTCTCTCCCTTTAGTCCACTGTTTATGATTTGGGCCTGAAAGTTGTCCTTGGTCTTCAGCAGGAAAAGGATTTGTTTTGTCACCTACTCTGTGAAGAGAGCTTGCCAGTACTCAGTGTGAGGCCCAGAACTGCACCCTTAGACAGCACAGAACCTGAAAAACGTGAAAACTTAAGGCATCAAGGAAACACAGTCAGGCACATAAGTAAATATCAGAATTACTGTGTCTGTGAAATTTGATATCAAGTCTCTAAACTGCAGCTATAAAAATTAATGCCACCCACTGCAGAACAGGTAAATTTGTTGAATGGAAATGATGTGAAATATGTCCTGCTGCTTCCAAATGACAAGAGGCAATTTTATGTAAAGTGCACTACAACAATCTAGTTATATGGGGACCAAGACATTGGTACTATGTATCTTAAAGAACGATGTGCAGTCATCTCACCCAACACAAATTAATGAATTTGTGATGAAAGAACTTGGTAGCTTTCAGGAAGAATTAGGAATTTGGGAACATTTAAATTACCTGGGAATTGTAAGTACAAAAATATATCTGTGAAAGTAAAAAGATACTATTAAAACTCTTGAGTTCTGTCCAACCCATCTCCAGGGTTTGAGTTTGTATTTTTGATTAGGTTGATTTTGTTTGGGTGTTTGTTTGTTTGTTTGTTTGGCTGGTTGGTTGGTTGGTTGTTTTAAATGAGACAACAGGGACAAAATCAGCAAGGACCTCCTAAAGACCTGGTATAAGTTACTTTTTTCCATTTCCTTTTCCATTTCCTTCCTTCTCCAAATACTTCCCAATCTTTTGAACAATCTCCCCTCCTGTGTGAGCTATCTTCTTTTATGACTCATCTCTCTTTCTGTTTTCCTCATTCATGTCCTCTGCTGTTTTTCACAATATGAGTTTTGATCCTACCCTGAAGACTCAGGGTGGGAAGTTGCACTCAGTTTCAGGGCAGTTAAAAAGAATGCTGATGATCTGAGGTAGAGCAGACATGGTAAGAAAAACCAGAAATGGTTTAAAATAAAAGAAGTTAAATAGGCCTGAGAAAGGAAAGGGGGCAGAAAAAGAGATTAAAAATAAGCCTTGAATAATTGTAAGAAATATTTATTGCCAAAATCTATAAACTTTCTGTCTAGATTCATTGGTGAACCAGTGTGAGCCTCTCTCTCTTCTTCCTTCCTCATTGCAAATAGTTGTGAAACTCAATAACAGAGAGAGAGAAAATCCAATTTTAGTTATAATTTCCTCAGCTTCTGTTAGAATCTCTGCCTGCCTTCATGCTGGTTCGTTGCTGGGAGAAGTGGAGATCACAGTCAGAAAGCAGAACAGAGTGTTAAATTAAGATTTAAGAACAGACTGTTTGGTTAAGGTTTGGCACTGAATTTTTCTGGAATCAGAATTTTGTAAAAGATACCTGTCTTTAGGATAAAATAGCTCAGGAGATTAATGCTCATTTCTCGCTAATGTGTCTGTATTTGTATAAATTCATGTTGTTATCTGAAAAGTCGTAATGCAAAAGCACAGTGTGAGAGGGCAACGAGACAGTCAGATGATACTTACCATGCTTGCTCTCAATCGAATTGTTTCAGGTATTAAGTTCACATTTTTGTCATTTGTAATTATATAAAAATGTCGGGAGTGATAAGAGTATTTCAAGGGGTATGGATAAAGGCCCATTGTAGGACAGGCAGGGTTTAAAAAGAAAGAGGTAGAAATATGATAAGTGTTGGATTGGCCTGGTAATAGCTTGGTTGACACTGAAACCTTGAGTTGTTTTGAGCTGATCCTGAAATTTTCATAATGTCTTTGTATGGAAGAAATTGTAACACCTTTCAAGGTCAGTGGTATTTTACAATGTTTTACCAGTACCTGTCACCATTCCAGTAATTCCTTTGATGTTGTCCTTCTTCTGTGCCTCCCTAATGCTGGTGTCCCCCAGTTTCATGCATGGGTAAAGTCCTTACCCTGCATTTACATGTGATGTGACAATTATAACTACCTCTCTGCTAGTTATTCCAAAGTTATCCTTGCCATTGTAGCCTCCAAATTCTGTCACTGTAACTCCCTCAAAGTGGGATTACACTTGAAGGCCATTCAGAAGCCACAGCTGTTGTGCTGTGCAGAGGCCAGGTTGCTTGGTGATGATAGCTATAGAGAGATTGTGAAACTTCATTGCTTCCAGATTTGCTTTCAGGATGTTGCTGTGGTCTATCAATAGCTTCTAGGTTTGAGTATGCCTCATCTGGTTACCTCTACTCTCCCTGTGCACTGCTGACACAATTAAGGACAGCTGCCCATCAGGACATCTCTCCTTTATCAGTTACCACACATAGCTTTGAATACCTTCATTTTGCACAGGTACAACCATATATGTTCCCTAAAAGCTAAATCCAAATTTTATTGATGTAAGTTTTAGTTACTGCTTGTGCTCATAAGAGAAAATTAAACTCGTTGGTTTTGGTCTTCTTTTTTAAAAATTTGTGTTTGTTAAACTATGCACTAGTGATGTTTGTATTCTAGAGTTATAAACTGTAAGCTTGTCAATGCTTATAAACAGGGAAGCCCATGTAAGTACTGCTAATCTTCATGAATTTTGCTATGTTATTTTAAACATGGTGTTCTTAGACCTACCAACAAGAATGAAAGGAAACAGCAGTTAGTGATGCAGAGAGATTCCTTTATGGATATTAGAACTGGTAATATATTTTTGCATCCATAAATTATACTGATAATTAAAAGAAAAAAAAAAAAAAAAAAAAGAAAAAGAAAAAAAAAAGTCTTCAGAAGGTTATATGGTCAGGCAAAGCTCCAAATTTCAAATCACATGTGAGTATTGATTTCAAGTTTCAAACTAGTCCATGTTTTGATACTAATTTAGGAACTATTATACTTGAAAAACAACAAATTGGGTAGAAGTACCCCTGGAGTCCTAGTCTGCTTATTTAACTAGGCACTCATGCATTCCTGCCAAATCTGGTTTTCATGAAAGTCAATTTATTTGTTCATTATGTGACATTTGAAACCATTCAAGCAATTGTGAGGTGGGATTAAAGTCTCTGCTGAAGTGTTTCACTGATTGGAATATTTTGGCCATTTTTGAAGGCAATGTGAGATGTGGTGATAGGGTGTGAAAATGCCCTGAAATATTAAAGCCACATTATTGATAACACTGGAATTTACTTATGTTGGCACATTATATTTTTTTTTTTAGCAGGAATGCCTCTGACTTATTTAGAACCTGTGGACCTGGAAGACTGACATTTAAGCCATTTTCAAAAGAAAATTATCTGATAACATTAGCTCTGTTCCCCTGCCAAACAACATTCCATTAACCAGCTGAAATGGGACTTAATAACAATCACATAAACCAATTAGTCTCAATTTATAACTCCATTAGGGGTGTTATTCATCACCACATGGCTTTATGGAACTGTGGTTCCTTCTTACATTAGCAGATTAAGTAACAAATATGGCCTAGGGTGCTAAACAAAAATGTAAATGCAGACTGAAAAAAAGGAAAGATTTATGCCTCTCAAAATAGAAACCTCATAAACATTCAAAAGAGATATTCTAAACTTGAAAACCAAAATCTATCTGTGTCTAAAAGTATAGAAAACAGCTGGATTCACAGTTTCATAATGTTTCAGATCAGAGGGTTACCAAAAAATGTGAATGTTGTCTAAACCACAGGCTATTCACTCAGCTATAGGATCATATACTGATCATAACAATAGCAGTAAGCAGAAAACTCACATCTTCAGTAGAATAATTTTAGTTATGTTCATAGAGGCATCAGCCCTGGCCATTGATTAATCTTATTCTGGGATGTTCCTAGTTAATGAATCATGGTTCTTTTCACACTAGAAGGTACAATAAAACTCTTTACAGATACTTGCCAAATTAGGTACAGAACCTGTCCTGTCTTGATCCAGTGGTCAGTTTGATTCTGTTTCATTTAGATTTTACTAGGAAACCTGGAAACAATTTGTCAAAATGCTTCTGTCTGAAAAATGTTTAAAAAACAAATGTTGTTTATACTGTATCAGTTTTGGTGTTTTAGAGAAGATGTAAAGGACTACAAAGCTCTTTAGTTTGTTTTTGGAATAGTTATTTTTATTCCAAAAAGTATCAAAAATGTTGATCAAAAATGTTTTAGAAAACACTTTTAAATTTTGATAAACTGTTTTAATCTGATGCTTTTTTCCTTCTAAAACCACGAAATTTTCACAAAACTGAGCAGACTTTTCATATAATAGTGACATATTACTAAAGAGCTTGGAGCACAGATTTTGATATATGCTTAGACCATTCCTTCAAAATGTTTCTCCATTTTATAAATATTATTTCCTGTAATCACTGTAAATTACAATTTAATCACTGTAATCTACCCAAAGCTTGTTGACGACAATTATGAGATAAATGGAAAATTTCTAAATTTAATTGCATATGAAGTCACGCACATGATTTTCTGAAGTGATGGATTTGTGTGAAATAAATGAAAGTTGTGGACATTTTTTATTATTTCCCAGTGACAACATAGGTATACATTTTATAGATTTTTAAAACATCAGAATTAGACCTAATTTCACCAATAAATATTATGTATGCAAATAAGCTCTCTCAGATGAAGAAAAGGGAAACTAAGAACTATAACAGTGAATATTGATGGTCTGAAAAAGCTAAAGTAAAGATCAGCTTTTAAATACAATGTTCAGCTGTCTGTGTCCACATTCTCTCCTGCTTTCCCTCCTGCCCTCTTGCTTCAGCCCTGCTGGCTGTGCTTTTTGTTCTTCCCTGAATATCCTACAACATTTTTTGAAAAATATTGTCATTTAATTTTCATTCCCTTCAAGTCAACTATGAGCTAAACCAAATGAGGCTGCTCTGACATAACACTACATAAAATTAGAACTCCTGATGAGATTCTTTCTCATCTGTACTGTTTTAAATTAATACAGCATCTTACATCCCTGAAAACAAAAATGCTTTTTTTTTTCTCTATTTGAGGAGTGCCATTCGGGGAAAAAAAAAAAAAAAAAAAGCAGAAAGACAATTACCATAAGATCTTTTGGAGATCTGGTGGGAATAAGTAAAGTAAATATTTAGTGCTTTTACCATTTTAGTACCATCAAAGGTAAAATTCTCTTAAAACCTGCTTCTGTCAAGTTTAAAGAAAGTTCACAAGCTTTGAACTGCCTACTGGATTCAAAGCATGTTGGCTGGAAGTGTGAATGATATATTTCCTTTAACTAAGGCATCTAAAGGTAGCATTTTCATATTTTTTCCTCCTTTGTATTGTATGTTTTTCCTTGAATACTGAATTTGATTTTCACATTAGTATTTAGGAACAATTTCAGATAATCTTCCCAAGTAGTGCCACTTAAGCTATGAAATAGAAAATGTGTTAATTTCAGGTTTTGTTTTATTGATGTGAAGATTAGTTGCCTAGGATGATGATTTCTCTGCACTCTTTTCTGTTCTTTTTTTTTTGTCTTCACCAAAAGTCTAATCAAGGCTTTTAAAGTATAAGGATAATTTTCATGTTGGACTAATCTCACCTTTAACTATACCTTCCTCAAAACTAGAAAAAGTTGCTGATGAATGACTTAAAATTTGACCTTTTTTTTTTTTTTTTTTTTTTTTTTTTTTTTTTTTTCATTTCTGCAGCAATTTCATGCTACATACATCTACGTTTAGTATCCATTTGATCATGCTGCTCAACCAGTGCCCTAGTATTTCTGTTACAAAATATCAAACTCTTTTTCTCTTCCCTGTTTCAAAATAACTTTCTAGTAGATGTGGAATGTGAAGATCTTCCCAAAGAGTTATGCTTTCCAGTTTCCTCTGCTACATAAATATACATTTATAGAGGTTCCCTGAACGTGACCTCTTTCAAGTCAGAAATTTATCTTGACTTCGATTTGAGAGAGTATCTGTGTGTCTATAATCTCTATTCATTTGAATGCATAATACAGACAAGGCAAGGATGCTCACATGTCTGGAGTACCAAGATATGCTGGATCTATTTTGTGTGTCAGTTAAGTTTAATATTTGGCATGTTTGATACTTACTAAGTGAGAACTGACCCTTTATTTGCAATAAAATACATAAAACTGAAACACCTTTCCATGTCTTTCCAAGCAGCTCTACCTCCAGGAGATGCACAAAAGCCAGAAAGAGCTTTCAGGAGAAAGTTCCTCCAGAGGAGTTTGGGTCAACTTTGTTTTTAGCAAGTAGACTTAGGAGAAAAACAGAATTTCAGGGAAAATAATATTCTTTAAGGTCTTGATAATAATGGAAAATAAATGAAGACATTGACGATTAAATATTTAATTTTAGTTGAGGTCTGATAACTATTTCAATGGGACTGACGGTAAACTGTTTGCTGTGTGGAAGTTACCCTCAATTTGAACCAGTTTTGGTATTGTTTCTACAGGTTTCTCTCTTTCTAGTCTCTAGACATAATTCATCAATCTCTCAGATGGACTGAGATGCAGTCAGGTAGTCCTCAAAGCTTCTGCCATCAGCGTAATGCATATATAATAGTTGGCTTTGACATTTAGAAACTGATAAAGAAACTGATAAAGAAACTATTATGAACACACTAATAGTGCTTAAACTCTTTGCATCACCTCTAATAATTTTCTTGTAGACAATGTTATTGGTACAAGTCTGACTTTGCATCATGTGTAAATGAAAAACACAATTTCACTGTCCCACTTATCAAAATGCATGAGAACTTATTTCTCTGAACAGAGTCACTGTAGAGGAGTAAAGCATAGGCTTTCACCCTCTTTCAAAGTCACTGTGTCTTGAGATGTGACAATGACCTCACAGCTTGACGTGGTGTAAGATTGGTACTCCCCAGTCTGGCGTTCCCACTGAGACTCTACAAACCATGTGCTGCTTTCTCACTCCCCCCTCCCCTGTGGCAGACTGGAGAGGAGAATTTGGGGCATGAAAAGTGAAGATCATGGGTTAAGATTAAAAAAAAAAAAAAAATTACTGGAGACAGAAATAAGAAAATGAAGACTAACAGCAACAATATTCATTGTAAAATGTACAAGAGACAGGGTGATTCACATGCAAAATGCTCACTGTCTAGCTTGACCTGACCCTGTCCAACTGCAGACACTTTACCCCAACTGCTCCCTCCAGCTCCAAACCTGGGTTATCTAACCCCTCCCTCCAACACCTTTATTCAACTGGAAGGAGCCCCTTCTTCCCGAAAGAAACTCCCTTCCTCCAGCCCCTGGAAATGAGGTGGGGTTGTACAGAAAACCTCCAGGTCCTATGCACACCCCTCTCTTGACTTCTGCAAAAAAACTAACTTTGTCCTGGCCAGAACCAGGACACAGCTTTATAAAAATAGCTATGAATTCACAACACTCTATCATTATAGCTTATAAATAGAAAGCTGGATGTAGCAATCTAATTGCTACAAAATTAAAATATATTATACAATGCAAATTTATACTTCTATTTGGGCTGGGCAAGTGTCTTAAAATTAGGGGACAGATACCAGACACTGGAAGTATCCAAAATTAACATATTCTTAAATTAAGATTATGCCATTTCTTGGGACATACTTGGTTGGTTGTTATCAGCTCCATCATTCTCTTTTGTGCTCAATTGAGAATGATCAACCCTTTCCTTTCTCAGGCAAATTAGATATATTCCTCTCTATACTGCGATGATATATTCACGAGATAATGGGACAGCTCAATAGAAACCTATGCTTACTTCCATGCATCATCTAAATCTCATTTTTAAGAACAAAGAAGTACTAATAAGACATAATGACATTTTTTTCTCAGATTTATGGTTCAGCTCTGCACTTGGTGAGAAAAGATGCCTTTATCCTCAATCTATTTCTTGTCTCCTGGGGAACACATATTCCAACCTACCTCTTCAATTCCCTGTCAGATCATATACAGTTTTCATTTTAGACTATGATGAATTGATGCCATAGTTTCAATTCTGTGTAAACATATTCCCTCTGAATGTGAAAATAAGGAATAATCTAGGAATATAATTTATATTATAATTAAAATCTGAAGTAATCACTTTATTTTTGACTACTTTCTGCAATACCAGTTTTAAGGAATAATTAACACTTTTTTGAAGTTTTGTCCACTTTAATATATTTCCTGGACTATGTCAAGAAAAGCTTAGACAGTTCTGGTAAATCACCAGTTATTGCAACCAATAATAGCTCAAGCTGAGTAAATTGTAACCATAATATTTTTCTGCTGTTATCTAAGCTATAGATATGAATAAAGATATGCTTGAGGTGGAAACTAGTTTGCTCATTGGATTTGATCCCGGGGTGAATGACATCAATTAAAAACCTCTTTTCCCTTACTTTATGCTTTGGAGCAAGCCTAATGACATCAATTGAGATACTCATTTCCCTTACATTATGCTTTGCAGCAAGTCTTAAATTATAAAAATGTACTTACTCTGGTTTTAATTTGACAATATTGAGATAAAAATTAGACCTAATGTATTAGCAAGCATTCTGCAGTTCTGGATCACAGGAATGGGTGGGCATAAGTCAGCCTTTCATTACCACTGCCCAAAAGGCAAGTAGTCTATTCATTATTACTTTTCCCAGGACAAGGAACAAAATAAAAAGGCTTTACTAAGGTGAGAAATATTTTTTCTTTTGGACAGATAAGTAAGAGAAGGTTAAATAAAACAATAGATTTTAATGTGGTTGGATAGTTACACTGGATCATGGACAAAAGCTGCATAGTTAATTGTCACTTGTCACTCAGTTTTGATTGCTTAGCAGCTATGAATGGTCTGAAATTTACACGTATTATAATTTGAATTTCATATATTCGTACAATATTTCCATGTCTTATTATAGATAAGGGGAAAGATAATGGCAACATTTTTCTTTTTAATACAATTTTAATTCCTACTGAAATGGATGCTTTTGTGTTCGGATGCCTCATTTCCTTTAGGAGAGAGAGACTGAGTGTAAAAGCTGCCTCCTCCCAGCTTCATGCACTTTCATACTCTCTGTCCTGCCACAACATATGGTCTTTGGATCTTTTCTGGTCTTCACTAATTATTTCTCCCAGGAAGAAGGAAAGACCTGATTTCACACACCAGTGGGCTGCCTTCTTTTAGCTGTCTGAACCCAGTGTCCAGTCAGGAGATGCAGATTCAAAACTTGCCACTTTACAAGTAGAAGGTGTGCAATTTGCACTTGTTCCATGTCTTTTTACCTGGCAATGTGAAATTGCTAGAACAGGCTCAAGTGGAAACAGCTCCTAGAGGAAAGAGAGGATGCTTTTGTGGCTCCTGATGTGTAGAATGACAAGAAGTGTAGAATTTCCTCTCTCCTCTGCCCATATCAGAACGCTGAGGAAGAAATGGACAAGAAAGCAACAGGTCTGCGGTTTAATTGTAGGGTGACAGAGTTTTATGTGAGTCCAGCAGGTTGTGGAAATAGTTATAGAAGAATTCTTGATGTATACTGTACAGGCTACTGCTGCTTGTTTGCATAGCAGTTGAATTAGTAATGTCCTAAACTCGTGCTCTGAACCTTGGCTTTCTTCCTGTGCATCTAGGACAATGAGGCACCTTATGGAGTAATACACTGGTGTCTGGCTTGACCCGTGGGTTCAAAAATTTGGAAAAACTGCTTGTCAAAAATAGCTTGTCTGCAAAACGTGTTTGCTTTTACACACAGTTATGTCCAGACAAGGGTGGAATGACAAACACAGGAATGTTTCCTTATTCTTGCAGGAATGTTCTCTGGTTCATCTAAACCAACCTGTGCTCAGACCCTCCAGAGGTAGCAGGAACGAAAGTGTACAGACTGCCTTCACTGGAAGATATTTTTCTGGGCTCTTGGAAATTTGCCACCTAAATCCTCTGGGTCTAAGTGTAAATTAAGGGAGAAATTGAGTCAAGGCTGAATACTGTCTAAAGGTGATAGCAATAAAGACACTTCTTTCTTAGTTATTTTATTCTGACAAATTCTGTGAAAATATTAGTAGGCACTTTCATAGACACTAATTGGAGGCAGTACCATTTCTTGGTACTAATACTGCTAGAAATAGAAAGGAAGAGTTAAATCCTAGGAATGACAACTTGTTTGTGACAAGCTTGAATTTTTAGCAACGAAGTTTAAAAAAAAACTCTCACTTGCCATTCTAGGCACTAAGTGGGTGAATCTGCTGAATATTGTCTTTCCTAAGTGTAACTCAAACATAAAAATCAGACATCTAGCTATAGTGCTTTGGGCTACTCAGACTGTTAGGTTATTCTGACTTGCTATGTCTAGATTCCCTTGGTGGGAAAAATAAAAACAAAATCCCAGAAGATGGTGTTAAGGTGTGATTTAATCCTTATTTAATTGATTTCTTTTGTGCTCGGTGAATTTCTCACAGTTTTTATCTTCTAATAAGATGTTTAAAGAATTTTCCCATATATTTTATTTTATTTATAAATGAGTGCCTTAAATCCCAGACATCCAAGTCTCATAAAAAAATTACTTACCCACTGTTGTTGGCTGTTGAATGACAAGACTCAGCATATTATTCATGGAAGGTGGTCATCCTTTGCTCTCCTTATTAGTTTCAGTTTTATCTTTTTAATTTCCTGTATGTGCAACAAAAGTCAGAGGATTTGACGAACACTGATAAAAAGGATTAAATCCTCAGTGGCTGTTGGAGATACTGCAGTTACAAAAACTGGGGAGCACAGACTTGTTCTCACTGATGACACTAGTGTTTGATTTTCTTTTCTGGGATTAATATGTATGGTCTATTCAATGGGTGTTGCTGAAACCTAGGTACCAACATCTTTACAGACTTTTACCTGGTTTGATCAGTAAAGGTGAAAGTACACTTACCAAACCCTGTATTTATATTGCGAGGTTTTAAGACTGTGTTCAACTTAATTCTGCCATAATCGTTGCAGTCATGTTATTATTTCAATCAAAAACTCTTAGCTCAAGAACCACACAAGGAACTATAAGAATGATTACGCTGCCTTTTTTATTTTTTGTTTCTTTTTTTTTTTATTTCAGAGTGCTAATATGTGATGACATTTGTTTACATAGCTACACCTGGCAAAGGCAGTCTGTAAGCATTTGATTGTTATTACTTGCAGTAGAGACAATCGAAACTAAAGATGATAAAACAAGCCACATCTGTTGGGACTCATTCAAAACCAATTTATTTTACAGATAATTAATTATTGATTTCAAACAAGCTTTGGTAAAACTAAATATTTGTCTTTAAAAAAAAGACAAAAAAGATGACAAAAAAGTAAAACAGATTTTGTTTAGGAAGATCAACAAAGTGGTTTACCTAACTTACAATATGAAACAATCATATGTTTATTCTTATTTGGTTGTCTGCAATACATATAGTAGAGTTATATTATAACCCTTCCCATGCTGTCTTTATTGGAAGTGTGTGACCTTGTATAGTATTGCTGCATTTTTCAGTCCAGACTTTCTGGACTTGGACTCATTCATAGTATCACATTGGTGATTTTTGTATTTATAGCAAAGAGTTAAAATAGAATAGAGAAAAATTGTGTTGGATTATCCTAGTATAATGATAAAATATGAATTCCTGAATAAAAATTCCACCGCAGAAAAAGTAAAGAAAAAAAAACATTAAAAAGGTGTAAGAGGAAAGAAAAAAAATAAAGGAAAACAAAGAAAAAAAACCACAAAAAGGAAACAAAAAATGAAAAATAAATGTTTTAAATGCAATGCAATGATCCACATAAAATTAATTTTAAAATTATTTGCTCAGTAACTGAGTTTATTTTGTTTGGTTTTTTTAAAAACAGTGCTTTAAATTTAATTGTAAAGTACGTGTCCCTATTAATACATACTTGTTAATCAAGCACTGGATCTTGGCCTCTCCTCAGCCATTTAAGAAGAGCTTAAGTAAACTTCCTCCTCGGTTTACTTAGGTGGAGCTAAGCATCCTGTCTGTTCCACAGGGGCATGGATAGCAGAGGATGCCAGGCAGGCAGGAGCTGTAGTTCCTGGCCAGACACAGCAGTGCTGTGCTGCTGGGGCACTGTGGGTGCTGCCTTTTCATGTGTTCTATCAGAAGCAAGAGTAGTCAGATCCTCCTCAGAACTGTTGGAATCTTTCTTCATACATTAAACACACTTAAGCACTGTGAAATGCTAAAGCTAAACAACAACTGTATGAAAATAAGTTCTGTGGCTGGAAAACCTGAAAAGCTTTTCATTTTGATTGTGTAAATTGTCTTAAATATTTGCAATAAACCCAGATCTATTATCAACTTGACATTTAGGCTAGGGTAATACAAACACTTTTGAAAGTCTAAGCAAGCCATGAAGGTATTTGTCATTTTAAAATCAAAGTTGTACGGTCATTTAATTTTGTGTTGTTTTGACTCAAAACTAAGTGGAGCTTACTAAGTATTATTGAATTTGATAAACCCACCAAAGTCAAGGACATAAGCTGTATCTGAATGCTTTTGAAAAGAACTAATTCTATTAATTCTGAAACTAATCCATGTTTAAAGGGATTTGGCAAAGAAAGAGCTATATCTCCAATTGCCTTAAATGCAGCAAATACAAAAATCTCCCTAATCTCTTGCTTGAAGGTACAACCTTAACTGACTGTATTCTTCCACTTTGTCATTAGAGAAATATAAATATTATCCTAGTCAAATTATCATCCTTGTCTCTTATGCTCTTCCTAGAGTCATACTTCACATACCATGATATAGATTTATGCAGCATTTTATTTTATTCCAATTTTTCCTATCTGAGATATTTATCACTCTGTTTATGACATAAATACCAGAACTGAAACCTAATGTATTTGTTTTCACTGCACACAGAAATATATACAATACCCCTCAGAAAAGGTCTATTTGTAATTCTAAGCAATTTGTCTCACTAAAACGCTGTTAAATATACATTCACATGTAAAATGCGGTAGGAAAATGTAGTTAATTGGATCATTTAGACCAATATACCTACAATTTTTGTTCTATTAGACACTTCCATTCAAAGGATTGCAAGATAGAAAGAAAAATAGAACCATGCAATGGATCTTTTATCTATAATTATTATAAACAAATAAGGAGAAGACCATGAAGCTGATGAGATGGGTGGAGGATCTCTCCTGTGAAGACTGTCTGAGAGAGTTGCATTGTTCAGCCTGCAGAAGAGAAGGTTCTGGGGAGACATTTTTGCTGCCTTTCAGTGCCTAAAAGAGACCTACAAGGCAGATGGACAGGGACTTTTTACCAGGAGGTAGTGACAGCACAAGGGAGAATGGTTTAAACTGACAGAGCAGGTTTATACTAGGTACCTGGAAGAAATTCTTCACTGTGGGCATGGTAAGGCTCTGGAGAAGGTTTGCCAGAGAAACTACAGATCCCCCATCACTGGAGGTGTTAAAGGCCAGTTTGGACGGGGCTTTGAGCAACCTGGTCTAATAAAAGGTGCTTTTATAGCTGGGAAGTTGGAGCTAGGTGATATTTAAGATCCCTTTCAAACCCATAACATTCTATAGTCCCATGATTAATAACTCTATTTGATTATTGTTTATTATTCTTGATAAGTGTTTCTTTACATGGCACTCTGTTAACAAATCTAATATATTTAATTAATATAATTATTGTTCTTTCTGAATTATCTTTTGGGGATAACTTAAGTTTGTTATTTTCAAATTTTCCATTAATTTGTGATATTTTTCCTTTTCACTTCTTTGTTCTATTTTTTTTTCCCGAGTCACTTTATTAATACAATCTCTCACTGTGTTGTCCATAAAAAAGTTTTTCTTTGCTGATTTCAAATCTAGTGAAGTTTAACTTAATTTAGGCCTTATTCACATCAGTGTAGCTCATTGTTTCCTTCCAATGAGCACTGGTGATGTTAATTTAATCCTCTGTATATACTCCAATTAATTTATCAGTATTCTCTGAATTTTTCAGGCCTTCTTCAGCTAAATATTGCAACTCAGCTATGATTTTTGCTACTTCATAATCTCAAATTCTTGCATACACATACTTAATTACACACAATCTTGTCCTTGCTGCTGCCCAGTTGGTTCCCTTACATCTTTTCACATTGATAATTTGTGGTATAATCATGCCACATTCTTCACATATGCCAATGCTTTTAATGCAGGGCTACAGTTTATATCTCCTTTTTGTGAAAATGAGCTAGAAACAGATCTCTGAGTGACTTTTACAGCAGAGAATTTAAAGTACCTTAGCACACTATAACTACTCTAAATATCTACTGTAATTATTATTTCCTCAAAAGACCTCATTGGAAAGAAATAATTTTTCTTTGCAGATTTTATACATCTCTTAGTGTCCTGTAAGAGTTCTTTTGAAGAAAATAATTTCCTGAATTATTACCTCAGTATGAAGGAAAAATATCAGTGAATTCTATTCTATTCTATTCTATTCTATTCTATTCTATTCTATTCTATTCTATTCTATTCTATTCTATTCTATTCTATTCTATTCTATTCTATTCTATTCTATTCTATTCTATTCTATTCTCAGTTTTTCAGAGGTTTGTGCATTGTAGTGGGATTCTCTCCTTCTAACACAGCACTTGATTAGAGTATTTTGAGAATAGCAAGACTCAGGACTTTCAGATGGATATTCAGGAGTCCTGGTGACTTATTGCAATAACTCACTACACATTGTTTTAGCAATATCATTTGTTATGTTGTGTTTCTGTAACACCAAAGTCACTCACTATAAATTTCCTGTCTTAAGGAGAGTGAACAGCATAAAAATATCCAAGAAAGAGTAGTAGAGAAAGAGTACTTGTAGGGAAAGAGTACCAAGAGGTGTTGTATGAGATCAAGGCTTTCCATACAGCACAGAAGCTTGCAGAATTAAATTAAG
The DNA here is from genome assembly GCF_021018805.1 of Prinia subflava. NCBI lineage: Eukaryota > Metazoa > Chordata > Aves > Passeriformes > Cisticolidae > Prinia > Prinia subflava. The sequence continues at coordinate 15,973,573 of NC_086253.1, read as the reverse complement.
GCAACTCTTGAGTGAATGGTGCAATGTAGACATATTTGACAACTGTACCTACATCCATCTTTGAGTTACACATTGTTTATTCCTGCCTTTGTATGTTTAAATGCTGGTATAGATGACTTTGCTAACAAAATTCCTTCTAATATTGATCCAGCATGACAACCAACACCAAAAGACATTACCCACACCTGGGAAAGAAAGTGTGTGTCTGAACTGTTGAGAATCATCTAAGCACAGTACGCAAAGAGTATGTGAAAAGGAAAAAATATAAATACCCCCAAAATGACAACAAGTAGTAAGGATGCTGAGAGTGAAGTAGTGTCTTCACATGGTAAGATTAGGCTGATTTAACTGCTCATAGAGGGCTCAATCATGAAATCACTGAACCTCTAGGACGTAAACTACCATGTTGATGCAAATGCAAAGTCTGGAAATCGAAACCCAACCCAAACCCAGAAAATCTTTGAAAAATAAAAGACACTGAATGACAGTAATGGGCAATTAATTTACCAGAATTCAGGCATTCTCTGTTTCTGTTTTTATTCCAAGAGGACAAGTGACACATCAGGAATATTTAATAGGAATTCTCAGGAATTTATATGATCAGATAAAAAGGTGACCTGAAAAATGTTATCTGGAAACATTCTTAGTCAGAGGAGCAGCTATGACAATACATGCATGATAGCTTGGGATGCACAGACTCTGGCTGATATTCACAATGTAAAATAAGGCAGGAAGGATTCAGAGTCAGCCTTGTTCTCATCATCCCTGAAGCATCAGCCTATTTAACAAAACAGTTGTAACCGTACTGTTCCCAGACTTTTGTCTCATATCTGACAAAGCCTCACCCTAAACATGCTCAAGGATTTGTTAAGAGCTCAGCACCTTTTGCTGAAGGCTGGCATGAAAAATAACCTTGTTGCTTAACAAGGTCCTTACGTCCCTTAAGCATGCCACACTGTACATTAACCCATTATCTCTGAGGCCTCTTATGGAATATTAAAATGTTGTAAAAGTATCTCTCTGTAATTTTTTTGGATTTTTTTCTTTCATTTTTCAAAGTCTTGTATTCTACCTGATGTAACATATTCCTACCCACTTTTACCCATTCTTTTTCTCATTCTGTTCCTCACCAGTAAACCTTCTGGATTTTTAAAAATTTCTTCTATTTCTTCTTTAATATTATTTTAATAATTTCTGTATTGTATTAACTTTCAGTGTATAAGTGCAATTGAGGGATTTGAATTCTGTATTAATTGTTAGTAACATTCTTAGGAAACATGATCTCTTTGTCATTGAGCTTTTCTTTCTCCAAAGATACCAGCTAGACCACAACCAATTGCAAAATCATTCTGATGTATTAGCCTCAAGTTATTGGACAGTCTCCGACTGTTTCTTTTCTACACAGTTAAATTTTGTTTTCTACTTCTTTAATGAATATTGAATATTTCAATAAGTAGATTAATAAAACTGGTAAATGTGGAAAGGTGGTCATGAACCTATGTGACATGATATTGTTCAAATTACTTGTCATGTTGAGCCTTTTCATGCCACTGTCCCACAGAATGGAAAATCTGTGAATATCCTGTGGGACATATAAACCAACAAATTCAGAAAGGCAAAAAGAGGAGAAAAATGAAAACAATTGCTCACAGCAATTTACAACAAGGTCCTGCTAGAGGGATGAATGGCAGATAGTTGGGACATCTTCCCAGAAAGCAGCTGCATGGTCTATATTTACTACATGGAGATGGGCAAACAGGACCTCAAAGCCCAGTTTGACTTTAATTAAATGCAAGCTTTAGTAGTCAGAACTCAGGATCCTAATGGAAGGTCAGGTTTCACAGGGTTTTTTTTCCATGAAACTCAGCTGAATTTCTATGAGGAATTGAAAATTTGGCTCCCTAAATACAAGGAAGTTCATTTACACTCATCTAGCTACCCTGTGTTTTTATGGTTCACTGACAGTGACCAGGGAAAAGCAATCCCATCTGGATATAATAAGAAATTACTTGAACATTTCCTCACATTCAAGATTTTTGGTTGTTATTTTTTAATTTTTCATGAACTACAAGATTTTGGCAGGGGCTGTATCAGAAGTACCACAAAATGCGTTGGTTCCCACAGTATTGCCAGTCTAGTTTTCAAGCCAGATTGGTTTGGCTAAGTTCAACTTCTGTCTAGCTGTTCTAATTTTCAAAAGAATCTATATTTCAAAAGAAAATGAAGGAGCACTTATTAAATTTCTTTACCCATCCTACGTGACAGTTTCACCCATCCTATGTAGCAGTGGGTTTCTTGATAAAGTAAGATACTAGAAAAGACAATAAGACAAGTAGAGCTGATGTGAGAGATGGGTATTATTTACCTGTTTGAACCTGAATTTTCAAAATGATATTGAGATAAATGACTTAGATTACACAGTCCAGCAGAAATATATAGGGAGAGCAATAACTTTTCTATGCTGTAGCTCTCTTGCAGACACATGGGAATAAATAAATTATAAATATGATGATGTTGTGTGCACTATATGTAGGCAGTTGGGAATAGGATGATAAAATATAGTCTTGGCTTTTCCATTACATATTAGTATTACGACTCCATGCTCAACAACAAAAGCCATATGCTTTTTCCACCACATTAAGGTGGAATGAAGACTTTAATCATACTGCTTTCATGAAACGTGCCTGGGAGGGCAAGGTTTTTACTGCTGGGTGCAATAGATTTGCTGCCATAGCAAATTTCAGTTTGTAGATGCAATGACCAGGAAGTAATCAGTGTGTTCTTGCTGGCACTTTGCATTCTGCCTATGTGAGCAAAGACTGCAGTGCAACTGGGAGAAAAAACCTGGCCTGATACCTACAATCAGCTGCCGTGGTGAAAGCTTCAATTCAACAAAGCAAACACTTTTCCAAGCCACACTCTGAGCCAGTGCATTTGGACTTTCCAGATGCTGTTGCAGGGAAGTTTATGCACGAAGGTGTGTAATGGGAATACCCAAAGTGCTTTGAAAGATGCCAGCTGGGGACAAACAACCGGAGCACGTGCAGGAAATAGACCTTTCCATACTAGGTGGCTGCTGAACATCTGTTCAGACAGATGATTCATACCCTTCAAGTGATCATTGTGGAATTTTCAAATTATAAAATTGCATCTGCACCATCCTGGCCAAAATATCCCCTTTTCCCTGGCCCTTGAACCATTCGTGTGCTGCCGTAATAGCAGCCCCAGTTACCACTGTTTTCACCTCCAGGTTAGTTTACATCTCCAGGTTAGCCATGCTGGTCATTGTACTAAATGAATTTGAAGTAACCCAATTTTCATCATATTTTCAGCCTGGACACTCTTTCTTTACTACCACTTGGAGTTTTCCAAATTACAGATAGGAAAGAATCACAGGGTGCATTTGCAGTACTTATAAAAATGTGCACTGTGGTTCTATTTCAGTATATTTACTTCAGTCACATGAAAATTGAATAAAATGAAACAAAAATGATTGTACAGTCAAACAATAAGCCAAATTAATTTTTAACAAAAAGGGAATATGCCAAAAATGTAAGCAATCAAGCAAACAGAGTAAAACTTCTAATGTGTTTCTGTGGTTTAGACAGGAGATGGGGAGTTGTTCTTGGCACTGTAGTCTTTTATTCTGAGAATTTGGTTGGGAAACATATCTCAACTATGCATTTAAGTCACAGCACATTGTAGAGAGTGCAGAGGCAGGTCATTTTTTCAGTTTCAATCCCTGGATTAAAGCAACCACATAAACTGGGTTTATGAGGTCAGTTCCAATTCTTTCCTCATCTCAGTGTCCTAGGAATGTCTGAAAACATTTTGTTTTTCATTTCATCAGTGAAAACATTTGGGTTTTGCTTAAAAACCAAACCATTTAATTAAGACTTATGCCACTTCGGGTGTTTCCTTTGACCAAGATTATGCAAAAAAGGCTAGAGACTTCAGGTTTCTTAGAGTCTTTTTTTCTTCTCTTCCAAAGCATGTTTAGGTCTCTCTAAAGAATCTCAACTGGGAAACCAAAGATCATTAGTCAGTTTTAAGATCTTACCATCACTTTTACCAAGTGCAATCAGTTTTGAGAAATAAATACGTAAGGCAGTCAATACCTCTTGTTCTGAGGAGGGGGGAAATAAAAATGTCTCTCAAATCTGTAGTTTTGTTTGGTTCTGTTCAGTTTTTTAACTCAGAAAATGAATGCACTCATAATGCACTTATTCATTGCATCCTGAAAAACTCATTGCCCTTATTTTGACTGCTATTTATTTTTTATTGCAGTAGTGTCAAGAAGCCCTAATCAGCAATAAGCATGAGCTATAACAGGTGGCTACTAACAGATGGGAAAAATACAAAGTAACAGCAAGACAATTGAGCTTGCTGAAGCCTCAGTCTCAGTACAGCCCTTGCTACCTAGAAATACAGTGAGTTGCCAGTCCTCCTCTTGCTAAAATAGCAAGTGGCCTCTAACTATTCAGGACACCATTCAGAATATGTTGAGCATGTGCTCAAGGCTAAAAGGGTTTAAAGAAACTGGGAATTAATAGAAAGTAAAGGATCTGCCAGTGTGATTTCCTGATGTGCCTGCAGTAAGGACTGGCCTCACTTTCCTCTCCTTGTGAGCGTCTGCACGGCACACACAAGCCAGCCGAGGTGCTTACACATTTGTGGAATTTATTGTAGCTTAACCAGTTACAGCACTTTGGCTGAGCCACAGGAACTGCCTGTTTGCAACATTTTTGCCAGGAGCAAAGGCAGGACTATATGAGTTCTTTTAATTTTTTTCTAAACTCTTTTAGTTTTTTCATACTTGTTGAGTGATGGAGTAAACACAGGGGCAACCAAGGCTACTTAACTCACAAGCAATTTTGTAAACAAGTAGAAAATTATTAATTAATTTTAAATCTTAGTTCAAATTAGTCCAGGAAGGATTTGCTCAATGTTCCTGTACACATGTTCATTGCTTTATTTTTAACAGAAAAACATCAGCTGTTGATTTGCTTATCTCATCCTACTCATCTTAGTCTGCTTTTTCTCATCCTTCTCTGAGCCTCTTTTACCTAAACCCCTGCTTGCAATGTATGAACAAGGTCAGTCTCTTTTTTCTCTGCTTGATGAGTGGATTTGGTGACTATAATAGAAGAAAAAAAACTCATAAAAAGAAGAAAGGAGAATTAATAAAATTGAAGTACATCAGAGAGAAGTCCTCACCAAGAGATCTGCTTTTGGGTAAGGGACAGCAAGTATTCCCAAGGGAACACAGTGAAATTAGAAAGATCATTTTAAAATTATTACCAGTGATACGTATTGTCAGCTGAGATAAAAGTTTTTTCAATCAATGGCTTTTACTGTAAGTAAATTTTTAAATTCAGTAAACACGCAAAAATAAGCAATGTCCACTTTCCAAGGTCTTCTGAAATTTGACAAGTGTAGTTCATATGCTGTTTGTAGCATTTTAGAGAAAACCTGAGAATTAATGCCAGGTCTTAGGGGCAGATCTGGAGTTTCTGTGGGAGTTCATCCGTATTAAAATGACGGAAAATGCTGAAGTACACAGCAAGATGCTTTAATTAGTGTGTTTTTTTGTTTACAGGTGCTCATTTTGCCTACCTTTCCTCTACTCACTAACTACTTGGAAGTCTTGAATCATGTTCTATAGTGTTTTTTTCTTCTAAAGGAGGAGTAGCAGTAGTGTGGTGGTAAGTTTCCTTCTATTTACAACAGTAGTTTGGATGTCAGTCACAGCACCAAATGTCAAACTGTGGAAGATATTTTTGCAACAGCATCTGGTTCTTCACAGGTTTCCAGATGCTGCTGCTTTGGTGGTTTTGGAGTTGTTTCTGGGTCAGTTATTTTGGGACATGGGTTGTCTGACTGTTTTGTCCTCTCAGAACTTATTTTCATTTGATTTAAGTTATAATACTTGAGATTTAGAGGTACAATTCCATATATAATTGCTTTATGGTATAAAAACACTTAGGCGGGGGTACACAGAGCAACGTAGGATACATAACTCATCCAGAATCCTTTTCGTGCATTTTATTTAGAGTTATGACCCGCTGTACTCCTGGAACATTCCAGAAAACAGGGATCTGTAACTACTAAACAGCATCAGCAAAGTGCTTAAACAGCAACAAGACTTAAACAGGAATTAGTTTAAAAGTCATTGTGGTCATGCTGCTGGCAAAAATAATGCTATTCTTAGTAATGGGAAAACAGATGATGCTTTAAAATCCAAACCACAAAAAATGTTAAATAAAGTGTTTGAACTCATCTGTGGATTTGGTCCTCAGCAAGGGACTGTGGGCAGTTGCATTTCACAAGACAAAGGGCAAGGCATGAACCTTCAGAATAAGATATATAGACAAGGGCAAGCACAGATAGCAAAAGTTTTTGGCACTTGTGATGCCAAAATAATGCCAATGCCAACATAAGTTTTGGTGCACAAGATATCTAACACAGTGATGCAGTTATTTCTTTTTCAAAATGCATTTCAGAAAGACCACATTTAGGTTACAATTTTCATTTCACAGCTCATCAGCAAGGTTATGGAATGCACTACATATACTACAGAAAAACTGTCTTGGACTGTTTGGGAGAGTCTTTAGAAACTATGGGAATTATTTAATATATCCTTCTGCTTGCAAAGCCACTTCCTTTCATTAAGAGCGAGACAAATAGACAAGATTTGTAACCTAAAAATCTCCCAAATTATGCCAAACTTGATTTCTTGTCCTAATTTAAGATACCAAATGTCTTGGACCCTTCCAAAAGTTAAATACAGTCCTGGTTTACATAGGTAGATTATCATGTGTTTTCTGCTAACATAGCCATGTTTTAGGGCATGGACTCTAAGCCAAGGATTTCATGTACGCAGAAAAATACACTTGTCTATGACTATCTTTCACCAACATCAAGTGTTCAACTATGGTAAAAAAATGTGAATTCTGAATAAAGGAAGAAAAAGTTATTTTGTAGAGTTAATTATCGGAAACAGTATTTTGGTCAGCGATGGTAAGAGATTTGAAGCATTAGAAATTGTCTCAGAAATAAATGCTCACAAAGAATTGAGGAAATGATTAAATGTTACCAGGAGCTTCTAGTTCACCAAATTGTCCAGCAGTTCATCACAGAGGTGATTGGCAGAACTCCATTTTTATGCTTGTAACTATCTCAAGCTATGTAATCTTGAAGCCTAATAAGGGCTCCAACCTGCAGGAGGTACTTGCATGTTTGTTTCTGCAAATGTACATGTTTAATTATTCTCATGTGCAGTCTGGAGGTTAATCTTCAAGATGATTTTTTTTCATTCACTGAATATTGCAGGTGAAAGGAGCAATTAGTGTCATTATCCAAATTATGCTGCCACACAGCAACACAAATGTCAATAATAGATATATTTCCCTGTAATCTATAACTGTACAAAAGGGAAATCCAAATAGAAATCTTAAATGTGTCAATTCTATATTTTAACGTGCTATTTCTAAGGTAATAAACAGTTTGGGAATGTATAATAAGGAATATATTTCCAGAATACCAAACAGAAGTAGTTCTGTACAACAGTGTCTACTGGAGGTTTAATCAATAACCATTAAAGTTACTGGACAGGTTCTTACAGGATTCTAATAGGCTTTGGAAGAGGACATCAATGATAACCCAGTCAATGTAATGGTTTTTTGAAGACATAATGAATAAAATCAGACTTTTCTTTTTCAAAGCAATAGACAAAATAAGTAGCAACTTCTTTTCCTTCTTCATCCCACACACTGTCACCCAACATCATTTGTATAATAGTGCCACCATGCAAAGAATGAACAGATGTATTTAAGATAACATTTCATATCAGGTAGAGTAATTTATTCCAAGGAATAAAGCAACAGACCATCTCGGCTAAAAAAGAATACTACTAGTAAGAAAATATTATTTTGAGCACAAAATGTTTCAGAAGAAAAGATAGAGTCATAATGTACATAAGGAAGGTGTATAGAAAGTGTTCAAGAAGTAGTAGACAATTGAAAAAAAGTAGAAACACATATTTCTGCTTTCATTTATATCAGATGGCCATGCTTTTATGATATGACAAAATATAAGTTCCTCATGTCTGGACCCAAAACAATATAGATATGGTATTTAGAAATACCTTGTAAAGGTACTGACAGACACAACTTTAATCTGTGAATATACGAAATTGATAATTTTAATGATTTGATAAGTGCTGGAATATATATAAAGAAGGATTTTGAAAGAAGAAACTAGCAATGAGATTTTTTTTTTCCCCAGGGCAGGAAGCAAAACACATAAACCCCAAATCTACAACACTATTTTATATTCCATAAACCACCTACCACCATGCTTTAGGCTAAGAATGTATTTAAAACACCACTCCTAATTGAAGCATAGGTTTGCATCTACTGAACTGAGAGCAGCCAAACTGATAGCAAATTTATGTCACAAGTAGAAGAAAGCAACAGAAATAGTGGTGTTTATATGAAAGTTCTGAATTATAAAAAATGAGTGAAAATGTATGACATTGAGGAAAGCTAGTAAAGAACACATTTCTTTCAGTACTTTTAAATTCTGAAAATCCCTCAAATTAAAATTATTGTAGGAATAAAAGATACCTGTTCTTCATTTTGTTCTCTAAAATGAACAACAAGATTTGCACAAAGAAAATGAAGGATTAGTTTGAGTCTTATGTATTTAATGCATAAAAATGTATGTTTACAATATATTTTAAAAATATTGCACTATAATTATGCCAAAAAATTAGCTGATTTAATACAGATTGTTAGTAGGCATGACCTAGTAACAGTTGATGCTGAAATATAGAAACTTTTAAAATATCTAAATTAAAATGAGTTATTATTGAAAGAGTTTCCATTTTTTCTCCTGCGCTTTCCATTAACAAGGGAGACTTTCTTTTGACTTCATCTGACACTGACTTCATTTTTCTTTACCTCAATTTCCCCACCTGCACAATGAGTCCTGTGGTATTTGTAACCCTGGAAAGTCCTTTATGATCAGCTGAAAACAAGATGTTAGGAAGCTGCTAGACTCCCTCCATACGGCTTCCCACTATGCAATACTCACTGTGGAGAACATCTGTAGCCTCAATCATAATGATAAATGCAACATTTTGCATTACTGGGCAAAAGAAATGCTCCACACAATAGAATCACAGTCATTTGTATTCCAGTGACACCCACAAGGTGCTAGCCACTGTTCTTGCACGCACACACAGGCAGACAGGCCCTAAGGACCAAGTTTTTAGGAAGTGACAGCAGGGCTTTAGTGACGTGTCAGTAATTGACAGCATCAGAGACAACAGCATGATACATGCTTTGAGGCACAATACATCCTAACCATGCCACCTCTATTCAGAGACAAGTCTAGATAAGCTTTTTCATTTAGGAGGATGCAGAATTGTAAGATCTATGTTCAATATGAAGTACTTGTAAATATATAATTGTAAAGGAAATAAATACTAATTAATAATGCTGATTCCTAAAAACTATAGCCATATCAACTCACCATTATATGAAATTAAATATAAACATGTAATAAAAGATAATCAAGAGTCCTAAAAAATTCACCTGGTAAATAAAATTAATGGTAAACATGGGAAAATGGAGTCTTAGTGGCACTGCTTTGTTTATCCGCAATTTCTTGGTTTAGATTATCTACATGACTCATTTTCAGGTAGAAATCGGTTTTGCTAAGAGATCTTTTGCTAAAAGAAAAAAAATATAGACTCATCTCAGGCATTGTAAGCTTACAGACAGCCTTCAGTTTTCATGATTTTTATAGGGGACTGTAAAGGCTTCTTCTCAAAATGTACTTCCTACGTCTCACATATTCTTTCTTTGAGTGAAGGGTATGTTCTGCCTAAGGGGAAAGCATGCCTTGTGTATATATTAGTTAACATTCTCTCCATTACTAAGTGGAGATTTGGTTCTCTCCAAACAATATTGAGTAGAATCAAGCTTCCAAACACAGGAAGGTTTTGGGTGATTTTTCAAAATCAAACATTAATAGAATCTGAAGAGGAGAAAAAAAGAAAAATACTCACATTTCCTACAGCTTAATGAAACAATAAAAATCACACAGGATTTTCAATTTCTTAACACCAGTTGTTAAATATTCTCTTAAAACTCATGCTGTATGAGGAATTTAGGAAGAAATAAGATTGTTAATGCTGGAAACCTTCAAGCACAAAGAGAAGAGTATCTGGGGAGGAGAAAAGAATGACAAAATATATGAAAACCAATACTTTGACTATATGTTTTGAAAAGAAAATCTTTTTTAACTCATTCAGTAAACTTGTCTGGGGTTTGAGGTAGTTTTTGTTCGTTTGGGGTGGTTGTTTTGTTTTGCATTTTGGTTTGGTTTGATGAGAGAAAAGTGTCATTACTGAAGATCAGTGAAGTCTTTCTTTTCCATTACTTCTGCATTACCTCTCTACCAGTTATTCTCATGTTTATTCTCCCACATTTTCAAAATGGCAGATTTCAGGTTAACTATAATTGTTTTTTTAATTACATCTGTAAATACCTTGCAGGTCTTTCTAATGTAACACTTCCTTTTCTCCATCTTTCACCCTTCCATTTCATATTACACACTGAGAGTTTCTCTGTGGTTTGAGACTTATGTGGATTTGGAGTACAGTAGTTGATGAAATAATTGTCTTCATAATTCAGCTGTACTTAAATGAAGAAGATAGTGGGAATTTAGGATTTTTTCACCTGAGAAAAGAGGAATAAAATTTTGGCTAGTGGGTTTTTTTTCATTTTAATCTAAACTTTCAGGGATCAGAACCTTATTCCAAATAATTATGTTAAAAGTGAGTTATTGCATGGAAAAATTGCAGAATTTCACCAATTAATCCAAAGTAAGTGGATTTTACTGCTGATGTAACCAAAATTGGCTTTAACCTTTATATTTTAACTATTGCAATGTCACAATGGTCAATTTATTCTCCTTTGTGCCTATTAGCATTTCTTAGGAAAGATGTGAATTTTAACTTCGGAAGTCTCTGCTTAAGCCTTGATCACAACTAAATTGGTAGATATCACGTTAGCCTCTTTGTAATATTAATAGAATTTATTACTGTGATTGCTATGAAAATATATAGAAGAATCAATGTATAAAAAGTGAACTGCAATGTAGCTCTCATATTTTCAACAAGCAATCACATTTTTTCTTATGTCTGTATTGTTATCTATCCTGTGATCCTTGAATATACAGCAAAGCAATACCTGGATTCACTAAAGTGGCTGTCATAACATGGTTATCTGGACTAGTTAAACATGATTTCTGGAAAAGAAAAAGAACTAAGAATATTTAAGAAAAAGAGTACACTATAACTTTCCGTGATTATATAGACATACAGAGTGCAAGAGTGGGAGGAGAAAGACTTGCAAGACTCCATCTTTTTTTGCTTTTGAATAAAAAATATTTTAACTGCATTAATGCATTTTTTTGAGTAGCATCCAGACACTTGTATTTTTCATATTTTGGATGGAAATTATAAACACTTGGGTGTGTTCCAAAGTCTGCTGAATAGGAATCTGTACACTGAATTTTTTATTAGTTATCCTGGATCAGACCACAGCAAAGTATTCTGACTTCTTCACAGACTTTGCACCACATGGAAACATAGATCCATCTAAGGAAAAAAAAAAACAAACTAAACCAAACAAGGCAGTTTTGACATAAATAAGGATTCAAATCAAAACAGGAAAAAGAGAAAAATTATCTTGGAACCATCCATTTTGCATTGGCCCGCGTTAAATTTAGTCCTGTCTTTTTTTGTGTGTGATCCAAGACAAAATATGTGAGTTCCTTCCTCTTGCCATTTTCTGAGCAGGAATCTTTTTCTAAACTCCTGTCATTTCCATGATTTGGTCAAACATTGTTCTGAAGTATTTCATCATCTTTGAAGAAGGGCATTACATAGAAAAGAGGCTTACCAGCACACCAAATGTGAAAGCAGCAATTTTGTTGCTTCCACTATAAGCACAGTTAAATAATCTTTCTGTTGTGTTTGAACTGATTGCAAAATGTTCAGGGCATAGTTGATTTGGCTATATCCATTACTCACCTTCATCTTCATATAAGCTATGTAACTTCTGAGAAACAAAACTGAATGGTGCTGGACTACGTACAGAATCAGTATTAGGCAGTTCTGTCATTAGTAAGAATTACTGGCTTAAGAAAATTTGGAAGGGTTACTTCCTGTGGTGTTCAGATGGAAGCCAAGTGCTGGAATGGAACCAATGTATGCATTGTAACACCTGACATGTTAGGAAGACCCGTCCAAGGCCTTTCTTGCCAGAATATTGTTTTTGCTGATAAGTAACTACCACAAATGAATCATTAAACAGGAATCAATTTATTGAAACAAAATGAATGCGGAAAAAATTAATTAAAAGCTGTAGAAGAATGCCAGTAGCAAAATACAGCCTTTACTGTCTCTCCTGTGGGGAATGAATCACTTGGCCAAAGAAAGCACAAATTCACATGTTATATGAAACTTCTCAGAAAGACCAGAGTAGTGCACAGCAAGGCATCATTCTCTTTTACCCTTGGCAATCTGATTTGGAATTGCTCTGTATAATGCTGGCACACTGTTGATGAAAGAAATCCACAGCCCTAAATCTTCATTGCCTGGAGAACCTAGCATTTCTTATTTGCATGCTGCACAGCTTCTAGGGCACAAGGATCTTCCTCCTTATTTCTTTACTACACATACCTCAAATGAGGAGTTATTTTCACCTCCATTTTCCCAAAAGCCTCAATTTAATTGTCCTTCTGTTGTAACTCTAGTTTCTTTTTCTCTCTGGTAAGAAAAAGAAGAAAAAGCAGATGTCACCCAGTCTTTAAAAAGGCAAGAAGAAGAACCCAGGGAACTACCTGTCTATCAGCCTCACCTCAATGCCTGGAAAGGTGATGGAGTGCCTCATTCTAGAGGCCATCTCCAGCCATAGGGATGATAAGAAGGTGATTAAGGGTAGTCAGCATACATTCATTGGAGGTAAATCATGCTTGGCCAACCAGATTGCCTTTTACAATGAAAAGATCACCCAGATGGGTGAGTGGAGAATTGTGGAGAGTCTACCTCGACTTCAGCACTGTCTCCTGTGGCATCCTGAGGAAGTCTGAGTTGGATGAGTGGGCAGTGGGGTGAATTGAGCCCTGGCTGAACAGCAGATCCCAGAGGGCTGCAATCAGGTAATCTAGCTGGAGGCCTGTCATGAGTGGGGTCCCCTGAGGTTCAGTACTGGGTCCAGCACTGTTTCTCAGTGACTGGGATGAAGGTCCAGATTGCTCCTCAGCAAGTTCACTGACAGCACAAAGCTGGGAGGAGCTTTGGGCTGATCCCCCTGAGTGCTGTGCAGCCCTTCAGAAGGACCTGGGCAGGTTGGAGAGATCGGCAGAAAGGAACACATTTGAAATTCAACAAAAGCAAATGCAGGATCCTGCACTAGGAGAGGAACTAGGACTCCTAATTGCCCTAAGTTATGTGATCCCTTTTATACCTACAGCTTTGGGGTTTTTTCTGTGTGACATCATTATCATGCACAAAGCATGTTTTCCCATATGTTTTTCATAAAAACTGTTATAAGAACTGATTATTAAGCAAAACTTACTTTACAGTAAGCCTGTCTATAAGCTCCTCTGCATAATTTAGTAGTAATTTATAAAGTGATAGTTGTAAGGTAGTCCCATAAGATGAAAAAAGCATCAGAGGAAATAAAGTTTTTCAAGAAGAAAATCTTGTGCGCTTGTGTGACTTGCATTATTAACAAGATTATCTCATAAGATAGTCTTGTTAATAATAACAGAGTCACACTTTTCACACTGCATTGGAATGATGATTCTTAGCTTCAGCCATGAAAGGAAAAATTATTTACAGAAATGACACTAGCCTCTTTGGAAAAGGCCTTAAAAGGATATTGCAACACAGATAAAATACAAACCCACAGACCTCACAAATTTTAAGGTTGGAAAGCCTGACCATTCAAGAGGAAGTTTCTACTTAAGTACACAATGTTTGAGAGCAAGGAAATATAAAACTCATGGCATGCAGACAACGTACATCTGCTGTCATACTCCTTCCACAGCCAGAGAGTTTGAGGAAACTTTTCAACATTGAATCTCTGAGGTTTTTAACCTTATGGACTGCTTAACCAAGGAATTTTGACTTTTTTTTTCCCAGCTTAAATGCTGAATGTTGACTGTCTATTATCTTTGTTGCAGACTAGATTAGGAAAAAACTTCAAGACAGCATAACACAAGTATATTTATAGTAAATTCCCAGGAGCAGAGCTAAAGATCTAAGATTTTCTGCACTTTAGAGGAGAAGTGTCACTTAACAATATGCAAAAGACATAATCAAAACAGGACAAATGGAAGTTAGTGCCTAGCTGCATACAGATATCTTATCTAAGATCTGGAATTCTGACAAAATAATTCAGACCAATTCAACACCCACTAGGGGATAAAAAGAACTTATTAGGCAATAGTTGGTTTTCTCATGTAATTTTTAGAATAATGTTGTTCAAAATGAGAAAAATGAATAAAAGAGCATACTGTCTTTCTTAGCCTGCAAAACTGTGCATCTTGTTAGATTTGGTTTATGATGCAAATTCTACTTCAAAGCCTTTGTAATCAAGAACACTTGTTTATATCACGTGTGTTTGATTTGTTATTCAGCTATTATCCCAAGTGGAACTTGTGATTAAGAATTGGTTCATAACTGGTTTTTCATACCAGTTATATACATGAAGTTTCTCACTTTTACAGAGCTAATTAAGTACTGAACAAAAGAGAATACCTTCCCCAAATTTCTCCATTAAAAAGAAAAAGCTAAAATTCTTCTGTCTACTTAAGATATCTTGCAATAATTTAAACAGATGCTAAGGATGGTAAGTACTGACAACATGTTTTATTGTGCACAGTGAAATTCTCCAAATTTTCAAAGTTATGTTTTCTGTTTATCTTATCACTAGTAATAAGAAATCCATATGGACATTAAAAATCTCAAATTTCATATTGCAAATCAGGCAGAAAAACAAAAATATAAACAAAGTAGAACAATACAAGAACCCATCCCTTCCTGCACGTACACATTTTCTGAAGTGAGTTTCAGTTTGAAATATCATTGTCCCAGTCTTCTTAGAAGAACTCTGTACAGTATCTAGACTAAGAAAGGCTGGAGCTGTTATTGGGGTTGACTTGTGTCCAAGAGGTATTTTATGTATTCTTTCTACTAACAGTGGGTTGATTTCAGCCATTTGCCTAATAATGCATTTGTGTACACCTTTGGTGCAGGTCTTCAGGAAAGCAGCCCTGTGTTGCTGGTTGCACGTCTTTTTGAGTGAATTTATGTCTTCCATGCTATCAGTTAAATGTGGAGATGGAACAGAATATGCACAGATTTTTACTGCTGAAGATCCAAGGGATGAGGGACAGAAAGATGAAAGATGAAAATCCGAAAAGTACAGAATTGCATGTTACAACTAACTACTGTGGTGTGTACAATCCTTCTCCCTATAGTTTAGCCCTTAACAAAACCCATGATATTTAAAGCATGCATTTAAAAAAAAAAACACCCCCCAAAAAAACCCCAAAAAACCTTCCATGAAGAAAGACTTAATTAGTGAGGTGTTCTCTCTGCATACTTGTCATGTCCTCTCCATCTCTTGTGTGGTATAGTTGTTTTCTCTCCAAGAGAAAAAGATTTAAAAAAAAATCTTTGCATACATAGTTGGAAACACATTTAACATCAAGCCTATCTATCCTCTTCACATGTCCAATGACTCCTTCTGGATTCAACACAAAATGTCCATTCTTCACTGCACAGGGACATATACCCTATCCTTTAAATCCTAGTGACTTACTATCTCTGTAAGAACACTCTCTCTAATGGAAGAATAAAAGACAGAAACTAACAAAAAAATGCTCCCTTATATGAGAGTAGAATGGCTCAACATATTTGAAGTGAGCTATTCATAGAAAT
This sequence comes from Prinia subflava, assembly GCF_021018805.1. NCBI lineage: Eukaryota > Metazoa > Chordata > Aves > Passeriformes > Cisticolidae > Prinia > Prinia subflava. Next base: position 15,957,546 of record NC_086253.1, on the reverse strand, counting down.
CATTGTGAGGTTGTAAGCATTTAAATAAACCCCTTATTTTTCTGCTTTGTTCATGACAATGACCTAAAGAGGCAACAGGACCTGGAGACTGGGGAGCAAATACATCACCATAAAGATATTCTTCCATACACTCTGTGGATTGTTATGCTGACCTGGTGCAGGAAAGGCCCTTCCAAAGGTAAGAAGAGAGAAGTAAGGATAAAATCATCTAGGCAGGAGTTCACAACATCCTCTACCATTATCTGTGTTAAGGTCTAATTAGTCGTTCATGTCCATGAATGCAAGAGAGAAAGCAGTGAGTTGAATTGTTAAAAGAAGGATATTGTCCAAGAGTAGAAGGAAATGCCCAAACTGTGATGACAGCTCAGTCTATTTGATTGCCTAATGCTTTCCTGCTGCTTTCAGGTCAGAGAAAGACCATATTAGAAAGAGTGACTACCATTTATTAATTTTTTTTTCTTTGAAATATTCAAACTTCCTTCTTGAGCCATCAAAAATCTTTCTGTGTCAGATTTCTCACTAAGCAGCACCAGTCAGTGTTCATAGATTATTTTTAGGTGATAGGCAAAGCAATAGTTCATGTACTAAAGTAGGTTTCCATACTAATAAAATTAATATTAGTATTACTGCTTACAACTGCTGCTACGACTGATATCACTACTATTATTTTTTAGGCTTTGTCTGACTAGCAAAAATATTTTCTTTTGTCTCACTGATTTTTGGGTTTTAATTTAAAATACAAGCAGGAAAACAAAAGGTAGACAAAACATAAGGGTCAAACAGTTCATGAATCAACAGAGACTCACAATTAGAATACAAATTACATAATGTGATCCTCAAAATATCATCATGTTGAGCTTAGTACATCTTCTCTGTTTCTATCACAACACAAAGAAATAGCAACATAACAGTACATGCCCATAAAAGTTTAACATTCAGCAGTGCAGTTATACTTTCCTTCACGTGCATGATGCTAATTACAAAAGTTCTTTGTTAAATTTACTCATGAGGTATCACAAGATTTAGGGAATGAACCCTCTGTTTGAAGCAGGTTACAGTCTCAGTACCGGAAATTTATTTGTGTTACAGGACACTTATATAGAGACATGGTAATTTAATGCAATCCTTAATAACACTGAAATCAACTGAATGTGTGCATTCATCCATATTTTTTTGAAAACATGAATACTGCACTAAAAGTATATATATTATCTTTTTTAGCAGGGCATTAACTGCATTAAGCACAAAAATCTCATTTTATTCTACAAATTATAGCATATGAAAACACTGGGAAGGTAAGCAAATGGGGTCTTTGAAGTCATAAAGAAAGGAAAGTTATAAAACTTCCATGGGAAAATAAGCAACTGTTTACTGTAAGGTATTGCTGAAACCTGCATTATTTTTACAGGCCAGAAGGCAATTGTAATATTTTAAAGCTCTTGTTGCAGTAGCAGGACATGCTTTTGCTTTCACAGCCTCCTTTCTCAGGTGGTGGCCACATGTTTGGCTTCTGTGCAAAGGTATATTATTTCATGACTTACCTCTCTGGCACACAGTTTGGTTGAGAACGGGGAGATTTCTTTTAGCATTAGAATGTTTAGCCATTTGCAGAATAAATATAAACCAGCACAGCAGAGGCTAAACTGTGGATTACAGAAGAGAGATGAAATGATTGAAGAATGAATCCAAATATAGATCCTGGCCACTGCTCAGAGAAGCCTGGAAGCACAGAAGCAGTTATCCACTAGAACTGAGGGACTGTCCCAAAATTACTTATTACAGAATCATGGGATGGGTTGGGTTGGAAGGGACCTTAAAAACCATCAGGTTCTGACCCTCCTGACCCTCCACCTCATGGGGGTTGGTTTTCTTTTCTAGAAAGGAATTTTTAGTTGTAAAGATGTCTGTTAAAAAAAATCAGAAACTCATACAAGTAAAGTACAATATCCAGAAATGGTTATCCAAAAACCTTCAGAACTAGCCTTAAGACTCAAAAAGTCCATAAATTCTCCTTTCCATTACTAGTGAATATTACAGCCAAAACAGCAACTTACCCTCCACACACCTAATATGTCTTCTAAATTAATCTCATGGAAATATTCCCTGTAATCTAAAATTTTAGCCAGTTTGTTTATTCATTTTGCTCTTTTGAGATTTCCGTGGGACCTCAAGCAAGTCAGGGCAGAAAAACACCGTGAGAGGCTGATTTTATGGTATTTACCATCTGACCAGAAAGAATTACAGAAATCTCTCAGAGGTGTTTACAATCAAGAGGTTTGCACAGCAAAAGAACTTATGAGTTCTTTCACTGGAACAACTCATTTGCCAACCTTTTTAAGTTTTACCCTCAAAAAAACTTAAATTACCTAAATTCAAAACCAAAAACACCAGTGCAAACATAAATGCCTACTGCTGTATTATCATAGTGTGAGAGTCTTTGCTTTCAGTGAGTGAGCATGTAATGGCTGGCTGTAATATTTTCTTCAGTAACATAAGCACATTTGCTAATTACTTTTTCTAGCCCTGTATTTTTAGCACTTTTCTAGTTTCAGCAACATCTAACCCAAACTCAAAGCATTGAAATTATGTAAAATTTTCTGCATTGCTCTTCTGCATTTCCTAACCATGTTGCTATTTAACACAATTTTTATTGTGCCATTCAGAGGGAAGGAATCAGAAAAGCAAGAGAAGACCGAGAATATGCACCATGTTCTCTTTAGGGTTTGATTCTTGCTCTGCCTGCTTTCTTTGATGGCTTCACCACTGAGAGCTGTGAGCCACACACATGCAGAGGTCAGCAGTGCTAACCTCCATGGGACAGATTTTATCTGGTATGGCAGCTCAGACTCCCAAGCAGCTGCTAGTTCATGTCATCAGCACATCTGGCTCCATATATCCTGAATTTTCCTTCTAACAGTCTAGCTGGATGTATATGAAAGACTAAGCATGGGGGCATCTGCTCATGAGGTATTAGCCATATCCTCCAGAGCCTTACTGCGAGCCTCAGAAATAGTTTCCCTATTTTCTTGTCCCAGGGACACAACTTAAGTCTGCCTTGGATGCAGTTTTCCATCCAGGGCAAAATTCTGTCTCCACTGCTAGCAATCAGCATTTTCCATAAAGGCAGAAATTTTTCTTAGATGTACAGTATAGAGAACTGAGAAACACTGAGAAAATTAAGCTGGCAGCCAATGTAAGCATAATACTGCTGGGAAGAAATATGTAACTTAATATTATTTCATTAATCTTGTAATTAATTGTAATTATATTAATTATATTAATTATATCATATAAAATGCATACAATTTAATAGATTTTAATTATACGGTTATATAATTTATTCTTAGTAAATTTTCATCCAAGCTCTTCTATTGGCATCTAACTGTCAGAATAATCTTCTTGCAGATTATTTTCTGCCTTTCCCATTAACACTGTTCTTCCATTGGATATTGCCAGGAAGATATAGTCATTCTTTATGGAATTTGTCGTAATACATGAAGAGAGTAACAGTCTGGTTTTGTACACATTTTAACTCCCTATGTGGATTTACATCTTCATCCTTGAAATATGCTTGAACAAGTAATTTCTTATGCTTATTTAGATGCACAGTTTTATTGATTTGTAAAACGTACTCATTTAAGGATGTATTCTTGACTAACTATTTGTGAAAGAAGGGCCATAGGACTTATTACAAATAGTGTGAAAAGAAAATCTTAGCATCAAAACTGGTTTTCAGCACTTCTTTCTTCAAAAATGTCGAAACGTAAACACATTAAATTATCACTTATCACCTTGTTCCATAAATAGGATTCTACATTCTGCTGTTCTTATTGTAGCTCAGTGAAGAATTTAAAAAGAAATTCATGCCAAAATACTTTGCTGAGTCAAGGCCTAGATGGATAATCCATATTTCACAGATACAGTGGAAGGTTAGGTCTTTGAGGTCAGCTTGATCCCTTGACTTCAGAATTTAATACAAAAAGTTTACTTACAAAAACTTATCAGAGTTTGTTAAGTATTCAAAAGAGTACTTCCTTATACAGTTTATTATAAATTCACTTCTCTGTGTACTTGTATTCACTAGAGATTCATGTTCTACTCATAAACCCTGTTAAAAATTTTTTATTTCTGATTTCAAATGCTGCAATACTTTTTCTAATAATAAATGTTATCCCAAAGGGACTGTGAATATGCTGATTACAAAAAGCATCTCATGGGAGTTTCCATAACAATGAGATTAAGACCTTCTGGCTTCTCACAAGAAAGTGAGTAGAATCTCTCTTTAATATCTGTATCTACTGATCATTTTTCACACAACATAGTGACTTATTTGTCTTCGTGAAAGAGCATATTTTTCTATTTTATACAGAAAACTTCAACTTCCTATGTGTATGGTTCAGTGGCAGATAATATATTAATGAATAGTAGAATTAATGAATATTAATAGAATAATGTAGTTGCTTATTTTGAAATACAGTGCAAGGTTTCTTCTAATATTCTTCCTCCAAATCCTCTCTCAAATAAGGAATCTTGAATGATGAAAACAATAGTTCCAGGTAAAATTTAAAGTCAGTGTCACACTGATGTATCCCCTCTGATTTTTGACCAAAATTTACTTTCTTATGTGTTTCAGATCCATATTACCCAACTAGACTCAGCTGCACTGCTAAATTTGGCTTAGATAGATATCTGCAGGTTGGATTTCACTTCAAGCTCCCTTTTTTCTCCTGTGTGTATAAGTTATTCATACTGGCCCTGCTATTAGAGCATCTGTTTTATAATCTTCAGCTTATTTATTCTCGCAGTCCTGAAAAGAGATTTTCTTGTTCAAAGAAATGCAGCAAAAAGAAATAAAACAACTAATCAAAGGCCATGGTAGTGACCCTTCAATACAGGGGAGAGAATTGACATCTAACTCTGCTCTCCTGCATTACTGAAGACTGCCCTGAACATTACACTGTTTTGTCATTCCTCCTTTGCTTTCTGTATCCCAACCTTAATATAACTACTGAATTTTTTTGTTCCTTATTTTTTCTTTCTTCATCTCAATTACACACTCCACCTGGCAATCTGCCCTGCCCCTGAAATCAGAACTCTTCTTGCCTCAGTGTGCACTTGGCTTAATCCTTTCCTGTAACTAAAAGCACCTGCCATTCCTTTCCTGTGTTCTGGATTGTGTTTTTTTAAGGTCTAAATACTGCTCTATCTTGTCCCAAAGTGTTGTTTGCTGTTCCAAAGATACCATTTCCTTCAAGACAAGTGTAAGGGGACTGTTTAATAAAATTCATTATCAAAAATGATGTTTTATAAAAACATCTAATTCTTCACATATCAGGAGGAGAAAAGGAACAAACCCCCCCTTTTTCTCCCAGGAAATGTAACATTCAGCAGTGATCTGTATAGCCAGATCCAAGAGTATTTGGTGTGTTCTTGTTTTTGTGCTGATCAGTGTTGCAGCAGTTTCATGCCCATGTGCATTGGTGCAATGCAGGCAGGGTGTGTTGCTTTTGGCATGGACAGGTAAGGTGACAGCCCAGAGGAGGGAAGAGCGTGAACCACAGCACCAACAAATAGGTGAAAACTGATGATGAAAGGCAAGTTCTCAACCCACTTGCCAGAGTGTGTGTTTTAGTGAGTGGTTGAATAGTTAAACCTGCAGCACTGGGGGGAGGGTACTTCTGGTTTAACCCAGAGCTGCTGCAGCCAGAATCCTTCTCTCTGGCTGTGCCCTAACTGAATGCACAGGGAATGGCACCTGTGAATCTCCAAACACTGAAACACAAACATGCTCCCAGCATTTTGGAATTCGAGCCTTAATTTTCTTCTATCAATGTAAAAACCACACGTATCTAAAAGCTGTAATTTTAGGATCAGAGTCTCCCTTCCCATGATACTCCTGTATTATAAAGTCTGAATCTGTGTATGCTCTGTGTTGGAATAGTTTCATATGTTTAGATAAGCCATTTAAATGATGAAGAAAAAATTCCTATGGCATGTAGCAAAGGAACTCTCATAGTCAGAATTTATCTTCATTTAGGTAAAACTGCAATCACTGTTGACTGGAATTTAAATAGACAAAAAGACTGAACTAGGCAAAGCTTAATAAACATATCCAAAATGTGCTGTCATACACTCAAGTCTACTCAAATTTGTTTACATTCTCAATCAGATATAGGAATTTTAAATATATTATGAATATATTAATATATATTTTATGATGTTTTCCAGGAAGAAGCATAAAGACATGAAGGGACTCTGGCATGGTAGGGTTAGATGTTAGTATATAGAATTGCCAGAAACATTTTTTATTTAAAGTGGTTTTTACTTCCTTTAATAATAATCATGGGATATTTCTGTAGCAAACACATAATAATTTTATGTTCTAGACTTCAAAAATATCCTTAAGTTATCTTCAGCTAATTTGTCCTCTGAGTGTATTGATTAAATTTATTTATATTGCACAGATGCACTGGGATTCAACTATTTCATCTCTGTGTTTGTAAAAGCATTACAGAAAGAAAAAATATTTTAAAGCGTGATATATTACAGATCATAAGTAATTTAAAATAAGTAGTGAGTTGTTTTTATAACCTGGGCTACAGGTATTTATTTTCCTAACAGACTTAATTCTTAAAAATCAGAAATATTGGAAGGGCAATTATAAGCATTTAATGAATTTTTTTTGACTCTCAGATACAGCAGCACTCTCTGGTCTACATACAAATCTGAACACAGAGAACACTTTTGCACTTTGCACTTTTGCACTTAGTGCTTTTGCACACCTAGGTGCAGTAATTTGTTTGGGTAAATGTCTTCTTTTGTCACACTCATCACAAGATTAAAATACTAAGATCAGTCATTGGTCTGTCAGACATGAAAGAACCACTTATTTTTATTACTCTTTCCATACATCAGTTCTAAGTGATATAAATACTCAATAAAAGAAAAGATTCTCTGAAGAACTCTAGAAAAGCAACAAAGGAAAAAAAACTCATGGCTTAGAAAGAAGCAGAAAACAGGAAGGATACATCAGAGTTTCTATCAACTCTGGAATAAAAACTTAAAGTGGAAGAGTATATTAACAAATTGCTGTTTATTCCTGTTTCTGTTTTTTTTTCCTCTTAATGAATACTTAAAATAATTCTTTAATTCTTCTTTTTGTCACTTTTTATTATTCGTGGGAGTCTTGATTCCTCCACCTGATTTACATCCTGTTCTTTGGTTCTTTGAGTTTTCTGAAATTTTCCTTTTATTTTCTTTTTTTGTTGTGGTTTGGTTTGGTTGGGTTGGGGTTCTTTTGTCTCCATTTTGGATTTTTTGGTAGGAATTAGAATAAAGCTGGGAGCAGAGGAAAAGCTATTTCTAAAAATTATGTAAACTTGGTAAAAGGGTAAATGGTTTTCCCAATAAAGTGCAGTTTTTTCTAAATCCAAAAGGGTAGAGATTATGAATCCTAAGAGGACATACATCACCTTGTTGATTTCTCCTCTTAAAAGAAGTGTGTGTGTATTCATTTAAACAAAAACCAGACTTCATTAACAAATGTATATTCCTAATCATTCCTTTTCTAATGGTACAGCTAGTTAAATTAAACTAGAATGAATATTCTAAAGCAAACAGTCAAAATATTCAGTATCCTTTTTTCCTTATAGTTGTATAGCTAGAAGACTTTCATATGGATGATACTAGTCAAGTATTTTATCACTTCTGAAGGTTTTTCATAAACTTTGTATCTCAAACTGATCTTCCAGTGTAACCAAATCAAAGTAAAATTTAATTTTAACCCAAGAAATAAGGAAAATAAATCTATTGACTGAGGAATTTTGCTAACAATCACAAATATTGCTATTTATCACAAGTCATAACAGAATTTTTTACCATTTGTTCAAATTATTTGAAATTACAGACACTTAATCAGGTCTTTTTATAGTTGGTATCTTTGGGTAGTTTCATACAGATCCCATTACTGTATTTGAAATTTTATAAAGAGTTTCTAATATATTCATGCACTCATATACATGTAAACATATCATTTTGATACTCCAGTCCAGTGCAACAATGAAAGAACAGTTTTCACACTGCCATCATTACTGGACTTGCTGAAATAATGCCTAGGATTGTTAAAATAGAAAATTTGGTGGGTGGGTGTGTAAATATCCACTAAATATGTATGTTATTTTATATTATGCAATTCTAAAAAACAGACAAATCATAAAAATCAACTAGGTGGTTAGTGAAGAAAACTGGAAAAACAATTATTTATAATAAGGGAAAACAAATTGCCAGTGACCTTATACACAGTTATCTTTTTTCATGATATCAATTTAGTAAGTTGGTAATATAACAGAGATCATGTGCATAAATGAAATATGTGTTGTTTAACATGTTTTGTTAATTTTCTACAGTAGATTTATAAGTTGATAATTAAACAAATCAGACTGGATAGTATTAGTTTGCCCACAGACTAAGTAAGGAGCATTAACTGCCTAAGGCATCAGACACAGACAAATTCTTCTAACACATTTACCAACTGATTAGATGGAATATCCCAAGGTACCTGTCTCCAAGCACAGCTGACTTGTGGTTGCTGCATTGTTAGGTAGGAGGGAACCAGGAAAAAGCAGTGGAACTGAGAGGATCAGGAGTGAGGCATCCAATAAGAGTATTCCCTGAACATCACTAGCTCTTGAATTCAACACATACTAAACAAAATGAGTGAAATCCAGGAAAAAGGGAATGCTGATTCAATTACTGTGTCCCTAAGCCTCTCAGGATCAGTTCCAGGAACTATCAGCAGACTCTCTTTTATGTAGTTTACTTTTTGATTCCAGCTGTAGACCCACTCCCCTTCCTTGAGCAGGAGCTCATCACACCCTGGTGGGAGCCAATTACACCTGCCCAGAGAAAGCTTTTTCAGCACATCTCCTGCTATTTTATTTTTCCCCCATTTGTACACAATACTTTCCAGATTCTCTTATGTGCTCCTGAATAAACATTTCTCATGTTTATGCTCCTTTCGCCCTGGTGGAGACCTTCACAATGATTTCAAAATTCAATCCCTTTTTTCTGTCAATTTTTCAACATACAGAAGAAGAGAACACATTCCATAAATCTAATAAAGCTGCATGGCTAAGAGCAGCCATCCTCACTGTGCCTGTGAAGCTGAACACAGTACACCATAATTCCTTGATTGTGCCTGTACAGTTACTGATAGAGCAACAAAAATGTGAATGAGACAAAAGATGATTGCTTTTCTGAGCAAAATTGAGGTCTTCTGGTCATTTGGGATTACAACAACCAACCTCAGTGCAGTGCAGCTTGCTGGAAGACAGACACTGCTAAGCTGACAGTGAACACTGAAGAAACTATTTCACAGATGTTTCTTCTAGCCAGATTTAAAGCACCACTTTTTTCATATTTTCAAGTTTTTGTGGCCCAAGCAAAACAGTTCAACATAGATTCTTATAAGCTGATATTTTTTATTTTAATTTGCACAGAAAATAAAGTGCCCAGGAAGCTTCATGACTAATCTGCAGGAAGGTTCAGGGTAGTAATGTCCAAATTCGTCTATTTAGAGATACTCTTACTCTATGTAAGAAGGAAAGGTTATAACACATGAAAAGCAAAACCAAACCCACAAACCAGCAGATTAAACAACAAGATCAAACACACAATTTAGGAAAGCAATTTTTGACCAATTAACAATGAAAAGTCTACTGAGCTGGTAAAGAAATAGGGATTGGTGGGAGGGAGGACTGTAGGAATGCAGACATTAAATATCAATTTACAGGTTACTGTAGTGGGGAAGAGTCTTCATGTCAATGCAATTGTCATATCTGACAAGCTAGACTCTTGCTTTTTGAACAAGTTCAATGAATTTCAACTCCAAACAGATACTTTCTGGAGAAGAAAAGTAGTCTTATGGAGCTGAAGGTGTCCATTCCCTAAGGGCAGTAAGCAAATTGGGCCATACTGTTTAGTAGTTGGAATAAGGAAATGATTCAGACTCATGTTCACACTCATCAAGACCCTCAAAACACTTCTTAAAATGGTGCCTACATTTCAAAAGACTAAATTCCTGTGCTAAAAAAGCCCAAATGGCTTCATGCCAATGATCTTGCATCTTTCCATCAGCTAATATTTCTTACGTGGCTAACTCTTGTCCTATGCTGTGTACAGAGCAGGTTTCCCACTCCCAGCTGTTTCTGTTGAGAAACAGAAAAAAAACTGAAAGGCAGGATAAACCAAATCACAATTTTGATTTATTGTCTACATAAAGATTTAAGGTTATTGTTTTTCTGTTCCCACGTCTAGAGATTTCACTAAAGGATTTTTGAGTTCGGTTAATAATAATTGGGGTATTTATTCTAATGGCATGTGAGCTTACAGGTTTTATGAATAATTCTCACCCCTGCAAACTTCAGGACAACATTGATTTGACTGTCTGCACTTTTCAAAGTTGTTTAATTATCCAAATAATGTAAAGGGACAGTCATGGATTTCATTTTCTACCTGTTTGAAAGCTTTATTTATATGTTTGGGGTTTTTTTTCACAAATGGTCCACTTTTAAGCAGCACATCTCAGCTTGATAAGAGTGCAGAAAGTAAACTTACATGAATTGACAGAGCATTAATTAGGCTTAGATTATTTTAGTAAACATAAAAATCCCTTCAACTTATTTTGGCCTAAGCAAACAGTTCAACATAGACCCACCTATCCAGCAGCATGTGAGAGATGCATTCAGGACTGTAGAGCTGTCCTTTCTATTTCCTCTGCCTTTTGCCTTAGTTGATAGCGCTTGCAGGATATGCTAATGTCATCATTACACAGCCACTGACTCTGCCTTCAGGGAAGAAAAAACAAACTAGAGTGAAAGATTTGTCTCTGAAAGCCCATTTGAAAGGTCACCTGAGAGTAACAAACAGAACTTCACTGTGTTTTCTGGTTTGGAGAATTTGCAAACATATGAAAGGACCACGGAGATGTACAGCAGGGTATTGCCAAGCCATAGCATTTCCATTAGAAAACATAGAGGGGTCTTGGGAGTTAAAATTCAAGGGCTGAATGGAAGTCGGTCAAAGCTGTGAGAGAAGGGCAAGGAAAGCAAAAGGCAGCTGGAGCTGGGCTGGCTTCCAAGGGCAAAGCAGTAGTGATTGATAATTATAAAGAAGACCTTATGGTATCCTTGCATTTGTGTGAGAATTTTTTAATAAGATATTCATTAATTCTTTATTGTCTATGGAGCCTACACGTTAAAAAATGCCTGGGAAGCATTGGGTTATTCACTGTGATTATTCATTACCCATCAGGCAGCTTCCCAGATCATGATGACTCCTCAGCATTCTCCCAAGCACCAGATGTACTCCTAAAAGGCAAGATGTCAGCAGCATTGACAAAATGCCCTGCACAGAAGTTGTCAGCACTGGGCAGCAGGGATCTCTCCTGCAGAGCCGAGTGCTGATGCCTGGAGCCAGCTACCTGCCCTCTCGTTAGCACAAGGGCACTCGCTGGTGCTGTCAACAGCAATGAACATGACAGGGACTGCCTGTGGGACACACGCCACTGACAAGGTGCCCTTCCCCACCAAGCAGGCTGCAGCCACTGGGTGATCGAATGAATGTGGTAGGGACAACCTCTGGCTTCAGACTGCCTGGAGCTGCTCTTCTCGCTTCTGTCTTGGAACACCGTGGGTGTGGGGTCTCAAGACATTGCCTTGCATGTGCTACATCTTCTTACAAATGCAGCACTGGCACTAAAACAGTAATTAACTATCTCAGTAGTGATTAATGAAAGGCTCTGTCACGGTAACTCAATGTGTTCTGTTCATTTTGTAGGCACATCATCTCTTTATATCTTCATCTGACATTTACAAAAGTGTATTTACTACAAGGATTGTATTGGAAGCAACAGCACCTTTCCAATTAGAAGCACATTTTGAGACCAGAATGGAACTAATACAAAAGTATTCATAACATGATGTTGCAATGGATTTCTAAACACTCTCCTAGCATTACAATGATGCCGTCTCAATAGATTTTTAATGTACTGAAAAGTGAAATACCAGTACAAGCACTTAGAGCATGGAGATAGGTTTCAAACAATTCAAATTTGAGACTCTGTCAAATGCTTTCCTGTGTTACCTGTACTCTCTTAGTTTAGATTCAGCTGCAAAAAGGGCTTCTATATATTCTTGACATCTTCTGCTTCAAAACAGAATACATAGGCCAAAACATTTGTTGAATTTCTTCCAGTGTTTTGTGGAAGAGAAAGTTCTGTCTCATGGTTACTCATCCCTTCCAAAGCAGAGTTTTCAGTTTTTATGCTTTCTTTTAAGTTTTATTCTGGGAGAATGAAAACAAACACATGAAGATATCCCATGTTTGCAATCTTGGCTCCGTCACCAACTCAATGTGTGGCCTTTTGCATATTGCTTTGCAAAGAGCTACTGCTGGTTTTCCTAGGCTGGGGGAAAAGGGCTGGCCCTGCAGGAATCTTGTTTTGGAGGAAGGCTCTCTGCAAAGCATCTTTCCCAGGAAAATAAACCTTTAAGCAAATCACTTTATTTTACAGGATGAACTTTATACCCAAATCTCAAGTGGATTTGGAATTTGCTTGAAGCAAGCAGTTCAAAACGTCAGTGTATAATTAAATGTCTTTGTTTGAGAGGGATGTGCTCTCATGATAATTCTCCTATTAATGAATTTTACTAGTCCCTGAAGATCTTCACGGAGCTGGGTGAGCTTATCTAGATGCAATGATTTCTTTTTACTTTTTTTCTTATTTGTTTTTTCAGGTGTAAGACATTGTATAGAAAGCATGATATGCCTATTATTTTATGGAAATTGTTAAAATTCTTTCTTTTAACACTCTGGAAAGTGTTAAAACACTTTCCAAATTTAATCGATCTCTCAACAAATTTGTATTCATCCACAATGCCTTTTAAGGGTACTGTGCTCATAACAGCACAAAATTGAAAATAACTCTTGCTGGTGTGGAATCATCACATGATACACGTTCAGAAAATATTATGAAAGGAAACAGCAGAAGAGATATGTTATGCTCTATCTTGCTTTTCATGCTTGTTTGTACTCTTTTACTAATAATTGTATTTTCAAGGTAGAGAAAACAAAGGAAAACATTAGAAATCCACTTCCATCTACAAATTTGCACTATGAAGCTGATCAGACACTAATAGACCACCGAGAGATGTGGTGACGAAATGGCACCATGCTTCAGATGTGAATAGAGGACTCAAAATGAAGCGCCTGTCAGTTTTACAGTTACCCTCTCTTTTCTGGAATTTCACTTTAGCAATCTAAAATTAGATTTAGATGACTGAATTTCCTGCTAGTTTTCAGCAAGAGATAGTCAGAAAACCCGAAATTTCTGCCTTTGAGCACCAGCTGTCTTTTAGAGAATCGATTACAGAGGGTAACCTGGAATGAGAATTTAATCTATAATCACACCTCCTGAGCCCTGTTACGTTCAGGGAGTTTTGCACCACCTCTGTGTGAACAGTGGCAACACTCACATAGAAAACTTCCCACCTTCTTTGCATCTCAGAGAAGCCAAGTTCTAGTTTAAGTCAGGTTCTTTCTATTACCTCTCTTCTGCCAGGATGAGAACTTCCTGAATCTCTTAAGCAGGGAAAATATAGTAATACAACTAGAAAGTTTTGGTATATGTTTTGGCAACTTGTACATTTGTTTATTTAGAAAAATTACATCTGGTTCTGTCTTTGGGTCTCTGAAAGGGTAATGTGAGTTTCATAAAATGAGAGCATATTTTTTATATGTGTAGATTTATACTTCATTTCTGTAAACTTGTTGATACTCATTTGTATGTTTTTGAAATAGCTAAACTGGAAGTTTAGCCTCAATCTTGGAGTGAACTTTCCAGCCTCCCTTGAAAATTTCTGGACACTTTTGACAAATATTTGTTTCCAACTTCTCCCTTTATGGCCAATTACAGTGTACAGGGTGTTTGTAGTTGCCTGTCTAGTCTGATTACATTAAGATTTCCAGGATAAGAACTGCTTTCTTAACTGAAAGTAACTGATGTATGGAAACTGGAGAAGTCTTAAGAATGCATGCAATGCATACTAGTTCCTAAACTATCAAAAATAATCATGTGCTATTTTCTGTAATGACTATAAAAAAATTTAGTTATGATACATTCCCAAGTGCCAGTGAGTATGTGTTGTATTATGAGCACCTGTGTGAGTACACATTGCACACTGACTGCAGCAAATTGTTCTCAGAGACCAAGCAGGTGCAGCTTCAGTAATTTATGTGATACCATGCTTTTCCCATACACAGGGCAGCACTACTGCTTTTTAGCTGCTGTGGAGCTCAAGAGAAAATTTTTGTAGCTGAGGGGGTGTGTGTGGGTGTGTATGTTTGTGTTTGTCTCTGTGTGTCAGCTGGTGTGTGTTTACAACACAACAGAGGTTTAAGACAGTACTGTAAAAATCAAGGACAGTGTATGTTATTAACTATCAAGGAAAATAATTTTTAAAAGAATTGGCCACATGAAGCATTTTGTTGTGCACAGGAAAAGAGGAGAAACTGGCCAATAATAAAAGACTGCTTTTTGTAGTGCCACAGAATAGTAGAGTTTTGGGGACATCCAGGGAAGTCCCTGGTGTGCTACTGTGCAGGCACAAAGTACTGCCCATTCAGGGCTGAGCTGTGTTGTAGGTGTACCCATTGTTAGTATTGATATCAATGGCACTAAGGTTGAAAAATATGGAATAGTATTGTAAATAATGATTATGATGCAAGTCATGACAGACTTGCAATTACCTAAAAACTATTCTTCTCCAAGTAAAAGTAAACTGGATATATGTGGTTGACCACTGAGCTTTTCTCTTTTTTTTTTTTCCCTTTTCTGAAAGGTTTAGAAATCTGAAATCAATATTTTGTGAGAACAGCCTCTAGTTTTTGCAGTAAGCTCTTTGATTTCATAGTGTATTTAGTGAGATACCATGCACAGACTATTTCAAGCCCCATATCAGGTCCATTCAGAAATAAAGGCACTGAGGCTGTTGCTTTAGAAGACTCCATTTAAGTTGTTGCTGTGTGACCTTAGATAAGTCACCAGTCCTCTGAGTCCTGTTTTCTCGTTGCATAAAATAGGAATAAGTGGGTTTATTCTGTCTCACAAGGTAATTGTGCAGCTAAATGCATAGGAAATGGTTGAGAGAGCTATAATAATAGGGGCCACGTAAGTCCATAGTGCTTCAGTAAGGAAATAGAAATGCTAGCACTGAGAAGTACTGTGCTAAAGTAATGATTGTTTGGAGTTAATGTACCTACTTCATGTTTTTTTTTCAGTGAAGAAAGAACCAAATGTGTAATGTTATAGTGATGATGTTCTGTTTTAAATTCCACATGCCCAAAGCTTAAACTGTGAAATTACTGTAGCCACATCTGTAGTGCATTTAATCTTAAAAAGTCATTGCATATCTGCTGTTCTAATACAAAGTTTTAAGAATTTACATGGACGTTAAAGGATTAACACATGTCCATTTATGTCCAATTTTTAATACCTAATTTTCATTCCACAAACACTCATATACTCTTACTTTTGTTTTATTTACACTAGATTAGATAGGACTGGAAAATGCTTGAATGTGTGTATGTTAGTTTCAGCTTGTGTTTCTGGGCTTTGCTATTTGCTTCACCCTTTTTTAAATCTTTTCCCAACTTTTTAAATTTTAAATATTTTTCAGAAAAACCCATTTTGTCAATTTTTATCATGTGAGAATCGGACCTGTTTCTCACTGCCTCAGTTCTCTTAATCTTCCTACATCTTTCAGGTCTGCTGGTTTCAACACCCTGAGTCCACAGGCATGTCTTATTCTGGTTCCTGTTTTGCAAAGCTTTTAAATAAAGCTATGTCCTTTAAAAGAAGCAGCCAGACTGAACATTAAAAATACTCCATGAATCAAAATGAACAAAAGAAGGTCACGTTTTTATGGACAAAACAAGCCATGGATTGTTCTTCTCTGACACTCTTTAAGCACTATGAAAGCTGCATTTAAAACCATTTTACTCTGGTACTACACATATGTTTGTGGGAATGCAAATTTTATGGACAGAAAATATTACAGACCTTGGATGATCTAATAATATATATCCAGAGAGCAATGTGTTAATAGGAACTTTTCCTCCACAACCTTTCTCTTAATGTGTGACATAATGCAGCATGGAATGCATGGAAATGCATGGAAAATGACTTTTTTTTCACTATTTTTTTAGTTATGGAAGGTACCAAAACTGCAAGGAAGAGAGACAATTAGAAAACATAGGATACTGACATGTTCTAATACAAGTTGTATGACAAGCAAATATATTTCAATTCTTAAGGGCATCTGATGATTTTCCAAACAAAATTTTTTATTGAGAAGGAATCCCTAAAGAGACTGATTTTCTTGAAGAAATACATTTTGTTCTAAAAAGTCAAAAAAACTTAAGGTGGCAAAAAGCTCTTTTTTTAGAGTTTTATCTCTCCTTTTGCTAAAAAGATGGAGAAAATATTTTCTGAATTAAGAATTTAAATTTTTACTGCATTTTTGACTTATTTTTATTGCCAAAAAAGAAAATATGAATATGGGAAGAGAGATTTTCTGCACTGTCCTAAACTTGGGAGTAACCAGTGTGGGGGCACAAAAAATTTTGTATTCGTACATAACCAGCAGTGTAAGAGATTGAAAAGTAATTTTCATATGCAAAAGCCTTTTAACAAGGCTATAGAATTGCCTTCCAAAGAAGTGGACCCATTACCCTGAAATATTGCAAGAAGATGAGAAAGGAAACAAATGATGTTTGGATCCTTCCTTCTCTGTGACAAGATGGATAGGATGACCTGATATGCATTTTGCATCTCTAAATTGAATTACACTGACATAAACTGTCCCCCTAGAGTAGATGGCTGTCTCCCCATAGGCATTATATTTTCCAAATATATTCTCTGATACAACCTGGAAAGGTCTAGAAGCCTCTGAAGCAGAGACATCAGGACTGCAAATCCAACAAACTTTTGTCTTCTGGGCAGCAGCCAGATTTGATTCCTGGTAATTTTTCAGCCACTCTGGCTCTTGAGAATGGTTTTTACCAATCAACTGGTGCTGCTAACAGCTTTCTGTTCTGTACCACAGTCAGCATGTTGTCTAAACAGACCATTATTCCCAGCCTTGCACACAGCAGGCTGCTACCATGGAGCTGACAAGAGGCCAAATGGTAGGCTGGACATCTGCCAAAGTTCTCCTTCCCAGCAAGGCTTGGAGGAACCTTTGACATTTTTTTCTCTAACAGGACAGTAAGACATCATTCAGGTCTAATCTCAACACAAAAAATGATCGGAGCAAGGCTGGAGCACCTCTGAAGACAGGCTGAGGCAGCTGGGGTTGTTGAGGCTGGAGAAGGGAAGGCCCCAGGAAGAACTTATAGCACTTTCCAGTGCCTGAAGGTGCCCTGCAAGAGACCCAGAGAGGAGCTTTTTGCAAGGGCATGTAGTGACAGAACAAGGAGGAATGGCTTTAAACAGAAAGAGATGAGGTTTAGATCACATATGAGGAAGAAATTATTCATCATGAGAGGGGGAAGACACCAGAGCAGGTTGCCCAGAGAAGCTGTGGAAGCTCCATCGATGGAGTATTCAAAGCCAGGTTGTATGGTGCTGTGAGCATCCTGTTCTAAAGGGTGGTGTCCTTGCCCACAGCTGGAGCTAGGTGAAACTTAAGGTCCCTTCCAACACAAGCCACTTTATGATTCTAGGAATCCAAAATTTGAGGGGCTACCTCAAATTCAGACTACCTGCAAACTTAATAATTTTTAAAAAGAAATTCCCTATGGCAACCAGAAAGCCCAATGCTACATGGGCCAGATCATCAGATTTATGAGCTTCTGAGCAGAATATTTGTCCTAGTGACGTGAGAGAGTGACCACCCTCTTGGGTGAAAATCTTGTGCTCTTCAGCTCAGTGAAAAATCTGCCAGTAGGTTTTTCACTTTGCTGAAGCTGAAGGGATCAAAAGAAAAGGAGAGTAAATCAATTTTCTGTCGCATTAAAAAAAAAAGATTTTCAGATAAGGGTCCAAAATAAAGGTAAAATGCTTATATACAATATTTTGAAAGTTATATTCAAAAATCACAGTTATTTGGGATGAGTATGACTGTTTCATGTAAGCTTTGAGACTGTTTTCTTTCTGTTATAAAAGTAGTTCCTTATATAAATTTTTTGGACAGGGAATTTGAAGACAGTTCCCAAAAACAGTCTGAAATGTGATTGATAGAAATTATTCATTAGGAATCTTTTCCAAGGGGACATGGAGTCAACTCTGTACAAAGAGCTTTTGTTAAATTTTGCTGTGAAGTGATTTGATAGATCCCATATTAGACTTAGTTTTATCTGTAAGAGCTGAGCACTCTTTCCATTTACATAGAATACTAAGCATTGTCATAAATTTGTCAGTTTATAGTTTATTAAGCTTACTGGCTTTAGGGGTGTCACTATTCTCATTTCAAGACTTTTTGCCCACCTTATATAAGGTGAGGTTCATGACAAGGTGAAAAGCCATTATTGTTTACTCCTATTTTCCAGAAGGTCTGAACTGAGCTATCAATCTTGCATTAATGGATATTTGAGAAAAACAATATTTTGCAGCTTGATGTTACTATCTGTTGTTTTCTTCCCACACTTCAAATGCAGACATACTTTCATATGTGTTATCTGTCCAGCTTTTAATTCCATGTACCAGATGATACAGAAAATAATTTCCTCTCTCCTCCTCACTGAAATAACAGAGCAGGACTGCCATTTGCTGCAGCAATCTTTTGAACCTATTTTTCTCCTTTGCACAAATGGTTCTGACATAGTCTGTGCAATAATCAACAGCAAAAAATGTGATCATCTAATTTGAGTGCACAGCAAACACAGGCACCTTACCATGCTAAATATTTAAATGTGCTGCTTTTCAGCGTCTGAAATTGTACATCCAAACTTTTGTAAATTAGACTGAAGACATCCTGGCATGCATATGAATCTGATTAGATGTAGTGTTTAATAACTGAAGATTATTTTTACTCCTGGTTTCAAGTCCTATTGTTGTTTCCTCTGATGACAATGCATGTGACAACTCCTCAGTTTTCTTTAACATCATGCTAGAAATAAACATGATCTTTCTTGATTTTTGGAATGTTTCATATTTTTTATCTGCCCAATACATCTGTATTCTCAAACTGGTTTCTTTCAGCTCTAGAAAAAAAGATATCATATTTCCATGACTCCCTTCTCTGATGCATTGTTTGAATCATCATTTTTATCACAGTTTCTATCAATAAATCTACTGCATTACCCATTCTTAAATCTGGACTTTTTTGGACATGACCAAATATTTCCCAACAAAGAACTCTAAAAAATATAAGTTTACCTAACAGAATTGATTAGTCAGATGTCTGCCTCTTTAAACACAGCTGTAGTTACCAGTCCTGTCTGAAACATAATTTGACAATGGCAAAGCAGACCATGAACCTACAGTACCTGGTTTCCACATGTGCAGAGATTCTGATCTCCATCGAGGAATTTCTGTTGATAAAATGGAGAATATTTTCATGTCCTTTGCATGATTTTACATTCTATTGATAGGACCAACCTTGTCTAGTTTGCCAAGGAAGTATGTCTTCATTAAGATAGAATAACACACAGCTTCCTTTTACTTTTTAATTTTTCATTTTTATTGCCTATCTATTTCATAGCCCTTCCAAAGGTTACATCTACTACATGTAAAAAGTTGTTCCCTCTACATTTATCTTTCTTGGGAGAAAAATCTATTTGTGCAGTAATCAGAAGCAGTTTTGTTCCTGCCCTTTTGCTTATGTCTCCTGTACTCATGAGCTGCTTATCTCTTTGGAAACTAAATTAAACTTACAGCTCAGAATACCAGAACAGCGTCTACCTGTACCAGGCAGAGGGCTCACGGTCTCCAGTCCAGAACCAGAAGACGTGGAAAACCTCCTCCCATATCCAGCTCAATTCTGGAAGCAGATCACTTATGTTATGTAGCCCTTTACCCAATCTAGTTATATGGCTCTATACCACATTCCCAAAAGGGGAAAAAGAAATTCAGTAAAAAGCAGTTTGTGAAAGCAATTGTGTAGGATAAGAGTCTTTGAACATTATAAAGAGATGTTTTAAAGCAGGAACTCTTCTCAAGGAATGGAAAAATTACTCTTGCTAAGTTTTGGTGCTACTGCTCTGAATCTGGGAGTGGTGGAGTTTGAGGAGTGGCCTTCTCATACAGAGCTGGCTCTTCCCGAGCCTTTTCCTCTCCTTGCTGTGATCCAGTGCCCCTTGTTCATATTCCTAGAGCAAGTGCCTTCTTCCCATGGTGATCCTTCTGCCCACTAACTTCTCCAGGCCCCATCCAGTTTGTTCATGCTTGTCTTTGCTGTGATAGATTGTCAGGATATAGTCACATTTTTTCAACTGAAATCTTTACTCAGTTGATGGTTTTGTTTCCTTCAGAAAACAATGGAATACTCTTGCTTTCTCTGCTATGACTGTGTTAGAAACCTAGACTTTTACTTAAAATTTCTGTATCAGGTATGTGAGGTTACTGGATTTATGGAAAAAATCATTAAAAATTACTAGATTTCAGAAAAAAGATTAAAAATATTTTTTAAATGTTTATCTTTCAATTAATAAATAAATCTTGCACTTTATTAAGGCTTTTATTTTATGCAGTTGATGTGAAATTTTTCTCAAGTAAATTTTACATTTCATTACTTTTCATGGTATATGAATCAGAAAAATATCATAGGTTACCCATGACATTTAAAACATAAAATTTAACTTCTGGTTTTGTTCTCTATCTTATGTAACTCCTAAAATCAAAGACCCAGATCTGAAAAGATTACATCAAAGTCACTTCATATACACTTTAGTTGTTCATTTTAATAAATAAGAAATATATAACTTAAAAGCAGATTGTACTTTATAATATTATACCTTAGATTATACCTTGAAAGCTGAAGTGTAAAATATTTGATCCCCCTGAGATTCCTTACTGGCAAATCAATACAGTTTATGATAACCAAAACTTTATGAATAGAATTAAAAAGGAACCACAAAGTGAATCTGAATTTGTGAATCCAACTCTAGAATTCACTTCAGGTTCTTTAAAATTCTTTGTCCTGTACCCCTTTTATTACACTATCACTACAATAATAATTTCCAAGACTGTGGTTAATAGAGATAAGAAACCTCACCCTGTTTTTACTAAAAGAAATGAGTTGGAAAGAGCTAGACATTTTTTGTAGCTATGGTCAGAGAAGAGACCTCTCCATCCATGAGAGTGTGGGAGCTGTCACAGGATGCTGAGTGTGGGGCTGAGCAGGCAGCAGAATTGGTCTGATGTTCCTGTAGCACAGGTCAGCTCAGGAGGAGAAACTCTGGAATGAAAACAGAAGTGAGGGTAAATGGGGAAGGAGAGAAAATATTAAGGAGAAATGAAAATGTGGGGAAGGAAGGTCTGTTAATTTTTTATGCACATTTTAATGATATAAGGGCTCTTGAATATCTTACAAAAATAGATGGATATAGCAGTTGCCCTGAGGAGCTTAAACATATGGGAATAAAATATGTGAGACTGAAGACAGTGTTTTGAACACAATAACCTAAATGTGTGGGAATGGTAAAAGCTGTTTCATTGAGTTCAATAGCAGAGGAGGGCTGAGGTGCATCATAAATCAGATTCACACGTATCTGAAGTTCTGTGAACCACTACCTTTGCAAAGGTCTTTCTAACCTCAGAACTCCAGAAAGAGCAAAGAGCACAGAGTGTAAAGAAAGGAATAATACTGAAATCTCCAAGACAAAAACTAGAAAACTATCTCTATTTTAATTTCTTTTTTTAACCTGCAAAGAAGTCTGTCTTACAGTTAAGCTGAGTTGTGAAATATGCCTGCTTTATTGATATAAAAGTAGAAAGCAACTGATTTACTTTCCATTCCAAAATTAATTTTCATTCCAAGTCAATGAACAGTCTCCTCTCAACACAAATCTAAACTAAGGTGTTCTCAGAAAGCATAATTTGTCAAATTAAACTAACTTGCAGGGTTATTCTTCAGTGATATTTTCACTACAACTACATTTTATGAGCACAGCACAAGGATACATATATATTTGTATCAATTTCCTGATCAGTAACTGCAAAAGACACTATTTTAGAGTGTTTTCATTTTTGTTTTTTTTCCACACAATCAAAGGCAGTTATCACTACAAAACTGTCACAGTAAAGCATTGTTTTTCTGAAAAACTTATGACTTTCTGGTACCTAGCATAGTGTGGATATAGAGCTACCTGACAGAGTGAAAGGAGGCTACTACAGCAAACCATCACCCAGAAATCAGATTTTATACAGAAAAATGAAACTGTCTTTTCACAAAGAGGTGTCACAGCACATCTGCAAGTGTTTATAAAATTTCTTAGTCCTTTCAGATACAGTTGAGAATTTTCTTTTTATTTGTCCACATATATTTTCCTTTCCTGTAATCTATTATATCACTATCCTCAATAGCATCTTGTGGCACAGGTGAATTATATATAAAGTTCTTTTTAATCAGATTCATGTTTGCCCACTTGCAGTTAGTCTTGTATTCATTGTCCTTCTGTTCTATTCAATGTACCCATTCCATATATCAAAGGGAGGGAAATGTTAGAGACAAAATAGGTACCAGAAAGATTCTTTGTTAAAACCAAGTTAAACATATTGATATATACTAACATATATATTATAAATATTATAAAATAAATATTAACATATTTGATTGAATTTCCTAATAGAAATTATAATATATAATACATAATAGAAATTATATATATTAGAATATAGAATATAGAATACAGAATACAGAATACAGAATATAGAATATAGAATATAGAATATAGAATATTATGTATTGGGTTATAAATAATAATATGGTGTTTGGTTCACTGAACTATCACTTATGAGACACAATGTATAAAATAAATAAAGTCTTCATTAATAGCAAATAAGGTGTCCACTAAAAAGGACTAAAACATAAGTGGTTTATCACTCTTTAGTTTCTAATTGTTCTTCAAGACAGAAACCACTCTAAGCAGAAACCTTAGGAATTAAAACAGGGTCTAGTGTTGACTGCCTGTGTCCAGATCCAGAAAATAGCTCTCTTTCACATGGGCACACTGTGTAGATTTTCTGTATTGTGTAACCTTGTAGCAACTTCATTTTTCCTTTATGGATTCAGTTGTAATTTTTTTTTCTCTACCTTAATAATTTAATAAACACAATTTAAGAAATATTTTCCCTCAGAAAAGGGCAAGTATGACTCAAAATATTCTTAATGTAACAGACTCTAAATGTGCTCCATTAATTTTTATTTTAATCTGTAAGGGGAGAAGGAGTAAAGAACTTTTATTGACATACAAAATAGTTTGAAATTTATTATTCATCATATTTATCTCTTTTATTTTTCCAGTTCATGTGGCATCCTGTGAAAGGATTCTCTGTGATTGTAATCTGATTGCAATGCTTTTACCACAGCAGAAATGAATGGGCAAGTGATGAAGTTTAAAGAAAGGATTATGTCAAACCTGGATGAAAGCAAAAGAAACTTCATATAATTATGAATCATAGAATCATAGAATCATAGAATCATAGAATCATAGAATCATAGAATCATAGAATCATAGAATCATAGAATCATAGAATCATAGAATGGCCTGTTTTGGAAGGGACCTTAAAGGCCATTTAGTTCCAACCCCTTTGCCATGGCCAGGGACACCTTCCACTAGACCAGGTTGCTCAAGCTCCTTTCAACCTAACATTAAACACTGTTGGGATGTTGAATGCTTCACCACCCTCACAGTAAATAATTTCTTCCTAATAACTAATTTAAACCTACCCCCTTTCAGCTTAAAGACATTGCCCCTTGTCCTATCACTACATGCCCTTGTAAAAGTCTCTGTTTCTTGTAGGCAGCCTTCAGGTATTGGAAGACCACAATTAGGTCATCCAAAGCCTCTTTTTGCTCCAGGCTTAGCCATTGAATCTGGGACAACTCTGGGATGCATCTCCTCAGGTCACTCCTGGTCTCATGGAGAGACCAGAGCTCTGTCTCTGCCACAAAAGAGATGGTTTGTCCTTAGAGAAAGGGCATCCCAGAGCACAGGCTCTTTCTCTGGGTTCCTGAAGCATGTCCTCTTCAAGTTTCCATCTCTGTGACAGATCTAGGAAATCAAAAGGTGGGATTTAGCTAATTGTTACATAGATACAGACATAGAGAATAGATGCTTGGCCAGAGTTTGTCCAGAAGAGACTGAGGGGAGACCTCATCACAATCTACAACTTCCTTGTGAAGGGAAGAGGAGGGGCAGACACTGATCCCTTCTTGGATACCAGGGACAGGACCTGAGGGAATGGTTGGAAGTTGTGTCATGGGAGGTTTATGCTGGGTATTAGAAAATGGTTCTTCACCCAGAGGGTGGTTGGGCACTGGAACAGCTCCCCAGGGCAGTGGCCACAGCACCAGCATGACAGAGTTCAGGAAGCATTGGAAAAGCTCTCCAGCTCATGCTGTGACTCTTGGGGCTGTCCTGTGCTCGCCCAGGATCAGACTTCTATGATCCTTCTGGGTCCCTTCCAACTCAGCATACTCTGTGACTCTGTAATTTTGATATGGAATATAAAAAATATATATTTGTATATTGATTTAACAACAGTAAAAGTATTATGTTAAAGAGGACTGACAGATCAATGACCTTGCAGTTAAGTGACCTTTTCAAAACCATGTAATCATTTCAGTGCCATTCCCTAATGAAATCTGCAGAGACAAAGAGGCCTGGATAGAGAGAGATGGTTCTGCCTCTTGATGTGATAGTTTGCACAAGTTATGTTGCCCGGCCCAGGAGAAACTTTCAACAGAGGATACACATTCACTTTTTTCAAAGCTGTGTGTTTTCCCAGAAGATATGAGGGTGTTTAGAAATATTCCTAATCAATTTCTGATGTCAATAGAATAACACTGTACTCTGTACTCTATAGTGTAAAACAGTTAATAATTAGCATGAGCATAAAAATACAGCAAATAATGTTCATATAAGCAAAGAAAGTGGCTGTAAATTTATCCTTTTTTTACAGTCATTGCTTTAAGAAGAAATATTTTAAATCATATATTTTAATAGCAAAACAAGTAATATATGAGTAGAGTTGGGATGTGTAAGCATACAAAACCACTCCACAAAGGCAAGTTTAAATTTTAACATACAGAACACTCCCTCTTAAGACTTTATTATGTATCTGGATGGACTTGGGTACCAACACACAAAAAGAGGGATTGTCTTGCAGCATTTTTTTCTTTTTACATGGCTAATAAAACAAGGAGATAATATATATAAATATATATTTCCATTAAATGTGTTAGAATTTTTTCTCACTGATAGACTCTAGTATCTAGTATCAATAATTAGCCATGGACTAATAAAATTCCATTTCTGAACCTGTCTGTTGTTTAGGTTTTTAGACAAACATAAAAATAAGAAAATCTGTAGGGACAGCAGACATTCATATGCAAGCATGGCCTACAATGACGTTTCCATCTTTGAATGAGATTTACAGCATAGCCCTAGTGCTGCATGCTGTGACCAGCAGTGCAAACTAAACATGTTGCTTTTGATTAGCCATTTTATTTTTCTTTAATTATGGACCATTGTGGTAATTTAAGAGGAGGTCAGATGTCAGAAGTGAGTGAAAAGATATGTAACAACCATTACTATATCGTACTTGGCAGCTGCCCATTTTGTTCCTGAACCAGTTTATAGCACTCTAAGGGCCTCTCTGGAGTGCACTGGTGAATCTATATTTCTGCAGGAAGAGATCTCAAGTGTGCACTAACCTATTCACACTTCAATCCCATTTCCAAGGTAAGAGTCAGCACATGACAGAACAGAGTCTCTTTGGGTACCAATTTCAGGCAATGGGGGCAGGGTGGACAACAATGTCACTCCACAAAAAAAGTTTGAAGAGTCACATGGCAGTATAAATTGATAATTAATGTGGGGTTTAATCTCACTGTCTTCTCAGTAGATTTTCATTTCTTGCAGTCCAAATCTGTCAGTACGGTCACATTTACTTCCATCAGTGGCTTTTATCCTACAGATAGTAGTGCTACTTACGCATTTGAAATTAAGCATATATGTATGATCATGATTTTTTCTTCACAATATGTGAAATAACTTGATATTGTTTGCTCATTTCGTAAAGACCTCAATATTACATAGCTGGAAACAGGTGTCCCTGCACTTGTTCCTGATGATAGGCTGATATTGACTTCATGGATGTGATCCCAAATTCCAAGAGACACATAATGCCAGTGTCACAGCAGAGCATAAATTCTTTTTAAAGAGAAGAAACATTTATTAGAAATAGAGTATATGTAAACATGAGAGGTACAATTTTTCAGGTGGAAATTAATTCTGAGAGCTCATGTGCAGTGACGTATTTATTGTCAAAGGTGTTATCTGGATTCCAGTATTATTTCTACTTCTCTTTTCATAATGAATAGCTCCCCTGTGCCACTTTAAAAGGCCATGGCATTCATTTCATTTCATGGAGAATGAGCAGCTTGTTACTTGGATGGAGTAGAATTTATTCCCCAGTGCCAATTTTGAAATATTTTAAGATGCTTGAGAAAATATCTTTTATGCAGAATCTTAGATGAGTTTTAAATGGGCTGGACAAACTTTTTTCTAAAGCAAAAAAGAATCGTTAATCATTAACTCATTATTTCCAGATTTCTTTTTGCTGTTATAAAAGTCATATTTTTGGGTTTTTTTGTGAAATGTTCTCCTCTGAGATCCTGATCTTTTGCAAGTATTTATTCAAATCTTAGAATGTGTCCAACTCTAGAGCTGTAGAGAGGCATGTAAGAATGGATCTAGATCTCTCTTCTTTATTGGCAGCATATCCTTCAGTCACTGACATACGGTGAGCAAATGAGGGTTAAATATTTGTTCCAACAGAAAGTCCTCCTGGTTTTAGCTTTCAATAATTAGCATGATTTTCCATATTTTGAATAGAAATCTAACAGGTTTCTCTAAGCCTGCCACTTGCCAAATAAAAAATCTAAGCAAATCATTATGTAGCTGAAGGTACTCGCCTGAGACACCCTAGGGCAGATACCTGCTTTCAGAACTAAATTGCAGACATGACAAGTTATAGTCACGGTGATAGGGAGATGAAACTAAACAAAAAAAACCTGCTTGACAAAAGTCCTCTTGCCACTTATAATAATCTCAAAGGTAAAAACCAAAAGACTTAGAAAAAATTGTTTTGAGCAATCAAATAAATCTAGTATTGAAGAGTTCATAGTTTGGAAAATTGCTGAATACAGTACTGAAATACACCTTAGTAAATAAAGTCAGCTGCTATTTGCTACTAGCCATATTTACAGGGAGTTAATATGTTTCTAGAAGTAAAGACACTGGTTTAAAGAGTTTTTTGACTCCTTCATAACTAGATAGAGGCAAACCAAATAATAAAGTGTTGAATGACAAATAATGTAAATTCTGAACTCATATAATAAGCTTGCAATTTCAGTTTCTTAAGTACTCAACAGCCTTTCTTCAGGAAATATCTGCAAAATATGTATCAAAACAAAACCATCTTCTATATTTAACTAGGAATGCTTCATATTGTTGCCACTTAAAATCTTCAGACTCTGCTTGAACTAACAGGTGAAGAAAAAATAATATTTGTTATTTTACAAACACACGTGTTCCTGACAAGATTGATCTTGATCTTGCATATAAATAATACAGATTTTGAACTTGATGTTCAGAACCAATAGATTTCCACCTCCTCCAAAAATATCTGAGGCACATCATGGGTGCAAATTTTCCTGAGGTAACACATCATGATACTGGCAGAGCAGAATCCCTGGTGGTGCCTCTTCCTCAGCTGAGTAAACCTATCATGGCAGGAGATAAGGCAAATCTTATCTCAAGTTTTGCTGCTTTACATTATATATTTATGTATTTATTTATATAAATAAAGCTTCTCAGGATTTCTTACTCTTCAGATGTACTTGAGCTTGATGTAATTGAGCAAGATGTACTTGAGTCAGTGCAATTACAGAGTTCTGAACCTAAGGAAGCCACAGGAAGCCTACAACAACCTAAGTTATTGCAATACTTTAGTATTGCATGTATGGAATAGTATGGGTTTCTCCCCCTTCTGTAATTAGCAGGATGCTCAACATAGAATACATATTTTTGTGCATGGATTTAGGGTTGCTGTGAGATGTTGATAAGTCTACCACTACAAGAGTCAGAGAGAACACTGATGTTTGATAGTTTACAGATGCCCTACAAGAAGAAATCAGTATTAAAACTCTGTCTGTGTGCATCACAGGCATCACATAAAATGCATCAGAAAAAGAGAAATCCCTTTTCCTCACCCAGCATTTTCACAGATAACTGCTGCTAGGAGGTTTTGAAACAGATAAAGAGATATTTATTTTTCTCTTGGCTCATCAGGGTAGTTATGTGTGCATAGTTTGTGGGGATTTTTCAAATCTCTGCTTTATACGAAGTAACTGTATGAGCTCAGTCTAAACATTCATCTCTCCAATGATAAGCAGTGAGATATGCCTGGGGAGGATCAGTGAAAAGAGGATGAGCAGTCTGCAAGGCTCAGCTGAGGTGATTCTACAACCTTCTTCCCCTGCTGGTGACACTAGAGAGGCTGCACCATCAGGGGCTGTCCCTGATGAGTTAACATGTTAGCTTGCTTTCATATGAGCAGTGCTAGAATGAAATTTTAAGGATAGCATTTTTGGAAGTGCAAGAATTTACTAGAAAAGGCCACACGTCTTGGGGCATGTGTTTGTCTTAAGAAAGAACTAGACTGTGGATGACCTCATGGGACAAGAGGATAAAAAATGGATTGCAAAGCCTAATCTAAATACTAGGTGTCAACTCAAAACTCCATAACTTCATTTGCACCCTGTCCTCCAGAGTGAGGACAAGTGACAGGATCACAACAAGATGAAGCTGGCCATGGCCTACATGATGCAGTAGGGTGATGGAGCTGAAAGCTCACTTCCACATCCCAGCAGAGTTGGAGGTCAGACACATTCCTATATGCATGAAAAATGGGAACTTGACAATGGTTTATCCTCACACCTGCAGTAGCAATACTGTAATGGCTTCACTTACATGGGAAGCTGAAGGTGGCAGCTGTCCCAAATCCTTTTCCTATAGGAACATAAGAAATATGGAACAGACCACAGCAAAAGAGAGCAGCCAATCTACAGCTGTGGGTCAGGTTTTAATGGGGAGACTGGGAAGAAGTTGGGTGGTTTGAAGGATACAGAATAAAACAGAAGTCTGAGATCCTCCTTGGGAGGACTTCAGTCAGTTGAGCACTGTGATCAGAAATGAAAGGAACATGTGGAAAAGAGTGTGAATGAGTCTCTTTCCCCATGTGAGTATTGTTTGAAGGGGAAAAGAAAAACGAAAGACTGGAGAGGTTAAACTAGCTGTTAAATAGAAGCACATTTCTTGCACATAAAGTTTTATTGTGAGGGTTGTGTTTATGGGCTTAGTGAGAAGGGCTGATTAAATGGCAGGTTAATAAAGGGACAGCATGTGGTTTCTGAACTAGGTGGAGAAAAGTTATAAGGTGGAAGAGAAAAAAGGCTGACTGAGAGCCAAGTATAGAAAGAGGAAATTTTGCATTGACACAGCTCATAATCAGTGCACCTTATTCGGTATGGAGGAAGCTGTTGCAGAGAGGAAAAATAAATGTGACCTGTTCCATTGCTTTACCACCAAGGCCAGTAAATTCATGGCTAGGATCTGTAGTTACCCCTGGTGACTACAACTTGTGTGACCCTAAGTTTCAAAGTTTCTAGCCCAGCACAAAGCAAATGTGGTATGAGAGCATCAAATATAATAAAGGTATAAAGAAAAAACTGATAGTTTTGTACCAACCTTCTATATTAAAATGGATTCTTTTACATAGGTAAGTGACCAAAAATTTAAGAAAACAGTAAAAAATTACTGTGGTGCTTTTTATATAAATCTGCACAATGATGCAATTATAATATCACTGATAATTAGAACAAAAGATTATATGATCTGGATGTGATAGCCACTCTAGAATCTGGTTAAAACGTGGTTACATCTTCAAGCATTTGAGAGTTGGTATTTTATGTATAATTGTCATACATCAACACATACAAAAGTACAGAACAACCCACATAACTCCAGTTGTTTCGTTTATTGCATTATCTCAGTCTGCTGTATTTTCCAGTTTGAAACCTTTGACATCATTCTCACTAAAGCTAAAATATAGGTGATTTATCAATGAAAAATAGATAAATCCACTTGTTGTCTGTGCATGCAAGCATGGGTACAACTGTCTAACTATTGTAACTGAATTTTGTCAAAGCTTCTACATCTGCAAAGTCTACCTTGGTGCTTGCCAGGAAAATTCTATCTACTTGCATCTGTGGTACTTATCACTCTTTGTTGACTTATCATTTTCTGAAATACAACCCACTTTGATCTATGGTCTTGGAAATGCCTATTTAGTGTGGCAATTTATCATTTCAAATGCTTGATCAGCACTTCTGAAAAATACCACTGTTTTGACAGAAATCCATTATTTTTATGAAAATTTCGATGTGAGTCTCTGTAATGGAACATTATGACAGGATGCCCTCAAGTGGCAAAATACACTTCACCCAGTAAAAATTAAAGTGGTTAATATATAGAGATTTCCTGCCAGAAGACACACTGCTGGTTTAGATATTGACGCTCTAGATGAACTTAAATATTTCCTGGTTCTAAAAGGAAATGGTTCTGTCAGGAAATGAATTAAAATCAGATAATACAAATTTTTGCAAGATAAAAACTGTGAGAGAAAAGAAGTTGTCAAAGAAATTGTCAAAAATATTGCCAATAATATTATCTCGCCTTTAGCCTACATGGATTGAATAATTTCTTGCCTACAATATTAGCTTCTAATTCTTACATAAGACTAGCAAAATCTTCATATAATTCCTGGTATTTCTAGAGAGCAACTATCAACCGTGAGTGTAATTACATGAATTCTCATTTATTTGCATTAATTCAAGCAGGAGCCTTCTATTTCAAAGCCATACTACACCAAGCCCCATAAAAGTGAAGTACATTCATGTATCCATAAATGATCACAGATGATGTTTTATAAGTTCACTGTTCTTTGGCAACACACATTGACACAAGCAATGTTCTGTATTCATAGGAAGTTGGCTTGCATTGAGTGAAAAACCTGGCAAAAACAACAAAAAGAAATATTCAGCAGTTGGTATGAATTTCTTTTTTAAAAGATCTTCAACTCTTAGCAAGAATTTTCATTTTCTTTCCCCACAAAAAAAAGTAGAAACCCAGAAGATTTAAATAACCAAATTTCTTTTTTTTCCAGTATCCAGAGGTTTTGCAAGAAATGCCATTACTACTTGCTAATATAGTTAGTTTATCTTATATGAGATTTAAAAAAAGAAAAGTTTTTGTATGTAAGCCAGAATATGTAAGTTTGAAACGTTCATTAATAATTCAAATGTCACCATGATTACTTTGCTAAATAGAACAGAGCAGAATTTCAGTGGTTGCTGTTTCTTTCCCTTTTAAAACTGTGCTTTCTAACTAAACAGATGTAATCTAAAAAAATATTTGAAAATAAGTGGTAAGTGGTTCAGCTAATCCTAATGTCTTTCTTTGTAATGTCACTATTTTATCTAACATCTGAAGTTTCTCTTCATTAGGTCTGTAATCTTCTTAAAACCTCCCTTTTCCATGAGAGCCACAAGTATTTCCACATAAGTTTTCTTTAAGTAGGTAATTGTACATATATTCATGAGGCCAATGTGACATCATCTGCCCTGCTCAAGGACAAAGGACATGTCTTTATTAAGACATCATGCTTTTCAGTCATCTTTTACTAGTCTAAGACCTATATTATTCTAAAACTAGCAATGAAGATTTTGCATGAATCCTGAGAGCTTTTAAAACGATGCAGATAAACTTATTCTGATCTTAGGCAAAAAATCCCAACAACCCAACCCCAAAACAAAACAATAAAACAAACAAAGAGAAAAGCTTTGAAAAATCATTAATGTTACCACAGGTGTGGGAAATGATGCCAGAATAATTCCCTTTTTGCACAACCCTCTTTCCCTGACTCTCTGCTCAGGCAGCTACGTGCCCACATAATGTGGTCCTTGCCCTCTTCCTCTCCCCTTCTGACTGCCTGGGTCAGGCTGTACATAAAAGAACCCAAGTTCCACCTACAAAGCCGTCTCTCTGTCTTTATTTTCATGGCAGACACTTTTATATCAGAGTACTTTCATCACAGTGGCACCCATACCAGAGCTACAATACTGTAGTTAAGGGTCTGTTCTTTGGCATTTCTATTCTAAAGCACTATTGTATGAGGTTGCTCAGCAGCTAAAATTCCTTCCATGCTGAGACTTGGCATACAAGTGCTTAGCTCAAAAGCAATTTAATTTTTTTAAAATTTTGGTTTTAACCCTGTGGTGTCACTTTGCAAAATGTAAAGGTGGAAAGCAATAAATGCTGGCTGTCTTTGACTGATTGCTGGGTTTTTGATGGTCTGGGGGTATTTTATAATGAAATATTCCATGCTATTTGTCAGAAATGTAGTTTTCAGGAACTATCTGAAATCCTTGAATTACCCCCTATGAAATAAGTAAAACAAAATCCAGTAGTAATTCTTTCTGAATGGGTGCTGCAGTTGCTGGAGTGTGAAGGTGCTCTCCCATAATGATAATTTTTAAGTTTTATCTTGATGGTTATTTTACAGGTATAGATAAAGATAAGTATATCAAAATCAGAAGGCTTTTAAAGTCTGGGAGATTTAGGAGATAAAACAGTCGCCACATGGACTGAAACAGAATTTCTGCCTTCTCATCCCCTTCATGAAACAGTCTGTGGAGCAAGGTTCACTCTGAGGATTTCACAGCATCCTTTGAAGCCATTGTTAGGGGTTGCTCACAGTGGCAAGGTGCCAGACTGATGGACTTTTGGTCTGCTCTCCTGTAGTTAAGAATGGACAGGGTGCTGAGTAGCTTAATGTGGATTAATGGTGACACTTTAAATTATATCACTGTTATTTCAGAAAAGGCAGGAAAACACTAAACCATGCTACATCAGCATGTTGAATTACAGATTTTATACTCCCACAGACATTACTAGTAATAGAAAAAATAAGAAAAAAAAAAAAGATTAAATGCACAGAGGGTTTTGAGGTTGGTTTTTTTAATTTTTTAAGTGACCAAAACCTGAGGGTTTTGTCTTAAGAACTGCTGGCAGATTATATAGATTTCCAGGAAGAGACACAGGCACTAACTGACAATAATAACCTTCTATTTAAATAAATGATGAAACTTGAGTATTTATTTCCACATTAGATACAAGGTGAAGGGCTAACATCCCAGCTGTAACATCCTTGTGTACAAAACAGCACTGAGGGCAGAACTCACCCACTGCAGGAAGGCATTGAACCAAATAATTTTGTTTGGACATTAGAGTGAAATGCTTGAAATCTGACAGTAAGACATAATTTGCTGAAGGTACCGTGGCCAGAATCCTTTATTTATTCTAAAGTGTAAATGACATAGGTAAATGATGTACATATTTTCCACAAGTTACCTCACTGGTCATATCTGAACTATCTAAACTGTTTTTTAAGATATCTGTTGGCCTGTTTGGAAGAATGATACACAAGTGTATATGGCCCTCAATTCCTTAACCCTGCATGCAGGTTTCCCATTAAACAAAGCAGTCCTCAAGAAGGACTGCTAGTCATGTTAGTGAACCTAGTCATGCTCTGAAACTACTTTTTCACATGTTTTCCTCTGAACAATAATTTACCTTCCCTCACAGCTTTGCTTATATAATTCAGCATACCTCTAAAACCAGAAAAATTAGACATCAAATGTTGTCAAGTCTGAAAAATATTTGTATTTGTGACATTTTTCTTTCTCAATTTTTCAGCATAAGCCAAATTAAATGTTTATACCCCTAAAGGCATCTACATTTCTTGCTAGAAATGGGAAATCAGACAAATTCAAATACCATGTCCTTCTTGATGCTGCAGTTCCTTTGTGAAGATTAGAGGTAGGAATTAGAGGAAATTAGAGGAATTAAAGGAAAAATTGTATGCGTGCCCAAGATGAAAACTGAAGAGTGGATTATTCCCAGAATCAGTCTGTTATTGCTAAGAAGCTGGTTCTTCCTAACCTTCCCCTTTTGGTAATATCTAACATCACTAATACCCCAAAAAATGTGCAGACAATGTTCTGGTAGTCCAAGAAAAATCCCAAACTTAGGACAGATAAAATCCAAAACACATATACTCAGTTCTGTTACTTTCCATTTTACTGGAAAATCAAACACAGAAATGCAAAGGGAATAGCAGCAGAACTCTCATTGCAAATCAACTGTCTGCTGGACAGGAAACCTTTTTTAAGTATTAGCCAGCTATGCTTTTCTTTCTGTGTAAATATAGTCTTTTCCAAGCTTAGTCAAGTGTGATAACCATCTCTCCTTTTTTCCACAAAATGTATAAAATATCTGAAGCAATTACACTACATTGCTGTTTAATTACAACAAATGGTAATTTTCAAATCAGAGCTATTGTCTTTTCTGTAGCTATACAACCACAAATTAGTAAGTTCTTAGGTTAGTGGGCTTCTGCTGGAGTCCCTGGCAAGGACTACAGTTACAGCAGTGTGAACACACTTCTGTAGAACACCCAATTAGTAAATAATTCTGTTACTCATAACCCAATTAAAGATTGCTTTTCTCTTTTACACTTTTTTACACACCTGTGTGAATTTGGGTGTTTATGAATATGTATAGCCTACTGAATTAAAACTAGATGGACTCAGGGAGTATTATTTAGGAATTATCAAACTAAAAAGCTCTTCCTCACGGAGTGGCTATTTATGAAGTTCTTAA
Organism: Prinia subflava; assembly: GCF_021018805.1. Taxonomy (NCBI): domain Eukaryota; kingdom Metazoa; phylum Chordata; class Aves; order Passeriformes; family Cisticolidae; genus Prinia; species Prinia subflava. The sequence goes on along the minus strand of NC_086253.1, from coordinate 15,922,476 downwards.
TTGATTTGCAAATGTAGGTGGTGGATGTGTAAAGATTAAAACCAGATGTCAGTCTGTTGATCTTCAAATCGTCACTTAGTTGTACTATTTTTTAAACTAAGTCAGTTTAATAATTTCTTCTTTCAAAAGGAAGTTCTGTGTTTTACTTTAGTGATGGAAAATATTTCTTGCCTTGCAAGATGTGGAGACTGATGGGAAATTTTAACAAACTAGAAAATTGATAAGGAACATTTTGATTAGACATCCTAATTTTTCAAAGAGTAAGTGAATGAATTAATCACAAAATGACAGGATAGGGCCACAGAGTAAACAGCTGAAAAAAACCCTTCAGATTTTTGTAAATAACTAATTGCACTAGGTGAATCACTAAATTATCTGAATTTTAGAGAAAAATAAAGAAGCAAATTCTTATAAGACATCGGTATAAAGCACGTTTTTAATCTCTGGATATATTTCATGTGAATAAAACTCTGATTTCAATTTTAGCTTCAGTAACATTTTTATAAAGTCAGCAAATCCATAGAATACAAAGAACTCGATTAGTTGATTAGTCTTGATTTAGTTTCTTCACAGATAAAGAAATTATACTCTTTTACATAAATTATGTATACTAACTACTTATTATTTTCCCATTCTAAAAATCAAACTTTTCTCTTTGAAATGTGTAATGTGGCTGATTTCTTCATGTTCTAGACATAGGAAACACATGCAAAAATGTAAAAGATCTTATCGGATGACAACAGGGAGGAATACTGGGGCATATGAATTATTGTAAGACTATTTGTGACAATAACTGGATGTTTCTGAAAAAGAAAGGAAAAAAGGTATCAATCTTTGCAAGGATGCCTTCTGAAATAGCATAAAATAGTATTGATTCTTCAACTGGAATTCGGTTGGCAGTGGCAGTGGATGCTACTTAACAAATATAAATTCAAACTTGAGAGTATTCAGAAAAGTGTCATTAAGATAACCAGATGAATAAATCATTTTCCTTATAAGATGACAAAAATTCTTCACCTAGCACCAGCTGCCTTGAAAAGACCACCTTTTTTTTCCCACAGAGTATGCCCATGAAGACGCTTCAGTTCTGCATCTTCTATAGGTAACTACTGTCTCAATTTCAAGCAAAAGATCACCAAAAGAGAAAATGTGTTTTCAAAAATTTTCAATGCCTTTGGTGTATAAATCTGGGCTGAAAAAAGAATGAAAATACAGAATGCCTTTCTTGGGCACCTTGTCTTATTTGCTGCTTCTTCTCCGGTGAGGTGCAGCCTCACTCCTGCAGCACCAGGACTCAGAGGCTGATCCACTCAAAGTGAGTATATAAAGAGCCAAACTAATGTAATGCTGGAGCTGAAACTGCTGGGGCTTTGCACATTCATCATACAGTGATCAACAGAAGGTTTCTTTTCTGTTTGCATTCCAAACACAGTTTGGAATGAGATTGCCACACTTTAACTGTCTGCTATATATATATATGTGTGTGTGCTGTTCTTTTTCCCTCTGTGAAATAAGGGCAAGACCATTTTATGGTAAAACCAGGCTATTACCATTTGCCTCTAGCATGGATGTATCCCTGGTTCTTTTCTCTCTGGTCCCTATACAAAGAAAAAAATATCTTTTGCTGATGGATTTGAAATGTATGGAGTCCCTTTAGTGTGAGAAATCTAGATGAGAGTCAGTACTTGAATTGTTCACAGCTCATGTACGATTAAACAGGCAACAGAAGGGATATAAGCGTGCTTGAATCTCCAGAGCATGACAAAGGAGTGGATGGATAACACTACATTCCTGAAATCTCACTGCAGATCAAAAAGTGAGTCCTCTTGGGTAATGGTGTGTATTAGGTTCATAAATGATTATAAAATGTTTGCACGTCTCTAAGCACAGGTATGAGAAATGATTGTACACCTGAAGTTTGGGGGATGCCAGGTTTCAGACACACATTCTTTTTAGCATTTACAGTTAGAGTTTTTACTTGTTACAAACTCCCTCACAGCAGCTAATAACCAGAAAGTTTTGGGTCACTTTGACAGTCAAGTCACCCCCCTAATGTTTGACAAGAAACCTCAATGGGAAAGGACAATATTGCAAATATATTTGTGGAGAGCATCTAATTGTTTATGTGTCAAGATAGCACTTGAAAATAAATAAGGATGTTCAGGGGTTCTTCTATATGTCACCACTGTTTGTATGGGGCAAGTCTTTAGTGGCTGAGCTTTAGAACATTGGCAGAAGAACAAGGGAAACCATGTGAAAAGGTTGGCCAAAAATGTCAGCTTTAACTTTAGAGGAGTAACTTTTTCACTCAGAACAGAAAATCCATATAACAGATATAGGACTAAAATGAAACCAGCAGGACAGCAAGAAAGCCTACATTGTGTATAGACTGCATAAAATTGCTAATAATTCTGTATCAAAATTTTCCTGTTTCATTGTTCTTATTAACTGGAAATTAAAGCAAACTGATTCGTTTTCTGCAGGTGCTGGATGGAGCTGAGAAATCAGTTCACCTCTTTAGGTGCCTGAGTATGAATAGTAAAATTTTCCTTTACAAACTTCTGTTTTGCACATTTTACATGAAAGCAACATTTTTTTTTTTAATCAGCACAATGAATGATGTTCAAATATGCCAATTATATAAAACATATTTATTTTCCTACTTTCCATTCTTCATGTTACTTTTGATAATGTGAAGATTTGGATTCTTCTCAAGGAAGAATTAAAAAATTAAAATTGACAACAATATTCATCTCTGGTACTTGAATTATTTTCATGTGGTGGCTTTTAAGGTGGTGCCACAAAGGAATTAAAACTTACTTCAAGCAGTCATATTTCCTGTTAGTGATTTTGGATTTTAAGATATTGTCAAATAGTAATATGGTAGAGGGACACTCATTCAGAGAAGTGAAAATTGTAACAAATAGAAGTGGAAGATCACATTACAAAATTTGGTTCTAAACTGAGTCATCCTTTAGAGAGCAGACTTTGTGCTGCACTAACTGTAAAAAAAATGAGGGTTTGTTCTTGGGGATATTTCTGATGGGGTATTTTTTTGTCTGGGTTGGTTTTTTTTGTTGTTGTTTTTGTGGGTTTTTTTTTTGTTGTTGTTGTTTTTTTGTTTGTTTGTTTGTTTTTTGTTTTTGTTTTTGTTGGGGTTTTTTTCAGTTTACCTATAAGAATTATTCTAGAAATATCTTTATCTTATGAAATTTCAGTAAGAAATTCAGGTATGGAAAAAAAAAGACAGCTTTTAAGATGATAGAGCCCAACAGAGATTGTGTCCAACCCTTTCAAGGATTGTTTATTGAGCATTGACTGTGTCCCCAAGGCTTCCTATGCTCCCAGGAGTTCTGAGAGACATGGCAGAGGAGGAGGTGAATCTTTGCATTTTGGCCACTGTGAATATAAACAGCCTTGAGGCAACAACTTAACAGCTATCACCCCAATTGCTTGTATGTAAAAGTATCATTTTATAATAAAAATAATTGTGACCTGACTTAAACATCCCTGGAGAGAAGTGAAAGGGTATGGTCAGACCCAGCCATTCAAGCCAACATGTGACTTTGCAGTGCCACAAAGCTGACAAAAGTAATCTTTCTGAAAGGTTCAGTTAAAGCAGCAATCGTTGAAGTGTCAAATTTAAGAAAACCCTTTCTTAGCTTTTGTTCATCTTGCCCTATTTACAGTCTCTGAACACTTCAGGTAGTATTGAGGCAGTGGATCAACTAATATTAAAATCCCTGAGCAGCAGCAAGGACAGTCCTTCATTAGCTAACTCTCAACCATCTTCAATGGGAAGAATTGTCTAACATAAAGTAGGGTTTTCAGTTAAAGATGAGACTTACATGAATGCATCCCACTGTTCAACAGAGGAAAGGCCTACTGGCGTAATGTTACCTTTGAAGGTAAAGACAATTGGATGAAAGCCATCAGCCTTTGGTTTTCACAATGTAGGTTTCAAGTGTTAGATGAAAGGTCCCCATGACAGCTGTGGGAATAATTCCATTGTGTCAGGATTATTTTGCACCAGTGCCTAAGAATACCAGAGCCATAAGCCAGGTGTAAGACTGCTATTGCGTTGGTACTACAGCCATAGCAGCACAGAATTCTGTTTGAGGAAAATAAATTAGGTTTTGTGAAGCCCTATCATTCTGTGGCTGGAATATGTCCAATTCCCACACTAACTACATTAGTGTGTTGACTGTTCTCACAGATGACTCACAGATAAAAGACAACAGACTAGAGTTTAGCATGACTGGCAGAAATGTAATCACACTAGAAAACCTAAAGGATTGTCTCAGGCTGTCTGGAGTCCATTAACTTTAAGAAGTTTAGTCCATTAACTTTAAGAACTATCTTTAAGAAGGTACTTAATGGAGATATAATCTTTTAAAGGCAAAAATGATGATTTATTGATTAGCCTAAGTTTAATTCCTGAAACGAATATTTAATCAAACACCTTATTTTAACTGCCTAGAAGATAACATGGAAATAAGAACAACCAAGAATTTGTTATAATCAAATGTAATCTATTCTTCTAAGATATTTAATGACCTTCTATAAAGAGTCATACATACTGACTTCAATAAAATTTCTAAAATCTTGCATGACTAGGCAAAACTGCCTCAACATGAGCATACAGATAGATGGAAGAAGTTCACTGTCAACTTACAAGAATGGTCTAAACAGGATTCCACAAAGAGCCAGATGGAAGCTATTCAAGAACCTGACTTCTAGCAGCTTCATGGAGCACAGACCCTGCTTACACAGTGGGATAGACTGGGGGCATACCTTACAGTGCTGGGATTCGGTGTGATCCTAACATTGCAGAAATAACCCTTGAGAAGACAGAATACTGTTCAGCAAGGACAGATGCAGAGTCTGACGTGATTTTTAGCAGATCAAAGGCTGAGTGTGAACCATGGATGCACCACTGTTAAGGAAAGGCAAATAACACCAGTGGGTATAAATAGTATAACTGCAAAGCAAATTAAAACTAGTGCTGGCCAGTATTTTTTCTATCTTGGACATTATGGTTTGAAAAAGATTTTCACTAGCAGGGGAAAATCTAAAGGAGAGCAAAGAAAGGATTCAAAGTGATGGCTTATCTTTGTGCTGTCAGATAAGCTGCAAAGAGGGGAAAAAAAAAAAGGATTTGTTCTCATGTCCACTGTGGATGAAATTACACAGTATCACAGAATCAGAGCTGAAAGAAACTTTGACCTTTTTCTTGCAGGCAACAACATCCTTTCTGAGTATATTCTGTGTTAACCCTGAGTCATTAGTCCAGGTGGAGAACTATTGTTAACAGCCACTACTCTGGTATTTAGAAAATTTCTTCTCAAGGAATGAGATTACAGAAAACTCAAATGAAAAAAAAAATCTTATTCAAAATGAGTATATCCTAGAGCCTGCTCTGTAAGAATTATTACCATCTCTTATTTTGAAGATCCTTTGTATATAATGTCTGACACTTGGATATTGGCAGACTAAGAGCATAGGTTAATAAAATTTTTTAAAAAATTTCAAGAAATGCAATTTTTCTCTTAATTGTTTCTCATTAAAAATGCATATTAGCACCATTCCTATTATAAAAATATTGTCACATTTTTCAAAATATTAATTTTCTTTCAATTTTAATATTTTTTTAAAAAATCTTGAAGTTTATTAGCATTTACAACCTCCTAAGGTTTTCCCCTTCCTCCTGAAACTTAGCTATTTTGGCATCTTCTCAGAGGATAAAGGCAATATTCTTGTGAGACTCAGTAACAAGTTTCATTTAAAAAGCAATGTGAAAAAAACAAAAAAAAAGCAGAAAGTAACATGGCTGACAACCTAAATATATATTGTTAAGTCTACTCTGTGCTCTTTTGAACTTTTATAAGAAGTAGTCTTGAAATGAGAGCTGCACTAAGCTTTTTCTTAAAGATCTGAACTGCAGAGAAACAGTCCCTTTAGGAAAAAATTCTTTTGAACTTTATATATTTGAATCAGCTGTTTTAGATGGAAAACTTGTAAGAGCACTCTTGCTACATGAATTTAGAATAAAAATAACATATTTAATTTAGTGCATATACATTGTTGGAGGAAGATTTCTGAAACAACTTTTCTTAAGCTCTCTCTAATCTTTCAAAGCTTATAGGACTTTAAAAAATATTTTGTGTTCCCACAGTTTTAATTGAGCTGCATGTACAGTTTTATGGAAAGGGAAAATTTTGAGGGGATGTTCAACAGTTCAACATATCAAAAGTAGTTTGATAAAATTTTGCTTAAGATTAGCAATACCTGACATTATCTGAGCTAGAGAGAGAAGCCAACAGATTACATTTCTGCTGTTGAGAAAACAGTTCTCTATCGTACTCAAATTTACATGCCACTGGAACATTTCTTTGCACCTGTGTTATATCCAGTGATTTTTAACAGACGGATTTTAAGTGATACACTGGGTTGAATTATTCAGCCAGAAAACACTCAGAGCATGTAGTCCACCTTTCTTCCTGTCTCTCCCTGAATTAATTAGTGTTTTAACAAGTGGATGACTTGTAGAAGTAAAACATTTTAAGAGATGGAGACCTCACATAAAAGTAGTCTGTTCCAATGGCTACTAACTTTTACTGCTTAAAATTCTTTGCATATTTCTAGTTTAAATTTTTCTAGCTGTAACTCCTATCATTTACCTTTTGTCACATTTTTGTGTGAAATACTGAAGAGCTCTTTGTTAAGAAATTTTTCAGTCACTTAAGATTCAGTGTGGTCAGATCTCTTCAGAAGCTTTTCTTCTCTACAGGCATAGATTTTAAGCCTTTGACTGTAAGCCACATGTTCCGATACTTTGATTATCCATCTGGCTTCATTTTTAATCACTTTCCTTTGGTGTACTTAAATTCACTTTAGATAATTGCAATTACTCTAAAACAAGCCTGTCTGACACTTGTACTCACACTACGGATTATGCCTATGATGACAATACAGTGCTCTCCATCCTGGCTGCACTACTGAAAGTCATTTGTCAGTTTGATGATAGTGCTAGTCTTGAGTTTAATAGAAAAAAATAGTCTGCTGGAGATCTCTTTTCAGACAATTTTTTCCAATATCCACTTTTTACTGGTTTTCTGTCCAGTCTTTCCCAATTAATCTCATCATTTCCCTTCCTTGACTAAACTATATTCCAATACTTCTGGTACAATCTTCAAAAGTATCACACCTTGATGTGATGCCCATATCCCATACAAAATTATGGTAAGGTCCTGTTGACTTCCAGGAGCAGAAAGGAGGAAGCTTAATTTCTTACTTCTCAATGGTTTGTAATATATTTATTGAAATCTTACTTGAAGACATGATGTCACCAAAGTATTGATATATTTTAGTCTGCAAAGCATTCATTGAGTTACTAGATCAGAAAGTAACAATGATATATCAATACAGATTTTGATGTAGATACAGATGTAGATGTAGATACATCAATGTGATTAAAATAGCAGTCTTTAAATTCTTAAAATCACCCTCTTACTTAAATCACTGTGACATTAAGCCCTCTGTCTTTCTGGGGACACATGAAGTTTCCAATTTGCCTCAGAAGCTTTAAAATTGTGTCTATGGGAGATTGGGTAATTTTAAGGATTTTACAATAGAGTTCAAATTTGCTATTAATTCAAAGATGTTTTTCATAAGTTGTGTCAGTTATACACAGTTCATGGTTATGCCTTTAAATTTCCCCTTGCCTCCTCATTAAATAGAGGCATAATTATTCACCATGTAGAATGGAGACAAGACATTTTCCTTAAAATATTCTAATCCCACACTAGGCATCAGGTCACTGTAAATCCACCTTTCTCATGGAAACAAGTAAAAGATTAAAATTTTCTACAAAGGTTATCATGATTTCAATTTCAATTCCTCTGGAGGATGATTGCACCAGGTTAGGGAACAGGAAAAAAATGTATTATCTGCAAAGTCTAAAAGATTTTCCTGTGCATCATATTATGATTCATAACTCTTATGTGATTTCGCAGGGAAAATATTCAGGGGATGTAATGATAATGAGGAACAATCTGTCATTTTGCAAATTGCCTTTCAAACAGATGTAGGCTGCTATTAGGCTGCCTTTAGCCTCCTCTTAGTCCAACTAAACAACCCCCAATTTTCTATGATCTCTTCATCTGTCCTGTGCTGCAGGCTCCTGACCAGCTTCTCATGTGCTGCTGGATGCTCTTGAGTTCCTCAACATCCTCCTTGAGCTAGGGGGCCCAAACATAAATGCAGTAATTTATACCAGTGAGAACTTACTCAGTTTCTTACTCACTATGATAGCATAGCTGGTGTCCATCATAACCTCCAGGGGCTCTCAGAAGGGGACATAGCAGCCAGGCTCTTGACTACTTCTTTCTAGAAGTTTGGTTTTAATTTGACTTGCATGAACCGCAAACATTTATTTTTTGATGCTCCTTATTCCAGTCATGTATTCCAGCACAGAAATAATTAAAATAGAAATCCAAAACAACTGGCTATCAGCAAGCAAGCAAGCAAGCAAGCAAGCAAATAAATAAATAAATAAATATTCCTGTGCCATGTATTGTTGAAAAATGTATTGACTACAATGCTATTGTGGGGAGGTGGTGGCTGTACATAGCGCAGAAAACAGCATTTCATGGTATTCTTCATTCTTAATTTGGTATTGTATAGCAAGATAATAACTGAAGAGGGGAAACGAATGGGTGCAGGAGCTTCTAGGAAGTCTAGAACATAAGCAGGAATTGTTTTCTCCCAATATAGGGTCTCCATACTCTGTGCAGGCATGGACATGCCTTACTAAGAATATTGACAATAATGTTTTTACCTAACTAGTAAGTTTTAAGTGAGATTCCAGATTTCATAGCTGAATATCTTCAGTGACTCTTGAAACACAGTTTAATATCATATACTATGGTTTTGAGACATTGGGGTAGATTTCCATTGCTCTTTTGGAACTACCCCTATCCAGCCCTGTGGTGAGGCCTAGAAAAGCAGGGGAGCTGTGCCATTTAGTGACTGAAGAAGCTTCTAAGAAGCCAAACTGGACTTTGACATGAAGATTAGGAGCAGGATAAAATAACTGTCTCTGCTTTTGTGTCTAATCCCTGGGAAAGTGACACCAGGAAGCCAGGAGAGGTCTCCAACATGCAGCAGGTACCTTTTACAGGCTGCAGCAGTGGAACCCCTTGGAAGCCTTTTCTATCCATCACCTATAAATGTTCCCTAGGCAAAGACTGCCAAAGTATGAATTTGGGCACTATTGATTCTATCAGGATTTTGGTATGCAACTCACAAGGTTAAAAAGTACTTCCTTCAGAAATCTTTACTGTATACAGTCTTTGTTTTCCAGAGGCGAGAAAACCATTAGAACAGACATTAGCAGGAAAAAATATTTTGTCATATGACACATGACCCCAGTCTTATAGAGGAGATCTAAGAAAACTGTAGCCTTTTCTTGGTGTCTTGTGGTCAATATGTTTTGTGGTAGAGTCCTTTTATTTTTAATTTCTAAGGCTCCTTGATGTTAATTATGCATGTTCCCATTTCGCTGCATCAGCAATGGTATCTGTCTGTTTTCTTCTGTATTTCAAGAATTTCTATTCTGAAATGTTACTTCTACTGCTGCTGCTACTTCAGCACAGTAATTTAATTGATTGTGTCCTTCAAGTGACTATCCACATTTCAGATTACAATTCTCTGGATTCTTAACTCAAACTTTGTCAAGATACATTTAACATTACATATAGTAATAATTTTTAATAGCCACTTTTATTATTTCTGTGTGCTTGTTGTTTCCCTTTAAGTCACAGCATGTTATTAACAAAGAGTCAAGACAGATACATTTGAAATAGTCTCAGTTGAGAGCCAGTGTATCATAATTTATTATTGTTCAGTTATCCCACATTCTCAATGTAGCATTGCTTAGAACATTCATTCCAGGTTTCTTCTTACCCTATGCACTATGAAATCACTAAAAAATTTACAGAAACCCAGATCCAAAAGCAACTGAAGTAGTCACATTCAAACCACAGGAGTCACATCTCCAGAGTTCCCCCACTTTTATGTTGGTGTCACTTCATTTGAATCAATGGTGTGATATTCTGAAGAATCAGAACACAAAGGGTTAGTGCAGAATCCAGCTTTATTTAATCTTCATTAGTGATCTGGGGGTGGAAGCAAACAGCTCATTAACAGAATTTGCAGATGCTAATAAATTGAGAGAAGTTATGTACCCGAGGGAAGATTGCAAAATAATAAAAGGGCATCCAACAGGGGTTTAAAATGTGGACAGAAAAAAACAATTTAACTCAGGAGAGCTAGTATTAATACAACTCAGAAAATAATTAAAAGCACAAATAAGAATGCAAATTAATTCCATACCTCGAAGTAGAGAATGAGACATTGCTTCAGCAGAAGAATGTCTATTCCTTTAGGTATTTGAAAAGGAAAACACAAAACTTGATTTGGAAATAGAGCCCATCAATGATGACAGGCAAAATAGGCAGGCAAAATGGATACTTAGAGACATAATGCAAGATGCTTCTGCTTTAGGATTTTAGCGAGATTATGAATTCTCTAATTTACTGTACATATCAGTGAATTCCTGCAGCGGATTTTTCATACCTTTGGTTGTACAAATATTCTCATTTTTTAACCAGTTTCTCAGGAGGTTGACTAGATTTAAACACAATGAAAATTTATGTGATAATATGAAGTTTGGAACTTGAAAATGTAAAGATTTTTTATGCCTTTTGACTTTATCAATTTTTATTTATTAGTAAAGATTAAGAACTCTATTAAAATAAGTAAATTCAGAAATTGCTGCTATTAAATAAGGAGCAAGTATTACAACCCTTTGACCTGGCAGGAAATATTCAAAAAGCTATATCAGTCTTGTATTAAGTTTATTTACAGAGTTAAATAACAATTGCTGTTATGGTTTAAACTATGTGTTGTTGGATTTAACCATTAATTTAAATTTCTATCTTTGGACCGTTATAGCTGAAGACAGTGACTTTCAAAAAAATCAGTAAAAGCAATAATTATAAGAAAATCATACTTGTTATACCTCTCTTTTATTTCTACATTAGATTCTGTGTTTCTTCACTGTGGGATATAACATCTCAGATATACAGAGAAATAAAAATTGTGCTGCTTGCTTTGGCTAGCTTTAAACTTAGTCATGAGCTCATGAGGACATAATGCCATTCAGATGTGAGCCTGAGGTTTTGCTAAACATTTCCAAGGATTTTGACAGCTAATCCCTATTTCTTTTATATTTAGAAAGTTAAAAGTATCATTAAAAGATTCAGCTTGTGTAGTTCATTGTCCAAACATAATACAGGTCATTGTATACTTAAGGTCTTCACTCCAGTAATTTCACACCCATAGCACTTTTGTCCTTACCTTTTATCCTTATTTATTCATTTAATGTTCACATCAAACTAGAAAATGTTCGTCTTCTATTCCCAATACCACCATTCTTCTTGCTCTTCTGCCTTCCTTTTATTAGAGTGATATTTACTGCAGTAGCACTTCCTCTGCTTTTCCTTTCCCCCTCTAATTGCATTGCGGGCTATTTGGAATGATTCCCTCTGTCTCTAAAGACTCTTTAAGATCAGATTAGTTGATCATCTCATCATTTTTGCACTCCCTTAGTTGGGGGCGACCTAGAGCTTCTCATTTTGAGCTTCACTTAATGTGATGTTCTCTTGTCATTGCCACTCAAGCATATGTACCACAGCTGTGGAGCTGCAGAACATGCGAGTTTTGGCAGTTATCACACTCGCTTTGTGTTTGAAGCAGATGAGATAAAAAAGAGCTACAGCATCCTGAGACACAAATGATCACATATGAGGGAGAAGGAAAGAAAATAAAGATTGTGTAGGCTTTGACCTCAAGTGCACATTTTTGTGTGACTAGTTGCCTAATGATAAACATCTGTGAAATCAGCATTGTATGCCCTCTAAAAAAGGGCAGTTCAATTTTTTGATATTTGTTGATATTATTGTGGACTGACAGAGCATGATCTGACCAGCATTTGTAAAGTACAATTGAACTCAAGAAAAATGAGGAATACTGGAAATACATAGGCTTTGCAGACAGGCAGAGGAAGATGAGCAATGGAATGGAATTTCAGCTAATATGTGTGGTATGTCTGGAATCCCTATCTGAGATATGGTATTAAAATTGAATTTCCCAGAAGAAATATAGGACTGTCAGAGAAACACCACTGGCAGCATGAGAAAAACACTAGTCATTGCTTTCATTCTGTTATTTGTCTGCTTTGGAAGCATAAATCAGTCATTATCTTTAACACAAAATAGTTAGCATGTCACTTTCCCCTATACAATTCCTCAGATATCCAGTGAGAAATCTTCCTGGCTGTCAAACACACGTACCTTGGAACTGCACAGCCATACATTCAGGGCCAGGTTTGCTGTCTTTCACCAACTGGAGCCCTCTCATTCATCACACCAGGTCAGGTCACCACACTGGTGCTGGTGGGCTTGCTTGGCCAGCTTCCCTGCGTGGCAGCTGCAGAGAGCTGACTGTGATTAATCATGTTGCACTTACAGTGCTATATTAATTGTTTTTCTTCGCAGACAAAAAGAAAAACTTTTGATTCTTAAGTCTCCAACAGGACACAAGTTGCCACTTTAGCTTCTTTGAATCGGTGTTAAAACACTGAGGAACAGTATCATCTCTTATTTTCTCTTATGATTATGATTCAGGCTACTGAGCATCATGAAGTATCTTCCAGTCAAATAAGCTAACATTGTTTTGAAGATTGTAAAATAAATTAATAATTGAGACATTAGGAAATATTAAAATTTATTTTAATTTAAGGTTTCATATTGTCTCTAAAAATATTTCTCTTTTGAGCTCTTGTGATCAATAGCTTTTACAGTTTGTACAAAACTTAAAGCCCAACTGTCCGAAAACGCATTTTTACCCTCTTTTTTGCCTATAACTGAAAAGAAAATCCATTCTTTTTACATTTTTTAAATAAAAATATAATTTGGGATTTAATTAAGAATCTACAGGATTTATTCCCTTTTTGTCCCAGGAGAGAAGTCCAATACTCCTCATGGCTAGACTCAGGGTCCTGTCTTTGGTTTATGGCCAGGGTGCTTAGTACCATTCTGTTCTGCCAAGGTTTATCTTGTTCATTCATTTCAAAATCCACCCTAAAGCTTTAGTTTGTGATCTGAAATCAGAGTTTAGTAAGCCTAATACATTTTCCCCACAAAAAATGTCAACAGTTTCTTGGATCCTCATCCTCAGCCACAGAGTCCTCACATCTTCTGCAGTGTTGTCCATCTGATACAGGGTGGGTGAGATGGAGATCAGAAATTATCCACTTGAGTGGTGGAGGGAGGGAACGGTGTTTCTTTACTGATATCTTAATTATTCCACTGTGGAGAAAAGGAAATGCCTTCATTGACAGAAAGCCAACAGACATGTATGGTGAGAAAGAGTTGCATAGGGGAGGACAGAAATCTGTTCTGACAGCAGAAAGCAGGAAACTCACCTTCAGCATCTGGCCCACAGTTTCCTGGGTTAAATAAAATTATTACCATTGGGTTGGAATCTCAGTAAACTTGGAATCATTTATTGATTTTTCTGGTGTCCTCATAGTTTTATTCATAATACTCATAGCTGAATGCTTCACATAGATGTGAAAATCCAAAAATACACTTTATTTTACTGTTTGTTCTATTTTTAGCTCAGCATTGTCTAGGCAAATCATCACTGAATTCTTCTCTCATTCTTGGCTGCAAAATAATAAGTATCTCTGTTGAAGACAAGCAAATTAAGGTGCTGCAGAAGTGGAGAGAGGAAAACATCAGAGTGATGGTTCTTGGTTGGGTAATATCCCCCTTGGATCTAGCTGAGGACAGGGAGACATGGTAATGAAGAGCTATCCAGCTCCTTTTTCTTTTCTGTTTGGAAGCTCCGAGACCAAACAAGTTTCCTGTAACTCAGAAAAGTTATTCTCTACTCAAGGTCTCTGTTCAAAAAAAAACCAAAACAGACAAACAAAACCACAAAAACAACAAAAATTCCACCCCAAATTCAATGCATATGTTGTTCTTCCTACCCAATGTGAAAGGTCCTCACCCAATGTGAGGAAAAAAATGCAGAGAAGCTATAGGTTCCACTAGATTTATCTGCATTACTTTGTGATATTAGTACCTTTGGCTGCATGCCTTGCCTCTCTGCTCATGCTGAATGTATTATAACAGATGCTTTCCCCTCATCAAAATTCCTTCACAGGTTTGGTTTTTTGTCACTATTCTGCTGCCTTTCATTATTTGAATTATTATGTTGATCCATGAACTTGAGTGACTCAGGTAACAAGTCATGTTTTCTTCTGCCCCTCCTGCTATAAGACAGAAAATTCTGATAAAACAGATAAAAAAGTGGATATCATGTTTTCTCATATAGCCATTAAATCCATTGTCAAACATCTGTCAGAGTGCTAAGAAAAAGGACAAGAAACCTACTCTAAGCATGGTTCGGAGGAAATAGGGAATTCTGAGGCCAAATCTTAATCTTAGAATGCTGAAAAAAAATAAGCTATTTCAGATATATAATTATATCTCGTTCCCTTCAAGATTTCCCCAAACATTTTTTTTAATGTAGAAAGCTACATGTTGGAAGATGTCTGTTAACAACTTTTCTACATAAGACCATGAACTTTAGCTTTTAGGTCTAAGAAAGGAATCAAAACTTTGTTCCCACAAAAGTCACAATGAGACTTCCAGCCACACTGACAAAGGATTTATTTTTGATTCAGTACCAGCTGATTATATGTGATGATGCACATTTCAGTGCATTGTATAACACCAAGCAGAACAAAAGCCTTGTAGTGAGGCAATCATAATATAAAGCAGTATCTTTTCTCATGCAAAATTCACTTTTATTTTTTGAGCAGAAGGACCAGTACATGTGAAGAGTTGGAATGTTTTAACACATCATTTTAGAAACTGGGGTAGAAGTAAAAGCTCTGCAGACAGATAAAAGGGATAAATAGAATTTATCACACCAAAATTTCCAATACCTTGGCTCTGAACCAGTGCCATCTGGTTTAAAAGATAAATAATTCAGGAGGAGAAGAAATACCTAAGAGTGACCTAAGTGTCAGAGGGATCTCCTGGTGCAAATACATTTGGTGTCTACTGCTGACAGAGGAAATAAAGTGAAGATAAAAAAGGAGTGTATGCCTGAAACAGAAGCATTTTGATCTTAGACTGTGCTTTAAACAGCTCTGTGTCCTTCAGAGCCTGGCATATGTTAATTCAGGTCTTATGTTTCTCTATCTACATGAGGGGGAAAATTTGTTACAGAGGAGAACAGGGCTAAAAATCTCAACACTGAATTTCAAAATTTAAATACAGAGAACCCTTTAGTCCAGTCGTGCTCATAACCAAATATCTGTTCCCATAAATCTTTATTGTTTCTAATGAGGACGAGTTTCTAAAATTACTGAGCTGTAAGTGCATATTAAAGCCTCCCAACCCCCATCTAAATATCTAAGATTAGTCAGAGAATTATATGAAAATTTTCTGGTGTCCAAAATAATTTATTTAATTTAATGGGTAATAGTTTCTGGGATTTCTAAAACAATAACAGATTGATTTTTTTTTCTAACTTTTTTTTAATGACAGTTATATTCAACAGACACTGGAATGGAGTGCATCTCACAGGAAAATCATAAAATTTGTGAAAATATTTGTCATCCTGTCTTCACTGAAACTTGCATTGGCAACATAACCCAGTGGTGGAAACGTCAAATACAGGTAACAACTGGTAATAAAGGCAATGAGGGACAAACTTTCCAACTTTTTTTCTTTGCAATTCTCAAAGTCATTACAGATGGTTACAAAGCTTTCTGCTGAAAGCTTCACCAGCTAAAATGTTAGAACTGCCTTGATCCCTCAGTTTAATTGTCTAATCCTTGAGTGGATGTGCTAGCTACTCTGCTTCACCTAGATCACAGGGAGTGTGTGGGTGGCTATCACCAAAACAGTTCTCTAATTGTGTAGCCAAGGTTATTTCAGCTTAGAGAAGCTGAGCTACATTCTCCAGCTGAACTCACTCCTGAACTCTTGCGCTGCAGCCAAGTTATAGTGCGGATAAGCACTTTTCCCTTTGGCTTTTCCATATTTGACTACACTTACAGTGTTGCAAGGGGAGGGCATGGAAGAGGGCACTGAATCAGTTATTCCATCTCTGCCTGCTGGCTACACCTCTGTAGCTCTCACCCTGACCCACATTCCTCCCTGCCTTCTGTTTCCAAGAGGAAGGCAAAAAGCCTCCTATAAACAAGTGGTAAAGATCTGGCACAGATTTTCCTCTTTGACATACTACACATACTTTCCTATGTATTTCCATTCTTATGTATATTCTTCACAAAGAGGTTACTTGCATAAAGTGTAAGGCAATCACACTTTCCATTCAGAAGGTCTGGAGTTTAATTCAAATAGCCATTCTTGTTTTGTTATGTGTGACTATTTTGGGAGAGCTAGGTGGCAGCCATGAAAGCAAACTTATCCACAACTGCCTATCTTCCCAATTCCCATTCAATGATTTAATTTCATTGATGTCTCCATGCCTAATTGTTCTCAATACTTCTGAAAAACTTCACTCTTCAACTTCAGGTACTCCATATGCCAGTATTATTTTAGGTTATCTTATCTACAGAAGATTGATTTCAAAATAAGACACTATTTAACATTTTGTACCTTCTCCCTTCACCTACATATTATGTTCACTTACACATTATTTAGGTCAGCAGTTTTAGAATAACTACAGACTTGTTGTTGGATGTATTTGTTGTCATTTTGACTACACTGAACTTGGCATGGAATTGCTCATCGACATCTATAATGCTTGCTTTATAGGGTAGGAGAATAAACAAATTGTCAACAAAGATCAGTAACTTCATGTTAACATTTTGTGTTGGAATCTCTAGTTCCTCATAAGAGCCTCATAAGAAGTTATATATTGTAGCAGGCTTGTTGCAAAACTGAACCCCTAAATGTTGTTACATGTGCATCTACCTGCTAACTAACATGTTGTCCAAGATTCAGCCGTTCCCAAAAAAAGTCTTCTGTTTCACTGGCATGATGTCTTCTTTTCCTTGCCTTTCTTAGCCTTTTCTTGCTTTCTGACTAATTTTATAATTTTTATTTTAATCTTTTTGTATACTTAGATACATCAGTAATATACCTTTTCAGTGCCTGTGCTTCGATACGATGTCTCCTGATAAGGCATTCTTTCTCCCACAGTAGTATATTTTTTGTAGACATAGCAAAGCATAGAGGCAGTCCTTCTTCTGAAAGCATTAAGGACAGAGGTTGTACAAAAAATATAATTCCTGCTATTTCTGATATGCCAAAGATTTTGATTTTATTTAAAAATTTATTCCCTCAGTATGCCCCCTTTATCCCAGAGTCTTTAAGCATATTTGTGCTGTATGTACTGGTTCTAAACCAGAGTACCTGAAACAAGACCAAAGGCTGGCTCTGCAGTCAGGGCAAAGATGCAACTCTAATACAAGATAACTATTTTACACAGGACCAATGTCTCAGTCACATATATGGAAAACATTGACATCCACCCCTCCTTTCTCTGTCTTACAGTACCCCTCAAAGTATGCATGCCCATGCCAAGAACTACCACCTGGAACAGTAAGTAGGAGCAAGACAGTTATTCATGACCCTCTTGAAAATAAGAATTTTTTAAAAGTTACCCAGATTTAGTTACACAGATGCCTATCAGATCTCCAGTCAGATGAGTGTTGATGCTACAAAAGTTCAAAAACATCTTCACATGGAAATATATCATCACATGGAAAGAAATTTCAAGATTTTTTCAAAACACAGAAATAAATCCAATTGTGGAGATGTTTTTCATGACAAAAGTTAATTATTTTCCTTGATGATTTTTGAGGAGTCTTATTGGGCTTTTTGCTTTTCTTTTTAAGTTTTTTATTGTTGTCTTTTGTTTGTGGGGGGGATAGGGTCAGATAGTTGTTGTTAACTAATCACAGCAGAGGGGAATCTGGTCCTGGAACCAGCTTCTCCAGTGCCCAGGAACAGTCTGCAGGCTGCTGTAGGAGCCCTGCAGGAGCTCAGCCTCTGCTGGAGAGCTGCTGCTGGTGGAGCAGAGCTTGGCTGAGTCTTGCCACTGAAGAGGCAGAAGTGAATGGGGAGGCACCACTGCATTAGTATTTGCAACTAATCCTGATATGACAGGGCTGATGAACCTGTAATGCTGCATGCAAAAGGTCTCTGAAGATATCTTCCCAGCAGGTAACACGCTTGACATACAATTGCCATCTCTGGAGACATGCTGTCACAAAAGGGTGGGGTGGATGGGAAGGCTGCCAGCATGACTTCTTACCAGATATTTCACTACCTGATGAGGATATGGTTCTTCTGATTATACTTTACAACAGTCTTTAATTTAAAAGGAAATTCTGTCAGCTACATTTGGACTTTCAAGCTCTCATGTCTGTTTTTCACTATTCTATGGATGGTATTTTCCAAAAGCTACCTCCACATGTGGCATGGAGGTATAGAGATTTTTTTGCATGCCAAGAAATTGTGTGATTTGGGTTCATTTGTGTTGAACAGGAACAAATAAAACTCACTCCTGTGACTATAACTTGCATTTTATGCTTATTTAATTCAGAAAGTCTGAACATCCTCTGCAAAAAGAATATTCTAGAGTTATGGATGGTTATGCGAGGAAGGAAGAAAGAAGTGAGGAGCATCTAAAGGCAGTATGAAAATCAACATCTGTTAGAGCTCTGTCTCAAGCAGAATTGTCTACAGAAAACCTGATGGTAGCAGAATTTCAAGAGTTAATACTAAAGATTCTTATTCATTAGATCTCCTGGAAGAATATAGTAAATGGCCCATTTATAAAGCAGGGAGATATATTTTAAATTTTGCCCAAGGTCCTCTGTCGAAGAATTCTGTTTAGACGGAAGTGCTGTGACCTTTAATTCTCACTCAAACATTGGGTGTATAATGCTTTGCTCAGATAAAAAGATGCTTAATGCCCAGCTTGTTCAGCAAGAGGGTCAATTCTACTTCATGTATATATTTTCTTTTTGTCCAATAGTATTCAGTGTATAATATTTTTTTAAAAACTGGGGAGATATGGTAGTTGGTGATCATCACATTTCTGTATACCAGAGGTTTGGGAAAAACAATTGCATAGAAGTGGAGAATTAAATATGGTATATCCCACATAAAACAAACAGTACTGTTATTATATTTTAAAAGTCACTATAAGCTATAATAAACACATAACAGCCTGATTGGAAAACAAAAAAAACAGGGAAAAAAAGGAAAACCTGATTTTCCACAAGGTTATTCCAGATTCATATCAACATAATTCATAGCAAAACCTGATAAAAGGTTAAAGGGAAATTGCCTTTTAAAAGCACACCAAGAAAAGTGAGAGGGAAAAGTGCTCGTTTGATAATATTGTCATTGTAATGTTTAGCTTTTTGAATGTGTGCTGACAATACCAAATCAATATTTTAATCAAGTATTAATCAAAAAATGCCTGATGTTACTGGTAAGCATAATAATATTTGGTGATTTTAAATTCAGTAGAAGTTAAGCTCAGTTTTCAATCTGTAAAGGATGTGATGAATACTGCAAAGGGTATTTGTTTGTTTCTTTCACACAGTCCAGCATTCAGCAGAAATTTGCCATCTCAGGCCAATGGGATGTATGCAATTCACAGATCCATGGATCATAGCAGAATGTTCTCTTTCAGATTAATGGGGTATTTTTTGGTTGATAAATTAATTGTTTTCTGTGTGATGGAAGATGTTTGCATACACTAAGAAAAAGAAGGTGAATAAGTAATTTACTGACTTTCTAACCTGGAAATGCATGCAAATTTCTAGGTTTAGAGAAATTCTGTAGGGAATATGTAACAAAGAATTAGTTCTAGTTCCTCATTTGAGTAACTAAAAGTGTAAATATAGAAGTACTGTTCTTAACATGCACACTTTTGAGTCAACAGCTATGTTATACATTATTAAATACATTTGATTGAAGTAAATATGAATACTTGGCTGAATATTATTCAGATTTCAAATTCTGTCTGAACTTGAAGGGAAGGACATACTCTGATTTTAAGATGTTGAGACAATTCACTCTGGCTAACTGCAAAGTTCAGTCTGACATTTCAATCAGTTTGTAATCTACTACTGTTATCAAATTAAGGAGAAAAATATAGATTTTTTTCAAACAACAGTTATTTCAATAGATTTAAATGAAAGAGTTTGATGAATGTCACATCATTTACACTCTTTACTTAGGATACATATACCTCAAATTATCCTTTACTGCAAAAAACAAAACAAAACAAAACAAAAACCAAACCAAAACAACAACAACAACAAAAAAAAAACACCAGAGGAAAGTTTCCAACCTATACAGAAAGGCGTGCTATGAGTTATGTGGCTTAAAACCAGCTAGTTTTAAAGTATGTTTATTTTACTTACTGTCAAAAAAATGTGGTGGTGTTAAGAAGTGCAAGAACTGTCTCCCAAGATGCCTGGGGTGAAATCTTGAACCTACCAAGATGAACAGGAATTTCATCTTTTTAACTTCAGTGATTGAAGCTTTTATGTGTTTGTGTGTCAGAACAGTGACTAAAAGCATAAAATCTCAGTCCCAGTTGGGAGCTATCTCTGATAGTACAAATCTAAGAAATAAGCTGTGTAAATAGAGGCAAGAAGTCCTTTGCCAGAAGATATGTAGCCACAAGATACAGAAATTAAAAACTAATAATTTTACTTAGATATTTCTACATGATATTCAAGCAGCAGAGATTGAAGTAATTTATTTCTAAATATATCCAGTGAGAATATTAGCCTCTTATAACTATGATTCCAGTAGATTTTGATTGTCTGCACTGATATCATGCTAATATTTTCTTTACCACATTCAAAATACATTGCAGTAATGTCAACCAAGGTCTCAACTTCTCATCACAGACATTGTAAGAAACAATAAACAAATCCATGAAGGCACAGGTTTAATTTACATAGAAATTGAAGGTTATGACTTGAACATCTGAACACCCTCAGTAGCAATGTCTCCTGAATTTTGTGGAAAGAAATATTTCTTTTGGACTGTATAAGTTTTAAATTGAACACCTAGATTATATTCTGTTCTGTTTAATGATTAGTATTCATGTTCCATAGATGGAAAATAATGTTTAAAATTGGGAACAAAAATTGAGCTCGGTGTGAAACATATTTTTCTGCAGCAATAAGACATACCATAAGTAATGGATTTATGTCCAATGCCTTGCACTATGAAGCAACACTTGACAGAGATAAATCAGCCTGAGAGAATTGAAAAAAGCATGAATCAAAAGAAAGGGGGAAAAGAGAAGGCATTAAGACCAGACAAGTATAAAAATAACTAAGTTAACTGAATAAACATTATGAAAACAAAATATAGCCAAGGGAATAGTAAGGAAGTAGCATAAATACTTCAAAGCAAGTCTTATTTTCATGAAAAACAATATTGTGATTAGTCTCAGTTTTCTAGCCTAAAGGTATTTTTCTAAAATTCTTTTGTACATTATTCATATTCTTAGTATAAAGAGCCATGTTGGCTCTGTGATGATTGGTAGCAGGATAACAACAGAAAGAGCTGCCTTGCTTTCTTATTTGGGCTCAAATGGTAAAGTGGCAATGGAATTTGGCACTCAAGTGTCTACCTTCAGTCTCACAGCTAGAATTTGATTCCCAGCGTTCACAGCATCCTTTGAAAATGATGACTCAGACAGATGCTGGCAGACTTCCAGATCTTGGTTACATGTGTGAAAGGACACTGCTTTTCTTTTAAAGAAGGAAAAGAAGGAAAAAAAATCGAAGATGAGAAGTCAAAGTTTTGTGCCAGAGAGAAGAAGGATGGACTGAATTTGCATTAGAAACCCCTGTACTCAATTAGGAAGTTGAGGAATACCCATAAGAATACATCTCCTACATTTCAAATTCTCAAGACCAGGGGAGGAAACAAATTTTATAACAATGATTTTTTTTTAAAGACATGTTTTGTAAGAGTGAAAGCAATCTTTTAAAAAAATGAATATAAAATAACAAAAGAAATCCTATCTTGAAACTCACTTTTCACCTTTCACCAAGTATTAATTAAGATAAAAAAATTTATTTCAGATACATTTTTCTTCATTGAAATCCACATGAGCCTGAGATATGATGTGAATCTCATCACAAGAAGGAACAAGTGAAAGAACGAGTGTCTTCAGGCAATGGAGGAAGTCGAAAACTGCCTGTACCACCAGCAGAACCACCTTACTCAGAAAACCAGGGACTGAGGTGTGGAAGCTGGGTCCAATCTGGATCCCAAAACTTCGCCAGATTCAAGAAATGTTGGATAAGATATCTTTCATGTAAACCAAAGCCCGTCATTTCTAATGAACTGGAGAGGGGTAAAGGGTTCAGACTCACTTTATGCCGCACACAAGGGTGACCTCTTCTGGTCAAGGACAAAACTGTCGACCTTCCTCAAGTGATTTTCCAACCTCTTTTTAGCCTAAGTGAAAATACTCCCCTCTGGAAGGAAGTACCAAAACCTTCCCTAACACTGGAGCTTTATTCATCAGAAAAAGGAAAAATCTAAATGTGCCCGCTGTACCAACCTGAAGGTTGTGATGATTTACAGGTATTTACGGTACACTAAATTATCATTATGGTGCTAGGATTACCACTTTTGACTCTGCAAAAGTTCAAAGTGCAAACCTGAAGAAAAAAAGGAAAAAGAGTGCTGGTTCTTCAACTGTGTTTGCAAATGGAATGGATGCAATTTCATACACAAATATAAATTCCCTGCTGCATTTCCAGAGGAGGGGGCTTTGTCAGTAACTGCTGCTGAATGTGGCTGGAAGGAACTGAAGGACCAACCCCAAAGGGCACCATAGGCAAAAATGTGTTGGATGAGAGCCCAGAAGACTAAAGTGAAATCCTGACCAGCAGAGGTATCAATGAGTGTTTTGTATTCATGCTCAGCAACACCACAGTTCATCCTTAAGTCTTAAAAATATTATTCATATTCTAAACTTTTATAAATGCATAATACTATATGCACTGGAAAATTATTTCATTAAAATGAAAATAAATATATTTATTATTTTAGTAGTAATAATTTACTGAGGTTTTCTCAGCAGAATTGTTTAAAATTTTCTGCAAAACAGTGACATGAATAAACTTGTAAATGATCAGTTTCAAATGATTTTGAAAACTGATTATCTTCTTTTGCTATTCGGATGAAATACAGACGAAAACACAGACATTAAGTCTTTGTTATGGTTGGTGGTTACCATAAGACATACATAAAATATATGAAAGGCTGCTTAAATGTTTTCAGTGCAATGACTGAGTCTTCTTAAATATTGTAGCTGTTACAACAGATGAAGTTCCATCTGTGGTTGGTAGTAATGCAAGTTTAATTCAATATTGTGTTAAAGTCATTCTCTTGTTGATGGAATTTCAATTTACCAGGCACTAAAAGAGCCCTTTTCCAAGAGAAGGTTAGAAATTGTTTCTTGGGAGTGATGAAACCTGTGCATACCATTGCTGCCCTTTCAGTCATGGATATTTTATGACATCAGTTCTCAAATTCTGAATTTTGAGACACAAAAGCAGTAGAAAGCTAAATTAATTCTTTACCTTCAATTGCTTTTTAGAATATCCTTTGCAAAAGCCATCTGTCATTATCTCTGAAAATCATTCAATCCAGCATCTATGATCTTTGTGTAAAAACATCCTGATTATTTCTAAAATTGTATTTAACGCCTCATTGTTTTAGGCTTAAAAATAATAGGAAATATGAATACTGTGATGTTAACTGGGAACCTAAAATTTTACTTGAAGAAAAATGATTTTTCGCTCAGCTGAAAGCTGCTTTCAGAAGTCACGAACGAATGAACATATCTGCATTTCCAAGAGGTACAAAAAGGACAGGTTTCAGTGTAGCTCCCATCCAGGAAAAGGTTTGATCTTAACAAACATACATTGTTCAGTGCTGTGAACTTCAGCCCAGCTTGGACACAGATAACAGAACTGTAAAAGTTAATTTTATTGATTTAATTCATCCAGGATTTTTCTTTGTGGTTGAAAAGGAGTTTTAAATGTATAAGGGAAGATTTGGTCACTGGGAGTTAAAATGCTTTACTTTATTGAGGAAACATCTGGAAAACTTAGATACTTTCATATACGATGTTGGCAACATCAAAGCCGAACTCCAAGCATATTCAGATATAATTGGGAAGCCATTGAAAATCCTTCCATTATAACTTCTAACCTGCCCCAGCTGCTGAGAGAAGCACTGTCACACTGCCACCGGCAGTCACACTCGGACCTGTTGGAGGGCTCTGACTCATGCGATTCAAGTGCCTGGGAATCTCCCCGCTGCCACAGGAAACAGGCAATTTCCAGAACACCTCTATTCAGGGCAAAAGCCTTTGTTAAACACTTGGCTTTTTGATTGAAAATATGGAGCATGGGGGGGATTAAAGAAAATCAATTCAGCCACCCAAATGAACTCTTGTAAATTTGCAGCTCATTGCCTTGTTCCTCCTTTTTCTCCAGGGGGAGGGGAGACAGGGGAGCATTGCCACCCTTGTCAGCTTTTGGTTTAATTTTTTCATGTGAAACAATGAATCACATTTAGCACTGAGAAATAACAAAGATGGGTAAGATGAGTGGCTGTGAAAAGGAAACACTTTGAAATGCTGCTTTTTTTTTTGATACTCAACTTCAGAAATCCAAGGAACAGTCTGAGAAATGCCTCTTCACACTGAAGGGCTAGATTTTTGATATGTGCTATCAAAAATATTTATTAGTGCCATTGTAATGTCTGCTGTCTGGTTTTGATGTGTAGGTGCAGATCCTCTTCTTATGAGGCTTTCCACTTATTTTTGAAATTTCAATTGATCACTTGGCCATAAAAAGAGAAAAGCATGGACAAATTCTATGGAGGGAGATATAATAAAAAATCTGATATGCTGAAGAGTTCATGAATATGCTAACAATCTTATTTTACTTCAGATCTTATTATCTTGCATCTGAATTTGTGTTAATTAATGCAAGCAAAAATTCATCATTAAGAACATATTTTTTGTTTAAAAGCAAATACACATATAACATGGGGCAGCATCCAAAAGTATTTTTAAAGCTCAGAGTATGTATCACAGCTGGATACCTCAACAGTGACAATTCATCAGTTTAGAGGAAAATTCACTGAGAGTTTTATAGGTTATTTTATGAGAAAAGGAATCAGTTGCTTTTCATCGTATCAGACAATCATATTACTGGGACTAGGATTTCTGTTTCAGACAAGATGGGACTGATGAGCTTTAGAGTTCCTCCACTAACACACTGTTTGATCAAAACCTCAATATATCAGGTGGGTCAGTCAATGTTATGCCTACTCATAGCTTTTGGCTATGAGTAGTTTTGGCTTCCAGAAAACTGCAAGCTCTGCCTGAACCTTCCAAATTAGTTGTATACTAGAATGGAGAGAACTGTGGGTTTAGTTCACCACCTGACATTATTGGAAACAGATTTCAGGTCAGAAACCAGATAAGCATCCACTCCTCAGATTTACATTTCCACAGATAATTGTAAATCACATGCCATGAGTGATATAAAAGATCAAATTGCAATACATACTGGAAGAGTTATACTTAAAAATCTTACGCCAAGAGTTATACTTAAAAATCTTATGCCATCCTGCTCAGGAATTCCCTTACCAAAAGAAAGACTTATCTTCTGACATCAGATCTGGAACCCACATCACCAATTTAAGTGTCTACAACGCCAGTGACCTGTTCATGCCTCAAGGTTAGCTTGCACAGCCATTTTCCAGATATGCAGATATACACATAGTCATCACTTGTCAAGATTATCCTTGAATGTCCTTTTAGAAGTAAATCTTCTAGTCTGGTACTCTTCCTTTGATTCTTACAAAAAATTTCAGTCTTGCTTCCTTTTCTGCCATTTGTTAACAGGGCCAGTCACAGACACAGTTTTCTGATACAGCTGGAAAACTGACATCAGCTGACAACTCAAATGCCAAACTTCAGATATGGCAGTAATCTAACTACAGAAGATCCATGATAACTGGTAAGTACTTCCCAAAGTTCAGATAGTGCTACTGTCTGAAGGCAGAGAAGGGAGCCTCTCTCAACCACTGCCATCTCCAGTCCTTGTCTTTATCACTACTAAGCTGCTTCAATCCTCTCCCTCCCAGAGGAAAGGAAAAAACCTTAAAGCCTTCCCCAGTCATAAACATATACATAAGCTTCTATGACTTTTGGGGCTGGAAACCCATCAGCCCTGGATGATTCCCAGCACCTGTGCATGATTTCCTTACAAAATGGGACCAGCTGCCTTTTTAAGGGCCCCAGAACTCCCATGCTCTGTAATACTGGAGTGGGGGAGAAAAAAACATCTTAAATTTTACTTCAGCAAGCACTGGAGTGGAAGATAAATTAGAGCTTATGGACTCATGAACAGGACATTAAGCTGAAGGCAGAAATAGAGTGAGGGCAAAGTTGGGAGGGAGTAAGGGGATCTGATGTAAATCAGGAAAGAACAGTGAAAAAGAACAACAAGGCTGAAGAACAGCAAGTATTCTGGAGAAGATGTAAAGCATAGGCAAGGAAAGAAAAGAAGTCTAACTACATATGCATAAGGGAAGAGACATGAGGTACAGTAGAAAAATTAAGACTAGAATTAATATGAACTTGGACAAGGATATTAAGGTGAAAAGCAATCTCTTCTGCTTCTAAACAAGGCAAATAAAACCCCAGCTGTTGAATTATTATATTTACTAGGTGTATAGTGAAAACTGGAACAACTTACTTGTAATGAGAAGCCAACTTTAGAAATTATTTGAAAAGTAAGTTTTGGACATGGTAGACCAGAACAGCTGTTCAGAAGCCATTATGGTCCATTGTGCAAATTTTTCTTAGTTCAGTGCTTATTGGCTTTATAGAGTGCTCAACAGGAATCCTTATGGTCCCCTCTATTAATCTTGCTGTCAGCCCTGCACAAATTCCATACTTAAAAAAATATCCCCACCCCTTAGCCCCCCTACACTTACAGCATGACAAGAATGCAGAGGGAGTCAGAGCCACTCTTCAAAAAACAGAAGGAGGCTGCACAGTAAAGATACTGTATTGCAGGGGTAACAGGGGAGAAAGAGACACTTTACTATGCTTGGCTTCTTCTCATTCACTTTTCCTGTATCTAAACATCTTATTTTTTCTCTCTGTTGTTCTTCACAGAACCAGAGTTTTTGTCTCCTAAAGTATAAGACATCTGTCCCTCATCACATTCCAAAACACAAGGGACACGGAGTTCTACCCTTCTCTCATCCCTCTCTGCATCTTCCACTCAAAATGATCATGTAAGTAGAGCATCTAGCCCAAGGACTGACAGATATCTTGGTGATGTTTGTTTGCAAGAAAGGCATTTTTAAAAGGATTAATGCAGCAGGGGATATAATTTTCCCCTCTGCAGTCAAAGCAGAGTGTAATAACTTGTTTTCTAAGCTCTTGGAATGATACTTCCTGGGCAATGTCCATCTACAAGGCAGTAAGTACAGTTGCCTCAAACAACTAGAGGAAAGGTTGCACTGAAACTGCATGGGATTTTTTTCTAAGAATATCTGTTATCCAGCATATGCAAAATAGATCCTGCAACATCATTAATTTTATGTTTCCCCTTCATTCCTGTGCATGATAAATTGTCAGAGAGTTTTTCTCTCCAAATTAAGTAAGCTTTGATTTATCTTTGAACTAGATGCCAGGCTGGGGTAAATTTTTCCTAATTGAACTGTAGTCCCTAGAAAAACTGCAAAGAGGTGTTGACATAACCTTAATCACTGTGGTTCTGATGGTTTGTTTAGCATAGCTATTTGGTTTGGAATAGTGAATTCACAGAAAAAAATCTGTGTATTATTGCACTCCACAAAGCACATGAAGGTCTGAAGGCTACAGGCAATAGTTATTGCAAAATACTTAACTTTCATCTGGACTTGATCAGTCCTCTGAATGTAATATGTATTGAAGATTGCAGTCTAACTTGCCCTTCTGTACAAGCAGAATTTTGGTACCACTGCAGAGCTTTCTCATGGATCCTGCCCTGAAGTTCAGCCTCTTTTGAGATTACTCTATGAAGAATGATTGCAATTGCATTAATTTTCCCTCTCTCTCCTTTGAGAATGTTTTTACTTACCAGAATCTTTCATGGTGCATTTAAGTTTTGCATCTGAAGATGAGGCTGAATTTTCCAAGTAGTAAGCAGAGTGAATAAAGCAACAGACTACAGAATGCTATGTAAATTATTCACAGGATTTAGGATGTTTGGTTATGTCTTGAATTAATCAGTATGGTTTTAATTACACTTGTTACAAATGGAACACATTTTTTACTAGAGGATCAAGGAGCCAAATTTGAAGATAACAGACTTTTCACGTTTTGTACCTTCTGTCATGACAGATCAAGCTATCATTCACTGCATGATGTGTATTACTCTTTTAACAGTAATGTTAGTTTTCTTCAGGGCAATGTCATAACAAATAAATATAAAGCACAAATGTGATGGCTTTATATCCTTAGCATCTGAGGTGTGAGATCACCTACATTAGCAACTGCCCTTGAGCTAAACAAGATAGCCTGAAAATCCAGATCTCTAGAAGATTTTACTGTTGTTTTTACGGTTAAGAATTTATAGATAAACTAGTGCCAACTTTTGCTACATGTAGCTTGATTTTTTTTATTTTTTGGATTTTGTTCAACTTCTAAAAGCCTGTTTTGACAGCACAGATTTTTCTATGGGTAAAATAACTTAAAAACAGGCAGAATGCAGCTTCCCTTGTAGCTGAAAATAACTTAAAAATTAAAAGGAACTCTGAAAGAATTATATAAAAAAATTAAGGGACAGACATGGAGTTACTTGGAATAAATCAACATAGTTCTTTGAAATTCAAAGAAGCCACACTGATTTATACCAGATGAGGATCTGCCCATAATAAAATAAGTTTAAAATTTAAATATTTACACAACCGAGGTATTACAGAAAGTTTAAAAGTAAAATGCTTTTCTTAATCTTTCCAGTCAAAGTTCCATGACTTTTTGTGGTTCCTGGGATGTTTTCACCATGTCATATTTTTAACCAAGTTAATGGCTCTCAGTTTGCTGCAGACCATCATATACCTGCATCTGCATGTAAATCTGAGCTGAAAAAAAAAAAGTAAAAATAAAGTTATTTCTGTCTCTAAAAGAGCTTTACAATTAACAAGGGATATTCGCTCTTGATTTACAAATACAAAGTGATAACTAGAAAAGTGAGGTTTCCTAGCATGTAACAGCTGAGCAATTGTCCTGGTTCGAGCTAGAGTAGAGCAAAAGAATTCTCCCCAAAAAACTAAGGAAATTTCAGTGCATTTATGTTCAACTGAAGGGTCTCCATAAATCTGATCTTCTAGCCTTTTGAGTTCTCTCTCTGGACAGTGCTCAGGTCTCAAGTCCTGTGCATTTCTTTTTCCAAACATGTTCTTGTATTTATCGGCAGCTTCCCTGAAGGCAGCGGCTTATGCTGTGTTGGAGTCCTTGTATGTAAGCTGAAGATATTTTAATAAAAATCTCTAGATTAAAGGTGTTCTGTTGAGGATTTCTAAGTACAGTCTTGTGTTCTGGTCCAAGTATACCTCAAGGAACTTGTGATCCAGTAGTATTAATGTTTTTTATAGTTGTATTAATGTTTTTTATAGTTCTTTGTGCTGATCCATAGTCCAGATGTTCCAGCAGAAGTTACCTGCTTGGGATCATTTGTTTTGTTTTTTTTTTTTTGAATACAAACAAATGAGTCAAGTTATCCACCTGGAATAATTAAAGGATTCTTCCTCCTCCAGGAAAACCGTTCAACTCAGTTTACTGATCTTGCAGAAAAAAAAAAAAATTAAACCCTCTGAACTTCCACTCTGCCTTCTGATTTTGGAAGCACTTAGTTCATGCAACCTGTTCAGTCAGTTGTCCAAGTGTAATTAGATGCTTCTGGTGTTTCTTTACACAGGTAAGTGTGTTAGGGCTGAGTTTCAGAAAGTTAAAGCTGGTTTACCATTGCTGGAATGTCAGCTGTTTATTCTTTGCTTTTGTTTACCAGAAACATACATAAGGAGTTCTTCATTACAGACCCATTTCCAGCACTCAATTTTTCATACAAATATGCCTGTACACTAGCTGCACATCTGGAGCTGTTGATCTTTGGTTTTTATATGATTTGAACAAGTTACTTAAATGAGCATGAACTTTTCAGTGGTCTTTTGGGTCAATATGTAGGCGAACCATCTTAGTCACACAATAATTGAACCCTTCCACATTTTAGTTAAAAATTTCCCTTTATAATTCAAACAATAATCATTGCTATTCTGAATTTCCAGATGTTTTACTTGGCATACACTTATTTCAAAACATTTTTGGTACAAATATCACTAATTAACCAAATATGCTTAATTAGAAATATTACGTAGATGAGAAATTAAAGGTTGATCTATAAATATAAAAATTGAAATGGCTGTAGAAACCCCCTATCCTCTAAAAATAAGTGCTTTTGTGCTTTAAATAGTAGCTTCAGAGTTATACAGCGCAAAACACATGAGGAAATAAACTCTGTCTATACGTTGATACTTTTATTATGTAAAAGAATCCTTGAATATGCTAAAATTCAGTAGAGTTCAAAGTTGCTGTTATCTACAGAACGAAAATGAAGTGTTGAGTACAGCAGCATTTTTGGTGGAGGTATTTTGATCATATCAAAATATTATGGATGGAAGTTTAACATCTCAAGCATACAAGGCCAATGTCTCTTTTGCATTAAATAACACCTTTTGCCTCTCACTATCAGTTTTTGATACATTTGTTCTCACTTGCAAAATCCTATCAGATATTACTTTATTAGTCTATTAATTTATTTTACAATAATAAGGAAAGAATAAGCAATGTGCTAATGGAATTCACAAATTATACCAATTTGTGAGAAAATTATTTTAGGTTACTGTCACAGTAGCATATGATTTTTATGATTCCTTCTGTTTTACTCACCTGTGCCCAGAAAAGCCTAATCATATATATGTACATGTACATAAATATACAGAAGCATGATTTATCTGATTGTAGTATTATTTTATTGTATTATTATAAGACATTTTTGAATCACTACTCTGTAAGGTAAACATTCCCTCTGTTGTAAAATCATATAAAATTGCTGCAACAAGGATGAATGGTAACTGCTAAGTTACCTTTATTGGCGCTGAGAGCCCTTAAGCGTGACATCTGAAGAGGAGAAAAGATAGTACATTAAAAAAGCTAAATGTGCCTCAACAAAATGGCTCTGTAGCAGCTAGCAGTGTAACAGGCTGCCACATGCAGCCAGACCATACACAGTTAGGCAAACAACAAAAATTATGAATGAAGGAGGGACCTGGGCTTTGTCCTGAGAGATACTGCAGCTAAACTTTGACAGAAAATATCTGGGGAGGAGTATCAGTGATGCTCACCCCAAGATGAAAAGGCCTCACCAGCCAACCTCTCAGAGCTGTATTCCAGGATTCCAGGATACTCAATAATCCATTTGATCTGACTCCAGCTGTTGTGACCAGAGACCAAGCAACAGGTGTCCCTCCCTGGAAGAAAGGGTCAGAGCTCATGGGAAAAAGGGAACAAGGAGATTTTATCAAGCGCACACAGGGAGCCCAGCTAAACGCTGATGAAGAGATGATGTTGGAGGTAGGAAGAGCTCGCAAGAAAGTGAATACAAGACATAGAATGTTTTCAATAGAGTGATGTTAAATCTATATGTGGCTAGAAAAATGTATCGTTTTTTAAGATATCTCAATAGAACTCTTTGTGTGTCTTGCATATGAATAAGAGACTGTCATACAATGGGAACAGAACCTGAGGAAAAAAGAAAAATATCTTCTAGAATGTTTCTATCATGAAATGTTTTTATCTCAAACATTCAAGTTTATTCCAGGACTGTGTTGAAGCTATAACTAGAAAAAGTCAAACCTGGCTAAAATTTACTCCAAAATATGTGAACATTTGCAGCTCAAAATGCCTTTCTTACACATTTACAGAACCATTATATCTTGGGGGGGGTTTATTCAGGTTTTTTTTTCTCTTTTTGAGCTGAACTTCTCTGGGTTTAGTTTGGTTTTGGTTTTTTATTTTTATCATTTTTTCCTTATTATCTATACTGCTTGTCAACATTTATGACCTTACATGTAGGATAGCTTCAGGCAGAATTAATTCAGTCATGGTACTTCTATGCTGAAGCAAATCACCAGGAAAATTAACACTCATTAAAACCAAAAGTGTTTAAAATCTAATATCTCATTGCAAAACTGTCCATTTACTAAAACCCAATTAAAATGCAATTAACTTTATAAGTGATGTATATAATATCTAAGAAGGTCAATTGCTCTGCACTTTATAAATCCAATTTGTCCTCAGATTATCTAGTGCAAGAAAATTTAAAATGGCTTTTAAACTTTTCACTCTTAGGGTATGTTACTAAATGTGTCCTTTACATAAACATTTTTATTTAAAATAAAAATATTAATCATTGTGAATAATTCTGTATTTATTTTTCTGTTCTTTATGATAGTCACTATTGGTTAATTTTGAGTAATAAAAAACACCTTACTTTCAGAAATGCTGGAGCAGTTATTTTAATCTAAATAGATCAGTATGTTTTAACTTTCAAAGCCACGTAGTCAAACTGTAAACAGCTATCAATGGGAGGATAGACACCTGTTTGATGGTGTGATTCTCTCTAGGTACCCTTTCCTCTTTACTGACCTGTGAAAGAGCTTAGCTGAGATGGATGCCTTTGTTCCACCTCTCTTACGTGATTAGATGGCACTAACCATATCATTACTATATAATTTTATACAATAATTTGATTTGGAGAAAATTTGCTGTATTATAAATCTTTCGTATAGAATCCTGATAGCAAAAAGATCCATTTCAAACACTCATTATGTTGTTAAAAATATGAAAGAAATCTTCATCAAAAGCCAGTGTAACCAATTTGCTTCTCATACATATTATTTTAAAAATTAGGAACCACCTTGAGGAGGAAAATAAATTCTCAGCTATCTCTTCAGTGAGATTCCAGAATAGAGTATTTAGCATTATTTCCTTCCTGCTCATGTTACCAGGGTTTGTTCCTTCCTAATGACTGGTGGGCTGTAAAGATATTCTCCCTCCATTTGATATGCATATTTGAACTTGCTACTTCTAAAGTATGTAGGAAAAAAATGTTTCCATTCTTCTGCCTTTCTGTAGCTGATAAAATGTCCTCTTTTCCATCCACAAATAGTTCTATCAATTTAGAATTTTTCTTGCTCCTATTGTGTTTAAACTACTTTAGTTGATTACCTATAAATCAATATCTCTTACATTCCATTCTCTTCATTTGTATGAACACATTTCTATTGCTATTTTTCCCCTATCAATTGCTTTTTTTTTTCCTATCAATTTTCCTATCAAGTGAGCAAAGTTTTAGCATGAGTAGCCTCTGTTTTTGAATGAGGTTAGGTTTTGGGTTGGGGTTTGTTTAAGTTATTTTTAACTTATTCTAGTGATTTAAAAAATGAATCAAAAATATTTTTTGTTGATATTAGGTTTTCTTGTTTCTTAGGCAGAGATTGTAGATATGATATTTTATTTACACTCAGAAATTCCATCAAGTAGATGGTTCCTACCAGGTAACTGTGTTTTTAGCTTTTTTAATAAAGTGAAAATTTGTGTATTTTCTGACTTCACCACTCATTTTTATCAGGGAAACATCAGGGAAAAATTACCCTCTAGCCTTTTGTCTCCTAAGTTATAACTACAGAACTAGCTGTAGTTGTCAGGCTTGGAATAATTTAAATTCATTTTTTTTTCAAAAATTTTTTTTTCTCTAAATATATTGGACAAGTTATTTGGTAGGTTTTTTTTATAAGTACGACTTTTAATTTGAATGTATTTTCTTATGGAATTTTCAAACCAGTGTGAAACCATTTTGAATGTTTGGGTTCTTAATGTTTGAATATGCTTATGATTGAGATAAGAGTGTGTCTTAGGAAGTGAGGTTATGTAGGTTTATATCTGTGTATCTTTGTGTCCATATATTCACAATTTTATTTTAACCTAAGTCATGAGCTAGACTTGTTCTATATCCAGCTCACCTGGGTGATGCCTTGGGAAGGCTGACCTGAAGCAGAGACTGGACAGAGCTAGAGAACAAAGCAGGTATTTACTGAAAGGCCTTTAGGGTACACCTTGAGCAGGACAGGAGCCTGACCAGGGCTGCACCCAAGGTGGACTTAGAATGGTCACAAAATGGACAAACGGTCACGAGGTCTCACACTTTTGTAAGTTTTGGTCCATTTGCACATTGGGGCTTAATTGTCCAATTACAGCTTCAGGTTGTGAGGTCTCATCCTTCTTGTTTCTTCCTGCAGTCCACTGTTTATGATTTGGGCCTGAAAGTTGTCCTTGGTCTTCAGCAGGAAAGGGATTTGTTTTGTCACCTACTCTTTGAAGAGAGCTTACACTGGCACTTAATATGAGGCTCAGAACTGCACCCCTAGGCAGCACAGAATCTGAAAAACATGAAAGCTACAACTTAAGGCATCATGGGTGCCAGCCCAGGCTCAGCCACGGTTTTGGATGTGCTCTGGAGGAGCTCTGGATGGAGGAGGCGGTGTGGGCCCTCCTGCCCTGGGCAAAGCAAACACAAGAAGGGAGCAGCAGCTGCTCAGGGCGTGTTCTCCATCCCCTCTCACGCTGGTATTGCTCACCTGCCCACCCCGCTGCTCGCGGCACAAGAGGCTGTGCCTCCGAGGCCTGTAACCTGGGCTCAGGGCAAGCCAGGCTTGTGTGATTCGAGGGCAGATTTGGGGTGCTGGTCCTTCTTACTCCTCCTCAAAGACACAACATAGTCGTATTCTATCTATGTTCTATGAAATGGAAAACATTGCTGAAAAGTAGAACTTGTTTCTCTTTCATGACTTCGATTTTCTAATGAGATAGTTGGTTTTCTTCTTTTTTTTTTTTTTATTTCCCCCCACCCCAGTTTCTCACAAAAAAAAGGGAAAAAAAAGAAAAAAACAGAGCTTCATTTAAAAGCACATTTATTGAAATTAATTAAAACCTTTGTGCTTAGTCTTTTAGTCAAAAAAGTATTGCTTGTGAAAAAATACCCAGCTTTACCAATCAGAAAATTAAGACATAAGCAAAAAAATCCTATAAGTGATAATTATCTGCAAATCTGCATAAATAACTGTAAGTTCTCTCATGGAGGGTCACAAATAATGAAGAATTTCAAGATTATTTTTCTAGTAATTTATTTTGTCATTAATATTTTTAATGGTCTGGACAAATAGAAGTAGATATCAAACACATTTTTGTAATCTTTAGTTAGTATCAAAGCAAGCCCAGGGTGTGAACAGTTTTTAAGGGAAAAACCCATTATAAGTAAGTCCAGATCTATTTGTGCATGTGTGACTGTAGTCAAAGTTGACAGTTTATTGCAGTGGGGGTATGTACATAAAATTTATATTCACAACCCCAGAAGAAGAGTTTGGCTTAAACAGATCAGAAGTTCATTTTTTATTTCAGTTGACTAATACCCTTGGAAGATAACTTCATGGTTGATTCATTTGATGATAAATTTGTAAGAGTCATTGCCTGTAGGAATGTGGTAGATGAGAGGAATATGGACAGAAATAAAATCCAAGCAGAACAAAAGGTCCACAGAGGGACCTCTCTGACAGTTAAACCCCCTTATTGATTGATGTAGCATTCAGTATCTTCTGTTAGGAGATTTGTCCTCGGACACTCTGTTTTTACTGTTATCTTGTTACACCAGCTTAAAGTAATGAAAAAGGAATCATCTCCTTACTATGTAACTTCAGCAAGAGAAAGGAAATGGTTAAAGCCATGTGCTCACAATATCTGCATGAAAAATCTGGTGATTTTCATGAAGAATGAACCTTACACCTTCATAGTACTTTTCCAAGAATAAGGTACTTCATACAGTAGATAAATATGAGAAGATCTTATATGTTTTTTCTATTATTATTACTATTGTGACTGATGACTATCACATTAACACAGAAATGGAGTTTGGATGTCATTGCAGAAGTTCGGAAAGAAAAAGCTTTTCAAACAATAGCTGTATGACTTTTGGGTTTTAGATAAGTGAGAATAGAGAACTTACCATATTTCCTCTGTAATTGTATATTTGATAGAAAATATGCATGGAATTAAAAAGGATATCAGCTAAAAATGTATTCACATGCTCATGAAGGGTAATTAAAACTGATAATATGACCTGACTGGAAAAGGGAGGACAGGGTGCATGCATGAAAATTTAATGGAATATTTAAGTAGGGATTTTTAAAGTGCTGAAATAGATTCTATTTTTTAATAATTTTTAATCTATCCCGCAAAACTCTCTACTCTACCAAACTCATTTTAGGAATTTCTTTTTAAAAGCTGGGCTGATCCTGGGTAGCAGGAGTAGGATTTTAAAACTGTTTTTCTTTTTCTATTATTTTAATTTAGTACTTAAGGACCACAGAATATTTGAATAAAGGAAAACGGGCATTCAGTCTGAGATGTGATTGCTGAGGGCACAGAGGGCATCTGAACCTTTAAACCTCACAAATGTTTTGGAGAGGTTGAAAGAAACTATGTAAAGTGTCTTGGCTATTTTTTTTTTTTTTTTTTTTTTTTTTTTTTCATTTTGGGACTATTTTGTAGAATCAAAGGCTGTCAAGAAATGATGTGTGCGCACTCTGCTGAAGGACACAACAAATAAGAAAGGGCAGAGAGAGGCAATGTGCCAGATCAAAACAGACATTTGGAATAAAACAGGTTTACTCAAACATAAAACATTGTCATGTCTCTGGATACAAATAGATCATTCTCAGGACTCCAGTTTCTAATACTCTTTATACCCTCACAAGATAAACCTGGGAAAATGTTAAAAGAAGATTCCATGGTCTCTCATGCTCTCAGGGCTCATGACAGCTTCCAACAAACTCATGTGAAGACACAGAAAACATAAAGGGAGAAAGACCCCTTACAATTTTTATAAAAGCATTTAAGCCTTTTACAGGATTTTTGATTATGGTTTTGTGTACATGGGAGAGGATAGCCAGATACTGGTACCATAAAAATATGAATAAATATACAGTGAATATCCATTTTATTGGTTTTGAAACATATTTGACCTGAGAAATCAAGACACTAATTGAATCACAGGGAAACATAGTCTAAAATGGAATTTGGAATTCACTAATAACGTCCCTCCTAATCTTAGAGTCTAAAATTTCTGAGAATAAAGGCAAAAATCTGGTCAAAATTAAAATTAAATTTACTCTCAATCATTTTTGTGTCAGGAAAGATCTCAACTCCTTGCTCACCTTGAGAATGACCACAAGGCAAGCAATGCCTTTCAAAGTCCAAAGCCCCTTTGCCTTTGAGGTTTATTTTGTGCCAAAAATTTAAAAGCTTCCTTGATTCCTTTTTGTGCTTTACTGTCAAATTTCTTCCATTCTTTCCTTACAGTTTCAGGCCTTTAAAGTCTCATAATGACCTTCCTAGTTGACCCTCAGCCACTCTTCATGTTACCATGATGTAGTTTCACAATGCTTCCATGAAGTACAGTTCCTGAAGGGGTTAATGCTCCCCTGCCATTCAGCTGTTAGTTTCTCTTGAATTTCCCACTGCACTGTCACAAAGGATAACAGAGATGTAATAAAAAGGTCACGCAGGTGCTCCAACAGAATATGTTATCAAGTCCTAGCAGTGAAGGAATTTTGAGTAGGCCTATTTGAATGAACAATGAAGATACAATGAAAGGGAAGCTGAATTACAGGCAGCAAGCAGGTTTGCATTAAAAGAGTAAACAGGATTTACTGTATTCAAGGAGTCTGAAAAATTACACTCATTAACCATGTATCAAGTAAATCAATAATACCATTATGTGTTACAATGAGAATTAGCTTTAACAGCTATTTCATACAACTCAGCAGGGACTCACAGCTAATTCAATTTTTACTGCATTGTATTCACACTAATATTCCTTCAAAATGGTATTATTTTTGGTTTGTCATTCATTTATTTCCTCACTTTACTCAATACATCTAAGAAAATGAAATACAGCTCTCAAGAGGTGTAGCTGTAACATAAGGTTCATTGCTCCTGCACCTTGTCAAAACACTAAAGACCAAACCTTTGTCTTGCATGTAGTGCCACTAATGCCTTCATTAGCCAGTCAGCTTTCTATTCCACAATAGATCAATGCCAGCTCCCAATGATTCCTTAAAACAGGTCATCCATGAGGACTGCTGCAGCAAGGATCCTTCTGTCTACCTCTCTCTCCTTGATTTTCCTTTATCAGAGGCTTCCTGGATGGCCATTATTCTCAAGTGCAGCAGCTGCATCCTTAATTGGGAGCCAGCAAATGAAAACAACTTGGTTTTGCACCTTTACTGTGCTGCATGGCCTAATTTAATAAATAAAGGCAGGAAGGAGGGAGAGATACAAATGGGTGCTTTGTTGAAAAGTATCCAATAAATATGGCTGATGTGTATAGAAACGCATATCCTATGGAGAAAGCAAAATAAAATGTAAATATTAAATTGTGGCAAGGCAATACAAGTATGACATTTAAGAATTTCAATGTGCAGAGACTTGTGGCAGAAGTCTTAGCACTTATGTGAGAGAAATCAGGACAAACATTGAATAGAGCATAACCAAAAGAACCTGGGATAATGTGCCAAGAGTCTTCCAGGGGATCAT
This sequence comes from Prinia subflava, assembly GCF_021018805.1. Lineage (NCBI taxonomy): Eukaryota > Metazoa > Chordata > Aves > Passeriformes > Cisticolidae > Prinia > Prinia subflava. Next base: position 15,883,518 of record NC_086253.1, on the reverse strand, counting down.
TTCCCTTGGTAAAGGCATCATAATTGATTTAATTTATGATTTAATTTTGCTTCTTTTACTCTGTGATGATCTTTTTAATAGAAAGTGATAAGCACACCAAGATTTTTTTGTCTTGAAAAAACCTCAAGCTATTTCCAGAGAGAAAATGAGGAAACTAGAGAGATTGAGGGAGGAGAATCAAGTATCATTTGTTGTATCACAACTGTTATTTTTCTGAGCTTTTTTCCTTTATCTGACCATCTACACCTACAAACAGGTTTACAAGGAACTAAATTCTGAGATATATGAGATTACTAAGTCTTAGACAATAGTCACTGAAATTCACCTTCTCAAGTAATTTCCAGCATCCTAGTATATGTTGCAAATGAGACATGCGTGCCAAACGTGCAGCCCAGATTAAAAACATTGCTTCATAATGTGTTTAACCTATGACCATGACTGTGACCATTAGTCTATGACAGTGAACCCTGAGTTTCTTCTTTTTCTAAAATTTAAGGTTCTCTTTATTACTTGTGTGATTTTTATGTAAAATGCACTTTTATACCACTCTAAATAATTGAAAAACCTGGTATTTCCTATTTGACCCCAAGTGGAAGTCTGTAATGGATCAAAATTATCAATATTTTAAACTGACCATTAGAATTTATTTATTGAACTTTTTATTTGTGGCAAATAACAAGTTGATTGAGGAAACTATTCCTATATGAGAATAAAAACAGGATAATAACTGCTGGTGATTATTTGGTCATTACTGTGCATTGCAAAACAATGCTTTTTTCATCCTTAAAAAAAAAGTCAAATAATTACTTGTCATGTGCTGCACAGTGCACACAGGTTTTATCTGGAACTTAGTTATGCTCTCAGTTTTTCACCTATATTCTTGGGGATCCAGCAAACACCTGGATTCTAAAGTTGCCTCTTGCAGATTCTTTGCACATGATTGTGTGTTTAAAGTTTGATTGAATAATAATAAAGTAGTTATTAGGCGGTATTGGGTAGTTAAAATATAGGAACACATGTGCAGTTTTTAATAGGGAGTTTTGTTGTGGTTTTGGTTGTTTTTTTGCCCTGAGGGGAAGCCTAACTGGATGGGGAGGCACTCGATTGCATGCTTGAACTGGTGATTGTTTCAATTGAAAACAAAGTTGCAGAAGGTCAAAAGGGGTCACTTTTACGATATTGAGTGTTTCTAAATAGGCTGTTTTCTTGGTGGTTTATTAAGAGCTTGGTTTAATGTTTGCCAGTCTTCTCCATGTAGAATGTTGCTGTAAGGAACACAATATCAAAATTGTAAGAAACTGTCCTACATAGGCAAGGCCCAGAGTTGTTGTTTGGTCTTCAGTTTTCACTGAAAAAGATTGCTTGTTATCAGAAGACTGAGTAGATCATCAAATAAAATTTATTTAGTTTTTGAGAACTGATGACATCTATACAAGTTACATGTCATTTCAACTGAGAATACTAATAAAATTTAATAAAGTTTTTTAAAAGTAGACAGAAATTGTAAGAAAGTAATTTTGAGGGGAGTCATGTATAAAAAGTCTAGAAGCAGATGAACAGAAGGAAGAAAGAAAACAACAAGATCAGAGTTTTCAATATGTATTGTGAACAAACCCTTCTGCCACCTTGCCCTGTTACATCCCAAGCTGCCTTTTGGGACCACATCCTCCCACGTACAGAGGGCAGACTGTTCCTTGACCAAGACAAAACACCAGAAACTCACGAGATGGTAACGTGCAGGTTCCGCTTCTGTCTGCATCACTCTCTGGTTTCACGGGTTCATTCCTCTGCAGCTGCCTTCTCTCATCTTCCAGGCTGCATCAAGGCTCCCTGCTGCCAGGCTGTGGCCAGACGTCTGGGCTCAGACGTGCTGGAGGCAGAGTGAAGGCACCCCTGAGTGATTGAAGGTAACAGATAGATGGGCTAAGTGCTCATTAACAGTCCGTGTGCCTATGAGCAATCTGGTGCCCCAGGCCAACTGCCCATTTGGCCCAAGCCCAGCATTTAACAGTTGTTAAATACTTGTATGCCATTATAGTTCATTTTCCCCCACATATTTACTGTAAAGGATTGCCATAATGAGTTTCAGCCTTTGAACTAGACTGACCTATCTTGTCAAAGTCAGAGCCGTGTCAGCAGAAGCTGGAGACTTGTGAAAACTGCGTGTGAAACCTGCTGCACATGATGTATTTCAATACAACTTTTTTCTCTTCCCACACAGCCCAACCCATGTCTGTTGAACTCAGGATATTCTGAGGAATGTGTGTGCAGTGAACAGCAACAGAACATGAGGATGGCATGCTGAGGTACACGTCATGGTTTTTCTTATAGGATAAGCCTTGTCTTGCATTCACCAGGTACACATACAGTGCTATAGAGAGGAGTGTTTCAATTCTTGACCCATTCATCTTTCTTCTGCCTTGTTTCTGGGGGAAAAAAATCAGCCTAAAAATGAGCCATGCTATTGTCCCATTTATTTAAGATGTTATTTGCTAGAGAATAACTAACAATAAACAAAAGACTGGGGACTGGCTTGCCAGCTAGCAAAATTAATTGTTCTAAGACTACTATAGGTTCAGAAAATACAAGCAATGATCAATTATGTGTAAATTTCCAAGCATTTTTGATAGATCTGCACAGAATACATGAGTATAATTCTGTCAGACTTCTATCTCTCAAAATCACTTTTTTCTCTCAGGGTCTGGGAATAGATTTTGTCATGTGTAAACTTACGAAATTCATTGTAAAGGCATGTCCTTCAGACAGCATTTGTCACATCCTACCTATTCTGGACACTAGTGAGAAGCACAGGCCTTTTCGTCAGCTGCTCAGAGGGCTGTTCCCCTCCAGGTCATGAGTCCATGCTCTCTGTACTCCCAATCCACACATGATGATCTCTCTCATCCTCCCTGCAGGAGAAGACAAAGTAAACCTTCCAGTTTTATTTTCTGTGATTGCACTGGGAAAAGCAATGTCAACAAAGGAATGTTGTGATGTTTGAGGTATTTCTTACATCGTGTAGGTGCACAAAGGCTCCAACAGCAGTTTCTGGTGATTCCTACACAGTCTGGCTTCCTGCTGATGGAGAAACTGGGAGGTGACTCCTCAACTAGGATATTCCTCCTGAAGCATTGGGCAGTTTTTTAATTTGCTTGCTCTCAGTATTAAAAGACTGTAAGTCAATATTTACTGGAAAACTGTGCAGGGAGCAGAGGTTGATGTTCTTTTAATATTTCATAATATTCTAATTAGCATAAGGAAGCTGATAAAGCTCACAAGATGAAATTTGACTTCAGACACAGGTTTTAAATCTCTAATAAATTCTGCTTGGTTCCATTTTATAGTAGCAGATGTCAATACCAGAGAAAAGACTACTAGACTTCTATTAAAGCTAGACTGATATCTTTAATAACTTCCTCAAGTTGTGGCCCCTTGCTCCATAGGCAAGGGAACGGAGTGGCTCAAGCTCCTGCTTTCCAGGGTGAGTCACTGCAAAGCCAGCAGGTTATTTCCACAGCAGTCCAGGTCTCTTGTGAGCTGTGTGTGATGCCCTTGCAGCCTTAAAGCTTAGATCTCTTTGTTTGGGAAATCATTCCTTAGACAGTTGAGGACTGTTACGTTATAGTGTCACCCTAAGGCTGCATGGCATGTCCAGCAGTGCCACTAAAGGAGTGTTGGGTGTCTGCAGCAGAGGGGCTGCTGAAACAGCATCTTAGTGCTGGAAAGCTGGGAATAGCCCAGCCAGGTGTAGCTCCATTCTCAGCCCGGCCAGGTGTAGCTCCATTCTCAGCCCAGCCAGGTGTAGCTCCATTCTTTTACCCATGGCACCTGCAGGGAGGGGTCTCTGAACCAATTTAGCCCCAGAACCATACATAGGTTTCATCTCAGAGGGGAATGTGGACAGAACTGAAAGTCAGAACATGAGTTATCTGCAGTCATCTTACAGGCTAAAGTTGTCCCAGGTCATCTGTGTGCTACCCAAGTGTCGAGCCAAAAAATCACAGAAACTTGGATTTAGAAAAAGAGGAAAGTTGCAAGTTCCAATTTAGAGCATTGACAGGGTTTTCAGGGATAGTTCCAAATTTCTGTATTTTCTCCTCTGCTCACCAGCCCTCATGTATAATACTATCTGTGTTGGGTTTTATGATGGTACCAGCTTACTATAAATACTGTGTATAAGCAAATGCTAATTTCATTTCATCATTTCTTTCTTTTGACCATTTTTTTCTGACTTGAGCCAAAATTATTTACAATATATTTTATAAGAAACTTTAATTAAAACTCTACAAAAAGGATACCTTGATCCTACTTTCAAGGCCCTATAATATTAAAGGTAATAGTAAATATTAAGATACTGTCTAGTATGAAGAATTTTCTCCAGAAACTTTATTTTTTATGTATGACCAGCTGTTCTAAAGCTGATTTTTCCCACTTTTTCAACACAATTGCACCCTTGTCCTTCTTATCTTTCCATTTATTCCACTCCTTTTTTTCTTATATGTACAATAAATGCTAATATCTGATATTAAATTTCAAAAAAATGACAATGTTTAAAAATCTGTGCATAGCAGTCAACTAACCACTATAAAGCAGAAGACAATGTTATTTGGTATTTATTTCATTGCTGTAAAATAAAAAAAAAAAAAGAAACACCTCAGTCATCTCACCTGCACACCTCCTGAAGGTCACCACCCCTGAGAGCCACCTCCTTCCTTGTCATGGCTCACGGGTGTGCCACCTTGCAGTCAAGCCTAATCCCTGTCATTTATTGTTAGGTCAGCATTTGGCTCTTCAGTGACAGCTGAGGCCAAGTGAGCAGCTAGAAGGGACACACTGACAGATTCTACTTCAGAGGCAAAATATGGGTAGTTTTGGGGGGTTTCTTTTAAGTAAGTTGATTTTTAAATATGTAAATATATAATTATGTAGCTGTTCTTACTTTTTCAAGTGGTAGCTAATATGGGAATTCAGCATGCAAGCTTTTGTGTTTTACCTCAGAACTCTCTCCACATATCCTGCTATCCTTAGGCAACGAGAAGAAACAGAAAAGAAATTAAAGTAAATAATAAGAAGACTGTATGACATTAATTACATTAATTTTTATTTAAAATACACTTTGTAGACATTCCTTAGAGAGCTCTCCATAGTATCTTGTCATATTGTGAGATTTTCTAAGCAGTGATAGATTTCTAATGACTGATAGAGAGCAGTATTACTTTCCAAGTGATCAGTGTGATTTCCTTTCATCTTTGAATTTCTAGGAAAGAAACCCCTAATTTAAAGTCTAATATCTTTCTTCTGTTCCCATACGCAGCAGATGGCACATGCAACTACATCCTACTTTCTAATTCCTATGTGACATTTATTATTCATCAGAAAGGAAGTTAAAAAACATTATCTTTGGAGCTTCTGGTTTGGCTGGTCATATAAATTAGACAAAATATTGCTTAAAAAATTATATTTGAAAAATATAGCGTAGGGGCCACCCAGTGGGGCAGCAGCTTCCAAAGCATAATTCAATGAAGAAAGCACAGTGGTTGTCAGCCCTTGGTGATATTGTCCACCATTTATTTTTACATTTATCTATTATATTTCTTCATATAGTAATAAGGATATTGGAGAAAGCTTAAGTACCAGTGATCATATAGTCAAATGTACCCAGATTTTCTTCTCTTTGAGGTCTCAGGATCATTTTATGTGGCTTTAGAGTAGTGCTCGTTAATGTATCTTTCCATACTGCAGGTAAGGTTTTAATTTATGTTTACAGGTGTTACTAATTAAAGTAAAATATTGTTATATAATAAGTGAAAATCTGTATTTTGAAGTAGGTATGACATGGTACATCAGATATAAAAAAAGGTGGAAGAATCTTAGATGGCAAGGTAAATCTCCCTGACAAATAAAAAAAGAATTGAGTTCTGGTAGCTTAAGTTTTCTTTAGACTGAAGTAATTCTAATGTTGGGTCATCAAAGACATCTGAATGTTTTAGAAACACAAATTCTTGGTATTGGAAAGGACTTTTTTCTATTAAGTGACTTAAATTTAAAATTTTTAATTACATTTTTAAAGCAACTTGAATTTTTTCAGTTCACAGGGTCAGTTGCAAGTACATCCAACACTGACCTCCCTTCAGAAGTTGTACCCCTGACCTAGAGTTTTGTACACGTCCTAAACTCTTTCTGTTGTTAATGATAAGGAAGGAAAAAACCAATCAACCAACCAAACAAACAAACAAAAAACTCCAATTCAGATTTCCCTTCTGGTTTTCAAAAAAAAAAGGCAGATTTAATTTGGAATTTTGCATTGTTTTAGTTTTCTGCAATAGTAAAGTGCTTTGGAATATATCTTCATGCTATGTCTACTCAGCCTCTTGAGTAGAATGATAAGTGGTAATGCGTTTTTTAAATACCTAAACAAGACAATGTGTAAAATATCTTACAAAATACCTGGCTTAGGGAGACAGAGTATTTCTTCTCAATCCATACTACTGTTCTTGAATTGTAGCCATCAAAACTAAAAATATTTCCATGTGAGATCTCTTTATCTCTATTATAGAAGTTGCATGCATCCTGCTGCATGCAAATAAGCATCTGAAAGGCTTCCGTGCAAGACCTAACAGATTCAACATTCTTGAATTCACATGAACTTGTTAATCTTATAAGTACTCTTCACTGTACACCATTTCTTTGTGCAATCATAGATCCAAGTTTCTTAATTTTCGCTTTGATGTTGATAATTAAATTCCATTGTTTATAAATTTAGATGTGTTTAGCAAAGATTAAACTAACTAATGTGGAGTTTTAATCTGAATTACCTTGTAGAAAGTTACCCTGATAATAGCAAAAGAAGAATAGAAGAGAAGCTAAAAATTTGCCATACTTCCTAATCACATAACATCTACTTTTATACATTTTTCTTTCTTTTTAACTTTGAAAGGATGCAGTTCCTCATTATTTAATACCATCAGTGATGCTTTTCAGTGGTCAGCTTTTAAAATGATCTGGATGCGGATGAATCCAGGATCTTCAGGTCTTGGAGTCCTACTATTCTCCAAGAGACTATTGACCTTGTTAAGCCTTGTAAAACTTTCTGCCAGAATATAGTTCCTCAAAAATAATTAGAGTAAGGGAAAAGGTGTGAATATGACATCTTATGACCTTGAAAATTTTTATATAAATGTGCGGAATTTTGGGACAGGTTTCTGAAAGAGCTGTCTCTGAACAAGTAAACTTGAAGCCTTTGGAGTCACCCTCAAATGTTTCTTTTAAAAGTAGGAAACAATAATCAGGATGACCACCTTAAGCTAAGTGATTCTGATGTTACCAAGATCTTCACTCACCTTTTTTTCACAGTGAATGAAAAGGCCCACAAATTCTATTTAAGCTTATGAGATTTTAACTCCTTGACTGATGAAATTTGGATTCATTTTCATGAGGCTAGTGAAAGCTACTATTCAAAACTTTTGGAATATTTTTGAAACTGAAAGGTATTTTTACAGTGTAGTGTTTGGGGTTTTTTTAATTTTTAAAGCTAACCAGGAAGAATGTAGAGTATCAAACTTCAAGAATATACACCTTGCATATAGTCCTTTCAAAGTTTATGTGGTAATAATGCTTTATTAATACTTTTTTATAAAAGGCAGTATGTGCTTTCAATTTGAATAACTTGTTTTCTCTACCTATGTTTCCTTCCAGCTCTTAACTAGTTATTGAAATACCTGACATTTATTTACTTCAATATTAAAAAGCCACTGACAGATGGATTAATAGGATCACACTCTTCAAAGCTCCTGAAAGAAATTTGCCTTGGAGAGATGGAAAACAAAACACTAATTATTAGTCCAAGGATTTTGTAGGTTAATCTAATTAAGAATCCTAACTTGTTATGTCTTGGTTGGAGTCCTATCCTAGTACTAAAGGAATTTAGAGCTCATTTCACTATTTTTTTTTTTTGCCATCTGCCTATAGAAAAAAAAGAAGTAAAAAGATTTCTACAGTAGCTACAGCTTACATCACGGTTCCACTATGCATCGTATTTTTGCTACTGCATCCAGATGGGCTGCTCATTTGCTATGTAATTAGTAATATTCTTCAGGCTTGATCACAGTGAGAAAAAAACATTGATGGTATATCTTGCAATTTTTAAATAAATTGTTTTGGTTTATACAGAGTGAGCTTGTTCATTTTCCTCTTGAACTTTGTCCTTTTCTTCAACTTTCCCTACAGCATTTTCTAATACTGTACCTCAGATATTACTGTTATGCATAGTCTGATAGAACTCCTGAGAGATATTAATAGGATAACACAATCTTTCATGTCTTTAATTTCAGAATATTAGAATTCTTAGTTTTATTGGTATGTATGCAAGTGATTTTCTTACTAAATTTGATTGCTATATAATTTCAAGGTTATTTAGGTTACTTCTGTAGTACTTCGAAAAAATTCTCATCTGTTTGGTGACAATTGACCTCATATTCATTATTTTCAAATATTTTGGTTTTGAAACTTTAAGATAAACATGGATTTAGTAATTTTCTCTAGAGCCTACCCTAGGAATGTTCTTCAGAGTTGGGTCAAATCACCCATTTTTAATTTAGTTTCACTTGTTTTAGATCATAGCTTTCTGATAAATTTTTTGGTGAAGGAAATACTTCCTATGAATATATGTTTGGCTGTTTTTCCTCTCTCAACTTTTCTATACATTTTCTCCTCATCAGATTTCATTCTACTGACAGGTAGGGGGGGAGTCTAAATATTGTTCTTTCTTCCACTGCTGATAGGTTGAGAATTAAACGTGCTGATAAAAATTCCTTCATCCATTTCTGGAGCCTTAAAAAGCTCCAATTAAACCAGGCTAACAGAACATAGGCAAAATATCTGCATTTGATTACATGAAATCTCTCTGTCCATCTCCTTTAGCTGGATCTCGTTCTTTGCTTTTAGTCCTCTCAAAAAGAAAGAAAAAGCCTTAAATCTTCCAAAGTAACTATTACCATCAAAAAACAAATGAAACTTTTAATGTTTGAAAGATAGACAGAATCTAAATTCTTGGTATTTCATAGCTCCTGCAGAACAGTCCTTTATTTAAACAAAGCCTAGCCTGGCCAACAGACCCACTTTTTCTACAAATACTGGCATTTAGTTTTGGGTAGTAGAGACCTACCATAGGTTTATAGTCCTTTTCATTTTACCCTTTGTTCTTCCCATCTAAATTTAATAATAAAGTATTTGAGCCACAGAGGCCCTTCAAGAGTTCTTTATCCCCTAAATTCATTGGCACGTAGGCACAACATAATCAAGGCAAAATTGCTATTATCACTCAAACACATACGATCTTCAATTTACAGCTATTACGAATTCCGTTTCCCAGAAAGTATTCACTTTAGAAAACATATGCTCAAAATTGGGTTAGGATTGTTTTAGATGCTCTGTATTTCTAGAAATACATCTCCTTGAAAAATGTTAATGAAACTGAAAAAAGGCTCTCTGAAGCACATGTATACAAGGTACCTTTTAAGTCTAATCAGAATGTAATTGCTCAAAGCAATGTCTTTCCCATGTTGGTGCAAGTGCTCTGCACCCACAGATCTAGATCTGCACTCATGCAGATGGAGCTCTGAAGACAAAGCTGCCTTCCAAATCCATTGTTTTTTGTCCCCTTAATAAATATTCACAGAGAAGAAAAAATCTATTGAAATGAAAGTAAACGGTTTCACAGGATTTTGTGGTTTTATCCCAGTAATAATTTGAAGCCTTTTTACTGAGGCTTTATTGTTCTCAAATATAATTCTATATGATTCCCATGCTGATGAAACACTAACACATAATTTAAAACTCTCCTTATTATTCCTCATAAGAACTTCAATAAATCATTATAGTGTTATCATTATTCTGACTTGTTTTGACAAGGCTACAACCTTCATGTTTCAAAATGAGTTAGGTCTGAATTTATCTAAGCCCATGGTACTTTATGTGTTCTGAAAATGTCATGAAATTTTCACTGCCATATATCTTCATGGTGCTAATTTACCACCAGAACCATGTGTTTCTAATCCTAGATTACAGCTGTATAAAACACTCAAAATTATGTTCATTAAAAGTATGCCTGTAGTTAGGTCAGCCTATCTATATTTATTTTAGGTATGAGGTAGAGTTTTTATTCTATTGCTAGTCATTTGGTAGGGACTGTGGGACACATAGGAATGGCACAGAGGAACTGAGAAGAAAAGCAAATGTGAGTACAAGATATTGTTTTTGTCCATGAAAGGAAAGTTCATATTTTTATTCAGAAGGTTGCGTATACATTAAACATTTGCTCAATCCCAAAATATAACTTCAATGTTGGGCATGGAAAGAAAATGCCAAAGGTGATGCTTCAGAGTGTGCATTGCTTTTCATAAATATTCAGGGTTATAGTTTTGGTTCATTTCAGGAAATTAGAGAAAAGTACTGTCAAGTACATGATAGCAAAAGGGTATCCAAAAGAAAAACATCTGGGGAAAAAGTGCACTTTGAACCTGTGAGGTTTTTGTTGTCTGTCCTACTCCTACTCTCAAAATAGTGTGTGAAGTAGAGAGATGCTTGCACGTACATTGTTACATGCAAGCACCTTATTTGGAGGGCATTCCAGTGCATTGTGTGTTACGAGAAATGCCATGCAGTAATGTTAATTTATTCTTGGTGTTGTTGTTGAAGTTAAACAGATACTTAAAACTTACATGAGTTGTTGGCATGCTAGTTATTGCTTCCTGGGGACTGCAGCAAGTTACTGAAACCATTTTGAAATGATGTCATGATTTTTTGTAATTGAATATGCATATTTTACATGTTGGAGGCTGAAACACACTTTTTTTGGCAGGCTCTTTCAACAGATGCACATGCTGGGGCCCTATTATAGGAGGTCTTACAGCATACATAAGTCAATATTTGTGCATAATTTATAAAACTGAGCTGTAGAACATGGCTTTTCCACCAAATTTGCACGATCATATTTCCCTCACTTTGTTTTTTGCTTAACAGGATGTTGAAGCCCCAAAGACATAAAGAAAAAAAATTACAATGTAGGATGAGGAACTACACATTATTAGCTAATTCTAGTAGAAACTGACTTTTTTTTCTAAAGGAAAAGTACAAATGAAGAACAGAAACAAAGGGGAGTATTGAAAAACTTGTAATTAGTCTTTCAACCAATACTCTCAAGTCGCTGAATGTTTCTCTTTAATTAGCCTGTCTTTCAATTTCTTTCAGGTTTTGATGAAAGAGATAAGCATAGGCAAAGCTGTACAGAACAGAAACCATTTTTGAAACATGTCTGAGGTGCTCATAATATTAGTTACTGTTGTCTGTGTATCTTGTAGTTTTTTATATTGCCTTTGTTCATTTCAACCAAAAGAAAGGGACGACACAATAAACAGGCTTGTGCAGAAAGTGAATTGCTTTGTCTCAGACATGACGATTCACTGAACTCCACACACTAATTTCTGCTACTGCCCTGTTGATTTGAAATTCATTGAAAAAAAAAAATTGCTTAATATATCATCAGCCATTTTCAATACAGAGCAAAACTTAGATATAATGTCAATATTGATTAAATCTTTTCACTTATTGCCATACTATGAATGACAAAAGTATACTATACAAAGTAAGTAAAAGAGAATAAAGATCTCAGAGGATAGTGGTGTTTTAATTTATTTCCTATATTTTTATAAGACAAGAATAAGAATCATATGCTGCTGGTCAGAGAATGAATATCAACTCTATCCAGTATTTCAGGCATATCCAGTGAACACTTGGTACAGAATAGTTTACATATTCCTGAGTACTGGGTTAAGAGGTTTGGAACTATTATTGTAAAAGATAAACCTGAACAGTGATTGCTGTAACTAGAATATATTTTATTAATGACCTAATGACAAACTATACCAGTACAGTGTCTTATCAGAACCATTCTGAAATATTTAAATCCAACAAATCCTTATAAGAATCCCTCATTTTAATGTTTTTCAAAACATGTATTCTTCCATTAGGTCAGATTTAAAAGACAGGAATCAGAGCAGTGGAGTTCCTGGCACAGCTCTGTGAATGTACACACTCACAGATTTTACTGTGCTGGCTTCCTTTCTGCCTATGCTTTTTGTTTTTCTCCTGTTTTTGTCAAGTCTTCTCATTATAGGCAAAGACAATGTCCCATCACTGATCTTTTGTTGTTACCTTACCATTGGATCTGAGTATATGTTTCATCTCACACAACTTCAAAGTTTATAAGAAAAGTTTAATGAAGTTTCTAGAATTGCTGGCTTATTTTGAACCATGATGACAGCATGTAATTGATTATTTACTAGTTAGAAAAGCAGGTTGAGGGGGAAAAATTAAAATCTAGTCTTAATATGCCATCAGATGCTCTCGGCTTGAATTTGTTTCCCATCAGGAAACAATGACAGAAAGATGACCAAGCTCTGGAATTTCTCATGTCAGGAAAAATATTAGTCGCTATATTAGATACAGGTTTTTTGTTACAGAAATCTAACAATTAGATTATTCACTTATTTTGGAGGCAATAAAAATCCAGCATTAAGTGTCCTATATTTTATATATTTTTACTTCTTATTTTGGAACCATCAAACACTAAAATACTTTTTAAAAATACAAAACTTTTTTTTCAATATTTACAGATTGAGGAAATGTCTTTCTTAGATACTGTTTATATTACCACAAATTTTGCAATGAGGAAGTAGCTTTTCTTTGCAGTGAAAATACAATATATCTATTTATTACTGCTGCTATTGAGTAAAACTCTAAATATCAAACCATTTGGAGGTCAGTGAAAACCATAAAATTGAAGAGAACCTAAGACTACAAATTTGAATGGCTATCCAGATCTTGTCACATACAACCTTAATTAATTTTTTAACTGAAAACTGCGGGAAAAAAACCTTAAATTTCAACTTAGGTATGCTTTTAGTATGGGGATTCATTTATACACTTCTGGGTTTAGTTCAGCCTTCATTTTAAACATTGTATAGAAAAAAAATTGGTAACAAAGATTTATTACTCCACAGATTAAAACTATGGCAATATCCCAAGAAGTTCTTGCTACTGCATGCTGATGAAAAGCTATCCTGGTGAAAATCATGGGCTGCCAATTATAATAACTGTTTTTAGTGACAGTTTAGATTCAGACATGAATTTTCTAAAGAATATAAAATAATCTTTAAGATTTGTCTTTAAGCTTTGGCCCTTCTTACAGAAACCAAAGTACTTTAACATGAGGAAGTAGTGGATTTTCCTAAAACACACTAGGCATTCTGCTGCTCTGTACATTTTACCTGTAGGTGAGTTGATGTATGCAATGTCCCCAGACCACTCTGCAAAAAAAATCTGTGAGTGTCAAGAATATGAACTAGCAGTTGTCACTGATTATAGCCACCAGACTTCATTCCCATTAGTCAAAAGACTTCATTTCAGGAAAGATGTCTGGAGTTGGGCACTAACAAATTTTTGATTCAAATAATCCTATTTGAAAAAGCTGGAAGAATAACTGGGAAAATAGATCAAGAATTAACTACAGCTTTCACATTCCTGGGAACTTTTACTGGCATTCTGCTGCAGACACCACTTTTAACATCTTGCTTTCATAAATTTCAAAAAAAAGATAATGATGTCAGAGATATGGTGTTAGATCTGGCATCAAGAATATAGTTTACATATACAGTGGTAAACTCCTTTATATAATAGAAAGAAATAGCTAAGAATTCCTAGTTTTATCAAGCATATCACAGTACAGCTAGAATAATGAGTCTAAGGACAATTTCTCAGTATGCAGATGTGATTAAATTGGGTGGAACATCAAGTAATGAGGAGTAATAAATTAGGACTCGAATCACCGAAGAAATATGCCTGAGCTAATTTATAGTAAATAGGTTTTGACAAAGACGGATGTGCCATGAGGTGCTAAAGGGAGCAAACCTCATCTGTGGGAATTAAATGGTGCAGAAGTCTTCTTATTTCAGACAGATAATCCACACCTCTGCCAATACCCTATACAGTATATTTTACAGTATGTGAACAGCACTTTGTGTGTAAATATTGTTCCACAGCAACAGTAACGTGACATTAAAAGACTGTGAAGCATCAAAATGAAGCAATGGAAAGCAAAGAAGAAAGAAAGAAAAGTTGAAAAGAGTGGGGGAAAAACAGAAGCACAAAGTATTTCAAATACTGTTGAAACCTCCAAAGCTAGATGCAAAGACAGATTGAAAAGAAGAATCCTACTTTAATAGGAAGAGTCAATAGCTGGAATACTCCATTCTTTTCTGTGTTTAAATCCAGTTTAGTCTTTGTAAACTGAGTTCTGGTTTCTTTTTCAAGTTGAAAAATGTGCTAAATGTTACCTTTGAAAATACAGCAGCTTTTTCTCTATTTTTTTTCTTTTTTTTCTACACTTCCTTTATTGAAAACTTAAGTCTCAACAAAAATAGATTTTGGAAGTTTAGTAAAGATGGGTGTTTCAAATTTTAGCTGCTTGCCTAAAACTTAAACCAAAGTAGCCTAGAAAACCCACTGAAATAAACAGCCTGTACGTGCACACGTGTGCCACAATACCAAATGGATTATGTGAGCCTGTGTGCACTTGGTGACTGCTAGTCTATATGCCCTTTTTATTCACTCCAAGCTCAGTCACTCGAGAAGGCCTTTCTGTTTTAATTACCCAGACTGTTTCTAACTGCAGTCTTATTCTCCCTCTTTGTTTACCACAGTCATCACCCTTGAACTAAATCCAATCCCAATTTAACAATTAGTTTTTATCTTCAGAGTGAGCTGTCTTAATCAGTTTCACTTGCTCATCTCTTCAGCCTGAAGTCTGAGCAATAACCATGGGTGAAATCGAATGTTAAATCTGTGCCAATGCATCCTCTTCCTACACAGCACACAGAGAGGCAACCGAATTCAGAAAAGGGGAGCTCTCATTTGGTCACAATGTTTTCTTCATGGTTCTGAAACATACATTCATGTATCCAGAAATGAAATTAAATAACCAAGGGCTAGCTGTAATCTTAATCTGGCCAATGTGCAGAATACCCAAAATTATTGAAACACAATGTAAAGAAGAAAAATGACATTTATTTTCACATTCCTCTTTTTATTTCTTGATACTGGAATGCATCTGCTGCTTGTTACAACCACCAATATATCTGTGCACTGGGAAGGCAAGCATTAGTGCCTCAGTTTTCTTGACTATTGCAGCTGGCCATTGATGGAGTTAACTACAAAGTGGAGGTTTTCAAGAGTCTCTATTTGCATCCATTCCTGGAATAAGTCTGATGATATATATTAAAATGAAATACAACAAGTAGAAAAGAGCTGATCTTTGTATCATCTACTGACCATGAAACGAGTGAAATGTCTCAGATAATAGAACTTATGTTCTCCCATTTCTTGTTTCTATGCTGAATTAAAATGGCAGCTCTTTATGTTTCAGGTTTCCAATGCTAGAAAGTGGCTGCTGTATATGAAGTAATAGAGGGCACACAGAGCCTGCCTGTCTCATTTTTTCTGTGTCTTTCAAAATAACTTAATCTAGAAAGAGACTAAATTCTGTTTTGTCTCTGTCTCTGAAGTATATCAGTTCCCAAGGCAGGGAGAAGAATCAGTATGATTTTCAAGATAAAAAAACTCACTGAAATATAGTTTAAGATTTTATAAATTTATTTTTATATAATGATTGAAATTAAAGTTTACTTGAATATGGTGTTGCTTATGCAAAGTATATTATTGATGTCCATTAATTTTTACCTTTTTTCCTTTTATATATTCTCTGTATCCTTTACACATATTTTTGGAGCTCTGTAGCTTATTATTGCATTTGTAGCTAGTTTTCCCAGTATTTTTCCAGTACTTCCTTTCCTAGGCAGGAAGAAAAAACAAATTCCAGAGCTCCAAAGCCCCAGGGGATACAAGGCTCAGTGCTGTCTTGGTTCTTCCTGGGAACCAAGGCTGAGGACAACTCTTGGAGATACATTCTCTTGGACAAAGTACAGCTAGTACCGAGGTGGGACTCCAGAGAAAGAGCTTGACCTGAGAGGCATTGCATCACCACTTGTCCTCCTAACTGGTGCTTTTTATCAATTATGCTAATTTCCTAAAACCCACAGAAATGTATTCAGCCAGGTGGGGGTGGGCTTTTGTAGACATTTTTCCATAACTGTCCCAGGAGCTCCAAAAACATCCACTTTTATATTACCTCCTATACGAAAATTATCCTAAGTTCCATTTCCAGGTTGAAAAAGGCATCACAATTGCCAGATTTCTTAGTAGTGCAATACTCTTAAAACTTTATTAAATTAAATTAAATACAACTTAATAAAGACAGGAAAACTTTTATTTCCAGGAGTAAAAACTTGTTTGAAGTGACCATTATAAAATAGCCACGTATCTCACCACTACCTTCATAGTAATAAAATATTTCTTTTGATTTCTGGCATGTCTCAGGAGGCTAAATACAATTCCAGAAAGGCGGTGTACAGCAAATATAACCAGTCACATTCTGCTATGACCATACATGCCCTTTCCATCAGGAAATATTGTAGTTATTGCGTTCCAGCAGAGATATTTACTATCAGGCAAAGCCAAAATCTCCACTTAAGAACTAATATAAAGTTGAACAAATATCTCTTGAATGAGACATGACAAAAAAACCAAACCAGAACAAACTAAAACAAACCAAACCAAAACAAAACAAAAAAAAAACCCCGCAGCTATTTAAAGGCTGTGCTAATATTGGTACAGCTTTTGCCAAGCCTTTGTTTCTTTTTATTTCTTTACCCACCTTCTTTGTATCTCTTGGCTAACCTGATAACACTTAGACTGTTGAGACTGTCTTTTTGCTCCTTTACATATGTCTAGTTTGGTTCTTTGATGTATAGACACATATTTCTAACAGTAATTATCATTAAAAGCATTGATGTTTAACCACATGTAGTGGTATTTTCAAATTTCTCAGTCTTTTCTAATAAGCAAATGTATACAGTCAGAGGGAGTAGAAGACTACAATAATTCAAAATCATATTACTTGAGTCAGAAATAGTGCCAGTGACTCACTCTGTGTTGCCCTTTCTTGTTTATGTTCGGGGTTCAAATAAATTAGTGATGAGGGTGGGAGCCAAAGGAAGTCATAAGATCTCTTCATTAAGAATCCTTTTTTCTCTCCTCCAAATAAACAACATTTCATCATTCTATAAGATCAAAGAAATTAGGTCTAAAGAGTTTTATTATAAGCCATTGAATAACTGAAGTTCCTAAAGAGACACTGATCTCTGTCAGCCAAGGATACACAACCAAGGAGGGTTCATTAGCTGCAGGAAAGAAAGGAGGTGACACAGCTGGCCACACACTGGTTCCTTGAGTGCAGTGCTCTGGCTGTACAGTACCCGTGGGCACTGAAGACATTAATTCAGGAGCTGTTTATAAACCTGAAGCGTTTATAAACACTTAGTGTCTAACTGGACACTAACCCATAGTTAGTGAAATTAGGAAACAGTTTCCTAATTTCCACAGTTAGGAAATTAAATGTATCTTCCTCTGCCATACCTTCATTTTCTGCCTCTAAGGCATTAGTTTTAAACCCCCTAATGAAAACACAGATGTGTCTTCAAGCACCAATAGCAGGATTCTCTGTGATCCTTGTTGGAACTTCACAGTTAACCACTCACTTTACACCCGACTAAAGGAACATACCACTGACTACTAACTCTAAAGCTTCTCTCTGTAACTAATGAAACAATTACCCCTCAAAGACCAATCTTGCACCTGGGAGATGTTAGAAAATACTCATTGTGGGAGAATTCACATATTTGTGTTTACTTTGGGTTGTTTTCATCTGCTGAAAAAAAATTGAATTTTCTCAGAGTAGATAACAGGATGTTCTTAAAGACTTAAGAGGCTTTTCCACAGACAGGGGTCTCCTTAAAAAAGAGGAAAGAGAGTTAAGAGGGTTGGAGGTTGTAAAACACCAGCTCATGAAAGATTACATGTGCTTCAGACCGTTGGATATATAATGCAGGGATCAAGCCCCACCACTTTTGCCTTTGCTAAAATGAGTTTTGCAGTGTATGTGTCTTGGTTAGGGTTTTGGAATCTTCCAGCCAGAGACACAATGGCATAAATCTACTCTTTGCACTTCAGCCGTGGATTCTTGTCATCTTGGTCTTATTTCTATATATTTGGTTCACACAGTATAAGAATATATTATACAGCACAGATGTTCAAAGGGTTTTTCCAACTGAGACAACTCAGCTTGTTGGTGTTTTTTAATTGTTATTGCTAATAGTAATTATCATCATTATCATCATCATCATCATCATTTTCATGCTAGCGCTATCAAGCAAATTCAAATAAATTCTCTTTTCAAATGTTTGTCTCCCCAGACATTTGAGGTAAATATTTAACTAGATCTGCTTTGCTGTCTATACAGAAAGAGTCCAGTCCAAAGTAAATCCAAGCCTGTCCATGGTCTAATTCCATTATTTATCCACTTAAAAGCACTGCAAAAGGTGTTTGGGCTCAGGTAGGAGTGAGTGAAGAGGTTACTTCTTTTCGAAACATGAATCACATTTATTTTCCTCTTGAGACACTTGGCACAAAATCAAGTTTTGTGGGGTTTTTTAGGATGAGGTTGGGTTTTTTTTTGGTTGTTTTTAGATTGGGTTTCAGGGTTTTTTTGCATAATAAATGTTGTTTTATCTTTATAATAGCTGGAGGGTATCTGTCAGTTTGTAACATGATCTTGGAAAGACTACATCTACCATCTTGCAAAATTGAAAATAACTCTCTGCTAAATTTATGAAGCTCTCCAAGGTGCTAGCATTGAATATTCAAGCAAATTTAGAAAGTCCTGAACTAAAAGAGCTTTAAATATACATTCAAGAGGTACAGTCCCTGCTCCTAAATGCTGTTTGCTGACTGTAGCAAAAATATTTCTCATGTTGCTCCCATGGGACTCCAGGAAAATGAAAAACATCCAAACCCCAAAATTAAAAAACAAAGCACAAAACCCCTCATTATAGCATTATTGTCCATGAAGATGTGAGAGCCTGGAAAGATTTATCTTGAGGTATTTTGGGATCTGTGTGGGGAGAGGAAGGGGAAGGTCAGGCCTTGCTCTGGTGAAGTGATGCCCACCCCTGCACTCCCCTTCCCTCGAGGCTGCATCCCAGCCTGGCAGTGGCTCCAATCCCACGCACACAGGAGCCCTAATTCAGCCCCAGGGTGGCCAAATGACTGGAATCCCACCTGGGGGAAGGGCCCAGGGAGTCCAAGGGGCATTTAAGGCCAAACATGAGGTGAACACATCTTGAACCTTCCTCCTCTTGGAATTTCTATTAGCTGAACACTGCTGGAACCCATGAATTGGTATCTAAATGTGTGTTTTTCTATATCTTTGCTGTCTTTCTCTGTTTCTTCCTCCTCTAATTCCATCTTCTTGGAATTTTTTGAGTAATTAAAATTTAATGGTCTTAGAGTTTGCTAAGTTGAATGGGTTAAGTTAATGCTTTGAGAAGTGTTTTGATTCTTGCATGAAATCTTTTGCCAAAGTCCTCTCATTTTCTTAAGTTGCCAGTAAAGTCTATTTTTGTTATTTTGACCTCTTGAGAATATCTTCTCAGTATTTCTCCTATGTGTCTAACCTAGAGTACGTTAACAACTGTGAGTCCATTTAAAAGCCTTGTCTACCAAGGTTTTTGGGACCTTAGAGAAGATAAAAACAATTTTACTACTTCATGATGGCAAGATGAGGAATAAGGGTGTTGCAAAACTGAAAACTACAGAAGTTGCTAATAAATGTACTTCCAGTGTACTTAATGTTGGCAATCAGAAGCCTGTTGTGCTGGGATCCTTCATAAGATTTGACATGTTTATTAATTTTGATTGACATTGATAAGAAAAATGGAATCACATTTATGACTATCTTCTTTTTAATGACAATTTTTCACTATCAGAGATTTTTAGGAACATGGAAAACATTTTTTTAATACTGGTTACTCTAGGGAATTTCAAGAAATAGAGGCCTATATGTTTTACTTTCTGATTCTTCTTTAATTGCCTATATGATGCTAAAATTTTTGCAATTTCTAGCACAGAAATCTGGAGTATTAATAGCCCTAAACTATTTTGGGGTTTGGTCAGTCCTTGTGGAGATAAAGTTCAGGCAAATTTTCTCCTCCCCACCTAGGCCTTAGTTTTATAATAAGCCAGCAGAGTAACAAGGACTTTGACCAAAACACTGACTCAGTTAGGATCTTCATGTATGAAAACTCTTGCATTCATAATTTTGTAAAATTTGCAGCTGAAACATCAATTATTAAACAGGAAGCAATTAAATTAAAGATTTACTGAGGCCTTAGTACAAAGGGAGGAAAAGTGAAACATCTAAATCTTCAATGAAATCATGAACTTTTCCGTAATTTGCAACCTAATGTTTCAGCATATCAAGACACACAGCTCTCTAGGTGAGACTTAGAGAATCATATTTTATCTCACTACAGCTGAAGTTTTCTTTCATAAGACTTGGGAAAGTATGGCCCCTGGCTCCCAAAAACACCCGAAAACCTGAAGTTATACAATAGCTCAGAAGAGGATTGATGCCAATACGCTGTTTCTGAGGAAACTATTTTTTGTCTGCATGTGTAAAGTTCTCAGCAATCACAATATAGTGTGGTGCCATGCACTAAAAGAAAATTTCCCACTGAATTCATTGAAACACAGATTTTTTGACTACATATACAGTTTTTCTTGTATCTAACAGTGATCTGTTCCAGCATGTCTGGAGCTATCTCTTGTGAGATATGATTTTGTTCACACACTGGAGGATGACATAAGAGCACTGAGGCTATTGCTGTGCAAAGTGTTATTGCTCTTATTACTGTTCTCAGTGGCAGAGCTGCTCTCCTGAGAAACACCAAGGTAGATTCTCAAGAGATTCAAGCAGCCCAGTGTGCAACAGCCACACCTAGAAAGAGTTGTTATCGGGTATGGGTGTGGTTATCAGAAGCAGGTTGCCACTGCTCTGACCAGCCCAGGATCTGCACCCTTCAATATCATGCCCACATCAGAGCAAAGGCTAAGGGATGCAGATATGGAAACCTTGTGTGTCTTATCACTCAAACTGCATTCTTCTGTCTTTCCAGACTACCAAGACACTGGCCAGAGGCAGTGAGGGGCCACCTGCCTACCCAGACATGGAAGACATCCAGTGCTGTTGAGCAGACTGCATCCCTGGATGCTTCCAGCTCTGTCAGGGTTTCTCCCTAAGGGTTTCTCTGCCTTCCTCTAAAAGCTCTCTGAAACCTTCTCTTCCTTCTCTCCTCTCAGCCAGTTTAAGGTGGCTGGGCACTACCATCACCACCACCTGGGACCCATGTTACTGTGTGCTACATAACAGCCTGTGTGTGGTGCACACAGGCCAGGTCACAGTCAGGGTCGGAATCAGGTCAGGCATGCCAAAAATTTGGTCAGTGAGGGAGGATACTTCTTGATGGTGCTGTCTGTGCATGCTCAAATCAGGCACTTGAACCTAAGGTGCCTTCTTTGGAGTAACATTCACTTCCAAATGTGAACAAGCCTATGGAAAATTTGTCTCCCCATTTAAAACACTACATGGACTGACAGTCACAGACACAATACAGAACACATTTACCACAAATTACTTATCCACACTGGTGTGAATAATTTGCATCTATTGCACTTAAAAGCTATTTTCTGGACTTATTTCTGCTAAATGTCTTTAGGAAGCAGTAAAAAGCTGGACAGTCTGAAAAGATGAAATGGGATTTTAGTCTATGGATGGAGCTGAATGCTCCATGTACAGGACGAATACTAAACAGCAGCAGGTGACCAGTATTTTTAACTGAATACTATTTTTCTTTTACGTATTGTATAAGTTAAATTGAAATGATTGAACCGTGGCAAAGATTTTATGCTTACTCTTTTAAATTTCAATTACTTATTTTCTAATTTTTAATGTTTAATTTCTTAATTAAATAGTATATATAAGAAAATTTTATTCTGTATGTTATTTTTTTTACCTGTCATTGAAATTCATATATAGTTTCTATAATGTTGATTGTTCACTTTTCCTTTGTTTCAGGAACTCAGAATAGTTTTCTACATTTCTCTTCATTGTTTCCAGATATTTTACTACATGCTTTTGTCATTTAAGGTAGGTTTTGTGCAGTGAAGTACGAACGCTGATTTATCTGCAATAGACAATGGAGGGAGAAGTCTCATCGGGCACTCGGGAAGAAAGCACACTTTTCACAAATGAACTGTTAATTTCTTTCCCATTTCGGCACCCATGTACTCAGGGACATTGGAGCAGCTGCAGTGAGGATGATGGATGCTCCAAACTGGTTGCCATTGAACTCCTGCAATTTTAAAAGGTCACAGAGTGAAGAAAATGAAAAACCTCTGTTTTGGCAGAGACAAAGTTACCCTGGTGTGGCAATCAAATCAGCAAATAGCTTTGTGTTCATATCTCACACAAAATCTTAAAACCATTCCTAAAACACTTTTTCATGATCTTCATATGCCTGTTTTATCTTTAAATCTTTAAATGTTTGACTTTTTATAATTGTGCTTTCATTAATCTTGTGTTCAAAATTTGATCTCAATTTGTATTTATATATCTCTTATTTTTACATATTATGCATTCCTCAGCTATCCAGGAAGCACAAGTATTCCCACAAACTCAAAAGATTCCTTCTGTTTTTACCATTCTTTTTTCTGCATCAGTTCTGTACCTATGATTGAAGGAAAGATAATTCAATTAAGATTTTGCTTTTTTTCCGCTGTAGTTACCAGTAAAGTCTCGTTTCTTTTCAGCGCTAATATTTATTGTCTCCTAATTGTCAGTCATATTTCTGTGCACATGTTTAAAGAAAACAATATTTTCAGCTAATATCTTATATGAAGATTTTCTTCTCATTACATGTTTTTTTTGATTATGCTGTCACAGAGCCATGAAGGTAATTATTTGTTTAAGTCATGTTTAGGTCTGATTTGCTGATTAAAAAATTATCAGAATATAGAGCCCTGATAAATAAGATTCAGATACACAAATACCTTTATGCATTTTCAACAATGACAAAGAAATAGCCTCGCTGGGCAAATTGGTTTATGTGGGATTCTAAGAATTTTCCAGTGAGAATATAAATTATCTAGTAAGTGGTGACTCACAGGATCCAAGTCAGAGACCTAAAGTTACAAAGAATTAATTTTTCTCTTAGAGCCCAGTTACATCTTTGTTGTTTTCAATCCTTAATGATTTGAAGCTATTTCAAGGCTCTTTGTTTTCCATATTCACATTGTCAGAACACCTAAAGAATCTTAGACCCCCCCCTCACCTTTGTTATAGGTAACATTACTTAACACATCCTTTATTCTTTCCCTTATGCACAGTGGAGCTTTTCTCTCTTGATTGTTATAGGTTTGTTTCTTTCTAAGAGCCTTGGAGTTAACTTTTATTGAATAAGAGTGATAAGAACTTTACAAAGTATTAAATTAAGATTCATTAATATCCCTCTCATGGGTTTAGTTCTTATATTTACTGGAAATCTTCTTACAGATACATGATAGGATTGAATTTTCTATGGATGAAAAACTAAATATTTTGTTGTCATTATGCAGTCAACTAATATATCTTGATTTTTAAATTAAATTTAAATATCCAATACTTGTAATTAGTCCTGGATCAGTTCAATTCATAGGAAGAGTATGTTATGGAAAAATATTGCAATAGTCTAAAGTAGGAGATGGTGACCTAACCTCAGTACTCTCCACACAGATTGTAAGACATGATACGGGCATGGCAATAAGTGAAGAGAATAGATACCAAAACCCCTGAAACTAGCTGTTCTGTTCACAAGAACTCTTGTGAGGTGCTAAATGAGACACAAATGCTAACAGCGCTGTCTCCCATACTCTATGCTTGCCAGCTTGGTTGCACTAAACCACTAAACCAAGGGAATGTAGGGAAGAAATATTCTTCACTGAGCACTGCCATTTAAAATTAAATATTCATAAGGTGCAAAAAACATGGGAAGGAATTCCTTGAAGGTTTATAATTGAATTTCATAAAAAAAAAACGGATAAGACCTCTTCCCAGTGTTTGAGACAAAAATAGGATAAGAGTATTTCTCTTGCTTATTTTCACTAAACATCTGCTGTGGGTAACTGTCAGAGAGTCTTGGGGTAGATGAAAACTTCATCTGACCTCATGTAGCTGCTGTGCAGATGCCCTGTGTGAATCAGGGAGGCTGAGCTCATGGCCCAGCAAGACACTTCATCAGTTCATTTCCTTCAGGTCCACCGAGTGGAGTTAGTACTCAGTTTCCATGCACCTCATTTCACCAGTACCCAAATTAATCCTTATGATTCAGTGGAAAATACTCAGCTCATACAAGTCCTTTCCTTCACATGTGGGTATCCAAAAGGTCTGTTAAGGGAAATTTGTTATTTCATTTAAATGTTTCAGATATACGAGAGAATGGTTTAGTACATGATAAATTATATGTTTAGGCAAGCCATGATCATCAAATCACCATCAAATGCCTCTGATTTAGCCTTTTCCCTACAGCTTAGCTAATCTTAAGGATTCTGCAATAAATGCTCAAGAGGTTTCACAGGAAGCTGTATTGGCTTCCCTGCTCCCTGTCTTGTGCATTCCTTTTGGGACTGAGAGGAAATAGGATAATCTCAGTTTAATGTAGATGAGGAATTTACCTCTGATTTTTTGAGACTCAGAGATGAGTAGATTTTATTACTGAGTTTTTATATTTGTTGAAAGATTCTGCTAGTAGCTCATTTTACCAGCACAGAACTAGGTATGCTTAGACTTCAGAAATTAAATTAATATGAAACTTTGCAAAAGAAACAATGTCTTCCTATTTCCAACCTTTTTTGCAACCAGATCTCTATAAACCTGTATTGACTTTCTGAAATAGAGTTTGTACCTCAAAGAACCCAATTTTCCCAAGGTCAGATTGCTCTGTGAACTCAGATATGATTTATGCATGGTAACATAGATCAAAAGTGTGTCTGAAGAAGGACATAATTATATGAGACAAAATATGAAAAAATAATGAGGTCGTTTCCTATTCAGGTATCTACATACAGGTCTTAATCCTTTCCAGGGAAAGGAGGATCAAAACCATGAGTGACACAGGGTATTTCAGATCCAATTTTATCTCTTCTCCTCTTGATTCTGAAACAAGGCTCAAAAATAAATAATTTAATTAATTAATTTTGGACTACACTGACCTTTTCTGTCTGAGAAATAATAGGATATAAATTAAGCCATATATACACAGTTAAATATAAAAGTACAGTTATATGTCAGATGTAAATTCAGACTGAAGGGGATATAGCATCTGGATGACCACAGTCTTGAATACAGTAATAATTGGTGAAATATATGGAAATCTCAATCCTGTGTAACTGTACGAGACTAAATAAGTACATATCAAAGGATTCTATTATTACAACTGAAAAATATACACTTTTTATTAGGGACATTAAGGCAGTTCTTAAAATCTTTTAAAGTACAGTGTAACTTTAACATTAAGCATTAAGAACACACTAAACATTTAAAGACGAGTCAAAGAAAAACATGCAATTCATAGTAAGGCAAACATAACTGTCCAATAAGAAAAATTTGAATTACTCCAAATCCGAATAAAAGAAGGAGAGATTGAGTTATCCCGTTGTGGATTTGGATAACAGAATTTTAAAACCTGAAATATTCCCTTACACCTGACTCAGTTACCAGCACACTTGCTCCCTGTCTGCCCACCACACCAGGTTCCCTGTGTCTCCAGTTCCCAGATGGGAGGTGAATGCTCACCCAGGGAAGCTGTTGTGCACAACAACTTGGTAGTCACCAGCACCTGCCCTTCCTTCTCCTTCCCTTTTCTCTCCCTCCTTCCCCCCTAATATTTTCCCCAAGACCACTTCTTCCTTTTGGGACTCACTCTCTTCTCTGAGGCACCTCCCCTTCCAGGACCTTACCCCCAGTTTTCACAGTCTGGACAGTCCAGGTAAGGAGGTATAAACACATGACTGACCATCTCTCTTAAATATTTTTTTTTTCAATTCATAGGTTGAAAATATTACACTTTTGTTTAGTCCAGACGTTATAAAAATCTACAGCCAGCCCATACCAGCTGCAGCTGCAGCTGCACTCTTCCCAACACATACAGCCGACTCTCTTCTGCCTGGTAGTATTCCCATTTTGAGCCACATATTTACCTGCTTTCCTGCTGAAGTGGAACAGCTAGTGCTATCCAAATTAGAAGAAAGAGCTGGCAGGGTCACTGATATTTCGTATTGTAAGCATCTGCTGTTCTACCATAACTGAATATATGGCACACCTAAGATTTTTACATTTAGAGAATAAATTAATCACATTAGATAGTACAAAATATATAGTCACAGAACCTTAAACTCAAAAAGATGGCTCATTTCCTTACTTCCTCCTCATGGAAAGAAGAACTAAACCATATATTCTCTTGAACTTTATCCAGACATGTTTTCATATCATATGTCTGCAATTATGAGATTTGCCTTACTTTTTCTGAAAGATTTTTGTAATCTAGTACCTTGGAATACAGCTCTGGCACTGATGAATTTTTTTTCACATAAATACAGTTAGGGCTATTGATAGTTGATGTCACACAGTAATCCATTTCTTCAAGCTTGGTTGGTTTTGGCTGGTAAAATTTATGATATTGAAAACATAAAGGTCTTTTTTTCAGCAGATGCTCATTTTGCAGTCAGGCACAGCACAGATGATTAGAATTGTCCTTTATGGGCTAAAGACTACAGCATTCTGTGAAAAAAATATAGCAGTGATCTAATACACTGAAGAGACAAGAAACAATAGTGAATATTTTGTGCATAAATCACTCTTCAATGGACTGAAATCAAAGACAAAAGTCTGACACAATAATTCTACCCCATCTGGCTAGTATTGTTAACTTTAAATATTAGAAATCTCATAAAATATTAATCAATATAAAATAATCACTGCAAATATTTTCCAGTAAATCTTTCTTCTAAAGACCTTGAAATTCTTGGAATTTTTTATTTTATCTCTTACTGTTATCAATTTAACATTTTAACATCTAAAAATCAGTTACCCAAAAGGAGACTCACCATGCAAGCTAAATGCTGCACAATAAAAAGGTAAATGTCTACACAGAGAAAAAAAAATGTAATTGCAGAGGAATTAGTCTGAACTTCTTACCCAAACTTCCACCCTTTGGAAGTTCAAAGCAGCATCCACTTCCAGGAGTCTATATGTAGTAAAAGAGGAAATTACTTTTTTCACAATATATATATGGTTAAAAAAAGGAGAATTTTGTTCCAGGCAGTCTTTTCCTTCTAGAGATGTGGACCTACAATTTATACTTCTCCAAAGCACTTAAAAGAACTGCACATACTTATTTAATGCTTTTTTTTTCTTCTTTTTTTTTTTTCTTTTTTTTTTTTTTTTTTTTTTAATATTGCCTGGTTTGTAAGGGAGAATAATTTGGAAATTATAAACTTGGCAAGGAAGTGGTTTTGGTAATTTTCTTTTTAACAGTACATCTTGTATAGATAAGCCATCTTTTGATACATTATCTAAAATGTGTGCCATTTTAATTCCTTCACCAATGACTTACACCATCTGCCTGGAGTTGTAAGCATCACTTGGGATGGAAAAAGAAGGAAAATAAGGAAGAACTTTGAAATCAAAGTGTCAAAATATCAAGATCATAATATCAATTTTGAAAGATATATTAAATTTTACAAGAAATCAATATAATCCATTAGAAACAGAGATATCCAGGTGATATGCAGCAAACTAATTTAAGTAAAAATAAGATTTAATAAAAGGAAATGAAATACTGAAAAATCTAGTAGAAGAATGAATGAAAAATCCAAATATATGTTCATTTAATATAGGAGCATTAAAATAGATATATTATGGAAAAAAGGGTATCGACATTTATTTATTATATATTTAAGACACTTAATTTAAGAAAAATAATATTGGAAGGCATTTACAGGTTAAAAAATAGGTTCTACTTGTTTTAAAAATATTTTAGTTCTTAAATCCAGGAAATTTACTCCAGAGAAATGTCCCCCCATCAATTCAAAAACCTTTTGAGGAGTCCTCACTGTACTACACAAAGTTGACAGCCTGCATCTTAAACTTGTCTGGAACTTCAAAATACCTTGTATGTTTGTAAAACAAGAGCATACTGGCAAGGACCTTTATTTTAAATCAAACATATCTATGCAATTTCTGTGCCACAGCCAATCATAGGTTATTATATCATATTACAGCATGTGTTGATGTAACCCTAGCGATAATTAAATTCATTCTTGGAACTTGAGGGACATATGGACTCTCTAGAAGGTTCAAGCATTTTCTATTTAAAAATTACTTATTTTTAAAGCCTATTCAGAGCTTTTATAGAATGTTCCGACACAGAAGGATTTTCTCATGTAGAGTCTGGTGCAATGTGCTCATTTCATGCTCACGTTTCTCATTTGCTCTTAATCAATTGAATTAAGCACCATCTATTGCGCCCGCCACGCATGATGCCTGGCATTTATCAATTCACTACACACTCACACACAGCCTTAAAACCTGATCTGGAAGACATGAGTAGTGATTCCCCGTGGAGGGAAGAGTCCAGACCCCTCAGAAATGTCACAATAAGTGACAAATTAGGTTGTTTAATTATAAACATAAGTGTAAGTTATTGGTAACTTCAGTAAATCATGAAATAGTGTCTACACCAGGTATAATTTTAATTCATCCTTTCAAGGAAGAGCCTTGACCTATAATTTACCATTACTGGGCACATAATGGAAAGGTCAGATGACATGGCTGAAGAGAGAATGCTCAGATATTAATAGAAAGTATTTTATTTCACTTTGATATGAGAATTTTTGATGACAATATTTAGGATATGCTGAACTGTTATAGTAGTCCATAGCATTATCATTGCTGTAAGGAATACAAAGATAAGTATATAGGTACTTGTTGAATAATTTTCAGAACCCTAAAAAGTAGAAGGCAAGATAACTGTGAGATCTGTGGAAATGAAAATATGGGTTAGCTTCCTAGACCATCCTTTAGTTTAGTTTAGTTTTTGAGCCAATTCTCATTTAATTTTGTGATCACTGCAACTATCTGGAACCCAAATGTAATAATGCATCTAATAATAATTTTTTATAAGCTTCCATATGATAAGTAGCTGAAGAAAAATCCTTATTGTATAGAGGAAAAAACAAAAAAAGTGGTTTTATAGTCTGACAAAATATTTCATACAATTTATTACTTTCAAACATAGCATAAGGTAGGAACAATTCAGAGAGTGTACAAGGTTCTTTTCATCTTTTTGGTTTGTCAACTAGACTGTCCATGAATCAAAAAAAAACCGCTCTGGCCAGAATTTTCAATTTTTTTTCTCAAGACAGATTACTAAATTAATAGCTTGATTTTGTCTTTTCATAAATATTCCAAAATTTACAACATATTTCCCTGAAGTTTTAATGCTATTGATTTCTTTTAATTACATTTCAAACTGAAAGAACTCTAGAAATTGAGCCGGCGTTATATAGTAATGGTAGTAACGAGTGTCTCATCCTCAAAGAAGCAGTCTAAAATTCACAAGAGTGACATTCTTACGCTAAATATTGGAGACCTGGCCTTCATGTTATTAATTGTTTCAATGGTTAAAAAGTAGTTATCAGGCAGAGTAGAAAAAAAACAATTGATCCAATGATCTATACTTAGTGCATCTTACAAGGTTAAGTAAAGGAGTGGTCTGTATCCATCACAAAATGACATTATAAATCTTCGTACCTTGCAAGGCAGTGACATGAAAAATTAGACTGAGCAAGCCAGAGATGCACTATTTGTAAGCCTCAAAGGAAAGGTTAATGCAAGTTAAATATTGACATGTCAGCAATAAGGATTATAACAATTATAAATTTGCAGTCATGCCAACTGCTGTTTAATTATTATGTGACACTGACAGGTCAGTTTGGAAGACTGACAGCTGAAGGCATTTGTCTTAAAGGAATTATTCAAGATCTTTGGAACAGGCTCTGATCTCTGTTACACTAGTTCAATTCTACTCACCAATCTCCTAGAGTCAAGAGAGATAATTTATATTTCCTGTGGCAAGAGTAGAATCTGCTGTGTCACATATTATATTCCTTTTACCTACAGCCAGGAAAGTGAATAATTAGTTATGCTGTAAACACACTCCTCTCTTCTTTCCTTTAAGTCGTTCTTTTAAGAACTACACTAGAATATAAGTAAATACTTCTAGTTTCTGCCTGATAAAAGGGTAAAGGGTGGTGAGGAAATAAGGAATGTGCATTTCTACTCTAAATGGGAATGCTTTCATTAATCTTGTTAATAATCATAAATCTTGAACTTTTGGGATGTGCCCAGAAGGACTTAATACATAATTTGAAGGAGAATTTCACTCTAAGTCAAAAAACAAACAAAAACACGCCCCCCCCAAAAAAAAAAAAAACCACAACCAACCAACCAACCAACCAAAAAAAAAAAAAAAAAAACCAAAAAAAAACAACCACAAAAAAACCCACAAAAAACCACCCCAGTGATTAAAAAGTAGTATTTCTGGAGTACAGGGAAAATAGTAGATTGAATTTCTCTGTAGAAATATTATAGGTCTAATTAAATTATTTATCTGGGAAAATTAATTCAGTGGCTGCCATTTTGTTGCACTTACATTGTTCACTAAGCAATCTTGACATCTAAAAGCACACTGAAATTATGGCATTAGATGCCTGGAAATGATCAACACAAAGCCCATGAATCAATTAAATTCTAATTAAAAGTTAATAGACCGAATGAATGAATAGGATTTAACTTGTGGAAAGGTCTTATCTTGGTCCCTCCATGCACTGGTGCATTTCTAAAATACTCTTTAAAATAGAAAGTTGTGACAATCATATCTTTTCTCCCTGAAGTTGCATGAGAAATAAACCAAACAAACAATTCAGTGATTTCAGTGGCAGAGGATTAAAGCAAGTCTTGTCATTTTTGAACTTTCTAGACAATTCCTTTTCTATTTTCAGTATCTAAGTAAATCAGAAAACACATCCCAAAGCCCCATATAATTCCTAATAAAGCTGCCTTTTTTTGGCAGATCTTTGTGTGGTTTTGGGCAGTTATTAATCTGTTTACCTACAGCAAGATATGTTTCATTTTGGATACAGGAAATATGTTGAAGTTCAACATCCTCTTAAATAGTTTACTTCCGCTTTCTCAGACTATTTGAAGGAGCTACTAGCTGAGTCTCAGCTGGTAAATGGAGTGACAGTTCAGTTCTCAATAACCATTTTTGCTTCTAATCCCTCAGTTAAAGTTATATAGAAAATTACAACAGATTTGGTTTGGGTTTTGTTTTGTTTTGTTTTGTTTTTTTTGTTTTTTAATTGGTTGGTTAGTTGGGGCTTGTGTTTTTTTTAACTGAACATTATAAATTTTATGCAAAATCATTGCTAGAGACTTCTATATGCTTCCATTTCCATGTTTCCCGTTTTCTTACTCCCAGTCTTATGCATTCACTAGTGTAATGGAATCAAGGTTGTAACCTTCTGCAGTGTTCACTACGTCTCTACTTGAATTCTAATCTTCAAGTTTAATTCAAGTGTTAAATTTAATTTCTGATAAAATGAAACACATAAGCTCAGTATTACATGATTAAACTGGAAAAATCTGACTAAGCAAGGATTTTTGGCATTCTTTCTTCATTGAAATTTGGATCTTTCACTTAAAAGAAAGAAATTTAAAAGTAACCTCCAAGATATTTCACATCCAAAAATATTTCATGTTGACACTTCACAATTACAAAATTAAATCCACAATAGCACAAGGACCTCTGAACTTTAGATTTAGGCCAAGCTTCTGGTTTAGTGTCCCTGCAAGGCACTGCATGCAGTTTTTATCATGAGGAAGCAAGTTTACATCAAACTCATAAAAGAAGATTGTCATTCCCTGCCCTGAACAAAAGCAGAATGAATGGTGACAACCAGTGGATTCTTTTAAAAAATGCACTCCTACTCCTGATGTAGACATATCCACTAGTGCCACTCCATTATGTTCTTCCCAATAAATTAAGCTATTGATTGAGATTTCTTTATGGCAATATACTGTGGCAGCAATACCACCCTGAAGCAACTCCAGAGAAGACCAGGGAGGTGAGTGAGTCAGGGTCTTTTACCCAGACCTTTTTTGAGCTTTAGAGAAGAAATATTGGTGACCCTACACTGCAACAGTTGGACTATTTTAGGAGGCTTCAATGGCCAAAATGTAACCAGGCTTTTGTATTGTCATAAAAGTTTCAATGTTAGTAATTAGCCTAATGTTTGCCAGTATGTTGATAGAATGAAGTCAGAGCCCTCTTCTATCAAAATGGAAATAGATCAAAAAATAGATTAATCAGATGTCTCTGCCAGTTCCTTTTCTCCTGAATCAAAACTAACATCATCTTTTGATTTAAAACAAATATATTTATAAGTGTACTTTCAATTAAATGGAGCAGACCGTATTTCTATTATGTTTTCTTAATTTGAAGACACAAACCCTATTTGTACAGAAAACTAAAGACATTTCTCCAGTTTAAGAAGTCCTAAGGGAATTATGGCACACATTTCAAGGACACAAACTTTCAAAAGGTTGACCAATCTCAATTATGTTGTTAATTCCTGAGTGTTCTCTTATGAAAAAAGTCATAATGAGATCCAAGGGGTTTAGCAACTGAGTGCTTCAGCACCTGGCACGGTACATGGTCTGCATCACAAGCAGGCAAAAAAGCAAAATTGTGCATTTTTATATACTTCAGATGTGTATATACATACATACATACATACATACATACATACATATATATATATAGTTATATAGTTATATAAGTGGCACTATGAACTTTCCAGGGCAGGGAATAAATTTCACTAATTTCCACTGTGGAAACAAATGTAAACGAAACTGGTTAAATTTGATTGTTTTAGATGTAAAACCCATTAATCTCAAACAACCATAAGCACGTTTTCATTTCATCTTCCAATCTTCACTTGGTTCCCCAAGTTCCAGATATCATTTTGCGTGCTTAAAGAGCCATTATTTGGTAGTTATAAGAGTAAAACCACTTTCCAAACTACTTAAAAGAATCGACCTAAAAACAAAATTGTTGCTCTCTTTGTGGTTTTAATGCCAAGAACAATTTTTCTTTTTTAGAAGGCTATAAAATTTTAGCTTTTAAAAACTACTAAAAACCAGAATTTATTTATTTATTTCAATAAAGAAAATGGGCTCCAAAAGGACAAGACATACTCCTTGAGATATTTTTTCCTCCAGAAAAAATGTTCTACAGAAAGCTAGGAACTGCTAGGTTGGTTCAGACTTACTATGTCTCAAATCATGCATGCTTTCTGAAATAGAGTCCAACATCAGTTTGCAGATGTCACATTGTCTGCCCCACTGCTATTTTCCTAAGCAGATTGAATCTTCTCTTTTTCCTTAAGAAATGCCAATTCTGTGAGCTTCTGAGGTTGTGTCTCAGAGTCAGAATGACTGGAAACTTCCAGGAATCATTCCTGAACTGATGCCTTACACCTGTAACGTGAACAGGAAATTCAAATAATCCACTCCACCATGGATTAATTACTCTCGTTTTAGTTCTGTTTGACATTATGCTACACATTACTAGACACGTGATCCTCCAGTATTTTCTTGTGGCTTTCTCTGGATTTGAGTTTTTGTGAAATAATTTCTGAACTTCAAAGCTACATTGTGAATATTCAACAAATATTTAAAAATATAGTAACACTGGACTTTTCATGGAGACTTGAAACTGTCTTATTAATCTGTTGTTTCACAGCTGACCATTAACTCTTGCCACTTGTGGGAAACTTCTGAGTAAAGGCTTGTTTCAATACATAATCATTACTTTAAAATAATGTTCAAAGGATTCCAATCACTTCTCAAACTTGTCAGATCAGATATCCTGGAAGTGGCATCCAGCTTCAAAAAAACCAAAATTGTTAAACACAAACTTCTTAAACTGACTTGGGTCCCAGTAAAGTGGAAAGAAAAAAAGTTTTTAATTTTAATCCCAGCCAGCTTTTCTGCTTTATTGTGAGGAAGAAAGGAAAGAAAAAAAAAAAATTGTATCCCTGAAAATCTTTTGTAGTATGGAATGAGGTTAGAAAATCATTTAACTTCTAAGCCATTTCCTTAACTTCTTTCAGTGTTTCCTCAGCCACACTTAAATATACAAAAAAAAAGGCCCTGAACAATTTGGTCTGACATTTATTGTGCAGCTAGAATAATTGTTATGCACATGGCACTGAAATGATGAATAGAAGAGTTTTATTATAATTTACAACTTTGAACACAGCAGAGTTTAGTAATGTCAAAGATAAGAGCTGAGCCTGACAGGTAGCTGAAATCAATGAAAGGAAGAGACAAATCATGAGGTGAAACAGCTTTTCAAGCTTTTCATGTCCCTTTATGTGTGAAACTCACTCTCACACATATTATGGGTTTGCAAATTACACAACCCATAATATTTCTGGGATCACTGTAGAAAAATGGGTAATGAGAGGAAGAGAACAGAGTGAGCAAATTTTCACCTTTATTGCATGACATAAAGACTTTTTACAGAAGTCAGGGAAAGGACTGCATACTTTTCTGCTTTCTCTCTAGCCAGAAAAAGCTAGAGAGAAAATACCTTAAAAACTATATTTTATAATATATATATATATTAATTTATAAACATTGTGTTACCATTAGTACCCTTTTCCCTGAGGGCAAGGATTACCAGAAAGTTATTCTTACCACAATGGTGTTTATGCAAAACCATCTTTCAGCATTCTTCCATTAGGGTTCCCACCAACACTGGGTGGTTGCTGATGCCTAAAGATTTTTAGCCTTTTATATTTTTCATATGTTTGAAATTCTGTAGACTGTTAATTCATAGTTAAAACTTCTAGTACGTATTTTGCCCTTTCCCACAGTTTACAAAAAATACTTGCTAATAAATTCTTGAATTTCTGTTTAGTCTTAACATTTGTTTTGCACCATATATCACAGACACAAGAAAGTATAGGGCTAAAAGAGAGGGGTGGGCTTCAGTGGGGCAGAACCTGGGGGGAAATTGCCTAACCAACTGCCCTTCTAATTGGACAACATTTGAGGAGTGTACTAATCAGACAACCTTACAAAATTTTAGAAATATCATGTGTGCATATTGCCACATTGTGCACCTTGAAGGCTTGCAATCAATGGCTTGTTTTTATATTATCATTCTGATACTCTTTGGAAAAGTTTTGTGTTTTATTCCACGCAACAGGGAGCAGGTATTGCCACCACCCAGTAATTAAATCAGCATTTTTTTCTTTATACCCCTATTCATTCCTATCTGTTGGCTTTCACTGGTGAGATGCTGTGTTTGTAAAGAGAGTTTTATTCCATGAGCATCCAAACACCTGGATCACCAAAAGGTCTGGGTGTAGCATTTATTATCTCTGATATTTCTTCTCCAGTTATCCTCAGCAAAATGGGATTCAGCTTGCATGTCTATAATTCCTACACTAACACAATTCTGATGATCACTGTTACAATCTACAGTTAAACTAACAATAAAATTATATTTGTTGAAAAATATATATTTCCCATGAATTTATGTTGGTTGCTGTAGGCTTCTAAACATCATACTCCTCAGACTTGTATTTCTGAGTATTGGCACAATATGAACTGTCCTTCAGCCTTCTGGATCTTTTTCTGCAGTCCCTGAGATTTATTATAAATCAACACTATCAAGCCAGAGATGTCATCAACCAGCTCTTTTTTGTGCAACTCTCCCAGCTTGATGATTTCAAATGTTTATCACCTCCAGATGTTACTTAACATCTTTTTTGAGTTATTAATAGATGATACACATCCACCTAAACAATAGACATATTAATTCTTTCCAAATGTAGGAGTGTTCCTAAACTCTTTGGCTTTCTTATTTCTTAAAACATCTTAATCTTCTCCGTGTAGTGACTGACCTCTCTTTCCTAAGACTTCTATTGCTCTGATGAACTTAATATATATTATTTTATAGATATTTGAGAACAAAATATTTCACTATTAATGTTCTACACTTGAAAGATCCATTTTTATTGGTTGGAAAATGATTCTGCCTTTAACATTTTTATGTATTGGGTTTACCTTTTGACATCTGCTTTAATTTCACTACCATACCATTATTAGGCCAACAGCCAATTTGACCTCTCTGTCATTTTCAGAACCATATTTTTCATTAAATATACTTTGTTAAGCATTCTTAATTTTATTCACATGGTCTTTTTTGTTCTGACTGCTGACAAAATTCTTATGGAGAATTCATTTTCTGTTCTGATTAGACACTAGTAGGGCAGTAGATACTAATGGGTTAAAATCTCTAAAGAAGAATAACACATTATTTAAATAAATTTAGAAAGGAAATGATTGACATGATATATAAAGGAAAGTCACAGAGATGTGAAGGAAGGCAGTATCACCTGTCAATCTTGACAATTATAATTCCCTAGTCTAAGCCAAATCTCATATATTATTTGAATAAATTCTTTTCTGTATGGATATCTTAAAAGATATGGATATCTTTTCTGCCCAAGGCTAATGATTCAATAAGTGCTGGAACTGGTCCATCTCTAGTATTCTGATGCTGCTACTCCACACTAGACTGTAAACTTCTGAGTTTTACAGCACGGGGTGAAAAGCAACACATTCTATGTGGCATAATTATCAAAATAAATATGGAGTGGCTGTAGTGAATACATGCTCTCCAAATTGTTCAAAACTAAAAATGACCTGTTGCAGGGGATCTGTATTTTACTTTGATATCCCTAATCTCTTTTCCTGATCCTTAAAAGCATGCAGAAAGTATGCTGTTCCTAAAGACACATGTGTGTGTAATCATAGAGGTCTGCTGAAGCACTTCTGCAAGATTTCTAGTTTGTAAATTAGTGACTTATTCCAGCAGATATTTCTGAGGATATTTAATTTAGGGTAAGTAAATAAACACACTAAGGCTAATGGGCCCCATTGCTAGTTCACATGTTGAAACATATGTAATGTAATAATTTTTCATAAAGGAATTATTCCTGTTAGCAGTTTGCCTTTCTATTAGCCTTTCACACACAAACATTTGTTAATAATTCCTTCCAAAGTCTGACTGGCTGGGACATGCCTTGCAGACAGATGCAGCCTCAGAAATACATCAATTTGTCTTGTCTTGGCTAGAAACATGTACACGGGAGTGAATTTGGAAATATGCAACAAAATGTACCTGAAAATTCAAAAGGGTGTAGGTGTTTAACATGAAAATCAAATACCTGAGCTGCAACCAGCACATCAATTCTTTCCACAGATTTTCAGTGTTGCCTTAGACTCATCTTTCTGAGAAAACTGGAGGTGATGGGATTGCCCAGAATAAGAAATAACTGACAGCTCTGCTTATTAAGCAAAGAGGAGTGTTTTTTCTGATCAGGATGGAAAGAATCTTCTTCAGTCTGATTCAAGAAGACAAGAATTCCCATAGAGTCTAAACCCCATTTCAAACCCATTTTCCACAAAATATGAGGTATGTCCAAGAATATAGTTGAAAAGTATTGCAGGCGTTGAAGAAGTAAAAAAAAAAAAAAAAAGCCCCAAACTCTCTTTTTGTCCTAGAATCCACTTTAGGATGACTTAAAATACATTATTTTTATGGTGTCTAATCAAATTCTATTCAGATTT
The DNA here is from genome assembly GCF_021018805.1 of Prinia subflava. Classification (NCBI taxonomy): domain Eukaryota; kingdom Metazoa; phylum Chordata; class Aves; order Passeriformes; family Cisticolidae; genus Prinia; species Prinia subflava. Next base: position 15,845,648 of record NC_086253.1, on the reverse strand, counting down.
GGCAATGGAAATATCACGATAGCAACACAGGCAAATGTTATACATGACTTGGTCATCTACATCCCTCTTTTAAAACCTCCAACAGTAATTCATTTGTGTTTTTACAAAATCAGTCTGTCCTAACAGAGAAAACTCTGGTTTTAAATTAATTCAGTTAGTTTAAAAATAAACATAAAGAGTATAAAGTGGTACCAATACTAATTCAGATAAGAAATCCAGTTCTAAATCCTGGATATTTGTTGGGAAGGAAAAAAAAAAAAAAAAAAGATGATTATTCATTCCTGCTATCATAATTAGCAAGCTAAAATATTAATTTAGGCCTTCTTCATAGTGCAAATCCAAAGTCTGCCACGATTCTTAGTTTTTAAACAGATAATACATCCAAAATAGGAAGCTAAAAAGTTCCCCATGGAAGGTATAAGGAAACCTTTAATAAGTTGTAAGTTAATAAATGATTAGAGTAATTTTCTCTGCTTTGAATGGGCTCTCCCTATGGCTGGCAATGAAAGGGTTCTGAGATGTTCTTTCTGAGATGTCCTCTCCCAAAACACAGACGTCCGTGGAAAGGCTCGGGGACACCAGCACACCAGTCCACAAACCAGAAACCTGCTGTCAGGTTCACAGCTGGCACAACTGGGTTTACAATGCACTCCCAGCCCCTTGGCTGATGTCAATCCAGGCAGCCCTGCAGATGTTTATGGAGGGCTTATCCTCTTAGCAGTGCCCAAGCACTGATAGTGATTCTTAGCAGTGGTCCCAGAGCTAAACTGTGTTTCAGGAATTCCAGATTTGCAGAGTGGCTAAACATTTTAGTTTGAGAAGCAAAGTTTTGCCTCAAAATAACTTCTTTTCTAGAGTTAAATGCATTGTTATTCTGAGATTTGTATTTTATGTGTTAGTACAGAAGCTTATTCAGACCTTTTCACATGTCTGCAAGTGAACCTTTAAGTCAATCTCACTGTGCCAATCAACACAGAGAGCAACATCTTCTCTCAGCTGGGCATGTCCACACCTCAGCTGAGGTCTCCATACCCTACATGGATTGGTGTTACCTCGAGCCTGAGGAGGTGCTGAGAGGCAAAGATGAGAAACCCACCCTTGAGCTCCATCCACCACACACCAGCTGATCTGCAGGGGAAGGTGTGTATGTTTAATCCATGAAATCTTTATCATTGTACACAATATGGGCTTTAAAAAAAAAATAACACCCAAATCTTTCAGACAAGTTCCTTATTGAGAAGCTTGGCAAGACAAATTAGTGCATACAGCGTATGAACAGATGTAAACACACATTTAGAAATGTGCAGTGAAACACAATTTTCACTGTAATATGCCTGTTCATATGAAAAGTTGTATATTTAAAATATGTCTGGATAATGCTTTACTGTTTTAATTTCAGATCTATTTTAGTATCTGAAATATAATCTTAGGCATTTCTTTCAATTATGAAAATGCTAGTGAGGCTTTTTAAAGAGGATAACTAATACCGTTTTACTTTTAACAAAGTGAGAATCTAAGAAATTATAAATTTCATCAATTTTTTATAAGATAACTTTAATTTTCTTTGTAAAGCACCTTTTGACTAGGTCGAATGTACATGGAAACTTCATTATCCTACAATGAAAACATTTTTCTTTTTATGGGAATGCAGTGGTTCTTCTATTTTCCCAATGGGATTTGAATTAGTTTAGCAAAATCTAGTTTACTCATAACAGCTGCAGCTTGCACCTGTGCAGTATTTCAGAAAATCATTAGGAATTGTATATTACTTTTTCATTGCTATGTTTTGGGGGACCCAAATGGGTAGAAGTGGTTACAGAAACCTAATGAAAAGGAAACTAATGCAATATCAATTTGAAGAGGTATTTATTTTTTGAGGTATATAACTAAATGTACAAAGAATCAAGTTTAAGGAACAAAATTGTGGTATTTTCACACAATTTTCAAACCTGAAACAGCAGCAAAGCTGTTTCATAGAATGTTTGATGCTCCTAATTGCTTTCAAAGTGAGGTATCAAACTTTCTTGATAGTTTTTTCCTTTTTAGAATCATTGACAAGTGTTCATTCGAGATTTTAAAGGTATGAGCATAGAGAAGCCTGATGTGTGGCGAATCAGTCAGTGGGAGAATTAAACTCTCGTTGTGCTATGGATATCAGCCCAGAGGGAACCTGACAAGGGAGAGTGCTATGAGGAATTCAGAGCTTACTCTTGTCAGGTGTTGATCTTCCCAACCTGCACTGAAGTCAGGGTGAGCTGCAAATACCCTGAACTCAGGGAAGGGCGCTGTGCTGCACCCAACCCTGCCCTGGGAGACAAGGGCTGCCTTAGCATCAACCACACCAGCCCAGAAAGCATGGGGTGCACACTGTGGCAAAGGAGGGGGACAAGAAACACAGACAGCCACAAAGGCCCCCTCAAACACATCCATGTTTTTCTCCTCTCTAATATGTTTTGCTAACTGACAATGTCAGGTGGCACAAGCCATGCCGTGGAAATCCAATCCTCTCCCTCAATTCCCAATATCCCTTTTGGTGACAAAACCAGGAGACAATGAACAAAATTTCCAACAGTATTCTTGTAACACCATTTGTAGCATTTTAGCATTTACTCAAGATAGAGAACAAAAATCAATAAAATGTGTGTTCTTCCATCCATTTCTTAAAGAGATCTCTGGCTAGCTGCCTTACTAATAAACAAAAATGCTTTCCAATTTCAAAGAAATAAAAAAAAGAAAATGGACAGAATGGTTCCCTATTAAATGCAGATAGAGTAACAATCTTATTTTAGGTTTTCAAATGGCTATAAAGAAATCACTTAAAATAAAACATTAAAAGAATGAATGCTATTAAAGACTGTCACTAGGCTTGACAAGTTAATGAGGGTTAGATTATGAGAGTATTATTGTTTTAGCAGAGTATTATATTCCACTCAGCTTCTCCTCCTGACTTCATAGACAAAACTTGCTCAGAAATCTGTGCCAACTACTACATTAGGTTAATGGGACCCTGACACGCAAAACAAGGCAATATAGTCCTGTTGACCTACCACATGGGAAAGGGATACTGTAACTACAAATTCAGAAGGCACACTAGATAGCTTTACTTTTTCTTTTGAGATGTGAGAATGAGGTAAAATGATTAAAAATGTCTAATACGATGAATTCCAATTAATGAATTGTTATACTCCAGGAATATAGTGGAATAGGCTTTGCCTCCCCTCCCCACTCCTAATTTTCTCTTATTTTTAAAAGAGGCAGAATATTCTTATAACACCCAACAGCTGAGAAAAATCTCATAAAAACACTGTTTTCACTAGCACTTCCTTAAGGATCTGAAAATATGTACCTCTGTTTTTCTTTCTTACTTTAAAAGACAAACAGAATGTTTTTGAGCCCAGACATGTGAAAAGCACTTCTATAACCCACTAATTTCATTAAGGTCTGGACAAAACAACCACAATTACTCGAGCTTTTGTTCAAAACCACAGCTGTGGCATTGTTGCAATTTCATTTCATATAATCATTCCGTGGCTAATGCGTTCCTCTTGAATGCAGTAATTTACATTGAAATGTCTTCAGCCTGACAGGGTTTATAGCCACAATCTGAATTCCAGGAACTGAAAATCTGAGCTGTCAATTCCGAGCCCCACAGAACAGGCTTGGCAAGTGATTCAGAAGTAGGTATGTAGGAGGTATGTGAGACATCCAGGGAGGTGGTACCAAACAGCATTGCTAGCCATGTTCCTGTGGCAGGGGTGGGCTGCACTGGGCATGCAGATGAGTTAAATGGGCAGTTCACTAAATCAATTCTATCTCAGCTCTCCTTCTGCAGCTGTGGTGAATTCAGATCTCCTTGGTTATGCAATCCATGTCCCATCTAGCTGAGGTTTTTAATCTCTTCTTGGACTTAGATTCAGCTGAAGAGTTTCATTCCAATAACTTTTTTTTTAATATTTAGGAAAAGATTTTAATAAAGTCAAGCTCACTCCCACCTCCCTCATTTCCCCCCAAAAGAATGGCTGCAGGATCTGTCTTTACATATCCTATTTAGGCTCTGCTATGATTCATTGGCCCAGAAAAGGAGGATTACTCCCCTGCACTGTCATTTTGTTGTTTCACAGAAGGAAGATGGTTTTAAGGGGTTTTTTTCTGTATTTTATCATGTTTGTGTTTTGATTGTCACTTGTGCCTGGGGTTATTGTTAGTGGGATATTCCAGGGGTTTTTTTACTGGCTGCTTATAGTTTGTGTCTTTCTACACCTTCCCTATATGGCTGCTTTTCTGCACAACTGAACTCTAATACAGTTCATACCCTTCAGTTTTGGCTTTATCTGATTTAACCCCTTAATCATTAACCATTCTTTCCTCTCCTTGGCACACAGCTTGCTTTAGTTCTGTCTTGACTTCTGCACCTATTTGAAAAGCTCAACCCCACCCTCATTTTTGGTTACACTCCTTCTCTCCCTCAGACACAAATGGACCTTTGTTCTCTTGTCATAGTTGAAATCAAGGGACTTCAGCCAATTTCTGCAATCCTTAATCAATGACTTACAGGACAGTCACTTGATTAAGGAGTGTGAACTTAAGCTTCATGGGTACTGTCACACATTATAGATCCTCTCTATATCCAGGAAAAAGGTTACACTATTCTTACTCCAGTTTCTTTTACAATGATTTTTTACTGTGTTCTATTTCTTACATTCACAGGATAAGAATAACTAATCTCTGGAAAAAAGATTAGTTTTATGAATGTATAATATTAAAATAGATTAGAGAAAGAGAAAAAAAGTGAGTTAGAATTGTAGAAAAAAAAACTTTGGTGAGTATCATACAACTTTTCAGGCAAATACAATTATTAATGGAAAAAACTGAACTACACTGAAAAAAGATTTATGAATGGAACTGTACGTGTGGCAAAATGAATTTCACCTGCTTTTGTGGGAGAGTTTGGACTTTCAAGCTGTGTCTGGGCAAAGAGCCATTTTGAAAGGCTTTTAAATCATGTCAACAGAATGCAAATTAGGCAAAATGTGAAGTACTGGTATACTAGGTACAGAAAATGTTTAAGCTTCATGAGACATTCCATTTTATCACAACACTGTAATATTTTTCACTTGACCATAGTATTTCAGAATGATAACACAAGTGCATGTGAACTTTTACAATAAACTGCAGGGTGATCAGCTTTGCCTTGAAAGCAGCATTTGTTTAATCAGCCTGCACTGACATTTTGTGAAAGACTCTTGTGCCAGAGTGTCCCGAGAGTGTGGTCTCTCTGGATTTTATTCTTGTTTGATCATTGCTCAAATGTGCCCCCCATCCCATTACTCCTTAAGCTATGCTCTGTGTTTTTTAACTGATGGTATTTAAGCTGACATAGCAGCTGAAATGACAGGCAAACAAAGCCACAGAAGCCCCTCTGCTTACAGCCAGCCTCATCCTTGACAGTTGCCCTTGTCCTGCTAATTTTAACTGTCATGCCAATTGGATTTGAGAACCAAAGCAGAGATGAAATCTGTAATATAGAAACACTGTTCACATTTTATGTCACATTTCTGCTTACCAGGAGAAAAGGTAGAAAGAAATTCATGTTTGAAGATATGGAGGTCACTTTGCCGGAAGATGTATTCACATGGGAAGAGCACCACTAAGTTTCAGTCTGTGGAATAAGCTGATCAGATGGCACAGATCAAGGTTTTCTGTGGTAGCAAATTGTGACTGGACTCCTCTCAGCAGAAGCAGCTTCTACAAACCTCTCTGATGACTGAAAAAAATGCATGGTAGTTTGCTTCTGACAAACAGTGTAGCAACTGTTTCTTCACTACCCCTTTTTTCTAGAGTTTCTTATATGGAATTTGAAAGTTAGTTTGGATATAATTTGTTTCTCATCGTTCTTATGATTTTCCAGCAGTGCCTCTCAAAGGCATCATTTACCCTGCAAATATTTATACCCATTTAAATATATGCGTATTATATACTCATATATGTCATAAATATAAAATATATTTATATACATACAAATATATATTTATATACATATATTTATATGTATTATATATATATATTTACATATAAATGTACCAAAATTTGGTACCTTTTTTATTTCATTTTATTCTCATATTTCCTGAATGCTGTAAACACAGTCTATTTTTTAACTAATGTTTAAGAGTGGTATAATAAAATCCTGTGTTTAAGATAGGCAGATGAGTAATACAAGCAAAATTTCTTTCTTGTTAAGCTTACTGTACTCAGGGAATTCAATAACTCTGTGCCATCTGACATGAAAGTGTCACTTGAGATCCTCTTAACAAACAGGAAAATCGCTATTGCTGCAAGTGAAACTAGACAGGAAGAAAGTAACAAAAATTAACATAAAAAAGGAATCACATTTCTGTATACTCTGTTCTGTCTCAGCCACCAATTTCTTCTAATTAATCTGTTGAGTGAAATTGTATTTATTCATGACATGAACCCATGCAAAAAATAACTGGCTCATCTCTTTGGGGACTTCCATAGGAAATTTCCTGATTTTGCAGGAACTAGAAAACATCTTTTATCTGTTAGGCTTAGACACTTTCACTAGGAATTAGAAAAGGAGGACTTTTTTTACGTTTTATTGTAATAGAAAGACCAATGACCAACTCTAATACATCTTCCTGTGTTGTACTCCAAATGGGTTTGTGTTTATACATAGTCTTTTGCTCCTCAATGAAATATGCAAAAGAAACAAAACCAAGCCTTGAAGAGTTTCTTCCCCATCTGTCCACAGAACTGTCATCTCAATCAGTGACTGACACATTCGTGTGTTTCTGACAATCCAAGAAACAGGCAGATTAGCAATTGCAGGCATGCTGGGTGTAAGAGAGATTCATCTTTTTTCTACCTGATAGTAACAATATCCAGTTCAGACCTGAGTTGATAGTAAAGGTGTTATCATTGTTATTTGTTTGTATGGTTTCCTGATCCTGTTGGACACTCCTGAATGAGATCACAATAGAAATTAGAAATAATGATTTAACCAAAAGAAAGGTGCTTTATTCTCTTTCATGCTTTTTAAAGGTAGCCTCATGTACCTGGATTTAGTTATTTATGGCAGAGAAAGCTATTTTATGGATAATGGATTTTGGGGAAGCGGCAAGGATACAAGGTCAGAAAAAATGTGACAAATCCATTAGAAAGAAGTGTTATAAAGAAACTATGACTTAAATGAACAAAGTTCTAATATGGTCGTGGTGCTGGCTGATTCTGTTCTTATCATATGCCAGATTAGGAGCCTGTCCCTCTAACTTTATGGACTTCACAGCAGTAACATCTTAAACCTTTTCTTTATTTTCTTCTTGTAAGCAGAAGACAACAAAACACAAAGAATAATTAAAATCCTGGGGCTTTGAAATGAATATGAAAAATAGATTATGATTCATTTTTCTGCAGAGTACCACATTTTCAAAGAAAGATATTTTTTGCCAACATTACCAAAATACATCCACTTAAACCATACATGTATTTTTCTTTCAGAGACAAAACTATGCAAGTTGAGTGATCACGGAAGTTCCTAGAAGCTCAGATATGGTTACTCTACTGAACTTTTCTCTTAAGGAATCTGATTTAACTTGAAAAGAGAATAAAAGTTATTTTTCACTAATGTCTTTTATCTTGTTTTAAATGCTCTGCAGTCCTTGAGAACACAATGAATTTTCTTTCAAAATAATAATGACTGTGTTAGGCAAGATTTAACAGAACTGCTGCCTTGAATTCCAGCTATAAGTACGGTTATAATATGTGTAATTACCATGCCTTTCTAGTACACAATTAATTTACCTGAAAGTTCAGTGTTGTCAGGTATATCTAATACAACAGTGTCTTAAAGCAAGGGAAAGGGAGAGAAAGTCTCACTACAACGTTTTTCAAAGTACTTGTAGTAAAAATCATAGGATATCTCAAGTTGGAAGGGATCAATAAAGATCACTGAGTTCAAATCTCTGCTCCTCACAGGAGCACCTAAAACTACACCAAATGACCAGGAGTATCACCCTGAACATTCCTGAACAAATGACTAGGAGTGTCATCCTGAACAACCTGACATTTCCTGAACTTAGACTGCTGCAATATTCACTTTTCTGGGGATCTCATTCCAAGGACTGATCATCCTCTCAATGAAGAACTCTTTCCTAATGGCCAGCCTGAACCTACCCTGATGCAACTTCATTCTATTTTCTCATGTTCTGTCACTAGTTGCCAGAAAGAGGAGATCAGCACCTGCCCCTGCACTGACCTCTTGAGAAAGCTGTAAGCTGTAAAGAAGGCACCCCCAGCCTTCTCTTCTGCAGGCTGAACAAACCAAGTGACCTCAGCTGCTCCTCAGGGGTCTTGCCCTCCTTGCTTGTACTCTTTTGGATAGTCTTGAGTAGCTTTTTTTCCTTGTATTGTGGTGTGCAAAATTGCACACACCACTCGAGGTGAAGCCTCCCCAGCTCAGAGCAGAGCAGGACAATCCCCTCCCTGGCCTGGCTGGTGATGCTGTGCCTGATGCACCCCAGCACCCCAGGACAGGGTTGTCTCTCCTGGCTGCCAGGGCACTGCTGTTCAACCTTTTTTTTTTTTTTTTTTTTTTTTGCATGTAATCCCTCTCTTTTATACACTGTTGCTATTAACATTCCTCTTGTCACTGGACGTTTTCCTTAGTGCTGTTTTTTACAGTAAATTGTTATCTCAACCCATGTGTTCTGTCTTTTTCTCCTGTTTCTTACCAGAGGGGGCAGGAAGAAGGGGAGATGCTGCTTTAAGCTTAAGAATGCAAAAAAAGTGCTTCATGTGCAAATACAGAGTTAAATTACATGGATTGTATAAAACCATAACAGATTCTCCTTTACATTGTCTCTGCTAACTTGGGCATATTCACAACCACTGGGGAGTGGTTTACTTAAACATTAGTAGGAGGATAGGAATTGGACTTCAGTGAAGACATGTAAAAGACATGTTACATTGCTTGTAAAAGACATCTTTCCTTGAAAAAATAGAAAACAAAATTAAAACAAATAAATAAACATATCCACTTAACCTACAAAAATTTAGGTCAGGATTACTGAAGGATGAACATTTGCTATGTATTGTTAGTTCTACAGTTTCTACTATAGGAGCTAAAAAATAGTCCACCTATAATGAGTATTGTAGCACTTCAGTTTTAGTTCCAAAAGTTCTGGGGTTTTTCTTGTTGGTTTCTGTGTTTTCACTCAACAGGAACTCATATCCTAGTATTTGCTTCAATATCATTACAGTCACTTAATTCCCTTTCATGTTTTTAAGTGGGAGGAGTCATTACAGCAGTAATGAGGCAATTTAGAAGCATATATTAAGTACTTAATAGAATCTAACAATCTATCCTGTCATGTCAATTGATAGTGTTAAACCACTGAAATATTGAGACACAAAGGCACTGGAATAATTCTTATACACAGCAGTCAGCTTTCAAACATACACAGGCTCAAGGGAGAACCTTTTAAAGATGGACTTAAAACATCTGCAGATTTTCAAAAATATGCTTGCTTTTTTTTTTCTCCGTAAGCATCACCATTCAGTGATGTTACATGCTGAAGTAAGATTTCCATCAGCACAGACTGCTTACTTTAATATCTTTGTTGGTGCATTGCCTATGTCAGAGTAAATTACAAGGGAAGTTCCATGATGTGGAGCAGAACAATTTTATTTGATAAGCACACTTTTGGGGGAGATAAGAAGGCATCACTGAAGAAAAGAACAGGATGCTAAAATTTAGGAGATCAACCATAGATTTCAGTTTTGCCATTGCATTTCCATGTAAACATGGAGTTGTGAATGTCCAGTCTAACTGAGTCAGTAGAACTGCTGAAGGGATCTGCATGTACATTGTGGGCAAGCTCTGTGCTTTGTGCATTCTCAGGTAAAATGTGGTTTGCAAAATAACTGTGTTTTGAAAATGGAGGACCTCAGGCTATATAAGAACTTTAAAGTATGTTTCCATTGTCATGACTCACAGGCTGGACCCAGGGGACTTCTGCAGCCTCCTTTTTACATTTTAGACTAGTTTTGACCTATCTAGCTGTACTGCTTTCAATTAAATTACCAGGAAAATCTGAATTCATAACTCTAAGCCAGTAAAGAATGGTTTACAAGTGAGACAATTACTTTCAGTGACACTGGTTACTAAGAGGGTTTTATCTTAATGTGTATTCTTGTAATTGACTATTAGTTCCTTTCCCTAAAGCAAGAGGGTAATGCAACCACAGTCCTGCCAGATGTTCAGGCTTGGAACATTCATTTCATGGACAGTGGCCCACTCCTCCAAGCCTGTTTCAGGGAGTCATTCAGGATTTCCTTTTCTTTGAAAATAGTGGAGGCAGATTTTGTATTCATATAATGAGCTACCCTTTCCTTAGACAAAATTGTCATAAGCATCTGAATAGTGCAGAAATTCAAAGTCCCATTTACATAGTCTTTTTTAAACAAATCTGCAAGAGCAAAGAGAGAAATATGAATTTAAAATTACTGGAACAAAAGCCTACATAACTTCCAAAAAGAAACCACTAATTAAAAGGATCATGAATCCATTCTTTTGATCTGCTTTACAGAAGTACTTCACAAATGAATGTGTTAATTGTTGGAATCCTGGCCAATTTTATTTCAGTAATAAAATATCAGTCTGTATTCTTACAATTATTTTTTTCATAATAGCATTTTCAATCTGTCAAATAGATTTATGTACATACATTTCATAATAGATGACTCAACAGAGTATAGCTCTTTAATAGGCTCATACATGTACTAACAAGATTTTCTCTTTTGTGCAGCCTGTCGTAACAGCTAAAAAAGTAGGGAAGGTAGTACTAGGATGCATTTTAGCTGAGTAATATTCATAACCCTTCTAAAATAATTTTAATTATGTTATTCAAAGGGCTAACCACCTTTTGTTGTTTATACAGTCGCAAGTGTGCAAAAATTTTGTCATTACAAATGCTTCGAGCCATCATTGTAAAGTACAGTAATCAAACAGAGCAATCTTCAAATAAAAACCTCTATGCTGAAATTGTAAAATACTTGTTAAAAAAACAGTTTTAAATCTCTGAAAGAAACATGCCAGCTAAATAAAAATACTGATCAAAGCTTAAAAACATCAAACCCAGACAGGTCTAGAAGACAGAATTTTTGAAATGTCAACATATTTAGTTTAAATACTCTGTTTTAAAAATCTTGGGCATTTGTATTTTTTTCGTCTATATAGGTCCAAATTGACATTTATTTCTATGATGACAGCTAAAATGTAAGCCATTAAAAAAAATTTCGTAGCACTTTATCTTATATAATCTTTTTCTTTGACCTGTCACATTAACTTCCTCTGGAAAGCAACAATGTAAAACCCCAAGTGACTAAGGACCAAATGACCTAGCACCTAAAGCAGTACAAGTGTCAAGATGAAAGAAATTAAACTTAGGAACAATCCTTCTACAAGTCTTTTTTTTCATGGCCATGGAATTACTGGTTGAACTTTCTAGCAAGCTCTTCACTTTTCTTCCAATGCAACCACACAACTTGCACAGCTTTGGACACTGGCCATGAGGAAGAAATGGAATCAAAGAACCACAGAACAGTGCAGATTACAAAAGACCTGTAAGATTGAGTCCAACCATTAACCTAGAACTGCCAAATCCACACTAAATTATGTCCTTCAGTGCCACATCTGTATATTTTTATATACCTCCAGGGATGGTGGATAAAAAATTTCCCTGGGCAGCCTTGTTCCAGTGCTTCATGGCCCTTTTAGTGAAGAATTGTTTTCATTTCTTTCATTTTTTCAAACATCCAATCTAAACCTCTCCTGGAGCAACTTGAGACCATTTCCTATTGTCCTGTTACATGTTACCTGGTAGAAGAGGCTGACCCACACCTGGCTACAACCTCCTTTTGTGCAGCAGTTGAGAGTGAAGAGGCCTCCTCTGAGCCTCCTTTACTCCAGGCTAAACAACCCCAGGTCCCTCAGCTGCTCCTTATAAGATCTGCTCCAGAGCCTTGGACAGCCTCATTGCCCTTCTTTGGACATGCTTCAGCACCTCATAATAACAACAAGCATTATCTATCCAAGATAGAGCCAACAAAATAAGGAGATGCTGAAGTTCCTTTTCTTATCTGCTCTGTTTCTGATTTAACAAGAATCCACATCTGACTTACATGGCAAGAACAATGTCCAAATATCTTATTCCTCATCAGAGCTGGCAATGTGTTTGGATGAGGAGTTGTGATCAGGTTATGCTTAAGATATGTATATTTCAATATAATATATTTTGAGGCTAAAACAAAATACCTAATCAGCAAAACCATGATTTACTAGTCTGTCTTTTGAGTTTATTCTGAGCTTTATGAGATAATATTTTTTAAAGAAGCCAAAACACCAAAAAAAAAAAAAAAAAAAAAAAATAAAAAAAAATAAAAAAAAATCACTCAATTTAAGTAAAACAGAATGCAATTAGAATGCAGCAAATTAAAAAGTACCTAACCAGTAGGATCCATGATCTAATTAAGGTTTATAATTAAAAATAAATTGAGATTGAAAAGGGAAAAATACATCAGTATGCTTAATGTCAGAAGGAAATAGTTGTCAGATTAGTTAACGTATTCTCAGGGGTAAACAGGCTACCAAGCAACAAAGATGGAGTAAGATATGGATGATGTAGATTAATATTTTATTAAATGCAACTAAAGGCATAAAAGAGAGGAATACCCTGCAGCTGTATAATATCAAATATAGAAATTAATTAAAGACTGTGGAACATGAGGAGAGGAAACAGGAAGTGAAAGAAAATAGCTCAGAAACTTAAACTGGAGGACAAAATCAGAAATTTCAGTCTAAGACTAGGACACAAAATGAGGAAATTGCAGTGATGAGTAGCAGTAGAAAATTAAAAGCTTTCTGAAAGATCTCTGATGCACTCAGTGATCAGCTTTTCTGCTAAATTAAAACAACTGCCCTACTTTATTAGTTTTTAACTAATGCTTAGATTCTGGGAATGCTAGTCTAAATTTTCACACTTTCAATTTAGCTTTAAACTTCATACGCTTTTATCTCTGTTTAACTCTTCCTTGAAATTTGAATTATACACCAATAAAAATATTGAGTGAAAAATATGTCAGAAAATGCCATTTTTCCACATAATGTATAGAGCTTGGTTATGATTTTTTAAATGTTCTTATCCTTGTGTCTTGGAATAAGTGTTCTCTTGATGATGCACAAATTATTATGATGAATGCACAAATTTCACCGAAATTATCAGGAAACCAGGTAGACTATCTTGGCCAGGCTGATGGGGTTGTCCAGCTTTGGTCTTTTTAGACCCATGGGGTCCAGCTCTCTTACACTGCCCAGCAGAATCGTATTTCCTGCACAGCTAGCTGTGTTCATGCTCATTATTTGTTTATCAGGCAGACAACAAAGACTGCGAGCCATCTAGTACACTAAGCATCAGAAAAACTGTGGATATATATCAGACTTATGTTTTAAAGTTATTATAATGAATGGAAAGAGAAATCTGATTCTTTCTGAAACTGTCTCAGAAAAACAACAAAGATCTATAAAGACATAATACAGTGGGAAGAAAATGTGGCTGATACTAAATGAGTGTGTCCAAGACTTGGTCCTAAACATGAATGTGGATGTTCTGTAGAACTCTCCTGCAAGACAGCAGATTAAACAATATTCAGTGGTCTTGCCTATGAGGTAGGATATCAAAAATTTTTAAAAATTACAATTTTTGTGAGTTTAGGGGTGTTTAGTCTGTTATCCACTTGAGAAATATGTGACAAAAAAAGTTGCACTTTTGGCAGTTCTCTTCAGCACTGAAGTACATTATTCTTGGTAATTTATTCTGCACATATCATTCCAGATTCTGGAGTCTGCAGTACCACCATGTCCTGTTTCTAGAAAAAAAGAATTTATATGTGTATTCTTCAAGAAGTTTACTGAAAATGAAATTTTAATGTAGCAAATGATAATGTAACCAATAAGGAATCATGCAGAGGAGAGATCTGAGGGATGCAGAGGATGACAAATGTGATGAAACTTGAGGAAGTGAAAAAGCATTGGTTAAATGTTCATGGAGGCACATGAATTGATCTGAAAATATAGTCCCCAAAATGTGCTCAGTATAAGTGGTTTTAACTTAATACCTAGCAATTTATATGATTCTATAGTATATACATAAAAGTATAACTATATATATAAAACAAACTGATGTAATACCATACGTAGCTGGAGATTTTTGTTTCATATTTAGGAACAGTTAACATTTGCATTCAGATATTCCTAACACCTTCAGAAATACCACTCATCCAGGAGTATGTTTTCTTCCCCCGTGTATTTAGTACTTTTTTCTTAAAGGAGCATCTGCAAACATCACAGTTTGTCATAAATCATCAGAAAGAGAATTCAGACCTTCAGACACTAGACAAGACTTGAAATAAGACTAATAACCACCTCCATGAACCAAGAGAAGAAAATCAAACCAATTTTTATATATCTTAACCTACTTTCACTACCTAAGTAGTGAAAATTAGTTTGAGTCTTAATAAAGACTCAAAATATTATTATAAAATAATAATAGCACCTTGAATATCAAAATGTAACTCAATTTTGTTTCAATTAAAACCAGGAACAGCAAGTTTATGGAACTGCTTGGTGAGACTTTAATTCTGTCCTCCATTCTTTTATTTCTAACATACTTATTAAGTGTTTTAATAATAATATCCATGTTTAAAAATTACCAGATAAATGTAACAAACATGATATGGATATAAAGAACTCCATCCTAAGGCAATGACATATGCATGACATGTCCATCTGTCATGGTGATTGATCAGGATGTCCTTACCACTAAGAAAACCTTTAGATCTTTCTGGGTAATGCTAAACTTCAGCTAATACAGAAAGACTTGCTCTTGTTCAAGTGTGTACAGCATGCTTATTGGGGCTGGGATGCAACTGGGCTGCAGCAGATTACTTGTACATCCTAGTCCCTGCCCCTCTGATGAGGAAGTCTGGACAGTGCTCCTCATTAGGATGAAAAGGGCTACTTTGATTGATTAGCCTTCCTGGGCTTTGTTCTCGCCTAATGAGAAAATAAGCACAGAGAATTTTATTCAAAATAAATATTCCTCAGGTGTACAGTGAGGGTAGAGTAAGAGTACACTCAGAGTTAGTTCTGAGCCATTGGTTAGTGGACAACAATATCACAGCATAAGGAAAATCAAAGAACAAAAGAAAATCACTAAATAAATACTTACCCTGGCAAACAGCATCTATACTGACACAACATAAAATCCCTCTTTTCACTTAAAACTGGCCTTTTTGTTTCTTTTCTTTTTCTTTTAAAAATAATTACAGATTCTCAAGATGGGAAAAAAACTATACTGATGACAAATGTTCATACTGATATTTAAGTCATCATTCTGAATCAGCTGTGACAGGACCAAACTTCTAGCTCATATAAACTGAGTAGAACTTCAGAAAGTTGAAACAAACTAAGCAATAGTCAGGGCTGTCTTCTTTGAGTGGTGTTTGGAGGTTGTCCAAGAACCTGAGGTCATGCCTGGGACTTTAAGAGTGGCGCTGCTGTCAGTGTTTAACCTCTTATCTCTCATGAGTCTTAAGGAAATCAAACTTAATCTAAGAGTTTTCCTTTAAGTTGTATTAATTGCAGGTTTAAGCCATGACTTTGACTTTGAAATTCCCTAGAGAGACATCTTCATAATCGCAGAATTTAAGGCTAGGCAAGACCATGACAGTAATTTAATTTGACCACATACACAGCCCAGGCCATTACTTTCACTTCATGAAATCTCTGGTCAGCTTAGAGCATATGTATTTAATATATCTAAAATTGACTTAAAAATACATGAAAATGCAAGCATATTTTTTTAAAGTTACATTTACTAAAATGTGCACCTTATCTCCACCCTGGGCTTTTTTTATCTCCCAGTTTCTCTCTCCTGGCTCTTACTATGCTTCTTCTCCCTTAAGGGGTCTCTATGGACAGAAAGTTTGTCCTCATGAAAATGCTGTCAAGCATTATTGTTATACAGAGTGCTGGAACTCTGGTACCTTTAAGGCATCATTATCTTTTTTATTTGTAAGAGCCTGCTTATGCTTACTTCTGTCCTTGCCAAAAGTTACCCCTTTTGCCTAGCGTATGTTTGACTTCGGATAAAATTTTAAGGAAAGTTCAGGCTCTCCTGAAAAGGAATGTAAGAAAATGAATGATGTTTCACTTGGTAAAAATTCTGGTTTCTTAGTTCACACTGTAGGAGTTTGCTGGATTTTGCTGTATCACCAGATGAAGTAAGAATCTGAGGAGTTGAAAGGAGAGACTAATGACTAAGATGAATTATGGGATCACAAAATATTTGGATTGGCAGTGATCTCTGGAGATCATCTAGTCTAACCTTCCTTCTCAAACAAGATCATCTAGAGCAAGTTACTCAGGCCCACGTCCACGAGTTTTCAATATCCCCATGGGAGGAATTGCTTCACAAATACTTGTTAATTGTACTATCCTCATTTTCTGAAACTCTGCGACCCAAGTGAAGAAATGCTCAATATTTTCCACCATAGTCAAAGACAGTAAGAGTAGGAATTTGAACATATGATGTTATATGTGAATACCAACATCCTAAAAACGTGACACTGGACAAGTTGAATCCTAATATATATTTGGAGCTTGTCATGGGTTGGCATTGGCCAGATGTTAGTGCACCCATGAATATATGTTTTTTCTCTAACAACTCCTGTGGGATGTGATCAGGAACAGAGCAGAGCAGGCTTAAATCTTGAAAACAAAAAAAACCCACCAAAACTTTATTAATTACATAAGAACAGGGACAGAAATACTCTTAAACACACACAAAGACAGAAATAAAAACTTCTTAGAACATTTCTTCTCCCAGTTTCTACCTCCCCACCCATCACTCTTCACAGACCAACCTTTGGGTTTTAGATCAAACAATCACCACTCAAAAACAAACTAATCTTCAATTCAGCAAGGGAGAGAGGAGTCTCTCTCGCACCACAGACTGTTCCTCAGAAAACACGGGTCCACCCCTTATGTGTTTCCATGTCACCCGTGGCACCGCCCGGAGAAGTCTGCTAAGGTGACACTCTCTTTTTCTTATGTCCAGCACTCTCACCGCTGTCTCATAGGCCAAAACTACATACAGGGCTTTTTAAGGATGCTGCATGCCAAGCTCTCCCCCTTTTCACCCAGGGGCCGGGGTTTCCAGGAGCAGGTCTGCCCTGAGGGCAGAGGGCGCCACCTCACCCTCCCCCTCTCTTCTCTGCTCGCTACTCACTTCAAGTGCCAGTCACTGTAGCAAAAGCAAGGGGCAGCTGCATCCACCCAAAAATGCAGTTTATGTTCAAAAGAGACTCAAGTTCAGTCCATGGCTGACATTATGCAAGAAAAGTCCAGCTCCAAGGCTACTCCTCTCATTCTTCCATCGAGTTCCTTCCAATCATGCTTTATCATCTTGGTCCCAGGCCGCTTCCCTCTCTCCGAAAACCACCAGTCATGAGAATCAATGTCTAAGAAAAGTTTCTTTCTGCCAAGCAAGGGTTAACAGTTTCTTCTCAGCAGGGTGCAGGCTCAGGCACTCCCAGGCTCGGCAAACCCCACGTGGCTGAGCACCTTCTCCCGGAGTTTGGGGGGAAGGAGGGGGGTGAGCACACACAGAAGGCACTTCCACAGTTTTCCACCCCTCCATCCTGGACGGGGTAGCTCAGTTTCAGTCCTGTCCATTCTCTTCTCCCCCCCGGGCCCCAGCTTACTTTAGTTTCACCGCGTGGTTGTCTTGAGCCTGGCCACGTGGCTTCCCCCTCCCCCACTCAGCCCAGAGCTGAGCAGGGGAGAGATGTTTCCACTGCTGAAACCGGAACCCAAAACAGGCTGAACCCCCCAGACTCCTGCTTTTAACTCTTTGTGTCCTCAGAGGCGTGTCCAAACCTCTGAGTGACCAATCCAGGTGCCAGCAGAAAAGCTGATCACTGATTGGACTGCCCACATCCCCCTGGAAAAATTCACCTCCCCCCCCCAACCACGACAGAGCTTCATTCATGTATTGAAAAAGGGGTTATACCATCCAACTCTGGTTTTACAGGGTTGTAAAATTCAAGTAACTTTGTCAAGTACTCATACATTGTTGTGATGAGTGAAACAGAAGTACTCACCATTAATGGCCATTAATTAAGCTTGGAGTACAGAAATTGAATAGTACATGTAATAACTACACTGTTAAGTCACAATATGGATAAAGAAAAATTTTCCTGCATGTATGAAGTAAGCTCTACTTAGCCTGCAAATGTCAGACAAATCTGAGGGGAAAAAAATAGCAACTGTACAATTTAAACCATACCATGACTTTGTAGCTGGGAACTGAACTAAATTAGCCCAGAATATTCCTTATACCAATACCTTCCATCAATCATTTTGGGGTAAAGAGTAGCTTTATGAATTTCAGAGTTTTAATGTTAGACATCTTTAGAGAAGACAAACATTTTTTTTAAGTATTTTCAGAAGTATTTCCAAATCTGCAACAACCTTTTGATGTCTGAACACCAGAACTAGATAAAAAATAGCAGAAATATGACCATATTAAATCTGTGATTTTATTCTTTTATATATGAGATATGAAAGACAACCTTAATTTCTAAGTTCTGTGGATTGGATTGACACATATACTTTGACATTACATGCACTTTAATTTGTTCCATTTATAAATAATCCTTAATGCAAGTCCAAAAAATGAAACCACAAACACTGCATTAAGTATATCAGCTGACTAAAGAGCATAATTAAAAGAACCTCTGAAATAAGCTTTTTCTTTGTAATGCTTGGAATTGCTGTTTGGAATGTTGTAGATTGATTTTTCAAACTATGTCCAAGAAACATGGAAAGAATTTTTAAGTATACAAGAGAGCTTCAGGCAATTCTTTTAAAAATATGTTATTATTTTGAGAGTAGACATTCCAGAAGATATAAAACAAAATAGAAAGTTTTAGTTAGAATAGAAATAGAATAGAAATCTGATGATAATTCTGATTAGAATAGAAATCTGTTGAGAGAAAGAAGCTTTGTTGGAGTAACAAAATGCCATCTCTTCCTGGTATCCATATTGAGTCCTAAAATTCTGTTTTGCAAACATGCTTGCATAAATGATATCTTTCTTGTCTCTGCATTAGCCCTGTAGAACATTGTTTTTTACAAAATATGTTTGGTTGTCAAGCTTCTCTTTCTGCCTTCTTCAGCGAAGAAGGAATTGCTTTATTTCTTTCCAGTTGTTTCATTGCAATAAATATTTAACTTTTTTATTTCAGTGAAAAAAGTGTTAGAGAAGATCCATAACAACTTTAATAGTTATTTTACATAACTGTTCACCATTTTGTCAGCCATGAATACAAACAAATCTATAACATATTCAATTACACAGTTTAAAAGTATAAAATTGTTTATGAATGTAAAAAAAATCCCTTCCTGTAGTGCCTCATTCTTGGTTACTTGGACATTTCTGTATCTTCTTCAATTAATTGACCAAACAAACTATGTGATTAGAAAGGTCAAGCTATGATTTTCTTTCATATTTAATGTTCAGTCACACACATGACAGCTCTGTGACTCGTGGATAAAAATGGGATGATACTCCTGCTGATACACAGCAAGGAAAGAATTTCTGGGTCATAGGCAAGGAACACTGAGAACTCATTTTCCATTAGGTAAAAACAACCGAATATACCTATGAAACAGCCCCATGGATCAACTATTTTTAGAAGGGAAAAGATGCTCTTTCTGCACTTATGTATACATGCACATATATGCATACCACTAGAGTTCAATAGCTCTTCTGACAACTCTTGGTTCAACAGTTTCCAAAAGGCCTTGTTTGTCAAATGTATTAAGTGATTGTCATCAAAAAGAAATATACAGGATAATACATCTGTCATTGCACCACATACTTCCTTAACTCACTGATAAACTGAGAGTCAGACTGAGAAACAGTCACTCAGATTGATGGCTCATTCTAAGGCAGTGTTTTTCTCAGCAATCTGCCATGGCACCCAAGGAGTGAATGCCAGGAATGTGCAAGAATTCCCACCAGTGCCATCCTCAGTTTAGTGCTATGGCAATTGTACTTTAGGGAACTGGTCATTGCAAGGTGCAGGGGAAACTGCTCTGAGTGCTGAGTTTCTGCAATTTACATTCACTCAGAAGGGAATTAAGAAAGAACACTAAGTCCTTGGAAGGCAAGTTCCCACTCAGGGATGTTGCAGACTTGAGAGCTAATGCGTGCATTTAATGTATTGTTTCTGAACCTTTTATAGATTTAAAGATAAATGCTTTTAGCTCTGAGCTGATGCCATATGATTATCTCTAAGGAAAAGGAGACCCTGTGATTATTTCAAACTTATCACAACATGAATTCACTGAGGAAAAACTGTTGATGTGCTTTTTCAATTCTAAACTAAAAATATATTGCTAAAAAGAGATAAAAATTGTGCTAGCTGCAGTAAGTACTTTCTCATGTCTAACTCTTGTGCAAAGATTTATATACTTTGATGACGCAATTACCCACTCTAAAGAATCTGCACAGAGACTAGAATATTTGCTTCGTCTTGTGTTTCAGTTTGGACTTGAAACTTAAATATGTCAAAGGCCAAGGCTCTCTCCTACGAGCCCCTCTACCCCTCCCTCTCTAGTCTATTTGAAAGTGTCATAATTCTATACAATAGATCTCATTTAATATGAATTTATGATTTGTTGCCTTGAATACCTACAGGTGTAGTGCAAGAATCCTTGAGTGATGCATTGCAATTTAATAACCAACACTTAAAAGCTATTATAAAACATTACTGACAGGCCAGACATACGTAAATATTTAATCACGCGTCATGACTTCCCTACACTTGCATTTAAAGGAACAGCTTCTTAAAATAAGAGAAATGGAGATTTTTTAAAGTGTGTTTAAAAATATCTCATAAGTGTTGTTAAAGAATATTTATATATAGTTACCTTTATATATAATATACAAATATTATTTGCAAAAAGAAAACAAAGGTCTAAATAATTTTAAACAATTCAGTTGAGTTTAAACTTTATAGTTTAAACTATAAAGTTAGTCATCTCATCAAAAAATTCTAATGAGGCAGCTATGAGTACACCAGACAGCACTTTGACTATATTTCCTTAGGGAAAATTCAGTGTGATATCCTAGTGATGGTGTGTTGTCTCATGCTTTCCAAACACCACTGTTAAGCCACATAAAGCTCAAGGCTCTTCAGGGGCATGGATCTATAAAACTGAAGCAGTTATAGTGTCATGGGCTGTGAAAGAGAAATCACCTCCGTAATTTACTTGCAGTAAAAGGGTATTGAAAGTTTGTAACAGAAGGAAGGGGAACATATAACCCTGATAGAATATATGTTGCATAGGAAAATATTGGCTTTGTCAACAGCCTCTGATTCTGTTTAGTAACATTTGGTTTTGTTCTCAACTGAAGTGCTATATGAACCTCAGGACACTTCAGTCAGAAAGAACTAGCTTTAGTCTTTCAACACCTCTTTCCTTTATTATAGAATGTGAGTTAGAGTAGTTGGGGAGTATAAACATGCTCTAAATCTCATTAATCTTGCTCCCCATTTGTTCCCAGCTGGGCAGTCTGCAATATGGCAATCATATTTTGCACTTAGGCAGCCACCATTTGCTCAGAAAGAGGAATGATGTCTAATTTGCCCAAACAGTAGCAAATACAATACTGCCTTTACCATGCAGCATCTAAAATTACTAAAAGTCATGCTTTTTTCCTTCTTTCCACACATAATGAGGTAGGGGAAAAAAAGGTATGGTATATCAATTTCCCTGTTTCTAGAGGCCAAGTATATTTCCAACTGATTTCTTTTAGCCTAAATTAGAGATTGGGCAAATGGAACCTCCCACACAACCGTTCCAATTGTCAGCAAGGAGTTGTTGAACTAATGTATCTCCATGGCTATGACTGGAAAGGATCTGTGCTTCCCTTCACTACTTTGAACGTGACAGTAATCATGTGAGAAGAATCATACTAACAGGATTTCAGACCAAACTGGCAGTCACTTCATAAGAAACACTAATCTCCAGAGATTTCCCACCAGTTAAGCCAAGAAACAGTGAGAAATATTTGCAAGCTTCCAGCTAACACGTGTGAGTCTAAATCTGCACCCTGGCCTGAATAAGAGCACTGCTTCACTGGCCAGATTTCTTCTGTATATACTCGTGCCATGCTGTTTCATGGCACCAAGAAGATAATAAAGTAAAATAAAAAGGAATGGTTAAAATGTC
Source organism: Prinia subflava (assembly GCF_021018805.1). Taxonomy (NCBI): domain Eukaryota; kingdom Metazoa; phylum Chordata; class Aves; order Passeriformes; family Cisticolidae; genus Prinia; species Prinia subflava. The sequence continues at coordinate 15,823,270 of NC_086253.1, read as the reverse complement.
ATCAAAGTTTAAAATAACTGCTATTAGCTTTCTTTGGCACTTCAGAACAAGTTTCTGAATTATAATGGAAAAGTGCTGTTGAATAAATAAGTAATAGTAAGTACTGCAATAATGAAAGAAAATGAATGTATAACAAATTATAGAGTACACTTTGTGTTTGCTTTATATTTACTTGTAGACTGGTGAACATTAACAATCAATTGCTTTTTAATTCTTCTTAGATGAAGTTATCTTAAAAATTCATGTCATCTGCAATATGTGCAGTGATGTACAGTTAGATAAATAACACACATTGTTATTGTCAAAAAGGAACTTAAAAATTATTGGATAGAGATATATGACTAAGAATCTTAATTAGAAACTGGCTTAGCTCCATGAAAATACAGAAAAGTAAAAAGAAAATTATTCCTAAGAAATGTCTATCATTCCTCGGGCTGATATGTTCAAGGTTGCTGTCCCAGAATTTTCCCAATCTTTCTTGCTGTAAATACTGATCTCCAGCCTGTCAGGTCATAAGCACTGGCCTGCTCCTCTGTAACCCTTGAGCTTATTCTATTTGACTTGCTTGACTTGAATCAGATGGGTGAAAGGTTTTGTCTGCTTTAAAGAAGCAGCAAGAAAGAAAAGCAACCACCAGCAAGCAAAGGGCTGTCTAAGAACTATGTGACCTAATTGAAGCATCTTTGTTTCCCAAGACAGTTATAGCAAATCAAGCTAAAATGTTGTCCAACTGACACCCAGCCTAGGTGTGGTATAAAACCTTCTAGGACTGTTTATTGACACGTAATAGGTCAACATAAAAGATACTTTTCTCTTGAAGAGTATATGTGAGAGGAATTGGGATAGAAAATTGAACTATGCATATACTAAAACCAAACAGTTGTCAAAATAAAAAATTGGGTCATTTTCCTATGGCTTGCAAGAAGTGAATGCACAGACCTTGCCACTCAGAGTGCAGGCTGGTTTCATCAACAGCAGGCAGCTTGGTTGAGACACCATTCAGCTGTCACATTTGTTTGTTCTTCTACCAGGCAGTTAAAATAAATCCATATCAGTATTGTAGTAGACCAAACTCTCTTGTTTCAGACTGGCATGTTTTTCACGCACAAAATTATTTTAGTATGTAAAATTAGTTCTATTAAAGTAGGCATACAAAGACACTGTCAAGCAGATGTATAGATACACATGCATAAACTAGTACTTATCACTGAATTTGGGGCAATGTAAGCTAAAAACATATAGAATGTGGGGAACACGGACAACATCAGCATCACGAGTCAGCTGAGCAGAGGCTTTCAGAATGGCAAGTTTGGTTTAAAGCATCTAACAGATGCCTGCATTCTTGTTGGATCTGGTCCATAGTTTGTCAAGGAAACTTGTAGAGGTCTGTACTTGACTGTAGCTTTTATTTGAAGACAAGTCCTGTGAGAGACCTCTAGTTCTTAACTAAGTTCTAACCTTTTCCTATGTAAGCAAGCGTGCTTCATTCTTAAATGTATTTCTATTCATGCACTGTGTGAATCTCCTACTGCAGAGTATTAATGTCAACAAAAGGTTAATAAAAATAAGGTTTTGAAGCCTTTTTTTATGCTCCCTGCTCCCACCTGATTTGTTTTATTACTGAAGCTGATGTTTTTCAATAGCACTTACAGCAGCAGTGTTTAACTCTCAATTCTTATTGAAAAAGCCAAATCAAGAACTGAGTAATATTTGTTACTTATCTGTTCATTTAAAATAAAAAGCAAAAGTGAAAAGACAGCGGGGTCATGGGTAAGTGCTACTGAAACAGCCAGCAAGGAGTTTGCATCTGGAAGAAAAAAGTCCTTTCCCTTCCTTTTCTGTAGTCAGTCATGGTATTGCTATTCTTCAGAGTTTTTTTCATTTCTTCCCATGCCCTTTAACTGGCTCTGATCATCCGTCTTGAAATAAAGCTCACCTCTCTTATTTTGAGATTAAAGGTAGCACGATCTAAGCTTTTTTCTTTGACCAAAGAATTTTCCAATCTGGATTTTAAAACTCTACAAATTTCTACAAATCACCATGCCACTCATTTTTTAATTCCCCCCCCCCCCCCCCCCCCCCCTTTAAGTTGTTTTTATTTAGATCAAGAAATAAAGGATAACAATTCTATGGTAAAGTACTTTGATATCTATAAAGTGAAAGATCCAAATATTATTTCTTCAAGGTATCTACCAATACTGCAGTCTATAGGGAAGACAGAAGACAAGTTTGGAGTGTGGAACATTTGGGATTTATAAGTCATTAAAAAAATTGAAATCTATTTTATAATAAAGAAAATCAGCCAAATCTAAAATGTGTAAAATTAGCTCTGACAAAAATGCCTTCTCTCACTCTTAGTGTTAATGTTTACATAACCAAGCATCACAAAGGATATTCAGAAATGAAATAAATAATTTGTAGAGTTCATAAGAAAGGCAAAAGACAAGCATTCAAATACTGAGAAAAAAACCCCATACATTTCCCTTTCAGAAAATCTGAATGCTTTAACAAAATGTTGTTCAAATTATTTAATGTAACAAAAGGTAAATTTTCAACTCCAACATAACGGATTTTTATCTGATCTTAATTTTTAGGTACTACCCCAAGATCATCAATGAAAAATCTTTCTGACTGATAATTGCAGGAGATCCTAAATTTTAGATATATACAGGGCTTTGACAAACCACTACTGCGTTGGTGAATGCCAACTCATCATCTCCAGTGCATTATGTGGAACCATATATGTCAAGAAAAGCTTATCTAGGAAGGAAATTAGGTCTATAATGGAATGGATGGACAAAATGAAATATAACCTCCAAATAGTCAGCTGATAACAAAGAAATCTAACTAGTCAGTTAAGGCACTTTTCATGACATAAGCCAGACCAAGATGCAGAAGGAATTTACAGTTTCATTTTCCTTCATTCCAGGAAAGTGAGTTGGCCAAATAAAATATGGTAAAGGCAGAATTGTACTTTGAAGTCTAGTTTCACTGAAGAAACGGTGCAAGAACATGTTTTCATTGTGCAGTAGGAAATGACACTACTTTTTCTTCTTTTCTGAGATTCAAGAAATTTTCTATAATCATAAAACCACTTTATACCTTTCTGTCCTGCATTTATGCCATCTTAACTACATCAGGGTTAAAAATAAAGTTGGTCTTTAATCAGTTATTTTTTCACATATTGAATATTGAAATATGCAAACTGCCTAGTACTGGCAAACCATGAAAATGGAATATTGGTATTTTACTTACAGTTCTTTTCAGATCATGTTATATGCACTCAGCATCCTTTGCTTTGATTGCCAAGTACAATTTGCAATCTTTCTTTCTAAAAGAACCGTGCTGTTTCCTTCACAACTTTTTGCTTAGCAAGGTTGCAAAGAACAATGTTACACTTTGTTACCTCCTGACAGATAAAACGGCCAAAAAGCTGTTCTCTCTTTCTTAAGATGCATCGGTGTGTCAGTCTTTATCCTCAGTTGTTCCTCTTCCATTTACATTACAGAATGAGATTATATTTACAGAAGAGAAATGATTGTTCACATTACAATTTAATTGCTGTCAAATTAACGAGTAATTTTATTAACAAGCTTTGAATCAACATGTCTGTTGTGCCCTCGTGGAAATCCTCCAGAATTGATTAAAGCAAGCTAAGGATTAAGCTGGTGATTTATTGACAAGAAGAATGTCACCTTTATCTACAAGCAGGGATGTTTGTCTCAGCTGAAGGGTTCTTGGTGTGTTTCACATCTTTTTGCCCACTACCTTTCATTTCTCCCATTCTGAAACATAAAAGAAAAGGGTATACTTAAATCTGGATGTTATCTGGGGTGACCGTAGGAATGGGAGCTGCATCTATCTGCATTATCTACATTTTCTTAGGCTGATGGAAATAAAGTTTAAAACAAACAAAAACCCAACCAACAAAATATTAAAAAGAATCCAACAAAAGGGGAAAGGGGCTTTCTATTTTTTTTTTCTCTTCTCCATGATGTGTGGCTCAAAAGCCAGAGGTAAACAGAAAAGTTTATTCCACCAGAAAACTTGACATAGAAAAAGTTGATGCCATCTGGTTTCCTTCAGCTAGTAATTGTTATATTGGTTTATAAAGCTCTGGTGGACCATTGCTCCTGAAAGAGGCACTTTAATCATATGTGTTCCTACATCACTTAAAGCACAGCAGTGGTGATTCATCAAAATGCAAATCAGTCAGGAAGGCTATAATAACAGCATAAAGGAAAGTGAGTGTAAGCTGCTATGAATCACAGCACTGGGTGTCTTATATGTGGTGAGGTTTTTTTGCAATAATCTGTTTGACTGCACTTTGCACTAGGCAAGCTGATTTCCCATAGGCTGTGTTTCATGGCAATATCCAATATAATCTGCACAAAATAGAAAGCAGATATGAAGGTCATTTTAAGGACAGTAAGGAGAACTTGCAAAAATCTGCCAGCTAAGCAAGCTGACTTTTCTTTATAATTCATAAAATAAAGTGTCCTCAGTTGATGAGCATAACTTATTTATATTTTTTAAATTTTCTATAGTGAAGGATGAATCTCAACATGAAAACTTAACATTTGCTCCATTCAAAAAAGTTCTTGCTACAATCTTGTATATATATGAAAATATATACAGACAGAATTAAAAATGTCCTCCTTCCATTCACTTTTCATTCACAGATTTACTAGAAACCCATATTTCATGGCTATTCTAAAGGAATGTTATCCATGCTGCTTTTTATTAAGAAGAGGTCTAGTCAACAACCTATTTACAATGACCAGATCTGTACAGGGGGAACCAGCAGATGCTTCAGGTCTCCACAGTGTCACACTCTAAAAATTAAATTCTAGTTTCAGTGATATAACTGTTGAGATGGTGAAGCAATGCCATTGATTTCACAGAACCTTCCTCAAAATAATATTGGTCCTACACTGCAGTGCAGTCTGGCATCAAAATTAAATTTTGGTGAGCCTTTTATTTGAAATATCTGATAAGCAAAGTATTGTATAGCTGATTTCTGAAATCCAGAGACCTTTCAGAAGGGTACCAGACAGCACCTAGAAAAAATATTAGCTCTGAGGCTTGCAATCAAGAGCTGCTCATGAGCATAACATCCTAGTAGTGATAAAATATGACAGCAGAGAAGAAGGATTCCAAATGGTTTCACACTTCCTGTCTTAACTATTATGCTTTGGAAACAAGAGTACAACAGTTTTTTCCTCAGAGGATGTCTAAAGCATTCAGTCAGGAAAAATCAGATGGACAAGCAGACTCTCACTCCAGGGAGCTGTAACAATGAATTACTTCTGAAATCTTTTGACAGATAGAAAAATGTAGGCTTGTGCTTTGTTTTAGACCACTGAGTCCTCTACAGGGTTCATTTCTGTGGTGAAGGGTGTGAAGTGTTTGATCCTTGCTGTTTGTAAATCCAAACTCTGCAGCAATGGCAATAGTCACCACCCACTGATGGCCCAAGTTAATTGTCCCTTTTCCACAGCGATACTGTTTGCAATAGCTCAGCCTTCAAAGGATGTACCCAAAACTTTACCAAATGCAGATTTGTGTTTGATCTAGTCTACTCCATACAGAAGTCAGGTTTTGTGTGTGAATTTTGTGAGGGCCATTTTTTCAGTAATACTGAAAACAAAACAAAAAAAAACCCCAAAACCCAAAAAACAAAACAAAACAAAAACAAACACAAACAAACAAAAACCAAAACCAAAACCAAAAATGAACAAAAAAACCCCCACAAAAACAAAACAAAAAAAACCCCAACAACAACAACAACAAAAGTGAAAATAAAAACAGGAAAGGGGGATGAGAAGGAAAAGTGGAAGGGAAAGGGAAAAAAAGCAAAAGGAAAAGAAAAAAAACTCTTCTGATTGTTTCATAACTCTCAGAATAAAAGGTTGAATTCTGCAAAGGATCTATGACATAAAAGAACCATCAACTATTACAATTTTTTTTTTTAATTAAATGAATTAAAAGCCTTACTCACTCACTCTCTTGTACTTTCTAAAATGAATGTACATTGTTTTTTGTGTTCCTGTTTACATCATAGACCATTCTGGTCTTCCTGACTATCAGGACTTTTTCATTTACTTAAATTGTTTGGAAACGGATAGTTTGTACTTTATGCAAATACAGAGTGAAAAAAAAATACACCTCAGGAAACAAAGTTTAAAGTACTTAATTTCAGGCATAGAAGCACAAGGCTATCCAAGCTTGCAAAGGAATAGCAAGTTATATTACAGCTTGCTTATTCAGTTGGACTTCAGGGCACATTTAATCATTTCCCTTACAGATTTTGCCTACACTGCAACAAAAATGTGTACAGTATGTCAGGGGTATTTTATTCCCTGCATTAGAAATGACAACCCTGGTTCCCTAAGGTGATTTCTGCTTGCCATGTCAGGGCCTGGACCACATTCTACATCTCATATGTGTGAGACTGATCAAACTGCAGAGACAAATAAGGAAAAGTGGTCTGAGGCTGGAAAAGACTGGAACAGTGACCACGAGTGTAGGGTCATCCCATTTTCTGGTCAGATAGAATGTCCTTAATTTGATTTTTAATTCACATTTCTCAATAAAAATAAAATGCTGGTACATTTCTCAGCTTTTCTAAGAAATGTGCTTCTGTTCTCACCATTTTTAAGACCACTGATAAGGATTAGCACAAAAGGTTTAGGGTGTGTGGAAAAGAAGGGAAATTCCTTGCTTTCTATCTACCTACTCAAAATATTTGAGTCCTTCTGGAACAATCATGACAAGTGAGAACACCCAAACCAAAAGCAAAATACCAGAAATCTTCACTTGGAGAGTTTAGCAGGTGTCAGTATCATTATTGTCCTTAAGATTACGTGACTTAAAGGCACACTCCTAACTTACAGCTTTAGTGGAAGACATTGGAAAACTGAGAAATCTATTGCTACAAAAGATGGAACTCTGGCAAAACATGGGATTTATGGCACATAAATCCTTCAGTATTTGGCACAAAATGGCTTCAAATGGCACAAAAATACTTCAGAATTTTTAAGCTCTCCAAAGAATAACCTATATTTTATTTCTTTCTCTGTAGCTACATATGCTTCTGCTTGATACATTTGCCGAGTGTCTCCTGAAAAATAGATATTGCACAGTGATTTAAATTTAGTCATGAAACTAGATCTAAAAAGACTTGCAAGTTTTCCTAATTACAGGTACTTTCATCATTTTTTTTACCGACATAGTAAAAATAAAGGCATTTTTTGCATTTATAGATTCCTAAAGAAAAAAGAAATTTGGTGCCAGACAGACACTTCAGCAAAGACAAGAAATATGTGACAATTACTGAGCTAATACACTACAGTTTTACTTTGCTGATTAACACTATAATAATGTAATAATTAAATTAAGGTCCCTACTAAAATTGAATCAATATATTAATAGATTAAATCATCAAATTAATAGCAAGTAATCAAATCAAATTAATTGATTGGTACCAGAGTGAATTATTATACACTGGTATTTTCTGTGAAGATTTTAAGGAGAACATACTTCCTTAATGAAAATCAGGTTATTTTTTTCCCAGAAAAGCTGGGGAAAAGGATTACGACTCGCAGGAATTTTTGCCAAGAAATTTTCCTCAAACTCTAGGCTGAGGTAAGATCTATTAGAACAACAAACACAACACTCTTCTATAATGACAAAACAGACATATTCTTTTCCATACTTGCATTGTTAAGGGCAATTATCACACTGCTTTCAGAATTTTAAAAATATCCTGGACTTTTTAATGTCAAAGAATTGGAGAATCAACATGAGCTCATAAGTAGTACTAATGTCTGTTGATAAAACTTGAGCTGCTTTTACATTTATGAGAATTCTTCTCAGAATTAAGCCGTTTTCCAGGCTGTACTCAAATTTCTGCTTAATACTTCACATGATTAAGCACCTTAGTTCTTCAAATGTTGTATCTGTCATTAATTCCAAGCAAGTAAGCCCAGGATTTCCAGTTTGTTTTAAAAAACTGGTTGTTTAGTTTTCCAATTCAGAGACACTGTTTATTTCCAATCACTTCCTCTGCAAGTAGTTATTTTCCTCAGTCGAGTCGTGTGATGAGAAGCCCTGCTGCTCTTGCTGCCCGAAGGTCAAAGGGTTGTGGGGGAGTGAATTTACCATGGAAGAAACAACCCAGCTTTACCTGGGTGACAGCAATTATGCAGAATAACAAAAAGAGAAGTTAAGTTACAAGATGAGAACTCTAATACATTCTCCCCAGGGTCTGCCACTCACTCAGCCATGAGAAAAACAATGCCAGACTTCATTTTGGCAGTTATGTCTCTATATCGCTGAGATAGCAAAGCCTAGATGATGCATACATACTTTGTTGCTTTGCTTCCCGGGTGTCTGCTCCTCAGGTTGCCTCCTCTTAGGCTGTCATTCCTTGGAAGAATCAAATTTTAATTTAGGTGTCCCCATGAATACATAGTGAAGTCATAGCTTTCTTCAAAAGGCCAAACCTGGGCACACCTTTAACCTGCACTGAAAGAGAAATGTGGGAAAACGTATGGAACAACATTCACAGTACATTAACATCCAGATCAAGACACAGAAATGTTGCTGGGGAGAGGATTGTGGAGGGCATGGACTCTTCAACCCTCACAATAGGAGGGGTGCAGTAGGGGGGACAACACATTGTCTTGATTTGGGTAGGCACTTCAGGAGGAAATACTTGGAAGAGGTACTCACCCACACACATTCCCCACAGCCATTCCCATTAAGTCCTGAATCTAACTGAAAAGTGAACTACAAAAGAAAAATAAATGTACCTCCTGTGCACAGAAAAACACCTCCTGTGATTCATATATGAAAGGTATCCAAGGGTGGAATTTATTTATTTTCTTAGGTGGTTGTTTGCATTTTTTATCACACTTAAGCATTTTTGACCATTCAAAAAGTAATCAATTTTTGCCACTTATCTCAAGTTGCAATTGAGATCCCTGTCCCTGAGTATATTTTAATCACTCCAGAAATGTAAAATAAAATTATATGTAAGAATATTAACAATAATAGGCACTATTCTCAAGCTGGAAGAACTGAGACTCAGAAAGGTGAAGGTGTTGCCCAAAACAATGTGCTGGTTCCATGAAATAAATTTCAGTGGCCCATGATAGAAACTAAAGCATTCTGATGTGTAATCTTGTCTCTAAACAACAACAGCAAAAATCATTCTCTAAAGATCCCATTACACAATTACTCAGACTATTACTTTGTCCCTTTATCAACAATTATTGACTGAGGCACAAGCTAAAGGCAATTGGAAATCTAAGAAAAAGAACTTTCAGACATTTATGTGGCAGTTTAACATTGCTTTATTTTATAAAGCAATGATTACAATAATTGTTTCTTTCATCAGATCAATAGGAATATGCAAACATGGATATAAATTCCCTGTGGCAGTGTATACTTAGATGTTAAATCATCTATAAAAGTCTTTCACAAAATACATCTTGGATAAAAACATGTTTCCTTAGTGAATGATTAAGTAATGATGGATAACAAATAATATCAATATTTTGGATGTTTAGTTTGCCTTTATTTTGCAAAAAGGTCTTTCTCTATACACATTGATATATATAGAAATAAACATTAGTCTTGAATTTCAAAGGAGAAATACTCTGGAACTGAGTACTTTTATTAGTTTTACTGTTGTTTGGGGGGGCTTTTTCATTCTATTTATACTGATTAAATGGACAAAAGTAGTGCACTGGAAATCCTATGTTTTGGTCCAATTGTTCATATTTTGGGCCTCTTCTTTTAAGGAATAACACTGAAATATGTGTTTGATTTCTTAAATTTATGAGAAGCATGTCTTTTTCTAAGGGACATTTGGCCTGTGTAAGTGATAAGTAAAAGTGCAAGAAGTGTGTGGCCTTATCTAAAATCTGTTCAAAACACAATGAATAGTTCAGTGGGCTTCCTCTAAGTTTAGCACGAAGCTTTTGGGAAAATACATGTTCCTAGTAATTATGTTGTATAAACCCTTTTCAATAACATCTTATGTCTTAGTTAAATTTCATCATTCTGCTAAACTTTGTTCTCTTATTCTAGTGCTGTTGTGCATATTTGAAAAAGCTATAGATATTATTATTTTATTTTTCTTATTCTTCCTGGTTCCACTACTTATTTTGAGCAAATAGAATGGCATAATTTATGCGGCTACTTCCTTCCTACTTTTTGCTTGCTTTTGTTGCTTAGGTGGCTAAAAATGGAGATTGAAAATTTTCATGCTTTCATTCTCAACTAGAATCTTTTCCTAATGACATTTGCACCTGTGTCATGAGTCATTAGAGAAATCCTGACCACAAACATCAATAATCTGAAAGGCAGGCAGAAAACACCTGAGGTAAAGCTGCATTCTCAGCTTTCACTAGAAACTCATGTTTAGGCCTTTCCCTGAATGCTTCAGAGGGAATGAAAAGAGTTTTCCAGAGGGAACTGATGAAGGAGGTGGTAAAGTGACTGAAAGTCCCAGGTTTTATCTCTGTATGTTGTCAGTGGGAAAGAAAATAAGGTTGGGGGGCGAGGGGGTAGAAGTGTTCTGAAGCTTTTATTCTGATTCTTATTAATTTCCTTTTAATTCTGTTAATAAAGATTTCTTTATACTCTTTAAAGTTTGAGTCTGCTTTGCCCTTCTAATCCTCTCTTCCAGCGGAAAATGAATAAATAATTCTAGTGAGTACATGGGCATTTGGCCAGCACTAGACCCACTACATTAAATTGGTGCTTTGGCTGTGAAATCTCAGATTGGCAAACCAAAACCGCTACAATTTTATGAATATATATGTCTACATATTTAGAATTATGTTTTATATATATGTGTGTATGTATGTGTGTGTGTGTGTATATATATATATATATATATACACACAAGTATCATATCCATGGCCTCTTAAAACATACCAATCATCAAATACCCTGGGAGTTGTACAAGTTCCTGGCAGGTAGCACTGTAATATTGTTCATCTCCTGACATCAAGTGGAATCCCAAAGGCCAAGCCTGCTGGTGGAACAAGCTGTACTCAAGAAAACACAGTCCCTACTAAAATATGGTCTTAGTAGCTACTGCTCTGGAAATCAGTGAACAAACACATCACAACCAAGTTAATTTGGAGTCTCTGGGAGCGGGACAAGTGAGCTGGGACTCAAACATTGCCATTGAGATGTTTAAGTTACCTATGAACATTTTAATCACATGCCCAGTAGAAAGCTACTTTCTGGAACCCATATGGTTCAGGTGAACACAACATAATTCAGTTATTGGGCTTTTCCTATAGCAGCTGCTCTGCATTACTAATCTTGCTGCCATTTTAGCCTCCGAGCAGTGTAAAACAAATGGGCATTTCTTCATCTGATGTAAACTGCTGTTCAGCACTGATTTAACAAAGGCAGTGTAAAGCAGAGGAAGCACACAGGTGTACATCAAAGACCTGGTGTATGTCCTGTTTTTAAAGTCACTGTACTACAGAAACAGGTTTTCATTCCAATATCAATGAAGAATTGGTTTGTTTTCTTCAGAGTTATTCTATCTGCTGTGCAATATATATGAATGTTCAGCTCAGGAGCAATCTCTCAAGATTTCTCATGTTTGGGAGAAAACTTTTGTCCTTTGGAAAAAATAATTTTCTGCTGCTGTTTTCTCAAAGGTCTAAGGTTACAGGAAAATTTGTATTATTGACTGCAAGGATCCGGTATAGGACACCCATTCCTCTATTTTTCCTAAAAATTTAGCAGAGCACGAGACATTTCTCCAGGGACAAATAACTTCTAAACTGAGCTGCTGCTCTCAATCATCCTCTGGACGACACATAAATGCACACGTATTTTTGGTCCCTATCATTTTCCCTTGGGCACCTATAACAATTAAAAAGTAGGGAAATATTCTCCTAAATAAGGCTCCTGAACTAGACGGCTAAAGAGGAAATCAGCTGGCATATCCTGTAAAGTTTCTATAATTGGAAGGTCAAAATATATTATATTATTGAACTTGGAAGTAAAACAAACAAACAAACAAAAAATAGATAAATAATTTCAGGACATTTATAAAAATGGATTTTATTCTTGTTTCAACTTTTAAGAATTTTTATATGTGCAAATCAATGAGAAAGAGGTGACAAGTAAAAAGCCATTACTTGTAAAATGAGGGGGAGAGTATTTTAATTTGTAGTATATATTGTTCTTACTTTATGATTTGTTGTTTTTAAGATAGTATTCTCCACTACACTTCTGCTTGAAGCTGCATTTATATAATTATTATGTTTGCAGTAAACACATGCACAGCAAGCACTTTCAGTGATATATCGAAGGCAGAAAATCATCTTTGCAAGGATATTTGCTTTCCCGGAAACAGCTAAGACTGTGTAAATATTTAACTGTAATTATGCTAAAGCACCATTCTTTTATGCCACAGTGACTCACAAAATACAATCCTATAAATGCCTTTCTCGAGATTTGTTACATGCTGGCTTTAGGTCTTATGGGAACAAATCTCTCTCACTGCTATTGATCTGTTCTTTAAATTATTCTCCCATGAGGCTTTCAACTAAGAGCATCTTTTCCTTGAATCTCTTTGTATTTTTAATTGGCTTATGTTTGTTTAAACAAAATCACACCAGTGCCTCAGGCTGCAGCCATCAACTCATTGCATTCAAAACCAGACACACTGTACTCTAGCAGCCTTCACTTCTGTCCTCTACTGGACTCATCTCTTTGGGGATGAAATCTGTCACAAGGACAAAAAAAAAAGGCATACAAAATTGCCTTTGGATTGGGTTGCCAGGGACATAGCTGGGATTTGCATAATGCTGTTAGAGTCCTAAAGATGAAAGGAAGGGTAGATTGTGCCACTTGTCTGCAAGTCCTGGCTAGCAGGTGGTGAGTAGACACTGCCCCAGGAGGAGCACTGGAGAGATGGTGCCTCAGGCATCCCCAGACCTTCCTTTCCACATCGTCTCTGAGTGTGGGGAGACGCTTTATACACTTTCTCTGACACCATGGCACCATGCTTTTCACCCATTCTGCTCTCCCAGGTGAAGGGAGGCTGTCAGTGCTGCAGATCCAGCTTTTCCCTGTTCATCAGTGGATGAGTGAGTGGTTCCCAAGCTCCCCTCACTGAAGGCAGCACAGGAACTGCTATTGTGTGCTGTCCATGTGCCACTGTGCAAAGAGAAAGAAGTTCTTATTTCCACTCTGCCCCTCCTTGGCTGAGTAAAGAGGGTTGAGAGCCAGAACACAAAATAGAATAGAGAGTATGGGTGGTGAAAGCAATACCAAAAAGCATTTCTTGTCATTCTAGTTTATGCTTATGTACTTTGATCCCAGATTATTTTTGAATAGTGTGAAGTGAGGCATTTTCAAGGATTTTAAACTTTATCCCATTCTTTTAACTATTTCCAGTCAATTACCAGCTGCTAAAGCACTTTTCCTCTTCTGCGGCATAAAAAAAAAGGTGGAAGGAAGTGAAGCTTTGCTCATATTCTATTATATTTTAGTTGAAATTGGTATAAAGCCAAGTCTTCACAGATCACATGGGCCTGCTAACTCTACACCCTGACTTGGGCTTTAAAGCCCACACCCCAGTACAGCCTTACACAACATTGTCTTCATGTCACAGTCCATGGTAAGAATTAGTCCCCAAAAACCCTTGTTCCTGGGTTCAAACCTGTTGTACAGATGTTCCTCCTCCCTCCTCATGACCTTATCCCTTCCATGTAGCAGGGTAGGTATTGTAGATGGGACACCTTCTCCCACATCCTCTTATCAAGCCTTATGTGCCTCTTTTTATGCTCACTCAGTTACTTACAAACAGATTGAAAGACAACTAGGGATAATAATACATAGACAAATAAAAGTGCACCTGGCTTGCACGTCTAGGAGACACAGACCTCTTGCTCTGTAGGCAAGCACTGAAACGCATCACTGATTACTGATGTTATCTGAACTAATATTTGTGGCACCAACTGACGTACCAGCCACTTGCTTAGCTCCATTCAACCCAAGCTTAAGAATACCCAAACTACTCATTCTTATATGAACTAACCACTAAAGTTTTCTATTGAACTATTCATCTCAATAGTTAAGTTCATGCAGTGGAATGAGAGGTACTGAGCCATTAGATTGGAGGACAAGACATTGCTGGGCTCTGCGAGTGCTCCATTGGGGTTTCCCACAATCAACATCGTGTCACAGAATCAGAGAATCAGAATGGCTAGAGTTGGAAGGGACCTTACATATCACCTAGCTCCAACCCCCCTGCCATGGACAGCTTCCACTAGACCAGCTGTCATCACATGAGTAGAAATTAAATTAGTAGAAAATGAGTAGAGAATAAGGCAAATTACTCACAGCCATAGTATCAGAATAGAACCACATTCAGTCAAACTCATTGATTTAGAATAGCTAAAGGAATGTACTTGTTTGTGCAGTCGGAGGTGGATTTGTAGAAGTTGTTTCCACTGCATGTTGGGGAAGGAGTTCAAACCACATCAATGACAGAGAGAAACTAAAGCAAGCAACAGGTCCTTCACAGCCCTGAACCCACCAGCTGTGCGTTCTGGGGCGGAATGGGCAGAGAGCAGCCAGACTCACAGGCTCTCCCCAGTGCTGCTCCAGCCTTGTAGGGCAACTATTCTCACATCCTTTGGTCATGCCCAAAGGTAGCAATTAATATTTGTATTTTCCCTGAAATCTTGCCTAAAATATTAAAGTAGGTCTTACTGAATTTACACAAGTGTGAAACTCCCCATGCAAACCAGGGAATTTACAGAATAAATACTGAAATATTGCCATAACCCAAACCATTTAGAGAAAATGCTAAAACTTTGAAATGCTTGCAGATCAGTCAGGTTTGCAGGTATGCAGGGATGACCAAAGTACTTTTCACAGAAAAGTTACAGAAACCACAAGTGGTGATGCAAATTCACCATCAAAAGCAAGACCAATTGGAACAGGTTGGTAGACAAGTAAGTATAAGAAGAGAAATTGAACTGCCTTCACAAGGTGTCTTGCAAGCTATGAGATTTTAACTAAATCATACAAACTAATAATATACTTGGGGAATTACATTTATAGGTACTTCTTAGGCTTTTTATGAGATATGGTCATATGAAGAATTAATAATTTTGTATTTCCTATTAAAACAGAGGATGAACAGAAGATCACTAATACTTTGTAATTAACAGTAGAATGCAGCATAAAAAAATTATCTCAGAGCCCTAAATGCAAAAATATTCTTCTTCATTATTATCCCGATTTCAGATCTTTTGTTATCCTTCTTCATATGCTATCATCTAAATAAAATCATTCCAAATTTTTCTGCTGAAAATAGGGTTGATAAAAACATTGTCAGTGTCATGTGTTGAAATTTAAAAGTGAAGACTAAGTGAATTGACCTTTCCATCTTAAATGAAAGACTTGGAATCTGTTTTCCCAGTGGTAGTCAGTGTCTCCAGGGATACAAAAATCTCATATGATACTTGAAAGCCAAGATGAGACCATTCCACAGTTAAATTTACAAAGGAAGTGGCAAACACGACTACTTTGTTTTAAAGTCTGAATTAAGGTAAACTTTTGAATCTTGCAATGTCAACTTACACTGTTTCCAACATTTGCCAATTTTCTTGTTTTTCAACATTTTCTGTAAGATTTGTTACTAATTAAATTGTGAATTCTTCCTGTAAAGAAAAGTAACCATTCTAGTGACATAAAGATAAAAAAAAATATTGGGAAAGATTAGAAGAAAATTTAGTGTTGTCATCTTGAAAATACACAGTGAAAATGCCTATACCTTGGAAAGCTTTGGACTACAACTATTGCTTCAGTTACATTTTTTTTCTAATTTATTCAGTAACAAAATGGCTTTTAATGCACTTAGAAAATAATCCGGTTCCTAAGGATGAGTTTTACATATACTAATATAGGAGATATAGACAGAGAAAACGTATTTTATAAAAGTGTGAGCTTTGGAAGTGTTTTAGTTAAGGTTTAAAAAGCAGTGCTGCTCATCAGTCGATGACTATTGAGCTGGATGCAGATGGTTAAAGTGACAAGAGGCTGCCCAGGGTTATGGTTGCCTCCCAGACAAGTGACGCAGAGGGCATACCACAAGAAGCAGCACTAATGCAAGAGGAGAAAAAGAGATGCCCTCTGGTAAATCTGTCACTGACCATTGTCATGTCCTGTGAATTTGAGTCTTCTGTATTCAATTTTATTTCTTCAGTTCCTGTTCTTATCTATACTGATGTTTACCCTTGGATTTTTGACCTATCAGATCAATGGGAGCTGATTTAAGAGGTCAAATTGTGATAAAAGTGTGCCTCAGCATTTTTGGCAGTCCTAAAAAGCAAATGTCCAATATCCTGGGTCATACTGGCAGTTTGGTGGGCTATCCAACTCAGCTGAGATGTGGTACAAGCAAAGGAGCTAAAGCCTTAAACTGACTTTGTCATTACGATATGTTCAACATTATGTTAAACAACTGACTGGCTCAAGACCAGGGTATTTTTAATACACTAAGCTCCAGGGAACTCAGAATTCATCTGAAATAAAGGCAAAGGATTAAGAATCTAACCTGAGGGATCAAACCAGCAAATTACTCTCACACCCTTTACTATTACTTCAGTGTTGGCCAATAAAGAACATGTATTGCACCTTGTACTCAATTTTCTCTTCCACAACTCCTTGCCCTTGCTCCTTTACTAGATTATGTGTCCATCTTGCATATTCCAGGTGGATTTTTGAGGAAGTATTTGGCTGCTAAATGTGCATGCATGTTAGAAAATGATTAAAAGAACAACAACAATTGCTTGCTGATTGCTGGATGATGTTTGCAGCAAAGGTGTCCTGGTCAGGAAGGTTTCCACATATATAGCCTCCACTAATCAGTACTTTTTTCACATCTAATATAATTTAATTTCAACATGGATAGCAGATAAAATTGGACTAATTCCAAATGTAGATGTGCTGATTTTGGCTGGACTATTCTTCAATGGCTGGTATGGGGCTCTGTCTTGAATTCGAGATGAGCAGAGGGTGGTTAATATAGAGGTTTTTATAGAACCAAGGCCTTCTCTGCTTTAGTACTGCCACATGGGTGAGGAGGCTGAGAGTGTGTGGGAAGTTGGGAGGAGACACAGCCAGGACAGGTGACACAAAGTGACAAAGAGATATTCCAGAAGATATCACATCCTGCTCCATTTATAGAGCAGGGGAAGAAAGAGGAAGAGGACTTTTCTCAAGTCACTGTCAAGGGTGATGGAGCCCTGCATTCCTGAGGATGGCTGAACACCTGCCTGCCTGTGGGGACAGTAAATGAATTCCTTTTTTTTTTTGCCTTGCTTTTGTGGACTGCTTTTGCTTTCCCTATTAAATTGTTTTTATCTCCACCCAGGAGCTTTCCAGCTTTTACCCTTTTGGTTCTTCCCCCATTCCTGCTGGTAAGGGAGTGAGTAAGAGGCTGTGTTGGCTGCTGGCTGAGGTTAAACCACAATCATAGAGAAAAATCTTTCTCTCCCCTGGATCCATTTTTTCCATCTTTTCTCTTCATAGGTGACACTTTCAAATAAATACAACCCTATGTAATGTATGGTAAATGTAAACATAAACGTAAACATAAATGTAAATGTAAATTAAAATGTAAATGAAAATGTAAATGAAAACGTCAATGTAAATACAAATTTAAATGTAAATATAATCAATGACCATCATTTTAACCAGAATCAAATCTGAAAATTGACTGGTACAAAATAACAATAGAAGGTAGACAGAAGCCTCACAGAAAATTTAGATTTCATAAACATAGTGAAAATTTAAACTAAAGATAGAGGAGGAAAGGAAATAAAAATATTTTCCATTGAAACACAGACAAAACCTTAGTTTACTGCTTCAGATTGCTGTTCAGTTGTAAACACAATCAACACTTTTTTCTCCCAATCAAATATTATTCTTCACTGGATCAGTGTTTTTAATTTCATTGGTAACAATGGTAGCAATTGAGTAGACATAACCCACAGTACCAAAGTCTTATGCCTACAAATATCATGGACATTTAGAAAAACACTTCATCAATTCCGTTCTTGTGAAAATAATTACCTTTTGAACAAAAGCATCTATGGAAACCAAGGAATCTGGGATAAACCCAATGAGAGTTTAAAAGAAAAACAAATAAAATAAAATCTTTTGTTTGAGTTGAATACTGTTCATTCAAGATGTATAACAATTAAATCTTTCAACTCAAATGAAATTATAATCAATGGTCATCATCTACGTTATATTTTCCTAACTCTTGCTTTGAAGTAGTTTCAATTACGTACTCTTAGTAAAAGCATGTTTTAAGCACCTTCTTGTTATGTCTGCTATAAAAGAAAAGCAGATGGAAACAACATGTTTAAAGATAACCAAATAGGAATATTTATTTAGAATATTTTTTCTTCAGGGTAAGTCAAACCTATCAAAACTGCTAAGGAGACAAATGTAATTCTTGGGCTTATATTCAGTTGTCTCTGTTGCTTACAATTTCTAAAGTCTGATCACTGTGTTTGGTCACTAAAAACAGAATTCACTAATAGTTATGAAGCATGCTGCTCACTCAAATCTTGCAAGGGGTTTGCACCCTCTTCAGAGGGAGGAGGTGGGAAAGATTGTGAGGGGGATTTTGCAGAAGGTGGCAGAGTGCTGAGGGCAGAAAATTTTAGAGTGAGCTATAAGGTAGAGAGCAATGATAGGCAATTTGCAGCTTAAGAGTTCACTCAGGAAGAGAAGTAAAAATCTTTAGACAAGCTCAGATAAGAGAATTATGCTTAAGCTGAGGAAGTGAGTTTATTCCAGATGTGTTTGACAGCATGAGAACAGAAATGGAAGTAGTGCTTTTGGTAAGGAGCCAGTACTGGGGATTAGTCAGGTGGAGAGCACTGAGAGGGGAGTGAGGAGCTGAGAGCACAAGGGTGGGAAGAATTGAAAATACAGGCTCTGGCATCAAGCAAAGGGAATGGAAACAAAGAGGGAAGGAAAGGAATTAGAGAAGCAGAGAAATCAAAGGGAGGTTTAAGAGCAAAGCCAGCTTTGGTAGAGATCACAAGGAACGAATAAAACCAAGAAGGAAGAATAAGAGCTACTAAGAGAGGGATGCTGGTGGTTGTGGGGAGAGAATAAAGGGACTGGAGATGATTTGGGGCTAGGTTTCAATAAATGAAGATGAATCTCTCAGACTTTCCCACGTTATGCCCTGCAAAAAGGGTTTTATGATTGCTGTTGGTCCTGTAAATGTGCAATTAGTTCTGCCAGTCTATCTGACTTTGGATTTGTTTCCTTTGGGTTTTTTTCTTAAACTTACCATCTAAGGACTTTATAACAGTGTCATTTTCTCAGGTACAGTCTTCCTTGTTCCTGCTTTTTTGCATGTGGTCAGTTCATGCAAATTATATCATTTGCTGCCAGCCTACTGCAACCCAGTGGCCCTGAGAGGCATTTAGAGGATCAGCAAGCTGTCTGCCATGGAACAACACTGCAATCAGAATTATTTATTGAGGCAGAGGTGGCTGAGCTGGGCAGTAAGAGGGGAGGTGGTGTCATCTGAATAGCTTTTTTTAGGTTCTTTAATGTAGGCAACTCATACACCTACACCCACATCTGTCTTTGTATGGATTACAGAACTATATTCTAGGTGTCTGTCCATCACCTTGCATGCACCATCACCTGTAGGCTACAAACCAATGTTGAGGTTTTTACACTTCAGGCATATCTAAGCTCAAGAAAACAATTGTATTTCTACAGAGAAGTAAACTTTCTGAGCTTAGAGTGGACTCTTTTACCAAGCAGAAAAATTATAGCAATATTGAAATGAGATTCTGGTATCAGAATAAGGGATAATGCACCCTCACCTTGGAATCTGGACACCTAGATATCTTCACAGAAATTCTAAAAATCTGGGAGATTTAATTACAGGCAACATATAAGTCTCAGTGTTCATTGGTTAAGACAGTTGTTGACATCAAAAATAAAATAGCTTGTGAGCTCTCTTTTTTGTTTATTTATTCTATTTATTTTTATTTATTTATTTATTTATTTATTTTTTATTTTACTGGTAAATAAATATGGGAGGTTTTTAAATTTCTCAGATATTAGAAGGACCCTGCCATAGCAACAACATGTAAATATACTTGGATATTTATGCAGTAGTATGTATTGCTATGCATATTTACATATATATACATACACATAAATATAAATACACAGGATTAATTAATGTGAGACAAGAGTATCTTGGTGCATTTTATGAGTCACTGTCAGAGCAAGAAAAAGAAGAAATCACCTGCCATTATGATCTGAGTATTTATGCATAAGTATCCTATCTATCTGAAAGGTGGAATAGGATCACATACTAATAATAATATTATAAGAAATTTAGAAAGACCTTTGTTTTTCCACATCATGAGTTCTATCTATGATATTTTGACACCTGTTAAAAGAAAAAGAAATCACTACTATGATCCCAAGGAACAAAATGTAAAATTAATTCCCTATAAGGTTCCAAAGGGAATTGACAAATATAAATGCTTATAAATATAACAAATTAGAAATACTCTAAAATTCCTCTAAATCACTGGAAGCTTCTTCTTAATATAGTAACAATACCAACTTTCCAGTTAGGAGCAATAAACAGTTTCCATTTCTCCTTACAGCTGCAAAACTGGAATGTATCAAAAAATCTTTTTCTGTGCTGAAAATTTCATAATATTGCTATGCTAAAAACATACAGATATTGTAACTTTAAGAATAAGAAACAAAGAAGAATCTAATACAATTACATATTGTTGTAAAATTGGTTCCCAGCAAATTTGAATTAAGATGTAAATAAAGCTTTACTCCATGCTTACTACAGCAATTCATTACTCGCTTGTCATTATCATCCCTTTAGCTACATTGTGTGGTAAAATTTACATTTTAGGTGTTACTGTTTGACAAGGATAATAACCAAGTTTCATTTTAAGAATATTCTTTGCTGTTAGAAATGATAGGAGATTCCTGGTTTAAATTTAAATGTTGAATGTTAATACTTCAACAATTACTATTGACCATAGAGAGAGAAACTCGGTCATAAGGGAATTTTCATAACATTGCTCTTTTGGATGTATTGAAGTACCATTTGTCTTAAGGAGGAGCTTTAAATGGTATAAATTTTCAAATTCTTTCATATTTTCACCTCATTAAAAAACCCTCAGCATATTAATCAAAAAAAACAGGTGACCAAAGAGTATAACTAAGTTGTTACACACACATAGGGTTTGGAGGGATTTTCACTGCCGTAGTCTTTCATTCATGGCTTTCATTCGTAGGATCTGGCATAAAGCATTATGCTTGAAAATTGACAAATTTGCATGACTCTAATCATCCATTTCCTATTGTCCAGTGCAGGTGTTCCATTTTCTGGCACAAGTAAGGCTTGAAATGTAAGTGCTGTGCATTTCATTTAATGCTCCGCTATGTTTTGTGTCAGCTGGGAGTCAGGAGTGGTGAGTAGTTACACCTCCCCAAAGAGCTGTAGGAAAAAGCAACATCTCATGAGGATGCCCCTGAACTTCTGGACTGCATTGCACTGTGGTGCAGCTGTGCTTTTTCTTTTCCTTTGGACGGGAAGAAAATAAATGTATTCCTGGAACTGCAGTGCCTTTGGAGCTCCCGTTCTGTTCCAAGAGGGAATATTTGGTATCAGACCATCACTAGAGGCAGCCCCCTTTCCCACCCATGCTCTACACTCTTTAAGGCCTGCCATTGCTCCTGAATACAGTGGGTAGTTATTGCCAAACTAATCCAAATAAGTTCTACTATTGGAACATGTGATGCTGAAGTGAACATTTCTGCATGCCATTTTTAGCCTTTTCAATGTCTTATGGGGGTTTTTGGGAAACCATTAGTCATTAGTCTAAAGGCTTCGATGAATTTGGTTTCATGGTCTTTACTCTGTGCATTAATCGACAAATCTGCAAAACAAATAAATATTCCTGGATCATATCAAAAAGAATCCCCAAAAGTTTAGATCCCTTTTCTTTCAGAATGCCAAGCTCTTAGTGTTATGGTTGAACCTCTGCCAGCCACTAAGCTCTAAGCAGCCACTCACTAACTCCCCCAAGGAGTGATGAGATTGAGGAGACAAAGGCAAGAGTAAAAGAAGGAAAACTCATGGGCTGAGATAAAGACAGGTTAAAGGCAAAGTAAAAGCTTGCACACAAGAAAAGCAAAACAATTAATAGATGATAATTCACTTCTATCCATAGGCGGACAG
Organism: Prinia subflava; assembly: GCF_021018805.1. Taxonomy (NCBI): domain Eukaryota; kingdom Metazoa; phylum Chordata; class Aves; order Passeriformes; family Cisticolidae; genus Prinia; species Prinia subflava. Next base: position 15,800,946 of record NC_086253.1, on the reverse strand, counting down.
GTGTTCAGCCATGTCCAGGAGAGCAGGGCTCCATCACACATGACATTACTTGGGAAGACCAATGCCAACACTCAAATGTCCCCCCTTCCTCATTCTTCCCCCCACTTTATGTACTGAGTATGATGTTACATGGTCTGGAATATTCCTTGGGCAGTTTGGGTGACCTCACTGTGACTTGTGTTCTGCCCATGTCATCCTCAGTCACCTCATCAGTGTGGCAGTACAAAAAGCATGAAAGGCCTTGGCTCTGTGTAAGCCCTGCTCGGCAAAACCAAAATATTTCTATATTAGCAACCCTGCAGTCACCATAAATCCGAGACACAGCTCCACGTCAGCCACTGTGAAGAAAACTAACTCTACCACAGCCAAAATTAGCACAGTTATTCAAGTATTAAGCAGAAAAGTAAAACATGGCTGCAGTCATGAGAGTTTGCACAGGACACAAAAATTTTGAGCAATAAAGTTAGATTCTTAGAACAGTAATGATAGCCCTGACCTTTGAATTTGAAATTTTGACAGATTATTTCACTGAGCTCATGTCTCCACCACTCAGTGCAAGGATAATTCTGTTTGTTTCAGACAAAATAGAACCCTCATCTTCTCACATCTATCTGATACCACCTAAATGTTTAAATATCAAAAATATGTTAACAGTTAAGAACTATATTGAAAACATTTAGCAAATTTCATTGAAATACTGTCTACATGACCACTGTAGTGTATGTGACTTCCTTACAAATGATTTAGAGTTATTTTGGAATACCATTTGTGAAATAAATAGACATGGGCTGAATTTAGTAAAATAGTCATTTGTCTCCCACAACTCCAAATTTGAAATCAAAATACAATAAAACATATAATGGTTATTAAATCCAGATGGATCTTCAGAGGAAAACAAGACCTATGGTAATGGCAGCCTTTAAAGGGCACTGTCAGCTTAACTGAATTTTTTTTATACCTTTTTTTTGCAAGGAAACATTTTATTAAATTCAAAAATACAGAGCAAATGAGTTTTCTTAATTTTCCTATTGTTTTGTGGTGTTTACATTTCTTGATACTAATTTTTACTGTTTCTTCTCTGGAGCAACATACCATAACTATATTTTATATCCCTAATTTTAAATTCTACCTGCTGAGATCCAATGGGACTTACATAAACTTAAATAAACTTACATAAACTTAAATCAATATATTAAGACATACATCTTAATATATGTACAGAGGTGCCTAGTGGGATTTAGGCCCATAATTGTTTTTTTTAAAAAAAAAAAAACAGTAGAAGTTCACAGCTCAATTTTTACCAAATATCTTTATTTGTCCCTCTGTACTCATAGAGTTGCAGCAGTATTGTCTACAACCACCTTTAAAGATATATTACAGGTATTAATTCCTGCCTGGGAATGCAAGATACTTTAATCCATTATTAGGTTCTTACAAAAGTGCTCTCTAATAACTTTTTAAAGGCTCAATATTATTAGGTTTATTTATTGAGATGCTAATAGTGACCTGTGTGGTGCTGGAAGTATCAGGAGGCTGTCCAACAATTTGCTATGACGTGACACCACATTTGCATCCATAGTGCTCTGTGGCAGAAAGGAAATCAAGGACAGTGGTGTGGCTTTAGATGACACAATATATACAGCTTTTGAACCCATGTAATATTTCATTTTATGCATTACTTTTGCAATTTGTGTTGGGAACGGGTCACTCTAAAATCATCATAACTGTCAGGGGCATGTTCTCCATTGCAAAGGATTTAGCACCACTGAAGTCACTTCTGCACACAAAGAAACCATCAAGATCTTTCCTTTGATATTTCACCTCAGAACTGCCTGGGTTTCTCCTGAGCTGCAGTACTAGATTTTCCTGTCATTTCAGGAGCATTAGAGGTGCATAGGTTTATCACAAACAGATGGCAGCCAGTGAGACACACCACGTCATACCTTCCTTCTCATTTCTTGGAATAGGAGTCCAATAAAGAAGTCACAACTCCACACTTCCTAGGAAATGAAATACATTATCCTCAAATAAAATTTCAGAAGCCAAAAAAGAAAGGCACGTAAAGATCAGGGAGATTGAACTTTCCCCCTGCCGCATCACTCAACAAAATTCCTTCTTTCTTTATGTACATATTTACATTGTTAGGAGCAGAGGAACATATTAGTTACCCAGAACATCCATTTCAGTTCCTACCTTGTCTAGCTGAGGAAGTGTTTGAGCCACATGTGGTAGACCACATCCTTTCTCTTAATCTAATGGATGATGAAGGAGCACATCTGGATTCAAAATTTCATTTTCACCCTCAACATTTTTGTATTAGCACACTGTCATACTTAATATAAATTGGAAAACACTTAGTCCCATAGCACTTGACTTTCTGGAAGAAGACAAAGCATGACATTGTGGAGTCCATAAACAGCAGGGGGTATAATTCATAGTAAAGCTATATAATATGTTCCATATACATTGCAGCTGTTGATAGATTTTATTACATTTCAGTTAAGGGCCTTATTACATTTGCAGGCAAGATTTATTATATTTGGTTGTATTACTTCTAAAGTTCAGGATATTTTCACGTTTGTAGCTGGCTTATTTCATCTATGATCACTGAGTTTACATCCCAACCTTGTTATAACTGTAGGTTATGAATAATGTCACCTGTTGTTATGACGCTTGCAGTCAGTTTTCATTACAACTGCTCCTAATACTTCACAATATTTTGCAGGTGCTGGATATTAAATTGCGGTTTTTAAAAACATATTTTGAAGTCAATGGAACATTACAGAGAAATGTCTGAAGAAAAGGCTCCTGCAAGACAGAAATGACTCAGCTTTTCTATACTTTAGAATCTCATCTATGCTAAGATGAAAACATGCTTACTACAAAAGGAGGAAACAAATGTCACCTCAATTTCATGAAAAATCTTCAGGGATTTCCCATGATAGTAAATGTATGGTTTCAAGAAACACTAATTCAAACAAATGAAATCACAGAGTTTCAATTGCAGAAAAGATAACCATCTGTTGCTAACTGGTTTTAGGAACCACATTAAACTGCCGAAGACATTCCATTGTGCATTCTCATATTGAAAGTTGTTTCCATCTTGTGTGAGTAGATAACATGAAGCAGCTCTAATCCTTTGCAAATTCCTCCTTTCATTTTCCATGCTGAATCAGGTGTGTCCTTGGGATTGGAGCTATTTTCTCCCTGCTGATTGGGGCAGAATATGTTCACCAGAGTGTGTACTTAAATGCAGTTTTCAAAGAAATCTATTAGAACTCCTCTTGCATGAGTTTAAGTCTTGTCTTGTTTGGTACAGAAAAGCAGAAGAGGCATTGTATACACCAAATTATCAAAACTTTACAGTTCATATCCATGAGATTGTGCAATTATGATAATCTTTTTGTATTAGTCCCACATATAGCTCTTGGCCCAAAATGCTTGAGAACAGAACCTGTATGCCAAAATGCTTGAGAACAGAACCTGTATGTATCTTCCTGGGTTTTAATCACTTCATTAGACTTCAATTGAGACAAAAGAAATGAAAATGTCTTTTTTTTAAACACCAAATTTTCTAGCTGTCTTATTCCCTTAGTTATCTAAATATGTTAAAAAACATAGCCCCGACTATGATCTAGAGACACTTTGCAGAAGAAAGTGCTTCTTTTGAAACCTTATCAAAGGAATGGGATGTCAATGCTCATAAAGACAAAAGATATTAAAAGAAGAAAGTGAAAATCAAAGGCAAAGAGAGGTTGTGGTAAGGAAAGAGGTTCTGAATGGAATTCTGAAATTACACTGATGCAAATCCTTTAGGACACCGAAAAGCAAGAAAACAGAGGAAGGGAAATATGGAGAACTCTTTTGTTGATTTATCTACTGTCTGTTCACTTGTGCTTAGGAAAATGTAATTTTGGTGCTAGTTTTGAAATATGGTAATATTTGATCTAGCAGTTACCTATGGAGATATTTACTAGCATTTAAAATGTCCCTGTCCTGCCTTTAAACTTAAAGGCTGTACACAGAAATATTCAAGAATATCAGGAAAGAGAAATGACATTGATCTGGGGAAGCTTAAAAACATTTGGGTCTAGTGTGATGCGACATGCACACAAAAGCCCATCATGCATCTCTTCAGAATTTAAAGTTCAGCAAATGACATGAAATACATTTATATTATCAGTATTACCTTTTAAATAAAAAGCAGTACTGTTGCAATCTGTTCCCACCCAAACCCCAAGGTGAAGCAATTAAAGTCAACTCCCATGAAATGAATACAGTTGCTTTTCTTAGTTTTCATCAGCAGACTTTTTTTTTCTCCTTTTTTTCTTTGTTTTCCTTTCATGAAACTTAAATAATCCTGATTGTGAGCACAAGTTGCAATGCTTATACTTAGGGAAACAGGCTTCACTGAGAACCCCTGAGTGGAAGCCCTTCACAGTGTTACAACCAAAGCAACTTTGCAAACCCAGGCCCTTTGCAGATTAATTTCATTCACCTAATTAGTGATGCTTCTTTAAAGAATCCTTTTTTTTTTGTCCTTTTGCCTTCATGGTTTAGCTTGGAACAGGCTTATGTTTTCCAGTTACATGTTCTCCAACAAGCAGAACAATAGAATTTACATCTGAAAAGTTCACTAAGCACTGTGTTGTAAAGTGAATTAATCAGTGACCTTTCACTACCAGAAGTGTGCATGTCCTGATAATGCTGAAAGCCCTTCTGGAGGCAGGAGAGGGGAAATAAAGAACATTGTAAATTAAAGGAGATTGGGACTGGGAGTCTCACTTTCTGTCTTGTGAGTTCAGAGATGACTATATCTCACGTAAATGCCTGGTCTTAGCAGGCAATTTTTCACCATGCCCAGCATATTTGAATGACATAATTGACAACATTTGTTGAAAGGACTGAAGAAACTGGGATGATAAAAGACTTTCTTGCATAACCAGCATTTGGTCATTCTAGGTCAAGGTTCAGGTGGCACAACAGAGTCTGGCACCCAAACTCTGAATAAATGTAACATATTTCAGCTGGGGTGTCTGGTCTTTGAAAATGAGTCTCTACTCTCCATCATTTTCACAGTATTCTGTGTATGATAGCATATATCTAAGTTGAAGGTACAGTTGCATATTTCCAAGCAATGAAGAAAATAATTGATATTAATTATAATAAATCAAGATAAAATTATCATGCATAATCCACATAGACTGGATCAATGCTGGAAGGCCAAGTGGTTGGAAAAAATTTACTAAGTGCTGTAGCAAAAGTAGGACTTCATGCCTCAGCTGTAGCGCTATTAACATTCTACCTCTGTTCCTTGAAAATTATAAGTGGATGTATTTATTGTATCACAGTGCCTAAACTTTTCAGATACACAGAGGATTATGGATTTTAATTCACATGTCGTAACTGAAGGGGATGGGGGAAAATCAAGTGAAATATTGCCCCCTTCAGCTATTCTGCCTCATCTTTGCAATTTGAATTTGCTTAGAAACAGAAAATAATAAAAGATTCAAGGAACTTACTAAGTCCATTTCTCAGCTATAGGGAGACAATTTCTTTCCAAGTGATTGGAGTAAACTCAAAGATCACATCTCACAGAATTCAGGAGTGCCAGGCAAAATGTACCAGAATACACTTTATATATTCCTCTTCATAAAATGCCTAAGAAAAATTAAAAGTACATTTTCCTCTATCTGTAAGGTCAATATGTAATGGCATTAACATAATCTGTTGAGATTATTTTCTAAGATATATGTACAAGCCATTTATATCACATCTCCTACTAATATCATAAAAAACAGAATCATAGAAAACCAAGTTGGAAGGGACCTCAATGCCCATCTGATCCCCATGCAGCACCAGCCCATCCTGGTCAACTCCCCCCATTTTATATACCTGGCATGACATTCCATGGTGTGGGATATTCTTTTGGGTCGGTTTAGGTCAGCTCTCCTGGCCATGATCCCTCGCAGCCTCTTGTGCATCTGTTTTCTGGCAGAGCATGAGACTACCAAAAGTCCTTGATTTGGGGTAAGCACTGCTCAGTAACAACCAAGATTATTCTCACACTGAATCCAAAATGGCCCTATACCAATGAAGAAAATTAAGTTTATTCCAGCTAAAACCAGGGCAGTATCCATCCCTTATTCCATGCAATTTACCTTATGCCAGGCCCCACACTGACCACTCTATCATCACCTCTCCTGTTCTTTTAGATATACACACAGACATCCCCTTAATCTGTGGACCTATAAAAGTCTGCTGAGTTCACTAACTCCATGACTCTGGGCTCCATCTTTCATCAGTCTTTCAGGTCAGGAAAGACAATGTGTGGTGCTGGCTTGTTGCATGCTGAAGACAGTTCTGAGCCGATCACCACTGTGCTTGTTCAGTTTCATTAAAGTTCATTCTTCAGTCAAAAGTAAGTCAGTGTCAAATCCCCAAAAATGAAAAGGCAAAGAGATGCTATGAGGCAGCAAGTGTTATGACGGGCATATAGCCAGGAATTAACATCATAAAGCAAAGTCTGTCTTCATGGTAAAGTCTAATCAGTCCAATTAGCTATCCTTCTTCTAGCCTGAACTCAACATTTTTAACCTGATAGCTCATTAGACTTAGAGAAAAAGAATTAAACTAACCATTATCAGTTATATCTATTCTCAATAATTCATGCAATGTTCTTGCACTCAGCTCCATGGATGGCTGACCCGGGAAAAGGTCAGCCATGCTGATTTTCATTCCCTAAGTGGATCTGGGTTCTGATGATCATCAAGGGAAAGTGCGGGCCAAGTTACCCTCTCATGTCTCTTAAGTTAACTTTAAAACCAATGCTCATAAAAAGCACAAAAAAGCTTTCACTTCCATTTTCTATTTTTCTCTTGGTTTTCCTAAAATGTCATCTATCTTCAAATTCTCCATCAAGGACATTTACAAAGAGTTTAAACTTATCACATCTCCTGTACAGAATCATTAATAATCCGGGGGTGCATGCACCAGGTTCTAATAGCCAGAAAATATTACAGAAAGCTTAAAAATATTCTGCCCACTCTGTCACTGAGGTAGACACTTCAGACTTATACAAGCAATACAGTGGAAAACCTCATTATAGCACACTAGCCTAAATGAACACTGATTTCCTTTCTGATGCTAAAATGTATACCTGCTAAGTTAATGTTTGTTAAATAGGTAGAGAACCTACAGTTGGAACTCTCACATGCCAGTTTTAGGATCAATAATGAATATTACATTTATATAGAGATTTCTTGTGTTTAAAAATGCCAGAAGTCTATCTTCTTCAAGTAAGAAGTAATTTATTTAAGTTTTCTCCAGTGACAGATTTTTTAATTCATAGGCTCAGCGGTAGTTTTTAACCTTCCAATTCAGACACATTATTTTATCCAGTGATCAGAACATGTCTTCTGTTCAATATTCAACTACTGCAAGAAATCTAGTAAGAAAGCAGAAAGGCAGTTTTGACATGTGAGGAGGCCATAATTATCAACTGTTTTTTTGGGTTTTTTTAAGGTAGCTTTAGGCTCTTTCTTAACATAACAGGTGGAAATATGTTTTTATATATTTTTATATATCGGCATTATGAGCTCAAC